>NC_091285.1:487909289-489165539 GCF_032444005.1 Ranitomeya imitator | reverse complement strand
CGAACACCTACTGTTCGGGCACGGACATGGAAAACAGACTTCACCAGAAAGTCCGTGGTAATGTTTGGGTTCGGTTGCCCGGATACCGGGTGTTTGTCACGCTGTAATGTGCATGGCAGTGCATCAAACACCGCTTATGATCGGCGGTGAATCATCCCCATCGGTCAGAGAGCTGCGGTTCCCACACTGTCAAAAGACAGTGTGAGCGCTCAGCTGTGATCGGAGATATAAAGTTTAACTTCGGTCACTGGCGTCAGCTGATGGGACTTCTAATCCCATCATCCAACACCTGCTGTTGCTTGTAACAGTGAGAGCAGAAGCGGTGGATGGGAGTATTCATCAGCAGCTCCTGCGCTGTAAATAAATATTTTTTAACTAGCCAGGCAAAACTCACAGCTGGGGACTGCAACCCTCAGCTGTCTGACATCCACTCTCATAGGCTGCGCACTCGCATAATTAGTTAACTGCCCATCACCTAGCCACGCCCCTGGAAGAAGAAAGTGGTGAAACGTGCGTCGGGGTGAGAGGAAATCACTTCAGGCTCCTGTATTGTAATTCTGCTTTTGGGCTCCCTCCGGTGGCTGTAGGTGGTAATGCAGTTGTCCCTGGCCTGCAGTTCTGGACAGGTGTATCTGCTGATTGCAAATCTGACTGGGGTATTTAGGTTTGCAGGACTCATTAGTCCTTGCCAGTTGTCAATGTTTCTTGTGAAGTGTTGGATCACTTTCTGGCTCTCCTGCTTAGCTGACAATTCTGCTAAAGATAAGTGTCTGTTCCTTTTTCTGTGGCACACATGCGGTGTGCTAGTATTCTGTGCTATTCATTTGTTTTTCTCTTGTCCAGCTTAGACTGTGTCAGTGTTTTCTCAGTCTTGTTGGATTCTCTGGAGTTGCAGATATACACTCCACATCTTTAGTTAGATGGTGGAGTTTTTGTAATTTCTGCTGTGGATTTTTTGGAAGGATTTGTAATACTGACCGCTTAGTATCCTGTCCTATTCTTTCCTATTTAGCTAGTGTGGCCTCATTTGCTAAATCCTGTTTCCTGCCTGTGTGTGTCTTTTCCTCTACTACTCACAGTCATTATTTGTGGGGGGCTGCCTATTCTTTGGGGTTCTGCTCTGAGGCAAGATAGAATTCCTATTTCCATCTATAGGGGTATTTAGTCCTACGGCTGTGTCGAGGTGTCTAGGTTTTGTTAGGCACACCCCACGGCTACTTCTAGTTGCGGTGTTAAGATCAGGGTTTGCGGTCTGTATAGTTACCACCTACTCCAGGGAAAGTTTTCATGCTGCTCCAAGGTCACCTGATCATAACATCCTGATAACAAGGTGAATCGGTCTCCTATTATTGCAGGCACAGTCCTTACTACTTTTAGCACTTTTTTTGGATCTGTCTAAAGTTATTTGGCAGGCCTCTTCTCAATAGTAGCTATTACTATACAAACTGTTGGGCCAGGCATTGTATACATTTTGCCATTTTTACATGTGGTAAGCATAATAGGTTTCAGTATTCTCCTTGCACTCCATCTTTATCTCATAAACATTATACCTTTATTCGTTATGGCTTTGAGCTAATTATTTAATTCATTACTCATTTTGAGTTAGCTACTAAGCAAATGACCCAGAAGGGGCAATCAGTTTTGCTAGTTTGTGATTCAGTCCTACTTGGCATAAATATATTGTACCTGTATTTATTGTTAGTTTCGGGTAGCTTGGACTGTCCTCTATGCTTTGTTATTTTTCATTCTTGCATTTTAAATCCTTAAGAATAAAAGTTAATTTTTAACTTATAGATCTCTGCATCCTCCCTTTTGTACTTTAAATGGGATATTGTTGTGAATTCTGTTGTCAAGCTCCCTCCTGTGGTCATGAATGGTACTTCGGCTGGTTCTGTCCATGGGCTTCCTCTGGTGGTTGTGAGTGGGGCTGCGGCTTCTGAGTTTCCTTCCACAGGTGACGAGGTTAATTCATTAGCTGGCTGCTCTATTTAACTCCACTTAGATCATTGCTCCTGGCCACCTGTCAATGTTCCAGTATTGGTCTAGTTCGCTCCTGGATCGTTCTTGTGACCTGTCTTCCCAGCAGAAGCTAAGTTCCTGCTTGTTTTTCTCTTGTTAGCTATTTTTCTGTCCAGCTTGCTATTTTGATTTTTGTCTTGCTTGCTGGAAGCTCTGGGACGCAGAGGGGAGCCTTCGCACCGTGAGTCGGTGCGGAGGGTCTTTTTGCGCCCTCTGCATGGTCTTTTTGTAGGTTTTTCTGCTGACCGCAAAGTTACCTTTCCTATCCTCTGTCTGTTCAGTAAGTCGGGCCTCTCTTTGCTAAATCTATTTCATCTCTGAGTTTGTAATTTTCATCTTACTCACAGTCATTATATGTGGGGGGCTGCCTTTTCCTTTGGGGAATTTCTCTGAGGCAAGGTAGGCTTTATTTTTCTATCTTCAGGGCTAGCTAGTTCCTTAGGCTGTGACGAGTTGCATAGGGAGCGTTAGGAGCCATCCACGGCTATTTCTAGTGTGTGTGATAGGATTAGGGATTGCGGTCAGCAGAGTTCCCACGTCCCAGAGCTTGTCCTGTATCATTGGTAACTATCAGGTCATTCCGTGTGCTCTTAACCACCAGGTCCATTATTGTCCTAACCACCATGTCATAACAGTACAGGTGGCCCAAAGTACTAATGCATCTCAATAGAGGGATAAGAGAAGTTCTGAGACCATTTTTTTTTCTTTGCAGTGTGTTTTGTCTCTCTTTTCCCCTTTACCTCTGGGTGGTTCAGGATACAGGAGTAGATATGGACATTCAAGGTCTGTCCTCTTGGATCTCACTGCAAGGGTACAAAACATTCAAGATTTTGTGATTCAGAATCCGATGTCAGAGGCTAGGATTCCAATTCCTGATTTGTTTTTTGGGGATAGATCTAAGTTTCTGAATTTCAAAAATAATTGTAAATTGATTCTTGCTTTGAAACCTCGCTCCTCAGGTGACCCTGTACAACAAGTGAAAATCATTATTTCTTTGTTACGTGGCGACCCTCAAGACTGGGCATTTTCCCTTGCGCCAGGAGATCCGGCATTGCGTGATGTTGATGCGTTTTTTCTGGCGCTTGGATTGCTTTGTGATGAACCAAATTCAGTGGATCAGGCAGAGAAAATCTTGCTGGCTCTGTGTCAGGGTCAGGATGAGGTAGAGATATATTGTCAGAAGTTTAGGAAGTGGTCTGTACTCACTCAGTGGAATGAATGTGCTCTGGCAGCAATTTTCAGAAAGGGTCTCTCTGAAGCCCTTAAGGATGTCATGGTGGGATTTCCCATGCCTGCTGGTCTGAATGAGTCTATGTCTTTGGCCATTCAGATCGATCGACGCTTGCGTGAGCGTAAAGCTGTGCACCATTTGGCGGTATTATCTGAGCATAGACCTGAGCCTATGCAATGTGATAGGACTTTGACCAGAGCTGAACGGCAAGAACACAGATGTCGGAATGGGCTGTGTTTTTACTGTGGTGATTCCACTCATGCTATCTCCGATTGTCCTAAGCGCACTAAGCGTTTCGCCAGGTCTGCCACCATTGGTATGGTACAGTCGAAATTTCTTTTGTCCATTACTCTGATTTGCTCTTTGTCATCCTATTCTGTTATGGCATTTGTGGATTCAGGCGCTGCCCTGAATTTGATGAACTTGGAGTTTGCTAGGCGCTGTGGTTTTTTCTTGGAGCCCTTGCAGCATCCTATACCATTGAGAGGAATTGATGCTACGCCTTTGGCCAAGAATAAGCCTCAGTACTGGACCCAATTGACCATGTGCATGGCTCCTGCACATCAGGAGGATATTCGCTTTTTGGTGTTGCATAATCTGCATGATGTGGTCGTTTTGGGGTTGCCATGGCTACAGGTCCATAATCCAGTATTGGATTGGAAATCTATGTCTGTGTCCAGCTGGGGTTGTCAGGGGGTACATGGTGATGTTCCATTTTTGTCTATTTCGTCATCCACCCCTTCTGAAGTCCCAGAGTTTTTGTCGGATTACCGGGATGTATTTGATGAGCCCAAATCCAGTGCCCTACCTCCTCATAGGGATTGCGATTGTGCTATTTATTTGATTCCTGGTAGTAAGTGTCACGCCCGCACATACTTACCCGGCTTCTCCCATCCCTCGGCGCGCTCACGATCCTGTCCCGCGCCGCTCTGCCTCCTCCTTCGCCGGCTCTCGGCGTCTGGTCTCTTCGCGCATGCGCGGTCGCGTCTCCCCCGTCGCTGAGCCTTCTGGGAGGTCGCGACCCGGTGGCTCCGACCCAACATGGCGGCGCCCATCGGGTATTTCTTCCCGGCGTCTTCCTAGGTAAGACGCCTTTGCCTTGTAGGTGCACTGTCTGCCGTCAGTGTCCCTATGCCCTAGGCTCCCCTGTACCAGTGTCTTTTCTCAGCCCAGTCCTTGCTTTGTCTCTGTATCCTGCCAGTCCGTGTTCCTGTTGTATCCTGCCAGTCCGTGTTCCTGCTGTGTCCTGCCAGCCCGTGTTCCTGCTGTATCCTGCCAGTCCGTGTTCCTGCTGTATCCTGCCAGTCCGTGTTCCTGCTGTATCCTCCCAGTCCGTGTTCCTGCTGTATTCTGCCAGTCCGTGTTCCTGCTGTATCCTGCCTGTCCGTGTTCCTGCTGTATTCTGCCAGTCCGTGTTCCTGCTGTATCCTGCCAGTCCGTGTTCCTGCTGTGTCCTGCCAGCCCGTGTTCCTGCTGTATCCTGCCTGTCCGTGTTCCTGCTGTATCCCGCCAGTCCGTGTTCCTGTTGTATCCTGCCGGTCCGTGTTCCTGCTGAGTCCTGCCGTTCCGTGTTCCAGACATTCTTTCAGTTAAGTCTTGTTTTCCTATTATTCCCTGCCATCCTTTTAGCCTGTGGTTTCCTTCTTTATTTTGGGTCGTCCCTTTGGCTCTAGCTGTTGTGTCTCCATTCCCCCGAGGTCCTGCTCCTAACACTCCCTGTATAGGGGGTGATTCCATCTGGTCCGCTCGACCCCGGGGGCTTTAGAGTCACGACCCAGAGGGTCCACTCTCGGATTTCTGTCCGAATACTTACAGGAAGCAAAGGCCATGGACCCCGCTGGGGCCTCTGCTACGCAAAAAGAGCTACTCTTTTTGCGGGAGAATCAGTCCCGTATGATGTCCTTTATGAAGGCTATGGATTCTCGTTTGTCCACGCTCCAGTCCTCCGATCCTGGCAACGCCGCTCTACTCATTGGCTTACAGCAAGAGTTAGCTCAGCAGCGTGACACCCAGGCCCATATACTTAGTTATATGTCTTCTATTGACGATCGGCTGCTCTCCATCCAGACAGCCGCTTCTACGTCTGCTCCTGCTTCCCACCCTCCACCCCGCTTGGCTTAACCGCCTCGGTACAATGGGGATCCTAAGTCCTGCCGAGGATTTCTAAACCAATGCCGTCTTCACTTTGAGCTTCTGCCCCAGCATTACCCGACGGATCCGTCCAAAGTTGCGTTTTTGATTTCCCATCTAGAGGGTGACGCCTTGGCATGGGTTAATCCACTCTGGGAGCGAGACGATCCCCTAGTCTCCCGGTTGTCTGAATTTTTGGAGACTTTCCGTCTTGTCTTTGACGAACCTGGACGACTGGCCTCTACAACTGAAGCCCTATTCTCTCTCCATCAGGGATCGTTATCCGTAGGCCAGTACGCTATTCAGTTCCGCACCCTCTCCTCTGACTTGGGCTGGAACAATGAGGCGTTGGTGGGTGCTTTCTGGCGGGGTCTCTCTGGGCGCATAAAGGATGAGTTAGCTGGTCGGGACACCCCTACGGTTTTGGAGAAATTAATTTCCTTAGCGACCCGTATTGACCTTCGGTTCCAAGAACGCGCTCGCGAGCGGAGGTCTCTTCGTCCTTCTTCTGCCACCCGTAAGCCACTCAGTCCACAGCCTAGAACCTCCTCTCAGGCGTCCGCACCGGAACCTATGCAAGTGGACCGTCTTAAAATGTCCGAACAACGTCGTAAAGAGAGGCGCACTCAGGGGTTATGTTTTTACTGCGGAAGTGCTGCTCATTTATTGCGCTCTTGCCCTGAATGTCCGGAAAACTCCTCCGCCTAGGTCAGGTAAGAGAGGCCTCCCTAGGTGTGTGTGATTCCTCTCAACCCCTTACTTTGTCCGTTCTTTTGCATATTGCGGGCAAGGGCGTTTCTCTGGATGCGTATGTGGATTCGGGCGCTGCAGGGAATTTTATTAGGTTGGAAGAGGTTTTGAAATTCTCCGTTCCAGTCAGAACCTTAGAGGCTCCTGTGATTCTAGCATCTGTGGATGGTAAACCTTTACAGGAGACCATTACTCAAGTGACACTTGAGGTGGAACTTCAGGTTGGGGCTCTGCACAAGGAGAGAATTGCATTTTACGTTTTAGCGGGTCTGTCTCATCCTATGCTCTTAGGTCTTCCTTGGTTACAGAGCCACGAGCCCATTTTAGATTGGCGCAATGGTAATATCTTGCGCTGGGGTGAGCTTTGTCGGGAACGTTGTCTGCTGCCAGTGCGTCCTGTGGGATATTCCTCTAATTCTTCTCCTTCTTCTTCCTTTCCCGCCTTACCCTCTGTCTACAGCTCTTTTTCTGATGTCTTCAACAAGAAGGAGGCTGAGGAGCTTCCGCCTCACCGTCTCTATGATTGTCCCATAGATCTCGTGTCTGGAACTAACCCGCCCAGGAGCAGAATCTATCCTCTCTCTCCTGCTGAGACTCAAGCTATGTCTGAGTACATTCAAGAAAATCTTGCTAAAGGTTTCATCCGCAAGTCTTCTTCTCTGGCCGGAGCAGGGTTTTTTTCGTGAAGAAGAAAGACGGTTCCCTCCGTCCCTGCATTGATTATCGAGGCCTAAACAACATCACGGTGAAGAACAAATATCCTCTGCCACTCATTCCGGAACTCTTCGACCGTCTTCGGGGTGCGCAAATCTTTACCAAATTAGATCTACGTGGCGCATACAATCTGGTTCGTATTCGTGCAGGCGATGAGTGGAAGACCGCCTTCAATACTCGTGACGGTCACTACGAATACTTGGTTATGCCGTTTGGTCTCTGCAACGCCCCCGCGGTTTTCCAGGAATTTGTGAACGATGTATTTCGGGATCTTCTCTACTCCTCAGTCGTGGTTTACCTTGACGACATCCTCATCTTCTCTCCGGATCTCTCCACTCACAGGCGAGATGTCCGCCGAGTCCTGCAAAGGCTAAGAGAGAATCATCTGTTCGCTAAGATTGAAAAGTGCGTCTTTGAACAGTCCTCTCTTCCCTTCCTTGGGTATATTGTCTCAAGATCTGGCTTAGAGATGGATCCAGAGAAGGTTTCTGCTGTCCTGAATTGGCCTCGTCCTCTTGGAACAAAAGCAATCCAACGTTTTCTTGGCTTTGCCAACTACTATAGACAATTTATTCCTCATTTTTCTTCCATGACCAAGCCTATCTCTGCCCTAGTTCGCAAGGGAGTCAATTCCAGCCTTTGGACCCCTGAGGCTGAAGAGTCTTTTTTGTCCCTTAAACAAAGTTTCGCTACGGCCCCTGTGCTTCATCGTCCTGATGCTAATAGACCGTTTGTCCTTGAGGTCGACGCATCTTCTATTGGAGCTGGAGCAGTACTTTTGCAAAGATCTTCGTCCGGACGTTTGGTGACCTGTGGTTTCTTTTCTAAAACTTTTTCCGCTCCTGAGCGTAACTACTCTATAGGGGATAAGGAGCTATTGGCTATCAAGCTAGCCTTGGAAGAATGGCGTTATCTTCTTGAAGGGTCTCTTCATCCATTCATCATTTACACTGACCACAAGAGTCTGGCCTATATTCAGTCTGCCCAAAGACTAAATCCACGACAAGCCAGATGGTCTTTATTCTTCGGACGATTTGAGTTTGAACTTCATTTCCGACCTGGAAATAAGAATGTCAAAGCAGATGCTCTTTCGAGATCCTTTCAACCTCAGGACATGGAGGATTCTCCGGCTCACATCATTGATCCTGCGAGGATCGTCACTCTTGCTCCTCTAAGAGTGATTCCTACTCCTCCTGGCAAGACTCTTGTGGCTAATCAAGACAAGGAGAGAGTTTTACGTTGGGGTCACTCCTCCAAAATTGCAGGACATGTAGGAGTCAAGAAGACACTGTCTCTTATCTCTCGGCACTACTGGTGGCCATCTCTCCGTCAAGACGTCACCAAATTCATCGCTTCTTGTCCTTCTTGTGCTAAAAATAAAGTCCCTAGGCAGCTTCCCTCCGGTCTCCTGCATCCTCTGCCTGTGCCTTCCGTTCCATGGAGTCATATCGCTATGGACTTCATCACTGGTCTACCTTCTTCCTTGAATTGCTCTGTCATCTTGGTTGTTGTAGATCGGTTCTCTAAAATGGCTCACTTCATCGCTTTGCCTGGTCTGCCTTCCGCTCCTGAGTTGGCAAAGATCTTTTTACACCAAGTCTTCCGTCTTCATGGTTTTCCACATCATATTGTCTCAGACCGTGGAGTACAATTTAACTCACGTTTTTGGAGAGCTCTCTGCAGTCTATTAAAGGTTAACTTGGACTTCTCTTCCGCCTATCACCCTCAGTCCAACAGACAAGTGGAGCGAGTTAATCAAGTTCTGACTACATATCTGCGACACTTCACCAATGCACACCAAGATGACTGGGTCTCTCTTCTCCCTTGGGCTGAATTCTCTTACAACAATCTTCCCAGCGAGTCTTCCTCCAAATCTCCCTTTTTCGTAGTCTATGGTCAACATCCTAACATTCCTCTTCCTGTTTCTCTTTCCTCGGGGGTACCGGCAGCGGATTTCTTGTCCCGGGAATTCTCTACGATTTGGAATGAGACCAAAGTGGCTCTTGAGAAAGCTAGCCTTAATATGAAAAGGTTTGCTGACAAGAAGCGTTTGCATGCTCCGCCATATTCTCCGGGTGATAAAGTTTGGCTCTCCTCTCGCTATATCAAGCTTAAAATTCCCTCTTACAAACTGGGTCCTCGCTACATTGGTCCTTTTCCTATCTTGAGTCGCATTAATGATGTCTCTTATAAGTTGAAGCTACCTGCCTCTTTGCGCATCCCCAATGCCTTCCATGTGTCTCTTCTTAAACCCGCAGTCTTTAATTGTTTTCACTCCGCTACCTCTTCCTCTCCTCAGCTCTGTACTTCTGATGGAATCTTTAATGTTAAAGATATTCTTGCCAAAAAAGTAGTTAGGGGTAAAACTTTTTTTTTGATTGATTGGGAGGGATTTGGCCCTGAGGAGAGGTCCTGGGAGCCCCGAGAGAACATCAACGCTCCCCTTATCATGAAAAGATTCCTTTCTAGCCTTAAAAGGAGGGGGACTAAGGAGGGGGGTACTGTCACGCCCGCACATACTTACCCGGCTTCTCCCATCCCTCGGCGCGCTCACGATCCTGTCCCGCGCCGCTCTGCCTCCTCCTTCGCCGGCTCTCGGCGTCTGGTCTCTTCGCGCATGCGCGGTCGCGTCTCCCCCGTCGCTGAGCCTTCTGGGAGGTCGCGACCCGGTGGCTCCGCCCCAACATGGCGGCGCCCATCGGGTATTTCTTCCCGGCGTCTTCCTAGGTAAGACGCCTTTGCTTTGTAGGTGCACTGTCTGCCGTCAGTGTCCCTATGCCCTAGGCTCCCCTGTACCAGTGTCTTTTCTCAGCCCAGTCCTTGCTTTGTCTCTGTATCCTGCCAGTCCGTGTTCCTGTTGTATCCTGCCAGTCCGTGTTCCTGCTGTGTCCTGCCAGCCCGTGTTCCTGCTGTATCCTGCCAGTCCGTGTTCCTGCTGTATCCTGCCAGTCCGTGTTCCTGCTGTATCCTCCCAGTCCGTGTTCCTGCTGTATTCTGCCAGTCCGTGTTCCTGCTGTATCCTGCCTGTCCGTGTTCCTGCTGTATTCTGCCAGTCCGTGTTCCTGCTGTATCCTGCCAGTCCGTGTTCCTGCTGTGTCCTGCCAGCCCGTGTTCCTGCTGTATCCTGCCTGTCCGTGTTCCTGCTGTATCCCGCCAGTCCGTGTTCCTGCTGAGTCCTGCCGTTCCGTGTTCCAGACATTCTTTCAGTTAAGTCTTGTTTTCCTATTATTCCCTGCCATCCTTTTAGCCTGTGGTTTCCTTCTTTATTTTGGGTCGTCCCTTTGGCTCTAGCTGTTGTGTCTCCATTCCCCCGAGGTCCTGCTCCTAACACTCCCTGTATAGGGGGTGATTCCATCTGGTCCGCTCGACCCCGGGGGCTCTAGAGTCACGACCCAGAGGGTCCACTCTCGGATTTCTGTCCGAATACTTACAGTAAGTTTCCTAAGGGCCGACTGTTCAATTTATCTGTGCCAGAACACGCCGCTATGCGGAGTTATGTAAAGGAATCCTTGGAGAAGGGTCATATTCGCACGTCGTCGTCACCATTGGGAGCAGGGTTCTTTTTTGTGGCCAAGAAGGATGGTTCTTTGAGACCTTGTATTGATTACCGCCTTCTTAATAAGATCACAGTCAAATTTCAGTACCCTTTGCCGCTGCTGTCTGATTTATTTGCTCGGATTAAGGGGGCTAGTTGGTTCACCAAGATAGATCTTCGTGGTGCGTATAATCTTGTGCGTATTAAACAGGGCGATGAATGGAAAACAGCATTTAATACGCCCGAGGGCCATTTTGAGTACCTGGTTATGCCATTCGGGCTTTCCAATGCTCCATCAGTATTTCAGTCTTTTATGCATGACATCTTCCGAGAGTACCTGGATAAATTCCTGATTGTATATTTGGATGATATTTTGGTCTTCTCGGATGATTGGGAGTCTCACGTGAAGCAGGTCAGAATGGTGTTCCAGGTCCTTCGTGCGAATTCTTTGTTTGTGAAGGGGTCAAAGTGTCTCTTTGGAGTTCAGAAGGTTTCATTTTTGGGTTTCATTTTTTCCCCTTCTACTATCGATCAGAGATTCAGAATAGGATACTTGCTAAGGGACTAACATTCTCTCCTTCCCAATATCTAGATCCCTTTATAGCTATCAAGGATCTCCATTTGTTCTCTAGGAAAGTGATTTTACAAAGGATGCATTACAGGTCTGAATTAGATGACCTTTTTCCATCGGCTCATGAAAGGGAAGCATTGGCTAATCTCGAGGCCCTTGAGGAAGAGAACACCACATCGGTAAGCCATAAATTTCCTAATTTTTTATTGGGTAAATCCAAGAAATTTCCTCCCCTCAGCCTCTGCTCAGCGGTTGATGTATTTACCAGATTAGTTACCACAGATATTGAGAATTTGTGCCAGAATGGCTATGGTAGCACCAACTGTAGCAGAGACGAGAGGGAGGCTATAATTACTCTGTCAAACCTTACCGATGTCGTGTTCAAACCCTCTGATAAGGGTGGTAACATTGTAATTTGGCCCAGTACAATGTATGAGAAGCAAGCTATGAAATTGCTAAACGACAAGAATTGTTATCGTCGACTCCATGGTAGTCCAATGCTTACTTTTCATAATGAATTAATTACTATTCTGGAAGATGCATTTTCGCAGGGTATTATACCAAAGAAATTTGTTGACATCATTAAAGATATGCATCCACGACTTCCAACTCTTTATTTGATCCCAAAGATCCACAAGGATCCTTTGGATCCTCCCGGGAGACCAATTATCTCGGGAGCAGGAAGTCTATGTGAAATTATCACCCGAATCATAGATTATTACCTCAAGCCCCTGGTATATGAGTTACCATCATATATACAGGACACCAACGCGGCATTACGTAGAATTGAGGATATCCATCTTAGTGATTCGGCAGTAATGGTTACTGCTGATGTTGAATCATTGTATACATCTATTCGCCACAGTGATGGACTTCGTGCCATCCGACTATTCCTCAGCTCTAGTAGTATGGACCGCGATATGGTGGACCTGTTAATGCAACTATTGGACTATGCCCTCACGCACAACATCTTTATTTTTAAAAATATCACGTACCTACAGGTACAAGGTACGGCCATGGGGGCTAGTTGTGCCCCCTCGTACGCCAATTTGTTTCTTGGGGCATGGGAACGGGAGATCTTTGTGTGTAATCCGATACCCTCATCCAGCTTGGTTTCGGGCTGGATGAGGTTTATCGATGACATCTGGTTTATATGGGACGGGCCCCCCAATGAGTTGAATACTTACATGGCTCAATTAAACAACAATGACCTGAATATCAAGCTTACGTTTAAAGCAGGAAAGGAAGTTGAATTTTTAGACCTCAGCATCAGTGTGGCCCTAGATGGACGTTTGCAAACCAACCTGTATAGAAAACCTACTGCTACAAATTCCCTCTTACATGCCACCTCATCACACCCTAGTTCCACCATTAGGGGTATCCCTGTCGGTCAATTCCTTAGGGCCAAAAGGATTTGTACTAACCCTGAGGACTTTCAAGCCCAGGCCAGGGTTCTGGCACAACGTTTTCAAGATAGAGGTTACAGCAATAAAAGCATTAAGAGGGGGTACAAAAGGGCAGTGGCTAGTTCCAGGCAGGAACTCCTGTATGGGCAAACTAACAAAAACAAAAACAATGACCCAAGACAGGTTAGGTTAATTACCAGCTATCACAACAAATGGCGCCAATTCAGAGATATTGTTGATAGACATTGGCAAGTACTGCTCACTGATCCAATTTTGAAAAAAATTCTTCCTGCTAAACCCCTTGTGACGGCCAGGAGATCCAAAAATCTATCTGACACCTTAGTTCATAGTTTTTACAATCCTAATAGACCCACCAGAGGTACATGTGAAGCTGGTACTAACAATGGCTTTTTTCCATGCGGCCTGTGTAAGGCCTGTGCCAATACAATTAAGGCTAAAACCTTCACTAACTTCGATGGGTCTAAAAAATATGATATAAGGAAATACATTAATTGTTCCACTAGGGGTGTCATTTATCACGCCACCTGCCCTTGTGGTAAAATTTACATCGGCCTCACCACCCGTGAACTCAAGATCCGCATTAGGGAACACTGCAGGGACATTGCCAAAGCTAAAACCAGTGATGAGAGTGATGTGAGTTTAAAAACTTTACCTCGTCACTTTAGATTGTTCCACAACAGCAATCCCGCGGGCCTTGTGGTTAGGGGTATCGATTCAGTTTCCATGGGGATACGAGGTGGCGATTTGAGTAGACTCTTAGCCCAAATTGAGAGCCGTTGGATCTACAGACTGGGCACTATGGCCCCACAGGGGCTCAATGAAAGCTTGGGGTTTGGGGCCTTTCTGTAATTTATATTAGTCCCTTTATTGTTCTTTTACTATGGGATATTGCTTTAAGGGGTCTACTTATACTGGGTTGGCATTAACGTATCCGATATGATTTTAGGGGTTAATTGGGTTTTATCTTGTTTTCTATGTTTGTTTTTTTGCTTATTGTTGTTTGATTTTATATTGGTAGAATACAGCAGCCTCTCTATGCACTCTGGCTACGGGTACCAGCCAATGAATGATTACTTTTCACAAGTGACAAGTGCGGGTCTTCCATACAAAGGAGCATTTTTCTCTGGATATCACTATGAACACTGGACTTTATCTTCAAATTCATCTAGACAACCTATATATTAAGTTTGTACTTCAATCAAGCGAAGTTATTATTGTTTTTTATCTTAGTATGTGACTAATATTTAATGTATGTGTTTTTGTTCACTAAAGTTATTATATAGGTTATATTATTGTTTTGCACAATTTGCACTGGTACTAGCACTTTGTGCTTACTAAGGTGAGCTTTTGTATTTAGCTGTATGTCCAGTGATACGGCTTTGTGTTCACATAGTAACGGCACTCTTTGCCTCACAGTGCATAATTTATATCGGTACTAGCACTTTATATTTACCATAGTGCGCCCTTGTATTTAGCTGTATGTTCTAGCGATGCGGCTTTTTGTTTACACTAGCAACGGCACTTCCTGCCTTACAGGTAGTGCGCATGCGCCTTGGCTTCGCAGCCGGATCCTCCTCCCGGTGGCAAGGATTGGTTGTGCGACCTCGCCCAGCTTTTGCCTGGCCAGTGCGCTGACTCGTCGCCGCCGCTGGTGGGTGGATCCCTTCGGCTTGCGGGACCGGCAGCGCATGCGCCGCTTTATCCTGTCCGGTCGCACACACTAGTTCATCGGGTACGGTCTGGGCTTTTTCCATTCTGCTGTTACCGCTTATCATGCACTCTGCATTAGGCCCTTTTGTATGTATGACTGCTAGGGCACCTTTGGTGTTGCGCTATTACACCTAGTTAGTATTTGGCTTATGTTGCCTTGTATCCAGGCAACGGCCCCACGTGGGCTCTGTGACGTCACCATTACCACAATTCATCATGGCAGGGTGCTTATCTCTGATTGGCTGATTCCTACTTATATACACTCCCATTCCTCTCCTAACTACACGCCCCCGGAAGAAGAACTCGATCGAAACGCGCGTAGGGGACATCACTGATCTCGTGTAGCCTCCACTGTGGTAATTATGTTTTGAGGTTTCCTTCCATTAGTCTTATTACATTTGCCTATCATCATTTTCTGTTGTGGTAACTGTTCACCTGGCATATAAGTAATTTTTATGAATTGTCAGCAGCACATATGAGTTAGCCAGATACAGCCCACTTTGGCCTATGACCCGGCTATGTGATATAATATAAGGCAATAGTGTTACACTTATAGGTTGTTTCCCTCTTACATTTACTCCATTTGCCATTAGGTTAGTCACTATTTAGTGCTTTTACCTACAATCGTTGTCTTTAGGCATTAGGTGGGGCTCATTAGAGATCTGTTCATTGATCGGAGGTACTTTTATAGCTTAGTTGTAGTATATTTATGTATGTTTTTACTACGTTTGTATTAATAAAAATTATTTTTATTTGAACTTTACATTCTTGTGGCCTACCTTATTTTTCGGTAGGTTCTTGTGTGTTCACATTTCCAATGCTCCATCAGTATTTCAGTCTTTTATGCATGACATCTTCCGAGAGTACCTGGATAAATTCCTGATTGTATATTTGGATGATATTTTGGTCTTCTCGGATGATTGGGAGTCTCACGTGAAGCAGGTCAGAATGGTGTTCCAGGTCCTTCGTGCGAATTCTTTGTTTGTGAAGGGGTCAAAGTGTCTCTTTGGAGTTCAGAAGGTTTCATTTTTGGGTTTCATTTTTTCCCCTTCTACTATCGAGATGGACCCTGTTAAAGTCTAGGCCATTTCTGATTGGACTCAGCCGACATCTGTGAAGAGTCTGCAAAAGGTCCTGGGCTTTGCTAATTTTTATCGTCGCTTCATCAGTAATTTTTCTAGTGTTGCTAAACCGTTGACTGATTTGACCAAGAAGGGTGCTGATGTGGTCAATTGGTCTTCTGCGGCTGTGGAAGCTTTTCAGGAGTTGAAGCGTTGTTTTTTCTTCTGCCCCTGTGTTGTGCCAGCCTGATGTTTCGCTCCCGTTTCAGGTTGAGGTTGATGCTTCTAAGATTGGAGCAGGGGCTGTTTTGTCGCAAAGAAGTTCTGAAGGCTCGGTGATGAAACCATGTGCCTTCTTTTCTAGAAAGTTTTCGCCTGCTGAGCGCAATTATGATGTTGGCAATCGAGAGTTGTTGGCCATGAAGTGGGCATTCGAGGAGTGGCGTCATTGGCTTGAAGGAGCCAAGCATCGCATTGTGGTCTTGACGGATCACAAGAATTTAACTTATCTCGAGTCTGCCAAACGGTTGAATCCTAGACAGGCTCGATGGTCGCTATTTTTCTCCCGTTTTGATTTTGTGGTTTCGTACCTTCCAGGCTCTAAGAATGCGAAGGCTGATGCCCTGTCAAGGAGTTTTGTGCCCGACTCTCCGGGTGTTCCTGAGCCGGCGGGTATTCTCAAAGAGGGGGTAATTTTGTCTGCCATTTCCCCTGATTTGCGGCGGGTGTTGCAAAAATTTCAGGCTGATAGACTTGACCGTTGCCCAGCAGAGAAACTGTTTGTCCCTGATAAATGGACTAGTAGAGTCATCTCTGAGGTTCATTGTTCGGTGTTGGCTGGTCATCCTGGAATCTTTGGTACCAGAGATTTGGTGGCTAGATCCTTTTGGTGGCCGTCTTTGTCACGGGATGTGCGTTCTTTTGTGCAGTCCTGTGGGACTTGTGTTCGGGCTAAGCCCTGCTGTTCTCGTGCCAGTGGGTTGCTTTTGCCCTTGCCGGTCCCGAAAAGGCCCTGGATGCATATTTCTATGGATTTTATTTTGGATCTCCCTGTCTCTCAAAAGATGTCGGTCATTTGGGTGGTTTGTGATCGCTTCTCTAAGATGGTCCATTTGGTACCCTTGTCTAAATTGCCTTCCTCCTCTGATTTGGTGCCATTGTTTTTCCAGCATGTGGTTCGTTTACATGGCATTCCGGAGAACATCGTTTCGGACAGAGGTTCCTAGTTTGTTTCGAGGTTTTGGCGATCCTTTTGTGCTAGGATGGGCATTGATTTGTCTTTTTCCTCGGCTTTCCATCCTCAGACAAATGGCCAAACCGAACGAACTAATCAGACTTTGGAAACATATCTGAGATGCTTTGTTTCTCCTGATCAGGATGATTGGGTGTCCTTTTTGCCTTTGGCTGAGTTCGCCCTTAATAATCGGGCCAGCTCGGCTACTTTGGTTTCGCCGTTTTTCTGCAATTCTGGTTTCCATCCTCGTTTCTCTTCAGGGCAGGTTGAGTCTTCGGACTGTCCTGGTGTAGATACTGTGGTGGATAGGTTGCAGCAGATTTGGACTCATGTGGTGGACAATTTGACATTGTCCCAGGAGAAGGCTCAACGTTTTGCTAACCGCCGGCGCTGTGTGGGTCCCCAACTTCGTGTTGGGGATTTGGTTTGGTTAACGTCTCGTTATGTTCCTATGAAGGTTTGCTCTCCTAAGTTTAAGCCTCGTTTCATTGGTCCGTATAAGATTTCTGAGGTTCTCAATCCTGTGTCATTTCGTTTGACCCTTCCAGCTTCTTTTGCCATCCATAATGTATTCCATAGGTCGTTGCTGCGGAGATACGTGGCGCCTGTGGTTCCATCCGTTGATCCTCCTGCCCCGGTGTTGGTTGAGGGGAAGTTGGAGTATGTGGTGGAGAAGATTTTGGATTCTCGTATTTCGAGACGGAAACTCCAGTACCTGGTCAAGTGGAAGGGTTATGGTCAGAAAGATAATTCCTGGGTCTTTGCCTCTGATGTTCATGCTGCCGATCTGGTTCGTGCCTTTCATTTGGCTCGTCCTGGTCGGCCTGGGGGCTCTGGTGAGGGTTCGGTGACCCCTCCTCAAGGGGGGGGTACTGTTGTGAATTCTGTTGTCAAGCTCCCTCCTGTGGTCATGAATGGTACTTCGGCTGGTTCTGTCCATGGGCTTCCTCTGGTGGTTGTGAGTGGGGCTGCGGCTTCTGAGTTTCCTTCCACAGGTGACGAGGTTAATTCGTTAGCTGGCTGCTCTATTTAACTCCACTTAGATCATTGCTCCTGGCCACCTGTCAATGTTCCAGTATTGGTCTAGTGTGCTCCTGGATCGTTCTTGTGACCTGTCTTCCCAGCAGAAGCTAAGTTCCTGCTTGTTTTTCTCTTGTTTGCTATTTTTCTGTCCAGCTTGCTATTTTGATTTTTGTCTTGCTTGCTGGAAGCTCTGGGACGCAGAGGGGCGCCTCCGCACCGTGAGTCGGTGCGGAGGGTCTTTTTGCGCCCTCTGCGTGGTCTTTTTGTAGGTTTTTGTGCTGACCGCAAAGTTACCTTTCCTATCCTCTGTCTGTTCAGTAAGTCGGGCCTCTCTTTGCTAAATCTATTTCATCTCTGAGTTTGTAATTTTCATCTTACTCACAGTCATTATATGTGGGGGGCTGCCTTTTCCTTTGGGGAATTTCTCTGTTTGACAATCAATTTCACATGCTGTTGTCCAAATGGAACAGACAACAGGTGGAAATTATTGGCAATTATCAAGGCATGCTCAATGAAAGAGTGTTTCTGCAGGTGGGGAACACAGACCACATCTCAGTACCAATGCTTTCTGGCTGAAGTTTTGATCACTTTTGAAGGGTGCTTGTGCTTTCACACTCATGGTAGCATAAGACGGACTCTGCAACCCACACAAGTGGCTCAAGTAGTGCAGCTCATCCAGGATGGCACATCAATACGAGCTGTGGCAAGAAGAGTAGGGGGCCATAGGAGGGCAACAACCCAGCAGCAGGACCACTACCTCAGGCTTTGTGCAAGGAGGAGCAATGCCAGAGCACTGCAAAATGACCTCCAGCAGAAACCGACTCCATGAGGATGGTCTGAGTGCCCGGCGTCCACAGGTGGGGGTGTCTCACAACCCAACACCATGCAGGACACTTGGCATTTGCCACAGAAAACCAGGATTGGCAAATTCGCCACTGGCGCCCTGTGCTCTTCACAGATGAAAGCAGGTTCACACTGAGCACATGTGACAGACGTGACAGAGTCTGGTCATGTCATGGAGAGCGATCTGCTGTTTGCGACATCCTTCAGCATGACCAGTTTGGCAGTGCATCAGTAATGGTGTGGGGTGGCATTTCTTTGGAGGGCTGCACAGGCCTCCATGTGCTCACCAGAAGTAGCCTGACTGCCATTAGGTACCGAGATGAGATCCTCAGACCCCTTGTGAGACCATACACTGGTGCGGCTGGCCTTAGGTTCCTCCTAATGCAGGACAATGCCAGACCTCATGTGGCTGGAGTGTGTCAGCAGTTCCTGCAAGATGAAGGCATTGAAGCTATGGACTGGCCTGCCCATTCCACAGACCTGAATACAATTGAACACATCTGGGACATTATGTCTCGCACCATCCACCAACATCACGTTGCACCACAGACTGTCCAAGAGTTGGCGGATGCTTTAGTCTAGGTCTTGGAGGATATCCCTCAGGAGACCATCCACCGCCTCATCAGGAGCATGCCCAGGCATTTTAGGGAGGTCATATAGGCACATGGAGGTCAGACACACTACTGAGCATCATTTCCTTGTCTTGAGGCATTTCCACTGAAGTTGGATCAGCCTGTAACTTGATTTTCCACTTTGATTTTGAGCATCGTTCCAATTCCAGACCTCCGTGGGATATTGGTTATGATTTGCGTTGATAATTTTTAGGTTTTATTGGTCTCAACACATTCCAATATGTAATAAATAAAGATTTACAAATGGAATATTTCATACAGTGATATCTAGGATGTGGGATTTTAGTGTTCCCTTTATTTTTTGGAGCAGTGTGTGTATATATATATATATTATTATTATTATTATTATATACATGTGAATACGGGGCAAATATAGACAAATACATTAAACATGAGCAGATAACAAGGCACACGAGTACATAAGGAGGGAGGACCCTGCCCACGAGGGCTCACAGTCTGCAGGGGGTGGGTGAGGATACACTAGGAGAGGGAAGAGCTGGCTGTGCGGCTGTTCAGTAGGTTGAGGATCACTGCAGGCTGTAGGCTTGTCGGAAGAGATGAGTCTTCAGGTTCTTTTTGAAGGTTTCTATGGTAGGCGCGAGTCTGATGTGTTGGGGTAGAGAGTTCCAGAGTATGGGGGAAGCACGGGAGAAGTCTTGGATGCGGTCAAGAATGGCTACTATTTATACAAATATACCATATTATATATATATATATATATATATATATATAATATGGTATATTTGTATAAATAGTAGCCATTCTTGACCATCAAGCTCGTGCTTGAGTTACTAGTTACCCTTAATAGCTTCATTATAATCTCTGTGTATTTACTTTTCAATTACTTAGTTATTTCTACCTCATTGGTTCTATGTTCCCCCTCCCGTTATTTTTTGTTCATTCGGCCTTGATAGTGACATGTCGAATTTAAAACATACTGTCCATAATGACATCACAAATGCGGTCAAGATTAGTTGCTATGGTTACCGATATGTCCAAGTAAACAAAGACTGTATGAAACCATTGTGCAAAAGCAAAAAAAGATGTAAGCTTGTCTTGGATTTTTTTTTCCAAAGTTTGGAATTTCCATTTAACCGGAATTCCTTCTGGGCTTATAATTTCATTAATAGCACACAATTTACAATTTTCTTACTTTGTTTGAAGATTTCTCATGATGCATTAGATTATGGGTCAGGGCTCCAAGTTTGTTAGAGCTTGATGATTTGAAGGTGGTTCTATTGTGACGCCGAGTCTCGTGAGAAGAGGTTACTGTGGAGTCATTCATATCAATGGCAAGATCATCACAAGCAGAAAGGATTGCTTTTGCCATCTCACCTGTTTCATGGCGTTCTAAAGTGCCTGTAAAAAAATAAAACCAATGATTCATACCAATGCCTATTAGAGATGAGAATATTGATTCAATGCAAATCTAATTCAAGTCAAGTTTCATAAAATCGCATAAAATATACCCAAAACCTTTTTAAATATTTCAGAAGAATGCATTAGCCACAGAAGGCTTGCCTATACACAGGTTGCTCCAGTATTTCTTACAGGTATCACATTGCATAGTATACCAGACAAGAAGGAATACCACAGTCTGTATAAAAAGCTTTAGCAGGAAATGCAGTAACCATTTTAGGGTGATTTAAGATAGTGAGAGGACATCAAAACTCACAGCTCAACAACAAAGATAGGAAGTGAAAGTCTTAAAACATTGCACAATACTCCAGACATGTAATATGCTTTACCACTGCAGCAGTGAACAAGTTAATTGTAGCAATATGTGAATACATAGGTGTATCTAGGGGGGCAGCCCGGGCATGTGCCCCAGGTGCAGCCAGCAGGGGGGAGCAGTCAGGCCAACTAATGCAGCAGTCAGCAGTGTCTTCCATGGCCGCTGCATTCTGACACGCCCCGGACTGGGAGTCCGCTGTTCTCTGAGTCGGCTGTCAGTTTGACAGCCGGCACAAAGAAGCTGCAGCACGCCAGCTCCCAGTGTTCAATTGTACTCGCATCTTACAGACATGAGTACAATTAAAGCTATGATGGTAAGGACTGGAACGGTTGATTTTTTGAGGCAATGATGTCACCGGAAGGGGCGGGGCCTCCTTCAGTCCAGTGAAGACCTGATAGCAGGGAGCTGCCTTTTGCTGAGGCTGCTGGAGAAGAGACAGGGAAATGAGGGGCTGCATCATGGAGCTGTGTGAGGAGAGGACTGAGGGGCTACACCATGGAGCTTTTTGAGGAAAAGACTGAAGGGCTGCACCATGGACCCTTGTACAAATGGGTATGAGGACCCAGGACTCAGTGTGAGCACTCTGAGGATGGATTTTGGAAAGGAGTTGATGTTACTTGAGTGGGGCTGCATAGGGAAGATTATGATGAGGTGCTATGTGGGAAATAGGGGGATGATGAGATGCTGTGTGGGGAATGGGAGATGATGAGGGCCTTTGGGGAATAGGATGATGATGAGGGTCTGTGTGGGGAATTGGGGGTGATGAGGGGCTGTGTGGGGAGTTGGGTGATGGGTTGTGTGGGGAAGGGATGATGGGGATGATGTGGGGCTGTGTGGGGAGTTGGGGATGATGAGAGGCTGTATGGGGATTTGGGGGGTGATGAGCGGTTGTCTGGAGAAGGGGAGATGTGGGAGTGATGAGGGGCTGTGTGGGAAATTTGTGTGGAGAAGGGAGGATGATGAGGGGCTTTGTGGGGAATGGGGGGATAATGAGAGGCTGTGTGGAGAATGGGGGATAATGAGGGGATTTGTGGGAAATGGGGGATGATGAGGGGCTGTGTGGAGAATGGGGGGATGATGACAGGCTGTGTGGGGAATGGGGGATGATGCCGGGCTGTGTGGGGAATGGGGAATGATGAGGGGCTGTGTGGGGAATGGGGGAATGATGATGGGCTGTGTGGGAAATGGGGGGATTTAATGTGTGTGGGGAGATTTGGAGTGGGGATAAGGGGATTTAATGTATGTGGGGAGATTTGGAGTGGGGATTGGGGATTTAATGTGTGTGGGGAAATTTGAGGATACAAAATGAGGAGCAAAGGGGGAGATGCAGGGCATGTATGAGGAAACAGTACAGGAGAATGGGGGGCATGTATGATGAAATAGTATGGGGTGATGGGTGCAGAGACACAGTATGGTGAGTGGGGATGGGTGCATACAGTATGGGGAGCGAACGGGAGAATGTATGCAGACACAGTATGAGTAGTGATGTGAAAAATGTATGTGGACAGAGTACGGGGAGTGAGGGTGATAGGAAGTGTGCAGACACAGTGGGGGTATGTGTGAGGGGTATGTGTGAGCAGGCAGTATAGAAAGTGAGGGAGTAAATATATGAGGAGACAGTATGGTGAACAGGGGGATGTGAGAGGAGACATTATAAGGAGGGAGGGGAATAGCGTTAGGAGACAGAATGGGGGGAGAAATGTGAGTGGGCACATAATAGAAACTGAGTAGTGGGGGTATAGCATGGGGAGACAGTGTAAGACTACAGCCAGGAGGGGATAGTATACTAAGGAGTGGGAGTGTGATGACAGAGTACAGTATAGAGACTGGGCCCTATAAGGAGGACACAGTGTGAAAGGACAGTGAAAGGACAGTGTGTAGAGGGGGCCAGTATGAAATGGAAAGATTAGTGTAAAGAGCATGTGCCATAAGAGGGACAATGTGGGAGTCAAATTTTAGTGAGGGGCAATTTTCTATTCAAGAGCATTATAATGACACTTCTTTCTTTAAGGGCATCATGTGGACATTTTCTGAAAAAGAGTGGAGAAGATGGAAGTTTGCAGAGACGAGCTGTGGATGAGAAAACTCATCATGGAGTCTGGACAAGATGAAGAAAAGAAACAGAACGACTCCAGATACGACATCATCTATGAAGATACCTGGATGAAAATGTTATTTGTGATACTGACTAATTCTCATCTTTTTATTTATGTTAGGAGCATTAAAGGGGTTGTCCAGGCTTGTGATGAGTCTGCAGTCATTCTATGTGACTGCAGACTTGTAAATTCTCACAGTACGCACAGCACGCTGTTAGGATTCTCTTTTGCTTTAGATTTACATATTTACAAAACATGCGGTTTTGTGCTGACTAGACATGTGTGGCCTCACTCAATGAAAATGAACTGAGTGAGGCCGGCCATGTCTAGTTGGAATGTGGTCAGAATTATACAAATCACATGCTTGTGCTGACATGACTGTCCATCAGCAAAGGAGAATCCTAAAAGTGTGCAGTGCATTAGTTGTGAGAATTCAGAAGCTGCGATGCCAGGATTCAGCTCTGCAGGTTCCAGTAGTCGTCACACGGACACTTCACTCATATGCGACTTTCATACTTATGATCCTGTGACAATGAGCTTCTCTTCCTCGTTCTCCCAGTTTTTCACTGATCATTGAGAGCATTAGGAAAGGAGCTCGTTGGTACATGACTAAGTGTGCAAATCGCATGTGTGCTGGGGGGCGGGGGTGCCAAACTGAATTCTTGCCCCTGTGCTAGAAAACCTAGATACACCTCAGTGTGAATAATACAGTCATGGAATTGATAGGGCGAAAGAGATAGGAGAAGTGCCAGCAGCAGTGAAAGAGTGTTTTTAATCTGTATCATGTTGGAGCTGACATCTGTCCTATTGAAATTGCAATTACACAAATTTTTCTACATTCAAAAATGCACTAGAAACCAGCAGCACAATATTTTTACATAAAAAATATCTTGTAACAGTGTTAGAGATGTTGTGCATGCTTGTCACAAGTGGCTGTCCTGAGTGCACTTCTTATGCAGCACTTTTGTAAAGGAAGGAATAATTATATATATAATTTGTATATACACAAAATACAATTCCCCAAAATGCAGACATTTAACTGGGTTTGTCATCACATGCTTGCTGACTCAAACAAAAGTTTTATTTTTTCTGCCCAATTATTTTGCTAGCCAAATGTTAAATTTTATAGATAGTCAGTCACCACAAACTAATAAAGCACCATGTTATATCTGCTGTCTTTTTTTAATGTGATTTCTAAACAGGTAAATTTGGGGGAAAAGTTTGAATTTTTTTTGTTAAAAAATGTTGGCATTTCACTATACATACAGTTGTGGCCAAAAGTATTGACACCCCTGCAATTCTGTCAGATAATACTCAGTTTCTTCCTGAAAATGATTGCAAACACAAATTATTTTGTATTATTATCATCATTTAATTTCTCTTAAATGAAAAAATAAAAAAGATAATCAATCAAAAAGCAAAACATTCATCATTTCACACAAAACTCCAAAAATGGGCCAGACAAAAGTATTAGCACCCTCAGCCTAATACTTGATTGCACAACCTTTAGCCAAAATAACTGCGACCAAC
The DNA here is from genome assembly GCF_032444005.1 of Ranitomeya imitator. Classification (NCBI taxonomy): domain Eukaryota; kingdom Metazoa; phylum Chordata; class Amphibia; order Anura; family Dendrobatidae; genus Ranitomeya; species Ranitomeya imitator. Next base: position 489,141,298 of record NC_091285.1, on the reverse strand, counting down.
CGCTTCCGGTAACCATTAATGAGTTTCTTACAATGCTTTGTTGAATAATTGGAGTTGAAAACATTGTCAAAAGTTCATTAAGTGCTGTACAAACTGTATGATAAAAGAAAAAGTGACATTGACAAAGGATGGAACAGTGTAAAAGAAAAAAAAAAATCATACCACAGCTAAGAATGTGGGAACCACTAGCAACAACAGAAGCGTCACCACCACCACTAGCTGCAGCCGTCAGGGCAATAGTAATCACAAATTCAAGTACCAATTGGCCTCCTTTGGTTCCATTAAGTGTAATAGTGGGGCTAAAGCAGAGGGCATTATGGAATATACAGTTAGGTCCATATATATTTGGACATAGACAACATTTTTGTAATTTTGGTTATAAACATTACCACAATGAATTTTAAACAAAACAATTCAGATGCAGTTGAAGTTCAGACTTTCAGCTTTCATTTGAGGGTATCCACATTAAAACTAGACGAAGGGTTTGGGAGTTTCAGCTCCTTAACATGTGCCACCCTGTTTTTAAAGGGACCAAAAGTAATTGGACAATTGACTCCAAGGCTATTTCATGGACAGGTGTGTGCAATCCCTTCGTTATGTAGTTCTCAATTAAGCAGATAAAAGGCCTGGAATTGATTTCAGGAATGGTGCTTGCATTTGGAAGGTTTTGCTGTGAAGTAAACATGCGGTCAAAGGAGCTCTCCATGCAGGTGAAAGAAGCCATCCTTAAGCTGCGGAAAAACAGAAAAAACCCATCCGAGAATTTGCGACAATATTAGGAGTGGCAAAATCTACAGTTTGGTACATCCTGAGAAGGAAAGAGAGCACTGGTGAACTCATCAATGCAAAAAGACCTGGGCGCCCACGGAAGACAACAGTGGTGGATGATCGCAGAATAATCTCCATGGTGAAGAGAAACCCCTTCACAACAGCCAACCAAGTGAACAACACTCTCCAGGAGGTAGGCGTATCAATATCCAAATCTACCATAAAGAGAAGACTGCATGAAAGTAAATACAGAGGGTTCACTGCACGGTGCAAGCCACTCATAAGCATCAAGAATAAAAAGGCTAGACTGGACTTTGCTAAAAAACATCTAAAAAAGCCAGCACAGTTCTGGAAGAACATTCTTTGGATAGATGAAACCAAGATCAACCTCTACCAGAATGATGGAAAGTAAGGCAAAGACGTGGTACAGCTCATGGTCCAAAGCATACCACATCATCTGTAAAACACAGCGGAGGCAGTGTGACGGCTTGGGCATGCATGGCTGCCAGTGGCACTGGGTCACTAGTGTTTATTGATGATGTGACACAGGACAGAAGCAGCCGAATGAATTCTGAGGTATTCAGAGCCATACTGTGTGCTCAGATCCAGCAAAATGCAGCCAAACTGATTGGTCGTCGTTTCATACTACAGATGGACAATGACCCAAAACATAAAGCCAAAGCAACCCAGGAGTTTATTAAAGCAAGAAAGTGGAATATTCTTGAATGGCCAAGTCAGTCACCTGATCTCAACCCAATTGAGCATGCATTTAACTTGTTAAAGACTAATCTTCAGACAGAAAGGCCCACAAACAAACAGCAACTGAAAGCCACAGCAGTGAAGGACTGGCAGAGCATCAAAAAGGAGGAAACACAGCGTCTGATGATGTCCATGAGTTCAAGACTTCAGGCAGTCATTGCCAACAAAGGGTTTTTAACCAAGTACTAGAAATGAACATTTTAGTTACAATTATTGAATCTGTCCAATTACTTTTGGTCCCTTTAAAAACAGGGTGGCACATGTTAAGGAGCTGAAACTCCTAAACCCTTCATCCATTTTTAATGTGGATGCCCTCAAATAAAAGCTGAAAGTCTGATCTTTAACTGCATCTGCAATGTTTTGTTTAAAATTTATTGTGGTAATGTCTATAACCAAAATTAGAAAAATGTTGTCTCTGTCCAAATATATATGGACCTAACTGTATATGGCAATTACTGGTCTCAGTCACAGCAGAATGATGTGACCTCGGAAAACACAACACCTTCTGCTTGAGTCAGTGTTCTGCAAAGAACAGTCTGCCTGATCAGAAATAACTATCAGATCATTTTTGGATCTTTTTTAAATTTTTGAAAACAAAAAAAAGTCTGTCAGTGTTATTTGAATATTGGCACCTTAATATAGGGTCACCAATCTAACCCAAGAAGAGGTGCGAAACCGGCTAAATAAGATTAAAATAGATAAATCTCCGGGTCCGGATGGCATACACCCACGAGTACTAAGAGAACTAAGTAATGTAATAGATAAACCATTATTTCTTATTTTTAGGGACTCTATAGCGATGGGGTCTGTTCCGCAGGACTGGCGCATAGCAAATGTGGTGCCAATATTCAAAAAGGGCTCTAAAAGTGAACCTGGAAATTATAGGCCAGTAAGTCTAACCTCTATTGTTGGTAAAATATTTGAAGGGTTTCTGAGGGATGTTATTCTGGATTATCTCAATGAGAATAACTGTTTAACTCCATATCAGCATGGGTTTATGAGAAATCGCTCCTGTCAAACCAATCTAATCAGTTTTTATGAAGAGGTAAGCTATAGGCTGGACCATAGTGAGTCATTGGACATGGTATATCTCGATTTTTCCAAAGCGTTTGATACTGTGCCGCACAAGAGGTTGGTACACAAAATGAGAATGCTTGGTCTGGGGGAAAATGTGTGTAAATGGGTTAGTAACTGGCTTAGTGATAGAAAGCAGAGGGTGGTTATAAATGGTATAGTCTCTAACTGAGTCGCTGTGACCAGTGGGGTACCGCAGGGGTCGGTATTGGGACCTATTCTCTTCAACATATTCATTAATGATCTGGTAGAAGGTTTACACAGTAAAATATCGATATTTGCAGATGATACAAAACTATGTAAAGCAGTTAATATAAGATAGTATTCTGCTACAGTTTGATCTGGATAAGTTGGAAACTTGGGCTGAAAGGTGGCAGATGAGGTTTAACAATGATAAATGTAAGGTTATACACATGGGAAGAAGGAATCAATATCACCATTACACACTGAACGGGAAACCACTGGGTAAATCTGACAGGGAGAAGGACTTGGGGATCCTAGTTAATGATAAACTTACCTGGAGCAGCCAATGCCAAGCAGCAGCTGCCAAGGCAAACAGGATCATGGGGTGCATTAAAAGAGGTCTGGATACACATGATGAGAGCATTATACTGCCTCTGTACAAATCCCTAGTTAGACCGCACATGGAGTACTGTGTCCAGTTTTGGGCACCGGTGCTCAGGAAGGATATAATGGAACTAGAGAGAGTACAAAGGAGGGCAACAAAATTAATAAAGGGGATGGGAGAACTACAATACCCTCGCGTGAGATGGGGGAAAGACAATGAATTCTGTTTTGTCTAATATCATAGCTGACGTGCGGCACTTACTGCCAGGAGCGTTGGCCGCACTGCTCCTGGCAGCTTAACTCTATGTGATATTGATCGCAGCTTTTAGAAGATAGGCAGAGGGAGTGAGCCTTCTCTGCCCTCCAATCGGCACCCTTGTTACGTCATTGCAAGGGGCCGATCATTGCCATTGATGACTCGATGTTGTCACAAGAGCTAGCAAACTAGTTTCACCATGCTCAGAACATTGTGTATCAAGTTTGTGGCTCAGTGCAGCACTGACAGTTTATAAAGCATAGCAAAGCAAAAAGGGACTAATTAAAATGAAGTCCAGAGCTCGCTGGAAGAGGTTTTCATCCAGGATATCTCTGTATTTGGCTGCATTCATGTTTCCTTCAATGACAACCAGTCATCCTGTCCCTGCAGCTAAAAAACACCCCCATTGCATGATGCTGCCACAACGTTTCACTGTTGGGATTGTATTGGACATGTGAAGAGGAGTACCTGGTTTTCTCCACTTTTACCACTTAGAATTATCACCAAAAAGGTCTATCTGCGTCTCATCAGACTAGACAATCTTATTTCTCTGGGAGTGCTTCATGTGTTTTTTAGCAAACTCTATTATTATTATTATTCATTTTTATAGCACCATTTATTCCATGGCGCTTTACATGTGAAAAAAGGGCATACATAGACAAGTACAATAAACATGAGCAATACAAGGCACACACAAGTACAAAAGGAGAGAGGACCCTGCCCGCGAGGGCTCACAGTATACAGAGGATGGGTGAGGATACACTAGGAGAGGGTAGAGCTGGTTTTTTGGTGGTTCAGTAGACTGAGGATCACTGCAGGTTGTAGGCTTTTTGGAAGAGGTGGGTCTTCAGGTTCTTTTTGAAGGTTTCCATGTAGGCGAAAGTCTGATGTGTTGGGGTAGAGAGTTCTGGAGAATGGGGGAAGCACGGGAGAAGTCTTGTATGCGGCTGTGGGAAGAAGAGATAAGAGGAGAGTAGAGAAGGAGATCTTGACAGGATCAAAGGATGCGTGTAGGTAAGTACAGGGAGACCATATCACAGATGTATAGAGGAGAAAGGCTGTGGATGGCTTTGCATGTCATAGTAAGGGTTTTGAACTGGAGCCTCTGGACAATAGGAAGGCAGTGAAGGGCTTGGCAGAGAAGGGAGGCTGGGGAATAAAGGGGAGACAGGTGGATTAGTCGGGCAGCAGAGCTTAGTATAGATTGGAGTGGTGAAAGAGTGCTAAAGGGGAGGCCAGAGAGTAGGATGTTGTAATAGTCGAGGCAGGAGACAATGAGGGCATGCACAAGTGTTTTTGCAGTTTCTTGGTCAAGGAATGTACGGATCCAGAAAATATTTTTGAGATGAGTCGGCAGGAGTTTGCAAGGGCTTGGATATGTGGCTTGAAAGAGAGGGCAGAGCCAAGGATTATCCCGAGGCACCGAGCATGCGGAACTGGGGAAAGTGAGCAGCCATTGACATTGATGGATAGGTCTGGTGGGGGGTAGCGTGAGAGGTAGGAAAGATGATGAATTCTGTTTTGTCCATGTTGAGTTTTAGAAAGCGAGCAGAAAAGAAAGATGAAATAGCGGATAGACATTGTGGGATTTTGGTCAGTAAGGAGGTGATGTGAGGACCAGATAGGTAGATCTGTGTGTCATCGGCGTAGAGATGATACTGCAAACCATGTAAATCTATGAGCTGTCCCAGGCCAAAGGTGTAGATGGAGAAGAGCAGGGACCCTAGAACTGAGCCTTGGGGAACACCGACAGACAGGGGGCAAGAAGTGGAGGTGGTGTGGGAGAGGGAGACACTGAATGTCCGGTCTGTTAGATATAATGAGATCCAGGATAGGGCCAAATGTGTGATGCCAAGAGATGAGAGAATCTGTTACAAGAGGGAATGGCCCAGTGTCAAAGGCAGAGGACAAGTCCAGGAGAAGGAAAACAGAGTAGCGTTGCTTGTTATTGGTGGTTAGTATGTCATTGGTGACTTTAGTTAGGGCAGTTTCAGTCTATGTGGGCTTTCACATGTCTTGCATTGAGGAAAGACTTCCATCAGGCCTGTGCGCTCCCCGCCGCTCTGCTCTCAGCTCTCTTGCTGCGGCGCGCAGCGCTCCCTGCAGCAGTAATACCCGGGAGTTGTCACACCAGGTTTAGGAAGACTTCTAGCAGAAAAAAGAAAAAATATACCAGCTCACCTGTCGGCATGAGTTGTGGGGAAGCACAGATATCGTGTAGTCATCACGTGAGCAAAGTAATCCAGCAAAAAAAAAATCCAGCTTCCAAAAACTTACAAATTTATTAAAGGGAACCTGTCACCCCCGTTTTTTGAGATTGAGCTATAAATACTGTTAAATAGGGCCTGCGCTGTGTGTTCCTATAGTGTATGTAGTGTACCCCGATTCCCCATGTATGCTGAGAAATAACTTACCAAAGTCGCCGTTTTCGCCTGTCAATCAGGCTGGTCAGGTCGGGAGGGCGTGGTGACATCGGTGGTTCTTCCTCAGCTTTACGTTGGTGGCGTAGTGGCGTAGTGGTGAACAAGCAGCGCGCGATCTGCGCTGTAATCCCTTGCATCGGTGGGGGCGGCCATCTTCCTGGGGCCGCGCGTGCGCAGATCGAGTGCTCTGCTGCACGGGGCTTCAGGAAAATGGCCGCGGGATGCCGCGCGTGCGCATTAGAGATCGCGGCGGCCATTTTCCCAAAGCCGAGATGCAAACTCGGCTTTGGGAAAATGGCCGCCGCGATCTCTAATGCGCACGCGCGGCATCCCGCGGCCATTTTCCTGAAGCCCCGTGCAGCAGAGCACTCGATCTGCGCACGCGCGGCCCCAGGAAGATGGCCGCCCCCACCGATGCAAGGGATTACAGCGCAGATCGCGCGCTGCTTGCTCACGACTACGCCACTACGCCACCAACGTAAAGCTGAGGAAGAACCACCGATGTCACCACGCCCTCCCGACCTGACCAGCCTGATTGACAGGCGAAAACGGCGACTTTGGTAAGTTATTTCTCAGCATACATAGGGAATCGGGGTACACTACATACACTATAGGAACACACAGCGCAGGCCCTATTTAACAGTATTTATAGCTCAATCTCAAAAAACGGGGTGACAGGTTCCCTTTAAGAATAAAAAGTTTTTGGAAGCTGGATTTTTTTTTGGTTTTGCTAGGAAGACTTCTGGTGGTCCCAAACTTCTTCTATTTAAGGATTATGGAGGCCACTGTTCTCTTAGGAACCTTGAGTACTGCAGAAATTCTGTTGTAACCTTTGTCAGATCTGTGCCTTGCCACGATTCTGTCTCTGAGCTCCTTGGCCAGTTCCTGTGACCTCATGATTCTCATTTGGTCTGACATGCACTGTGCGCTGTTAGGTTTTATAAAGACAGGTGTGTGTCTTTCCAAATCAAGTCCTATCAGTATAATTAAACATAGCTGGATTCCAATGAAGGAGTAGAAACATCTCAAGGAGGATCACAAGGAAATGGACAGCATGTGACTTAAATATGAGTGTCTGAGCAAAGGATCTGAATACTTATGACTATGTGATATTTCAGTTTTTCTTTTTTTATTAAATTTGCAAAAATATCTACATTTAGGTTTTTTTCAGTCAAGATGGTGTGCAGAGTGTACATTGAGACAAAAAGAACTTTTTTGAATTTACCAAATGGCTGCAATGAAACAAAGAGTGAAAAATTTAAAGGGGTCTGAATACTTTCCATACCCACTGTACATCTCTGTGGCTTTGAGAAATACGTGTACTTGCTTCTCAATTTAAATGAATGGATTGATTTCTCAGTCACAGATTTTTTTTATTTGTAACAAAACTTGATACATGTGAATTCATCTTCAGGTTAGGTGCAGACTTAGGGTCTTTTATTGTCATCCAAGCAAATTGGATCAATTATGCTAATCACATGCTGATCAAACTCTGATCAGATTTGGATCAGTGTGAGCATATTCCGATTCTCTTGGATGAGGAGAATATGGAAAAAAAAAGTCTCCACCTTCTCCATTCTGTGAGGCCTTGAAAATCAGACTGCACTCATTTACTTGCATGGCCGAGTGCGATCGGAATATCGGACCCCACTCGAGTATGCAGAGATTTTTTCCCTTGAACAGGCACTGTCCGAGGAAACAATAAGACATAAGCCCAGCCCTGTAGACTAAGGTTACTTTCACACTTGCGTTTTTTGCAATCCATCGCAATCTGTCGTTTTGGGCAAAAAACGGATCCTGTAAATGTGATCACAGGATGCGTTTTTTGCCCATAGACTTGTATTAGCGACAGATCATGACGGATGGCCACACATCGCGTCCGTCGTGCGATGGATCTGTCGTGTTTTGGTGGACCATCGTCACAGAAAAATTTCAATGTAATGTTTTTTTGTCTACTTTCACACTTGCGTTTTTTTTTAATCCATCACTATCCGTCACTTTTTGAGAATGCAGGCTCCTGCAAAAAAAATTGCAGGATCCTGCATTTTCCCATAGACTTGTATTAGCGACGGATTGTGACGGATTGCCTTCCGTTGAGTCCTTCGTACACTGGATCTGTCGTAAAATTGCGGTCTGTCGTGGAGAGAAAACGTTCAGAGGAACGTTTTTTATGCACGTCGGAAAATCGGTCAGCGGTCAGCGACGCATCCTGCGCTGCCCATCTTCGGTTATAATGGAAGCCTACGGACGCAGGATTCATCGCTGACCGTCACACACTGTCTCTCTCTCTTTCCCCCCGGACATTTAATTTCCAGAATTTTTCCACGACGCATCCGTCATTACACTGGATGCGTCACACACGTTTTTCCCTATTTTCTTGACGTCCGTCGATACATCATTTTGCTGCATAACGACGGACAGCAAAAAACGCAAGTGTGAATGTAGCCTAAAGGTACCTTCACACTCAGCAACTTTACAACAAGAACGACAGCGATCTGTGACGTTGCAGCGTCCTGGATTGGGATCTCGTTGTGTTTGACACGCAGCAGCGATCTGGATCCCGCTGTGCTATCGCTGGTCGTAGCTAGAAGTCCGGAACTTTATTTGGTCGTCAGGTCGGCGTGTATCGTCGTGTTTGACAGCAAAAGCAACGATGCCAGCAATGTTTTTACATGGAGCTAACAACCAGCGAGAACGATAAGTGAGTCGCCGTTACGTCACTGGATCGCTCCTGCATCGTTCAGCTGTTGCTGTGTTTGACGTCTCTACAGCGACCTAAAGAGCGACGCTGCAGCGATCGGCTCGTTGTCTATATCGCTGCAGCGTCGCTGAGTGTGACGGTACCCTTAACACTTGTCAGTGTGCAATCTGATGTTCGGATAGATTTTGGACCGATAATATGTTAATCTGCAGGAGCCCTAAAGGTAAGACTTTAACCTTTTGTGTTACTAAGTAGTGTAGTTATTTGTAACAAACATGAGAATATAGTTTTTTCTTGCTTTAACTCTTTGACCTATTCTGTCTATGTTTGATTGTCCTATTTCTAAATAGCACTATATTTCTAAATAATACCGTATTGAAATTTGATCTAAATATTGCACAAAAATATCAATAACTGCACAATTTCAATTCAACTTTAACCCATTGTTAGCACCTGTACCAATACATTTTAAAGGAAATAAAAATATGTACTAGTATTCATTTGTACTAAAAGAGAAAATACTGTTCACATCATCCTGAAAATCAAAACCTTGGATTCAACGTTAGCTACAGATTTTGCACATTCTGACACATTGCTGAACCAACTGTGTCTGGCATTCTAAAGAAGAAAACATATGCCCTAATGCACATTATTAATTTCAAGAATATGCACACTGGATTAACCTAGGCACATTTAAGTATAAATGTCTAAATGTCATTTTCACAGCAGAAGACATGTCTTGCCCTTGTCAAAATATATATTATGGAGCATAAGCACTGCCCTCCTGTGTTCAAAAAGATAAATAACAAAAAGCTTGCAATGAATAGAGACATTTTTATAGGGCAATATGTACCGCTCGAAAGCATTTACAGTCTCCACTGTAGATAGCACTCATTCTCCCAGCAGGATACCTATCTCTATGCAGAGATAAAGTGGTCAAATACAACTGAACCAGTAATTTCCATGCTGGTTCTAAAACATTGAATGACTTACAATATTTGTAGTATTTTTTTTTAGGAAAATTATGTTTTTTTTGCAAACATTTGAGTTTTAGTAGTGAAGAGTAGTTAGTGTGATATTGTAAACCTGGGACAGTTCCTACTGCAGTATAAAGCTACTACACATACAGCTCTGGCAAAAATTAAGAGACCACTGCAAAATTTTCAATTTGTCTGATTTTTCTCTTTATTGGTATATTTTTGAGTAAAACGTAAATTGTCATTTTATTCTATAAACTACTGACAACATGCCTCCGAAGTTCCAAGCAATAAATTATGTACTTATTTTCTGAAATTGAGAAATGGTCAAAATAACAAAAAAATGCATTGCTTGCAGACCTCAAATAATGCAAAGAAAGCAAGTTCATAATCATTTAGAAACAGCAATACTAATGTTTTAACTCCGGAAGAGTTCAGAAATCAATATTTGTGGAATAACCATGATTTTTAATCACAGCTTTCATGGATATTGGCATGTTTTTCACCAGTCTTTCACACTGCTTTTGGGTGACATTATGCCACTACTAGTACAAAAATGTAGGCAGTTCTTCTTTGCTTGATGGCTTGTGACTATCCATCTTCCTCTTGATTACATTCCAGAGGTTTTCAATGGGGTTCAGGTCTGTAGATTGGGCAGGCCATGACAGGGATTTGATGAGGTGGTCCTTCATCCACACCTTGATTGACCTAGCTGTGTGGCATAGCGCATTGTCCTGCTGGGAAAACCATTCCTCAGAATTGGGGAACATTGCCTGAGCAGAAGGAATCAACCGTTTTTCCAGGATAACCTTGTTTTCGCTTGATTCATACATCCTTCGCAAAGATTAAGCTGCCCAATTCCAGCCTTGCTGAAACATCCCCAGATCAACACCTGGTCGTCTAATGGTTAGACGGAGACCTGGAGAGGCATACAAGCCACAGTGTCTTGCACCCATTGTGAAATTTGGTGGAGGATCGGTGATGATCTGGGGATGCTTTAGGAAGGCTGGAATTGGGCAGGTTGTTCTTTGCAAAGGAAGTATGAATAAAGCCACATACAAGGTTATCCTGGAAAAACAGTTGATTCCTTCTGCTCAGTCAATGTTCTCCAACTCTGAGGACTGTTTTTTCCAGCAGAACAATGCGCCATGCCACACAGCTAGGTCAATCAAGGTGTGGTGAAGGACCACCACAACAAATCCCTGTCATGGCCAGCCCAGTCTCCAACCCTGAACCCCATTGAAAACCTCTGGAATGTAATCAAGAGGAAGATGGATAGTCACAAGCCATCAAACAAAGAAGAACTGCTTAAATCTTTGTATCAGGAGTGGAATAAGGTCACCCAAAAGCAGTGTGAAAGACTGCTGGAAAGCATGCCAAGAGACATGAAAGCTGTGATTAACAATCATGGTTATTCTACAAAATATTGATTTCTGAACTCATCCTGAGTTAAAACATTAGTATTGTTGTTTCTAAATGATTATGAACTTTTTTTTTTTCATTATTTGAGGTCTGCAAGCAATGCTTTTTTTTGTTATTTTGACCATTTCTCATTTTCAGAAAGTACCATATTTTCTGGTGTATAAGACGACTGGGCGTATAAGACGACCCCCAACTTTTCCATATAAAATATGGAATTTGGGATATACCCGCCGTATAAGACGGGGGTCATCTTACACGGCGTGTGGTTCCCAGGGTCTGGACGAGAGGAGACTCTCCTTCAGGCCCTGGGATCCATATTCATGTAAAAAATAAAGGATAAAAATAAAAAATATGGATATACTCACCCCTCCGCCGGACCCTGGCTCTCAGCGCTGCAAGTGTCTGGCTCCGTTCCTAAGAATGCAGTGAGTGAAGGACCTTCGATGACGTCGCGGTCAGGTGACCGGTCACCTGACTGCTCACGGGACCGCGATGTCATCGAAGGTCCTTCACTCACTGCATTCTTTTAGGAACGGAGTTAGACGCTTGCAGCGCTGAGAGCCAGGGTCCGGCGGAGCAGTGAGTATATCCATATTTTTTATTTTTATTCTTTATTTTTTACATGAATATGGATCCCAGGGCGTGAAGGAGAGTCTCCTCTCCTTCAGACCCTGGGAACCATCCAGGATCGCTCCCTGCAGCCGTACCCGGCGTATAAGACGACCCCCGACTTTTGAGAAAAAACTGTAAATACAAAATGTATTGCTTGGAACTTCAGAGACATGTTGTCAGTAGTTAATAGAATAAATGAACAATTTACATTTTACTTAAATATATACCTATAAAGACAAGGATCAGACAAACTTAAAATGTTGCAGTGGTCTCTTAATTTTTGCCAGAGCTGTATATTTATATTTTAACCCTACACTGTTCTTGTCAAGCTTAAACCAAAATCATAGCTACAGAATTCAATAATGATAATAAGAACCGAACAGTAAATTTTGGTTAATTTAGATTGAAAATAAATGGTATCTCCCTGGCTTGAACTATAGATATTTTTGACCATTCTGTCAAAGATGTCAGGAGAGTATAGCAAAGCAGCCACCATGTTTCACAAGCTTACCTAAATAGTTGAAAATTATTTGAAGTCTGACTCTAGTCTCGACTTCCAAACGTAACAATCCCCCTGTGGTCTAATTAAAGATATTCTGTTTTTCCACACAACAACATGCTGTAAAAACAGAATAAGTTTCTAACCCAGACTCTCAAGTCAAAATACCTAGCACATTTATAGGAAAATTATATTTTCATGTAGGAGGTTTTCAGATTTTATTTACCAAGCCATAAAGGGGAACGATCAAAAACACCCTCTCCCCAAAAAAAGAAAAAGAAAAAATATACAGAGAGTGCAGTATTAAACACGACACCAATTTTCTAAACAAATATATATCTAAAGGTGCTATTGACATGAAAATGACATAAGGAAAAAGTATTGAACATGCTTACTGAAATTTATTTAATACTTCGTACAAAAGCATTTGTTGGTGATGATAGCTTCAAGATACCTACTATATGGAGAAACTATTCGCATGCATTGCTTAGGTGTGATTTGGTCACATTCTTCCACACAAGCACTCTTCAAATGAGCGTTTCCTGAGCTTATACTATGAACTCAGAGCTTTGGATTTTTTCATAAATTTTCTATTGGATTCAGGTCAGGTGATTGGCTGGGCTATTCTTTTCTTTCTCTGAAACCAATAAAGAATTTCCTTGACTGTGTGTTAGGGTTCATAGCCTTGCTGAAATGTCCACCATTGTTTCATCATCATTCTGGTAGATGGCAGCAGATTTTTATCAAGAATGTCTTGGTACATTTGTCCATTCACCCTTCCTTCAACTTCATGGTGTTTTCCAGTGCCGTTATGCTGAAAAACAGTCCCATACCATGATGTTCCCAATCCAAACTTCACTGTTGGTGTGGTGTTTTGGGGGGGATATGCAGTGACATTTTGGCTTCAAAGCATGGTGTGTATTATAGCATACAAAGAAATTAATTTTTGTCTCATCTGACCAGACTATATTTCAGAGGCTTGTCTAAATGTTGCTTAGCAAACTTTAAACGTGCTTGAGCATACTTTTTGTTCAGCAACAGAGTCCTGTGTAGCGAGCGTGCCTACAGGCCATGGAGGTTGAGTGCATTACTTATAGTAACAATTCTTTATGCTCACTCCTGGTCTTTCCATCACTCCCACAGGTGGTCCTTGGCTCTTGGACAATTCTTCTGATGAGGCCAGGGTCAAACTTGCGAGGGCAATGCGAGAAACTCGAGCGAGTCTCTCGCCTCAATACCCGGCACTGCCGTCAGCATTTGGGACCGGAGTGTGTGTGGATATATGTATTTCTATGCAGCTTAATGCTCCAGTCCCGAGTGCCGGCGGCAGTGCCAGGTATTTTTGCGAGAGACTCGCTCGTTTATCGCATTGCACTCGCAAGTGTGAACCCAGCTTAATACTTTTCACTTCTCTGTCTGAAGTCTTGCTGGGAACAAATGGTTGTGGCTGGTTTATGGTGAAATTATTTTCTTTCCACTTCCGGAATTTGGACCCAACGGTGCTCACTTGAACCTTCAGAAGTTTCAAAATTCTTCTGCGACTAATGCCATTGGTATTTCATGTCATAGCACCTTTATAAATACATTTATTTAGAAAATTAATGACAAGTTCAACACGTATTTCACCATCTGTATATGATTGGGGTCGTAAAGGCATTCACTTACCTTTTAAAGGACTATACACAGTACTGAACCACCAATGAGGAATCACACTTTGAAGTTCTGTACACATATATCTGGAAATGCATTAGGATGTTATGATTCACCTCTAGTGATGAGCGAGTATACTCGTTATTTGGGTTTCTCCGAGCATGCTCGGGTGGTCTCCGAGTATTTCGGCGTGCTTGGAGATTTAGTTTATGTCGACGCAGCTGCATGATTTGTGGCTACTAGACAGCTTGAATAAGTGTGGGGATTGCCTGTTTGTAACGCAACCCCCACATGTATTCAAGCTGTCTAGCAGCCGCAAATCATGCAGTTGTGTCAACATAAATGAAATCTTCGAGCATGCTGAAATACTCGGAGATACCTGGGCATGCTCGGAGGAACCCGAGTAACAAGCATATTCGCTCATCACTATTCACCTCCTCTCATTCAATCTCATGCTTTATTCTTTTTGCATAGTGCCAGCCTCTGGTCAAATAGCTGGTCCTTGCCTGTGTTTCAGAGCCTATGACATGCAAATCAGCCAGCGGAGGGTGGCATCGAAAGGAATACATTGTGAGGCTGAAGAGATGAAAGTGCATTGTTACATCCTAATGCAGTTTCAGACACTTGTATGCTGTACATCAAAACTCAATTTCTCACTGCTGAAGCTGTGTTTTGGGGTCATCATGGAATTGACTGGCTTATGTTTTAAAGGGCTACACATTTGTATCAATGATTTGAGGTGCTAAGAGTTTATGACAAGATGCATGCTCCACTAACTGTAACCAAGTGTGAATTTGCATGAGTCAAATTTGCTGCAAACATTTCTGTGGCTATTCCATTTCGGTCAAAGCATCACTGCAGCATCTTTTTTACTTCAGCATTAGTGCTACTAAACTAAGTCCCTGTAAAGCTGGTGAGTACAGACCCACTGCCCCACGGGCCATGCTCACCCTGGAGGGGCGTAACTAAGTGAGTAGTTGGTATTCACTATAGCCTCCGATGGTAAGTATATGTTTGCATGCAGGTAGTCACCAGGTACCACTCCAGTGCAGTCTCCGGGTCAACAACAGCTGACCGGAGGTTCAGAAACATGGGTACAAGATACAGGAGAATGAATACAAAGACGTGGTCAGAAATTCTGGGGTCAGGCAAGCAGCACAGGATCAGAGCACAAAAGCCAAGGTCAGGAGCAGAGAGGTCAGACACGGCGAGTTTACAAGCTGGGTAAATAACTGAAGAATCAATACAAACAAGCACATAAACAGGATACTAGCAGAAGAACTCACTAAGAACCAATGTTAAGGCAAGGAGTGGTGGCAGGAGCTGCCTAATACTCCTAGATGCCTGGGGATGGGCTGGGGAAGTAAAACCCTGCAGGACACAGGGGAATTCTATACTTAAGCTAAATAATCCTTATTTTGCTAATCTATCTCGGTATTGTAGTTCCCCATCCCCTTTAATAGTTTCATTGCCCTCCTTTGTACTCGCTCTAGTTCCATTATATCTTCCTGAGCACTGGTGCCCAAAACTGTACATAGTACTCCATGTGTTGTGTAACCAGGGATTTGTACAGAGGCAGTAAAATGCTGTCATTATGTCTATCTAGACCTCTTTTAATGCACCCCATGATACTGTTTGTCTTGGCAGCCGTTGCCTGGCACTGGCCACTCCAGGTAAGTTTATCATTACCTAGAATACCCAAGTCCTTCTCCATGCAATATTTACCCAGTGGTTTCCCGTTCACTGTGTAATGGTGATATTGATTCCTTCTTCCCATGTGTATAATCTTACATTTATCATTGGTAAACCACATCTGCCATCTTTCGGCTCAAGTTTCCAACTTGTCCAGATCCATCTGTAGCGGAATACTATCTTCTCTTGTATTGACTGCTTTACATAGTTTTGTATCATCTGCAAATATTGATATTATTCTGTGTAAACTTTCTACCAGATCATTAATAACTATATTGAAGAGAATAGGTCCCAAGACCGACCTTTGCGGTATCCCACTGGTCACAGTGACCCAGTTAGAGAATCTACCATTTATAACCACCCTCTGTTTTCTATCACTAAGGCTAAGTTCACATTAGCTTTCGGGGGTTTTGCGGAGTGCTGCACACTTCCCCTGTTAAGCTCCGCCCACTTCTGCTCTTCTTCAGTTTAGGTCCGCCTACTTCTGCATGCTTCCTGTGTACCTATCTTTAACATTGGGTACGCAGGACATGAGGTTGTATTTCGGATGTGTTGTTTTGAAGATGAGTCACCCACCAGGGCAGTGGGTACTCGGTACCGGGTCCAGTCACTCTTAAAGGGGATGTCATGGTCGTTGCAACCCGGTCTATGGCCCTGGGACTCAATTAAATGGGAATGGTCTTTTAAGGGGTATTGTGAAATTCTATTTTTGTGACCCCACCTGTGGTTCTCGGTCAGTAGGGACAATGCCACTTAAAGGGGTCCTCTGAGGTGATGGCATGGCGGCTGGATGGTGACACTTTCCACAGGTGAAGTGGGGTCCCCAGGGCTCCCAAAGTATATGGCAGAGATGATGAGTTGCCGGTAAATAACAGAGGACTCAGGGTTGCAGTCTTTACCTGGTTTACTGCAGGCCACAGTCCAGGGCACCGTCAACAGGTACAAAAGAAGTCCAGGCAGCCCGGAAACAAGAAGTCCCCTTGGGAGCCTTCCACTTTGCACTCACTATTAGTCCCTTGTTGCCTGAAGTATCCTAACAAGGTCCTCGTTCTTTCCTGTCCTGGGACAGTACCTGTATGGTAGTCATCTTGAGCCATTCCTTTCTGGGGTCTCTGCATGGTGACTCCAGGCTCCAGAATGCTGCTGTACCACAGGCTTAATATGGGCAATTTACATATAGTCCTATGCTCTCCGGTTCTGTTGTGCGACTTATAGTCTCCCATGGCCTCGGGCTCACAGTGCCCCGCCACTGTGCTCTGGCTCTGAGGGTGCCCAGTAGCAGTTCCCCTCTGAGCCTTTCTTCCTTCTCACTGTGATCCTCTCCTGTCTCTGTCCACTCTACGACTACACTGAACTCAACTGACCTAACTCCTCATCCAGACCAGGATCTTTATTCAGGGAAGCTGCCCTAAAGCTGGGTTTTGAGCTCCCCCTCCTGGCCTGGATTCAGAAGGTGTTGTGTGTGAGACTACCTACCAAAGGGATCTCTCTTGTCTCCAGGCATACCACTACCCTCTCCGAGAGGAAGGCAGCACTACTGTGGTACCCGTACTCCTGGAGTGCCACAAATGCAACTTGTTGCGTTTTGTGTGGATGGCGGGCATGTCAAAACAATGCATCCAGAAAAAAGGGAGAAAGGAATAGGTCATAATGAGGGCATCACCTAAGGCTGGAATACAACATATGATCAATAGATTTTATTAATTTAATTCAACACACATGAAAACAAGCAGAAAACATTAAAAACACTAAAACCAAAGAGGTTCAGACAGGAGGCAAAAGGCTTATCTGAGGTTCAATGTCAATGCTATTATAACAGGATCGATTTGTTAGTATGTTGGTTGTTTGCTGTTTTCTATCAGACCCCCTGTGAAGTAAATGAGGTTTGTTTACTGTTACTTGTATTTTTAGCTCCAGTGTTCCATAGAATTCATAATGATAAGAGTAACACAGATCGCAGGATAAGAGCCACATTCATTTATGTGGTGGTTTTGTTGAACTAAGGGCAGTCTCACACGTCCAGATAATTCTGGTACCGGAAAAATCGATACCGGAATTATCCGTGTGCCGGTGCGTTTCTGTGGCACATCAGTGTGGCACACATGCGGCACACATGTGCCGCCCGTGTGCCCACTGGGTACCACATGCACCGTGCAGGAGACAGCGCTAAAGTTTAGCGCTGTCCCCTGCATCTGGTGCTGAAGCTGCGATTTATATCTTCCCTGCAGCAGCGTTTGCTATAGAGAAAATATGAATAATCGTGTTTAAAATAAAGATCCATGACCCCATCCCCCTCCAAACCCCTGTGCGCCCCCCCCCCACTGTTATTAAAATACTCACCCAGCTCCCTCGCTGGCTGGAGCTGCTTCCTGTCCTGGCCGCACCTTCTACTGTATGAGCGGTCACGTGGGGCCGCTCATTTACAGTAATGAATATGCGGCTCCACCCCTATGGGAGGTGGAGCCACATATTCATGACTGTAATCGGCAGCCCCAAGTGACCGCTCATATAGTAGAAGGTGCGGCCAGGACAGGAACAGCACCAGCGAGGGAGCCGGGTGAGTATTTTAATAACAGCGGGGGGCGCACAGGGGGTGGGAGGGGGGTGGGATCATGGATCTTTATTTTAAACACGATTATTCATATCTTCTCTACAGCAAACGCTGCTGCAGGGAAGATATGAATCACGGCTTCAGCACCACGTGGGGGGGACAGCGCTTACAGTAGCGCTGTCTCCTGCACGGCACACGAACTGCACACGGACAACGTCCGTGTGCGGTACGTGGTTTACACGGACCCATTGACTTTAATAGGTCCGTGTAATCCGTGCACTCCCACGAACACTGACATGTCTCCGTGTTTGGCACACGGAGACACGGTCCGCAAAAAATCAATGACATCTGCACAGATGCATTGATTTCACTGTGTCTACGTGTGTCAGTGGCTCCGGTACGTGAGGAAACTGTCACCTCACGTACCGGAGCCACTGACGTGTGAAACCGGCCTAAGACAGGCAGAAAAGCATGGACAGATAATGGACGTACAAGATGGAGTGTTGTATTATACTGTGTTCTTAGACCTTGAAGTTTGGACGGATAACATGGTTCTGTTTTGAATAAAGGTTATTGTTACGTGAACTAAGACAGGCGGAGAAGCATGGACAGATAACGGACATACACTATGGAGTGTCGTGTTATACTGTGTGCTTAGACCTTGAAGTTTGGACAGATAACATGGTTTTGTTTAAAACGTGATGCAGGTTACAACTAATGTCAGCGTACCTTAGTTTTATGTTTAGTTTTCCTAGGGTGTTAAGTAGCTGTAAGGGTTGTGAATTGTGAAAAACTGGAAGGGGTGTCTGTAAAGGAAACAGAAGCAATAGACTAATATATTACTAAAGGAAAATTGCACTCATTTTGTGAGGTTCAGGAGAGTTGAGGCATTAGCTAATTACTGGGCAGCTCAAGAAAGGTTAACAGGGGGGGTCACCCTGAAGTAAAAGCATAAAAAATGAGTGAGTTTGGTGGGACAGAGAAGCATCAAATATCCTTAGGTTATTAACTGCACTGGAAGATCTCCCAGAGCGTATTGTTTCCTTTGTCCCATTTTAGGTATCTATGTAGAAGAGCACCTATCACTCCAGAGAAGAAGACTTGACCTTTACCCAGATGCCCCTGAGAGACTCCAGAACCCCCCTCTTACGTTTGGTGCCAAGCTGAAACATCTCTCAGATTTCAGCCATAAGGAGGAGACTGTAATAAAACCCAATGCCACTTCTTCCTGTCATTTTCCTCCTGGTCATTATTTTATATATGTATTAGACTGTATATGATCTGCAGGAGGACCAAGAGACTGGACACTCAAATGTACGGAAGTCAGGCTGAGCACCATTAACTCAGCCGGAGAAGGGGGCTGAGGACATAAGAAAAATTCAGTCCTTTACCCCAAATCCAATATATATTGTATATAAATAATGATGTCATATTCATTGTCATGTTACTGTATAGTAAATTCCATATGTGTACATATAGACATTTTAGGTGTAAGTGCGGGACTACCTGGAAATGGACATACTCACTAAGTGTGTTCATGTGAAGGTGTTCATGCATTTACAGCCAGTAGATAACTCGAACTGTACATGGGTCAATGATCTGCATGTGCCTTATGGATCATTAGCAGCCATGCTATTTTAGATTAAGTCTCTATATGCATTCAAACCCAAAAACTTATTTTGGAATGGAATTGTAATATGTGTTTTGTGTGAATGGGGAAAAGAGTGAGGTTCTGTAGGGACAGGTCCCCCCACCCATCCTCTAAGTTATTGCCACTTTAACCTTCGCAATGATGAAGTTCGTAAGGGATGGATTGAATGTCGGTTCCAATTAGACAGTGTTCTTTCATGCAGTCATCTTAGGTTTTGTGACATCACTCCCTACTCCAGAAATTCTGACCTGCCTAGTAAAGATCTGTGTATCTATTTATGGAGGAACCTCATCAATGATCTTCAATCAAGATTACAGGAGAAGTGCCTGATGGAAGTATAGAAGTCGTGTCTGATGCATGTCTGATGAAAGTAAAGTCGTGCCTGATGGAAGTCGTACCTGATGGAAGTCGTACCTGATGGAAGTCGTGCCTCCGCAACAAAAATGCCATGGGGCCCATCTACAGGCTGTGAAACCCAGCAGTCTTATCGAGCCAGATATACTCAAAATAGAGTAACGTGAATTCTGGCAAGGTGAAGGGTACGCACAGCATGACGCTGGCTGACCTATGGACTGAAAGGGTGAAGCCATTCCAGAGTCTGACCAGTAAAATTACATTGGGATAGGCCCACACAGGTAACAACATGGCCACAGAGAAAAGACATAGCAAGAATTTGATAACAAAAGACTTTGATTTGACAACAAAAAGATTTTGAGTAGGATTCAAGAAAGAAGAAGGTATACTCTGTGGATAGTAATGTTGGGCTATGGTGAAAGGCAGGGAAGAGCTGATGACCATGTGGATGATGTCTAGGTACCTAAATGCAGAATTATGCTTCATTCCATCCTGAACTGTCACAAGTTATAAATGGTGTTGGGTAGGCAAAAAATCCAAGCACAACACTTCCCTCAAATTTCATTGTTGTGTTCTCAACAGCAGGGATTTGTAGAAGGGAAGTGCCCCAAAATGTGAATCTTTATATAGAGATGTGTATAGTTGTTTATATATCCCAGAAGCCCCCTCCTCCAGCTTGGTTTAAAACAAAGCTGCCATGTGCTGGAAAAACAAGTTTAATTTAGGACTGATGGAATGAATCTTAGTGGACAATATACTGTGACATCATCCCCACACACCTGGGGCTGGACACACCTTTTTTAAGCTGGTCACATGAAAGGGACAACACCATGTGGCCCTCTATCTTTTGCCTTGCTTGCTTCCTGGGACTAGGATGGACTTACATGGTGGCTAAGTATACTCTGTAACCCCTTTTCTTAGTAGGCCCTGTACTCCTCATTAGGGGTAGTAAGCTATAGATGGGAGGGTTGATATTGAATGAATATATATTTATAGTCACCAGCTTGGGTATAAATATATATGTATGTAATAGACTGCAGACTTGTGTGTGTGTAATAAATATCCTTTATTGATATACGGTTTTATCTCAGTTAGTATATAATATAAGGAAAAGATAACGTTGAGGCATATTAAGTGGATATTAACTATTAATAGTCAAGTTCGGCGTTAATAGTTAATATCGGACCTCAATAGAGGTGTAGGGAGAGTTCCTCCTTTGATAACTATAAGTTTAGTAATTTTTAGAGGGGAAAACTGTCCTTTTACACAAACAAAGCAAGTTTGAATTTTAAAATATTTGATCATCTTTTCCTTCTACTGTAGTTATGCTCTATGACAGTATATGCTTAGGATTTTAACCAGACTTTTTAATCAGACTTGAGATTACATATAGTGATGAGCGAATATACTCATTACGCGAGATTTCCCGAACACGCTCGGGTGTCCTCCAAGTATTTTTTAGTGCTCGGAGTTTTAGTTTTTAGCGCCGCAGCTGAATGATTTACATCTATTAGCCAGCATAAGTACATGTGGGGGTTGCCTGGTTGCTAGGGAATCCCCACATGTACTTATGCTGGCTAACAGATGTAAATCATTCAGCTGTGTTGCTATAAACTAAAACTCTGAGCACTAAAAAATACTCGGAGGACACCCGAGCGTGCTCGGGAAATCTCGAGTAACAAGTACATTCACTCATCACTAATTAGATATCTTTTTTAAGGACCTTGATCAAGCCAGATCTGGTGAATTTAGGAGGTACCTAGACATTTTTTATATATATTTAACATGAAATACCCTGCAGGTCATAGGACATCAAGGTCTTGAGACCCTCACTAGTCACTCAAAATAATCATCCTATGTGCACTGTTTGAGAAGCAGGAGTGCTCTGCTCCTGCATGAGTATGCACACACTGTGTACAGACTAATAGAATTTCTTTTCTTTTTAGCCCATACTCTGTGGGAAATACATGTGTAACAGTGATGGACCGTAGGGTTGAGCGACTTTTACTTTTTAGGGTTCAGTCGGGTTTCGCGAAACCCGACTATCTCAAAAGTCGAGTCGAGTGAAATCGGCCGATTATGGCGAAAAGTCGGGAATCGACCGAAACATGAAACCCAATGCAAAGTCAATGGGAAATCTATTATTATTTTTTTTCTTCTCTCTCTCTCTCTCTTTCCTCCATCCCAGAACAGAAAAGCTGGTGTTACACATTGCAAATCGCTACAGCGCACAAGCGAGAAGATGGCGATAGGCGTCCACGCCCCTAAGACCAATGTCATCACTCTGCCCACGCTCCTTCATTGGCTGAAAAAATGGCGCCAAATGCATCATACGAAACGCGACTTTGGCGCGAATATGGCCGAGCGCATGGCCGATCCCACACTAGGGATGAAACCCGACCTTGCCAAAAGTCGGCGACTTTTGAATTTGTCCGATCCGTTTCGCTCAAGCCTAATGGACCGTTCTGCTGTGTTCCTTCCTCTGAAGATACCAATAGCGTCAATAATGTGTTATGTGAATAATGTCATGCGGTAATGTCAGCCCCCCCACCGATTGACACAGCAGTTCATTTTTGAGAACATAAAAAAGGTATGTGCCCTTTAAAGCAGTGTTTCTCAACTCCAGTCCTCAAAACCCACCAACAGGTCATGTTTTCAGGATTTCCTTAGTATTGCATAGGTGATGAAATTAATGCTGGAGTTGAGAAACACTCCTTTAAAGCATAGCCACTGTAACTATTGAGCTGTTCATCCTCTTTGCTCTGTGTAGTAAAATGTAGATACGATACATGTGGCCACTTAACTGTTTATTTCACAAATTTCAGCTCCTATTATTACATATAAGGACAGAAGGCTAAAGACCTAAAGTAAAAAAAACTAGCGGTGCCTATTTATTGTCTCATGCTCACCTCTCCAGCTGCCTTGCTGCTTTCTTATAGCCATCTGCAGTATAGCCCAGGATTTCTGAACGGGTCAGTGTGTGCGTTTTAAGGTGGCGCATGTCATGACATCACGTCAAACTTGTTACCCGCAAGGCCTGATTACTGCCAGAGGACCAGATACTGGGCAGAAGGTTGCGTGAGTGATGAGATGAATATTAGGATTTTGTCTACCATGTGCCGGCCCGAAATGGTTCAACAAAATGGTGGCCGTACATTTGGGTGATTTTTTGTGAATAGCAAATCAAATTGCAAAGTGTTCAAATTCGCATGAAACTGTGTATTTCAGGAAATTCGTCTTGAACCCTTTCTTTCATAGATTAATCCTCTCATCTCTTGAGTTCAGGACGAAGTTCAGAAGGCCATTCTATGTAATGAATTTGAAGATGCATTATATATTCTTTTTCAACAAGATCCTTAAAAATAGGACTAATATACATTGGGCAAACCTAATTATGTATTGATGCTTGGATAAAAAAAAATGTTGTTGTATTTCAATATCCAACTAGAAGCAAGTTGCATTTTCAGCATTTTTTTTACTGAATCTATTTATTTGCAATACTTCTTCATTAAGAAGAAAACAGTGAATAGTCAAGAACTGAGTAAATGTAACTGGATACAATTGGAGTGTTGTATCCATGAGTTTCACATATAAATCACAAACCCATTCAAGTCTATGAAGTCTGCAAAAAAATCACTGAGATGTGCCTGTTTTTTATTGAAATCATGGATCAAAATCACAGACAATTTACAGATTGCATCCATGTGCCATGCATGTGCTATCAGTGATTAACAGTTCAGTAAACAAGAAAAATGGAGCACCCGCTAGGACCATGGAGTACTCGGTACCGGGTCCGGTGGTACTTAAAGGGGTGGTCACGAAGCGTTGACCCGGTCCATGGCCTTGGGCGTCCAATTAAAGGGGATGAAGTGTGGTGGACAATAAAGTCTAGGCGGAAATGTTCGTGACGCCACCTGTGGTACTTGGCCAGGGATGGCCAACGCTGGAACAATCAGGAAAAGTATAATAGATGTTCACCACTTCTGCATTACTCAACCACTACTGGTTTTGGCTTACAAATACTGATGTAAAATACTGACCAAATACTAAACGTGTCAACCTGGACTAAGGAGAATCGGTTCCAAACAATGACAAAACCAGGACTGTTTTTTCAAAACCAAAGATGCCTGATTTAGGCTTTAGAGTATATATCAGAAATACATTTGTCATTGGGCAAAATGTTTATTTAAAATTTAGGTTTTCATCCATGAAGGGTCAGGAGCACAACTAGAAAATATTTCTATAAGAGTTCTGCTAATGTATCTAAGGGTTAGAAGAATCCTGCGGCTTCTGTTAGCTTTTATTCCACAGGTTTAAAACAGCTTTTCTGTCTCATGTCCCAGCTGGCATAAGAAGGAGGGCGGACAGATTATTGATTTTGGCCTTTCTTGAAAAAAAAAGTAATGGGCATCAAGCAGCCTGGAGGCCACATGCAGTTCTCAAAAGGGTCATGAAGGCCCCTGTGCCTAGAACAAATTTTCACCAAAGATAATTTTGTTTAGTTTATTATGACATGTAAACCTTACACCTTCAGATTATCTACACACACACAGCACAATTGCCCGCTGCTATATTATCACCTTCTCCCAAACATCCTGCATTATTTATTCTTCTTTTCTTTCCTGAAATTAATGTTGATGTTTATCAATCCTGTTGTGTTTTTAGAAATAAGGAGAACCCTTTGTTGGAATCATGCTCAATCCCCTGCTACTGATCACCCCTGTGGAGGAGAATTTGTTCTCAAGCTAGACTGATCAATTGCTTTGATCTTTTAACATAAAGGTACCCTTCAAATAATACAGTTAGACACTGCAAAAAGATCAATGATGCAATAGAACCTATACAATATTTACAATGTTATGGCCAAAAATACAAAATGGCCAAAAATATAATATTTAAAGTCAATGACTGAAACCAGCAGCTAGATAAAAAAGATAGATAGAAGTGTCCTAAATAAAATCTCAAAGTAGGTGTATTTTTCTAATATGTTTCCAACTATAGTAAATAAAACAGGTTATTGAAAAGAAAAACCTCCCTGTTAACCTTGCAGAAGGGACCTTTGTGTTCTTGAAAGTTCAGCTATACAATATTTATTAGAGTTTATCCATGCTATTTACTCCTGCTAGGTATAGCCCAGTTCATCTCTCTTCAATATAAAGTTGTTGTTTTTTTTTCAATCATTATCAAATAATAGAAATTGGTAATCTTCAGTCATTGAATTCAAATGCTACTTCCTTTTTATTTCTTGATCTCCCAGTTAGCATTCTATAAGCTCATCCATTTATTAAAAAAATCGTTTTTGCAGACCTAAACATATCAAATTGACAAGAATGGGTTTCTTTGATTTCAATGAACTAGTTTCTCTTATTCTTATAACAATTATTATTTTTTTAGGTGAAGCAGAATTGATAGATCTCCAGCTTGTTCTGGACCTTACATCTAAGGATTAGCATTTATAATTTAAAGGAAAAATCCCCCACTATCGTTAGTAAGGCCTTCATTGCATGATGATCTGTTCCCCAATGAGACATTCTTCTTAATCCCTTATAGACCATCAATCTTACTTCACAAGTCTTTTTACTTCTGAGCTCTTCACATTGAAACATCCTTGAGCAAAAATATATATATTTTGCCACTGATACATGTAAGTCTGCATAACTACAGCTGTAGAAAGAGTTAATATAAACTTGAAAAATTTGTGTTAACTCCATTTATCCAAAAGCAGTGTTTGAGGCTTAAAAGACAATAGAAGAGTAAAATGGTTCCATATTTGAGCATTTCAGCCAATGTAATTTTTGGCACAGCAAACAATAGGAAATCATTTATTGATAAGACACCAGTGAATAAAATTGTTTGCGATATTTAGCTGTCAATATAGGTTATTAAAAGTTAAGTAATAGATATTAACATTCCTCCAACACTAAAGGTATCATTACACTAAACGACTTACCAACGATCACGACCAGCGATACGACCTGGCCGTGATCGTTGGTAAGTCGTTGTGTGGTCGCTGGGGAGCTGTCACGCAGACAGCTCTCTCCAGCGACCAACAATCAGGGGAAAGACTTCGGCATCGTTGAAACTGTCTTCAACGATGCTGAAGTCCCCGGGTAACCAGGGTAAACATTGGGTTACTAAGCGCAGGGCCACGTAACCCGATATTTACCCTGGTTACCATTGTAAAAGTAAAAAAAACAAACAGTACATACTCACATTCCGATGTCTGTCACATCCCCCGCCGTCAGCCTCCCGCACTGACTGTGTCAGCGCCGGCCGTAAAGCAGAGCACAGCAGTGATGTCACCGCTCTTCTCTGCTTTACGGCCGGCGCTGCCAGTCAGTGCAGGGAAGCTGACGCCGGGGGACGTGACAGACATCGGAATATGAGTATGTACTGTTTTTTACTTTTACAATGGTAACCGGGGTAAATATCGGGTTACTAAGCGCGGCCCTGCGCTTAGTAACCCGATATTTACCCTGGTTACAAATGAACACATCACTGGATCGGCATCACACACACTGATCCAGCGATGACAGCGGGTGATCAGCGACCAAAAAAAGGTCCTGATCATTGCCCACGACCAACGATCTCCCAGCAGGGGCCTGATCGTTGGTCGCTGTCACACAAAATGAGATCGTTAGCGGGATCGTTGCTACGTCACAAAAAGTGACGTTGCAACAATATCGTTAACGATATCGTTATGTGTGAAGGTACCTTTACAATAATAATACTTGGGGGTACAGCATGTAGTAAACATGAAGAATTTAAAAATGTGAATTAGGCCAAGGTCACACCTAATGTATAAAAACACAGTCGAGATACGCAGAAAAGTTCCTGAACAGCGATCCGTATTCAATGTGAGGATGCAATTTTTCCTCCAAAAAGTATCCGTGTGTCATCCATATGGCGAGATTTTCTCGCCTGGTTGCAAAATGGATATATAATGGATCCATGGGCTCAAATATTCGTGAAAACATAGATACAGTCTATATTTATATACATATACAAAATATATATATGTGAGTGAGACACATGTGTCAGTTTTTTTAAATTTGTATTTGCTAGCCTTCTTACCGAGCACTCCGCCTCTTAGCCACAGACAGGTGTTTTATTCGCAGCAGGTCCATTACCCCTCCACAGAGAGAGAGAAATTTAGTCTAAGAAGTGGTTTCACAGGTACCCATTCAGATAAAGACGTTTGTTCTCAGCAGGGAAAGCGTAGGACCTGGTATATGAGAGATGCCATAAAGTGGCTACCAGGTACACGTAAATTGGCCAATTTATGCACTAAACGCTCTCATTTTTTTTATATTTCTAGTGAAGTAATGCAGCCTAACTTTCATATTTTATGTTTGCATGTTTTGGTGCTACAGTGTGCTGCCTTGTTTGTTTGACTGTGTACGAGTTGGTGACTCTAGGTTCAGTACCTGTTCACACTTGATCTATGTTTGGATGTGATGGTCAGTTTTTTTAAATTTGTATTTTCTAGCCATCTGACCGAGCACTCCACCTCTTAGCCATAGACAGGCGTTTTAGTCGCAGCAGGTCCATTACCCCTCCACAGAGAGAGATAAATTTAGTCTAAGAAGAGGTTTCACAGGTACCCATTCAGATAAAGACGTTTGTTCTCAGCAGGGAAAGCGTAGGACCTGGTATACGAGAGATGCCGTAAAGTGGCTACCAGGTACACGTAAATTGGCCAATTTATGCACTAAACCCTCTCGTTTTTTCATATTTCTAGTGCAGTAATACAGTCTAACTTTCATATTTTATGTTTGCATGTTGTGGTGCTTCAGTGTGCTGCCTTGTTTGTTTGACTGTGCACGAGTTGGTGACTCTAGGTTCAGCACTTGTTCACACTTGATCTATGTTTGGATGTAATGGTCAGTTTTTTGAAATTTGTATTTACTAGCCTTCTGACCGAGCACTCCGCCTCTTAGCCACAGACAGGTGTTTTATTCGCAGCAGGTCCATTACCCCTCCACAGAGAGAGAGAAATTTAGTCTAAGAAGTGGTTTCACAGGTACCCATTCAGATAAAGACGTTTGTTCTCAGCAGGGAAACCGTAGGACCTGGTATATGAGAGATGCCGTAAAGTGGCTACCAGGTACAAGTAAATTGGCCAATTTATGCACTAAATGCTCTCATTTTTTTATATTTCTAGTGCAGTAATGCAGCCTAACTTTCATATTTTATGTTTGCATGTTTTGGCGCTACAGTGTGCTGCCTTTTTTGTTTAGCTAAAAACCAATGACGTGCTAAATCACTAAAGGAAGGAGGAATCTAGTTCCTGTGACATCACAGCCTTCCAAACAACTACTAATCTTTTAGGATCACGTGACTGCTCCTCCATGTGGTTGATTAAGGCACGTTTGTTAATGGAAAGTAATAAGTCAGTGCTTTACTTTGCTATCATAAGTACAATAGTAATCATTTTGGACAACTACAGATATACCAAGTTAGGTGTCGAATTCCCGCCACTGCACAGGGAGAATCTCGAACCATGTCTGCTGCAGTCTCCCATTCTCCTCCAGCCGCAGTGGAGCCTGCTCAGAGGAGATGTCAGTCCCAGCATCTGGCTCAGGCTGATACTGGACAACTGGTTACTACTGCCCTTCCAGGCTCTACCTTTGTAGCCAGCAATATTCAGCAGCAAGCAGGTCTTTCTGGGACTAAGTCCTGCTTTTCCCCTACTGAGCATGCCCACAGGATGACCTCCCATTGGAGGTCGGGGTCACATGCTTAGGTCCTGTTGTGGTTCTTATTGGACCACTAGGAAGGTCCTTGTCTGCTGCAGCTATAAAAGGTTCACATGGCCGCACAGCCATGCGCTATTATCAACCTATGTCATGAGCTTTGCTGCTTTAGTCGTCATGTCTGCATGTGGTCAGGGTTGGTTAAAATAAGCTACTAGAATACCGGCACCTCTGGTGAGGAGTTTTGTATGTTTGAATTCAGGGCTGCGTATTGCCACTAGAATTCCAGCTCCTCTGGAGAGGAGGTGTTTGTGTGCTTTGCTGTCTGTGTGACCACTGGTTGCTCTCTGCTCAGTTAGGTAGCTGTGATCCTCTGTAAGGTTAACAGGGCACAGTGTTTTCCTATCTATGCGATTCTGTGAAGTAACAGAGTTCACTTATACCGCCATATAGTGCCGCCTATTCTAGCAGCTGGTTACCCTCCTGCATGGTGGACCCCGTGGTTGCGAACACACCTATTATTACTTATATATATGCTCGGTGCGTCCGCCAACCCTAGCATACCCTTTCTTAAAATGACAAATATATAATTATGTACAAATATATAAAAATGTAGAAAAATGTAACTTGACACCTAACTATACAAATTCAATAGCATTTGTTGTGTTTACTTGTTATGAGTTCACTTTCTGATTTGTGATATCTTGCTAGTGTAAGGAAGTCTACGACATATGTACATAAAAGAGATGTATAAATCAGAAATTGCATTCATTTTTACAAGTGATTTCACAGTTGATACGATTCCTAATAAATATATATGCTTTGCACTCATATATGACATTCCTGTACAATGTTCCTTTTTCTGTAGAAGAACACATTCGATAGTGATATTACTTCATTAGTGGAAAGACTTGTGTTTTGCTTTGACAAACTAAGGTTTCTTTTTGTCAAACAATAAAATGTGTTTCATTGACAGGGTTGCTTATTATTTTAAGCCTTCTGTCAGAGTTCAAGAAGCCAGTGAGTGACAGCTGAATCGTGCAGTATCTATCATGGAACTTTGAGCAATTGAAGATGTATCATTTCTCATCACTTACAGATGAAGTTCATTGCCTCGCTCACATGAGCGGCATAAAGATCAACCTCGTGCCCCTTTCTAGCAAAGCTATTTCACACTAACTGCATTTAAGAGCAGGAATACATGAATGGGCAGAGGCTTTTTGCTGTGTTAACTGTCACATACATATTTGAGAAAATATATAACAAGGGATAGAGTGAATACGGTATATAAAATTATCTAAAACTGACTTGTGTTAAAGGCAAGAATACATTTAAAAGTCTATGGTTAGGCTTTCTTAAAAATGAAAACACCTTTGCCAGTTGTTTTAAAAGGAATGTGTCATAAAAAAGTCTATTGATTAAATCAGGTTTCGATGCTACTAAATTTATTTTTTAACTGGTTAAAAAGTGGGCCATTTGCCTCCAATCTTATTTTTTATGTTATTTCATACTTTCTTTTTTATATTTTTGCTAAAATTGGGAATAAAACAAAATGCGAAAGTCATACACATTTCTTTATGACCACAAAGACAACTAAAACAAATTTAACAATGTTAATAATTTCTGTATTAATTACTTAGACATATATTAAACATTTTTATTTACAGAGACGGGGTTAGTAGCAATGACTTGGATTCACATAGGCTTGTGTATTATTTATCTTTTACCTGCTTTTTATTTATTCACTTATTTTTCATTTATTTCACATATTGTACCCCCAATAAAGTCATACAAGCCTTTTTTTTTATCTTACTTCCTCTGTTATTGTCCTTATCATATTAGCCCCAGTTACAGTGGAAATGCCACCTCAAGGGTGCATAACAGAGCCGACTGGGTCTCCTAAGACCCGGCAGCTCCTGCTCCCCCCTACTCCCCGTGACCGCTGGATCTAGAAGGTGAAGTGCCATTAGCACTTCCTATTACTATGTACACAGCACTTCTCCAGCGCTATGCATATAGAAATAGGGACGGCACAGATAGTATATTTTTTTATATACATCTACACACTATTGAAATTATTCTATTGTTTGTAAGGAGGCAGAAAGCAGAGGCAATGGAATAGATTATGCCTCCATTACATCAAATGTAGAGTTCGTTTAAGAATGTAACCATGGATACATATAAGTTAGCATTAAAATACACAATAAAGCAGAATATGAATGTGTTTTATATTCTTGACAAAAGTTTAAAATCATATATTTTAATTTCCATGTATGCTTGGCTAGCTGTAAAATCTCCATCTTTAGGGCATCATTCCTGGTAGGAGAAAAATAAAGAAATTCACCGCAGTGCCTCTGTTGCCCTGTGCACAAAACTGTTGGAGAATTAGCTGTTGCCTGCCATTACATTGCTAATATATGGTAACATGGGTCAAATACCTATCAAAGTAATCTCCAGGTAAAATAACATATTTCCTTAAATCGAGGAGCCTCACCTAGTTGATTTACCCAACTTCAGTGTGGCAAATTGTTAAAGAAAAATAATTTGGGTTGGTAGGGAACTGGAACTGTTGCAGAGCACATCTTTTCACATGACCCATATTACCACACTCAGGAAGCAAACCTCTACTGGATCAAAAGGCAAAGTTCCAATGCAAGGTTCCAGCTAGTCAGGGGTTTGCCACAGGACATATTAGATCAATATCACAATTCACATCAATGTACATTTCCTAGCTACTGCCAGTAGGCATATTGTTTTTTTTAATGTCAGAAACACATTCACTTTTCTAAAACATTTTTCATGCCATTGCTTTCATCATAAATGTAGAAATCAACAGGTTTAATTCTTATTTTGATTCCTTATCTCTTATTAGGTTTAGTTCTACTTTTAAGTTAATGGGAGCAGATTCTGTACAGAACTGCAGTATTGTGCTGTGTGGATATTAACTGGTCGGTGGGGGTGCTAGACTGATGATGACTATGATCAACCTGTACCAGAATGATGGGAAAAAGAAAGTACAGTGGGTACAGAAATTATTCATACCCATTTAAATTTTCACTTTCATTTTATTTGCAGCCATCTGGTAAATTCAAAAAAGTAAATTTTTTCTCATTAATGTACACTATGCACCCCATCTTTACTTAAAATTACAGAAATGTAGTAATTTTTGTAAATTAATTAAAAAAAGAAAATCTGAAATATCACAGGGTCATAAGTATTCAGACCCTTTGCCCAGTATTGAGTTGAAGCACCCTTTTGAGCTAGTACAGCCATGAATCTTCTTGGCAATGATGCAACAAGTTTTTCACACCTGGATTTGGGGATCCTCTACCATTCTTCCTTGCAGATCCTCTTCAGTTCTGTCAGGTTGGATGGTGAACGTTGGTCAACAGCCATTTACAGGTCTCTCCAGAGATGCTCAATTGGGTTTAGATCAGGGCTCTGGCTGAGCCAATCAAGAATGGTCACAGAGTTGTCCTGAAGCCACTCCTTTGTTTTCTTAGCTGTGTGCTTAGGGTCATTGTCTTGTTGGAAGGTGAACCTTAGGCCAAGTCTGAGCTTAAAAGCACTCTGGAAGAGGTTTTCATCCAGGATATCTCTATACTTGGCCACATTCATGTTTCCTTCAATGACAACCAGTCATCCTGTCCCTGCAGATGAAAAACACTCCCATAGCATGATGCTGCAACCACCATGTTTCACTGTTGGGATTGTATTGGGCAGGTGATGAGCAGTGCCTGGTTTTCTCCACACATTCTGCTTAGAATTATTAACAAAAAGGTCTATATTTGCTCATTAGACCAGAGAATCTTATTCTCTTCATGTGTTTTTTAGCAAACTATTTGCAGGCTTTTATATGTCTTACACTGAGAAGAGGCTTCCGTCGGACCACTCTGCCATAAAGGCCCGACTGGTGGAGGGCTGCCATGACTTTGTGGAGCTTTCTCCCTTCTCCCTTCTGCATCTCTGGAGCTCAGCCATAGTGATCTTGGGGTTCTTCTTTACCTCTCTCACCAAGGTTCTTCTCCCACGATTACTCAGTTCGGCTGGACGGCCAGGTCTAGGAAGACTTCTGGTGGTCCCAAACTTCTTCCATTTAAGGATTATGGAGGCCTCTGTGCTTTTAGGAACCTTGAGTACTGCAGAAATTCTGTTGTAACCTTGGCCAGATCAGTGCCTTGTCACAATTCTGTCTCTGAGATCTTTGGACAGTTCCTTTGACCTCATGATTCTCATTCGGTCTGACATGCACTGTTTGCTGTGAAGTCTTATATAGGCAGGTATGTGCCTTTCCAAATCAAGTCCTATCAGTTTAATTAAACACAGCTGGACTCCAATGAAGGAGTAGAACCATCTCAAGGAGGATCAGAAACAATGGACAGCATGTGACTTAAATATAAGGGTCTGAGCAAAGGGTCTGAATACTTATGACCATGTGATAGTTCAGTTTTTATTTTTATTAAATTTGCAAAAATTTCTACATTTCCGTTTTTTTCCAGTCAAGATGGGGTGCATTAATGAGAGAAAAAATTACTTTTTGAATTTACCAAATGACTGCATCGAAACAAAGAGAGAAAAATTTAAAGGGGTCTGAATACTTTCCGTACCCACTGCATGTATACATACATATATATATATATCTATATATATATATATATATAGATATATATATATATGTATATATATATATAAAACAGATTATTTTTGTATTATTTAAAGCGTATATTTGAAAAGTCTTGGAGGACTTATGTACAATTTGATCATTCCATAACAAGACATTTAAAAATAAAATGCTACAAAATAAATCAAGGCATTTAAATTAGAGAATCATTAAAATAATTTAAATAATCATTAAATAAATGAATTGTACCTAATTTAATGTATTGTATTATTTGTGTCACTATTGACAACAGCATATCAAAGTAAACGTATTTCCTTCTGTTATTGCAGCACAGATGTACTAAGCACAAGATTCAATTACGCATTCAACAAAGGATGGTGCAGTAAATTTAGCGGAA
The DNA here is from genome assembly GCF_032444005.1 of Ranitomeya imitator. Classification (NCBI taxonomy): domain Eukaryota; kingdom Metazoa; phylum Chordata; class Amphibia; order Anura; family Dendrobatidae; genus Ranitomeya; species Ranitomeya imitator. Next base: position 489,107,628 of record NC_091285.1, on the reverse strand, counting down.
TAGCAAGGGTTAAAGTTACAAGCCACATTCACAAGCTGGTAAGAAAGCCTTGCACACATATGAGCCTTAAGGGTAAACACAGTGTATTTCAAACATGTGCTACTGACCACAGTGACCCTGGCCCCAGCAATGTCCCAGCCTCCAGCAGCTGAAAAACCCCTGCAGAATATATCAGTGGAGGGCTACATCCCCACTCAGATATAATTCTGACTGATGACTATTGCTGTCTAAAAGACAAAGGCTGATGAAAACAAAGGGATAGCACAGATATAGCCTACACACAAAAGCCTGGTCGAGGTGACCACTATTGGTATATGAAAAGTTGCAACATACTAATAAAGGACCTGTAATGTTTAGAGATTGAGTAACTGAGACTAAACTTCAACTTCTGTGATCAACTTAAAAAAAATCATTTTTTTATACAACTGCATGTTTGACAATTGCTGGTGTTATATAGAATGTAATTTCACGTGTCAATATTATCTCACAAACAGTACAAAGTACCTATAGTAAACTTCTACATTTATTATTTTTCTCCAATATGATAAGTACATTACAGAAAAATATATTTCCAAATGGATGGATACCATTCATCCTTAGCTAATAGAATCCAGAGAAACTAAATTCTTATTGTTTGCTACTGGCAACAAGATCAGCTTCCTCAAATATTAATGTTTGGGGTGATTAATTTAATCTGAAAAGCTCCATTCACAAAATGTGATATTTGCTGTATAGCATTTATATGCAGTTCTACTTCTTTGTAGGTAAGAGTAATACATTTAAGAGGAGTTCCAAAGTGACTAGGTAACAAGTGAAGAGACTGGCACAGCCTAGAATCGTTAGTGTAATGGCTGGACTCTGGATGATGCATTCAGGAAGGATTGGAGTGGAGAATGTTTGTTGAATGGAGACCGATTAGTTGGAATTATCCAGACAATAATGAATAAGAGAAACAATTTTGGCTGTTTTCACAGTAAGAAAAGGGGATTGGAATGTGTAATGGGAATAAACAAGAGGATAGTCATACATACCTCTTACATTATGTATATTTACCCATTCTTTCAAGAATAAAAGCACCAAAAAGAATGAACATATGCACTGTATTGTAAAAAAACTACTTTCTGTGCATATCTTTTTGAACTTCTTTTAATCGCTTCAGGCTTTCAAAGCCAGAAAGCAGTTATAAGAATTGATCTGATCGTTGTTAAATTGACTTAATATTAACACATACATTTTAAAAATAATACAAGGATGGCAAAAGACATCAGAAAAAATGTCAAAAAGAAGTTTCAGGAAAACAATGAAGTATGCACCTAGATTGCTAATCTTAGTTCTGATCTGGAAAATCCTGTTGCCAGGACAATTTTACTTTGCAATGACTTCTGTAAAAGCAAAACCCAAGAAAACAATAAAACTATTGTGTTTTTTCCCCAGTACAATGTAATTTAGAACTATAACTCGTCCTGCAAAAATCATGGAAAAATGTCAATGGAAAAATAACGAAGTTATCGTCTTGGAACAAGGGAAGAAAAAACGAAAGTGCAAAAATGTTACTAGTCACTGACAGGTTAAACCAATAGTGGAACAGGCGATTTTCCGTTATTTCCTCATTTGTTTTTTCTTCCCCATCTTTCAGCCATAACTTTTTTATTTTTCCATTAACTTAGGTATATAATGGCTTTTTATGTGAGACAAGTTGCACTTTTGAATGATATCATTCATTTAACCATTCGATATACTTAAAAAAAAAAATAAAGTCTGGTGAAATCGTCAAAAAACGCTATATCGTAATTTGTTTCGTTTTTTAGGTTTTGCTTTCATGAAGTTCATTATATGGTAAAATTGACCTGGCACTATGATTGTCCAAGTCAGTATGATTACAGTAGTAGCATGCATACTTTGTTTCTTTATTAAAATGGTGGGGAAAAAAACTAAGGGAAATTTGAAAAAATATATATTTTTTTGCTTGTGCTACTATTTTCCAAGACTTATTTTGTTTTAAAATTTCTGTAGAATAGAGCAATGGAAGAGCTTATTTTTTCAACACTAAGCTGACTTTTTTATTGATACCATTTCGTGGTAGATAGGATGCTTGATCACTGCTTATTGCATTCTTTGAGGTGCAATACTGGAATTTTCATTTGTTTTCTCATTACAGTGATTACAGATTAGGTGAATTAATTTTATATTTTGATAGGTTGGACTTTTATAGACATAGACATACTAAATACATTGCCTTGAAAAAATATTCATAGCCTGTAAACTTTTCCACATTTTTCATGGTACACCAACAAACAGAACTTCTTATGACATGCTTTCAGAAATGGCTTTCTTCTTGACACTTCTCAAGAATGGCCAGATTTTTGGAGTATATTATTAAGGCCGGCATCACACTACCATAGAATACGGGCGAGTGTTATGCGAAAAAACATCGCATAGCACTCGGACCAGTGTTAATCTATGGGGCAGCTCACGTCACTTTTTATTTTCTCAGGCGTATTTAGCGTGCATGTAAAATCGCAGCATGCTGCAATTAGACTTGGCCGAGACTCGCCAATGCAAGCCTATAGGTGTGAGAAAAAAAATCGCACAGTGCTCGGACCATGCAAGTGCTGTTCGATTTTTACGCATCGGTGTTCTTTGAAAAGTCGGCAATACATGTGCCGCATATAGTAAAATCACACTTACTGTTTAGAATAGAATAGATAGAATAGATATATACACATAGAATACATAGATATATTGATGTCATTGACACACACATCTATATCTATATACACTTCAAAAAGAACCTGAAGACCCACCTCTTCAGACAAGCCTACAACCTGCAGTAACCACCGATCGACCAAACCGCTGCATGACCATCTCTACCCTCACCTACTGTATTCTCACCCATCCCTTGTAGATTGTGAGCCTTCGCGGGCAGGGTCCTCACTCCTCTTGTACCAGTTATGACTTGTATTGTTTAAGATTATTGTACTTGTTTTTATTATGTATACCCCTCCTCACATGTAAAGCGCCATGGAATAAATGGCGCTATAACAATAAATAATAATAATAATAATAATAATAATAATACACTGCTCAAAAAAAAGGGAACACTAAAATCTCACATCCTAGATATCATTGAATGAAATATTCCAGTTGTAAATCTTTATTCAGTACATAGTGGAATGTGTTGAGAACAATAAAACCTAAAAATTATCAATGTAAATCACAAATAAAATCCCACGTAGGTCTGGAGTTGGAACGATGCTCAAAATCAAAGTGGAAAATGAAGATACAGGCTGATCCAACTTCAATTGAAAAGCTTCAAGACAAGGAAATGATGCCCAGTAGTGTGTGTGGCCTCCACGTGCCTGTATGATCTCCCTACAATGCCTGGGCATGCACCTAATGAGGCGGCGGATGGTCTCCTGAGGGATCTCCTCTCAGGCCTGGACAAAAGCATCCACCAACTCCTGGACAGTCTGTGGTGCAATGTGACGCTGGTGGAGTGTGCGAGACATGATGTTCCAGAATGTGCTTGATTGGATTCAGGGCTGGTGGATGGGTGGGCCAGTCCTTAGCTTCAATGCCTTCATCATGCAGGACCTACTGACACACTTTAGCCACATGAGGCCTAGCATTGTCATGCATCAGAAGGAGCCCAGGGCCTACTCCACCTGCAAATCGTCTCACAAGGGGTCTGAGGATCTCATCTCGGTACCTAATGGCAGTTAGGCTACCTCTGGTGAGCACATGGAGGGCTGTGCGACAATCCAAATAAATGCCACCCCACACCATTAATGACCCACTGCCAAACCGGTCATGCTGAAGGATGCTGCAGGCAGCATATAGCTTTCCACGGCATCTCCAGACTCTGTCATGTCTGTCACTTGTGCCCAGTGTGAATCTGCTTTCATCTGTGAAGAGCACAGAATGTAAATTGGATACTAGGTGTGAAAAATAGGATTGTACTCGCATGACACTCACATTACACACGTGCGACTCTTAGCAGGGAGACTCGGACTGAGTTGTCATACGTTTAGTGTGATTCCAGCCTAATTGTTGTCCTGTGCACCTCTTCAGCATCTCCAGAGTGACCATGGTCCCCTTGGCTGCTTCTCCAATTTGTGCTCTCCTTGCTTTGCATGTCAGTTTAGGTAAAAATCCATGTCTTTGTAGGTTTGCAGTTGTGCTATACTCCTTCCATTTTTGGATGCTGGAATGAACAGTGCCCTGTGAAACTTCAGAGCTTGGGCCATTTTTTTTCTCATAACCTAACCCATCTATACTCTTCTCTACCACTCCACCTCTTCTCCAAAACTTTATCCCTGACCTTTCTGGTGTGTTCCTTGGTTGTCATGACACTATTTGAATACCTAATGTTCTTACACAAACCTCTGAGCCCTTCAGAAAACAGCTATAGTTATACTGAGGATAAATGACACACAGGTAGACTCAATTTACTAATTATGTGAGTTCTGGAGGGAATTAGTCACTCAATGTTATTTTAGTTACAGACTGTAAAAGACTAAATACAAATGCATGCCACAATTTTCAGATTTATATTTTTAAAATAATTAGAAATCCATGTATGGCTTCATTTACATACTTGATGCTTTGAGTTGGCATATCACATAAAATCTCATTAATATACATTAATTTTGTGGGTATAAAGTGAAATAATGTGGAAAAGTTCTTGGGATATGAATAATTTTTCAAGGCATTGTATATGTACTCTTTAGAAAAAAAAATTATTGTGGTAAAAGCAGGGGTAACTTGAATTTTTATATATTTTTTTATTTTTTCAGATTTTCAAAATTATTATTTTTTTTACTTTACTTTGTAGTCCCCTTAAAGAACTTGAACCACTAATGTTTTCACTGATTGTGCTATATACAGCAATACTATAGTATTGTTTCACATAGGAAAAAATCACCCCGTTCATCATGTCAGGCACGGAAGTTTTCAGCAGATGCCATGTCATGGGAATGCCAATGGGTAGTTAGAATAACAACGGAAATTTACCAGGTTAACAGCCACTGGCAGAGCTGCAATCCACTCATAGCTGTAGAAGGATCACAGCCATCATCTATAAGCAAACATGTAGGCTCAGCTCTTGAAAGAAAGAGGCCTGGCATATGACGTACCATTATGTCATATGCCGGTAAGGGGTTGGATGACCACCTGCTCTAATATTTGCCAATCAGCGGTCGATTAAAACTTGATTACAGACACAGGATGGACTTCAATGCGAAGTAAACAATCAATTCTAGTTGGGCTGCCATTGATCTCAGCAGCACATGTCCTGTTTACACAGAGGGATGTGCTGCTGAAAACGATAATCTTTTGGGCAAAACAATAGATCATTTCAGCCTATGAATGAACACTTTTCAGCCTGTTTAGACGGCATGATTTCAGGAAACAAGCAATCCTGGGAATGCACATTCACGACAGTTTTAGGTATATTTACAAAGCACAATTGAGTGCGCCATAATTTTAGAGGTGAGGATGAGTTTAAAGTCAGTAGTTTGCAGCTCAGGATGTAAGCCAGTGTATCCCACAGTAAAATATGCCCTCTAATTAATATACTAAAGAGAAATGCTAGCAGCCAGTTTGCATAGTGGAAACCAACGGCATTAAGGGCAACGACCACACGCAGACAGCACCCATGATTTATAATAAAGATGAAGGTAATTTACTATGATTTGAATATATGTGGAATAGACATGGATCTGATGGAACTTTGGTTTTATATCTTCTCAATGTATCTCAAAACTAATTAATTTTAATCCCTACAGTGTACTGAAATAGAAGCTGATTTCATCTCATTCTTGAAAATACAGTACTCATCCTAACTGACTCCATCTGCCACTCATTGTCACTGAACAAACAAACAATTACGCTAAGAGTAAGTACGGTAGAGAGCATGAAAACGAAAGACAGACACAATCACTAACTGCAAAGGTCATACAGAGGAACTGACAGATACTGCTTATGACAAGCGGTACAACTACAAGTCCATGTGCTCCGAGATCCAAGAAAAATGTACAAATTATTAAAATATTTTTTATGCATTCTCAAATAATCCTATAATAGACAACTCATTGACGATTTCAGGACTCATTAGCTGTGAAAATGATTATTCAACTAAAGAGCAATTAATCTATTAATTTGAATATACAATACAGATCAATATTTAACTAGCTGAAGAAGTCCCATGTTCTCCTTGTGTACTGAGACACCATTCATTAGGATATCTGTAATGGTACATGCGGTAATATGAAAACGGATTTTGCTACGTGCCATCCCCTGCATCATTATGTCGCTTTGTTCTTGAAATGCTAACAGTTTATAAAAAGAAGCACTAGAAGACACTACAAACAAGAAAGTATAGATTTGTCTAATAGATGATGAGTGTCTAATAAGCATTACATACTCAATAGTAAGTGCAGAGAAGTCACTTAGAATGTAGACATTTTCTAATCAATACATATAATAAGTCCAACAAATGAAATCAATCTCTATATGTCAATCTGTCTTTTCAAGTATTATATCGACATTATTTCATTCATGGTTATAACAATAATTACAGTTACATATGTAGTTATTATATTATAAGACATACAGAGGTTAGAGACCATATTCTTCCTCCGACAGCAGTTTTCAGTCAAGTTTATTATATACGTAGATATTAGCAAGGAAAATAAAGATTCGTAATTAAAATCATGGCCAAAAGTGTTGACACTTTTGAAAATGTCCAATTTGACTTTTTTTCTGTGTTGTTTTTTGCTGTTCCAATGCATATAAATAAAGTAGACATATGTATAATAAAACGTGTAATTGCAATAATTTTCTGGGAGAAAAAACTCCATTTTCTGGAACTCCATTTTCTGTTGTTACTCGATGGAGTATTGGGGTACACGGGTGATCTCATTACTCAATCGAGTACTCGGCTTGCATGTTTTGCGGCTGCTAAACAGAGATTGCCCACCCTAAGCATTGATGCTGTAGCCATTTTGGCTACTGGCATTAAAGGGAACCTGTCACCCCGTTTTTTCAGATTGAGATATAAATACTGTTAAATAGGGCCTGCGCTGTGCGTTACTATAGTGTATGTAGTGTACCCTGATTCCCCACCTATGCTGAGAAATACATTACCAAAGTCGCCGTTTTCGCCTGTCAATCAGGCTGGTCTGGTCAGGTGGGCGTGGTGACATCGCTCTTTTCTTCCCCAGCTTTCCGTTAGTGGCATAGTGGTGTGCGCATGTCCAAGTTCCAAATTCCCTGCGCGCACGTGAAGAAACATCGCGCGATCTGCGCTGTTATCCCTTTCATCGGTGGGGGCGGCCATCTTCCTGGGGCCACGCGTGCGCAGATGGAGTGCTCTGCTGCACGGGGCTTCAGGAAAATGGCCGCGGGATGCCGCGCGTGCGCAGAAGAGATCGCGGCGGCCATTTTCCCAAAGCTAAGATGCAAACGGCGACTTTGGTAATGTATTTCTCAGCATAGGTGGGGAATCAGGGTACACTACATACACTATAGTAACGCACAGCGCAGGCCCTATTTAACAGTATTTATATCTCAATCTGAAAAAACGGGGTGACAGGTTCCCTTTAATGTGATTAGCCGGCCACATCACTTCATCGGATCTTATATAGTAACCAGTGGCACGATGCATGGCACACTGTCACCTGGAAGCAGTATAAGGTGTTTTTAACCTTTTTTAACCTATTAAATAGTTAATTTAAAAACATGATATGGGGTACCCCTTTTTTTGATAACCAGCGAAGGTAAAGCAGACAGCTGTGGGCTTATATTATCAGGCTGGGAAGGCCCATGTATCTTCCCAGCCTAAAAAAAGCAACCTGCAGCCTTCCACATTAGATGGGCAATATCTAGAACCTTGCCTGGCTCTTCCCAATTTCCCTGGTGCATTGGCAATCAGAATTCTAGGACACTAGGTCCCTAGAGGGTTTTGAAACTAGGTAAATTCAATCTCAGATGAACAACAACACTTGAGAAATCAAGCTCTAAAGAAGAGTGGATCGACACTACTTTGTAAAGCACACAATCATTAAATAGGAGGTTATAAAGAGTGTAACTTCCACTGTTTAAGTTCTAATTCAGATATATTGTGGCTAGCAGTGAAGCTCAACAGGTTATGAGTAGAGGTGAGCGGATCAGACAAAATTCGAATTCATCTGTTCGCGCAGATATTTTCTGGAAGTTACGATTTTAGTATCCCTTATTATGCTCTGGAGTCCCTGTAATTATCTTACCGCTCACCTTTCTGGCCCCTCCGTTGCCCCTTCCATCTGGTCCTTGTTGCATCTTCTGATCCCCTCTACTTGCGCTGAAATCGCCATTTTTAATCAGGAGCAATACCAAAATTCATAAAAGACAAAAAAAATCGAGGCACTCACCCTGTAGCTTAAGACAGTCATTTAATACTGTACCAGATTGAAGATACCAAAAAAAATGAGCAATCTATTGCTTTATCCAAGCTCTAATATCTCCTCTCACCATGCCAACTTAAATTTTGTTCCCATTAATCATTATACAAATTAGATAGGTGAGTTAGATACCTAAAATATAGTTATTTAACATATTTAACGTCCAATGGTGGATCATTAGATGCCTCCCCTTGTTTGTTGCAGTCTCTGTCAATGAGCCCGCACCTTTTCCAGCACATAACAGCTCATCTGTTCAGCTGTCATGTGCCCCTAATAGCCGCAGGTGGCATCGCTACCCTCCCACGGCTGTTAACCCATTAAATGCTGCTGTCAAACTCTGGCATTTAACATCCGCTTCCGGCAATCATGCCGGAATTCCGCAGATCAGTGACCCCATCACGTGATCGCGTGTCACAGATGGGTTGGAATGACAACCAGAGGTCTTACGCAGATCTCTATGGTTGTAACTGCCGGATTGCTATGAGCGCCACCCGGTCCAGAGCCTCTCACCTAGGCAAATCAGTTCTCATGCTTCGCACTGGCGAGGGCCAACAGCCCGAAACACCGTGTCTGTGAATTGAGATACTGATTTGGCTCTTATCCTAAGTCATATTGCAAGACTCATTAACCCCTTTCTGACCTCGGACGGGATAGTACGTCCGAGGTCAGATCCCCTGCTTTGATGCAGGGCTCCGCAGTGAGCCCGCATCAAAGCCGGGACATGTCAGCTGTTTTGAACAGCTGACATGTGCCCGTAATAGACGCGGCCAGAATCGCGATCTGCCCGCACCTATTAACTAGTTAAATGCCGCTGTCAATCGCAGACAGCGGCATTTAACCACCGCATCCGGCCGGGCGGCCGGAAATGACGTCATCGCCGACCCCGTCACATGATCGGGGGTCGGCGATGCTTCAGAATAGTAACCATAGAGGTCCTTGAGACCCCTATGGTTACTGATCCATGGCAGCTGTGAGCGCCATCTTGTGGTCGGCGCTCACAGCACACCTGCAATTCTGCTACATAGCAGTGATCAGCAGATCACTGCTATGTAGCAGAGGCGATCGTGCTGTGCCTGCTTCTAGCCTCCCATGGAGGCTATTAAAGCATGGCAAAAGTTTAAAAAAAAAGTTAAAAAAAATGTGAAAAAAATAAAAAAAATATAAAAGTTTAAATCACCCCCCTTTCGCCCCAATCAAAATAAATGAATTAAAAAAAAATCAAATCTACACATATTTGGTATCGCCGCACTCAGAATCGCCCGATCTATCAAGTAAAAAAAAGCATTAACCTGATCACTAAACGGCGTAGCGAGAAAAAAATGCGAAACGCCAGAATTATGTTTTTTTGGTCGCCGCGACATTGCATTAAAATGCAATGACGGGTGATCAAAAGAACGTATCTGCACCAAAATGCTATCATTAAAAACGTCATCTCGGCACGCAAAAAATAAGCCCTCAACCGTCCCCAGATCATGAAAAATGGAGATGCTACGGGTATCGGAAAATGGCGCAATTTTTTTTCTTTTTTTTAGCAAAGTTTGGAATTTTTTTTCACCACTTAGGTAAAAAATAACCTAGTCATGTTAGGTGTCTATGAACTCGTACTGACCTGGAGAATCATAATGGCAGGTCAGTTTTAGCATTTAGTGAACTTAGCAAAAAAGCCAAACAAAAAACAAGTGTGGGATTGCACTTTTTTTGCAATTTCACTGCACTTGGAATTTTTTTCCCGTTTTCTAGTACACGTGCTAAAACTAATAGTGTTGTTCAAAAGTACAACTCGTCCCGCAAAAAATAAGCCCTCACATGTCCAAATTGACGGAAAAATAAAAAAGTTATGGCTCTGGGAAGGAGAGGAGTGAAAAACGAACACGGAAAAATGTAAAATCCCAAGGTCATGAAGGGGTTAAAGGATTGGTTGTGACGTGTATGATTGCTACTTCCAACAGGTGGCACTATAGAGTTCAAGTCCTCTTTTTCTCTGGTGGCAATTTGCATATTAAATTTCCCAGAGGAGCATTGCATGGCAAATAAGCCTCCTTACCTTGACAAGCAAGAGCTGGTATGTCACTCTCCACAAGGAGAAACTTTACCCCTAAGACCTCAGTGCAGAGCCTCTCACGTAGCCAAATCAGCTCTCATGCTTCACATTGGTGAGGGTCAACAGCCCAAAACACCGTGTCTGCGAATTGAGATACTGATTTGGCTCTTATCCTAAGTCATATTGCAAGACTCGTTAAAGGGTTGGTTGTGACTTGTAGGATCGCCACTTCCAACAGGTGGCGCTATAGAGTTCAAGTCCTCTTTTTCTCTGAAGAGGCAATTTGCATATTAAATTCCCCAGAGGAGCATTTCATGGCGAACAAGCATCCTTACCTTGAGAAGCCAGAGCTGGTATGTCACTCTCCACAAGGAGAAACCTTACCCCTTAGATCTCGGTGCAGAGCCTCTCACCTAGCCAAATCAGCTCTCAAAAAAAAAATTGAAATGCCAGAATTACGTCTTTTTAGTCGCTGCAACATTGCAATAAAATGCAATAACGGGCGATCAAAAAATAGTTTGCACACCAAAATGAAATCAATAAAAACTTCAGATCGGCACGCAAAAAGTAAGCTCTCACCTGGCCCCAGATCCCGAAAAATGTAGACGTTATGGGTCTCGGAAAATGGCAACATTTTGTTTGTTTGCTTTTTTACAAACTTTGGATTTTTTTCTCACAACTTAGGTAACAAAGGAACCGATACATACTTGGCGTCTGTGAACTTGTAATGACCCGGAGAATCATATTGGCAGGTCAGTTTTAGCATTTAGTGAACATGGTAAAAAAAATCCAAAAAACAATTCGGGACATGCACTTTTTTGCAATTTTATCACATTTGGAATATTTTTCTAATTTTCCAGTAAACAATATAGTAAAACCAATGATGTCAATCAAAGTACAACTTGTCCCGCAATAAACAAGCCCTCATGTGGCTATATTGACAGAAAAATAAAGTTATGGCCTTGAGAAGAAGTAAAGCAAAAAATGGAAATGCCAAAACAGAAATATCCCTGGTCCTTTAAGGGGTTACAATCGGCTAAAATAGTTCCTGTTATTTAGACAAAACGAACCCAAAGCCTCCAAAATTAATTCTGCTTCCTACTAAACAACATGCAATGTGTTTCCCATTCTGTTAATAGTGGTTTAACTTGTAATGCACCTACAAACTGCGCGAGGATTACCACTGTGAACTTTGTGCATACTGTATATAGCATGTCACAGTGAACCCACACCTGTTTCTAGAGCTTTTACAAGCTCAATAAAACTTTTAAACATAGAATGAATCTTTTTCTAATATAATAAAAACCACAGGCAAAATAATTGCTTTTCCATGTCATTAGTTATGTAACAGTAATTGGTGATACTCCCAATTTGAGATATTCCCCACAAATCAACTACTTACAAAATCTACATTGACCACATTCATGAAAAGCTCTAAGGGTATGTTTCCCCGGTAAGCATTCTCTGTGGATTGGATGCTAGGTACAGCCGTAGCGTCCAATTCGCAGTGGCCAGATGCTACAGCATAGTGGATGGGATTTTATGAAATCCCATCTCCACTATGCGTGCAGGGACGCCTCCAGCAACCCTGCGTAACCGGACATGCGTCTTTCTAAATGCTCAGTCTTGGCAAAATAAATATCACAGCCCAATGTATAGGATGGGGTGAGTTGGTGTGGTTCAATGAACACATGCGGAATCATCGTGCGTTCAAAAGCCAGCAGCGCTTTGGACGGAGCAAGGGAGATAAACAGATCGATGAAAAGCCGGCAATTCATCGGCCACATACAGTAAAATCACAGCTTAACAAGTTAGAATAGAATAGATAGAATAGACGCATACACATAGAATAGATAGATATAAGGATGTCAGTCACATATATAATTAGTGCAGTGCATGTGCAGCTTACTGTACATGTATTTAATAAAAGATTACTTTTCAGAAAAAAATGGTGTGGGCTCTCGCTTAATTTTCATAACGAGCAGAGGGAAAGCCGATGGCTGGAGGCTAATGTTTATAGCCTGGGAAGAGGGTAATACCCATGGAGATTCCCAGGCTATTAATATCAGCTCACAGCTGTATACTTAGCCTTTACTGGTTATTAAAATGGGGGACCCCCCAAAAATGTCATACGGTCCCCCTATAATTAATAACCAGCAAAGACTAGGCAGACAGCAACAGGGTGATATTAATAGGCTAGGAAGTGGCTATGGATATTGGCTACATCTCAGACTAACAACCATCAGTTCTCAGCTGCCCCACAAAAGGCACATCCATGGAATGAGCCAAATCTGGCGCTTAGGCTCGCTCTTCCCTTTTGCCCTAGTGCGGTGGCAAGTGGTGTGATAGTTGGGGGGTTGATGTCACCTTTGTATTGTTAGGTGATTAAAAGCTCAGAGGTTAGTAATGGAAATGGTTCTATGAGATGCACCCATTACTAACCCCATAGTGATATTGTGCAAAAAAACACACACACCCTAAATAAAGTCCTTTAATTGAAAGAATGACACAGACTCCTTTAATGAATCTAAATTAAACCATAATCACATCATCACCAAGTCCACTGAAGCATATGTCCCCTATAACAAAAACAAAATAATAAAGCAACCTAATCCTCACCTCGCCGACGAGAACATAATAATCCAATTGTCCAGCCACATGTCTAGCTCTGCTACATCTACTGTAGAAGGCAGCCTGAATTGTTGCATGATACAACAATACAGGCTGCCGTCCTGCAGAGACACTGAGCAGCTGACTCAGTGCTGTACAATTTTTGTCTCGCACCCATTGACTTGCGTTGGTGAGTCTCATCCAAAATACGAGGACAATGGCAGCATGCTGCAATTTTTTTCTCAGTCAGATTTCAGCTGAGAAAAAAATCACAGATGAGCTCTGACTCATAGCTTAACATTGGTCAGAGCACAATTTGATGTTTTATCCGATTACACTCGTCCGTTTTCCTCACAGAAGAGTATGATTTCTAACAATTTCAGTCTAGGAAGCTGATATTTGTGCCACCTCAGTGTGGCTGAGTAGAAAAGCAGTTTGAGCTGTTGCACGAGGTATCAGGGGCCCAGCACAGCAGGCTTTCACTGGTCCCTCACCTACCACCTCTTAATATAAACTTTAATTCAAAGCTCTGATTGCTGGCCTAGACCCTGATACCTCATCCATGGGTCATGGCTGACTGCTGCTGTGCAATTCTAACATTTCTACTGTCGGTGAATTCGGCTTGTTTTCTCGCTGTACTCCTCACCCATCCTTTTCAAAAACTTTAATAAGTAGCTTTAAACTGATACTTCAGTAAGCTGGCAGTTTTTCTTGCCTTCCTTCAGCAAGATGGATTTTAGTTATTTTCAGAGTAAATGATGAGTTCTGGATATTGTCACGTCTGTCAGAGGCCACAGTCTCAAAATGCTACCTCGGATGCACTTGGCACAAGCAACTCAGTCTAGCAATTACAAAGAGACTCCAACCTTCACCTTTTAACTAATGTACAGGGATCTGGTCTTGCCATCCGGAGGAGCAAATAAGAGGTAAAAGAGGTCGAAACCAGGAAGTCATGGACAAAATCTGAACACAAGTGGGTGGCCAAAATTCAAGCCGAGGTCAGAGAACAGGACAGACAAAACAGAACACAGCTCTACTTGAACTAACTAAATAGTTGGCAGCTAGAGACAGTCTGCTAAGTGGTATATAGAAGAGAGCCCCAACCATGGCTCCTAGCAGAGAGCCAATTACACACCAGCTCACTGCAGCAAAACATAACACAAGGGACAATCAGTCTCAGCAATCTAATATCTAAACTAGCTCATACTGCGGTCATCTAGCAGAAACCATGTTATTAGTGTGGTACTTCCTAGCAACCATAGCAGGAGTTACAGCAGTATGCTTAGACACAGACTTGACAGATGTATGGGGCAGAGGGTCATTAGTGGAGAAAGAAGTGTATTTGTTTGATAATATATAATACAAGGTTTGCTATATTCACTTATAATAATGACTTATGTAGGATTTGTTGTGAAAGTCAGTGGCCATATACAGTGGCTTGTAAAAGTTTGAGCACCCATGGAGAAGATTAAATAATCTCCAAAAGACCTAAAGTTAAATATAACACATCTCCTTTGTATATTAAAATGATATTATATATATAAATATACTGTATATATATAATAATAATATTTATATAGCGCTAACATATTCCGCAGCGCTTTACAGTTTTTGCACACATTATCATCTCTGTCCCCAATGGGGCTCACAATCTAAATTCCCTATCAGTATGTCTTTGGAATGTGGGAGGAAACCGGAGTACCCGGAGAAAACCCATGCAAACACGGGGAGAACATACAAACTCCTTGCAGATGTTGTCTTTGATGGGATTTGAACCCAGGACTCCAGTGCTATCCACTGAGCCAGTGAGGCAGTGACTCATGTCATAGGTAGGGGTTGCTGTGTGTTCTCCCCAGGTTGTGCATGGAGATGTATGAAGTCCAAAGGTGTGCATGGCAGTTATGGATTTTCGGTCCAGGTTTTCCATGTGGCTGAAAGCCACAGGTTTGTTTGTTAAAAATCCTGTGTATTGGTGTGTCAGGTGCAACATCAGTGTCAGTCTAGTGAGTGCTGTTGTGCAGAGCAGAGGCCTGCAGAGTGCTGGCTGTGTGTGTGAAGCAGCACAGGCTAGCGAAGCCAGCAGCCATGGCAGCTGAATAGCCTAGCACCCGCAGCATACACAGCGATGCAAGTCATCCATGGTAACTGTCAAAAAAAATGCGTTAAACCGCACCTTACACCCATACGGCCTTAATAGGCTTAGTGGCGCACGTCACTGCCAGGGGGTCAGCCCAGCTACAAAGTCCAATCCATAACAAAGAAGAAGACAGCGCCACACCGGTCAGTGAAAAATGACTTACAGATTTAATCTGCCATCTGCGGCGACGTTTTGGTACAATGACCTTTATCAAGCACAGTCTGACACATGTTCCAACCACCATTATATACTACTAGCACCACCCCTCATTACATAATCCACCAATAGGAGTATAGCACCATAAAGGTAAACACAAATGAATACACATAAATACATTTACATATATAGAAAATACATTACAAACACATAGAAACAATGCTGCATCATCTAACAAAGACATACTAGCCCTGATTGCCAAAAATCCAAAGAACCAGCCCACTACAATGTAATCCAGATCCCCCACATGGTGATATAAACAAACCGCAGTCCTCCAATAGATCAGTAGCATGCCCCGTAGCTAGGATACAGGCCAACCCTCCGAATGATGTCATCACGGCCATAGTCCAATTGGAAGTCGATCAAGAGTCATGTGAACACAGGGGTGGATAAGATTGCTGCGAAAGTCCAGTTCATTCCTGCAATAAAACCCCACTGAGCATGATGGCCACAAACTCCAGGACATAACTCCACCCCCAGAATGAAGCCATGGTAACCGTCGTCCAATCAAATACTCGAACGTCCTTCACATGATCGCAGGGGTAAAAACAATAGCCATGTAAGTCCAATCTGATCTCTCCTGCGTATAACACAGACCAATTCCAAGAAGAAGTCCGCAGATGTAACAGCACTGTGCAGATTCACCATCTTCCAACAGCGGTTGCTTGATCAGCCATACAGGGGCAGTGACATCCATGTCCCACAAGACTTCCATGCGCTGACGATTGTAGATACTTCTCCATAATATATGGCAATCCGGCAATATAAAAAAGTCTATTGATTCAAAGCTGAGACTCATGAGATAATTAGGAAAAAAGCAGCTATATATAATATAACACAAATCCCTTAAAAATTACATTTAAACTGTAACAGCATTGCACAGATTCACCATCTCCGAGCAGCAGTTGCTTGATCAGCTATACAGGGACAATAACATCCGTATCCTAACAGCACATATATCTCAGATCTAACCAACATATACTGACAAAAATGCAAAATATCTGCACAAGCACAGTCTGACACATGTTCCAACCACCATTATATACTACTAGCACCACCCCTCATTACATAATCCACCAATAGGAGTATAGCACCATAAAGGTAAACACAAATGAATACACATAAATACATTTACATATATAGAAAATACATTACAAACACATAGAAACAATGCTGCATCATCTAACAAAGACATACTAGCCCTGATTGTCAAAAATCCAAAGAACCAGCCCACTACAATGTAATCCAGATCCCCCACATGGTGATATAAACAAACCGCAGTCCTCCAATAGATCAGTAGCATGCCCCGTAGCTAGGATACAGGCCAACCCTCCGAATGATGTCATCACGGCCATAGTCCAATTGGAAGTCGATCAAGAGTCATGTGATGTCCTGGAGTTTGTGGCCGTCATGCTCAGTGTTGTTGTTGTCTCTAGTGACCTGTTTATATTTCTTGCAGTATTCTTCAGGTATATTGTTTTTAACCATCTTTGTTATATATATTTGCTATATCTAAATAAGTTTTGTTATTCTGTATGTGTATGATGTATCTGTATTAGCAATGATGGGCCCTATCAGACCAGCTATTTGAACATGATTGACAATTCCCCCGATATTTAATATTCTGTGTTCATTATATGACTTGCCCCTCCCCCCATATTCCCCCCCCCACTTCCCCCCCCTTTTATTTGAGGGGAGCTATTGTACTACTTGGTGTGTCCATGCATGATGCACTTGTTAGTTCACTGTGCTTGGTTCACACCAGGGAGACCAATTAGCATATATGGAGAGGTCTATTGTAAGTTGGCGGAATTTATCTTCTATGATGCAGATATTTTGCATTTTTGTCAGTATATGTTGGTTAGATCTGAGATATATGTGCTGTTAGGATACGGATGTTATTGTCCCTGTATAGCTGATCAAGCAACTGCTGCTCGGAGATGGTGAATCTGTGCAATGCTGTTACAGTTTAAATGTAATGTTTAAGGGATTTGTGTTATATTATATATAGCTGCTTTTTTCCTAATTATTTCATGAGTCTCAGCTTTGAATCAATAGACTTTTTTATATTGCCGGATTGCCATATATTATGGAGAAGTATCTACAATCGTCAGCGCATGGAAGTCTTGTGGGACATGGATGTCACTGCCCCTGTATGGCTGATCAAGCAACCGCTGTTGGAAGATGGTGAATCTGCACAGTGCTGTTACATCTGCGGACTTCTTCTTGGAATTGGTCTGTGTTATACGCAGGAGAGATCAGATTGGACTTACATGGCTATTGTTTTTACCCCTGCGATCATGTGAAGGACGTTCGAGTATTTGATTGGACGACGGTTACCATGGCTTCATTCTGGGGGTGGAGTTATGTCCTGGAGTTTGTGGCCATCATGCTCAGTGGGGTTTTATTGCAGGAATGAACTGGACTTGCGCAGCAATCTTATCCACCCCTGTGTTCACATGACTCTTGATCGACTTCCAATTGGACTATGGCCGTGATGACATCATTCGGAGGGTTGGCCTGTATCCTAGCTACGGGGCATGCTACTGATCTATTGGAGGACTGCGGTTTGTTTATATCACCATGTGGGGGATCTGGATTACATTGTAGTGGGCTGGTTCTTTGGATTTTTGGCAATCAGGGCTAGTATGTCTTTGTTAGATGATGCAGCATTGTTTCTATGTGTTTGTAATGTATTTTCTATATATGTAAATGTATTTATGTGTATTCATTTGTGTTTACCTTTATGGTGCTATACTCCTATTGGTGGATTATGTAATGAGGGGTGGTGCTAGTAGTATATAATGGTGGTTGGAACATGTGTCAGACTGTGCTTGATAAAGGTCATTGTACCAAAACGTCGCCGCAGATGGCAGATTAAATCTGTAAGTCATTTTTCACTGACCGGTGTGGCGCTGTCTTCTTCTTTGTTATCCATGGTAACTGGTCTCGGATGTGGACAGTCCTGTGCCCGGAGGTGAACCGGAGGTGGATGTCCTGTGCCCGAAAGAGGAATGGCATGTACTATTGCAAACAGGTCGATATGGTGCCCGGCTGCTATCCCGAGGATATCCTGGGCTGTGTGAGAAGAGTCTGTGATTCAGCAGTGCAGGACACCCACGGGAACTAGTCAGAGGAGGACAGGCGTTTGTAGGGTCTGCAACATGTGAGGCTGAGTTTGGAGACTCTAATATGGCGTGCTGTCGCTCCATGAATACTGGACAAGGAGAGGTTCGGCATGTTTAGGGACTGCAATCTAAAAGCCATATGATGTGTAGTGCTATGAAACGGGCACTGAGACGAGATGCAACTGTGTGTATTGAACTTTGATTATGTGTACTATAAAATGCTATGCACCTTTGTGTGAAGTAACACATTAAAGAGACTTTTGTGTTTGAACTTTTTGGTCACTGCCTCTTCACTGTGTTTGGTGTTACTGAAGCCTTACATATGGTTGAAAGAATGCGGGCAGTGTGAACTGAGGCATACCCCAAAGCGTGCTGCATAGCGTTGTGCAAATCTGCTGGAAAAATTTTTTCAAGATAGCTTGCTGTGGCTTGGAGGGGCAACGAAGATTGAAGGCTTCTGGCGGTAACTCAGTGGGGTTACGAAGAATTACTGTCGATCAGCGTGTCCTTGAAGTCTGTGTTGCGGAAGAGCTGCAGTTGCAGCAAAAGGTTCTGCAGCAGCAGGAGCTGCAGTTGCAGCAAGAGGTTCTGCAGCAGCAGGAGCTGCAGTGGAAGCAGCAGAGAATGTGCTTATGTGCTGTGTCGGGCATAGAACCCAAAAATGTTGAGACTCCTTTCATAGGGGTCACCAAATTAGGGTCAGAGTGTAATCCCAATAGGCTCCCCCTAGAGGTATTGGCAGGAGAGACTGAAAATGTTGTTTTTGCTTTGAATGGCTCCTAAAGGTAACATCCTCACCTGTGACCTGTTTGCTTGTAATCAGTGTGTGCCGTGACGTGGCGGGGTAGCTCAAAGAATTGATCAATTGTTTGCTAAATGTCTCATATTTGAAATACAGTTAGAATTTATGTGCAATTGCACTTCAGTTATTGCGTTCTGACCATAAGCAGTGCTGGCTTCTTCCCTTTTTTTTTTGCTTTGCATTGGTATGTGGCTGACCACCACTGTTGCCGCGCACGCTGGGTTATGTGCGCCATTCTTTCTGTGTTCACTGTGATTGATAGGCTGCTGTGCACACACACAGCAGCCCTGCCCCGCCTCAGGCTCAAGTTAATTGTGCACCTGTGTCTCAGCCTTTCTCACCCTTCATCTTTGGTGCGGGTTTGGCAGTGTGGAAGCCAGATCTGAAATGTCCGCACTGGACCTGATCGGCCTTTACCTGCGCTTGCCTTTCCTGGCACCAAGGGAGTGATTCTGAAAATGCTCCAGGTACAGTTCGCATTTAATGTGGTCCTTTTTTTTTTTTTTTTTTTTTTTTTATACATTCAGGAAGCCATAATGGCACAACGTAAATAAAATACGAAGATTAGGACTGCCCCATTATGAGATTGCCGTGAAGTGGCGGGGTAGCTCAAAGAATTGATCAATTGTTTGCTAAATGTCTCATATTTGAAATACAGTTAGAATTTATGTGCAATTGCACTTCAGTTATTGCGTTCTGACCATAAGCAGTGCTGGCTTCTTCCCTTTTTTTTTTTGCTTTGCATTGGTATGTGGCTGACCACCACTGTTGCCGCGCACGCTGGGTTATGTGCGCCATTCTTTCTGTGTTCACTGTGATTGATAGGCTGCTGTGCACATACACAGCAGCCCTGCCCCGCCTCAGGCTCAAGTTAATTGTGCACCTGTGTCTCAGCCTGTCTCACCCTTCATCTTTGGTGCGGGTTTGGCAGTGTGGAAGCCAGATCTGAAATGTCCGCACTGGACCTGATCGGCCTTTACCTGTGCTTGCCTTTCCTGGCACCAAGGGAGTGATTCTGAAAATGCTCCAGGTACAGTTCGCATTTAATGTGGTCCTTTTTTTTTTTTTTTTTTTTTTTTATACATTCAGGAAGCCATAATGGCACAACGTAAATAAAATACGAAGATTAGGACTGCCCCATTATGAGATTGCCGTGAAGTGGCGGGGTAGCTCAAAGAATTGATCAATTGTTTGCTAAATGTCTCATATTTGAAATACAGTTAGAATTTATGTGCAATTGCACTTCAGTTATTGCGTTCTGACCATAAGCAGTGCTGGCTTCTTCCCTTTTTTTTGTGTGCATAAATGCTGAGTGATTTTCTGGGATCCAGACACTCTTGCATCTTTCAATCAGTCACTGATGTTTCTGGATTCTGAGTCATGAGGAAAGCAAAATAATTGTTAACGGATCTATGGGAAAAGGTAGTTGAACTGTATAAAACAGGAAAGTGATACAAAAAGATATCCAAGGAATTGATACTGCCAGTCAGTAGCATTCAAACTGTGATTAACAAATGGAAAATCAGGGACTCTTTAAAAACAAAACAACGGTCAGATAGACCAACAAAAATTTTGTCCATAACTGCAGGGAAATTGTTCAGGATGTAAAGAAAAACCCACAAATAGCATCTGCTCAAATACAGGACTCTTTGAAAACTAGCATTGTGGCTGTTTCAAGATGCACAATAAGGAGGCACTTGAAGAATACTGGGTTGCATGGTCGAGTCGCCAGAAGAAAGCCATTACTGCTCAAATGCCAAAAATGTTCTTGCCTACAATATGCAAAACAGCACAGAGACAAGCCTCAAAACTTCTGGAACAAGGTAATTTGGAGTCATGAGACCAAAATTGAACTTTTTGGCCACAACCATAATTGTTACATTTGGAGAGAGGTCAACAAGGCCTATGATGATAGGAACATCATTCCTACTGTAAAGCACGGAGGTGGATCGCTGATGTTTTGGTGATGTGTGTGCTACAAAAGCACAGGAAACGTGGTCAAATTTGAAGGAAAGATGAATGCAGCACGGTATCAGCAAATACTAGAAGCAAATTTGCACTCATCAGCCCAGAAGCTGCGCATGGGACGTGCTTGGACTTTCCAACAAGACAAGGATCCACACAAGGCTAAGTCGACCTGTCATTGGCCACAGCAGAACAAAGTGAAGGTTCTGGAAGGGGCACGTCAGTCTCCTGACCTCAATATCATTGAGCCACTCTGAGGAGATCTCAAGCGTGCAGTTCATGCTAGACAGCCCAGGAATTTACAGGAACTGGAGCCTTTTTGTTAAGAAGAGTAGGCAGCTTTACCATCTGAGAAAATAAAGAACCTCATCCACAACTACCACAAAAGACTTCAAGCTGTCATCAATGTTAGAGTGGGCAATAGACAGGATTAAGAAATGGGGTATGTGAACTTTTGATCAGGGTCATTTGGAAGTTTTGAGTTGTCATTATGATTTAAAAAGAGAAAACACAGTAGTTTGACAATAAATGGCTTTACCAAACCACTAACCATGAGTGAAGAAAAAAGTTTTGGTGCTATCATTCACTATTTGAAGCATATCAACCTTCACCCAGTGGATACATGCAGCCTGGAGGAGGTGAGCTGACAATCTCATTTTATATAATTTATACTTCAGTTCATTTTTTGGGGATAACTGTATGGATAATACCAATGTATTAGAAGACTTCAGTATTTTTACAATTGAATTGCAGTCTGTCCCTTTACAATACAGAACCAAGAAAAAAGGATGTCCCAGGTAAATAGCACTGACCTACAAAGCCATCCACAAGCTGTCTCCTCTCTATGACTCTGAACTAATCTCCCAATATCTTCCCTCACGCAATCTTCGATCCTCACAAGACCTCCTACTCTCCTCCACACTTATTCGTTCCTTACACAAGCTCCTCCAAGATTTCTCCCAAATATCCCCCATCCTCTGGAATTCCATGCCTCAACACGTCTGATTATCCCCCACCCTCTGATCCTTCAGACGGAACCTGAAAACCCATCTCTTCAGGAAAGCTTACAGCCTGCAATAACCATTCTGCCACCTCACCACCACCCGAGCTGCTGCCTCATCACCACGAGAGCTGCTGCACCCTGACCTTCTGTCTCTTCTCCATTATCCCGTAGAATGTAAGTCCGCAAGCGTCCTCTCCCCTCTGAACCAGTCTGTCAGCGTAAACTTGTTTACTGTAAACGATATCTATAACTTTGTATGTAACCCCTTCTCATGTACAGCACCATGGAATTAATGGTGCTACATAAATAAATAATAAGAATATTTTCTGAAAAATCCAAGAAAGCAGAAATTCTGCCAGGGTATGTAAACTTTTGAGCACAACTGTACATATTCATCTTTAACATTTTAAAATTACAAATGGACTTTTGCTAAAGTTTGCTTAGTTTGCTTAGTTTGTTAAGCATGCGTAGTACCTACATAATTGGTAGAGACAACAGTACAAAGTGCCAAAATAAAATATCATTTATTTAAACATCATTAAAATACATTTTGTCACACCATAAGCGGCGATAAAGGGGCAGGATGGCGTACTGGGACCCGCACCTGTCCCTACCACTATAATGGGGCCCTGGCTTTCCCTTATCTCAGGGGTACCTACGATGGTTAGGAGACCTGAGCCACCAGCGTATCCCTGTCTCCTGTGCAGGCCCTATCAGTGGCCCCCTCTCCCCCCAAAGGAGGTGGACTGCACCAGTGTAATAATACAACAAATAACAGGGTATACAGACAAGGTAACTAAAAGTCTCAAACTCACCAAATGCTCACACAACCACAGAGGGTACACATAGAAGGGAAAATAAGGAGAAAACTAGCAAGGAAAACAGGTTTAACATGCAACCAAAATAGCAGAAACCAATCTCTGTAAATAAACCTCCAACACCAACACTACGCTCCTTCAACCTCCAAGCCAGGCAGTAGAACTGATCACTGACAATAGCTGAAGTGAGGACTGGGTCTATATAGAGGATCATATTACAAAATCCACTTCAGCTGAGAGAGACCCAGCTCTCAGCAACTCAGCAATAAGGTTAACTCCTGCACTGCTGGCACAAAGCAGCCAGGTCAGAATACAGGTGAAGAGCTTCTGTTCACTGTGTGAGGCCCAGAGCACTGCGGTTCTCTGGAACCTCTCTGTCGCTGTTGCTCCGTGACTAGTGTTGAGCATTCCGATACCGCAAGTATCGGGTATCGGCCGATACTTGCGGTATCGGAATTCCGATACCGAGTTCCGATACTTTTGTGGTATCGGGAATCGGTATCGGATCCATATTAATGTGTAAAATAAAGAATTAAAATAAAAATTTTGATATACTTACCTCTCCGGAGACCCCTGGACATCACCGCTGGTAACCGGCAGCCTTCTTTGTTTAAAATGAGCGCGTTTAGGGACTTCCATGACGACACGGCTTCTGATTGGTCGCGTGCCGCTCATGTGACCGCCACGCGACCAATCAGAAGCCGCGACGTCATTCTCAGGTCCTAAACTCCTCATTCTAGGAATTTAGGACCTGAGAATGACGTCGTGGCTTCTGATTGGTCGCGTGGCGGTCACATGAGCGGCACGCGACCAATCAGAAGCCGCCACGTCATTCTCAGGTCCTAAACGAGCTCATTTTAAGCAAAGAAGGCTGCCGGTTACCAGCGGTGATGTCCAGGGGCCTCCGGAGAGGTAATTATATCAATATTTTTTATTTTAATTCTTTATTTTACACATTAATATGGATCCCAGGGCCTGAAGGAGAGTTTCCTCTCCTTCAGACCCTGGGAACCATCAGGATACCTTCCGATTCTTGGTGTCTATTGACTTGTATTGGTATCGGGTATCGATATCGGCGATATCCGATACTTTTCGGGTATCGGCCGATACTATCCGATACCGATACTTTCAAGTATCGGACGGTATCGCTCAACACTATCCGTGACACATTTACTTTCAAAATATCCAAGGTAACTACATTCCAAGCAGGGACCACCCTCAAAGACGATACACTCCAGTACCAGAAGTTCTAGTGTGGCTAAGCATGCCCAAAGCCTATAGTAACCAGTACATAGAGAAAGGATACACTATTCCTTGTAAAGAGGCTTTTAGTGAGATAGTTACAGAAAGCACTTACATGGATGGAGGGTCTGTGCTTCTGGTACTGGAGTGTATCATCTTTGAGGATTGTCCCTGCTTGGAATGTAGTTACCTTGGATATTTTGAAAGTAAATGTATTTTAATGATGTTTAAATAAATGGTATTTTATTTTGGCACTTTATACTGTAGTCTTATGCTATGATGTAATAACTTATTCAGTTTTTTTGTGCCCCTGATATTCTTATATGGGCTCAATTGTAAAATTATGGTTAGTACCTAGTAGCACCCCCTTTTCAAGGTATTACATCTAGTAAACACTTTTTGTAGCCAGCCAAGAGACTTTTAATTCTTGTTTGAGGGATTTTCCTCTATTCTTTTTTGGAAAATTCTTCCAGTTCTGTGATATTCCTGCGTCATCTTGCATGCATTGCTATTCTGAGGTCTAGCCACAGATTTTCAATGATGTTCAGATCAAGGGAGTGTGAGGGCCATTGCAAGCCCTCAGCTTGCACATTTTGAGGTAGTCTCTTGTGGATTTTAATGTGTGTTTAGGATTATTATCCATTTGATGAAGCATGCTCTCTTTAACTTCAGCTTTTTTACAGATGATGTTATGTTTGCATGAATCCATTGTTGGCTGCAATACAATCCCAAAGCATGACTGATACAGCACATGCTTAATGATTGGCAAGATCTTCTTTTCCTGAAATTCTGTGCCCTTTCATCTCCACACATACAGTACCTTTGAACATTGTGGCCAAAAGTTCAGTTTTAACCTCATGAGTCCACTGGACTTGTTATAAAAAATCAGGCTTGTTAAGATGTTCTTTTGGATGCTTCTGTAACTGTATTTTATTGTGAAGATGCAGGAGAGGTTTTCTTCTGATGACTATTCTATGTAGGCTATATTTGTGCAGGTGTCTCTGAACAGAAGAACAATGCACCACAACTACAGAGTCTGCTAAATCTTTCTGAATGTCTTTCTAGCAATCCTAAGAGCAGCTGTTACTGAAATTCTGCTTGCTTGGTCTTCTAGACCTTATTTTGATATCAACTATTCATGTTAATTTTCATTTCTTGAAAGGAACTTGTCACCCCCCAGGGCGTTTTTAAGTAAAAGAGCCATCTTCAGCAGCACTAAGGCTGCATTCTTTGAAGGTGGCTCTTATGTTTTTGATCCCTAGTAACACTGAAATATTGCCTTTTAGAATTTGCGCCCCATACCTGTATTGAGTCCCAAAGGTATGGTGTTTCCCCCTGTTTCAGCCCCCTCCCATTATCCCCCTCTAGCATCTGTGCACCGCCTCCTGTGTTGCTGTTACATGCCCGGCACCTGTGCTGTGCTAACAGTTCTCAGGCATGCGCAGTGCGCACTGCCTGGGAACTGACATCAGGCTATCATGCCTGCATGTTGCGGAGGCCCCAGATCCTGCCTCTCAGTGTGTTATGATGTACTCACACTGTGGGGCAGGGAATCTGGCAACTGCACAGTGGAGTGGGTTACCATGTTCCATTGAAGATAGTGCCGAAGTCTTGCTAGATTTGTGAAGTCTACATGTATGAACCTTCACATGCGCAATCAACAAGCGTTATTCTGTGAATCCCCCTTTGCTAAAATGCGGACCAGCAGACCTCAACAACTATCAGCCGCCCCATCAATCACATCTGCTGCTGCTTCCTCCTCTGTAACCGTGCCAACTATTGAGATGCAGGTCTTCGATTGGAAAACTTTGGATTCTTTACCAGCTCTAGTCACGCTGACTGAGAGCCTGCCTTCAGCTGTAATGGATGCGGACATACCTGTTGTTTTAGACCCATCTCAGAGAAGGAGCACACCACAACTTTTGCAATCCACCATTAAATCTCTGCTTGCACCTCTCTCATGGTCCAGCAATTTGTCCGGTTCACTTCGCCCTCTCAAAGCACTGTAGCCAGGCCACGGTACCGCAGTTGTGGTCACATAAAAGATTGTTTACTCCTACACATCATAAAGCTAAGAGGTTGAACTCCACCATCTCCAATTTGTTGGCCACAGAAATGCTGCCTTTCTGGCTGGTAGATACAGACGGTTTCTGAAAGCTGATGGCTGTCACAGTCCCCCAGTACCAATTGCCCAGTCGCCATTACTTTTATAAGAAAGTTGTGCCTGCGCTACACCAGCATGTCACAGACAATATCACTCGTTCCTTGACTAAATCTATGTCTGCAAGGGTGCATTTCACCACAGACACTTGGACGAGTGCCTCTAGTGGCTGTGGGGCAGACACTGCTCAACAAGTCTTGGAATCCCCAAGGCTTGCAGGACAAACCTCTACATTTAACACTTCCTCCACTGCTTCAACCTCCTCTATCTCCTCTAGGGCCTTCACCAGCACCCTCAGTTAAAATTATTAGTTTAAATATTTGCACATGCAGTACTTCTAGCTATGTTATAAAAGCAATCAAATGTTCTATGTGCTGTTTCATGCCTTTTTTAAGCTTAATTTGTCTGAGAAAAAGCTTTATCTATAACTTATGTAAATATTTTTAAGCCAAAAAAGACGTGTTTCAGGAGTGATACCTTTTTCAGCTAACCAGAAAATTAATATTTACAAGATCTTTAGGAGCACAGAAGTCCTTTTTTATCAGGCAAGTTTAGAAATGAATAACTCAGACGAGAGCAGAACATTTTAAAATATATCATAACAAGACAATTGTACAAGGTGTGGATAAGGTGATGCATAAAAAAGAAAAGCCAAAGTAATAAAACAAAATAATGTAAGACAAAAAATAAAATAAAGTAAACTGCTTTGGATCATCCTTAGGATGCATCACTCCATCCACAAATCCCTTGATTTCACTCATTAATTTGTAAATTTTCACCATGAAGGTTCCATAATTTTTCTTGCTTGTTAATAAAGGTATCACTCCTAGAATACTTTTGTCATGAAAGTATTTACATATATATTTCTGTCTAACATCATACCACTATATAATATATTATTGTACACTGAAAAGTGATCTTAAACTGCTGTAGAACTAAATAGACAGTGTGGAAATAATGGATTTTGTGTTAAAAATCTGTGCCCTGAGCGCAACATTCTTGTTCATTCTATTCCCTTAAGATATACCATTAAAATAGAACACTACCTGATTCAATCTCCCATACATATATGGAGCCATCTTCACAGCCAACCACTAAGACTTCTTCCACCGAATGCCATTTCAGAGACTTTACTGGAAATAGATGTTTCCTAGCATGGAAAAAGCAAGCTCTCTCCTGAAGGTTGAGAAGTGCCACTGAATTATCGCTACATATGCAGTATATGCTCTGGAACAATTTTACCTGTCAACGGAAAAGAGAAAAAAATGTCAGAGCATAAGCATCTCATCATCAGTTATATAGAAGACTTCATTTCAGTAGGTGCCAGCGTTGTAGAGTAATTCATTGCATTACTTACTACTTAGATACCTTGGTGACTTGTTGGACTTAAAAGGAACCCGTCATTAGATTCGTGCTGCGCACTCCACAGACAGCATGAATCAGAGCCTGGCTGAATTTCAGAGAAAATGTAGCTTGAAAAGATGTCAGGGACATTTCGTAGGAAAGATTGAGCGAAATGTCCTCTGAACTGATATGCAGGACTAATCAGCAATTACAGGAATCATTAGATGTATTAGTTATTGCTACACCAGGTACTGAAAGCAAAGGTTCACGTACTTTTGCAAGCCGCAGAAATGTGATATTGGATCATTTCACTCATTTAAAAAATTACAAAGTAGAATATTTGCAACTCATTGGTTTGATTTGGTTCACTTTATCTACTTTTAGAACGTACTTGAAAATCTGCTATAGTTTTGCTACAAATGACCGCCAATACGTCTTTTAACTGACCTGAGATATAAGAGAATAGCCTCCCCATACAGGTGACAATCCAGCAGCTGTGGGCTGTACACTATAGCTGACAACTTGCTGCATCAACCACGATCAGTGTTTGCACCGTCCAACTCTGTTTAACCCCTTAGATGCTGCTGCCAATAGTGACTACATCATTATAAATGGTTAACAGAGTGTTAGGGCTTCCTATTTAACCAAATTGGTGCCCTTGGATCTTAATTTTGTGGTCCTGATGTTTGCCATGGCAATTCATGACTAAATAGTGGCCTTAGAGTCTGACGGCTATAGTAATCTGTTCAGAAGTTAGAGACATTTAGGTGGTAAAAATGCACATTTTCATTCCTATCATTCCACTTTGCATTAATTCCTGTAAAGCACCTAAAGAGTTAATAAACTACCTGACTGCAGTTTTCAATATGTCAGGGGGTGCTGTTTTTAAATTGGTATCACTCTTGGGTTTTCCCAATATACGAGACCCCTAAAGTCACTTCAAACATGGATAAGTCCCTAAAAAAAATAAATTTTGTAAATTTCCTTGAAAAAATGAAAAATTGCTGCTACATTTTTAATCCTCCTAAAAGGCTAGCAAAATAAAATAACATTTTACAAATGGAGCTGATGTAAAGCAGACATGTGGGAAATGTTAATTATTAATGGATTGCTATGGTATGACCATCTGGATTAAAGGGATAATCATTCAAAGTTTGAAAATTGCAAATTTTTTAACATTTTTCTCAAATTTATGATGTTTTATAAATAAACACAAAACATATTGACCTAAATTTACCATTATCATAAAGTATAATGTGTCACGAAAAAACAGTCTCAAAATCACTGGGATTTGTTGAAGCGTTGCAGAGTTATTACCACATAAAGTGACACTGGTCAGATTTAAAAAATTTGGCTCCGTCACTAAGGGGTTAAGCAAAATATGGAAAATGTTGAAGCGTTTACTAAGTTTCAAGAACTAATGTACACCCTCTGCTCTATTGTATACAGGCTTCGCTGACTTTATCTAATATCTAATCTAAGTAATTTTTTACTAAACCTGAGTATATGTGTATGTACCGTAGTCTGTCTATGTCTATATACTCACCACCTTCTCCGGTATCCAGTGCCGTTTTTCTCCTCTGCTGAGTGATGTCACCACTCTTCAGACTCTCCGAGTCACACTGAGCTCTGCTAACTTGGCAGTGACTTTTACATTGTAAGAATATGAAATGGCAGAACACGGCTTCAAAGGCTTTCATTCTAAAAGAGACTTAGGGTTCACAAATAAAGCATAGAGTCTGAAGAGTGGTGATGTGCCTGAGAAGAGGACCAGATGGACGCTGGATACCAGAGACAGCGGCTGTGGGTAAGTATAGTAATACACTGAAAGTACACTACATACACATATACACGGGTTAAGTAAAAAAAAAAATTTACCTTCATGGAAGGGCTTATTAATTGTAATTCTTATGATTTATATCAAAGACTCCAAATATAAAATTCTTTATTAAATTAGTATTATAACATTAGGTTATGTGTTAACATGACAACATGACACCAGGATCATCAAAATATGAGAACTGGAAAATCCTCATCTACCTTGTCATTTTGGTATACACCGTAATTTATATATGGTGCACATGTATCAATATCACAATTATGTATTTAGTTGATTGGGTGGAGGCATCAGCACAATTTCCTCTGACATAATGGTGCGTATTGTAGATTTTTTTCCCACTGCTGGATGGAGACTTTTGTGTTGCATGCTGACTGTCTGTCAAAGTTCTATGTATTTTATTCAAAAGGTCAGGCATTTTTTTAAATGTCAAGTTTAGCTGACCTAAAGCTGTCTTTTTAAATTATTTTTAACTGTACCAAAACAAAAGTGCATCAATCAATAATTAAAACAGAATATCGCTTTACTGAAGTTGACACGTGTCTAAAATATAGAAACACATGAAGCAGAGCTTAATTTCCAGTTTAACTCTTTGGGGTTTTATCTATATGTTGCAGTAGTGCTCTCAGATAAATTAAAATTCTAGGAAAAGTTAAAAAAATATTCCAGTTTTTTCTTATTATAGTTAAAGTTATAGTAGCTCTTTGGCATTCATAAGGAATATCCTTTAAGCACAGTGCTAAGCCTTCTGGACTGTTAATGCAGGCACATCACCACATTCTCTGATGAATACTTCCCTTTTGGTCAGAGTATTGCAGTCGCCTTTCAAACACAAAAGTGTCTGTATAAAAGATGCAATAAAAAAAATTGTGCACTTGGTCATTTGTTCTATGATTGGCCGTCATGTTTACACAATCCAATGGTCGGCAATGATAGCCTACCCTATTATCTGCCTGTTTAAAGGGACTTCGTAGGTGTTACCAGAAACACAACATAACATCTTTCCACAGAATATGATTCATTTATAAGAGCAGATAATCTTTTAAAGGCAATCTGTCAGCTTCCTCCGTCTTCCCAGAAACCCTAAAATGTGTTTATTGAACCCTTCATGTAACATGATTAGTGAGCCGATTAGTTTGGGGAAAACAATTCACCCACTATTTAGCATATTGCAACCACAGTTATGAGACTGGCTTTAGGCATATTTAAAAGCCTATAAGGAATAAAAAGGAGCTTATTAGGAAGTATATAAAAGGATTCACAAAATATCATGCTGGCAGTTTTGTGGGCCTGGGGAAGCCGACAGGTTCCCTTTAAATGGTGAATGATGTGATCATAACTCACAACTAATGAACAATGCCAGACAAATTTTTACATATTTTCAATAGGGAATGAAATAATTAATAAGCGATTGTTTCATCGTAACATCGAACATCGTACGCTGTGATCACACAGACATAATCTGAAGTGTAGGTGTGTTCAACGTTCAAATCCCATAAGTGATACTATTCATCTCAAACAGTATTGTAAAAACATTTCCATAAATGCTGTACAAAACAAATTTAATTCAAACGCAGTGGCATTTGCGATAATAATGATGAGCAATATGACACAATTATTTGCTCGTTTTAACAATAGAGTTGAGCGACCTTGACCTTTTTAGAGTCGAGCCGGGTTTCGCGAAACCCGACTATCTCAAAAGTCGGGTCGAGTGAAATCGGCCGATTATGACGTAAAGTCGGGATCGACCGAAACACGAAACCCAATGCAAGTCAATGGGGCAGCATAGTCGGCAGTGAGTGGGGGCCAGGAAAACACCTAGAGTGCCCATTTTAATGTCAAAACCATCCATTCTTCTTAATGAAGCTTGTCAAGCGTAATTTACCTTATAATAATTGGAAGGCATTTGAAATTGGGGGTCATTTGGCTAAAGTTGTGGTGGGTAGGGCTGGTTCAAGTAATTAGTGGGCCCAGGAAATCTGGACCACGTCACGGCAGTGGAGCAGGGAGAGGTAAGTATTTCAACTTTGCAAGTGCTGTGAACCTGAGCAAGCAGGGGGGGGCCCACTCGTTGGCATTGGCACTGGCACAGGGCCCCTCAAAGTACAGCGGTGTGTTTGCACGGCGGGGGCGCCTCCCACCGGCAGCAACACTTTTGCGTACTATGAGAGGCCCTGTGCCAGTGACGTCGCCAACTAGTATTCCTCCCCCCACCTGATGAAGGAACCTGCACTTTCATCTGCACCTTCCTCTTTGTCCCCGTGTAAGGTGGTATGGTATGCGGCAAGAGCAACCTGACTTTCAGCAGGGTCACAATGTTGTTGTGTAGCGTGCACGGGGAATGTTGCGTTATGGGTCAATGTACCAGCAGACTCATCTATCACTGGCTGGGCAATGGGCAGGATGAGGAGGAAACACAGATATAGGCCCAAAGAATAAAGTTGGCTAAATGCAGTTCAAAATTTGTAACACAGGAATAACCAGGGGGCATTGCAGTGGAGGACAACTGGAATGAGAGGCTGACACAGAGAGTAGGCCCAAATCAGTAAGTAGTCGAAATGCAGTTCAAAATTGGCAACCGTAGTAAACAGGCGGCACAGCTTTGTTCAGTGGAGGAGAACAGCAAGGAGTGGCAGACACCGATAGTAGGCCCCAACCCAACTAGTAGGCCAAATGCAGTCTAACATTAACAACTACTTAACGAGCGCCTGAAAACAGAATTTCAGGACAGGAAACCAGGAGAACAGCAAGGAGCGGCAGACACTGTTAGTAGGCCCCAAACCAACTAGTACGCCAAATGCAGTTGTTCCATTTAACCACAATTTAACGAGAGCCTGAAGATAGAAGCTCAGGAAAGGCAACCTGGAGAACACCTTGGAGTGGAATACACCATCTCTCTCCACCCCATACCCATTTTGTAGGCCTAATGCAGTGTAGTTTTCTACAACTACTAAACGAGAGTCGGAAGACCGAAGCAATGGCAAGGAAACCTGGGGAACACCTTGGAGTGGAACACACCATCTCTCTCCACCCGATACCCATTTTGTAGGCCTAATGCAGTGTAGTTTTCTACAACTATTAAACGAGAGTCGGAAGACCGAAGCAATGGCAAGGAAACCTGGGGAACACCTTGGAGTGGAACACACCATCTCTCTCCACCCGATACCCATTTTGTAGGCCTAATGCAGTGTAGTTTTCTACAACTACTAAACGAGAGTCGGAAGACCGAAGCAATGGCAAGGAAACCTGGGGAACACCTTGGAGTGTAACACACCATCTCTCTCCACCCCATACCCAATTTGTAGGCCTAATGCAGCCTACTTTCCGACAACTACTAAACGAGAGCATGAAGATCGAAGCTCAGGAAAGGCAACCTGGGGAACACCTTGGAGTGTAACACACCCTCTCTCTACACCACGGAAGGGCTGATTCTTAGGAAGGAAGGCTGTCGGAAAGAAGCAGGGCGCGTCCGAGGGTGATTATATTCTTATTAGGTATATACTCACCCTCGGACGCGCCCTGCTTCTTTATTTGTAATGAATGTTTATTTGCAATGTGGTTTTGACTTACTCTATTTTTTTGGTAAATAATGATTTTATTATTTTCATTGTTTTGCATCTTCTTGGCAATAATATAAAGAAGACGCGACAGGACAACACTCGGTGGATGCCATATTTGTGTTTTAAATTGAAAAAAACTTTCAGTTAACTACTTGCAGGAGAAAGTTATTGTAGCTGGTGGCCATTTTTAGTACTGTACCAGTTTTTTGTTGTATGTGTTTGTTTTTAATGTTAAAATGTCTGCATTTGATATCTCTCCAGTATTTTCTTTTTTATAAGCAAAATACTTATTTTTATATTTTCTGATGTTGGTTCAAGGGGTACACGGGCAGCAGTAGACAGGTCAGTGGAGGCCTAGTGGAAGGAGGGACCGCAGACAGGCTTCGAAGGCCTAACATAATAAATTGGGCTTGCTGTCGGCAATTTTAAATTGGTTCCAGGGGAACACGGGCGGCAGTAGCCAGGTCAGTGTAGTAGTAGTGGAAAGAACGGGCCGCAGACAGGCTTCGAAGGCCTAACATAACAAAAATTGGGCTGTAGGCAATTTAAAATTGGTTCCAGGGGAACACGGGCAGCAGTAGACAGGTCAGTGGAGGCCTAGTGGAAGGAGGGACCGCAGACAGGCTTCGAAGCCCTAACATAATAAATTGGGCTTGCTGTCGGCAATTTTAAATTGGTTCCAGGGGAACACGGGCAGCAGTGGCCTGGTCAGTGTAGTAGTAGTAGTGGAAAGAACGGGCCGCAGACAGGCTTCGAAGGCCTAACATAACAAAAATTGGGATGTAGGCAATTTAAAATTGGTTCCAGGGGAATACGGGCAGCAGTAGACAGGTCAGTGGAGGCCTAGTGGAAGGAGTGACCGCAGACAGGCTTCGAAGGCCTAACATAAGAAAAATGTCAATACAATGGTATTGACAGTGCCAGGCATTGAAGGATGTCAGCGCATAGACTAAACATTGGTGGAGCTGTGAGAGAAAATTTTGCAAGTGGTAGAGCACTGTTTGAGCTGGGGGGGGGACTGTCTTGTGGCCGGCGGTACAGGCCCAGGGCCCCTCATATTACAACGGTGTGTCTGACTTTGGGTGCGCACCACCACCGCCAGACACTTTATTGTACTATGAAGGACCTAGTGGCAGTGCCGTCGACCAAAATCGGGCACACCCACTTCCTCAGACAAACAGTACTCTCACGGGTGCTGGCGCCAAGTGGCGATACCACGGCCCCGTGTGGGGACTTTGGCCATTTAGGGAGGTGTTAACATGTCGGATGCTGGACAATCAGGTGCTGCAAATTACGAGATTGGAAAAGTCGTTCAGAATAGTCCACAGGCAAGACCTTTACATAGGAAAGCTAGGTGTCAGCCGGGCAAGGTGGGGCAAAAGATTTCGAAATCCAGTTGTGGTTCATTTTAATGAAGGTTAGATCATCTACATTTTGGGTAGCCAGACGAGTCCTTTTTTCTGTTAGTATTGAACCTGCAGCACTGAATACTCTTTCTGATAGGACACTAGCTGCCGGGCAAGCAAGCTCCTGCAATGCATATTCTGCCAATTCTGGCCAGGTGTCTAATTTTGATGCCCAGTAATCAAATGGGAATGACGGTTGAGGGAGAACGTCGATAAGGGATGAAAAATAGTTAGTAACCATACTGGACAAATGTTGTCTCCTGTCACTTTGAATTGATGCTGCAGTACCTGTCCTGTCTGCGGTCATAGCAAAATCACTCCACAACCTGGTCAGAAAACCCCTCTGGCCAACGCCACTTCTGATTTCTGCCCCTCTAATACCTCTGGTCTGCTGGCCCCTGCAGCTCGTGTTAGAACGATCACGGGCGCTGTGTGCAGGGAATGCCAGAAGCAAACGGTCAACAAGAGTTGATTGTTTGGTTGCTAATATTAGTTCCAAGTTCTCATGTGGCATTATATTTTGCAATTTGCCTTTATAGCGAGGATCAAGGAGGCAGGCCAACCAGTAATCGTCATCGTTCATCATTTTTGTTATGCGTGTGTCCCTTTTGAGGATATGTAAGGCATAATCCGCCATGTGGCCCAAAGTTCCAGTTCTCAAATCTGTGGTTGTGCTTGGTTGAGGGGCAGTTTCAGGCAAATCCACGTCACTTGTGTCCCTCCAAAAACCAGAACCCGGCCTTGCCGCGCCAACAATTTCCACTGGCCCCGGAAAAGCTTCCTCATTAAAAATATAATCATCCCCATCATCCTCCTCGTCCTCCTCCTCCTGTTCGCCTGCTACCTCGTCCTGTACACTGCCCTGGCCAGACAATGGCTGACTGTCATCAAGGCTTTCCTCTTCCTCAGCTGCAGACGCCTGATCCTTTATGTGCGTCAAACTTTGCATCAGCAGACACATTAGGGGGATGCTCATGCTTATTATGGCGTTGTCTGCACTAACCAGCCATGTGCATTCCTCAAAACACTGAAGGACTTGACACATGTCTTGAATCTTCGACCACTGCACACCTGACAACTCCATGTCTGCCATCCTACTGCCTGCCCGTGTATGTGTATCCTGTCACAAAAACATAACAGCCCGCCTCTGTTCACACAGTCTCTGAAGCATGTGCAGTGTTGAGTTCCACCTTGTTGCAACGTCTATGATTAGGCGATGCTGGGGAAGGTTCAAAGAACGCTGATAGGTCTGCATACGGCTGGAGTGTACGGGCGAACGGCGGATATGTGAGGAAAGTCCACGCACTTTGAGGAGCAGGTCGGATAACCCCGGATAACTTTTCAGGAAGCACTGCACCACCAGGTTTAAGGTGTGAGCCAGGCAAGGAATGTGTTTCAGTTGGGAAAGGGAGATGGCAGCCATGAAATTCCTTCCGTTATCACTCACTACCTTGCCTGCCTCAAGATCTACAGTGCCCAGCCACGACTGCGTTTCTTTCTGCAAGAACTCGGACAGAACTTCAGCGGTGTGTCTGTTGTCGCCCAAACACTTCATAGCCAATACAGCCTGCTGACGTTTGCCAGTAGCTGCCCCATAATGGGAGACCTGGTGTGCAACAGTGGCAGCTGCGGATGGAGTGGTTGTGCGACTGCGGTCTGTGGACGAGGTCTCGCTTCTGCAGGAGGACGAGGAGGAGGAGGAGGGGGTGCGAACGGCTACAGCCAACTGTTTCCTAGACCGTGGGCTAGGCAGAACTGTCCCAAACTTGCTGTCCCCTGTGGACCCTGCATCCACCACATTTACCCAGTGTGCCGTGATGGACACGTAACGTCCCTGGCCATGCCTACTGGTCCATGCATCTGTTGTCAGGTGCACCTTTGTGCTCACAGATTGCCTGAGTGCATGGACGATGCGCTCTTTAACATGCTGGTGGAGGGCTGGGATGGCTTTTCTGGAAAAAAAGTGTCGACTGGGTAGCTCGTAGCGTGGTACAGCGTAGTCCATCAGGGCTTTGAAAACTTCGCTTTCAACTAACCGGTAGGGCATCATCTCTAACGAGATTAGTCTAGCTATGTGGGCGTTCAAACCCTGTGTACGTGGATGCGAGGCTAAGTACTTCCTTTTTCTAACCATAGTCTCATGTAGGGTGAGCTGGACTGGAGAGCTGGAGATCGTGGAACTAGCGGGGGTGCCGGTGGACATGGCAGACTGAGAGACGGTGGGAGATGGTATTGTTGCCGCCGGTGCCCTAGATGCAGTGTTTCCTACTACGAAACTGGTGATTCCCTGACCCTGACTGCTTTGGCCTGGCAAAGAAACCTGCACAGATACTGCAGGTGGTGCAGAAAATGGTGGCCCTACACTGCCGGAAGGGATGTTGCGTTGATGACTAGCTTCATTGGCCGAGGGTGCTACAACCTTAAGGGACTTTTGGTAGTAGTCCAAGCTTGCAAATGCATGGTGGTTAAATGTCTATGCATGCAACTTGTATTTAGACTTTTCAGATTCTGCCCTCTGCTTAAGGTAGTTGAACATTTTTGACAGATGACTTTGCGCTGATCAATTGGATATTGTTTAAAAAAATGCCAGACTGCACTCTTTCTAGCATAGGATACCTTTTCAGGCATTGCAGACTGAGCTTTAACCGGATGGCCAAGCTGTCCTCCAACAGGTTTTGACTTTGCCACGCGTTTTGGGCAAGATACGGGCCCGGCAGATGGAACCTGTTGCGATGTTGATGCCTGCTGCGGCCCCTCCTCCTCCGCTTCAGAACTGCTGCCGCCTGCACCCTGTTCCCCCAATGGCTGCCAATCGGGGTCAAGAACTGGGTCATCTATTACCTCTTCTTGTAGCTCGTGTGCAACTTCGTCTGTGTCACCGTGTCGGTCGGTGGTATAGCGTTCGTGATGGGGTAACATAGTCTCATCAGGGTCTGATTCTTGATCAGCACCCTGCGAGGGCAATGTTGTGGTCTGAGTCAAAGGACCAGCATAGTAGTCTGGCTGTGGCTGTGCATCAGTGCACTCCTTGTCAGATTCAACTTGTAATGGGCATGGACTGTTAACTGCTTCACTTTCTAAGCCAGGGACGGTATGTGTAAAGAGCTCCATGGAGTAACCCGTTGTGTCGCCTGCTGCATTCTTCTCTGTTGTTGTTTTTGCTGAAGAGGACAAGGAAGCGACTTGTCCCTGACCGTGAACATCCACTAACGACGTGCTGCTTTTACTTTACCAGTTTCACGAGAGGAGGCAAAAGAGCTAGAGGCTGAGTCAGCAAGATAAGCCAAAACTTGCTCTTGCTGCTCCGGCTTTAAAAGCGGTTTTCCTACTCCCAGAAAAGGGAGCGTTCGAGGCCTTGTGTAGCCAGACGACGAACCTGGCTCCACAGCTCCAGACTTAGGTGCAATATTTTTTTTCCCACGACCACCTGATGCTCCACCACTACCACTACCCTCATTACCAGCTGACAATGAACGCCCCCGGCCACGACCTCTTCCACCAGACTTCCTCATTGTTTTAAAAACGTTACCAAACTAACGGTATTTGTTGCTGTCACACAACTTACACGGTGAGCTATAACTTCAGTATGATTTAGCTACCCCTTTACAGGTGGGTGAGACCACAACGAAAATCAGGCACAATGTTACACACTCTGTTGTTGGTGGCAACAAATGAGAGAGATGCCACACACGCAGGACTGTCACTGAAGCGCAAATGTAAATATTAATCTCCCACTGATTTGTTTTTGTTTTTTTAAAAGGGAGACTTTAGAAAAAAAAAATAATAAAAAAAAATGATTTTTTAAGGAAGAATTTATAAACCAAATCAAATGAAATGATTGTTTCAGGGAGAATTTAGAAAACAAATAAAAAAAAAATAGGCTTTCTATGGCCCACTGAGTGAGAGAGGACGCACACAGGAGTCAGGAGTGGCACACAAGCCCAGAGGCCAATATTTATCTCCCACTGATTGATTTAGTGATTTTTTCAGGTAGATTTTGGAACCCAAATCAAGCAAAAAAATTAATAGGCTTTCTATGGCCCACAATTGGAGAGAGAGAGATGGCACACCCAGGAGTCAAGACTGGCACACAAGCAGAAAGGGCAATATTAATCTCCCACTGATTTGATTTTTTTTTTTTTTCAGGGAGACTTTAGAAAAAAAAAATACAAAAAAATGAATTTTTCAGGAAGAATTTAGAAACCAAATAAAATGAAATGATTGTTTCAGGGAGAATTTAGAAAACAAATAAAAAAAAAATAGGCTTTCTATGGCCCACTGAGTGAGAGAGGACGCACACAGGAGTCAGGAGTGGCACACAAGCCCAGAGGCCAATATTTATCTCCCACTGATTGATTTAGTGATTTTTTCAGGTAGATTTTGGAACCCAAATCAAGCAAAAAAATAAATAGGCTTTCTATGGCCCACAATTGGAGAGAGAGAGAGAGATAGCACACCCAGGAGTCAAGACTGGCGCACAAGCAGAAAGGGCAATATTAATCTCCCACTGATTTGATTTTTTTTTTTTTTTTCAGGGAGACTTTAGAAAAAAAAATACAAAAAAATGAATTTTTCAGGAAGAATTTAGAAACAAAATAAAATAAAATGATTGTTTCAGGGAGAATTTAGAAAACAAATAAAAAAAAAATAGGCTTTGTAGGGCCCACTGAGTGAGAGAGGACGCACACAGGAGTCAGGAGTGGCACACAAGCCCAGAGGCCAATATTTATCTCCCACTGATTGATTTAGTGATTTTTTCAGGTAGATTTTGGAACCCAAATCAAGCAAAAAAATTAATAGGCTTTCTATGGCCCACAATTGGAGAGAGAGAGATGGCACACCCAGGAGTCAAGACTGGCACACAAGCAGAAAGGGCAATATTAATCTCCCACTGATTGATTTAGTGATTTTTTCAGGTAGATTTTGGAACCCAAATCAACCAAAAAAATAAATAGGCTTTCTATGGCCCACTATTTGTGAGAGAGATGGCACGCTCAGGACTGGCACACAAGCCCAGAGGCCAATATTAATCTCCCACTTTTTTATTTTTTTTCCAGGGAAAATTTATAAACCCAATAAAAAAAATAATAAATAGGCTTTCTATGGCCCACTATCTGAGAGAGAGAGATGGCACGCTTAGGACTGGCACACAAGCCCAAAGGCCAATATTAATCTCCCACTGATTGATTTATTGATTTTTTCAGGTAGAATTTAGAACCCAAATCAACCAAAAAAATAAATAGGCTTTCTATGGCCCACTATTTGTGAGAGAGATGGCACGCTCAGGACTGGCACACAAGCCCAGAGGCCAAAATTAACCCCTTTCTGCCATTAGACGTACTATTGCGTCCATGTGGGGTGGGCTTTACTTCCCAAGGACGCAATAGTACGTCATATGCGATCGGCAGCGCTCACGGGGGGAGCGCCGCCGATCGCGGCCGGGTGTCAGCTGTTTATCGCAGCTGACATCCGGCACTATGTGCCAGGAGCGGTCACGGACCGCCCCCGGCACATTAACCCCCGGCACACCGCGATCAAAGATGATCGCGATGTGCCGGCGGTACAGGGAAGCACCGCGCAGGGAGGGGGCTCCCTGCGGGCTTCCCTGAGCCCCCCGCAGCAACGCGATGTGATCGCGTTGCTGCGAGGGTCTCACCTCCCTCCCTGCTCCCTCCAGCCCCGGATCCAAGATGGCCGCGGATCCGGGTCCTGCAGGGAGGGAGGTGGCTTCACAGAGCCTGCTCAGAGCAGGCACTGTGAAGCAGCCTGCACTCCTATCAGATCAGTGATCTGACAGAGTGCTGTGCAAACTGTCAGATCACTGATCTGTGATGTCCCCCCCGGGACAAAGTAAAAAAGTTAAAAAAAAAAATTTCAAATGTGTAAAAAAAAATAAAAAAAAATATTCCAAAATAATGAAAAAAAAAATAAAAATATTATTCCCATAAATACATTTCTTTATCTAAATAAAAAAAAAAAAACAATAAAAGTACACATATTTAGTATCGCCGCGTCCGTAACGGCCCGACCTATAAAACTGGCCCACTAGTTAACCCCTTCAGTAAACACCGTAAGAAAAAAAAAAAAAACACGAGGCAAAAAACAACGCTTTATTATCATACCGCCGAACAAAAAGTGGAATAACACGCGATCAAAAAGACAGATATAACTAACCATGGTACCGCTGAAAACGTCATCTTGTCCCGAAAAAAACGAGCTGCCATACAGCATCATCAGCAAAAAAATAAAAAAGTTATAGTCCTGAGAATAAAGCGATGCAAAAATAATTATTTTTTCTATAAAATAGTTTTTATCGTATAAAAGCGCCAAAACATAAAAAAATGATATAAATGAGGTGTCGCTGTAATCGTACTGACCCGA
This sequence comes from Ranitomeya imitator, assembly GCF_032444005.1. Classification (NCBI taxonomy): domain Eukaryota; kingdom Metazoa; phylum Chordata; class Amphibia; order Anura; family Dendrobatidae; genus Ranitomeya; species Ranitomeya imitator. Next base: position 489,066,536 of record NC_091285.1, on the reverse strand, counting down.
AGAATAAAACTGCTTCATCAATTTTACCAAACGCGGAACGGTATAAACGCCTCCCCCAAAAGAAATTCATGAATAGCTGGTTTTTGGTCATTCTGCCTCACAAAAATCGGAATAAAAAGCGATCAAAAAATGTCACGTGCCCGAAAATGTTACCAATAAAAACATCAACTCGTCCCGCAAAAAACAAGACCTCACATGACTCTGTGGACCAGAATATAGAAAAATTATAGCTCTCAAAATGTGGTAACGCAAAAAATATTTTTTGCAATAAAAAGCGTCTTTCAGTGTGTGACGGCTGCCAATCATAAAAATCCGCTAAAAAACCTGCTATAAAAGTAAATCAAACCCCCCTTCATCACCCCCTTAGTTAGGGAAAAATTAAAAAAATGTATTTATTTCCATTTTCCCATTAGGGCTAGGGTTAGAGTTAGGGTTAGGGCTAGGGTTAGGGCTAGGGTTAGGGGTAGGGTTAGGGTTAGGGCTAGGGTTAGGGCTAGGGTTAGGGCTAGGGTTAGGGCTAGGGTTAGGGCTAGGGTTAGGGCTAGGGTTAGGATTAGGGTTAGGGCTAGGGCTACAGTTTGGGTTGGGGCTAAAGTTACAGTTACGGTTTAGATTACATTTACGGTTGGGAATAGGGTTGGGATTAGGGTTAGGGGTGTGTCAGGGTTAGAGGTGTGGTTAGGGTTACTGTTGGGATTAGGGTTAGGGATGTGTTTGGATTAGGGTTTCAGTTATAATTGGGGGGTTTCCACTGTTTAGGCACATCAGGGGCTCTCCAAACGCGACATGGCATCCGATCTCAATTCCAGCCAATTCTGCGTTGAAAAAGTAAAACAGTGCTTCTTCCCTTCCGAGCTCTCCCGTGTGCCCAAACAGGGGTTTACCCCAACATCTGGGGTATCAGCGTACTCAGGACAAATAGGACAACAACTTTTGGGGTCCAATTTCTCCTGCTACCCTTGGGAAAATACAAAACTCGGGGCTAAAACATATTTTTTGTGGGAAAAAAAAAGATTTTTTATTTTCACGGCTCTGCGTTATAAACTGTAGTGAAACACTTGGGGGTTCAAAGTTCTCACAACACATCTAGATTAGTTCCCTGGGGGGTCTAGTTTCCAATATGGGGTCACTTGTGGGGGGTTTCTACTGTTTACGTACATTAGGGGTTCTGCAAACGCAATGTGACGTCTGCAGACCATTCCATCTAAGTCTGCATTCCAAATGGCGCTCCTTCCCTTCCGAGCTCTGCCATGCGCTCAAACGGTGGTTTCCCCCAACATACGGGGTATCAGCGTACTCAGGACAAATTGGACAACAACTTTTGGGGTCGAATTTCTCCTCTTACCCTCGGGAAAATACAAAACTGGGGGCTAAAAAATAATTTTGGGGGGAAAGATTTTTTTTTTTAATTTTCACGGCTCTGCGTTACAAACTGTAGTGAAACACTTGGGGGTTCAAAGCTATCACAACACATCTAGATGAGTTCCTTAGGGGGTCTAGTTTCCAAAATGGTGTCACTTGTGGGAGGTTTCTACTGTTTAGGTACATTAGGGGCTCTGCAAATGCAATGTGACACCTGCAGACCATTCCATCTAAGTCCTCATTCCAAATGGAGCTCCGTCCCTTCCGAGCCCTCCCATGCGCCCAAACAGTGGTTCCCCCCCACATATGGGGTATCAGCGCACTCAGGACAAATTGGACAACAAATTGTGGGGTCGAATTTCTCCTTTTACCCTCGGGAAAATACAAAACTGGGGGCTAAAAAATAATTTTTGTGGGAAAAAATTTTTGTATTATTTTTACGGCTCTCCATTATAAACTTCTGTGAAGCCCTTGGTGGGTCAAAGCGGTCAGCACACATCTAGATAAGTTCCTAAGGGGGTCTACTTTCCAAAATGGTGTCACTTGTGGGGGGTTTCTACTGTTTAGGTACATTAGGGGCTCTGCAAACGCAATGTGACACCTGCAGACCATTCCATCTAAGTCTGCATTCAAATGGCACTCCTTCCCTTCTGAGCCCTCCCATGTGCCCAAACAGTGGTTCCCCCCACATATGGTGTATCATCGCACTCAGGACAAATTGGGCAACAAATTTTGGGGTCCAATTTCTCCTGTTACCCTCAGGAAAATACAAAACTGGGGGCTAAAAAAATAATTTTTGTGGGAAAAAAATTTTGTTTTATTTTTACGGCTCTGCATTATAAACTTCTGTGAAGCACTTGGTGGGTCAAAGTGCTCACCACACCTCTAGATAAGTTCCTTAGGGGGTCTACTTTCCAAAATGGTGTCATTTGTGGGGGGTTTCAATGTTTAGGCACATCAGTGGCTCTTCAAACGCAACATGGCGTCCCATCTCAATTCCTGTCAATTTTGCTTTGAAAAGTCAAACGGCGCTCCTTCCCTTCCGAGCTCTCCCATCCACCCAAACAGTGGTTTACCCCCACATATGGGGTATCCGCGTACTCAGGACAAATTGTACAACAACTTTTGGGGTCCAATTTCTTCTCTTACCCTTGGGAAAATAAAAAATTGGGGGCAAAAAGATAATTTTTGTGAAAAAATATGATTTTTTATTTTTACGGTTCTACATTATAAACTTCTGTGAAGCACTTGGTGGGTCAAAGTGCTCACCACACCTCTAGATAAGTTCCTTAGGGGGTCTACTTTCCAAAATGGTGTCACTTGTGGGGGGTTTCAATGTTTAGGCACATCAGTGGCTCTTCAAACGCAACATGACGTCCCATCTCAATTCCTGTCAATTTTGCATTGAAAAGTCAAACGGCGCTCCTTCCTTTCCGAGCTCTCCCATCCGCCCAAACAGTGGTTTACCCCCACATATGGGCTATCAGCGTACTCAGGACAAATTGTACAACAACTTTTGGGGTCCAATTTCTTCTCTTACCCTTGGGAAAATAAAAAATTGGGGGCGAAAAGATAATTTTTGTGAAAAAATATGATTTTTTATTTTTACGGTTCTACATTATAAACTTCTGTGAAGCACTTGTTGGGTCAAAGTGCTCACCACACCTCTAGATAAGTTCCTTAGGGGGTCTACTTTCCAAAATGGTGTCACTTGTGGGGGGTTTCAATGTTTAGCCACATCAGGGGCTCTCCAAACGAAACATGGCGTCCCATCTCAATTCCAGTCAATTTTGCATTGAAAAGTCAAATGGCACTCCTTCGCTTCCGAGCTCTGCCATGCGCCCAAACAGTGGTTTACCCCCACATGTGGGGTATTGGCATACTCAGGACAAATTGTACAACAATGTTTGGGGTCCATTTTCTCCTGTTACCCTTGGTAAAATAAAACAAATTGGAGCTGAATTAAATTTTTTGTGAAAAAAAGTTAAATGTTCATTTTTATTTAAACATTCAAAAAATTCCTGTGAAGCACCAGAAGGGTTAATAAACTTCTTGAATATGGTTTTGAGCACCTTGAGGGGTGTAGTTTTTAGAATGGTGTCACACTTTGGTATTTTCTATCATATAGACCCCTCAAAATGACTTCAAATGAGATGTGGTCCCTAAAATAAAATGGTGTTGTAGAAATGAGAAATTGCTGGTCAACTTTTAACCCTTATAACTCCCTAACAAATAAAAATTTTGGTTCCAAAATTGTGCTGATGTAAAGTAGACATGTGGGAAATGTTACTTATTAAGTATTTTGTGTGACATATCTCTGTGATTTAATTGCATAAAAATTCAAAGTTGGAAAATTGCGAAATTTTCATAATTTTCGCCAAATTTCCGTTTTTTTCACAAATAAACGCAGGTACTATCAAATAATTTTTACCATTGTCATGAAGTACAATATGTCACGAGAAAACAATGTCAGAATCACCAGGATCCATTGAAGCGTTCCAGAGTTATAACCTCATAAAGGGACAGTGGTCAGAATTGTAAAAATTGGCCCGGTCATTAACGTGCAAACCACCCTTGGGGGTAAAGGGGTTAATCTCCCACTTTTTTTTTTTTTTTCCAGGGAAAATTTATAAACCCAATAAAAAAAATAATAAATAGGCTTTCTATGGCCCACTATCTGAGAGAGAGAGATGGCACGCTTAGGACTGGCACACAAGCCCAAAGGCCAATATTAATCTCCCACTGATTGATTTATTGATTTTTTCAGGTAGAATTTAGAACCCAAATCAAGCAAAAAAATTAATAGGCTTTCTATGGCCCACTGAGTGAGAGATGGCACACACAGGAGTCAGGAGTGGCACACAAGCCCTGAGGCCAATATTTTTCTCCCACTGATTGATGTTGTGATTTTTTCAGGTAGATTTTGGAACCCAAATCAAGCAAAAAAATAAATAGGCTTTCTATGGCCCACTGAGTGAGAGATGTCACACACAGGAGTAAGGAGTGGCACACAAGCCCTGAGGCCAATATTTTTCTCCCACTGATTGATGTAGTGATTTTTTCAGGTAGATTTTAGAACCCAAATCAAGCAAAAAAATAAATAGGCTTTCTATGGCCCACTGAGTGAGAGATGACACAGACAGGGATGGCACTCTAGCAGAAATGCCAATCTTAATCTCCCACAAAAAAAAAAAAAATGAACTGTCCTTCAATTACTATCTCCCTGCAGTAATCTCAGCCAGGTATGGCAGGCAGCAATAAGGAGTGGACTGATGCACAAATTAAATAAAAAGTGTGGACAAACAAACAAGATAGCTGTGGTTTGCACAGCGGCGTACACACAGCAATGCAGCTATCAGGGAGCCTTCTAGGGCAGCCCAATGAGCTACAGCGCTGAGGAAAAAAAAAAATGTAGCTTCCACTGTCCCTGCACACCGAAGGTGGTGTTGGGCTGTGGAAATCGCTACAGCACAAGCGGTTTGGTGGTTAATGGACCCTGCCTAACGCTATCCCTGCTTCTGACTAAGCAGCAGCAATCTCTCCCTAAGCTCAGATCAGCAGCAGTAACATGGCGGTCGGCGGGAACGCCCCTTTATAGCCCCTGTGACGCCGCGGACAGCAAGCCAATCACTGCAATGCCCTTCTCTAAGATGGTGGGGACCAGGACCTATGTCATCACGCTGCCCACACTCTGCGTTTACCTTCATTGGCTGAGAAATGGCGCTTTTCGCGTCATTGAAACGTGACTTTGGCGCGAAAGTCGCGTACCGCATGGCCGACCCCGCACAGGGGTCGGATCGGGTTTCATGAAACCCGACTTTGCCAAAAGTCGGCGACTTTTGAAAATGAACGACCCGTTTCGCTCAACCCTATTTAACAATCCAACTGCTATAGAACAATTTCCCCGTAATATAATCAACCAATTACTGAAAGCCATACCCATTTACAACTTGAATTTCCAGTTCTCTTTTTTGCACATCTAATTGTGGAACGAGTGAACAATCTCCATTTACATAGCACAATTTAAAAACATTAATGAGAATGTTTTCACTCGCCTAAATGATTTCAAACACATTTTTGGACACATTTTTAAGTCGTTCAATTCACTTAATTTACCAAGTTATCATGAACGAAGATTCTTTAACCTTAGAATTTGAAGAATTATTAGCCAGTTTCAATGTGCCTTAAGTGTCTAACTCTGGGGTGACACAGAGAGCTGATTTCAACACTAAACTATCTCCGTTAGTCACATAAACCATAGAAATAGTTTGATTAGCACTCGTAAATGGAGAGGACAGGATCCACATTCTTCTCAATGATGATCCTTGTGATGGGATGTCCAGAAATTATATAGTCTTGTGGATGGGTTTAAAATTACTGATGAGTTATCACAAAATCATAATAGATCGTCTTAAAAGGGTTCCAAGAAATACATTATGGATAAGTTATTTGTAGAAAAGGTCATCAATATCAAATCATTGGAGTCTAACACCCAGCTCATCTCTCATTTACTTCCAGTGCACATTTAACGGTACCAAGTAGGCTTGGACTGGCCCACAGGGGAACAAGGGAACCCCCAGTGGGTCCTTATGCAGAATTCTCCCCACTTATAGCAGAACAGTGGGCCCCAAGGTCAATGTTACAGGTAGGCCCTAGCCACTCCAATCTGACACTGGTGCCAAATGTAAAATTCAGAAAGATCTGATATTTATGACCTTTCCAAAATATTCATCATCAATATTGTAGCTCTGGACAGTCCCTTTAATTGAAGGATTGTCCCAAAACAAGATTTAGTTCTTATATATAGGATAGGTAGTAAATGTACGATTGTTGAGAATCTGGTCAATGGAATTAAACCGATCACAAGACAGAGGTCCCAAAGTTCCCTGTGTGTATGGAGTGGTGATGCCTGACTCCCACTTAATTCATGGCTTTGAGTATACTGAAACAGCAGTGTACATGTGTATTGATCAATACTCCATTAGAACTGAATGGATCAGTGGACACATGATAGGTGCATTTGATTCTCACTGGTGAATTTTAGAGCCCTATTCTAGTGAAGGATTGGAATCATGTTGGATAGACCTTAATTTTATCACCTATTCTGTGGAAACATGATTAATGGTGTTTACAAGACAATCTCTATATTGGCAAATTTAAGCAAATATACGGTATAGAAGCTTAGACTAAAACCTTCTTCTTACTTTGCAATCATTTGGTGAGACTAGCAACTTCAGGATTGTACCAGACTGCAGCACAAACTTGTGAAATATTTCCCCCGTGAACACATCCCTCCAAATTATAGATGAATTCTTATCCCCAGAAATGAGCCAACTTGGATCATATTTCTCTGATCGTCCATGAGGGTAAAGTAGACTTGTCACACTGCTGTCATGGCCTTCAAATATCTTATGTGGCAGGGAACCTATATCCAATGAAAAATGTGAGGCAAATAATTATTTAAAAAAATACTCAATTAGTTAAGGTACAGAGAAAACAGTGTATAAACACATGTTAAAGGGGTTCTCTACTACTTGGACAGACCCTTCTTAAATATCAAGTAAAATAAGAAAAACTTATACTCAACTCATTCACCTGTGCAGACATCGCAGGAACAACACCAGAGAGATCAAGTTTTTCTTATTTTACTAGGGCATTAAAAAAGTGGTTGTCTAAGTATTGGACAACCCCTTTAAGATTCATTGAAGATTTTGATATGGTAAACTGCAAAAAATATGACTGTTGTTATTGACTTGGATATATTGTATTGGTCAACAGGCAAGGGTCATGTTGGATAACATGATGTAAAATACACTAGTCACAGTGCACTAAGAAAAATCTCATGCATGATACAAAATGTAAAATCGTGCAATTTTCTGTCACTGAAGGCCCCATATACATTAAACTAATTTTAGCTGAACCCTCCGATATCGACCGGTTTGGCTGAAAGTCTTATTTGTATGCGGGAGCCGGTCGACTGATGGTCGAGGGAGATGTCAATCACACATGTCCTATTACTGATTGCAGATTGGATTTTTTTCCTGCAGACAAGTTTCTAGCTGTTGTGATAGTTGTCAAGATGTAAAATTTAAATTGTAATTTCCTCTATAAACAAGGCTGTAATAACAGAGATTTATTTTCTGGGGATTTAAATAAGAACATGCCCCAAAAAATGTCATATACATCTTTCTCTGTGTGTGAAACATTTAATGATGACTCACAACACTGCTCTCCTCACTGATCTTAAAACCGGCATTTACTATGAGGACAATCAGGGAAGGGAGTAGAACAGAGCTACGTGCTCTGTGTATGAACAAACGCCTTCTGCATCTGCAGCTCTCATCCCACAGCACAGTCAGCTCTTCTCTACTCATCCTTACAACACACTGACAGTGCCATGGTATGAGAGCTGCAGAGGCAGAGGATGTTTATAATCACACATAGCTCTGCCCTACTATTGGTATCTTGTTTGTAATCAGTGTGGTTGGCGGTAGTAAGATTAGTAAGCAGGGCTATCTACCATTATATGTCTAAAGGTACCATCACACTCAGCGATGCTGCAGTGATATAGACAACGCGCCGATCGCTGCAGCATTGCTGTTTAGGTCGCTGAAGAGAGGTCAAACACAGAAACACCAGAACGATGCATGAGCAATCCAGTGATGTAACGGCGACTCATTTATCGTTCTCGCTCCATGTAAAAACATTGCTGGCATCATTGCTTTTGCTGTAAAACATGACGATACATGCCGACCTGACGACGAAATAAAGTTCTGGACTTCTAGCTCCGGCCAGCGATGGCACAGCGGGATCCTGATCGCTGCTGCATGTCAAGCACAACAAGATTGCTATCCAGGACGCTGCAACGTAACGGATCGTTGTCGTTCTCGTTGTAAAGTTGCTGAGTGTGAAGGTACCTTAACACATACAAAGTCGGGTCTGACATTCCTTGGGGGGAGGTTATTTTTTTCCCGAAACGTCTATACCCCTGAGACAAATCTTTGCTAATGCCTCCTTTGTTTCAGTGGAAATTAGTATCTGAACTTTACAAGCCAATATTTCAGTAATGGAAATAAGAAATAATAATAAAAAAATGACATTTAATCTGCTCTGCACCCACTTTCCCATATTTAGGTCAATTTAGCGTGATTAAACTTTTAAAAGATCCTCCTTAAAGAATAATTATTTCATTGAATATATATATATATATGAGTGCTGACAATCAACAGTGGTCAAGGTCCTTAGACTAAGGCTTATCATTCAAAATACTGCTCTGAAATTCACAGCTCCTGCATGAGTGAATACACAGAGCAGTGTATGGGCTCATGTGAAATCCTATGACCTATACCTCACAAGTGGCTGCTTCTAATGGCAAGAGCAATGGATTGATTTAGGTTTCATATGTACATTTGTTAAAGTGGGATCAGTTATAAAGCATATTACAGAAGGAGGTATTACTTTGGTAAAGTACTTGATAATATTTTTCCTGCATCAAATCCTTTACCATTTTCAAGATCTCTGCTTGCAGTCATGCAACATGAATCTTCAATGTGTACATCCAATGAAAAATGATCTGTATGGATCATGTGAAGATCACCAAGGAGATCTGACATCTCCACTATAGCTACATTCCCTGACAGAAGTTGTGTCGCTTATCCATGTTATGTAAATAAAAGCTTATAACCTGATGTTAAATTTATCCATTGGTTGTATAAATTATTCTTTTGAAAGCGGAAACCCTCTGAAATGTGGTTTAGATTAAGAAAATAAATTGGCATCAATGCAGAAATATTAATCAGTTAATGGACACAGACTGGTCAGATTTTGGCAAGACAAAAGTTTTGTCGCCTGGTCATATAATGCACCCAATCCTAGTTTACATCCTCACCTGTGCTCAGTAAATGATCAGTTAATTAGTGTGTGTGTATAAAAAGAAGTCCAGCACCCCGGACCTTCACTTGAACTGCAACTTGAGCTCTGACAACATGCCAAAAATCCACGCTGCAACCAAAGCCTGAATTATCAAGAGGCTGAAGACCAGATCCGCTGCAGAGGTGGCTGGCACATTTAATGTGTCTCAGCATCGAGAACAAAGAATTAAAAAAAGATTTGAAGACTGGGGGTGTGTTTTACAAGCCAAGGTCCAGCAGACCTCGCAAGACAACTTCTCAGGAGGAATGTTTGTTGGTTAGAAAATCCAAACCAAGCCCCTCTTCCACTGCAGCAGAGCTCCAACAGGCCTGGTCACCTCAAGTCCCTGTGTCAACTAGAACATTTTGTAGGATTCTGTCTTGAAATGGCCTCCATGGTCGAATTAGTGCCCAGAAGCCAGTACTAAACAAAAGGCAAATAATAAACCGTGTGGCATTTGCAAAGTCCCACAGCCTGCTAAACAGATGGACGCTGAAAAAGTGGCAGAAAGTGGATTTCTCTGATGAATCTTTAATAGAATTACACCACAGCCACCGCAAATACTGCAGGAGACCTACTGGAGCCCGTATGGATCCAAAATACACGCAGAAAACAGATAAATTTGGTGGTGGAAAGATCATGGTCTGGGGTTACAATCAGTATGGGGGTGTACAAAACATTTGCAAGGTGGAAGGCAATATCAATAGCCTAAAATATCAAGAAGTATTAGCTACCTCTTATATTTCAAATCATAAAAGGTGTCAAATTCTGCAGCAGGATGGTGCTCCATCTCATACATCCATCTCTACAACAAAGTTCCTCCAGGCAAAAAAGATCAAGGTGCTCAAGGACTGGCTAGCCCAGTCACCAGACGTGAACATCATTGAGCATGTTTGTGGTAGGATGAAAGAGGAAGCTTGGAAGACAAAACCAAAGAATCTAGATGAACTCTGGGAGGCATGTAAGACTGCTTTCTTTGCTATTGCTGATGACTTCATTAATAAATTGTATGAATCATTGTTGAACAGCATGGATGCAGTCTTTCAAGCTCATGGAAGTCACACAAAATATTAAATATGACTCTAATAGCACGATAACTTCATTCACCAATGTTATGCAACATATATTTGTATTTTAAGTTAATTATTTGTTTGAATATCACATTACTTTCTGCGGGCGACAAAACTTTTGTCTTGCCAAAATCTGACCATTCTGTGTCCATTAACTAATTAATATTTCTGCATTGATGCCAATTTATTTTCTTAACCTAAACCACATTTTGGAGGGCTTCAGCTTTCAAAAGAATAATTTATACAACCAATGGATGAATTTAATGTCAGATTCTAAGCTTTTATTTACATAACATGGATAAGCGACATAACTTCTGCCAGGGAGTGTATGGTCATTCCTGCATATCTGTGTTGATTATATGACCAGTACACATGCACATGTTTATCCCTTGGAAGATAACAATGAATGACAGCAAGCAGATATCTTGAAAACTATTTGAAATTAATAGGAGAAAACATGTATATTTATAGGATACTAAAACATTGGATTTATTACTCCTAATAATGTATTTTAAAGGGATCTTGTCAGGTGAATCCATGATGGCTTCTTCCCATCCAGTTCAGTTAGATTGATAGGTCTCTCCTTATACAAAAAAACAATGTTTAAAAGATGGTTGCAATAGGGAGTGTATCTTCCATACACGTCCTGTAGTTCAGGCACCATGACTCATTAGACTGGTTTCCTTTAAAGTATTTATCATGATCCTATGCAGAGATTATACTGGTATTTTACATGCACATGATTTCTTCCATTGTATTTTCTTTACTGTCGTAGTGTCATCATTATTACCTCTTAATAGTGGATGGTCTTGGAGAAGCCTTGCTCTGGCAGCATGTAGTGCAAATGTAATGACAGTGTTACCATCTTCACAGCCACACACCAGTTTATCAAGGCTGGGAATGTAGAGGGATGCTGTGACCGTGGCAAAGGCCACACCATTGTTGGGGCTACATAGGTGATCTATGATTCCTTCGGACATTGATTTATGTCTGTCAAACATTTCCTGAAGAGTCAAGTTTACCTTTAGTGGTATCTCTAAAAAAAAAACCAGAGCATATCAATAATATCACAAAAATGAAAGTGTAGCTATTGTAAAGACATTAAATCATTCTATCTAGAACAAAATAACGAATTGTAGTTCTTATCTATGAAACTTCTTATCTACAGAAGAGATGTCAGGTCAATATTTGCCAAACTCAGTCACTTTCTCAAACAGAACTATCAATGCAATATGTTATTAGTTACACAAGAAGCTCTTAGACAAGACTCTATTGTTATTCGGTCACATAAAGTCATCTATAGTATACTGCCAAAACCCGAGACCATTCCAGATAAACTTGTGATAACATCTGACTGCCACCATTATCACTGACAAATGATGGCACCATCAAAATTTCTGTAAAAGAAAGGAACGAGAAGATATTTTACAAGACTTTTCAAAAGACTACCTACATCTACTAGGCTTGCAAAGCTGGTTTATGTTTTCTCTGATTGACTACAGTGTCAAGAAGAGTGCACAGTCTCTAACTAGAGATCATTAAATCTTTTGAAATTCCAAATCACCAGCTTTGATTACTTTTTTCCCCAAAAATACTCAAGTGCTGCTAATCCTATAATTCCCCAGAAAAGATATGTAACACTTTGTGGACTTTTAAGACTTTACTGAACCATTTTTAGCACCTTAATGCAAATACAGCTATAGAAATGTCATAGTGACCTCAATCTATCTATGGGAAAACAGATTGCAACCAATGGTAAGAATAAATCCTATAGAGAACTATGGAGTATGATGTCCCAAAAATCAAAGACTGTAAGTTTAATTATAAAAATACAAGTTTTTATCAAACAATTATGTAGACAAGACAAGTAAACAATACAGTATTTAAAAATGATTAAACAATTACATATTATTTTTATTAAGCTGCTTAAAAATGATCTCTTTTTAGGATGCAGGAACAGGCTGCTTGCTTTCCAAGTGGAAAAGAAAAGGCTTGTCAACAAGTCATAAAAAATGATCCTTATTTTGAGAGCTATTTCATATTTGTATATCATGAAGCATATACGCTTCCCAGCAGCAGTGCAGCATAATTATACAACAGAGAACAAGAGCAGGAGATGTGTGTGGGTGTTAAGCATTAGTAGCAATAGCCGCAAGGAATAAAATATGACGGGTAAGGCAAAAAGATATCTAGCTGTTTAGGACCAGCGACTGAAGCCCCAGCAGCAGCAGTACAGTATAGCATTATAAAACACCGTGTACAGCTTGGTGTTGAGTGGCAGGAGTGGCTGTGCAGTAGAAGTAGCAGTGACTGAAGAAGCACAGTATAAAAATATAATAGGGAAGGTAAAAAGATGTCTGGGGCCCCACCAGCAGCAGTGAAGTATAGATGACATGATGGATAGGGAGTATATGCCCACTTGAGCATGGGACATCCTCATTGGTGACAGCAGAACAGTGTAGAAAACAATGTACAGGCAGGCAGATGGTACAGCTGATCTCATCTTTGGCATCAGCTAGAGCTGAATGAAAGTCAGAATTGATCTATCACTGATTCATTTTAACAAACGTAAGGTTTCTGAACATGCAGAGGATATCCAGTCTGCTTGGGTAGGACAAAGCTACTGTCCATATTGAATACCCTCTCTGACAGTACACTGTTCAGCCGCTGCATGTTTCCTAAAGAATGTTGGCTTGGCACAACAGCAGATTAAAAATATGATCCACCATGTTAAATACACTGCTCAAAAAATAAAGGGAACACTTAAACAACAGAATATAACTCCAAGTAAATCAAACTTCTGTGAAATCAAGCTGTCCACTTAGGAAGCAACACTGATTGACAATCAGTTTCACATGTTTTTGTGCAAATGGAATATACAACATATGGAAATTATTGGCAATTATCAAGACACACTCAATAAAGGAGTGGTTCTGCAGGTGGGAACCACAGACCACATGTCAGTACCAATGCTTTCTGGCTGATGTTTTGGTCACTTTTGAATGTTGGTTGCGCTTTCACACTCGTGATAGCATGAGACGGACTCTACAACACACACAAGCGGCTCAGGTAGTGCAGCTCATCCAGGATGGCACATCAATGCGAGCTGTGGCTAGAAGGTTTGCTGTGTCTGTCAGCATAGTGTTCAGAGGCTGGAGGTGCTACCAGGAGACAGGACAGTGCACCAGGACATGTGGAGGGGGCCATAGGAGGGCAACAACCCTGCAGCAGGACCGCTACCTCAGCCTTTGTGCACCTAGGAACAGGAGGAGCACTGCCAGAGCCCTGCAAAATGACCTCCAGCATGCCACAAACGTGCATGTGTCTGAACAAACAGTCAGAAACTGACTCCATGAGGATGGTCTGAGTGTCCGACATACACAGATGGGGGTTGTGCTCACAGCCCAACACCGTGCAGGACGCTTTTCATTTGCCACAGAACACCAGGATTGGCAACTTCGCCACTGGCACCCTGTGCTCATCACAGATGAAAGCAGATTCACACTGAGCACATGTGATATATGTTTCAGAGTCTGGAGATGCTGTGAAGAGCAATCTGCTGCCTGCAACATCCTTCAGCATGACCGGTTTGGCAGTGGGTCAGAAATGGTGTGGGGTGGTGTTTCTTTGGAGGGCTGCACAGCCCTCCATGTGCTCACCAGAGGTAGCCTGAATGCCATTAGATACCGAGTTGAGACCATATAGTGGTGCGGTTGGCCCTGGGTTCCTCCTAATGCAGGACAATGCCAGACCTCATATGGCTGGAGTGTGTCAGCAGTTCCTGCAAGATGAAGGCATTGAAGCTATGGACTGGCCCGCCTGTTCCCCAGACCTGAATCTGATTGAACACATCTGGGACATCATGTCTTGCACCATCCACCAACGTCACGTTGCACCACAGAATGTCCAGGAGTTGGCAGATGCTTTAGTCCAGGTCTGGGAGGAGATCCCTCAGGAGACCATCCGCCTCCTCATCAGGAGCATGCCCAGGCATTGTAGGAAGGTCATACAGGCACATGGAGGCAACACACGCACAACTGAACATCATTTCCTCGTCTGAACTGAAATTGGATCAGCTTGTAATTTGATTTTCCACTTTGATTTTGAGTATCATTCCAACTCCAGAATTCCATGGGATATTCATTTTGATTTACATTGATCATTCTTATATTTTATTGTTCTCAACACATTCCACTATGTAATGAATAAAGATTTGCAACTGAAATATTTCATTCAGTGATATCTAGGATGTGGTCTTTTACTGTTCCCTTTATTTTTTGAGCAGTGTACAATCATGGCTATTCTGCTGCTTTGGCTATTTGTAGAGGTAAGATGTAGAGAAAGTGTAGAAGTCACATAACCACCGCCTAGCAGTGGAAACAGACATTGCTGCCATTTGTGGAGGATTTACCACCTGTTACAATGGCAGTGGCAAATCACTATAACTCTAAACATTCATCTAGTGTGCCAATAAATTCATTTATTATTCCTGTCCATAGTTACAGCTTTAGGTGTGTATGGCGCAGTGCACTTTGAAGCTCAGACACACATAGAGACCTTTCCGTGATAAATATTAGTGGCTGAATATCTTCCAGTGAGTCTTGCTACACGTTATAATTAGTGATGAGCGCATATACTTGTTACTCGAGATTTCCCGAGCATGCTTGGGGGTCCTCCGAGTATTTTTTAGTGCTCAGAGTTTTAGTTTTTCTTGCCGCAGCTGAATGATTTACATCTGTTAGCCAGCATAAGTACATGTTGGGATTCCCTAGCAACTAGGCAACCCCCACATGTACTTATGATGGCTAACAGATGTAAATCATTCAGCTGCGGCAAGAAAAACTAAAACTCTGAGCACTAAAAAATACCCGGAGGACCCCCGAGCATGCTCGAGAAATCTCGAATAACGAGTATATTCGCTCATCACTAGTTATAATTTCATAAAAGGTGTCCAACTCAACTAGGTAGTATGGTAATACTAATGACTGCAACACCAGCAACTTGTCCAAGTGTGAGTTTAGATATCACACGAGCATGTGACTGGGAGTGTAGGTCTGTTTCTTCTGCACACAATCAAGGATGGATATCTGATGATATGATGATGTGATGGATGGTGATGTTCAAACCCTGGATGTTTGGGTAAGGCAGATTCGGACAAATAGTTAAAAAAAGTTTGGTTTGGATATCCGAACCTGGACCCTATTAACATGACTAATAGGCCAGAACCTCCAGTGTTTCACATGCTGTCATGTGAAAGACAGCATGGCAATCATTGCCTCTGATCAGCGGTAAGATAATTACCACCGGTCAGAGCGCTTGCTGTCAGATGACAGTTAGTGATGAGTGAGTGTACTCGTTGCTTGGGTTTTCCCATGCACGCTCGGGTGATCTCCGAGTATTTGTTAGTGTTCGGAGATTAAGTTTTCATCACCGCAGCTGAATGATTTACAGCTACTAGCCTGCTTGATTACATGTGAGGATTCCCTGGCAACCAGGCAACCCCCACATGTACTCAGCCTGGCTAATAGCTGTAAATCATTCAGCTGCCGTGATGAAAACTTAATCTCTGAACACTAACAAATACTCAGAAATCCCCCGAGCATGCTCAGGAAAACCCAAGCAACGAGTACAAAATTTATCTTCGGTCACAGGCGTTGGCTGATGGGACTACTGCTCCAATCAGGCTACGCCTGCTGTCGCTGATAACAGTGAGAATAGGAGGCAGCTGATTGAGTACTCATCAGCTTGCGCCTGCACTATAAATAAATTAAAAAACAAAATATCATGTGAGTTCCCCTGTAATTTTGATAACCAACCTGGCAAAACTGAAAGCTGTTCGCTGCAATACTCAGCTGTCAGCAAGGCTAGTTATAAAGAATAGAGGGCCCCCCAATTTTGACAACCAGTCAAGCTACAGCAGAAAGTTGGGGGCTGGTATTCTCAGCCTGGTAAGGGGCTATGGATATTGTCCCCATCCTAAAAATACACAAAATTGAGCTTGGTTTATAATAATAATAATAATTTTTATTTATATAGCGCCAACATATTCCGCAGCGCTTTACAAATTATAGAGGGGACTTGTACATACAATAGACATTACAGCATAACAGAAATACAGTTCAAAACAGATACCAAGAGGAGTGAGGGCCCTGCTCGTAAGCTTACAAACTATGAGGAAAAGGGGAGACACGAGAGGTGGATGGTAACAATTGCTATAGTTATTCGGACCAGCCATAGTGTAAGGCTTGGGTGTTCATGTAAAGCTGCATGAACCAGTTAATTAATTTTTTTTTTTTTTTTTTTTTAATATAGGCCACACAGGGATCGTTAGGTTAATGCATTGAGGCGGTAGGCCAGTCTGAACAAATGAGTTTTTAGGGCACGCTTAAAACTGTGGGGATTGGGGATTAATCGTATTATCCTAGGTAGTGCATTCCAAAGAATCGGCGCAGCACGTGTAAAGTCTTGGAGACGGGAGTGGGAGGTTCTGATTATTGAGGATGCTAACCTGAGGTCATCAGCGGAGCGGAGGGCACGGGTAGGGTGGTAGACTGAGACCAGAGAGGAGATGTAGGGTGGTGCTGAGCCATGGAGTGCTTTGTGGATGAGGGTATGATGGTTTAAGTTGGCATACATATAACACATGTGGTGCATGTAGACCAACTCAAACCAAGATCAATTTTTTTTTATTTTTCTTTGTACTTGTGCATTTTGCGCAAGTCGGGGTGTGGTCTCCCTCCCTTGAGCTGGAAATTACATTTAAAAGTTTCCATAGGCTGGTGTCCATGGGTCGGGACCCGGTGCTTTGTCTGACCTTATTCACATACTAAGATCAACTATTAGGGTATGTGCACACGATGCAGATTTAGTGCAGAACTGCAGCAGATTTTTCTGCAGCAGAAACGCTGCAGAACTGCACTGTGATCACAGTACAATGTAAATCAATGTGGAAAAAAAAAAAGCTGTGCACATGGTGCAGAAAAATCTGCGCAGAAACGCTGCAGATTTCAAACAAGTGCATGTCACTTCTTTTGTGCAGTTCTGCAGAGTTTCTGCACCCCTCCATAATAGAAATCCGCAGGTGCGTTTTTTATGCGTTTTTTGTGCATTTTTGATGCGTTTTTTATGCGTTTTTTGTGCAGATTTGTGCAAAAACGCACCAAAAACGCACAAAAAACGCATAAAAAACGCACCTGCGGATTCTGCCAGGAGATGCAGATTTAGTGCAGAATTTATGCAGAAAATTCTGCACCAAATCTGCATCGTATGCACACAGCCTAACACATGGTAAGGTTTTTAATATTAGACAGCGTAGGACCATCCCAATCATTGTCAACCTGCCGACAGTGGGATGGCTTTTATGCTATTTTTGATCAAAAACAGTGTTACTAAGAACCCTGTGTTATTTAAATGCACTTTTGCTTTTTACTTATTTAGTTACAGCAGGGTTCAGGTTTATTTTGCTTCTTGTAGGTTTTGTTCCAATCCCAAAAATAGAAGTCAGCAACCACCCCAGAAAAGACACATTTATTAGATGAGCCAATTCTGGTGCTTTTCCCGGCTCTTCCCACTTTCTCTGTGGTGGTGGAAAGTGGGGTTAATATTTGAGTGATTGAAGTCATTTTTGTATTGTCAGGTGACATCAAGCCCACAGGTTAGTAATTGTGAGGCATCTATAAGTTGCCTGTCCACTAGCAATCCTATAGTTATATTGTAAATAAACACACAACCAGAAAAAAGTACTTTATTTGAAAAAAAGAAACACGCTTTCACTTTTTTGTTCCCAAATAAGAAACACAGTTCTACTCACCTAACTCCCATTCCATTGAAGTCCTAGTCTCCTGTAAAAAAAAACAAAAATAAAAAACAATCATATCCCTCACCTTGCTGACTTTCTGTTCCATGCCCTAATCCATGTGTGCGATAAATAGTTATCAACCTGGATAGTACCAAGATGTGACTAGGCTGAAAATCACTGGAGAAAGAGGTGCTGGGAGTGCAGCATCAGTGACTAGCGGTGGCATCATCAAGTAACTCATCATCATCAGGTAACTAAGGCTGCATTCACAGCCGGGCCAATGAACAGCGGTGACCTCGGTGAGATCACTGCTAGCACCATGAGAAAAAATCTAATGGTGCAGAGCTGAGCCAAGTGAGTTCACCAAAGTTCAACTTGAGAAATTTTGCATCTTGGCACCATCCAGGTTGAAAATTATTTATTGCATGGATTATGGCATGGAACAGAATGTCAGACAGGTGAGGGATACAGTTGTTTTTTTATTTTTGTTTTTTTACAGGAGACAATGGCTTCAATTGAATGAGTGTTAGGTGAGTATAACTGTGTTTGTCATTTTTAAATAAAAAAGTAAGTGTGTTTTTTATTTCAAGTAAATGACTATTCTGGCTGTGAGTTTATTTACAAATTAACTATAGGATTAATAATGAAGAGGTGTCTTATAGACGTCTCTCCATTACTAAGCCTTGAGCTTGATGTGACCTGACAGTACAAAGGAGACATCAGCCTCACAAATATCAACCCCACTTGCTACCACAGGGCAAGTGGGAAGAGACGGGCAAAGGAGCCAGAATTGGCACATCTAAACGATGCGTCTCTTCTGGGGCGGTTGAGGGCTGCTATTTTTAGGATGGAGGGGGCAATATCCATGGCCCAGCACTGTATACATACACACATCCCTCTCTGTATATATATATATATATATATATATATATACAGTGGGGCAAAAAAGTATTTAGTCAGTCAGCAATAGTGCAAGTTCCACCACTTAAAATGATGAGAGGCGTCTGTAATTTACATCATAGGTAGACCTCAACTATGGGAGACAAACTGAGAAAAAAAAATCCAGAAAATCACATTGTCTGTTTTTTTAACATTTTATTTGCATATTATGGTGGAAAATAAGTATTTGGTCAGAAACAAAATTTCATCTCAATACTTTGTAATATATCCTTTGTTGGCAATGACAGAGGTCAAACGTTTTCTGTAAGTCTTCACAAGGTTGCCACACACTGTTGTTGGTATGTTGGCCCATTCCTCCATGCAGATCTCCTCTAGAGCAGTGATGTTTTTGGCTTTTCGCTTGGCAACACGGACTTTCAACTCCCTCCAAAGGTTTTCTATAGGGTTGAGATCTGGAGACTGGCTAGACCACTCCAGGACCTTGAAATGCTTCTTACGAAGCCACTCCTTCGTTGCCCTGGCGGTGTGCTTTGGATCATTGTCATGTTGAAAGACCCAGCCACGATTCATCTTCAATGCCCTTGCTGATGGAAGGAGGTTTGCACTCAAAATCTCACGATACATGGCCCCATTCATTCTTTCATGTACCCGGATCAGTCGTCCTTGCCCGTTTGCAGAGAAACAGCCCCAAAGCATGATGTTTCCACCACCATGCTTTACAGTAGGTATGGTGTTTGATGGATGCAACTCAGTATTCTTTTTCCTCCAAACACGACAAGTTGTGTTTCTACCAAACAGTTCCAGTTTGATTTCATCAGACCATAGGACATTCTCCCAAAACTCCTCTGGATCATCCAAATGCTCTCTAGCAAACTTCAGACGGGCCCGGACATGTACTGGCTTAAGCAGTGGGACACGTCTGGCACTGCAGGATCTGAGTCCATGGTGGCATACTGTGTGTTACTTATGGTAGGCCTTGTTACATTGGTCCCAGCTCTCTGCAGTTCATTCACTAGGTCCCCCTGCGTGGTTCTGGGATTTTTGCTCACCGTTCTTGTGATCATTCTGACCCCACGGGGTGGGATTTTGCGTGGAGCCCCAGATCGAGGGAGATTATCAGTGGTCTTGTATGTCTTCCATTTTCTAATTATTGCTCCCACTGTTGATTTCTTCACTCCAAGCTGGTTGGCTATTGCAGATTCAGTCTTCCCAGCCTGGTGCAGGGCTACAATTTTGTTTCTGGTGTCCTTTGACAGCTCTTTGGTCTTCACCATAGTGGAGTTTGGAGTCAGACTGTTTGAGGGTGTGCACAGGTGTCTTTTTATACTGATAACAAGTTTAAACAGGTGCCATTACTACAGGTAATGAGTGGAGGAAAGAGGAGACTCTTAAAGAAGAAGTTACAGGTCTGTGAGAGCCAGAAATCTTGATTGTTTGTTTCTGACCAAATACTTATTTTCCACCATAATATGCAAAAAAAATGATAAAAAAACAGACAATGTGATTTTCTGGATTTTTTTTTCTCAGTTTGTCTCCCATAGTTGAGGTCTACCTATGATGTAAATTACAGACGCCTCTCATCTTTTTAAGTGGTGGAACTTGCACTATTGCTGACTGACTAAATACTTTTTTGCCCCACTGTATATATATATATATATATTTCAAGCCTGAAGAAGATTCTCATCTTTTGATCCAAAACGTCGCCATGATGGGCTAATAAACAGAATCTCTTGTTCACTTTGAATGGTGTGCTGCCTTAGATTTTTGCATATCCCCCCCTCTCATATATATATATGTATATATATATATATATATATATATATATATATATCTAGTAAGACAGGTATGCAGATTAAAGGGTTTTTTTTCATCTTAGAATAAACCCTCTTTCCCTGAGAGCCTTTGCCAGAAACGACATGACTAGAAAATCTAGCTAGGTTCAACATGCCACTGTATTTGGGTAGTGTGTACGAGTTTTATAGTGGACTATTAAAAACAGTTTTTACAGAATGCACCCTTTGTGAGATAGACAGTTGAGTTTAAATTTCAAAATAAATGAACAAATTAAAAACAACCCCATCCTTTTACAAATAAAACAATGCAAAATATATTATATCGCTAACTACTTGTCTGTATCACAAGCCAGGAAGCATACTTTATATGAAAGACAAGCCTTAGGATGAGTATGTTTCGTCAGTATAAATATTAGCACTGATGGGATTTGAATAACCCTCACTTTTTTGTACTACATTAAGAAAAACAAAAATTACGTTATTAAGGTTCTGTAATGTATTATACCACAAATTATTCAATTTATAGTCACATAGACTCTGCATCTCCTGCACCTCCCTAACACTTGAATCTGTATATTATTATTCACAGACTGAGACTATCATTTCCATTTTCTATTTTCTTCAGTGCTGAAGTAGTACACCACAATCAGATTTAGGCCTTTCTATCCATGTCTGTAATGATGATAAGCTGTGCTCCCTGACCTGTTATCACTAGGCTGTAAATTCCTAAAATGGTTACTGCTTTCCCCGTCCACAGTTATAGTATCTGTGATAGTCCCCCTGATTGGCTGCACTAGACCATATGATGTGAAAGCTGTAAGGCCTTATGAAGAAGCCCCCACGGCTGCGTATGACTTTATGTGAGCCCACTCTCTCTTTGGCAATGTTCGAGATAACACTGACGTTGCTCTTGAATCAAATTATATATCATTTTAAATCACCAGGACTTGCAAATATCATGAAATTCAACTTGAAGTCGATTTACAGAAAATCAATTTGATTATTTCTAGTCTCTACGAATTTATTGTTTAGTAACATGTTAAAACGTTATTCAGTTTTAACTACTGCTAAAAAAGAGGTCATGACATCTGGCCCTGTACCATTTTTGGTATGGATTAATTATGTCCTGTATACCAGGCAAAAAAGAAGGTTCCAAGAAAGCAATCAATATGCCTTAAGCATATTGCTCTCTTCTGGGCTAGCAGTGGCTTCCCCTTATTAGTTACGCTCAATCACGGGTAGCAACTTCTCTGAATGTCTCTGCCAGCAAACTGGCTAACTGCCTAGATGAGAGCAAGATGCTAATATCATGTTGATTGCTTTCTAGAAAAGGAAATTCATTTTTTGTAAGCAAGCCATGATATTCAATATGAAAAGTAAATAAAACATAAAAAGACCTGCGGACAGGAGTCCTATAAAGATTATTTGTCCCCTTTTTTCATGTATTTTTAGCAAATAATAATAATAATAATAATAATTTTTATTTATATAGCGCCAACATATTCCGCAGCGCTTTACAAATTATAGAGGGGACTTGTACAGACAATAGACATTACAGCATAACAGAAATACAGTTCAAAACAGATACCAGGAGGAATGAGGGCCCTGCTCGCAAGCTTACAAACTATGGGGAAAAGGGGAGACACGAGAGGTGGATGGTAACAATTGCTTTAGTTAGTCGGACCAGCTATAGTGTAAGGCTCAGGTGTTCATGTAAAGCTGCATGAACCAGTTAACTGCCTAAGTATGTAGCAGTACAGACACAGTCTGTAAAGTCTTGGAGACGGGAGTGGGAGGTTCTGATTATTGAGGATGCTAACCTGAGGTCATTAGCGGAGCGGAGGGCACGGGTAGGGTGGTAGACTGATACCAGAGAGGAGATGTAGGGTGGTGCTGAGCCATGGAGTGCTTTGTGGATGAGGGTAGTAGTTTTGTACTGGATTCTGGAGTGGATGGGTAGCCAGTGTAATGACTGGCACAGGGTAGAGGCATCGGTGTAACGATTGGTGAGGAATATGATCCTGGCTGCAGCATTCAGGACAGATTGGAGCGGGGAGAGTTTTGCAAGAGGGAGGCTGATTAGTAGAGAGTTACAATAGTCCAGACGAGAATGAATAAGTGAAACAGTCAGCAAATACTTGAATTTCCCACAAAATTTTAATTCTTGAACAAATTTTCTCAGAATTTTGCATTTTGCTCACCATCTGTGACTATACCTGGTAAAATTACATTTTTTCTATGAAGCTAGGAGGACGTCATCATATGAAGATGGGAGGCGCCGGACATGGACCGCGAAGCCCATCGGACCCGAAACTCAGCGGGACCGCCCCTAGGTGAGTATAATATAACCTATTTGTCATATCTTTGAGGTTACATTGGGAGATTATCTACAGCATTATAGAATGCTCTAGAAAAGCCCTGATGCCGGTGGCCTTAGCTCTTATATACGATTTTTGGGGTGACAGATTCCCTTTAAAAGCATGTTTTTCTCCGAAAGTGTTTCAGAAGCAAGCATACATGGCTGTAATCATAGAGCTAGTGGCTGATACATGCTGCCCAAGGATACGGATTGGGAAGCATGTACAGTATAACCTCACAGATTCCCTTTAACACTTTATTGAACACTTTGCAAATATCAGTTTTAAAAGTTTTTGGCTGTGTAGTTAGTAAGAAGGTCTGTTTAGTTACAGAATATAAATGATGCTATGCCATTAAAGTTTTCATTTATTTTCCCCACATGGCAGCAAAAAAAAATCACAGCATTGCTTACAGTTTATACTGTGCATAAACTTTAAGGGTACAGTGGGTACGGAAAGTAATCAGACTTCTTTACATTTTTGACTTTGTTTCATTACAGCCATTTGGTAAATTCAAAAAAGTTCATTTTTTTCTCATTAATGTACACTCTGCACCTCATCTTGACTTAAAAAACAGAAATGTAGAAATTTTTGCAAATTTATCAAAAAAGAAAAACTGAAATATCACATGGTCATCAGTATTCATTCCCTTTTCTCAGTATTTAGTAGAAGCACCCTTTTTAGCTGGTCTCTCCAGAGATGCTCAATTGGGTTTAGGTCAGGGCGCTGGCTGGGCCAGGTAAGAATGGTCACAGAGTTGTTTTGAAGTCACTCCTTTGTTATTTTAGCTGTGTGCTTAGGGTCATTGACTTGTTGGAGGGTGAACTTTGGCCAAGTCTGAGGTCCAGAGCCCTCTGAAAGAGGTTTCATCCAGGATATCTCTGTTTTTGGCTGCATTCATGTTTCCTTCAATTGCAACCAGTTGTCCTGTACCTGCAGCTAAAAAGCACCCCCATGTTTCACTGTAAGGATTATATTGGGCAGGTGATGAGCAGTGCCTGGTTTTCACCACACATACCACTTAGAATTATCACCAAAAAGTTCTATCTTCGTCTCATCAGACCAGAGAATCTTATTTCTCATAGTCTGGGAGTCCTTCATGTGGTTTTTTAGCAAACTTTATGCAGGCTTTCATATGTCTTGCACTGAGGAGAGACTTCCGTTGGGTCACTCTGCCATAAAAGCCCAACTGGTGGAGAGCTGCAGTGATAGTTGACTTTGTGGAACTTTCTCCCATCTACCTACTGCATCTGTGGAGCTCATCCACAGTCGTCTTGGGGTTTTTCTTTACCTCTCTCACCAAGGCTCTTCTACCACGATTGCTCAGTTTGGGTGGACAACTAGGTCTAGGAAGACTTCTGGTGGTCTCAAACTTTTTCCATTTAAGGATTATGGAGACCACTGTGCTCTTAGTAACCTTGCGTACTGCAGATATTCTTTTGTAACCTTGGCCAGATCTGTGCCTTGCCACAATTCTGTCTCTGAGCTCCTGTTCCTGCCAGTTCCTTTGACCTCATCAATTGATGATTCTTATTTGGTCTGACATGTACTGTGAGCTGTGAGGTCTTATATAGACAGGTGTGTGCCTTTCCAAATCAAGTCCTATCAGTTTAATTAAACACAGCTGGACTCCAATGTGTCATGGCTACTGATGGGGTTCCACCCCTGCCGTCATGGGGTTAATATTGTGTGCCTCCTTTTGGATCTGGGAGGGACATATATACCCCCTCCTGGCTAAGATTCTCTGTCAGTTATACTTTCATTCTGACTGTGTGTCTGACCCCCTGGTGTGCGTGTATAGTGTATTGCTTTATTGCCTCCCGTGTATGACCTGGTGTGTCCGGTGTTAGGGCTGGCGGAACGCACTGAATAAATATAAAGATAGTAAAAGGTGCGTTCACAGCCCGGGGTCCGCCGTGCAGAGATGGAACCTGCTGCTAGGTAATGGCGGCACTATATGGTGGTACAACGCCAGAATAAACACAGGTTCCGTCACCTGGTATGAACTGATGCGAACTCTGTTGCTTCACAGAGTTGCAGGGAAACAAAGGAAATGCTGTGCCCTGTTAGCAGTCACATGGTGCAGTAGATGGATTCTGGTGGGATCCCTGAAACTCACCCCCACTATGCTGGTGATTGATCTCGCTCTGACCCTCGGTGGCTTATTAGCCCACGCCTGAGGACTCCCTGAGTCAGATGCTGAGATCAAGCGGGAGGTACCACCCTACACTGACCGGTTGTCAGGATTGATTAAAGATTACTGCACAGAGTGCGTACAGCACCGTTCTGGCGGACGCCACTAACCACCCTAACTAGGGCTAAGAAAGCTCACTGATTGCACCCGGCACCGCACTGGCGGTCGCTGCTGGTTTGACGCAGTAGGATCGTGCTCTTGTGTCTAGGATAGCACTGTCAGGCGATAGGTAGCTCCAACATTCGTGAGCATTCAACAACACTAGGAATGGGAATGATTAAGGAGCAATCACCAGAACAGGCATACATCCACACACACAAGATAACAGGTTTGTACTAGCGCATGGCCGTGCGGCCATGGGAACCTTTTATAGTGGAAGCTCTCCAAGACTTTCCTAGTGGTCCAATAGGAGTTGCTACAGGACCTGAGCATGTGACCCCCGACCTCCAATGGGACGTCGTCCCTTTGGTATGCTCAGAAGAAGAAAAGCAGGACTTAGTCCCAGGAGCAACCGCTCGCTGCTGATCAGTACTAGTTACGATGGCTCAGCCTGGAAGGACAGCAGTAACCAGCCGTACAGTACCAGCTTGAGCCAGACGCTTAGACTGATGTCTCTGCTGAGCAGGCTCCACTGCAGCTGGAGGAGAATGGGAGACTGCAGCGGAGATGGTTCGAGATTCCCCCTGTGCAGCGGCGGGAACTCGACACCTAGCAGTCCGTTCACTCTGTTCTCTGACTCACATTTTGGTACTATTGACTTCTTCGGTTATGACCTTCTGGCTTGGCTAGTGTTACTTCATTACAGTTTGTCCCTATTGTACCACACTATTCGTTCTGGCTTTTTAACCTCTGGCTTCGACTTGACTACACCTACGTCTAAGCCCACGGTACCTCCCGGATCTCTCGGGTTTGACCTCGGCACGCATTGACTTGTCTCTGGTTTTCTTTGTCCCTGCTGGTAGACGGCACCTGGTTCTGCCCCCAGCCACTCCCCCACAGTCACGTTGGACAGGTCCTGTACACAGTCTGTTGAAGTTCTCCGCTGTTCTCTGGCCACTCCTCAAGGGTCATATGGGACAGGTACTGTGCACAGACTTTTGAGTTCACCACTAGGGTTGAGCGAAACGGGTCGGCCACTTTCAGAAGTCGCCGACTTTTGGCAAAGTCGGGTTTCATGAAACCCGACCCGACCCCTGTGTGGGGTCGGCCATGAAGTCGGCGATCTTCTGAATGTGGTATCGGAATTCCGATCCCGATTTCCGATATGTTTGCAATATCGGAAATCGGTATCGGAATCCATATTTAATGTAAAATAAAGAGTTAAAATAAAAAATATCGCTATACTTACCCTCTGACGCGCCCTGGTACTAACCGGGAACCTTCCTTCCTTCGAATCAGTGCTTCCAGGACCTTGCGGTGACGTCGCGGTGACGTCACGGCTTGTGATTGGTCGCGCGGCCGACCTAATAGGAATATACTCACCCTCGGACGCGCCCTGCTTCTTTCCGGCAGCCTTCCTTCCTAAGAAACAGCGCTAGCAGGACCTTGCGTGATGTCACGGTGACGTCGCGGCTTGTGATTGGTCGCGCGAGCGGTCACAAGCTTTCTCCCATCTACCTACTGCATCTGTGGAGCTCATCCACAGTCGTCTTGGGGTTTTTCTTTACCTCTCTCACCAAGGCTCTTCTACCACGATTGCTCAGTTTGGGTGGACAACTAGGTCTAGGAAGACTTCTGGTGGTCTCAAACTTTTTCCATTTAAGGATTATGGAGACCACTGTGCTCTTAGTAACCTTGCGTACTGCAGATATTCTTTTGTAACCTTGGCCAGATCTGTGCCTTGCCACAATTCTGTCTCTGAGCTCCTGTTCCTGCCAGTTCCTTTGACCTCATCAATTGATGATTCTTATTTGGTCTGACATGTACTGTGAGCTGTGAGGTCTTATATAGACAGGTGTGTGCCTTTCCAAATCAAGTCCTATCAGTTTAATTAAACACAGCTGGACTCCAATGTGTCATGGCTACTGATGGGGTTCCACCCCTGCCGTCATGGGGTTAATATTGTGTGCCTCCTTTTGGATCTGGGAGGGACATATATACCCCCTCCTGGCTAAGATTCTCTGTCAGTTATACTTTCATTCTGACTGTGTGTCTGACCCCCTGGTGTGCGTGTATAGTGTATTGCTTTATTGCCTCCCGTGTATGACCTGGTGTGTCCGGTGTTAGGGCTGGCGGAACGCACTGAATAAATATAAAGATAGTAAAAGGTGCGTTCGCAGCCCGGGGTCCACCGTGCAGAGATGGAACCTGCTGCTAGGTAATGGCGGCACTATATGGTGGTACAACGCCAGAATAAACACAGGTTCCGTCACCTGGTATGAACTGATGCGAACTCTGTTGCTTCACAGAGTTGCAGGGAAACAAAGGAAATGCTGTGCCCTGTTAGCAGTCACATGGTGCAGTAGATGGATTCTGGTGGGATCCCTGAAACTCACCCCCACTATGCTGGTGATTGATCTCGCTCTGACCCTCGGTGGCTTATTAGCCCACGCCTGAGGACTCCCTGAGTCAGATGCTGAGATCAAGCGGGAGGTACCACCCTACACTGACCGGTTGTCAGGATTGATTAAAGATTACTGCACAGAGTGCGTACAGCACCGTTCTGGCGGACGCCACTAACCACCCTAACTAGGGCTAAGAAAGCTCACTGATTGCACCCGGCACCGCACTGGCGGTCGCTGCTGGTTTGACGCAGTAGGATCGTGCTCTTGTGTCTAGGATAGCACTGTCAGGCGATAGGTAGCTCCAACATTCGTGAGCATTCAACAACACTAGGAATGGGAATGATTAAGGAGCAATCACCAGAACAGGCATACATCCACACACACAAGATAACAGGTTTGTACTAGCGCATGGCCGTGCGGCCATGGGAACCTTTTATAGTGGAAGCTCTCCAAGACTTTCCTAGTGGTCCAATAGGAGCTGCTACAGGACCTGAGCATGTGACCCCCGACCTCCAATGGGACGTCGTCCCTTTGGTATGCTCAGAAGAAGAAAAGCAGGACTTAGTCCCAGGAGCAACCGCTCGCTGCTGATCAGTACTAGTTACGATGGCTCAGCCTGGAAGGACAGCAGTAACCAGCCGTACAGTACCAGCTTGAGCCAGACGCTTAGACTGATGTCTCTGCTGAGCAGGCTCCACTGCAGCTGGAGGAGAATGGGAGACTGCAGCGGAGATGGTTCGAGATTCCCCCTGTGCAGCGGCGGGAACTCGACACCTAGCAGTCCGTTCACTCTGTTCTCTGACTCACATTTTGGTACTATTGACTTCTTCGGTTATGACCTTCTGGCTTGGCTAGTGTTACTTCATTACAGTTTGTCCCTATTGTACCACACTATTCGTTCTGGCTTTTTAACCTCTGGCTTCGACTTGACTACACCTACGTCTAAGCCCACGGTACCTCCCGGATCTCTCGGGTTTGACCTCGGCACGCATTGACTTGTCTCTGGTTTTCTTTGTCCCTGCTGGTAGACGGCACCTGGTTCTGCCCCCAGCCACTCCCCCACAGTCACGTTGGACAGGTCCTGTACACAGTCTGTTGAAGTTCTCCGCTGTTCTCTGGCCACTCCTCAAGGGTCATATGGGACAGGTACTGTGCACAGACTTTTGAGTTCACCACTAGGGTTGAGCGAAACGGGTCGGCCACTTTCAGAAGTCGCCGACTTTTGGCAAAGTCGGGTTTCATGAAACCCGACCCGACCCCTGTGTGGGGTCGGCCATGAAGTCGGCGATCTTCTGAATGTGGTATCGGAATTCCGATCCCGATTTCCGATATGTTTGCAATATCGGAAATCGGTATCGGAATCCATATTTAATGTAAAATAAAGAATTAAAATAAAAAATATCGCTATACTTACCCTCTGACGCGCCCTGGTACTAACCGGGAACCTTCCTTCCTTCGAATCAGTGCTTCCAGGACCTTGCGGTGACGTCGCGGTGACGTCACGGCTTGTGATTGGTCGCGCGGCCGACCTAATAGGAATATACTCACCCTCGGACGCGCCCTGCTTCTTTCCGGCAGCCTTCCTTCCTAAGAAACAGCGCTTGCAGGACCTTGCGTGATGTCACGGTGACGTCGCGGCTTGTGATTGGTCGCGCGAGCGGTCACATGGGTGGCCGCGCGACCAATCACAAGCCGCGACATCACCGCGACGTCACCGTAAGGTCCTGGAAGCGCTGATTCTAAGGAAGGAAGGTTCCCGGTTAGTACCAGGGCGCGTCAGAGGGTAAGTATAGCGATATTTTTTATTTTAATTCTTTATTTTACACTTAAATATGGATCCCAGGGCCTGAAGGAGAGTTTCCGCTCCTTCAGACCCTGGGAACCATTGGAAACCCAATGCACTGCATTGGGTTTCGAGTTTCGGCCGACCCCGACCCCGACTTTTTTATAGGATCGGCCGATTTCACTCGACCCGGGTTTCGTGAAACCCGACCCGATCCTATAAAAGTAAAGGTCGCTCAACCCTATTCACCACCGTTCCCCGGCCACTCTCCCAGAGTCACGTGGGAAAGATCCCGTGCACAGTCTAGTAAATTCACCTACGTTCTCTAGTTACTTTTCCTATTTCAGTGTGCAGCCCCCTGCAGTAAGTTGCACAGGGGGTCGTTACACAAAGAAGGAGTAGAACCATCTCAAGGAGGATCACAAGGAAATGGACAGCATTTGATTTAAATATGAGTGTCTGAGCAAAGAGTCTGATTACTTATGAATACTTATGACTATGTGATATATATCTAAGGATCAGAATCCACCCAGCCTAGATGTAAATGAAGCATGCAGATAGGTAGGCTGTATACTTGCCTTGTGGTCAGGGTAAAGCCATATGAACCATCCCTACGCATATCACTACTAGCTGTAGCTTCATCAGATGTATGTCTTAACTTATATGCATGCTTGGTTCACCTTTGAGGTGGTCATTCTTCTATAAAGATCCAGTTTACAACCGGATAATGAGGTTTAATATATTATTTATGCTGACACATACAGTACAGACCAAAAGTTTGGAAACACCTTCTTATTTTAAGATTTTTCTGTATTTTCATGACTATGAAAAATGTACATTCACACTGAAGGCATCAAAACTATGAATTAACACATGTGGAATTATATACTTAACAAAATATGTGAAACAACTAAAATTATGTCTTATATTCTAGGTTCTTCAAAGTAGCCACCTTTTGCTTTGATGACTGCTTTGCACACTCTTGGCATTCTCTTGATGAGCTTCAAGAGGTAGTCACTGGGAATGGTTTTCACTTCACAGGTGTACACTGTCAGGTTTAACAAGTGGGATTTCTTACCTTATAAATGGGGTTGGGACAATCAGTTGTGTTGTGCGGAAGTCTGGTGGAAACACAGCTGATAGTCCTACTGAATAGACTGTTA
Source organism: Ranitomeya imitator (assembly GCF_032444005.1). NCBI lineage: Eukaryota > Metazoa > Chordata > Amphibia > Anura > Dendrobatidae > Ranitomeya > Ranitomeya imitator. Next base: position 489,035,701 of record NC_091285.1, on the reverse strand, counting down.
GAATTTGTATTATGACAAGAAAAAGCAGTTAAGTAAAGGAAAATGAGTGGCCATCATTACTTTAAGAAATGAAGATCAGTCAGTCTGAAAAATTGGGAAAATTTTGAAAATGTTCCCAAGTGCAGTGGCAAAAACCATCAAGCGCTACAAAGTTTGTGTCCAAACTTTTGCTCTGTACTGTAGGTATACAGACTATTAGGTCTCATTGTAGCCCTTGCTTACATAATATGTATACATATTAGGCATTTTGCTCTATTCCACTGTCCATATTGGGAGTACTGTTTACATATATGCTATATTATATCGGTGACATTTGGGCACCTGGTTCAGTATTAATGTCAGTATTTTGAGCATCTATCTATATAATCATCTATATAATCATCTCGCGAGACCGCTACGTCATCACGGGTTATGGCGTGGGATTTAAACACCACTTCGCTGATTGGTCGCGGCCGGCCGGGTGGGACCAATCAGCGACCATCCCGGACCAACTGCCTATGCAGCATCAATAGTAAAAGGATATAATGTTAAAAATAATAAAAAAAGAAAAAAATCATGATATTCTCACCTTCCGGCGTCCTCGGCAGCTTTTTTCTGCTACTCGCGATTCTCCGGTCCTGGCCGGCCGCGACCAATCAGCGACATTGGCACAGGATTTAAACACTGCTTCGCTGATTGGTCGCAGCTGGCCGCGACCAATCAGCGACATTGGTGCGGGATTTAAATCATGCTGCACTGATTGGTCGCGCCCGGCTGGCCGTGACCAATCAGTGACAGGCGCTGTACGGCCGCGAATTGACGTGGGATTTAAACCACGCTTCTCTGATTTGTCGCGCCCGGCCTCTGCAGCATCAATAGTAAAAAGATATAATGTTAAAAATAATTTTTAAAAAATCAAAACAACATTATATTCTCACCTTTCGAAGTCCGCCGCAGCCTTTCGCGCTCCGGTCCCAAGAATGCATTGCTGGTTATTGCCGCTATGCATTACTGGGAACGGAGCATCACGAGCAGCATCGGAAAAGGCCTCGGCTGGATCCAGGGGCCGACGGAAGGTGAGTATGTAACTATTTTTACTTTACTTGTTTTTTAACAGGGATATGGTGCCCACATTGCTATATACTACATGGGCTGTGTTATATACTGCATGGGCTGTGTTATATACTGCGTGGCCTGTGTTATATACTATGTCGCTGTGCTATATACTACGTGGCTGCGCTATATACTGTGTGGGCTGTGTTATATACTGCGTGGGCTGTGTTATATACTATGTAGCCTGTGTTATATACTGCATGGGCTGTGTTATATACTGCGTGAGATGTGTTATATACTTCGTGGCTGTGCAACATACTACGTGGCTATGCTATATACTACGTGGGCTGTGTTATATACTACGTGAGCTGTGTTATATACTACGTGGCTGTGCTATATACTACATGGCTGTGTTATACAGTGGGGCAAAAAAGTATTTAGTCAGTCAGCAATAGTGCAAGTTCCACCACTTAAAAAGATGAGAGGCGTCTGTAATTTACATCATAGGTAGACCTCAACTATGGGAGACAAACTGAGAAAAAAAAATCCAGAAAATCACATTGTCTGTTTTTTTATCATTTTTTTTGCATATTATGGTGGAAAATAAGTATTTGGTCAGAAACAAACAATCAAGATTTCTGGCTCTCACAGACCTGTAACTTCTTCTTTAACCCCTCTGTGACCTTAGACGTACTATCCCGTCGAGGTGCCCTGGGCTTATCTGACCCTGGACGGGATAGTACGTCATAGCCGATAGGCCGCGCTCACGGGGGGAGCGCGGCCGATCGCGGCCGGGTGTCAGCTGCTTATCGCAGCTGACATCCGGCACTATGTACCAGGAGCGGTCACGGACCGCCCCCGGCACATTAACCCCTGGCACACCGCGATCAAAGATGATCGCGATGTGCCGGCGGTGCAGGGAAGCACCGCGCAGGGAGGGGGCTCCCTGCGGGCTTCCCTGAGCCACCCGCAGCAACGCGATGTGATCGCGTTGCTGCGAGGGTCTCCTCACCTCCCTCCCTGCTCGAGCCCCGGATCCAAGATGGCCGCGGATCCGGGTCCTGCAGGGAGGGAGGTGGCTTCACAGAGCCTGCTTAGAGCAGGCACTGTGAAGGCTGCAGCGCTGCATGTCAGATCAGTGATCTGACAGAGTGCTGTGCAAACTGTCAGATCACTGATCTGTGATGTCCCCCCCTGGGACAAAGTAAAAAAGTAAAAAAAAAATTTTCCAAATGTGTAAAAAAAATAAAAAAAAATATTCCAAAATAATGAAAAAAAAAAAAAAATATTATTCCCATAAATACATTTCTTCATCTAAATAAAAAAAAAAAAACAATAAAAGTACACATATTTAGTATCGCCGCGTCCGTAACGACCCGACCTATAAAACTGTCCCACTAGTTAACCCCTTCAGTAAACACCGTAAGAAAAAAAAAAAAAAAACGAGGCAAAAAACAACGCTTTATTATCATACCGCCGAACAAAAAGTGGAATAACACGCGATCAAAAGGACAGATATAAATAACCATGGTACTGCTGAAAGCGTCATATTGTCCCGCAAAAAAAGAGCCGCCATACAGCATCATCAGCAAAAAAATAAAAAAGTTATAGTCCTGAGAATAAAGCGATGCAAAAATAATTATTTTTTCTGTAAAATAGTTTTTATCGTATAAAAGCGCCAAACCATAAAAAAAATATAAAAGAGGTATCGCTGTAATCGTACTGACCCGAACAATAAAACTGATTTATCAATTTTACCAAACGCGGAACGGTATAAACGCCTCCCCCAATAGAAATTCATGAATAGCTGGCTTTTGGTCATTCTTCCTCACAAAAATCGGAATAAAAAGCGATAAAAAAATGTCACGTGCCCAAAAATGTTTTCAATAAAAACGTCAACTCGTCCCGCAAAAAACAAGACCTCACATGACTCTGTGGACCAAAATATGGAAAAATTATAGCTCTCAAAATGTGGTATTGCAAAAAATATTTTTTGCAATAAAAAGGGTCTTTCAGTGTGTGACGGCTGCCAATCATAAAAATCCGCTAAAAAACTCGCTATAAAAGTAAATCAAACCCCCCTTCATCACCCCCTTAGTTAGGGAAAAATAAAAAAAAATGTATTTATTTCCATTTTCCCATTAGGGCTAGGGTTAGGGCTAGGGTTAGGGCTAGGGCTAGGGTTAGGGCTAGGGTTAGGGCTAGGGTTAGGGCTAGGGCTAGGGTTAGGGCTAGGGTTAGGGCTAGGGCTAGGGTTAGGGTTAGGGCTAGGGTTAGGGCTAGGGTTAGGGCTAGGGTTAGGGTTAGGGCTAGGGTTAGGGCTAGGGTTAGGTTTAGGGTTGGGGCTACAGTTAGGGTTGGGGCTAAAGTTAGGGTTAGGGTTTAGATTACATTTACAGTTGGGAATAGGGTTGGGATTAGGGTTAGGGGTGTGTCAGGGTTAGAGGTGTGGTTAGGGTTACCGTTGGAATTAGGGTTAGGGGTGTGTTTAGATTAGGGTTTCAGTTATAATTGGGGGGTTTCCACTGTTTCGGCACATCAGGGGCTCTCCAAACACGACATGGCGTCCGATCTCAATTCCAGCCAATTCTGCGTTGAAAAAGTAAAACAGTGCTTCTTCCCTTCCGAGCTCTCCTGTGTGCCCAAACAGCGGTTTACCCCAACATATGGGGTATCAGCGTACTCAGGACAAATTGGACAACAACTTTTGTGGACCAATTTCTCCTGTTACCCTTGGGAAAATACAAAACTGGGGGCTAAAAAATAATTTTTGTGGGAAAACAAAAAGATTTTTTATTTTCACGGCTCTGCGTTATAAACTGTAGTGAAACACTTGGGGGTTCAAAGTTCTCACAACACATCTAGATAAGTTCATTGAGGGGTCTAGTTTCCAATATGGGGTCACTTGTGGGGGGTTTCTACTGTTTAGGTACATTAGGGGCTCTGCAAACGCAATGTGACGCCTGCAGACCAATCCATCTAAGTCTGCATTCCAAATGATGCTCCTTCCCTTCCGAGCCCTCCCATGCGCCCAAACGGTGGTTCCCCCCCACATATCGGGTATCAGCGTACTCAGGACAAATTGGACAACAACATTTAGGGTCCAATTTCTCCTGCTAACCTTGGAAAAATACAAAACTGGGGGCTAAAATATAATTTTTGTGGAAAAAAAAATATTTTTTATTTGCATGGCTCTGCGTTATAAACTGTAGTGAAATACTTGGGGGTTCAAAGCTCTCACAACACATCAAGATGAGTTCCTTAGGGGGTCTACTTTCCAAAATGGTGTCACTTGTGGGGGGTTTCTACTGTTTAGGTACATTAGGGGCTCTGCAAACGCAATGTGACGCCTGCAGACCATTCCATCTAAGTCTGCATTCCAAATGGCGCTCCTTCCCTTCCGAACCCTCCCATGCGCCCAAACGGTGGTTCCCCCCCACATATGGGGTATCAGCGTACTCAGGACAAATTGGACAACAACTTTTGGGGTCCAATTTCTCCTGTTACCCTAGGGAAAATACAAAACTGGGGACTAAAAAATAATTTTTGTGGGAAAAAAATTTTGTTTTATTTTTATGGCTCTGCATTATAAACTTCTGTGAAGCCCTTGGTGGGTCAAAGTGCTCACCACACATCCAGATAAGTTCCTTAGGGGGTCTACTTTCCAAAATGGTGTCACTTGTGGGGGGTTTCAATGTTTAGGCACATCAGTGGCTCTCCAAACGCAACATGGCGTCCCATCTCAATTCCTGTCAATTTTGCATTGAAAAGTCAAACGGCGCTCCTTCCCTTCCGAGCTCTCCCATGCGCCCAAACAGTGGTTTACTGCCACATATGGGGTATCAGCGTACTCGGGACAAATTGGACAACAACTTTTGAGGTCCAATTTCTTCTCTTACCCTTGGAAAAATAAAAAATTGGGGGCAAAAATATAATTTTTGTGAAAAAATATGATTTTTTATTTTTACGGTTCTGCATTATAAACTTCTGTGAAGCACTTGGTGGGTCAAAGTGCTCACCACACCTCTAGATAAGTTCCTTAGGGGGTCTACTTTCCAAAATGGTGTCACTTGTGGGGGGTTTCAATGTTTAGGCACATCAGTGGCTCTCCAAACGCAACATGGCGTCCCATCTCAATTTCTGTCAATTTTGCATTGAAAAGTCAAACTGCGCTCCTTCCCTTCCGAGCTCTCCCATGCGCCCAAACAGTGGTTTACTGCCACATATGGGGTATCAGCGTACTAAGGACAAATTGGACAACAACTTTTGAGGTCCAATTTCTTCTCTTACCCTTGGAAAAATAAAAAATTGGGGGCAAAAATATAATTTTTGTGAAAAAATATGATTTTTTATTTTTACGGTTCTGCATTATAAACTTCTGTGAAGCACTTGGTGGGTCAAAGTGCTCACCACACCTCTAGATAAGTTCCTTAGGGGGTCTACTTTCCAAAATGGTGTCACTTGTGGGGGGTTTCAATGTTTAGGCACATCAGTGGCTCTCCAAACGCAACATGGCGTCCCATCTCAATTTCTGTCAATTTTGCATTGAAAAGTCAAACTGCGCTCCTTCCCTTCCGAGCTCTCCCATGCGCCCAAACAGTGGTTTACTGCCACATATGGGGTATCAGCGTACTCAGGACAAATTGGACAACAACTTTTTGGGTCCAATTTCTCCTGTTACCCTTGGTAAAATAAAACAAATTGGAGCTGAAGTAAATTTTTTGTGTAAAAAAGTTAAATGTTCATATTTATTTAAACATTCCAAAAATTCCTATTAAACAACTGAAGGGTTAATAAACTTCTTGAATGTGGTTTTGAGCACCTTGAGGGGTGCAGTTTTTAGAATGGTGTCACACTTGGGCATTTTCTATCATATAGACCCCTCAAAATGACTTCAAATGAGACGTGGTCCCTAAAAAAAAATTGTGTTGTAAAAATGAGAAATTGCTGGTCAACTTTTAACCCTTATAACTCCCTAACAAAAAAAAAAATTGGTTCCAAAATTATGCTGATGTAAAGGAGACATGTGGGAAATGTTACTTATTAAGTATTTTGTGTGACATATCTCTGTGATTTAATTGCATAAAAATTCAAAGTTTGAAAATTGCGAAATTTTCAAAATTTTCGCCAAATTTCCGTTTTTTTCACAAATAAACGCAGGTACTATCAAAGAAATTTTACCACTATCATGAAGTACAATATGTCACGAGAAAACAATGTCAGAATCACCAGGATCCGTTGAAGCGTTTCGGAGTTATAACCTCATAAAGGGACAGTGGTCAGAATTGTAAAAATTGGCCTGGTCATTAACGTGCAAACCACCCTTGGGGGTAAAGGGGTTAAGAGTCTCCTCTTTCCTCCACTCATTACCTGTAGTAATGGCACCTGTTTAAACTTGTTATCAGTATAAAAAGACACCTGTGCACACCCTCAAACAGTCTGACTCCAAACTCCACTATGGTGAAGACCAAAGAGCTGTCAAAGGACACCAGAAACAAAATTGTAGCCCTGCACCAGGCTGGGAAGACTGAATCTGCAATAGCCAACCAGCTTGGAGTGAAGAAATCAACAGTGGGAGCAATAATTAGAAAATGGAAGACATACAAGACCACTGATAATCTCCCTCGATCTGGGGCTCCACGCAAAATCCCACCCCGTGGGGTCAGAATGATCACAAGAATGGTGAGCAAAAATCCCAGAACCACGCGGGGGGACCTAGTGAATGAACTGCAGAGAGCTGGGACCAATGTAACAAGGCCTACCATAAGTAACACACTACGCCACCATGGACTCAGATCCTGCAGTGCCAGACGTGTCCCACTGCTTAAGCCAGTACATGTCCGGGCCCGTCTGAAGTTTGCTAGAGAGCATTTGGATGATCCAGAGGAGTTTTGGGAGAATGTCCTATGGTCTGATGAAACCAAACTGGAACTGTTTGGTAGAAACACAACTTGTCGTGTTTGGAGGAAAAAGAATACTGAGTTGCATCCATCAAACACCATACCTACTGTAAAGCATGGTGGTGGAAACATCATGCTTTGGGGCTGTTTCTCTGCAAAGGGGCCAGGACGACTGATCCGGGTACATGAAAGAATGAATGGGGCCATGTATCGTGAGATTTTGAGTGCAAACCTCCTTCCATCAGCAAGGGCATTGAAGATGAAACATGGCTGGGTCTTTCAACATGACAATGATCCAAAGCACACCGCCAGGGCAACGAAGGAGTGGCTTCGTAAGAAGCATTTCAAGGTCCTGGAGTGGCCTAGCCAGTCTCCAGATCTCAACCCTATAGAAAACCTTTGGAGGGAGTTGAAAGTCCGTGTTGCCAAGCGAAAAGCCAAAAACATCACTGCTCTAGAGGAGATCTGCATGGAGGAATGGGCCAACATACCAACAACAGTGTGTGGCATCCTTGTGAAGACTTACAGAAAACGTTTGACCTCTGTCATTGCCAACAAAGGATATATTACAAAGTATTGAGATGAAATTTTGTTTCTGACCAAATACTTATTTTCCACCATAATATGCAAATAAAATGTTAAAAAAAACAGACAATGTGATTTTCTGGATTTTTTTTTCTCAGTTTGTCTCCCATAGTTGAGGTCTACCTATGATTTAAATTACAGACGCCTCTCATCTTTTTAAGTGGTGGAACTTGCACTATTGCTGACTGACTAAATACTTTTTTGCCCCACTGTATACTGTGTGGGCTGTGTTTATATACTGCGTGGGCTGTGTTATATACTGCGTGGGCTGTGTTATATACTGCGTGGGCTGTTCTATATACTACATGGCTGTGTTATATACTACGTGGGCTGTGTTATATACTACGTGGCTTTGCATTCTAGAAAACCCGATGGTTTAGAATCGGGCCACCATCATGTATGTGTTACCATGATTATTAGCAGCCATATTTGTACTTGTTTTTAATGTTTTTAAGGTTTTTTATATGGTTGCGCACTCAGTATTGTTCAAATAAAGCTATTTTCACGGTTATAACAGGTGTGTGCACCTTTATTTGCGCCTTCTTTTCCTTGTTTCCTCTACTATGGTAGTGGGCACATTGGTAGCACCCTTGATTACTTATATATGTATATATTAAAGGTGCCCGCTTTTCTTCTATTAATTGAAAAATAATGTTTACACACAGATAGATAGATAGATATACTGTATCGATAGATAGTACCAAGCCTGATGTTTATTAATAAACATAATAAAATGGTACATAAAGAGTTAAAGACACCCACACAAAATCTGCATTAGGCAGGGGTCATACTTGCAAGAAACTCACATGAGTTTCGCACCTCAATACCCGGCACTGCCGCCGGCACTCGGACCGGAGCGTTCAGCTGTATAGAAATACATGCAGCCATACACTCCGGTCCCGAGTGCCGGCGGCAGTGCCGGGTATTGAGGTGCGAGACTTGTGCGAGTTTCTCGCAAGTGTGACCCCGGCCTTTAAACAATATATGTTTAATTAAAAAAAATGGAAAAAAATGGGTGGGCTCCAATGCAATTTTCCAAACCAGAGAGGGAAAGCCAGCGACTGACGGTCGATGTTTATAGCCTGGGGGTAATGCCTAGGGAGGGGGTAATACCCATGGAGCTTCCCAGGCTATTAATATCAGCTCAACTGTATACTTAGCCTTTACTGGCTATTAAAAGAGGGGAGCCCCCCCCAAAAAAAAATGATGTGGATTCCCCCTATAATTAATAACCATCAAAGGCTGTCACGCAGCAGTTCCACAAGTGACAGGACGAACTCCAGTGACCTCTAGGCAGCGAGTCCCTGTATCACCGGAGCCCCTGTAGAGCTGTCACACTCCTGATGTGACAGCTCTACACAGGAGATCATTGTGGAACACTCATTATTAAATAGACTACGGTGGAACAGAGAGTATAGGGTGGTTTATTATTTTATTTTTTTGCAGGAGATCAAGGGAGTTGGGGATTACCTGTTTGGTAAGTATGTACTGTATGTGTACATGTATGTACTGTATGTGTATATGTAAATGTTTTTTTTCTAATATTCAAAACATTAGCCATAGGATGGGACTACTATCCCATCATCAGCTAATGCTGTAACTGTTCTATGTGACAGCAGACATAGCCGGATGGGACTAGTAGTCCCATCGGACGATTCCTGCCTACACACAGACCTGCACACACACACAGAAACCCGCACACACACAAACACACACACACGGACTGCTTTAGTCAAAGTGGGGCCCTAGTCAAAAGTTTAAAATAGGGCCTGAAATGCTAACATATTGCACATCAAAGAAGCATTTCTGTTGTTATTATATGCACTGAGTTCAGGCGGCTAAACGAGTGTAATTGACAATACTGAAGTCATTCGATGCTTGTTTCCCGGCCTCTTTACACCAACTGAGAAAGAATGATGGGGACAGAGCAATCATTATTAGATCAATCTGTCTCCATACAGTATCATGTTATCAGCAGTACATTTACAGTTTACACCTACGATGTGCTGCTGAGAACAAGGATTTTTGTTTCGGCATAACCAATCCAATCACTCGATAAATATGCAGCATTTTGCTTGTTTAGTATAATACACCCCATAGTCCTCCATATATTATAATGTGCCCCAATGTCCTCCATATATTATAATACACTCCACATGGTCCTCCATATAGTATAATACATTCCCTATAGTCCTTCATATAGTATAATATACTCCCTATATTTCTCCATATATTAAAATACACTCCTCAGTCCTCCATATTGTATTATACACTTCCCATAGTCCTCCATATAGTATAATACACTTCTCATTCCTCCATATAGTATAATACACTCCTCATAGTCATCCATATATTAAAATACACTACTCAGTCCTCCATATCGATAATACACTCCTTCGTCCTCCATATAGTATAATACACTCCTCTAGTCCACATAAAGTATAATACACTCCTCATAGCCCTCCATATATTACAATACACTCAGTTCTCCATATAGTATAATACACTCCTCTGTCCTCCATATAGTATAATACACTCATCAGTCCTCCATATAGTATAATACATTCCTCATAGCCCTCCATATATTACAATACAATCTGTCCTCCATATAGTATAATACACTATTCAGTCCTCCATATAGTATAATACACCTCTCATAGTGCTCCATATAGTATAATGCACTACCATAATCATCCATGTAGTACAATTCCCTTCCCATAGTATAATGCACCCCATAGGTCTTCATGTAGTATAATGTATTACCCAAAGTCCTCGATGCAGTATAATGCAGTCCACATATATTATAATGTAGCCACACCATAGAGCATAATACAGCCACCCCACAGAGTATAATGCAGCCAACCCAGAGTATAATGCAGTCACCTCACAGAGTATAATGCAGCCACCCCACAGAGTATAATGCAGCCATCCCAGAGTATAATGCAGCCCTGCCATACAATATAATGTAACCCCCCATAGAATATAATGCAGCCCCCTCATATAGTATAATGCAGCCCCTCCATAGAATATATGGTAGCCCCCTCATAGAGTATAATGCAGCTCTCCACACAATATAATGCAGCCACTCCATAGAATATAATGCAACCCCTTACATAGTATAATTTAGCTCCTCCATAGAACACAATGTAGCCCTCCTCATAGAGTATAATTAAGCCCCTATAAAATATAATGAAGCCCCCATACAATATAATCTAGCCCCCCACAGAATATAATGCAGCCCTCCATAGAATATAATGTAGCCCCCTCAGAGAATATAATACAGCCCACCCATAGAATATAATACAGCCCCCCATAGATTATAATGTGCCCTCATATTATATAACACAGCCTCCTCCTTAGAATATAATGTACCCCCACCCATAGTATATAACACAGCCTCCTCCATAGAATATAATGTGCCCCCATAATATACAACACAGCCTCCTCCATATAATAAAATATACCCCTAATAGTATATAACACAGCCTCCTCCATAGAATATAATGTGCCCCCCATAATATATAACACAGCCTTCTCCATAGAATATAATGTGCCCCCATAGTATATAACACAGCCTCCTCATTATAACATAATGTGCTCCCCCCATAGTATATACCACAGCCTCCTCCATAGAATATAATGTGCCCAACATGGTATATAACACAGCCTCCTCCATAGAATATAATGTGCCCTCCATAGTATATAACACAGCCTCCTCCATAGAATATAATGTGCCCCCATAGTATATAACACAGCCACAGTTCAGTACTCACGGATATATATAAAAAAAACACAATCCTCACCTCTCCTCGTGCCCCGTGCTGCTCCCGCCTCCCGTATCAGCGGCTGCACTGCCCGGGCCCGGCGCACAGTGGGTGTGTGATGATAGGACGCCATCGTGCACCCGCAGTGTCAGAGGCAGAGGGGAATGATGAGGGAGGGAGAGTTTATGATACCGGTATAGTTCAATGTGGTGGCGGTGCAGCGACGGTGGGGGGAGTTGCTGCTGGCAGCAGGCGGGCCCCCCTGCCTCAAGGGCCCCATAATGGCTGCGTGATGTGCAGCTAGCTGGGGGCCCCTGGGGCAGCAGGGGCCCTAGGCAGCTGCCTAGTTTGCCTGCCGCTAACGTCGGCCCTACACACACAGCTGTGCAATCACCCGTAGACCCCCACAGACACACACAGATAAACACAGACAGACCCCCACATATTCTCCGCTAACACAGTCTCCACCCACACACACATTCTCTGCCCACACACTCTTCCTCCTGCCTTTCTGCAGCATTTTTTTGCACAAACATTCACAGCAACTCTGCAAATCTTTTTACACCTGTGGTTTTGCTGCTGATTTGACTGACTCAATGGAAGTCAATGAGTGCAGAAATGCTACAAATCCGCAAAAAGAATTGACACACTGTTGAAAATAAAACGCTGCGAATCCTCGCTGATTTTTCCGCAGCATGTGCACACCAATTCTTAAATCATATAGAGTAACATTGGTTATGCACTACATTGCGGATTTGGTGCAAAAACACTGTGGATCCCCAACAAAATCCGCAATGTGTACACATAGCCTAAAACTGATATGTTGCTTTGGGCTCAAAGTATGCAAATAGGGGTTGATGACATCTTCCCATGAAACTTTTTATTCCCAAAACCTGTGTAAATGTGTATTTAACCCCTTAACCCCAGGGTGGTTTGCATGCTAACGACCGGGCCAATTTTTACTATTCTGACCACTGTCCCTTTATAAGGTTGTAACTCTGGAACACTTGCATGGATCCTCATGATTCTGACATAGTATTCTCGTGACATATTGTTCTTCATGGTAGTGGTAAAATTTCCTTGATAGTACTTGCGTTTATTTGTGAAAAAAATGGAAATTTGGCAAAAATTTTGAAAATTTCGCAATTTTCCAACTTTGAATTTTTATGCCCTTAAATCACAGAGATATTTCACACAAAATACTTAATAAGTAACATTTTCCAAATGTCTACTTTACATCAGTACAATTTTTGAACCAAATTTTCTTTTGTTAGGAAGTTATAAGGGTTAAAATTTGACCATCGATTTCTCATTTAAAAAACACCATTTTTTTTACGGACCACATCACAATTTGAAGTCACTTTGAGGGGTCTATATGATAGAAAATACCCCAAAGTGACACCATTCTAAAAACTGTACTCCTGAAAGTGCTCAAAACCACATTCAATAAGTTTATTAACCCTTCAGGTGCTTCACAGGAATTTTTGGAATGTTTTTTAAAAAAAATAAAGATTTAACTTTTTTTCACAAAAAATTTACTTCAGATCAAATTTGTTTTATTCTACCATGGGTAACAGGAGAAATTGGACCCCAAAAGTCGTTGTACAATTTGTCCTGAGTATGCAGATACCCCATATGTGGAGGGTCCAATTTGTATGCGCTTGGGCGCATGGCAGAGCTCAGAAGGGAAAACAGACAAAGATGGAATGGTGTGCTGGCGTCATGTTGCGTTTGCAGAGCCCCTGATGCACCTAAACAGTAGAAACCCTCCATAAGTGACCCCATATTCTAAACTAGACCCCGAAGGAACTTATCTAGATGTGTTGTGAGAACTTTCAACCCCCAAGTGTTTCACTAAAGTTTGTAATGCAGAGCCGTGAAAATAAAAAAAATCTATTTTTTTTCCCCACAAAAAATGATTTTTTAGCTCCCAAATTTGTATTTTCCCAAGGGTAACAAGGGAAATTGGACTGCAAAAGTTGTTTTCAATTTGTCCTGAGTACGCCGATACCCCATATGTTGGGGTAAACCCCTGTTTGGACACACGACAGAGTTCGCAAGGGAAGGAGCGCCGTTTTACTTTTTCAGCGCAGAATTGGCTGGAATTGAGATCGGACATCATGTCGCATTTGGAGAGCCCCTGATGTGCTTAAACAGTGGAAACCCCCCAATTCTAACTCCAACCCTAACCCGAACACACTCCTAACCCTAATCCTAACCCTAACCATAACCACACCCCTAAACCGAACACATCCCTAACCCTAATCCCAAACCTAACCACATCCCTAACCCCAACACACCCCTAACCCTAATCCCAACCCTAACCATAATCCTAACCACACCCCTAACCCTGAAACACCCCTAACCCTAATCCCAATCCTAATACCAAATACTAATACCAGCCTAAATTTAGCCCCAACCCTAACGTTTGCCCTAACCATAACCCTAATGGGAACATAGAAATAAATAAATTTTTTTATTTTTTTATTTTTCCCTAACTAAGGAGGTGATGAAGGGGGGATAGCGGGTTTTTGTTTAGCAGATGTCAAACACTAAAAGATGCTTTTTATTGCAAAGAACAGTTTTTGCATCACAACATTTTGAAAGCTATAATTTTTCCATATTTTGACTCATAGAGTCATGTGAGGTCTTGTTTTTTTTTCAGGACAACATGATGTTGTTATTGGTAACATTTTTGGACACATTACATTTTTTGATCACTTTTTGTTATGATTTGTGGGAGGCAGAATGAACAAAAACCAGCAATTCATGAATTTCTTTTGGGTGGGGCATTTATACCTTTCCCCGTTCCGTGGTGAAATTGATAATGCAGTTTTATTCTTTGAGTTAGTACAATTACAGCGATACCTCATTTATATCAATTTTTATGTTTTGGCGCTTTTATACAATAAAAACTATTTTATATAATAAATAATTATTTTTGCATCGCTTTATTCTGAGAGCTATAACTTTTTTATTTTTTCACTGATGATGCTGTATAGTGGATTGTTTTTTGCGGGACAAGAAAACGTTTTCAGTGGCACCATGTTTATTTATATCCATCTTTTTGATCGCATGTTATTCCACTTTTTGTTTGGTGGTATGATGATAAAGCATTGGTTTTTGCCTTGTTTTTTTTTTTTTTTTTTTACGGTGTCCTATGAAGGAGTTAACTAGTGGGAAAGTTTTGTAGGGCGGGTCGTTATGCACACGGCGATACTAAATATGTGTACTTTTATTGTTTTTTTATTTACATAAAGAAATGTATTTTTTTGGAAAAATATTTATTTATTTTTTTCTTTATTTAGAAATGTAAAAAAAAAAATATTTTTACACATGTTAATTTTTTTAAAAACTTTTTCACATTGTCCCAGGATAGGACATCACTGTATAAAGTAAGATCGATGATCTGACACTTTGCACAGCACTCTGCACAGCATTAACCCCTTTCTGCCAATGGATGTACTATTCCGTCCATGTGGGGTGGGCCCTACTTCTCAAGGACGGAATAGTACGTCCTGTGCGATCGGCCGCGCTCCCGGCCGGGTGTCAGCTACCTATCGCAGCTGACATCTGGCACTATGTGCCAGGAGCGGTCACGGACCGCCCCCGGCACATTAACCCCCGGCAAACCGCGATCAAACATGATCGCGGTGTGCCGGAGGTACAGGGAAGCATCGTGCAAGAAGGGGGCTCCCTGCGGGCTTCCCTGAGCCCCCCGCAGCAACGCAATGTGATCGCGTTGCTGCGAGGGTCTCCTTACCTCCCTCCCTGCTCCAGACCCGGATCCAAGATGGCCGCAGCATCTGGGTCCTGCAGGGAGGGAGGTGGCTTACCAAGTGCCTGCTCAGAGCAGGCACTGTGAAGCCTGCAGTGCTGCATGTCAGATCGCTGATCTGACAGAGTGCTGTGCACACTGTCAGATCACCGATCTGTTATGTCCCCACCTGGGACAAAGTAAAAAAGTAAAAAAAAAAATTTCCACACGTGTAAAAAAAAATAACAAAATTTTTTTTTAAATAATGAAAAAAAATATATATATTATTCCCATAAATTCATTTCTTTATCTAAATTAAAAAAACAAACAATAAAAGTACACATATTTAGTATCGCCGCGTCCGTAACGACCCCACATATAAAACTATATCACTACTTAACCCCTTCAGTAAACACCGTAAGAAAAAAAAAACGAGGCAAAAAACAACGCTTTATTATCATACCGTCGAACAAAAAGTGGAATAACACGCGATCAAAAAGACAGATATAAATAACCATGGTAGCGCTGAAAGCAGCATCTTGTCCCGCAAAAAACAAGCCACCATCCAGCATCATCAGCAAAAAAAATAAAAAAGTTATAGTCCTGAGAATAATTTGCTTTATCCATTCTACCAAACGCGGAACGGTATAAACGCCTCCCCCAAAAGAAATTCATGAATAGCTGGTTTTTGGTCATTCTGCCTCACAAAAATCGGAATAAAAAACGATCAAAAAATGTCACGTGCCCGAAAATGTTACCAATAAAAACGTCAACTTATCCTGCAAAAAACAAGACCTCACATGACTCTGGACCAAAATATGGAAAAATTATAGCTCTCAAAATGTGGTAACGCAAAAAATATTTTTTGCAATAAAAAGCGTCTTTTAGTGTGTGACAGCTGCCAATCATAAAAATCCGCTAAAAAACCCACTATAAAAGTAAATCAAACCCCCCTTCATCACACCCATAGTTAGGGAAAAATTTAAAAATTTAAAAAATGTATTTATTTCCATTCTCCGGTTAGGGCTAGGGTTAGGGCTAGGGTTAGGGCTGGGGTTAGGGTTAGGGTTAGGGCTAGGGTTAGGGTTGGGGCTAGGGTTAGGGTTAGGGCTAGGGTTAAGGGTTAAGGCTACAGTTAGGGTTGGGGCTAAAGTTAGGGTTAGGGTTTGGATTACATTTACGGTTAGGAATAGGGTTGGGATTAGGGTTAGGGGTGTGTCTGGGTTAGGGTTTCAGTTATAATTGGGGGGTTTCCACTGTTTAGGCACATCAGGGGCTCTCCAAACGCGACATGGCGTCCGATCTCAATTCCAGCCAATTCTGCGTTGAAAAAGTGAAACAGTGCTCCTTCCCTTCCAAGCCCTCCCATGCGCCCAAACAGGGGTTTACCCCAACATGTGGGGTATCAGCATACTCAGGACAAATTGGACAACAACTTTTGTGGTCCAATTTCTCCTGTTACCCTTGGGAAAATACAAAACTGGGGGCTAAAAAATAATTTTTGAGGGAAAAAAAAGGATTTTTTATTTTCATGGCTCTGCGATATAAACTGTAGTGAAACACTTGGGGGTTCAAAGTTCTCACAACACATCTAGATAAGTTCATTGAGGGGTCTAGTTTCCAATATGGGGTCACTTGTGGGGAGTTTCTACTGTTTAGGTACATATGGGGCTCTGCAAATGCAATGTGACGCCTGCAGACCAATCCATCTAAGTCTGCATTCCAAATGATGCTCCTTCCCTTCCGAGCTCTGCCATGCGCTCAAACGGTGGTTCCCCCCCACATATCGGGTATCAGCGTACTCAGGACAAATTGGACAACAATATTTATGGTCCAATTTCTCCTGATACCCTTGGAAAAATACAAAACTGGGGGCTAAAAAATAATTTTTGTGGAAATTTTTTTTTTATATTTGCGCGGCTCTGCGTTATAAACTGTAGTGAAACACTTGGGGGTTCAAAGCTCTCACATCATATCTAGATGAGTTCCTTAGGGGGTCTACTTTCCAAAATGGTGTCACTTGTGGGGGGTTTCTACTGTTTAGGTACATTAGGGACTCTGCAAACGCAATGTGACGCCTGCAGACCATTCCATCTAAGTCTGTATTCCAAATGGCGCTCCTTCCCTTCCAAGCCCTCCCATGTGCCCAAACGGTGGTTCTTCCCACATATGGGGTATCAGTGTACTCAGAACAAATTGGACAACAACTTTTGGGGTCCAATGTCTCCTGTTACCCTCGGGAAAATACAAAACTGGGGGCTAAAAAATAATTTTTGTGAAAAAAAATGATTTTTTATTTTTACGGTTCTGCATTATAAATTTCTGTGAAGCACTTGGTGGGTCAAAGTGCTCACTACTCTTCTACATAAGTTCCTTAGGGGGTCTACTTTCCAAAATTGTGTCATTTGTGGGGGGTTTCAATGTTTAGGCACATCAGTGGCTCTCCAAACGCAACATGGTGTCCCATCTCAATTCCTGTCAATTTTGCATTGAAAAGTCAAACGGCGCTCCTTCCTTTCCGAGCTCTCCCATGCGCCCAAACAGTGGTTTACTCCCACATATGGGGTATCATCGTACTCAGGACAAATTGTACAACAAAGTTTGGTGTCCATTTTCTCCTGTTACCCTTGGTAAAATAAAACAAATTGGAGCTGAAGTAAATTTTTTGTGAACAAAAGTCAAATGTTCATTTTTATTTAAACATTCCAAAAATTCCTGTGAAACACCTGAAGGGTTAATAAACTTCTTGAATGTGGTTTTGAGCACCTTGAGGGGTGCAGTTTTTAGAATGGTGTCACACTTGGGTATTTTCTATCATATAGACCCCTCAAAATGACTTCAAATGAGATGTGGTCCCTAAAAAGAAATGGTGTTGTAAAAATGAGAAATTGCTGGTCAACTTTTAACCCTTATAACTCCCTAACAAAAAAAATTTTTGGTTCCAAAATTGTGCTGATGTAAAGTAGACATGTGGTAAATGTTACTTATTAAGTATATTGTGTGACATATCTCTGTGATTTAATTGCATAAAAATTCAAATTTGGAAAATTGCGAAATTTTCTAATTTTTCACCAAATTTTTGTTTTTTTCACAAATAAACGCAGGTAATATCAAAGAAATTTTACCACTGTCATGAAGTACAATATGTCTCGAGAAAACATTGTCAGAATCACCGGGATCCGTTGAAGCGTTCCAGAGTTATAACCTCATAAAGGGACAATGGTCAGAATTGTAAAAATTGGCCCGGTCCATAACGTGCAAACCACCCTTGGGGGTAAAGGGGTTAAAGGAGGCTTCTCAGGTCCTGCTCTCAGTAGGCAAAGAGAAGCCACCTCCCTGCAGGACTCGGAAGGACCCCGCGGCCATCTTGGAGCCGGGGGCCTGCAGGGAGGAAACCCTCTAAACAGCCGATCATAACGTGTTATTCTGAGGGTCACAGGAAAGCAAGCAGGGAGCCCCCTCCCTGCGCAATGCTTCCCTATGCCACAGGAACACTGCAATCTTGTTTGATCGCAATGTTCTGGGGGTTAAATTGCCGGGAGTGGTCCGTGACCGCTCCTGGCACGTAGTGCCGGGTGTCAGGTGATACCCGGCCGCTATCAGCCACGCTTCACGTGAGCGCAGCTGATCGCGTATGATGTACTATCCCGTCCCTGGGAATTAAGTCCCAGGTCACATGGACGGGATAGTACGTCCAATGGCAGAAATGGGTTAATGTAGTGTAATTGCGAGTGCTACTTTAAATGGTGATAATTTGTCACTAATTTATTCAAATAAATGCTTTATGTTCCATAAAAATAATATATAAACACATGGTCAAAATTGTTGGTACCCCTCGTTTAATGACGGAAAAACCCACAAAGGTCACAGAAATAACTTGAATCTGACAAAAGTAACAATAAATAAAAAATCTATGAAAATGAACAAATGAAAGTCAGACATTGCTTTTCAACTATGCATCCATAATTTATTTTAAAAAATTAAACTCATGACATAGGACTGCACAGAAATGATGGTACCCTTACCTCAATATTTTGTTGCACAACCTTTTGAGGCAATCACTGCAATCAAACGATTCCTGTAACTGTCAATGAGACTTCTGCACCTCTCAACAGGTATTTTGGCCCACTCCTCAAGAGCAAACTGCTCCAGTTGTCTCGTGTTTGAAGGTTGCCTTTTCCAGACAGCATGTTCCAGCTCTTTCCAAAGATACTCAATAGGATTTAGGTCAGGGCTCATAGAAGGCCACTTCAGAATAGTCCAATGTTTTCCTCTAAGTCATTCTTGGGTGTTTTTAGCTGTGTGTTTTGGGTCATTATCCTGTTGCAAGACCCATGACCTGTGACTGAGACCAAGCTTTCTGACACTGGGCAGCACATTACTCTCTAGAATCCCTTGATAGTCTTGAGATTTCATTATACCATGGACAGATTCTAGACACCCTGTTCCAGATGCAGCAAAGCAGCCCCAGAACATAACAGAGCCCCCTCCATGATTCACAGTAGGGACTGTGTTCTTTTCATTTTTCCTTCTTTGAAAAGTTCCATTTCTGTCTCATCAGTCCATAGGACATTCTCCCAGAAGCTTTGTGTCTTGTGAACATGTAATTTGGCAAATTCCAGTCTGGCTTTTTTATGATTTTTTTTCCAACATGGTGTCCCCCTTGGTCATCTCCCATGAAGTCCACTTTGGCTCATACAATGACAGATGGTGCGATCTGACACTGATGTTCCTTGAGCTTTAAGTTCACCTTTAATCTGTTTAGAAGTTTTTCTGGGCTCTTTTGTTACCATTTATATCCGTCTTTTTGATTTGTCATCAATTTTCCTCCTGCGGCCACGTCCAGGGAGGTTGGCTCCAGTCCCATGGATCTTAAATTTCTGAATAATATGTGCAACTGTAGTCAGGAACATCAAGCTGCTTGGAAATGGTCTTATAACTTTTACCTCTAACATGTTTGTCTATCATTTTCTTTCTAATCTCCTGACACAACTCTTTCCTTCACTTCCTCTGGTCCATGTTGAAAGTGATACACACCATGTCGCCAAACAGCACAGTGAGTATCTGTAGCCCGATATACAGGCCCACTCACTGATTCCAAGATTGTAGACACCTGTGAAGCTAGTTAGTGGACCCACCTTGATTTATCATGTCCTTTTTGTCACATTATTTTAAGGGGTACCATCATTTCTGTCCAGGCCTATTTCATGAGTTTTATTTATTTGTTTTAATTCTGTGGAAGCATGGTTGAAATGCAATGTCTGACTTTCATTTGTTTATTTTCATAGATTTTTTATTTATGATTACTTTTGTCAGATTCAAGTTATTTCTGTGACCGTTGTGGGTTTTTCTGTCATTAAACGAGGGGTACCAACAATTTTGACCACATGTGTAAGTAAAAGACATCCTGTCTGTACTAAAAAGAAATCAAAGAAAACAATCAGATAATCTATGGGTGAATATTGAGCAACAGTGCTTTAACCCCTTACCGGCATCGGACGTACTATACCGTCCGATGCCGGCTCCCCTGCTTTGATGCAGGGCTCCGCGGTGAGCCCGCACCAAAGCCGGGACATGTCAGCTTTTTTGAACAGCTGACATGTGCCCGTAATAGGTGTGGGCAGAATCGCGATCTGCCCGCACCTATTAACTAGTTAAATGCCGCTGTCAAACGCAGACAGCGGCATTTAACTACCGCTTCCGGCCGGGCGGCCGGAAATGACGTCATCGCCGACCCCCGTCACATGATCGGGGGTCGGCGATGCGTCTACATTGTAACCATAGAGGTCCTAGAGACCTTTATGGTTACTGATTGCCCGTCGCTGTGAGCGCCCCCCTGTGGTCGGCGCTCACAGCACACGTGCAATTCTGCTACATAGCAGCGATCAGCAGATCGCTGCTATGTAGCAGAGCCGATCGTGCTGTGCCTGCTTCTAGCCTCCCATGGAGGCTATTGAAGCATGGCAAAAGTTAAAAAAAAAAGTTTAAAAAAATGTGAAAAAAATAAAAAAAACATAAAAGTTTAAATCACCCCCCTTTCGCCCCAATCAAAATAAATCAATAAAAAAAATATCAAATCTACACATATTTGGTATCGCCGCGCTCCGAATCGCCCGATCTATCAATTAAAAAAAAGTATTAACCTGATCGCTAAACAGCGTAGCAGGAAAAAAATTCGAAACGCCAGAATTACGTTTTTTTGGTCGCCGCGACATTGCATTAAAATGCAATAAAGGGCGATCAAAAGAACGTATCTGCACCGAAATGCTATCATTAAAAACGTCATCTCGGCACGCAAAAAATAAGCCCTCAACCGACCCCAGATCATGAAAAATGGAGACGCTACGAGTATCGGAAAATGGCGCAATTTTTTTTTTTTTTTTTTTTTTTTTTTTAGCAAAGTTTGGAATTTTTTTCACCACTTAGATAAAAAATAACCTAGTCATGTTTGGTGTCTTTGAACTCGTAATGACCTGGAGAATCATAATGGCAGGTCATTTTTAGCATTTAGTGAACCTAGCAAAAAAGCCAAACAAAAAACCAGTGTGTGATTGCACTTTTTTTGTAATTTCACCGCACTTGGAATTTTTTTCCCGTTTTCTAGTACATGACATGCTAAAACCAATGATGTCGTTCAAAAGTACAACTTGTCCCGCAAAAAATAAGCCCTCACATGGCCAAATTGACAGAAAAATAAAAAAGTTATGGCTCTGGGAAGGAGGGGAGCGAAAAACGAACACGGAAAAACGAAAAATCCCCCGGTCATGAAGGGGTTAATCAGTAGTATCATTGCTCCGACACATTTAAAACATATCATATACTGACATGGAAGAAGCAATTTTGCTAAAATACAAAAATGACAAGTATTACATTTAAGATTTTTTATACATATTTTTGATTTTGAAGTAACAAAATATACAGTATATCTTACCTAATGGAGAGCCATCAAACTGTGTTACTGGAACATCAGGGATATGCCAGAAGCGGAGCTGCCCAGTCGAATCACCAGAGTACAATATTTTAAAAAATGGCTCCTTTCTTTCATTCACAAAACCCATTGTACATGAAGAGCTCTGTACGAATGCAGAAAAAAAGTTAACAAGCAATAAATTAATCCTTTTACAGTGCAAAACATGTACCTTCTGCAGCCATTATATTATTCTGCCTTCATATTGTGTAGTTTCATAAGCATTAATTTATCTTTGATGTGTTGTTGTTCATGGAATCCAGTTATATGATTTAGTACTATTCCCCTCTTCTGGGCTATGGCGCTAAGGCAGGTGGGAAACAGATGTGAGCAAAACCACGTGTGGAAACACCATCACTATACCCTACCAATTGGTTTTAACAGCTTTATTGATCTACCTTCTATTATAGATAGATGTTCGCTGGTATAAAAGTTGACCATTATAAAGTAGGACGGTGCTATATGAGGACATGCATGTCTGGTTACAAAGGGTGCGCGACATATACAGCACAATAGATATAAAGGCTCTATTTTATCCCTAAAAATGTTCATGCCAATCAGATCTCAAATCCCCAATCTTCTTCCGACTCTGATCTCCCCGAATAGTTACATAATGAAAGCATGCAATTACTGTCACAGTGATCACATTTTCAGCCCATTCAGTTTTCTTTGTGTATAATCCACTATTTTTCTTCTTTACATCCTATGGGAGGGTGGTCCTACTGCATGTTACTATAGGTCATCTGCTATGTGTTTGTGTCATGAAAACTAGACCTTCTCTTATGCAAACAAACATTTAAACAAACATTCTACAAAATCAAAATAATACCTAGGATCTTATCTCTAGTATACAAGGATTAGCCTAATGGATGTAAAATATTTAGAGGACTTTTTGAAGATAAAAAAGAATACCTCCTCTATCACCCTTGTGGAGCACAGCAAGTGAGGGGTGATTGTTTCTTTTAGTAATCCTCCATCCACCGGATATACACTCTTAGAAAGGCCACTGCAGAAAGAAAGCAACATAAGGCTTTAAAATGACATCTAACATAAAGGTGACTGACAGGGTTAAAATTCTTAGCACCAAAAGAAAAGTTGCAAAAATTGTAACTAATTACTTTTGTTTTCTTGGAAATCATTGCACCATCTGCCCAATCAAGTTCTACATGGGTAATCTTATTTCTTCATCTCCTGCTGCTTCACATAAAGACTGAAGAGTGCCAAACTCAAGCCAAATGTTCTAATGTCAAAGGGGTTTTGTTATGGGTTTTGATCAAGTGTGACAAGAAGGGATTTTGTACAATGCACTTGCAAACTGCTTACTTTGTACCTGGACTTATCATACTCCATTTCTGTGTGAGCCCACCTGTTCAGCAGCTGGTAGATATAGCTGTGCCCATCCTGCGTCCAGATGATAAATCGATTAGCAGCTAGGAACTCACCACCAGCAAAAACCTGGCCATTTTTACAAACATCCGTGCAGAAGAGTGAAAAATCACAGTAATCATAAACCTGGAAACAAAGGAAATGGTAATACTGAGGGCTATTAAATTCGGGACAGTATAAGATATAGCAGAAACATTTAAGTTACAGTATGCATTAATACTAGAGATGAGAAAATCTTTAGAAATTCTAATTTGCCTACTTCATCAAATATCCCTCCAAAAGTAAGATTTGCGACAAATGAATTTACATAAATTACGTTATTGAAAAGCCTATAATTTTCCTGACAGATATGTGAAGACCACTGTGCATTCCCCTTGGAGGAAGTTGAACATGGTTTGAGCTCCGTAATACAAACACAGCCTTTTTAATGTCTAAATGACTTGCACCCAGTAGCGTAGCTACCGAGGGGGAGAGGGTGCGAGGGCCCACCCAGAGCTACAGTACTGTAACTGTATTGGCTTGCACAGCGCGCCCATACAGTTAAATTCTGTGGCAGAGCAGGGAGAATCGATCTCCCTGCTCTGCCGCCCGGCCTCTATGGGGACCCTGAGCAGGCGGGGGGACCCGGTGCTAGCAGTCTTTGTTGTATTCTCTGCAGACGAGTTGTAGCTGGAAGAAGTTGTCATGTCGGTCTAGGCCAGATGGAAAAGACTGGAAAAATGAACGATTCCATCAGAAAGGACGTCAGCGGTAAGACATTATCTGTAACTGTGCAGTGATCTCTTATATGTTCTATAGGGGTGGTATCTACCACTGACCATATGGCAGTAATATCCATATTGGTCTTTATATAGAGATTATCTTCAGTAACAGCACGGTCATCTGCTGAGGTTCTCCTCCAGTATTAGGGCGCGTCACCGAGTTGTAATCAAGGTTACCTGGTTAGGGGCCCACTCAGAAGCTTCACGTCCCTGAACCAAAACTCTAGCTACTCAGCTTGCACCTATCTAGTTACAGGAAAACTGATGGTAACCAACAGTTTATTTAACAACACACTGCAGTAGCAAACTTTTTAGGCTACCAAAATTGTAGAAACATCCTAAAAATGATCTCATAAAACGGAGAAGAAAAGCGTTTGGATGGCACTCAAGAGTATAACGCTGCACAGCCTATGGACTTCGCAACTTCTGACAACTAGGCGTCACGCAAGCTATGGGTATATAGGTGCTCTGCATACAAATCAAAGAGATATATATAGTCCAGGAAAGCAGAAAAATATGCGGCACTCACCCAGAAGAAGCTGTATTTATGTGCTCTTTATTGGAACAAGAATGTGCATACATCCATTTAGGACATCAGGTGGAGCGGAGGGTGCGGTGATGGAGGCTGGACGACGGCCGTTTCGCAACTAAATGTGCTTCAACGGGTCCGTTGAAGCACATTTAGTTGCGAAACGGCCGTCGTCCAGCCTCCATCACCGCACCCTCCGCTCCACCTGATGTCCTAAATGGATGTATGCACATTCTTGTTCCAATAAAGAGCACGTAAATACAGCTTCTTCTGGGTGAGTGCCGCATATTTTTCTGCTTTCCTGGACTAAAAATGATCTCTCTTGGGGAAACAAATGCAAGCATCGCAGCAGTTTATTGACATATAGCGTACAATGAAGAAGCAGTGGCATTTTCACATAATTGAGTGCAATAATTATTACTGTGTTGGGGTATAAAGAGCTTTGCTCTTTGCTAGATGAAGAAGTGCTAGCTATTTTATAAGCTGTCCAAAAATTATCCCTCTAATAGGGAGACAAAACAGATGTATTTGTGAAGTTGTTCATTTTGTGAAAGAAAATTCCTCTTAATTAATTAAAAAAATGTGGTTTTGAACATTTTAAACAGTTTGGCGCTTTCTGATATTTTTTCCATTTCTGACCTGCTTTGTGGAGGGACCAAAATATCGAGAAAGTGTTGACCTTGCATGAAGCATATAGCGGTCACCTGTGGTCGGCAAGTGTCCACTATGCAAAGGCTTAACCATTTTTGGAACTCATATTTTCCTGTTAATACTTCAATTCCCAGATAAAAAAAAATCTTAAAGGGAACCTGTCACCTGAATTTGGCGGGACCAGTTTTGGGTCATATGGGCGGAGTTTTCAGGTGTTTGATTCACCCTTTCCTTACCCGCTGGCTGCATGCTGGCCGGAATATTGGATTGAAGTTCATTCTCTGTCCTCCGTAGTACACGCCTGCGCAAAGCAAGATTACCTTGCACAGGCGTGTACTACGGAGGACAGAGAATGAACTTCAATCCAATATTGCGGCCAGCATGCAGCCAGCGGGTAAGGAAAGGGTGAATCAAAAACCCAAAAACTCCGCCCATATGACCCAAAACTGGTCCCGCCAAATTCAGGTGACAGGTTCCCTTTAATTTGAGGACAAAATTATCTTCTTTACAGAAAATTTCATTTAAGGAACTCAAAGAATTTTGGTTTAATAATTTTAAAAACAAATTTTTATCACTCAGACCTTCTGTGCGCAGGGTCCACAAATACAGAGAAGTGTTGACTGTGCAGGAAGCGCATAGTGGTCACCTGATCATGCATGAAGTTGGCAACCATCCCCTGTGCAAAAGTTACACTGATAAGGAAACAAAGATTTTCATGCTAATATGCCTATTCCACCACTCCAAAAATTTCTGAACAATTTTGGAAAAAATGTATAATTTTTTTTATTGCTAATTTATCGAATTTCAAAAAGTTTGGTTAGATAATTTTCAACAATTCTCACAGTTCTGATCGGGGTGACACTGGAAAAACTCAGCCCAGACACAGTAACTATAATATTTAATTTTGGCTATAATTAAAAAGAAGGCAAGTTTGTCGTATCGAAAAATTGATGCACATAATGCAATACATTTTGGTTGAACAATTTTTTGTCTTGTGTACAAACCATTCAGGGATGGCTTTTAGGTGCAAAAAGTATTGGCGGCTATATATCTTCAATTGAACTAGAGCTCATGCAATATTTTTGCAAACAGCAATAGAATTCTAGTGGTCTGGGATCAGTTGTGGCAAACTTGAACATATGGGAATACAATTTCCATGTACTTGGATAATTGAATGCATGTTTCTTGGGCAAACAAAACGACAACTGATGATTCAATGGAGGTAGAGGAGAAAGTGTATGCATGCAGTGGATCAGGATGATGATGTGGTCGATGACAACAACAAGGTGCTTTTCACGGGATTACCATGACACAGAGGAGCCAGAAGACCTTGGTATCTGTTTAGAGTCTTACTCCTGCGCTGAATAGAAGCACTTCACGTTCTTTTAAAACAGTGTAAATTTCTTTGGGCAGTACAGGAGTTAGGGAGCTCTGGGAGCTACGGTTCTCAGCTAAGCATAGTTAGCCACTCCTAGCCACAATATAATCTTGGTTCTGACCAACACACAAAATCAGAGCTAGCTTTTGCTGCATAGCTGGGAGGATAGAAGTTAGTGGTTATATGAGAAGGCATTTGGTGAGTTTATCTGTGACTGTTGCTTGGTTCAGTAAGTGTGATAATTCCATTTCTTTCTCTTACTTTGGTTTTTCCCGATCTTCCACTCCCTGATGCATTTCTTTGTTATATGTGAGTAAATATTTGTATGCCTGGTATTTTCTGTTGCCCCTGTTCGTGTTACCGTGTTCGCCTGGTTGGTGTACTACAGTGCACAACTCCTCCCCTCTTCCCTGGGTGGGGGAAAGGTAAAGAAGGAGGGCAGATTCAGGAGATAAGGCGAGGTACAGCTTCAGAAGTAACATTAAGAGCTAGGGCACCCCCTAGTGTTAGGGACCCTGGTCCCAGGTCACCCGACAACCGAGTCATGATAGTACTACTTGTGGGTGCACAAAGGTTACCAGAAAGATGATCATGAGGAGAGGAATGAGGACAGCTTGAGTCTTGCTCATCTTACTGTCAGTTTTCTTTCTCCACATGAAAAGGTGATGTCTCTTCATGGGCTGACAGAATGATGTAATTTCTGTTGTGAATTCTGTGGCAGAGCTCCCTCCTGTGGTCACAAGTGGTACTTCGGCTGGTTCTCTCTGTGAGCTTCCGTTGGTGGAGGAAAGTGGTACTGCGGCTTCTGAGTTTCCTTCCTCAGGTGATGTGGTGAAGTCGTTAGGTGCTGCTCTATTTAACTCCACCTAGTGCTTTGATCCTGGCCTCCAGTCAATGTTCTAGTATTGGACCTGTTTCCTCCTGGATCGTTCCTGTGGCCTGCTGCTCTGCATAGCTAAGTTCCTCTTTGCTATTTGTTTGCTGTTTTTTTTCTGTCCAGCTTGTCAATTTGTTTTTTTCTGCTTGCTGGAAGCTCTGGGACGCAGAGCGTGTACCTCCGTGCCGTTAGTTCGGTACGGAGGGTCTTTTTGCCCCCTTTGCGTGGTTCTTGTAGGGTTTTGTGTTGACCGCAAAGTTACCTTTCCTATCCTCGCTCTGTTCAGAAAGTTGGGCCTCACTTTGCTTAATCTATTTCATCTCTACGTTTGTCTTTTCATCTTAACTCACAGTCATTATATGTGGGGGCTGCCTTTTCCTTTGGGGTATTTCTCTGAGGCAAGGTAGGCTTATTTTCTATCTTCAGGCTAGCTAGTTTCTCAGGCCGTGCCGAGTTGCATAGGGAGCGTTAGGCGCAATCCACGG
The DNA here is from genome assembly GCF_032444005.1 of Ranitomeya imitator. Taxonomy (NCBI): domain Eukaryota; kingdom Metazoa; phylum Chordata; class Amphibia; order Anura; family Dendrobatidae; genus Ranitomeya; species Ranitomeya imitator. The sequence goes on along the minus strand of NC_091285.1, from coordinate 489,007,629 downwards.
CTGCCTTTAGTGTGGTTGGAGAGGATTAGGGATTGCGGTCAACAGAGTTCCCACGTCTCAGAGCTCGTTCTTGTTTTTTGGGTTATTGCCAGGTCACTGTATGTGCGCTGACCTCTATGTCCATTGTGGTACTGAATTACCTTTCATAACAGTACTGGAGGCCAAAAGTACTAATGATTCCCAATAGAGGGAAAAAAGAAGTTCTGAGACCATTTTTTTTTCTTTGCACTGTGTTTTGCCTTTTTTTTCCCCTAGACATTTGGGTGGTTCAGGACACAGGTGTAGCAATGGACATTAAAGGTCTGTCTTCATGTGTGGATCAGCTCACGGCAAGAGTACAAAGTATTCAAGACTTTGTGGTTCAGAATTCTATGTTAGAACCAAGAATTCCTATTCCTGATTTGTTTTTTGGAGATAGAACTAAATTTCTGAGTTTCAAAAATAATTGTAAACTATTTCTGGCTTTGAAACCTCGCTCCTCTGGTGACCCAGTTCAACAAGTTAGGATCGTTATTTCTTTTTTGCGTGGCGACCCTCAGGACTGGGCATTTTCTCTTGCGTCAGGAGATCCTGCATTAAGTAATATCGATGCATTTTTCCTGGCGCTCGGATTGCTGTACGATGAGCCTAATTCTGTGGATCAGGCAGAGAAGAATTTGCTGGCTCTGTGTCAGGGTCAGGATGAAATAGAGGTATATTGTCAGAAATTTAGAAAGTGGTCCGTACTCACTCAGTGGAATGAAGGTGCGCTCGCAGCTATTTTCAGAAAAGGTCTCTCTGAAGCCCTTAAGGATGTCATGGTGGGATTTCCTATGCCTGCTGGTCTGAATGAGTCTATGTCTTTGGCCATTCAGATCGGTCGACGCTTGCGCGAGCTTAAATCTGTGCACCATTTGGCGATATTACCTGAGCTTAAACCTGAGCCTATGCAGTGCGATAGGACTTTGACCAGAGTTGAACGGCAAGAACACAGACGTCTGAATGGGCTGTGTTTCTACTGTGGTGATTCCACTCATGCTATCTCTGATTGTCCTAAGCGCACTAAGCGGTTCGCTAGGTCTGCCACCATTGGTACGGGACAGTCAAAATTTCTTCTGTCTGTTACCTTGATCTGCTCTTTGTCATCGTATTCTGTCATGGCATTTGTGGACTCAGGCGCTGCTCTGAATTTGATGGACTTGGAGTATGCTAGGCATTGTGGGTTTTTCTTGGAGCCCTTGCACTGTCCTATTCCATTGAGAGGAATTGATGCTACGCCTTTGGCCAAGAATAAGCCTCAGTACTGGACCCAGCTGACCATGTGCATGGCTCCTGCACATCAGGAGGTTATTCGCTTTCTGGTGTTGCATAATCTGCATGATGTGGTCGTGTTGGGGTTGCCATGGCTACAAGTCCATAATCCAGTATTAGATTGGAAATCCATGTCTGTGTCCAGCTGGGGTTGTCAGGGGGTACATGGTGATGTCCCATTTCTGACTATTTCGTCATCCACCCCTTCTGAGGTCCCTGAGTTCTTGTCTGATTACCGGGATTTATTTGATGAGCCCAAGTCCGATACCCTACCTCCGCATAGGGATTGTGATTGTGCTATCGATTTGATTCCTGGTAGTAAATTCCCAAAAGGTCGACTGTTTAATTTATCTGTGCCTGAGCACGCCGCTATGCGGAGTTATGTGAAGGAGTCTTTGGAGAAGGGGCATATTCGCCTGTCATCGTCGCCATTAGGAGCAAGGTTCTTTTTTGTAGCCAAGAAGGATGGTTCACTGAGACCTTGTATAGATTACCGCCTTCTAAATAAGATCACGGTTAAATTTCAGTACCCCTTGCCATTGTTATCTGATTTGTTTGCTCGGATTAAGGGGGCTAGTTGGTTCACCAAGATAGATTTTCGTGGTGCGTATAATCTTGTGCGTATTAAGCGAGGCGATGAGTGGAAAACTGCATTTAATACGCCCGAGGGCCATTTTGAGTATCTAGTAATGCCATTCGGACTTGCCAATGCTCCATCAGTGTTTCAGTCCTTTATGCATGACATCTTCCGAGAGTACCTGGATAAATTCCTGATTGTGTACTTAGATGACATTTTGATCTTCTCGGATGATTGGGAGTCTCATGTGAAGCAGGTCAGAACGGTGTTTCAGGTCATGCGTGCTAATTCTTTGTTTGTGAAGGGATCAAAGTGTCTCTTTGGTGTTCAGAAGGTTTCATTTTTGGGGTTCATCTTTTCCCCTTCTACTATCGAGATGGACCCTGTTAAGGTCCAAGCCATCCATAATTGGACTCAGCCGACATCTCTGAAAAGTCTGCAAATGTTCCTGGGCTTTGCTAATTTTTATCGTCGCTTCATCTGCAATTTTTCTAGTATTGCTAAACCATTGACCGATTTGACTAAGAAAGGTGCTGATTTGGTCAATTGGTCTTCTGCTGCGGTGGAAGCTTTTCAAGAGTTGAAGCGTCGTTTTTCTTCTGCCCCTGTGTTGTGTCAACCAGATGTTTCGCTTCCGTTCCAGGTCGAGGTTGATGATTCTGAGATTGGAGCAGGGGCTGTTTTGTCGCAGAGAAGTTCTGATTGCTCAGTGATGAAACCATGCGCCTTCTTTTCCAGGAAGTTTTCACCTGCTGAGCGAAATTATGATGTGGGCAATCGAGAGTTGCTGGCCATGAAGTGGGCATTCGAGGAGTGGCGTCATTGGCTTGAAGGAGCTAAGCATCGCATGGTGGTCTTGACTGATCATAAGAACTTGACTTATCTCGAGTCCGCCAAGCGGTTGAATCCTAGACAAGCTCGTTGGTCGTTGTTTTTTGCCCGTTTTGACTTTGTGATTTCATACCTTCCGGGCTCTAAAAATGTGAAGGCGGATGCTCTGTCTAGGAGTTTTGTGCCCGACTCTCCGGGTGTATCTGAGCCGGCGGGTATCCTCAAAGAGGGAGTAATTGTGTCTGCCATCTCCCCTGATTTGCGGCGGGTGCTGCAAAAATTTCAGGCTAATAAACCTGATCGTTGCCCAGCGGAGAAACTGTTTGTCCCTGATAGGTGGACGAATAAAGTTATCTCTGAGGTTCATTGTTCGGTGTTGGCTGGTCATCCTGGAATCTTTGGTACCAGAGAGTTAGTGGCTAGATCCTTTTGGTGGCCATCTCTGTCGCGGGATGTGCGTACTTTTGTGCAGTCCTGTGGGATTTGTGCTCGGGCTAAGCCCTGCTGTTCTCGTGCCAGTGGGTTGCTTTTGCCCTTGCCGGTCCCGAAGAGGCCTTGGACACATATCTCTATGGATTTTATTTCAGATCTTCCCGTCTCTCAAAAGATGTCAGTCATTTGGGTGGTCTGTGATCGCTTCTCTAAGATGGTCCATTTGGTACCCTTGTCTAAATTGCATTCCTCCTCTGATTTGGTGCCATTGTTTTTCCAGCATGTGGTTCATTTACATGGCATTCCAGAGAATATCGTTTCTGACAGAGGTTCCCAGTTTGTTTCGAGGTTTTGGCGAGCCTTTTGTGGTAGGATGGGCATTGACTTGTCTTTTTCCTCGGCTTTCCATCCTCAGACTAATGGCCAGACCGAACGAACCAATCAGACCTTGGAAACATATCTGAGATGCTTTGTTTCTGCTGATCAGGATGACTGGGTGTCCTTTTTGCCTTTGGCTGAGTTCGCCCTTAATAATCGGGCCAGCTCGGCTACCTTGGTTTCACCGTTTTTCTGCAACTCTGGGTTCCATCCTCGTTTCTCTTCAGGGCAGGTTGAGTCTTCGGACTGTCCTGGTGTGGATACTGTGGTGGACAGGTTGCAGCAGATTTGGACTCATGTAGTGGACAATTTGACTTTGTCCCAGGAGAAGGCTCAACGTTTCGCTAATCGCAGACGCTGTGTGGGTCCCCGACTTCGGGTTGGGGACTTGGTTTGGTTATCTTCTCGTCATATTCCTATGAAGGTTTCCTCTCCTAAGTTTAAACCTCGTGTTATTGGTCCGTATAGGATTTCTGAGGTTCTTAATCCTGTGTCTTTTCGTCTGACCCTTCCAGATTCTTTTTCCATACATAACGTATTCCATAGGTCATTGTTGCGGAGATACGTGGCACCTATGGTTCCATCTGTTGATCCTCCTGCCCCGGTTTTGGTGGAGGGGGAGTTGGAGTATATTGTGGAGAAGATTTTGGATTCTCGTGTTTCAAGGCGGAAACTCCAGTATCTGGTTAAGTGGAAGGGTTATGCTCAGGAAGATAATTCCTGGGTCTTTGCCTCTGATGTCCATGCTCCCGATCTTGTTCGTGCCTTTCATATGGCTCATCCTGGTCGTCCTGGGAGCTCTGGTGAGGGTTCGGTGACCCCTCCTCAAGGGGGGTACTGTTGTGAATTCTGTGGCAGAGCTCCCTCCTATGGTCACAAGTGGTACTTCGGCTGGTTCTCTCTGTGAGCTTCCGTTGGTGGAGGAAAGTGGTACTGCGGCTTCTGAGTTTCCTTCCTCAGGTGATGTGGTGAAGTCGTTAGGTGCTGCTCTATTTAACTCCACCTAGTGCTTTGATCCTGGCCTCCAGTCAATGTTCTAGTATTGGACCTGTTTCCTCCTGGATCGTTCCTGTGGCCTGCTGCTCTGCATAGCTAAGTTCCTCTTTGCTATTTGTTTGCTGTTTTTTTTCTGTCCAGCTTGTCAATTTGTTTTTTTCTGCTTGCTGGAAGCTCTGGGACGCAGAGGGTGTACCTCCGTGCCGTTAGTTCGGTACGGAGGGTCTTTTTGCCCCCTTTGCGTGGTTCTTGTAGGGTTTTGTGTTGACCGCAAAGTTACCTTTCCTATCCTCGCTCTGTTCAGAAAGTTGGGCCTCACTTTGCTTAATCTATTTCATCTCTACGTTTGTCTTTTCATCTTAACTCACAGTCATTATATGTGGGGGCTGCCTTTTCCTTTGGGGTATTTCTCTGAGGCAAGGTAGGCTTATTTTCTATCTTCAGGCTAGCTAGTTTCTCAGGCCGTGCCGAGTTGCATAGGGAGCGTTAGGTGCAATCCACGGCTGCCTTTAGTGTGGTTGGAGAGGATTAGGGATTGCGGTCAACAGAGTTCCCACGTCTCAGAGCTCGTTCTTGTTTTTTGGGTTATTGCCAGGTCACTGTATGTGCGCTGACCTCTATGTCCATTGTGGTACTGAATTACCTTTCATAACAAATTTCTATTTGATGTGTGCCAGAATGTACCCGGTTTATTTTCCAGCAGTGAAACCTGCACGATGCAATAGATTGGTCCTCTAACAATGTGGAAAAGAATTTCCACACACGAGAAGCCTGCCTTGCTCCTACCGTGACCAGACCTTTCAGGTGCTGTAGAACCTCCTCTACCAACAGCACATGTGGCAATACCAGCTCCTGAGCTGGCTGCAGGAAAAGCTGATTAGGCCCTACAAGATGTTTGTGATGCATGTCGCCAGCACTGGGTATCGCCAATGCCAGCTACCTCCTCTTCTGATGACCTCAACTCCTGTCTGGTTCTCTGGTTTATTCAACACAGAATCATCATCATCATCATCTATGATTCAGCTGACAGGTGCATATATGTGTGAAATGGCTGTAACCATGCCCCAGAACGAACTGACAAGCATCTCTGTACTACTGCACTGCTATGCCGGCTGTCAGTCAGTGCCGGTGGGGTGGTTACAGCCGCTGCTCACTATGTACCGAAGCCGTGCTGGCCTTGCCTCTTTGACTGAAAGCCCAAGACTGCCAGGAGAAAGAAGGTTAATTTTCTCCTGGCACCAGGGAGTTCAGTGCGGTCGCAGCACAGCGTCATAACACTATTAGCGTGCAAATTAAGCCAATATCTACATGTTAATAGCATCTGTCAGCCCTACTTTTAGGTACAAAGGAAAAATTGACTTTCCAGCCAATGTGCTAAACATGAGGATTCCCTTTGTTGACAACTTTTTGAGAGAATAAAACATTTTATATCTCACCATATAATTTCATGAAGATCAGAAGTGACACTTTATACATTTAACATCACCATACAGTGAGAAAAAGATGGATATCAACTCAAGCACTTATTTTAGAAGCTACTCATGCTGTTACCGTGAGACAAACATACAATATAATAAGAAGATCAGCACCTTCCAGGAAGTGGAGCAAATCACGAGCAGTAACCTCTCTGTATACATGCAGAATCGTACTGCGCAATAATTCGCCATCTCCAAACGTTTTGATTCTGTTTCATAGACATTTAACTTTTCCTGTATTGAAGAAAATATTGATATAAATCTTATAAATTATTGTTTGTACTTACAAATCCATATGCAATGTAATAATGCAACAAATGCAATAATGCAATACATGTCTTTAAAGCAAGAATGTTTCCTATGGATTTATTTAGACGTCAAAATAATGATATCTTTCCATCATAGGAATACATAGCGGCAGCCCACACCAGGTCTACTCTTCCTCCGTCATCACAATTTCAATGGTATCCACAACCCCAGGATGCAGATACCACTGAAGAGAATGAGAATTGAAAGCCAGAAGCTCCATGATGCACCATTCAGCGTGTTCCACTGGATCTGTGACCCCATTCAGTGCAGGCACGATGACATCACTACATTGTGCCTGTAGTGTGGAGCCTCCCCACTCACACTACACAGATTCAACCAGCATACCAGGGGAATGGGGGAAAGTGAATAGTGTGTTGCTTTTTTTTTTTAAGTGGTCAGTAATTTTGGAGACATCATAATAGGTGGAGGGCTGGTGAGTCCCATTAGACTGAGTTTGATGCTGGTGGTAGCTCTCACGCTGAGTGGGGGGCTGGTGGGGGCCATTATACAGAGTAGGGATTTGGAGGCCATTATACTAAGTTTGGAGTTGTGAGGGCCATTATACTGTGTGATTGACTATGGGAGCCATTACATTGAGTGAGTGTCTGTGGGGTCCTCATGCTGATTCAGGGACTTTGGGTACTCCCATAATGAGTGTGGGGCTGTGGATGACTCATATGGAAAGACCTCAAAAATATATATATAAAACTTTTAATAAATATGATTAAAAATTATTAAAAGGACTAACAACAAGTAAGCCACACAACACAATGTAGTTAGGGATCATCCTAGACCAACCCTATAAAATTTCTCACCTGCGTTCCTGCCGACCAGCAGAGGTTAGCACACTATATATGCGATAATGGCGCCCTGGCTCCTAGGCGGCTGTCCCTTCTTGCCCTAATGTGCCCTATAAAAGTACATGATACAACAGCAACGGAACCAATATCCAACCCTACGATGAATTGGCTGCTTCTTATTGCTCCACTGTATAAGTCTGGATCATAAAGTTAATCTTTATTGAATTATTTTGATCAATACATTATTATAGGCTTTAATGGATTCATTGTAGAATTGGACATTAGTTCCCTTGCCGTTCTGTCATGCACTTTATTTTATAGGGCACATCAGTGCAAGAAAAGACAGCCACTGAGGAGCGGGGGCAACATTATTGCAAATATAAGGTGCCAACCTCTGCTGGTAGGCAGGAATGAACGCAGGTGAGAAATTGAAATTTTATAGGGTTGGTCTAACCCCTTCATGACCAGGGGATTTTTCGTTTTTCCGTGTTCGTTTTTCGCTCCCCTCCTTCCCAGAGCCATAACTTTTTTATTTTTCCGTCAATTTGGCCATGTGAGGGCTTATTTTTTGTGGGACGAGTTGTACTTTTGAACGACATCATTGGTTTTAGCATGTCGTGTACTACAAAACGGGAAAAAAATTCCAAGTGCGGTGAAATTGCAAAGAAAGTGCAATCCCACACTGGTTTTTTGTTTGGCTTTTTTGCTAGGCTCACTAAATGCTAAAACTGACCTGCCATTATGATTCTCCAGGTCAGTACGAGTTCATAGACACCTAACATGACTAGGTTATTTTTTATCTAAGTGGTGAAAAAAAATTCCAAACTTTGCTAAAAAAAAAAAAAAAAAAAGTGCGCCATTTTCCGATACTTGTAGCGTCTCCATTTTTCATGATCTGGGGTTGGTTGAGGGCTTATTTTTTGCGTGCCGAGATGACGTTTTTAATGATAGCATAACGGTGCAGATACGTTTTTTTGATCGCCCGTTATTGCATTTTAATGCAATGTCGCGGCGACCAAAAAAACGTAATTCTGGCGTTTCGAATTTTTTTCCCGCTACGCTGTTTAGCGATCAGGTTAATACTTTTTTTTAATTGATAGATCGGGCGATTTGGAGCGCGGTGATACCAAATATGTGTAGATTTGATTTTTTTTTTATTGATTTATATTGATTGGGGCGAAAGGGGGGTGATTTAAACTTTTATGTTTTTTTTATTTTTTTCACATTTTTTTGAACTTTTTTTTTAACTTTTGCCATGCTTCAATAGCCTCCATGGGAGGCTAGAAGCAGGCACAACGCGATCGGCTCTGCTACATAGCAGCGATCTGCTGATCGCTGCTATGTAGCAGAAATGGAGGCGTGCTGTGAGCGCCGACCACAGGGTGGCGCTCACAGCCACCGGTCATCAGTAACCATAGAGGTCTCTAGGACCTCTATGGTTACAATATACAAGCATCGCCGACCCCCGATCATGTGACGGGGGTCGGCGATGACGTCATTTCCGGCCGCCCGGCCAGAAGCGGTAGTTAAATGCCGCTGTCTGCGTTTGACAGCGGCATTTAACTAGTTAATAGGTGCGGGCAGATCGCGATTCTGCCCGCGCCTATTATGGGCACATGTCAGCTGTTCAAAACAGCTGACATGTCCCGGCTTTGATGCGGGCTCACCGCGGAGCCCTGCATCAAAGCAGGGGAGCCGGCATCGGACGGTATAGTACGTCCGATGCAGGTAAGGGGTTAAGATGATCCCTAACTACATTGTGTTGTGTGTCTTACTTGTTGTTAGTCCTTTTAATCATTTTTAATCATATTCATTAAAAGTTATAATTTATCCTTTTTAAGGTCTTTTTGTGTAAGCCATTATAGATAGACCCAGACTTTCTTCATTTAATTATTCACATGAGCTTGATGTCACCTGACAAGACAAAGCTGAAATCAACACTAACCCTATAACCCCACTTGCCACCCCACCAGGGCAAGTAGGTACATCTTATTCATGCGCCATTTCTGGGGCTGTTGAGTGCTAATGTTATTAGCCCAGGAGAGGGGCCAATATCCTGTCTGTTTAGCCTTTGCTGATTAAAATTTATAGAGGGACCATACGTCATTTTTCTGGGGTCCCTCTGTAAACTAGCCAGTAAAGGCTAGGTAAACAGCTGTGAGCTGTTATAGTCTGGGAACATTTAGGGCTAATGGTGCTTTTCTCAGATTATTCTTATCAGCCCTCAGAGGTCAGCTTTCCCTTTGCTACTGTAGTTATGAAACTTGCATTGAAGATATGCCGGTTTTTTTACATTAATTAATTTATTTAAAAATAAGAAGCAAACAAAGAAAAAAAACACAAAGCACTGATTACATAGCAAGCTGATATATGTATATCTATCTGTTATGTTCCTCTATCTGTTATGTTCCTCATCACTATCTATAAACATCTTTAATACATAACATTCTTTATTTCAATGCTGTATTTCATTCCATACATGTCATACTAACTGCACACTGACACATGGACATGGAAAGCACATGGATATCACAGCGACATTGCAAATGAACATATGGATGTCACATGGACATACGAACACACGGATGCAGCACACGACCCCACAGATGGCTCCCAAACTGTTGTTTTCTCCCTCATATGGGGTATCAGCATGCCCAGGAGAAATTACACAACACATGTTGGGGTCTATTTTTTCCTGTTACCCTTGTCAAAATAAAAAATCTTGGATCTGAAGTAATATTTTTGTTAAAAAAAGTTAAGTTTTTTTTTTCAAAAAATTCATGAGAAGCACCTGAAGGGTTATTAACTTCTTTAATGTGGTTTTGAGCACCTTGAGGGGTGCAGTTTTTAGAATGGTGTCACTTTTTGGTATCTTCTGTCATATAGACCCCTCAAAGTGACTTCAAATGTGAGGTGGTCCCTAAAACAAAATATGGTTTGTAAATTTTGTTGTCAAAATGAAAAATCGCTGGTCAACTTTTAACCCTTATAACTTCCTCACAAAAAAAATTTTGGCTACAAAATTGTCCTGATGTAAAGTAGACATGTGGGAAATGTTATTTATTAACTATTCGAGTGACATATCTCTGTGATTTAAGGACATGAAAATTCAAAGTTGGAAAATTGTAAAATTTTCTTAATTTTCGCCAAATGTAAATTTTTTTACAAATAAACACAAGTCATACCAAGGAAATCTTACCACTGTCGTGAACTACAATATGTCATGAGAAAACTACCTCAGAATCACTGGGGTCCATTAACCCCTTCATGACCCAGCCTATTTTGACCTTAATGACCTGGTCATTTTTTGCAATTCTGACCAGTGTCCCTTTATGAGGTAATAATAACTCAGGAACGCTTGAATGGATCCTAGTGATTCTATTTTTTCATGACATATTGTGCTTCATGTTAGTGGTAAATTTAGGTCAATAATTTTTGCGTTTATTTGTGAAAAAATTGGAAATTTGGCAAAAAATTTTACAATTTTCACATTTTTTATTTTTATTCTGTTAAACCAGAGAGTTATGTGACACAAAATAGCTAATAAATAACATTTCCCACATGTCTACTTTACATCAGCACAATTTTGGAAACACATTTTTTTTATTAGGAAGTTATAAGGGTTAAAAGTTGACCAGCGATTTCTCATTTTTGCAACAAAATTTACAAAACCATTTTTTTAGGGACCACCTCACATTTGAAGTCAGTTTGAGAGGTCTATATGGCTGAAAATACCCAAAATGATGCAATTCTAAAAACTGCTCCACTTAAGGTGCTCAAAACCACATTCAAGAAGTTTATTAACCCTTCAGGTGTTTCACAACAGCAGAAGCAGCAAGGAACGAAAAAATTAACATTTAACTTTTTAGTCACAAAAATGATATTTTAGCAACAATTTTTGTATTTTCCCAAGTGTAAAAGGAGAAAGTGGACCATATGTATATACATATGTATATATATATATACAGTACAGACCAAAAGTTTGGACACACCTTCTTATTTAAAGATTTTTCTGTATTTTCATGACTATGAAAATTCTTAATTCACACTGAAGCCATCAAAACTATGAATTAACACATTTGGAATTACGGTATATACTTAACAAAAAAGTGTGAAACAACTGAAAATATGTCTTATATTCTAGGTTCTTCAAAGTAGCCACCTTTTGCTTTGATGGCTGCTTTGCACACTCTTGGCATTCTCTTGATGAGCTTCAAGAGGTAGTCATCGGAAATGGTTTTCACTTCATAGGTGTGCCCTGTCAGGTTTAATAAGTGGGATTTCTTGCCTTATAAATGTGGTTGGGACCATCAGTTGTGTTGAGCAGAAATCTGGTGAATACACAGCTGATAGTCCTACTGAATAGACTGTTAGAATTTGTATTATGGCAAGAAAAAAGCAGCTAAGTAAAGAAAAACGAGTGGCCATCATTACTTTAAGAAATGAAGGTCAGTCAGTCTGAAAAATTGGGAAAACTTTGTAAATGTCCCCAAGTGGCAGTGGGCAGCACGGTGGCGCAGTGGTTAGCACAGCAGCCTTGCAGCGCTGGAGTCTGGGTTCAAACCCCACCAAGGACAACATCAAGAGTTTGTATGTTCTCTTCTTGTTTGCGTGGGTTTCCTCCGGGTACGCCGGTTTCCTCCCACATTCCAAAGACATGCTGATAGGGAATTTAAATTGTGAGCCCCAATGAGGACTGTAAAGCGCTGTGGAATATGTTAGCGCTATATAAAAACAAAGATTATTATTAAGTGCAGTTGCAAAAACCATCTAGCGCTACAAAGAAACTGGCTCACATGAGGACCGCCCCAGGAAAGGAAGACCAAGAGTCACCTTTGCTTTTGGGAATAAGTTTATCCAAGTCACCAGCCTCAGAAATCGCAGGTTAACAGCAGCTCAGATTAGAGACCAGGTCAATGTCACACAGAGTTCTAGCAGCAGACACATCTCTACAACAACTCTTAAGAGGAGACTTTGAGAGATGTCAATAAGACACCTATCCATTATTAATCCAATATTATTAAAGGGATAAAAAACACACATTATGAATAAAGTGTTTTAATGAAATAAATAAACACATGGGGTTTTAATATCTTTATTGTACGCTAAATCCAAGTGACGACCCTCGTTCTTCTGAAAAAAAAGCAAACATAAAAAAACAACAATGGCTGTAAAAACTGGGGAATGAATGGAATGCAGCTTCGTTGACTTGGGCCCCTGGTGGCATAAACTCATATGAACTCTAGCGTGAGACAATATTCAGAAAAATTCCCAAGCTAGAGTTCATATGAGTTTATGCCACCAGGGAATAAGATAGAAATGAGGCGCACTGCTATACAGGTGTACTGTTAAATGGAGGGTGCAATAGCAGTAAACAAGACAGAGCCAAAAAAGGGAAGAAAAAAGCATTACTGAAAAACATGCACACCATCCAAATCATGACACATGTAATGAGAAATACACAAAGTAATTTATTAGCACATCTAAAAACACACCAACAATTAAAACATACTTAAAACAACCAAAAACAATGCAACCCAGGCTGTAGTTGCCGTATGAAATAAGGCTTAAACCAATATCTAAACCCTACTGGCTCATGGGGCAATGTACCACCTCCTTACAGTAAGACTGGCCATCTGGTCATATTAATCAAAGAGGGGGTAATCATATCCCCAAAGATAAATAGCCATGACCCGTGGTGTGCATGTTTTGCAGTAATGCTTTTTTCTTCCCTTTTTTTGTTTATGCCACCAGGGGGCGCAGCACCAAAAGTCAATGAAGCTGTATTTCATTAATTCCCCAGTTTTTACAGCCATTAGCAGGCTCCTGGTTGTAAATTTATTTAACCCCTTCAGATGGATTTACATCGTGGGACATGACTGTACAGCAGACAGGTATGGGATATTGTTGTTTGCTTTTTTTCCCTTTTTTCAGAAGAACGAGGGTTGTCACTTGGATTGAGGGTACAATAAAGATATTAAAACCCCATGTGTTTATTTATTTGATTAAAATACTTTATTCATAATGTGTGTGTGTTTTTTTTAACCCTTTATAATATTGGATTAATAATGGATAGGTATCTTATTGACATCTCTCCATTATTAACCTGGCTTAATGTCACCTTACATTAGCAAGGTGACATTAACCCCTTATTGCCCCATATCCCACCGCTACAGGGGAGTGGGAAGAAAGTGGCTAAGTGCCAAAATAGGCGCATGTTACAGATGTGTCTTTTCTGGGGTGGCTGGGGGCAGATGTTTTTAGTCAGGGGGCCAATAACCAAGGTCCCTCTCTAGGCTATTAATATCTGCCTTCAGTCACTGGCTTTCCCACTCTGGCGGAGAAAATTGCGTGGGAGCCCACGCCAGTTTTTTCCATGATTTAATCCTTTGTTTTAACACCTAGAGCTCCCAAATTTTGCACACACACACTACTAACATTACTAGTGAGGAATATTTAAAAATATAATGGATATGAAATGGTTTGCTGTATGTAAACCATGTCTCATATCCTGTCGGGCTTGATAAGGAGATAGCAAAAGCCGGCAATTGAATGACCGGCTTTTATGCTATCTAGCTCTGTATTAAATATATATATATATATATATATATATATATATATATATATATATATGTGTGTGTGTCAATGACATGTATATATATGTGTATATATATATATACATATATATATATATATATATATATATATATATCTTAATATAGATATATATATACCTATTCTATGTGTAGACATTTATTTTATCTATTCTATTCTAACCTGTCAGTGTGATTTTACTGTACACCGCACTGAATTACCGGCTTTTCTATACAACACACGGTGCATATTTCTCGCAAGTCACACACATGGTCCATGTGTATCCCGTATTTTTCTCGCCCCCATAGACTTTCAATGGCAGATTTTTTGCGCAATACGCTGACAAATGCAGAATTCTGCGATTTTCTCAGCCCGTAAAATACGACCGAGAAATATATGGCTGATGGAAGTTGCCCCATAGAGAAACATTGCTGAATTGATGGTCATGTGAACCTGCGCTGATCTCCAGAAATATGAGCTCTGTTGATGTATTCATATTCATGATTATTCAGTTCACAATACTACTGACCTGTATGCTATTTACAGATGATGAGAGGTCCCATACTTTTAGGTCTCCAGCAGTAGATATTGCAACCAATGAATCTTCTGCAAAAAGTAATATTTTATTTACAGATGTATGAGAATGTGTAAAAACAGTACGATAACAAACTGAATGACAAGGTGTGCACACAGTAAATTTATGTTGTAATTAAAGGTGTATAACAAGCTACAGTACTGTGCAAAAGTTTAGGACAGGTGTGGAAAAATTCTGCAAAGTAACAATGCTTTAGAGGAATTAATAGTTTATTTTTATCAAATCAAAAAATGCAAAGCAGCATTAATGCTTCTAGGTACACTTGTGCACAGTATTTAAAGGCAGGGAGGTTGCTCCAAACAACTTGGAGAACTAACCACAGATCCCTCTAAGCTTGTGCAAATCACTTTAAGCAATCCTGCACAGATTTGACGTTGAGATCAGGGCTCTGTGGTGAGATATCTTCAATTTTAGGACTTCTAAATCCTTACAGCGCATGCACTGCACGCTGTCAATATACTACAGTATTTCTGCCCAGAGCAGGTGGTCACGTGATTGCAAGTATGTGATTTGCATACTTCCAGCCTCATTCCAACTAGGCGTGCTCGGCCTCGCTCAGTTCACTTGTCAAAATGTTTTTTTGGAATTTACTTCAGCACAGGATACATTGTGAGATCCCTCACCCATTTCCTAATTGTTTCTATTTATTCTGCAAGATGTAACCTCAAAAAGAGAAGGAGCAGTAATGGGTTGATAAGGGCCAGGTCATTGGAGACAGCAATAATTTTGAAGAAAATAAAACCTTAATCAGCGTCAGTCTGAGAAGGAGTGCTTGCTGTGACACTGCATGGAGTTTTTACATTTCTTGTGCATCCTTTTTTGTGAAGGGGGCATGCAAAAATTCCACCAAATCCAGACATTTCACCATGACAGTCTGCCTTACAAAGTGTGCATGTTACAATGTATTTTTGTGCATCTCTTTTTGCTAGACAAATTTTACATCAGTACATGCCATACTAATACAGGGCTTGCTTTTTGTAATTTTTAGGAAATGTTTGAACTGTGAAAAAAAATAAATAAATGTAGACATTTGTAAGGGACCTTTCACCAATTCTTTCACGTTGAAACAGATGCACCATGTAATAGAGGCTTGTTTATTTTATTATGCCTGTTGCAAATATATTACCAAAGTATTTGGCACCTAATGAGTTAACTTTTTTTTTCTTCTCCCTGTATGATGCTGATCAATCATAAGCAGGCAGCAACACTCAAAGGCCATAAGAACATGTCCAACAATTGGTTAGAGCAGGTTCTTCAGTATATGAGATGTATGACAAGCAGTATGATCTCTGTTATGGACCTGGTGGTTAGAAGCACCCTGAACGACCTGATGGTTAAACCAACACTGGACAAGCTCTGGGAAGTGGGAGATCTGCTGACCGCAACCCCTAATCCTATCACACACACTAGAAATAGCCGTGGAGCGTACCTAACTCTGCCTAGACGCCTCTTCACAGCCTAAGAGCTAACTAGCCCTAGAGATAGAAAATAAAGCCTACCTTGCCTCAGAGAAATTCCCCAAAGGAAAAGGCAGCCCCCCACATATATTGACTGTGAGTTAAGATGAAAGTCACAAACACAGAAATGAAACAACTTTCAGCAAAGGAGGCCAGACTTACTGTTAGGGCTAGCGGAACGCACCAAATAATAAGACTGATAGTGTACAGTGCGTTCGTAGCCCGGGGTCCACCGTGCAGAGATGGAACCTGCTGCTGAGTAATGACGGACTATATGGCGGTACTCATAAGTATACTCGCGTGGGTTAAACTTCACCCAACATGAAGGAAGCGATCCTGTTGCGTCACAGGATCGCGGTACCGCACATAGAAGGCGAGCAAGCAGTCAGCGAACTTAACCCCAACTAGGATTGAAGTCCGATTAGACCACTTGCTGACACAACACCGCAACAGGGTGTGTAGGCAACTCTTATAATTAGAGCACCGAAGTGCGAACTGTGCCGTGCTGGCAGGCACCACTAAGCACCCAGACGTGGGTCAGGAAGCGCACTACTGGCGCGTGGCGCCGCACTGGCAGTCACAGCAATAGACGCTGATACGTGTGTGACACGTGTGATTTGTCGGGCGCTAGATAGCAGCCATACTCCATACGCGAACAGTCATACAATGGGGTAGGGGTATTTAATGAACGACTTGCACTCACAACAAACACACGTATTCAATTGTACACTAGCGCATGGCCGTGCGGTCATGCGCAGTTTATATAGTTGCAGCACAGGAAGTGGCCACAGAAACTTTGCCCTTCCAAGACCTGCCAAGAGGACCAATGGAATGTGCTGCAGAGCCTGAGCACATGACCCTCGATCTCCAACGGGAGATCTTGCTCTGGGCATGCTCAGTGTGCGCAAACAAGGACTTAGTCCCAGGGAAGTCCGCTCGCCGCTGACCAGCAATGACTTTAATGGCAGGAGCTGAAGAAGCAGCAGTAACTTTCTGTACAGAGTGAGAGCGAGCAAGACACTGGGAGCGACGTCCCTGCTGAGCAGACTCCACTGCGGCTGGAGGAGAATGGGAGACCGCAGCGGGGACGGATCGAGATTCCCCCTGTGCAGCAGAGGAAACTCGACTCCTAACACTTACTAAACAGACTGAGGATAGGAAAGGTATCTGTGCGGTCAGCACAAAAACTACAAAAAGACCACGCGGAGTGTGCAAAAAGACCCCCGCACCGACTCACGGTTCACGGTGCGGAGGTGCCACTCTGCATCCCAGAGCTTCCAGCTAGCAAGGCAAAATCATGATAGCAAGCTGGCCAAGAATACAATGAACAAATAATTAACTAGCAGGGACTTAGCTTCTGCTGGAGTAGACAGGTCACCAGAAAGATCCACGAACGAACTGAACCAGTACAAGAACATTGACAGCTGGCATGCCGTAACGATCTGAGTGGAGTTAAATAGAGCAGCCAGCCAAAGAATAAACTAAGTCACCTGTGGAAGGAACCTCAGAACCAGCAGCTCCACTCACAGCCACCAGAGGGAGTCCATGGACAGAACTTGCCGAAGTACCATTCATGACCACAGGAGGGAGTTTGATAACAGAATTCACAACAGTACCCCCCCTTGAGGAGGGGTCACCGAGCCCTCACCACAGCCCCCAGGCCGATCAGGACGAGCCAAATGAAAGGCACGAACTAGATCGGCAGCATGAACATCAGAGGCAACAACCCAGGAATTATCTTCCTGACCATAACCCTTCCACTTGACCAGGTACTGGAGTTTCCGTCTCGAAATACGAGAATCCAAAATCTTCTCCACCACATACTCCAACTCCCCCTCGACCAACATCGGGGCAGGAGGATCAATGGAGGGAACCATAGGCGCCACGCATCTCCGCAATAACGACCTATGGAACACATTATGGATGGCAAAAGAAGCTGGAAGGGCCAAACGAAATGACACAGGATTGAGAACTTCAGAAATCTTATACGGACCAATGAAACGAGGCTTAAACTTAGAGGAGGAAACCTTCATAAGAACATAACGAGATGACAACCAAACCAAATCCCCAACATGAAGTCGGGGACCAACACAGCGCCGGCGGATAGCAAAACGTTGAGCCTTCTCCTGGGACAATGTCAAATTGTCCACCACATGAGTCCAAATCTGCTGCAACCTGTCCACCACAGAATCCACACCAGGACAGTCCGAAGGCTCAACCTGCCCTGAAGAGAAACGAGGATGGAAACCAGAATTACAGAAAAAAGGCGAAACCAAAGTAGCCGAGCTGGCCCGATTATTAAGGGCGAACTCAGCCAAAGGCAAGAAGGACACCCAATCATCCTCATCAGCAGAAACAAAGCATCTAAGATATGTTTCCAAAGTCTGATTAGTTCGTTCGGTTTGGCCATTGGTCGGAGGATGGAAAGCCGAAGAAAAAGACAAATCAATGCCCATCTTAGCACAAAAGGACCGCCAAAACCTCGAAACAAACTGGGAACCTCTGTCCGAGACGATGTTCTCCGGAATGCCATGCAAACGAACCACATGCTGGAAAAACAATGGCACCAAATCAGAGGAGGAAGGCAATTTAGACAAGGGTACCAAATGGACCATCTTAGAGAAGCGATCACAAACCACCCAAATGACCGACATCCTTTGAGAGACAGGGAGATCTGAAATAAAATCCATGGAAATATGCGTCCAGGGCCTCTTCGGGACCGGCAAGGGCAAAAGCAACCCACTGGCACGAGAACAGCAGGGCTTAGCCCGAGCACAAGTCCCACAGGACTGCACAAAAGAACGCACATCCCGTGACAAAGAAGGCCACCAAAAGGATCTAGCCACCAAATCTCTGGTACCAAAGATTCCAGGATGACCAGCCAACACCGAACAATGAACCTCAGAGATAACTCTACTAGTCCATCTATCAGGGACAAACAGTTTCTCCGCTGGACAACGGTCAGGTCTATCTGCCTGAAACTTCTGCAGCACCCGCCGCAAATCAGGGGAGATGGCAGACAAAATTACCCCTTCTTTGAGAATACCCGCCGGCTCAGGAACACCCGGAGAGTCAGGCACGAAACTCCTTGACAGGGCATCAGCCTTCACATTCTTAGAGCCCGGAAGGTACGAAACCACAAAATTAAAATGGGAGAAAAACAGCGACCTTCGAGCCTGTCTAGGATTCAACCGTTTGGCAGACTCGAGATAAGTCAAATTCTTGTGATCCGTCAAGAACACCACGCGATGCTTGGCTCCTTCAAGCCAATGTCACCACTCCTCGAATGCCCACTTCATGGCCAACAACTCTCGATTGCCAACATCATAATTGCGCTTAGCAGGCGAGAACTTTCTAGAAAAGAAGGCACATGGTTTCATCACCGAGCCATCAGAACTTCTTTGAGACAAAACAGCCCCTGCTCCAATCTCAGAAGCATCAACCTCGACCTGAAACGGGAGCGAAACATCTGGCTGGCACAACACAGGGGCAGAAGAAAAACGACGCTTCAACTCCTGAAAAGCCTCTACGGCCGCAGAGGACCAATTGACCACATCAGCACCTTTCTTGGCCAAATCAGTCAACGGTTTAGCAACACTAGAAAAATTTGCGATGAAGCGACGGTAAAAATTAGCAAAGCCCAGGAACTTCTGCAGGCTCTTCACAGATGTCAGCTGAGTCCAAACTTAAATGGCCTGAACTTTAACAGGGTCCATCTCGATAGTAGAAGGGGAAAAAATGAAACCCAAAAATGAAACCTTCTGAACTCCAAAGAGACATTTTGACCCCTTCACAAACAAGGAATTCGCACGAAGGACCTGGAACACCATTCTGACCTGCTTCACATGAGACTCCCAATCATCCGAAAAGACCAAAATATCATCCAAATATACAATCATGAATCTATCCAGGTACTTAGGACTGAAACACAGATGGAGCATTAGAAAGCCCGAATGGCATCACCAGGTACTCAAAATGGCCCTCGGGCGTATTAAATGCTGTTTTCCATTCATCGCCATGTTTAATACGCACAAGATTATACGCCCCTCGAAGATCTATCTTGGTGAACCAACTCGCCCCCTTAATCTGAGCAAACAAATCAGACAACAGCGGCAAAGGGTACTGAAATTTGACCGTGATCTTATTAAGAAGGCGGTAATCAATACAAGGTCTCAAAGAACCATCCTTCTTGGCCACAAAAAATAACCCTGCTCCCAACGGTGATGACGACGGGCGAATATGACCTTTCTCCAAGGATTCCTTTATATAACTCCGCATAGCGGCGTGCTCTGGCACAGATAAATTGAACAGTCGGCCCTTAGGAAACTTACTACCAGGAATCAAATTAATAGCACAATCGCAATCCCTATGAGGAGGTAGGGCACTGGATTTGGGCTCATCAAATACATCCCGGTAATCCGACAAAAACTCAGGGACTTCAGAAGGAGTGGAAGACGAAATTGACAGCAATGGAACATCACCATGTACCCCTTGACAACCCCAGCTGGACACAGACATAGATTTCCAATCCAATACTGGATTATGGACCTGTAGCCATGGCAACCCCAAAACGACCACATCATGCAGATTATGCAACACCAAAAAGCGAATATCCTCCTGATGTGCAGGAGCCATGCACATGGTCAATTGAGTCCAGTACTGAGGCTTATTCTTGGCCAAAGGCGTAGCATCAATTCCTCTCAATGGAATAGGATACTGCAAGGGCTCCAAGAAAAAACCACAGCGCCTGGCAAACTCCAAGTCCATCAAATTCAGGGCAGCGCCTGAATCCACAAATGCCATAACAGAATAGGATGACAAAGAGCAAATCAGAGTAACGGACAAAAGAAATTTAGACTGTACCGTACCAATGGTGGCAGACCTAGCGAACCGCTTAGTGCGCTTAGGACAATCGGAGATAGCATGAGTGGAATCACCACAGTAAAAACACAGCCCATTCTGACGTCTGTGTTCTTGCCGTTCAGCTCTGGTCAAAGTCCTATCACATTGCATAGGCTCAGGCCTATGCTCAGAGAATACCGCCAAATGGTGCACAGCTTTGCGCTCACGCAAACGCCGATCGATCTGAATGACCAAGGATATAGACTCATTCAGACCAGCAGGCGTGGGAAATCCCACCATGACATCCTTAAGGGTTTCAGAAAGACCCTTTCTGAAAATTGCCACCAGGGCACACTCATTCCACTGAGTAAGCACAGACAACTTTCTAAACTTCTGACAATATACCTCCACTTTATCCTGACCCTGACACAAAGCCAGCTAGATTTTCTCTGCCTGATCCACTGAATTTGGTTCATCATAAAGCAATCCAAGTGCCAGAAAAAACGCATCTACATCACGCAATGCAGGATCTGCTGGCGCAAGGGAAAATGCCCAGTCTTGAGGGTCGCCACGCAACAAAGAAATAATGATTTTTACTTAAAGAACGGGGTCACCAGAGGAGCGGGGTTTCAAAGCAAGAAACAGTTTACAATTATTTTTGAAATTCAGGAACTTAGATCTATCCCCAGAAAACAAATCAGGAATTGGAATTCTAGGTTCTAACATCGGATTCTGAACCACAAAATCTTGAATGTTTTGTACCCTTGCAGTGAGATGATCCACACAAGAGGACAGACCTTGAATGTCCATATCTACACCTGTGTCCTTAACCACCCAGAGGTTAAGGGGAAAAGAAAGACAAAACACACTGCAGAGAAAAAAAAATGGTCTCTGAACTTCTCTTATCCCTATATTGAGATGCATTAACACTTTGGGCCAGCTGTACTATTATGGACCTGGTGGTTAGAAGCACCCGGAACGACCTGATTGTTAAACCAACACAGGACAAGCTCTGGGAAGTGGGAGCTCTGCTGACCGCAACCCCTAATCCTATCACACACACTAGAAATAGCCGTGGAGCGTACCTAACTCTGCCTAGACGCCTCTTCACAGCCTAAGAGCTAACTAGACCTAGAGATAGAAAATAAAGCCTACCTTGCCTCAGAGAAATTCCCCAAAGGAAAAGGCAGCCCCCCACATATATTGACTGTGAGTTAAGGTGAAAGTCACAAACACAGAAATGAAACAAGTTTCAGCAAAGGAGGCCAGACTTACTAAACAGACTGAGGATAGGAAAGGTATCTGTGCGGTCAGCACAAAAACTACAAAAAGACCACACAGAGTGTGCAAAAAGACCCCCGCACCGACTCACGGTGCGGAGGTGCCACTCTGCATTCCAGAGCTTCCAGCTAGCAAGGCAAAATCATGATAGCAAGCTGGCCAAGAAAACAATGAACAAATAATTAACTAGCAGGGACTTAGCTTCTGCTGGAGTAGACAGGTCACCAGAAAGATCCACGAACGAACTGAACCAGTACAAGAACATTGACAGCTGGCATGGAGTAATGATCTGAGTGGAGTTAAATAGAGCAGCCAGCCAAAGAATAAACTAAGTCACCTGTGGAAGGAACCTCAGAACCAGCAGCTCCACTCACAGCCACCAGAGGGAGTCCATGGACAGAACTCGCCGAAGTACCATTCATGACCACATGAGGGAGTTCGATAACAGAATTCACAACAGATCTCCTGGTCTAACCCTATATGGTTAAAATGCGCAGATGACTAATACATTTCAGATAAGGTCCATGCAAGGGGAGAGTCAGCATAGAAGAGTTTAGCTGTGTCACATTACAAACCCTTCTACTGTATCAGCTCTCCTGATCTCATAGCAAAAATCCTTGAAAACAGAAGTCCCAGAAGATTGGAGAAAGCCAAATATTGTTCCAATCTTCAAAAAGGGAAATAAGACGAAGCCAGGAAATTACAGACCAGTGAGCCTTACTTATATACTAGGATAGATATTTGAACAAATTATTAAACAGCATGTATGTAAGTACTTAGATAAGAATGCAGTAATTAACCAGAGCCAACATGGTTTGGTAGCAAACAAGTCATGCCAGACTAATCTAATTTCCTTCTATGATGTAATAACTGACTGGGTGGATTAGGGAAATGCAGTATATATAGTATATCTTGACTTCAGCAAAGCATTTGATAAAGTATCTTATATTATCCTTATTGAAAAATGATGAAGTATGAGGTTGATAAGGCTACAGGTAGGTGGATTGGTAACTGGTTCAGTGAGCATACTGAAAGAGTGGTAATAAATGGTTGGACATCCAATTGGAAAAGTGTTTCAAGTGGGGTGCCACAAGGCTCTGTCCTTGCCCCAGTGTTGTTCAACATTTTTATAAATGATTTAGTTAAGGGAACTGAAGGTAAACTAATCAAATTTGCAGTAAAAAAGAATGAATTGCTAACATTAGAGCAGACAGAGAAACGATTCAGAAGAGTCTAGATAAGATTGAACAATGGGCAGCGACTAATAGAATGATACTTCACATGAAGAAAAGCAAGATTCTACATCTGGCCAAAAAAAGCAAAAAATACATCTACAGAATGAGAGAAATAGAGCTAAGCAACAACACATGTGAAAAAGACTTGGGTATACTAATAGATCACAGACTGCACATGAGTCAACAGTGTGATGTTGCAGCAAAAAAGGAAAACACAGTTATACTATGTATTCAGAGAAGCAGAGTTTAGAAGAAGTAATTTACGTGAAGTAATTATTCCCCTCTACTCCTCCTTGGTCAGGCCTTATCTGGAATTCTGTGTCCAGTTCTAGGCACCACATTTAAAAAAGACATTGAAAAACTGGAGCAAGTTCAGAGAAGAGCTACCGGGATGGTAAGTGGACTGAAAACAATGTCCTACGAGAAATGGTTAAAGAATTTGGAAATATTTAGCTTGCAAAAAAGAAGGCTAAGAGGAGACTTAATAGTGGTTTACAAATATCTGAAGGTATGTCAGAGTAGAGGCATCAGCCTTAGGCCGGTTTCACATGTCCAGATAATTCCGGTACCGGAGTTATCCATGTCAGTGTGTCCGTTTTTTCGCATAGCACATCAGTGTGGCACATGTGCGGCAGTCGTGTGCCGCCCGTGTGCCGACTGAGGACCACACGGACCGTGCAGGAGACAGCGCTACAGTTAAGCGCTGTCCCCTGCTTTTGGTGCTGAAGCCGGCATTCATTCCTTCTCCCCAGCAGCGTTTGCTGGAGAGATGGAATTAAAAATCAAGGTTTTTTTTTGTTTGTGTTAAAAATAAAGTTTGTGGTCACCTCCCGCCTCCCATCCCCTGTGCGCCCGCCCGCTTGCCGAGAAGTACTCACCCAGCTCTTGCGATGTATGCTCTCAGTGCCGGCAGCCTGTCCTGTGTGAGCAGTCATGTGGTACCGCTCATTACAGTGATGAATATGCACATATTCATCACTGTAATGAGTGGTACCATGTGACCGCTCACACAGGACCTGCTGCAGGCGCTGAGAGCATACATCGCAGGGGCTGGGTGAGTATTTCTCGGCAAGCGGGCGGGCGCACAGGGGATGGGAGGCGACCCCAAACTTTATTTTTAACACAAACAAAAAAAAAACCTTGATTTTTCATTCCTTCTCTCCAGCGAACGCTGCTGGGGAGAAGGAATGAATGCCGGCTTCAGCACCACACGCAGTGGGGACAGCGCTTACTGTAGCGCTGTCTCTCCTGTGGGCGGTACGTGCGCACGGAGGAGAGTGCACACTGTTCTCCGTGTGCACGTGTGTGGGACGTATTGCGGTACGTGCTGTTGGAGAAAAGCGGACATGTCTCCGTGTTTTGCACATGGACACACGGTCTGTGAAAACACGTAGACATGTTCATAGACCCATTCATTTGAATGGGTCTACGTGTGTCAGTGTCTCCGGTACGTGAGAAAACTGTCAGTACACGTACCGGAGACACTGACGTGTGAAAGAGGTCTTATTCTCATTTATACATGGAAGCACGAGGAGTAATGGAACTAAACTGAAAGTGAGAAAATACAGATTAGATATTTGAAAAAACTTTTTGACAGTGAGGGTGATCAACAAGTGGAACAGGCTGCCATGAGAGGTGGTGAGTTCTCCTTCAATGGAAGCCTTCAAACAGAGGCTGGACAAAAATCCATCTGGCATGGTTTAGTGAATCCTGCATTGAGCAGGGGGTTGGACATGATGAGCCCGGAGGTCCCTTCCTCTCTAACATTCTAGGATTCTATGATAGCACCAGTAGCGTAGCTACCAGGGGGGCAGAGGGGGCGGACGCCCCGGGCCCAGTGCTCTGAGGGGGCCCATCCAGAGCTACGCTACTGTCCGGGCCTGCGTTAGGGGCCCCTGCCTCCGGTCAATGTTTATCTGTAGTTTCCCCTGCGTTTGTACTGTGTATGTAGCTAAAGTAACATGCACGGTACAAACGCTCACAGGGAGTCAGCAGAGAGAAGGAAGAGAAGGCCTCCAATCAGAGTGCAGGGAGTGAGTCATGTGACCGCTCTTCTGCAGTCTGTGGAGGATAGGGGGAAGGGAAGTCACTCACCACTCACCCAATCCCAGCTGAGCGCGCTCTGCTTCAAAGCTCCTGTGCTGCAGAGAAGTGATCAGCTGAGCTCCAGCAGCAGCAGCCGGGGACGCAGGAGGACTCTGCCTCTGCCTGTGACCTGAGCTCACTGCCTACACATGATGTCTGCATCTGACTGGCAGGAGCCGGAGGAGCAGCCCCCAGGACCAGAGGACACTCTCCACACAGCATGATGAGTATCTTGGCACATGTCATTTGCTTTTTGATATGTCTGATCTGTTGTCTTGAATACACACATACAGGCACGGTATATAAAGCAATGAAGGTTCTTAAACTTGTAGGTCTTGTTTATCCTGCAATCTGGCCCTATGTGTGGGGTGCGATGATGCCGGATGTGTGCAATGAACACATCCGGCATCATCGCGTCACAGAAGGGGGCGGAGTGGGTTTTGCCGCCCCGTCCAAACCACCGGCCATCCTGAAGGTGGACACGTACCCTTAAGTTTGCTAGCGGCTGGAATCTTGCAGGACGGCTTTTACATGTGGAAGCCTGTCACCATATAAGGTCCGGCCAGCATCTGTACGCCCTCACATAATGTTCTTGAATGCTCTCTATGTCCCCAATCCTCTATGCAAGGCACAAAAAAGAGCTTTTATTATACTCACAGATGGCGCAGTCCGGGCGTCACTAGTCTTGATCCAGTACCGTCCCTCTTCCTGTGATCGCTGTCCCGCTTTGCGTGGAACATGCGTCCTACATCATGCATTCAGTGTCCTCTATCGCACTCCCGTGCAGGCGCACTTCTCTTTGCCCTGCTGAAGTCAGAGCACAGTATTGTAGTGCGCATGCGCCGGCTTTATTTCCAGTTCATCAGCGCCCTTTGGCCTTTCCCAGCACATATGCACTACAGTACTTGACTCTGCTTTCAGCAGCCCAGAGAGAAGTGCGCCTGCACAGGAGCGCGATGGCTGACACTGTGTGGATGACGTAGGACGTGTCATCCAGATGAAGCCGTAATGGAGGATGGCGATCTTAAGTCAAGACCAGCTATGCCTTGGTGAGCGCCGTTGGTGAGTATAATGAGAGGTCATTTTTATGCCTTGCGGAGGGGATTGGGGACACATTTACAGCCTTCCTTATAGAGGCTGCCTATGGGAGCTGCATTGTACTATATGGGGAATGTATTATACCATATTGAGGACTATCTGGTGTATTTTGCTATATGGATGCTATCTAGAGGGCCATCATTCAGTGTGGAGATTACAGTGACGGGGCCATCATACAGTGTTGGAGCCAGTTTGGGGGATATTAAGGAGTCAGTATATACAGTGAGGGGGCATAATACTGTGCATAGGGGAGCTGTACAGGGGGGGAGACTCGGGACTTTATTAAATGTAAAGTGGGCACTTATTCTTATAAGGGAACTCAATTTACTGTGACTATCAAAGGGTTACACACAGAGGGCATTATTACTTTGTAGGGGACAAAGTGTGGGCACTGTTTTCTAGGGCACTTGCACCCGTCATTACTATATTATAGAGGGGTGCTTTAGAATTTAGAGGGTACAGAGAACCACACAGCAGTAATAGGGACACATACGGCAGCAGCGGCTCAGTATTGGGATATCAGGTGCAGTAATAGGGACACATACGGCAGCAGTGGCTCAGTATTGGGGTTTCAGGTGCAGTAATAAGGACACATACGGCAGCAGCGGCTCAGTATTGGGGTTTCAGGTGCAGTAATAAGGACACATACGGCAGCAGCGGCTCAGTATTGGGGTATCAGGTGCAGTAATAGGGTCACATGCAGCAGCGGCTCAGTATTGGGGTATGGGGTGCAGTAATAGGGACACATACGGCAGCAGAGGCTCAGTATTGGGGTATCAGGTGGAGTAATAGGGACACATACGGCAGCAGTGGGTCAGTATTGGGGTATCAGGGGCAGTAATAGGGACACATACGGCAGCAGCGGCTCAGTATTGGGGTATCAGGAGCAGTAATAGGGACACATACGGCAGCAGTGGCTCAGTATTGGGGTATCAGGTGCAGTAATAGGGACACATACGGCAGTAGCGGCTCAGTATTGGGGTATCACTTGCAGTAATAGGGACACATACGGTAGCAGCGCTCAGTATTGGGGTATCAGCAGGATGAGGAGTTTGTGCAGGTTGGGAATAGATGGTGATTGGGCTGAAATGTGAGAAGTGAAACGTGCCTTTGTTGTATTCTCTGCAGATGAGTTGTAGCTGGAAGAAGTTGTCATGTCGGTCTGGGCCAGATGGAAAATTCGGGAAAAATGAACAATTCTATCAGAAAGAACATCAGCGGTAAGTCATTATCTGTAACTGTGCAGTGATCTGTTATATGTTCTGTAGGACTGGTATCTACCACTGACCATATGGCGGTAATATCAATATTGGTCTTTATATAGAGATTATCTTCAGTAACAGTGCTGTCATCTGCTGAGGTTCTCCTCTACTATTAGAGTGCATCACCGAATTGTAATGAAGGTTACCTGGTTAGGGGCCCACTCAGAAGCTTCGCCCCCCCTGGACCAAAACCCTAGCTACGCCTCTGGATAGCACTGTCAGGTCTGTTGTAATACTCCTCCCCCCACACTGTCTGTCTAATGATGTATTAGTAATCACATTTACAGTATATTTTTTTGTGCTCAACTTGTAATTGCTCTGCAGTGAGAGCAGAACACAGGGTTTCTTTGTATCTCGCACATGAGTAGTCCAGAACAGGCACTTTACTCCTGTATAAGGCATAATGACAGCCTGATATTACTGCAGAGTGACTACAAGTTGCTTTAGCACAGCAGACAAGTGTGAAATTAAACCTATAGAAAAAGGAAGCTTCAGCCACTTCAAATCAAATACATCTTGATAATTATTATTCAAAAGCAATACCCCAAACATTAAAAAGAGAGGGAATAATAGGCAGAGAAAGCTATACTCACTAGTTATACGAACACGAGCTTTCCCAGAGGGGGAATCTGCGCTAATTCAAGGATGCTTGGTATTTGCAATTAATATGCATCAAAATCAAGAAGAACCTTATCATAAACAGCATGGATACCAATTATCAAAATAACTGTAAAATATTAAAGATACCACATGCCCAGAAATGCACCTAACTAAAAAATAGATAAAGCCTGATATATCCTACAGCAGAATATGGAGGGTTTATAACATACCACATATTTGAAAAATGCAAATGTTTTTTATATGTGACATTGCTAAAATGCACATAGTATTTAATTTAAACCGAAAAGCAGTGCTTGAGGGATCTAAATATCTCCATTATACAAGATGCAAAAAGAACCATAATTAGTGGGTAGTCGCATTTAGCTCAAATGCAATGAAAGAGTGCTGTGCAATGCAAAGTGCAGTAAGGAAAAGTGCAATGACAACACAATGTTCACTACACTAGCACACTGATAAATCAAACACCCATAAAAATATACATAAAAGGGAAGTAGTAAATGAGTTCAATCTGAGAGTATAGTAACAGGCCCCTATGCGCGTTTTGCGTCTAGCTTCTTCTTGGGGGTTTAGTGTAATGGATGGATGGATGAAGGTACAGTCTATTTTATACAGGAGGGATGACAATGATGGCAGTGGTTTTAAAGCTGCACTCCCATCGGCGGAATGGAAGTCAGACAGTCGCTTATCAGCATCACATGCCAGACGTTCCCATCCCCATCGAATGCGTCAGGATGGGGGGCATGGAACATGCGGCACTACAGACACGTATTCAAGGATACCAAATACCAGAAGCCAAGGGGAGCGCTCACCGCATAGGGTACATCACTAGGGGCATGTACTCCAGGCAAATGCCTCAGCAGTTGTCAATGAGATTCACACTTGCATTGCCAAGTTTATAATAAGGTGAACAGACAGAAATCAAAGTGCCAAACGGATGTTATCGGTATCCATGAAGACGTGTCTGTAGCGCCTCATGTTCCATGCTCACATTCTGATGCGTTGGATGGGGCTGGGAATGTGTGATGTGTGATGTATAACACTGATCGGTACCTGTCTGTTTTCCGGTCCAACAATGGGAGCACCGCTTTCAAACTGCTGCCCCCAATGTCATCTCTCCTGTATAAATAGACCCTACCTTCATCCATCCATTACACTAATTCCCCAAGAAGAAGATAGATGTGAAACGTGCATTGGGGCCTGTTGCTAAACTCTCAGGTTCTTTCTGCACCTTGTTTGATGGAAATATTTAGTGCCCAGCACTGCTTTACTCTTTATATTATATACTATGTGCTTTTTAGCCATGCGGCATATAAAATACATTTGCATTGTTGAAATGTGGTATGTTATAAAGCCCACCATATTGTGCTTTAGGATGCGTCAAGCTTTATTTTTACTTAGGTGCATTTCAGGCCATGTGGTATCTGTAATATTTTACAGTCATGTTGATAATTGGTATCCATACTGTCTATAAGGTTTTCCTTAATTTTGATGCATACTAATGACAAATTCCAAGCATCCTTGTATTAGCTCAGTCCTCCCCTCCCCACCTTGGAAATGCTGTGTTCATATAACTAGTGAGTATGGCTTTCTCTGCCTGTTATCTGCTCTCGTTTGTGTTTTGCTTTTCAATAATAAAAAAGATGTATTTGATTTTAATTTGCGTAAGCTTCCTTTTTCTATAGGTTTAATTTGATATGCTGAAGGGTCAATAATACTTTGGCCAATAATAGTTGTCCCCACATATAAGTGTGATGGGCTGTCACTCCTGCAGACATGTGAGAGGAGGGGAAGCACAGCAAAGGTGACCAAGCAATGAGCAAGGAGAGAAGAGCTGATAGAAGGGTTTGTAATTTGACAAAATAACACTCAGCTGTGCTGTCCCTACAACCCAGATTGACTTATGTAAGACGTTAGCCCAGGAGATCAGGGCTGTATCATTATATGTCACAAAATTAAAAACCTGTTCTGAGCTACACTGGGGGCATCTTTTTAGCTTTGAGGGTTGCTGTCTGCTTATGATTGGTCAGCATTATAAAGGGAGAACAGCCCCCAGTGACAACAGTCTGATGATGCTCACTTGGACTTAAAAAAGGTAACTTATTGCGTGCCAAATGCTTTGATTGTTAGTAAAACATTTTATTCCGCTCTGCAGCCAATATTACATCCTGTGTCTAGTTCATCGTGAAAAATTTGGTCAAAGATCTTCTTTAAGTATGTACAGTACAGACCAAAAGTTTGGACACACCTTCTCATTTAAGGATTTTTCTGCATTTTCATGACTATGAAAATTGTAAATTCACACTGAAGGCATCAAAACTATGAATTAACACATGTGGAATTATATACTTAACAAAAAAGTGTGAAACAACTGAAAATATGTCTTATATTCTAGGTTCTTCAAAGTGGCCGCCTTTTGCTTTGATGACTGCTTTGCATACTCTTGGCATTCTCTTGATGAGCTTCATTATATACATAATATATACTCTCAGACGTAGTTGATGTTGGTC
This sequence comes from Ranitomeya imitator, assembly GCF_032444005.1. Taxonomy (NCBI): domain Eukaryota; kingdom Metazoa; phylum Chordata; class Amphibia; order Anura; family Dendrobatidae; genus Ranitomeya; species Ranitomeya imitator. The sequence continues at coordinate 488,976,964 of NC_091285.1, read as the reverse complement.
ATTCTTATACTGTATCACACTGTCTTGACAGTACCTTGGATTCTAGTAGAGTGTACAATGCACATGCAGCTGATCCATTCTGAATACTGAGACTTGAAAGTATGAAGAAGTTGCAAGGTCTTTGCATCAATAATGAGGATGTCTTGATAGTGACCACAGCAGAGCAGCCAGCCTTCCCCTGTCATTCGGAATGAGCAATGGTAGTACTGACAGATATAAAAATAGTAAGTATATTATTAGATGCCATTCTAATATTAAAGTTACACAGCTGGACCAATCGCTGTCTTCTATCCATTGTAAACAGTGAATTGGCTGGAATGGGTCTAATGATTCAATGTAGAATTTCCTTTCCTAATTGGGGAGTAATTAGAGCTGCAGCCATAAAGGTGCAAACAGTTTTCAGGAGGCTGATTGAACAGCCATGTTAGTAGTCCGTGGCTGCCAGACCAGAGCCCTGAAAATTTCCTTTTACTGGCCTGGCTCAATGTCACGCATGTGTCACGCCACAATGATGATGAGCCAACTAATCAAAAGGGATGCTTGGGATGCCGACAGATAGGAGGAGTTTCGCAAGGCCCTGCAATTTTTTTTTGCCCAAATCTTCAAGTAAAGTGGCTCAAACACTTCAAAAGACACATTAGTGGACTTTAAAGCTAAGTTTACACTGGGCATTTTTGCATTTTTTCCTGCAACAAAACCTTAGTGCTTGGCAGGAAAGAAGCTGCAGCAAAAATGCAGGTTTTGCTGCTTTATTGCTGCATTTGTGGTGTGGTTTTGCTGCATTTTTCATTTGTTTTTCTCATTCAATTCAGTGGCTGAAAAACACAGAAAAAACCCTGAAAGAAGTGATATGCTCTATGTCCAAAAAAGCAAGCAAACCACAAAATACTGATGACAAAATGAAAATTCTGAAATCTTATAGACATAGCTGTTATTGTCAAATGTAGCTAAAAATTAGCATAAAAAGCAGCAAAAATGCCTAGTGTGAACTTAGGATGCATACAGTATAGTGTTCTTATACAGGGGCCCTGTTCTGTCTGTGTCTCTGTCCACCCCATATCTATGTATCTGTACAGCAAAAAATGGCAGCACTCCAGATGATTGATAGAGAAGAAACAATATATTCACCCGTGTGTGTAACTTTTCAGCTCTTCAAGCTATGAGTTTTTCTCACAGTTTGAAGAGCCAAAATAAACATATTGTACAAAGATTGAAAATAACATTTTTTTCACTATCCCATATCTGGAGTGCTGTTCTTTATTGCTGTATGTATATGGAACAGGGTAGGACATACCATTGGTATACCAAGAGTAGCCAAATTGGGGGTCCAAGTGATAAGGGGGGCATTTTCACCTCAAAAGTAGCAATCAGCTTTTGTCACAGACACAATATTGGATTGGAGTGTTCCCATTTGTTGCTCTTTCACAGGAGCTCTCTTGTCTGTGTCTACCATTGATATAGAGGATACTGGGTCAGTACACTGAAGCTTGCACAGTTTGCTAAATCTGTTTTGTACAGTGTTGCTTTATTTGTGAATATCTCCATATCTATCTCCCTATCTATCTATCTATCTATCTATCTATCTATCTATGTATCAAAACAGTTTCAGTGATGAATAGAAAGTATAGCCGCCCCAGAGGAAGCCCACGCGAAACGCGCGTTGGGGCTGCCCTTCTGCTGTGCTCTCTCTCAAGGGTCCGATGACCGTGCCATTACCTAATCTCCTAATTACCATTTTCCTTCATGTGGTTCTCTCATGCTTTTTATATATATTTTTTGCACTTGGTTAATACAAATTATACCATTTATATACTTTGTGGAGACCACTTAATATTGTGCAGCGTGTACCTAATATAATAATGAGACATCTTAATAGGTCACTATTGCGTGAAGCCATCTATTATTCCTAGGGCTATTTACTTATATTGTGGACATCAGGTTCCTGGTATACCCTGTCCATAGGGTTATAAGGCTATTTTGACTTACTCATACCTTACACTGTCTTGTGTGGGATTGCACTTTTGCGACATCCTGCGCCATCACTTTTTTCTGTTTTACCTTCTATTTTCTACATTTGTACTATTATGTTTTTGTGAATTTTTCTGTGTCATAAATGTTGTTTTTTATATGAATGTTTTCTGGACTTTCTTGACTCTAAGTCGCTTAGAGGGTTCATGAATAGATAGTTTATAGCATTTACATAGTAATCTATAGGTAATTTTGCAGAGAATGTAACATAGCTTGGATTCTGCATCACTGAAGACTTCTAATCTGAATAGTCCAGGATACAAATAGCAGCTTTTGAAATAAAGGTTAAAGGTTGTCAGTAAGCTTTTTCCATAGCACAGTGTTGTGACAAATCTTTAATACTTACGCAGATTGCGGTGTGCCTATATGGCAGCTTTGCATTCTCCACGCAGTGGCCGGTGTTGACATTCCATACACACATTTCCCTGTAAGACATAACCTCAGGTTAATCGATGTCATTTCTACTTAGTTGGTTGGGACAAATCTGTGACACGGATTTTTAAGTTTAAAAACTGTATTTAAGAGAACACTTATCATTTACGTAGCGTTTTTGTTACCGATTACTGGAGAAGAAAATGTTGCGGTCATTAAGACTAGATGGCATACAGAACGTATTCCCTTTTGTTTAGGTAATTACACCTTGCTGTCCTGCATCAAACTAACTTTAAGGCCATGGGTGGAATAAAATGAATTGTAGGTATACTGCCATTATGTCTCATCAATGTGTCACTAGAAGTATCATTCTTCAGAACTACATCCTCCCGAAATTGGGTCATTTCGCAGAACCTTAGCAATACACTTTTTATGCCGTGACTATGTTATTTTCCAAGACCATTATTTACTCCGAAGATGAAACAGCGCCACCATGAGGATTAGTTTGTGATAGCTTTAGGTCTTTACAGATTGGAGATTATAACTGTAGCTTTTAAGACTAAAAATGTGGTTGACCCTAGAAAATGCTTAGAATAATTTGTTTTCATGGAAACATTTTTATTAGAAAATTACCGATGACCCAAAGACTGATGTTTCAGATTTTCCTAAGATGAATGCTGTCTAATACTAGTTATAATAAAAAAAAGTATACAATTATTATGAGCTCATCAGCCGATTCATACTGCCTGAAACAAGGGTGGCATAATTATGAGACCAGCTGCGTTACTGATTCCATGTAACATGTTAAATTAAGTATACTTTAAACATTGTCGGGGTATGATGTAGTTAAGATTAGAGGTGAGCAAATTTTTCTATTACGATCAGCGGCAAATATTATCTTTGCAACATTCGTCAAACACAGTCGAGCATCATTAGTGTCAATGGGAATAAAGATGAATGAATATGTTTCGAAACCGATCATCAAACATAAATTAGGCACGAATAGAGTACCAATGTGGCACGAATATGACAAATTCAGACTCAATGACCGATTCCGAACATATTTGCTCAACTCTAGTTAAGATGACTAGTCCCAGAAGCAGATCCCTGGCAGCTTCTCCACAACACACTCCTAAGGGCCGATGGAAACGACAATGTATTCTCTCATCTGAGAGAATCTTGACGATTATGCTAATCACATTCTGATCACACTCTAATCAGAGTGTCAGCAAAGTGAGATCCGATTCTCTCAGATGAGAAGAAGATGGAGACAATAAATTCTCCATCTTCTCCATGCTATCAGTCCGAGGAAATCGTACTGCACTCAATGTCATCAGAGTGCAGTCCGATGGTTTCCACTGACTCATTCATTTGTATGGCCAAGTGTGAACCGAATATCATATCCAACTCGGGCAGCGATTTTATTTTCCTCTGAATGGCATGGTTAGACACAAAAATCTGACATGTGCCCGGCCCCATAGAACAACAGTGGTCTGAGTGTGATGTTTTGTCGGATCGCACTCAGAGCACAAATACGGTCATCTGCATGAGCCCTTAGACTGACTCTTTGTAATAAAATAAAAGCAAAAAAGCAAAGGTCTATCCCTACGTGAAAATGTAGGGAGAGACCTACAGGCAAGCCAAGAGACCAACTGCTGTTTTAAATAATGTTTTACCTAAAAACACCACTGCATTTCAGAATGAAATATACATGGTTTCAATAATGGAAACGGTCTTTGATTCATGCTTCTCGGGATACAGGCAGCATGAAACTGCTGACAAATTTCACTTTAAGAGCATGTTCACATGTTCAGTATTTAGTCAGAATTTTACATGAGTAATTGTAAGCAAAAATCAGGAGTGGAACAATCAGTATAAGTAAAATAGACACTTGTGTGTTATGACCTGGTGGTCAGGACAATAATGGACCTGGTGGTTAAGAGCACATGGAATGACCTGATAGTTACTGATATTAAAGGACGAGCTCTGGGACGTGGGAACTCTGCTGACCGCAATCCCTAATCCTATCAAACACACTAGAAATAGCCGTGGATTGCGCCTAACGCTCCCTATGCAACTCGGCACAGCCTAAGGAACTAGCTAGCCATGAAGATAGAAAAATAAAGCCTACCTTCCCTCAGAGAAATTCCCCAAAGGAAAAGGCAGCCCCCCACATATAATGACTGTGAGTAAAGATGAAAATACAAACACAGAGATGAAATAGATTTAGCAAAGTGAGGCCCGACTTACTGAACAGACCGAGGATAGGAAAGGTTACTTTGCGGTCAGCACAAAAACCTACAAAAAGACCACGCAGAGGGTGCAAAAAAGACCCTCCGCACCGTGCTCCCTCTGCATCCCAGAGCTTCCAGCAAGCAAGACAACAATAAAAATAGCAAGCTGGACAGAAAAATAGCAAACCAAAGAAATACAAGCTGGAACTTAGCTTCTGCTGAGAAGACAGGTCACAAGAACGATCCAGGAGTGAACTAGACCAATACTGGAACATTGACAGGTGGCATGGAGCAAAGATCTAAGTGGAGTTAAATAGAGCAGCCAGCTAACAAATTAACCTCGTCACCTGTGGAAGGAAACTCAGAAACACCCACCAGAGGAAGTCCATGGACAGAACCAGCCGAAGTACCATTCATGACCACAGGAGGGAGCCCGACAACAGAATTCACAACACTTGTGCACCACTTCTGTATTTTTCATCCACTCCCGGTCTTGGCTTACAAATACTGATGCAAAATACTGACCAAATACTGAACATGTCCGAGATTTCATACAAGTACACCATGTTCAGCATATCATGTCTAAACTCAAGTCAAATACCCAAATTAACCCAGACTGGCTTTGGTTGGAGCTTATACTCAAACTCAATCCCACACCCCCTAAATTAATATCTAAACTATACCATAATTTAATCTCCCCTCCTACTAATTTTAAACCCTTATACTTATCCTCTTGGGAATCTGAGTTGAACATATCTCTCTCCAGTAGGGAATCAGAACAAGTACTAGGACACTCGCATGGGTTCTCAAGATGTGTCCTGTTACAGGAGAATGCTTTTAAAGTCCTCTCCAGATGGTATAGAACCCCCGAGTCGCTCTATCATCTGGGCCTATCAGACTCTCCTCTTTGTTGGAGGTGTATGAGTTCAAAGGGCTCGTTATCACACATATTCTGGTCATGCCCAGCTATCACTAAATTCTGGAAAGATGTCTTCGGCCGACTCCGCCAAATTGGTTTAAAAACATGACCTTCTCCCTCTTCTAATAGCCGCAGCCAAACACTTGATCTCCTTACATTGGAGACAAACGAACCCCCCTCATATTGATGAATGGACCAAAAAAGTCCAGGACATCTGTAGGATTGAGGAATTGTCCAGCTGGGATTCTCATTCACACGACAAATTCTTTCGGACATGGCTGCCATGGCAAATGTCGACTGACTCTACTTCACTGCCTTCCACCAGATATTCTACTTAGCTATACAATTTGGCTCCCTAAGATTTCATCATGTTTCATTACGCTACACTGTGATGGACCCGGGCATTGCTCATTCACCTGGCTATATTAGTATTAATTGATATTCTCACTAGCACTCTTTTCCAGTTGGTCAAAATTACCTGACTATTCCTTGGTGTTTTAAGGTCTTCTTATTCCCGTCTTCCTCTGACGAATGTTTTGTTCTTCAGGAATTTCACTTGACCATTACATCCCTTTCGGTACATCCCAATCCTCCTACCCCCCCCCCTCCCTCCCCCGTTACGGTTTTGTTGTTCTCTGTTCTTATGTTAATGTACGCTCCATTATCGCCACCGGAATTTATGCAAATACCAAAGCTAGGGACACCTCTGGTGAACAATATACACAATTTGATACATCTGTATGGTAGAACTTATCCTACTCAGTCTGTAATAGTATGTCTCAGATTCATGTTTCATGTTTTTTTTGTTCATGTATTTTGAAAAATTTGAAAATAAAAAATTTATAAATAAATAAATACTGAACATGTGAACCTGGCCTTATTTGAAATCTATGATATACAGTAATGAACGAAAGTGTTTGCACTCTTGACATTGTTACAGAAAACCAAGTATTTCTTCCAGAAATGTATTGCAATTACACATGTTTTGTTATATACATGTTTATTTCCTTTGTGTGTATTGGAAGAACCCAAAAAAGCAGAGGAGAAAAAAGCAAATTGGACAAAGTTTCACACAAATCCCCAAAAATGGACTGTACAAAATTGTTGGTACCTTTCCATAAATGTGAGTAAAAGTAAACAATTTAATTTCAAGCATGTGATGCTTGTTCAAACTCACTTGTAGCAAGTAATAGGTGTGGGCAATATGAAAATTACATCTGAAACCCAATTAAAAAAAGGAGAAGTTGACTCAATCATGGCATTGTGTCTGTGAGTGCCACACTAAGCATGGAAAACAGAAAAAGGAGAAGATAACTGTTTGAGGAATTGAGAACCAAAATTATTGAAAAATATCAACAATCTCAGGGTTACAAATCCATCTCCAGAGATCTTGATGTTCCGAAACGTGCGTCGGGTGTGGTGGGTCCCTGGCTGGTGGCTTCCATTAGGTAATTAAGTTCCTTTCTTTACATACAGTGGGTATATGATTATACTCCGTGGCACCGCGGCTGGTGATGATCTTGCACCTTATGTTTATTTATTCTTATATTCCTTGTGACTTTGCACATTTGTGGTTATTTATCAGTTGATGCTATTATACAGTTAGGGCCAGAAATATTTGGACAGTGACACAAGTTTTGTTATTTTAGCTGTTTACAAAAACATGTTCAGAAATACAATTAAATATATAATATGGGCTGAAAGTGCACACTCCCAGCTGCAATATGATAGTTTCCACATCCAAATCGGAGAAAGGGTTTAGGAATCATAGCTCTGTAATGCATAGCGTCCTCTTTTTCAAGGGACCAAAAGTAATTGGACAATGGACTCTAAGGGCTGCAATTAACTCTGAAGGTGTCTCCCTCGTTAACCTGTAATCAATGAAGTAGTTAAAAGGTCAGGGGTGGATTCCAGGTGTGTGGTTTTGCATTTGGAAGCTGTTGCTGTGAGCAGACAACATGCGGTCAAAGGAACTCTCAATTGAGGTGAAGCAAAACATCCTGAGGCTGAAAAAAAAGAAAAAATCCATCAGAGAGATAGCAGACATGCTTGGAGTAGCAAAATCAACAGTTGGGTACATTCTGAGAAAAAAGGAATTGACTGGTGAGCTTGGGAACTCAAAAAGGCCTGGGCGTCCACGGATGACAACAGTGGTGGATGATCGCCGCATACTTAATTTGGTGAAGAAGAACCCGTTCACAACATCAACTGAAGTCCAGAACACTCTCAGTGAAGTAGGTGTATCTGTCTCTAAGTCAACAGTAAAGAGAAGACTCCATGACAGTAAATACAAAGGGTTCACATCTAGATGCAAACCATTCATCAATACCAAAAATAGACAGGCCAGAGTTAAATTTGCAGAAAAACACCTCAAGAAGCCAGCTCAGTTCTGGAAAAGTATTCTATGGACAGATGAGACAAAGATCAACCTGTACCAGAATGATGGGAAGAAAAAAGTTTGGAGAAGAAAGGGAACGGCACATGATCCAAGGCACACCACATCCTCTGTAAAACATGGTGGAGGCAACGTGATGGCATGGGCATGCATGGCTTTCAATGGCACTGGGTCACTTGTGTTTATTGATGACATAAGAGCAGACAAGAGTAGCCGGATGAATTCTGAAGTGTACCGGGATATACTTTCAGCCCAGATTCAGCCAAATGCTGCAAAGTTGATTGGACGGCGCTTCATAGTACAGATGGACAATGACCCCAAGCATACAGCCAAAGCTACCCAGGAGTTCATGAGTGCCAAAAAGTGGAACATTCTGCAATGGCCAAGTCAATCTCCAGATCTAAACCCAATTGAGCATGCATTTCACTTGCTCAAATCCAGACTTAAGACGGAAAGACCCACAAACAAGCAAGACCTGAAGGCTGCGGCTGTAAAGGCCTGGCAAAGCATTAAGAAGGAGGAAACCCAGCGTTTGGTGATGTCCATGGGTTCCAGACTTAAGGCAGTGATTGCCTCCAAAGGATTTGCAACAAAATATTGAAAATAAAAATATTTTGTTTGGGTTATGTTTATTTGTCCAATTACTTTTGACCTCCTAAAATGTGGAGTGTTTGTAAAGAAATGTGTACAATTCCTACATTTTCTATCAGATATTTTTGTTCAACCTTTCAAATTAAACGTTACAATCTGCACTTGAATTCTGTTGTAGAGGTTTCATTTCAAATCCAATGTGGTGGCATGCAGAGCCCAACTCGCGAAAATTGTGTCACTGTCCAAATATTTCTGGCCCTAACTGTATATGTGTACTTTTCATGTATATGGTGCATGATCGCTATCAGCTGCTGCGTCGGTGGAATTGTGATATATACGCAAGATTTTTCAATATATTCTACATTTGTCAAGTGATACTGCGTCTTGTTATACACATCATGATATTTTGGAGGTAATTTTATGTCCACTTAGCCATTTTTTCAGCCATACCTGCCGGTTGTTCCTGCACTTCGTTTTCCCCTATTTTTATACATATGTTTTTATCTTTGCTATATATTGTCTTAAATAAAGTTTATATAATTCTATTTGGTTTTGCTCAGCGCAATTTTTGGAGATATTGGTAATTATCTCTTGGCTTGGTATTTATTTTGTGAGGAATTATAGGTGTTAATAATTTGTCCATAGTGCGCAACATAGTCAAGAAGTCTACAATGGCTGGCACTGTAGCTACTCTCCCTTGATGCAGACGCAGAGAAAAATTAATGAAAGGTTGCAACTAGTGATAAGTGAGCAGTAAACTGCTCCGATGCTCGGTACTAGAATCGAGCATGTTAGACTGGATGGGTGCTCGACTCGAGTACCAAGCATAATGTACGTCAATGAAGAAGTCGAGTATTTTTCTGAGAAAAAGTACTTGAAGGGCTGGGAGAGAGATGAAGCGAGAGAGACAAGGAGAGATTAAGCAAGAGAGACAGAGAGGGATAAAGCGAGAGAGACAGAGAGAGATGAAGCGAGAGAGAAAGATGAAGTGAGAGAGATGAAGCGCGCAAGTGAAAGAGATGAAGCATGCAAGAGAGAGAGATAAAGCGAGAGAAAGAGAGATGAAAGAGAGATAAAGAGAGAGATGAATAGATAGAAATAGAGAGAATATATTCCCGGTTTCAGTGCTGCACTCGGCACTGCACGGTACTCAACCGAGCACCCAAATGCTTGATAGAGAATCGAGCAGTGGCGAGCAAGCTCACCCATCACCAGTTGCAATGAATGATAGTCCGTGTAGTGGATAAGCAGCCCCAGTCAAGTTCCATAGAAATTCAAGCTGCCATGCAGGTTCGGTTGCATCAGTGTCAGCTCAGACTATACGTCGATATTTGAATGAAAGGAAATGCTGTGGCTGGAGACCCAGGAAGACCCCACTGCTGCTTTTTGATAAAGCACATCATTCTACTGTTTACCAAAAATGAAATGAGCCCTACAAAGAGAGGAAAACAGTACCTACAGTCAAATACGGTAGAGGTTCAAAAATGTTTTGGGGTTGCTTTGCTGCCTCTGGCACTGCGTGTCTTGACTATGTGCAAGGATAATATACGTGAGCACTACTCCGAGGGTGCACAGGTAGGTTCCCACACCACTTGTAATAGATACAAAGAACCTGGCACTCAACTTAAGCGTTAGCAACTCCGTATGTTTATTGCAGTACCAAAAAATTTTTCGGTCTGAAAGACCTTCCTCAGTTGCGTACTGCAGTTTATAGGAGCAAAAAGTGCCACTGCTTGGTACAGAGTCTAGCAAAGACCACCTCCTCTGTGTTGGTTACATGGAAAATATGACCATCCGGTCGTATAAGGGGGGTGTAGTATCTCCCGATGCTTAGGTGCCGTGTTGTCAGGCGTGACACGGTGACATTCCTCTCTCCCAGGACGAGCGGTCACGCCTGACAATACGGCACCTAAGCATCGTGAGATACTACACCCCCCTTATACGACGGTCATATTTTCCATGTAACGACCACAAAGGAGGTGGCCTTTGCTAGACACTGTACCAAACGGCGGCACTTTTTGCTCCTATAAACTGCAGTACGCAACTGAGGAAGGTCTTTCAGACCAAAACATTTTTTGGTACTATAATAAACATACGGAGTTGCTAACACTTCAGTTGAGTGCCAGGTTCTTTGAATCTATTGACTATGTGCAAGGCATCATGAAATCTGAAGAAGAATACCAAAGGATTTTGGGTTGCAATGTAGAGTCCAATGTCAGAAAGCTGGGTTTGGATCCTAGGTCATGGTTCTTAAAGCATGACTATGACTCCAAAAATGCTTCAAGAAGCACCCAGAAATGCATGGAAATAAAGCTCTGGAGAGTTCAGAAATGGACAGCAATGAGTCTGGATCTAAATCCCATTGAACACCTGTGGAGAGATTTTAAAATTGCTGTTGGGAAAAGGCTCCCTTCCAATATAAGAGACCTGGAGTAAAAGAAGAATGGTCCAAAATTTCAGTTGAGGGGTGTAAGAAGTTTGTTGATGGTTATAGGAAGCTATTGATTGCAGTTATTTATTCCAATGGTATGTGACCAAATGTTAAGTTGAGGGTGACAACAATTTTGTCAGGACCATTTTTGAGGTTTGGTGTGAAATTTTGTTCAATTTGCCTTTTTTTCCTCTGTTTTTAGGTGTTGTTCCATTACACACAAAGGAAATAAGCATGTGTATAATAAAACGTGTAATTGCTAAGATTTTCCTGGAGAAATAGTTCATTTTTTGGAACAATTTCAAGTCTCTCAACACTGTTTGCCAAGTTACAGAGAGCACTGGCAGAATAGATATGCTACGTTTTAGATTCACAGTAAATTTGAAATATATGTAATGTAAAGAATGTTGCTGCTGACTAATACTTCCTGGGAGGTTAATTGATATTCTGGAAATCTCAATAAAAGTTACAGCCTAAAATATTATTGTAAGTCTCTGTAAGGTTAAATTGAGATATGTTGTATTTCCAGTTCCGATTCCTGAGTTTATAAAATTACATTCACTTGTACAGCTAATAATTTTAGTGCACACCATGTTCTTTGCTTTGTCACATTTTAAGTTTCCTACATTGTCTTGAAAGATTTAAAAGGTTTGCCCCATTTCAGAAAATCTTGGTCCCTGGCTGCAGTTTGTTATCTGGCTCCCAGCATCCAGTATTGGCTTCAGCACTAACAGGAAACAAGAAAAAGCCGTCTCACCGCAGTTGCCTAGTCCCTCTGGAGCATGGAATGAACATCACTGCCACCGACAATAATGATCAAAATGTGGTAGAAGTCCGGCTCAAAAAATGATTAAAACATCTCCACATGCATCATATGTTCATAGATCAGAACATTTATACACTTCTGGTGCACTTAGCACCCTTACTCATGAGCTCAGCGGCTGTTTCCGTCTAGACAGAACATGCTCCTCAAAGCAACTGACGTTAGCGCCACAGCCAGTAAGAAAAATCAGGAGCAACACCAAAGACTATTTTTGCCATTTTACCTATTGCCGGTTGTCTATGTTTTTATATGAAGATTTTGGAATAAAGTTTGTTGGAGTGCAACCTTTTGATGCTGGACTTTTTCACTACCAAAGACTCGGTACTAGTCCCAGACACAGTGAGAAAACTGCAGTTTAGATTTTAAAAGCAAACTGCAGCCAGGAACCAAGATTTTTTGAAAGTGGTCACTCTCAGTTGCCATCCACCCTGAATCTACAAAAGCTCTACTTGGGTACGTAATACAAAGCCATAAATATTTTCAAAAACGCAGCAAAAAAATCCTTTTTTTTTTCAATTTAATATTTTTTGTTACACTTGAATAATCAAGCGTTTAAAATATTATTTTTTTTAACTTTTCCACAGTTAACCAACAGAATTTAGGGGGGGATAAAATATCCCTGTACTTACCCATTTTCTGAACCACTAACCACATAAGGTTGTTTTTCAAAATCTCGCGCTCTCGCTAAGCATGTAATAGCAGCAGTATGGCCAAACAGAATTGCTTTAGATGTAACCTAAAAAAAATTAAGAAAAATTTAACAACACAGCAGAACTGTGCACATTTAGGGTGCAGAATTGATTGGTTGGGTGTTCTGTATAATATTACCAGTGTTACTCTCGTCTACAATAAGACACACTTTCAGCCTTCGAGGCCCTTTGGGCCAGATACTTCTGATTTAAGAGATGTGAACCATAAAATTATACTCCTCAATGGCTGATTCTCTCATTCCAGCCGGAGTCAGTCAGTATTCTCATATAATTATAATTCTACTGGTCAAACTAAGGCATTAATAGCACAGAATTCCAGATCACTGATGCCAGACAGAATTCTAATAGGAAACTATTATTTATTAATACAAAGTTTCCAAAATTGCAAACAGCGTTCAACTAAAAAAAAACTAGTATTTCTATGAATTTGGACTAATCAATAAAGCAACTATGCAGCAAACATCTCTATGTTACATGAGTATATAGGTCACTGCTTTTTGACTTGACATACCAATGCACTATGTAAGATACTTAAATTACTGGATGTTTATAGGGTATTGATATAAAAGAGTATATCATTTTTTGCTTCAGTTTCTACATGAACATATTCCTGCCAGGCTGAGCATTATGTAAGATACTATGATCAGGTTTTATATCTTTGTGCTTAACTTTATTAACCATTTGCATGTATTGAGGTTACTTTGTAACAATATATACTGAATAGTAAGACATAAAGCATTGAGTGATGCAGAAGGGGCAATTTTGTTCAAGAGATAATGCAAAGCGGTTTCCATTTTTAATATGGTACCATCCACATGTGTGCATGTAGGAGCTTTTAGCAACTCAAGCTGCCCACTGTCAAAATTGAAAGTGTGACTATACAAGGCGAATGTATAGTCAACATATCCACTGCCTCCAAATAACTTGTCCTGCAGCCCACAATGCACCAATAGTGGCAGGTTCTTGGGGAACACATGATATGCTGACTATACATTTGTCATGTATGGTTAAACTTTTACTATAGGTTAACTTCAACTTAAAAGATTAGCTTTTTGATAACATTTCCTTAAAAACATTTATCAATCCTAAAATGCACAGCACAACATATATTGTTTCTAGAAAAAATATAATTTTGCTTGCAGGGGTTCTCCCAAAATTGCAAGTTATCTTTTATTCATGGAACCCTAGTGGATGGATCACTAGTGATCCAACAGTGGGATTCTAGAACTCCAAAAACAGGAACCTGCATAGCCCCATCTTGAATGGTGTCTATACTTAGCCTCTGCTCTATTTGTTGTCTATGAAACTGCTGGTGAAAGCTGTGTGTTCCTCAATTCTTTCTGACAATGCCAAAGACAAAGAACGGTGTATAAGCCGAGCATGTATACATCCTCTCCGTTCCAGAGGAGGTTCTGGAAAGTATTGTTCTAGAGCCCCATTCTCGAGATCACTGAAAATCCCAGTGGTTGACCCCCTGTAGTCAGAAAATTTTCCCTATCATAAGGATCTTATACATTTTGGGTAAACTCCCGCTTAAAATTTTGTTATTGATCTATATTTCAACACAAACCGCTTTAAAAAAAATTTCATTTACAAACCTTCATGTCCATTGACAAATGCCACAGACATATCTGCCCCTCGAGGCTTCCAGTGACAATTGTTTTCTGATCATCTGTTATCATCATGGTGGTTACACTGTGAGCAGGAGCCCGATTTCCCCATAATGCCACCGCCTGGGTAGTACTCTTCATCATGAGCTTGACCTATAATTAATGAGAAAATTTGTGTCAAACAGCTACAAATTCTACAGCAATAAATTTATTACAAAAGAGAATTTAAACTAGTGTGCAATTGTGGTGCCATTAAGAGATAGTCATTTAACTCAGGACTGACAATTTTCGTCTCCTTTTTTTCAAGAGGGAAAAGTTATAAAGAAAAAAGATGGAGTAAACAATGTACACCAAATTTTATAACTATTTTAAATACTTTTTAATTACACTTCAATCATTTTGTGTCCAGTAAAAGGGTTAATTCTAAAAGTAGGCAACAATTGCACGAAAGTTATAAAGGACATGTAACATTTTTGGCTCAAAAGATTCATGAAAATGTATGCAGAATGTAAATTACTCTTCAGTGAGGAAGAGAGCAAAGACTCTAGTGTCAACTATCAGAGGTAGTAATGCTCAGATTCAACATATGCTGTGTCACCTCGAATAAGAATCCAAACCAGAAGCTCCAGTTGCATACACATGTTTCAAGGTATTTGCCCCTCACCAGTGCAAAGTAGAACTAGCCGGAGGGGGGAGAAACCTTCGACAGGTGGCATAAAGACTAAAATTGCCTAGTTAGTGTTGGGAGACTTATAGGCCACTTGATTATCCCTTGAGAATTGAAAAATAAAATAGGCTCTTCAAAGAGGAATTGGATGTAGCTATGTTGCTCTCCACAAGAAGAAACTTTTCCCCTTATGCCACTTGTCAGAGGTTTTTCATTCAACCAACCAGTTCTCCTGCTTTGCATTGATGAGGACTTTGAAGAGAAGGAATATAAACCAGCTCCCCAGTGATGCATAAGCTGAGTTTCGGGAGCACGGACCTGCTATGTCCAGGCATGAAGAATCCAAAAGAAGAAAATGTCCAGCTTCACCGAATCCGTGAAACAAAGTTTTTCAAATGGAGTTTCTGATTTGGCATCCTACTCAAAGTCAGGTGGAAAGCCCTTTATAGGGTGGATATTGACTTTTAGGGCAGAGACAGACTGCCATGTTTCTCGTGCCAGAATCACATCGTAAACCTCGTATTGCTGTTGGCTCTCAAGACCTGAGATTGACAGCTGCATAGAAATACATCATACTGTCTTGCTCAGGTCAGGAGAGGTGCCGGCCAGTGTGTGCAGTGCGATGCGATCCTCGCATAAGTTATACGGCAGTCTGACTCTGCCCTTTGGTTTGCTACCTCCAATAGGTTGCATTAGATAGCCTCTTCTGAGAGGAAGAGAACAGGGTATTTGTATATTTAAATTCCTAGGGGAGTATTGCATGACCTATAAGTCTCCCTTTGCCATATTGGCACCCTCCACAAGGATAAAATGTACCCTTAAGAGCAAATATATGCTGTACCATGGAAAGCAGAAGCCTCCCTGCATAGTAGACACTAGGTTCACATTACGTTATGTGAACCCGTTTAACGGACTACGTTACACCGCAGCATAACGCGTAACGTGTAACGTAGTCCGTTAATGCTGCCATTGCTTGTAATGGCGAACGCATCGCTAGCGCACGCCCACATTGGGCGTGCGCTAGTGATGTGCCATCATTTGAGTGACGGACAGTGAATGCTGCTTGCAGATCGGGGATCTGCGCTAGCGGGATCGGCAAATGCGATCCCTTTTGGGACATTGCGTTAGCGCCGTCCATAGCGGTATGCGCTAAACGGACTGCCCTAACGCAATGTGAACCTAGCCTAAAAAATCTCTCTGGTCCAGTGTTCACTTGCTCTACCTCGGCATCCTCATTGAGCCCAGTGTTTGGCTGACCCCACTATTGCAGCCTTAAAAGCAAAGACCAATGTAGAAGTGGTGCTACAGTGGTAAGGGCTTCATTAGGTAAGTAATCTATTTTTTTCTACTTTGCCCAGTTCTATATGAAACCAGACTACCCTTTTAAAGTGGACATGTCAGCTTTTCAGACATTTACGAATGATCCAATAGGAAAAAAAAACAATCACCATCTTTGGCAAATACTGACAAATGCACTGGCATCCCTGACGAGTGTGAGTCTTATTAAATGATATTTTGCAATCCTTCTCTGAGCGAATATGTGACTAATAGCAAAAGACAGAAATATTGATGAATGAATAACTACAATAAAAATCTGGATTTCTGTAGTAATATGAAAAACAAAAGGCTAAAATAGTTTAGTAAGAATTCTGAGGCCATATATGACATAACAGTTTTGACTTTAAGTGAGTTATTTTATGGATCTAGCAGCATCATATTCTGTACAGACATAGTCATTGGGACTCACAATCTAAATTCTCTATCAGTATGTCTTTCTAATATAGGAGAAAACTGGAGAACCTGTTGGAAACATACACTAACACAGGGAGAACATACAAATTCCTTGCCGATGTTGTCTTTGGTTGGGGTTGAACCTGGAATTCCAGTGCTATAAAGCAACAATTCTAACCACTGAGCTACCGTGCCATTTTAAGTCCTGTATATTACTTTTAATAGAAGTTCATTACACTGTATTTAGGTATTATTTACTATCAATGAGAGATTTATTTTTCTCTTTTAAGACAAGTGAGGTCATCATAAAAACAGATGTCGCTGAGTTGAATTTGTCATTTAGTACTATACGTATATTGTGTCTTTGTTTATGTGCAATTCCACCTCAATGAAATTGGCCTGTCGAAGAGTGCTAGAAAACCTATGTATGCAGGTGGGAAAACTCACAGGAAAAGAAAACAGAGCCAGAGGTCAAATAAAACAGCACAAACATAGGTCAAATGTATAGACCATAGAATATAGAACCAACAAAGTACTACACAGCACAGTACCATCCCAACAGGCACTATGTATCCTGGCTTAGGCTACTTTCACACTAGCGTCGGTACGGGGCCGTCACGTTGTGTCAGCCCAACGTACCGACGCATACTGTCAAGCACCGCACAACGGGGCAGCGGATGCATTTTTCCTGCGCATCCGCTGCCCCACTGTGAGTTGGGGGGAGGTTGGGGCGGAGTTCCGGCCACGCATGCACAGTCGGAAATGGCAGACACAACGCAGCAAAAAACGTTACATGTAACGTTTTTTGCTGCTGACAACGGTTGCGACGTGTGGCAAAGCATCGCAATGCGTCGCTAATGTTAGCCAATGGAGTAAAAATGCATCCTGCGAGCAATTTTGCAGGATGCGTTTTTTCTCCTAAACGACACATTGCGACGTGCAGTGCATGACGCTAGTATGAAAGTACTTCTTCACAGGGCATATCCTGAAGAAGCACAAGCGAAACGTATGTCAGTATGCAGACAGCCTGTTAGATATATGCACTTGCGACTTTGTCGTTTAGTACTTTGTTGGTTCTACATTATATGATCTATGCATATGGTCAATGTTTGGGCGCTATATGCAACCCATTTAGTACTTTAACATATCTTTATTATATGTACTATGTTCCATATAACCTGACCCCTGGGCTCTCTATTTTTTGTCTGAGTATTTTTCCAGATTTACACATGTTTGGTTTCTTCAACTTCTTGTGAATCTATTTCATACAATTACTTTTTATACTATAATGTATCATGTAGTATCTGTTTTTCTATTCCTATTTGCATCTATAATGTAGCAGATAACAGATCCTTATACCACAATTCCATTTCTTTGTTCCTAGAACAGAATAGTGAAACTGACCTCAGAAATGCAGGTGTGAACAGAGTCTTGAGCGAAACAAAAAGGTATTAGGTTTGTCTGGTTTGTGCCTTTAAAAACTGGAATGTATATTTTTTAAACCTAGAAACTCATTGCCTTTGGGGTGGAGAGATAATATATTCAAGTATTGCCACAGCACTGGCCTTTGTGAGTGATCTGAACTAGCAGTATTCCCATGAACCTGTAATCTGCATTTTACAGCTCTGTGGCCCTTTTTTAACTTGTGCTTCTGGCTAACCACAGTCCGTGAGCTGCTCCGTTATAAAGTAGTTTGTTAAACATGAACAGTTTTCTGTCAATTGGATTCAAACTCAAGCGGTGATTTGCTATGCACAGTATTGATTAGTGGCAGGGCTCCAATGCCAATTACGATGAGGAAAAGAAGATTTAGACTTACTCCCTGGTCAGTGCTCCAGCAGTACCCGACTCATCCCTCCCAGGTTCTGCTGTTAGCTGTCTGTCATTCACTTACAAACAAGTCACACCAATACCCCTGACAACTACATTATACAATATTGTACAGAAAAGACTTGAATTTCCCCACGGCTTCTCTCCCCTATTATCAAAATCACTCTCACTCATAAAAGGACGTGATTCTGGCTTACAATGTAATTCCCTTATACATATATACTATATATACTTATGTATATTAGCCAATGTTCATTATTGCATGTATACTTCAGGACTGCATAATTTATTTTGCAATTCAATTAAAACCAATTTTAAAATTTGATGTTGTACTCAAAAACACAATCCCACCCACAGAACCAACCATGAAGTAGTCTAATAATTATCTACATGCATGTGGCTAGATGTGATATCCACTCTGTATTGCCTCACAACCTCCTACATCAGGCAAATTAGGTCACCAATGACAACATTTTGGCAAACATGTTATCAGCAGGGATCTCAAAGATGGCTATAGAATCACCATAAACACATTTCAGCTAACTAACTACATGCAAGACAATATGTATATGCATTTTTTTTATATGTTCATATTTAGGTTGGGTTCAGATTGTACTTTTTACAGCACCCAGTGTCTGGAGCTGAACCCCGAACATGAACTTCTTACTGTACGTCCATGCCACTGATTGGGATTGTGGGGTTGATGTCAGCAGCTGGCACTGACATCGAGTCCACGGCTTATTAATGGAGAAGCATCTGGAGAAGCATCTGTCAGACATCCCCATTACTAACCTAGTAGTCAAAAGAAATAAACACACAAAAAAATCTTTATTAAAAAATACGGCCATGTTACTGTTCGGTTTCGGCATACTAGTAAAGCTTATTGAAAGGCTTTTGGCACTTCCAGCCCCATCACAGCCTTGCCAAGTAAAGGCAAGTAAAGTAAATGGCTGTGATTGAATGGCGCACCACGTGACCCCGTCTGAATGTGTAAAATAAATAAATAGAAAAAAATGACATGGAGTTCCCTCTATTTTTATTAAAAATCCAGGGGAAAGCAGACAGCTGTGAAGTGGTAATATTATGCTGGGAAGGGGCCAATATTCATGGACCTTCACAGCCTACTAATATCAGCACCCAGGTGTCTGATTTGCCTTTGCATGTTATGTCTGGGGTGGCTGAGGGCTGGTCTTATTAAGCTGGGAAGGAGCAAATATCCATGGACCTTCCAAGCCTATTAATATCAGCCCCCAACTGTATGCTTTGCCTTAGCTGGTTAGCTGGCATATATGCAGGTGCTTTTCACAAAATTAGAATATCATCAAAAAGTTAATTTATTTCAGTACTTCTGTATAAAAAGTGAAAAGTCATTACCTCAGTAAATTAGAATATTTATAACACTAGCTTGAAAAATTATTTTAAAATCCGAAATGTTGGCTTACTGAAATGTATGTTCAGTAAATGCAATCAATACTTGGTTGGGGCTCTTTTTGCATCATTTATTGCATCAATGTGGCGTGGCATGGAGGCGATCAGTCGGTGGCACTTGTGAGGTTTTATGGAAGCCCTGGTTGCTTTGATAGCAGCCTTCAGCTTGTCTGCATTGTTGGGTCAGGTGTCTCTCATCTCCTCTTGACAAAATCCCATAGATTCTCTAAGGGGTTAAGGTCAGACGAGTTTGCTGGCCAATCAAGCACAGTGATACTGTTGTTTTTAAACCAGGTTTTGGTACTTTTGGCAGGATGGACAGGGGTCAAGTACGGCTGGAGAATGAAATTTCCATCTCCAAAAAGCTTGTTGGTAGAGGGAAGCATGAAGTGCTCTAAAATTTCTTGATAGACGGATGCACTGACTTTGGTGTTCATAAAACACAGTGGACCTACACCAGCAAATGACATGGCTCTCAAAACCATCATTGATTGTGTAAACTTCAGACTAGAACTCAAGCAGCTTGGATTGTGGCCTCTCTGCTCTTCCTCCAGATGTTGATTTCCGAATGAAATGCAAAATTTACTTTCATCTGAAAACAACACCTTGGACGACTGAGCAACAGTCCAGTTCTTTTTCTCATTGGCCCAGGTAAGACGCTTCTGGCGTTGTCTATTGGTCATGAGTGGCTTGACACAAGGAATGCGATACTTGTAGCCCATGTTCTGATCAGTCTGTTTGTTATGACTCTATATGATATATGAGTTTCACTTTTTTGTATTGAAAAACGGAAATAAATTAACTTTTTGATGATATTCTAATTTGGTGAGAAGCACCTGTATTGTAGTGGCCTAGCCAGTTTCCAGACTTTAATCCCATAGAAAACTTATGGAGGGAGTTGAAGCTCCAAGTTGCCAAGCGACAGCCTCAAAATCTTAATGATTTATAGATGATCTGCAAAGAGGAGTGGACGAAAATTCCTCCTGACATGTACACAAACCTCATCATCAACTACAAAAAATGTCTGACTGCTGTGCTTGCCAACAAAGGTTTTGCCACCAAGTATTAAGTCTTGTTTGCCAGAGGGATCAAATACTTATTTCTCCTTTCAAAATGCAAATACATTTATATAATTTATACAATGTGATTTTAGGGATTTGATTTATGAAATTCTGTCTCTCAATGTTAAAATTAGCCTACTATTAAAGTTATAGGCTGTTCATTTCTTTGTCAGTGGGCAAACACAAAATCAGCAAGGGATAAAATACTCATTTCCCGCACTGTATATATACTACGATGCTCCACAACAATCAACAAAAATCTAGCTGCCTCCACCAATAAAGGCCAATTGGACAACCTTTACAAGTAACAAATGGCTTCAGGGATGGGGGTCTTAAGGCCCCTTCACATTAAGCGACGCTGCAGCGATACCGACAACAATCCGGATCGCTGCAGCGTCGCTGTTTGGTCGCTGGAGAGCTGTCACACAGACAGCTCTCCAGCGACCAACGATCCCGAAGTCCCCGGGTAACCAGGGTAAACATCGGGTAACTAAGCGCAAGGCCGCGCTTAGTAACCCGATGTTTACCCTGGTTACCAGCATAAAAGTAAAAAAAAAAAACACTACATACTTACCTACCGCTGTCTGTCCCCGGCGCTCTGCTTCTCTGCACTCCTCCTGTTCTGGCTGTGAGCGTCGGTCAGCCGGAAAGCAGAGCGGTGACGTCACCGCTCTGCTTTCCGGCCGCTGTGCTCACAGCCAGTACAGGAGGAGTGCAGAGAAGCAGAGCGCCGGGGACAGACAGCGGTAGGTAAGTATGTAGTATTTGTTTTTTTTTACTTTTACGCTGGTAACCAGGGTAAACATCGGGTTACTAAGCGCGGCCCTGCGCTTAGTTACCCGATGTTTACCCTGGTTACAAGTGAAGACATCGCTGGATCGGTGTCACACACGCCGATCCAGCGATGTCCACGGGAGATCCAGCGACGAAATACAGTTCTGGACTTTGTTCAGCGACCAACGATCTCCCAGCAGGGGCCTGATCGTTGGTCGCTGTCACACATAACGATTTCCTTAACGATATTGTTGCTACGTCACAAAAAGCAACGATATCGTTAACGATATCGTTATGTGTGAAGGTACCTTTACAGTAGAGCAAGAAAAACTAAGCTATTAAATTTTAAATATTTAATCCAAAAGTAGGCACTATTTATAAAAATATACAAAAAATGTTACAAAATGGCAACAAAGCAATACTGCATTTTAAATTACATAAAATAAAAAAGGATAACAAAAGAAATGTACTAAATCTGATGTCACAGAAATAACTCTTATCTTTATGAAGAGAAGCATTCCAATTTAGAAAATGGGAAACTCTCACAGCAAACTGTCTTCCATAAATGAACAATGACAAAAACTCTGATTTTATCAGATAAAGGTTTTGGCCACATAACCTTGGTGAGCTCATATGGGCGCTGCTCATGGGATGTGACTAGGTCTTTAGAATATTATGGGATCCCCAACTTTCATGATATCTTTGCCCTTGGAGGTTTTTTTTGTACACAATTCACTTGGCCTTATCTCTATGTCAAAGTTATGGTTTGGGGAGACAATGCTTTGAACAGTAGATGGGTGTACTGTAACTAGTTCCGACTGGTGTCTGCAAATTATGAGTTGCTGGACATCTTCTGATTTAAACGGGAAGTGAACATAATGTCTTTCATCTGCTTTACTAATTTTCCTTGGCCAGCCACTGAGTCTAGTCTACAAAGTTGTGCATTGCCCTTTTCTCGCCGTCCTCAAGGTAAAAAAAATACAAACAGATACTTACTTATCCATCATAAATCGGCCACAATCCAGTTGTCTCAAAGCTCTCCAAAGATTCCCTGGCTTTGCAAATTATTAACATCAATTCATTAAAAAATACTCTCAACGGTTGGTCTTCACGCAGATTCTTCATAATGAAACTTTCACCAGTAAATCGGAATTGTTCAATTGGTGATCAGGAGTTCTTAGCCATAAAATTATATCTTGAGGAAAGGCAACATCAAGTAGTAGGAACAAAGTTCCAGTGAGCATCTATACTCACCATAAAAATTACAAATATCTTTCATCAGCCTGTATGCTTAATCTCCAGCAAGCTCTATGGTCATTCTTCTTTATAAAGTTTGACTTCATCTACACCTACTGTCCTACTGAAAAAAACTGCAAAGATAATGCCTTATCATGTCCTTTGATTGTTGTGATAACTCATACATGCAATTGAGCATGTATGGATCCTTATTATCATCTCTTCTGTTAGTTATTCATCTAAAGCACTGTATCATAAATTAATATCCTGCGTCAATTTTTCACTTCTCCCTGGTTACCCAGGATCTAAGTGAACTGCTGAACTGCTTGCTCATTTCAACTGGACGCCCAAATGGAAACAGGACATCAAAGAATTCATAGCACCTTGCTGTCAGTGTACACACTTCAAACCCTCACTTCAAGCACCTCCTGGGCTTCTTCCTATACCACAAGAGCATTTACCTGATATTTCTATAGACTTTGTTATTATCTTCCTCAAGAGCAGGGGTTCACTAGCATCTGGATCGTAAGGGGCTGTTTGTCAAAAATGTTTTGCTTTGTTCTGTTTTTAGGACTTTCATCTGCTCCACAGTTGGCCAAAATATTTTTCAAAATAAATCTCTCAGTTTGCATAGTGTCTGGTCAGAGTGTGCAATTTGTTTTTCCAAAACCTGAAGGCCACTCTGTAACAATTTAAAAATCTCCTTACATTTCTCAGCTTTTCCTCACAAAAATAATGGGCAAACTAAGAGACTCAGTCCATAGAAAAATATCTCCAACTCCCATCAATATAATTAGGCATATCTGCCTCTTTGGACTGAATTTGCCAACAATTCAGTTTCAGCTTCACTCGGGATATACACATCTGGACAGAGGTGCAATTAAATGTTGCTGCAGTTGCAGCTAAAGCACAAGAGTGCTGATAGATACCATCAACCTGTACCCAACATCTCTCCCGGAGAAAAGGTTTGGCTTTCCACCAAAAATACCCATTTAAAAACTCCTTACAAAAAGCTGGCTCTTAAGTTTTATAGCACAGCTCACATTGTTAAGCAAATTATTCTGATCACTTTCCAACTGAAGGTACCAGTCCATATTATGTCCTTTGTTCCTCAACAAATTCTCTCCTACAGTAAAGACTGCCGCTGATCCAGAGCTGGATAAAGAAATTAAATATGTTTTTGACTGTAAGAAGGATCCTGGGATTCTCATCTACTTGAAAGACTGGAAGGAATAAGATCCCAACAAGAAATGCTGGTTGCTGAAAATGTGCTCCAATCTAGCTAAAAAGATTTAATTCCAAGCATCCTCTTTCTTTTGCTACTAACTCTTCTGGAGAGGGCCCTGAATGGGGGATACTGTTACGGCCCTGTCTAGACTTCAGAATCAGAAGCATCTCCCTACTTTTATGACCACTGTTCTTTGGGTTTCACAAGTTGCTCAACGTACCCCAATGATATCATAATCCAAGACTTATTAGTTGATTTAGAAGCACATGTAATGTCTGAATATTCAGTCAGTGTTGTGTTCTGTTGTTATTTGTCTTGGAGTTTGCTACCATTAAGTTCCTTCCGCTTTAATCATCTCTGCAAAGTCCTGTAATTTATACAGATTCTTTACCTGTGGAATCCATCCTGTTTCCTATTTGGGCCTTCTTAAGGCCACATGTATCTCTAACTCATTGCTTGACTATTCTTTTGCAATACTGGTGTAGCACTGCTGGAATCAAATGGCAGTAGGAGCATTTGCAAGGAACAGCAGGCAGTAGTAGAAATCCATAGAGATAGGAAAAGGAGTCATAGGAAAAAATACAGAGATAAGTGAGAAACATCTGGATAAGACAGTTCAGGAGCTGGAGGCTGGAATTAGACTAACAGCTAGACACAATACTCAACCAATAAGTGAGAGATCCAGGAGGCTTTAAGAAGGCCCAAACAAGAAACAAGATGGATTCCAAAATCTGCCATCTACGTAAGTAAAGGGAAAGTGTAGAACACAACAGCAGCCTCCAATGGTAAAGAGTGGAAATGTGGTACAATTATGAAGAAAAGCAATAGCAGCCACTACTGGTCAAACTTCAGAACGACAAAAGGAATCCTGACAGTGTGTGTGTTCACCCAAATGTGCATCTTCATTAATCCATCTTAACAGGTAGACCTTAAAAATATGTTTTGTGTGTGTAAAGAAAGGCAACATCTGTGTAAAAACTTATCTAACCCTGGATCTCGAAGAGTACATAAACACAATCAGTATGCAAGTAAAGGCAAGGCAGAGCTATTAGGTGATGTGTATTGGTATTCTAAGCTTCTAAGCAGATATAGTTGAGGATGGCAGTAGCTCCTGCTAGGCCTCGCAATGTAATTCAGCCTAAAACTGTTTAAAACTATCTTGGGACTCAACACAGCCAGAAGTCCCAAGGATTTCAGCATGAATGGCGGGGACCAAAGTTGTTTGCAACCAGACATGAGCGAACTTTTCAAGTTTCCATTCCGTTTGAATTGCCAAATGTTTAGAAGTTCGACGAACAGTTCGACAAACGTACCCGAACCCCATTAATTTCAATGTAAGGCCAAATCAAACGAATACACAACACCTTAAGAGGTGACAAAAATCTTCCCAAACAGGTCAAATTAGGGGCAGAAACCATGAAAAGTGGCATCAATTGACCCACAGTAGAAATTTGCAAATGGCACAGCAGCAGTCAGCCATGAGCCATGCATGTGGCATCAGCATCTGGGCCAGCATTTGCAGCTTTGAATTGAAGTTTTAATGAGGACCTGGTGGTTAAGGGAGTGGTGTAAGCCTTCTTAGCTGGGAGTCCTGATACCTCATGCAACTCCTCCAATTATTTTTTTTCCAGCCACACTCAGATGGCACAAACATCAGTTTCATAGAGTACTATTGGTAGATAAATGTAAGGAAAGTAACAGATAGTTGACTGAAAGTAATTCCAGGACGGCCTTTCCAAGAGCCCTACTTACACAGGCAACCCATCAGATGAAAGCCCAACTTTGAGTCTCCAAATTTAAAAAAAATATTGTCACACACCACTAAATTAGCAACAATTTCTACAGAGTAGAAACACTATAATAGGCCTCTGACACACATTATACTAAAGGCAACCCCCCAGATGGAGATGCAACTTCGAGTTTCCACATTTCAAATAATTATTTGGAACATCAGCAGCAGTAGCCACGACAAAGGTGTCACAGACTGCAATAATGCGAGATCAATGCATGACACTAAAAACAACACCATTGCCTAGTCTGCCCAGTGTGTGACTGGGGAGGAAAAGTCATTAGATACCCATTACTTGTTCATTTTGATGAAAGTTAGTCAGTCTACACTTTTAGGGGACACCTGGATGCGCTTATCCATCAGGATACCCCCAGCAGCGCTGAAGACACATTCTGAGAGAGCGCTGGATGGTGGGCATTACAAAACCTCCAAGGTGGGACAGGAAAGCTCAGGCCACTCTTCCATTTTTGAAGACCAAAATAGAAAAGGGTCCAACCTGGCATTCATATTAATCTCCAGATACTCCTGCACCATCCTGTCCAGTCGTTCACAATGTGTCAGACTTGTGCTCTGTTCTCCTGGTGCACGGACTTGTTTAAAAAATGCGTAAAATGACTTTTAGAAATTGGTTATGCCACTTACATTGCTGCTGCTTCTAATGTTTTTGTGACAATGCCTTGACGTTCCCGGGGTTGGATGTTTAGACCTGAAATGCACACTGTGTGTCTCACTGCTGTCTTTGGGAAAGCCACTCTTAGGATTACAAACATGTTATGATACTTTAGCATGCACGCATCCCTTTTCGGGGGGGAAGCATCCGGCGAAGTTTACTCTTGTACCATTGATCTAACAGAGTGGCAAAAACATTATTGTATGTGTGGCACATTCCATGAATGGATGGCAACACTTAGTCAAATAGACAATGATTTCATTGATGGGATTGTTCATTACATAGATTTTGATTACCAATCCTTAGAATTGGAGTCCAGCACAGGGCACACCCACAAATCAGCTTTGTGCATCTACAATTCTTGAGTACTCCATGGCTTTTCTTGGATTCTGCAGCACAATAAATAAACAATTTAGTGAAATCTGAAAAATGTGCTGTTCCTCTGTACACTATTTACATCTGGCTGCCACCAAAGCTGCATACAGCTGATTGGTAGGGGTGCCAATCCCGGTTAGGTCATCAATCTCTGACAAGTGGACAATCCCTTTAAGGCTACTACGTTTCCACAATGAGTATTTGGTATTTTGATATTGCAGATTTTCTGCACCTATTAACTTAACTAGATTACTGATGTTTTTACTTTTGCGTTTGAGTGCGTTTTTTTAATATGCATTTTTATCACGTTTTTGATACAGGGATGTGTGGATTACATTTGTTTTTTTGTGCAAATTTGCAGCAGAAATGCAATAAAAACACAAGTTTTTTGTTCGCAAATTTTTTGCTCAATTCTATGAGTAAAATCCGCACATAAAAGAAATTGACATCCTGCGGATTTTATACATGCACCACAGGTCAGTTTAGACTGCATAAAAAAAAGGTACAGTGGGCATGAGATTTCCTTAAATCCCATGCACTTTGCTGGAACGGTAAGACGTTGCGATCAAGCTTAAGTCGTCGTTACCCCTTTAAATTTAATGCAAATTTCAACTAGCACATGTAAAAGTTCCACATCTGGTATTTACAGTCTGTCGGCAGCTTTGACACAGATCCTGCAATGCAAGGGTCAACATCCCTAGCAATAAAAGAACCTACACAGTGCTAACACATTTCTTGTTTTATTATACTATTTAGCACATAAAACATCACAATAGCATCTTGATGAGCCCGGTGTTCCATCTTGTCACTTTTAGCCACAATGACAAAAAGCGCCATATGACAGGGGAAAATATAAAGATTCTGAAATCTAAAGAAAACAAAAACACAATTTTGCTGTGGATGCTATCTGCCACTGTACCATTACAATTTATGGCCAGGGATGAGAGTGAACACTCTATCTTCCTAGAGCACACTCTATGCCTACAAACGAGTCCATTCTACAGCTATTCAATTTACTGTATTAATGGCTCTCTGCTCCCCTATCGTGTACAGCTTTTAAAGAGGATAACAAATTGCTTACTCACTGCACCAGGTGCCTTTGATTTCCTAAATATATTCCTATCAGCACTAATGCAGAAATCCATACAATTGTTCCAAAGAATATTTGACCTACTATAAAATGGTAGTTTACTTCCTTTAAAAATAAAGTTTTATAGCATCACTACATAATTCCAGCCCTGAGCTCAATCTATTCTGGTTGTACACAGTCAAAAACAATTACATTTCTTTGCATTCACTGCTTTATCTAATAAAAAGAGGAAAAACTGTATATTAAGGGGCAGACTCGTAAGCTGTGTAACTGACCGTATTGACCGTAACAATGAGGAGAATGTCAGTGGTGGGTTTTCTATAGAGTTTACATAATTGTAGATAGCACTGACATTTAATTGAAAATAAATTGTCTTTGGTTACATTTGGTATTTCAAGCATTTTCAGTTGGTATTTGGAGATCTTAGATCTTTATGCTATGGAGCTATAGAGCTATCACTGTGGACAATAAGGGTTCAATTGCTCCATAGCAACTCGTAAAGGGAATCTGTCAGCAGGTTTTTGCTACCTCATCTGAGAGCGACATAATAGAGCAATGTATCGCTTAGTATACTAGGTACAGCAGGTACAGCAGTTGTGACATAATCAGAGTTCTTAGATGAAGCAGAGCTGAGAAAGCTAACTCCGCCCACACCAGGCTCTATCTACATAGTCTATTGACAGTGAGCTTCTTATCACAGGAGAGGGCGGAGTAGGATGACTTGACACAAGGCAGATTGTCTGGGCAATGATAATGTCCCAGATATAACACCTTCATTATAAGTAAAAAACATCACGTAGCCTAATAATTGACATGTCACTGTAATTCTGTGTTTTAACCCCTACATCATGCTGTACTCAGATTAAATAGAAAAACCTGCTGACAGATTCCCTTTAAGCCAGCCATATGTTCATGTTTATAGGTGTTTGTTGGACCTCTAGCTGTTGGGTCAACTAGTCCGATGGCTATATAAGGTGTATAGTCACAATTACTAAGGCACTAGAGATGAGAGCATCAAGTCATTGCAGAGATCCCTAAACTTTCAGATGCTGGATAATCTGTACATTTTCAGGTTTGATTTACATGAATGCAATACGTCTTTTGAGGATCGGGTAAGGGTCGAATCAGAGAACATTATACGCATCTGTTCTAGATGATTGCACTGTCACATGACCAAGTGAGACCAATCACTGGCTTCAGTGCCAAAAGAACTGAGGTCCAACATGGAGGACGAGGAGGATGCAGCAGAGGGTTAAGGAACAGTGTGAGCTTAGGAGAGGTGAGTAAAGTGAATTTGGTATTTTTAATATCTTTCATCCCCTACATTTATTAGGCTTGGGTGCCTGGAGAGACTTTGTAGCTTAATAAATATCTTTTCATAGCAATTGAGGCACTTTTATTCCAACTAAATCTATTCTGTCAGCCAAATCTAGTGAATCTGCAGGAAATACATTCTGAGAGGTTCTGACGTTTCCATAGGGCCCCACTATATCTTAGAATGCCTCCAATATACAGGGTTTTTTCAGAATCATACAAAATCAGACAGAAGAAAAGCATGGCATACTCTGATATGTGCCTTATTAGAAATATTCTCTATTAGAAATTAAGCACTATGCATCGGCTGTTTGTATGGCACCATAGGGACTTTGTGTCGCTGTACAGGCCTTATGTGAGGATCAGCTTTTAGCAGCTGACAAACAAGTATGTGGTTGTTCTTCTCACGGCAGCATTTCAGCCACTAAATATTAGAATCTACATCTATTTTCACAGCTGCGCTTTGAATGCTGAATTTCTGTTATGTCATAAGAGTAGAAAAATTGATTTCAATGATTGGTCACAAGATGTCAAAGAACAATGGCAGACAAAACCCCATTGACTCTAATTGGGCCTGTTGGGTTTACTGTAAATCATGAAGTTTGTCATTTTGCAAAAAAAAAAAAAATAGCAGAACATCCTGATGGAATTGCAACAGAAGTTCCTTATGGATTGCAAACAAAACTAAACTCTGGATACTAGAAAAACACCTACAAAACAAAAAGTATTCTAAAACAAAAATGACTCTGGTGCTTATATTTGCTGTAGATTATACAATTTTTTTCATACTGTCATTAAAAGAAAATGACTATTGCGCAGCTTCACCTTAAATTAACCTCTTCGCGACCTGTGCCTAAGGCCGGCGTCACACTTGCGAGTTTTACGGACGTAAGAGCGCAGAATCTACGTCCGTAAAACTCGCAAAAAATACGGCACAATTATTCTCTATGCCCCTGCTCCTATTTGCCGTATTTTACTGATCAGTATTATACGGCTTTCTACGGCCGTACAAAATCGCAGCATGCTGCGTTTGTCACCATACTGCGCAAGAAATACGCCAATGAAAGTCTATGGAAGCGTGAAAAATACGGATTACACACGGACAAGCAGTGTGACTTGCGAGAAATACGCAGCGCTGTTAGAGAGAAAAGCCGGTAATTCAGTGCGGTGTACAGTAAAATCACACTGACAGCTTACAGTAGAATAGGTAGAATAAATGTGTACACATAGAATAGGTATATATATATATAATGTCAGTGAGACACATATATGTATATATATTAATATTTATTCCAGCGCTAGACAGCTTGAAAGCCGGTAATTCAATTACCGGCTTTTTCCTTCTCCTTCCTAAAACCCGACATGATTTGAGACATGGTTTGCATACAGTAAACCATGTCTTCTCTCCATTTTTTTTGCAGATTCCACACTACTAATGTCAGTACTGTGTATCTGCAAAATTTGGCCGTTCTAGCTCTTAAAATAAAGGGTTAAATGGTGGAAAAAATTGGCGTGGGCTCCCGCGCAATTTTCTCCGCCAGAGTAGTAAAGCCAGTGACTGAGGGCAGATATTAATAGCCTGGAGAGGGTCCACGGTTATTGGCCCCCCCCTGGCTAAAAATATCTGCCCCCAGCCACCCCAGAAAAGGCACATCTGGAAGATGCGCCTATTCTGGCACTTGGCCACTCTCTTCCCATTCCCGTGTAGCGGTGGGATATGGGGTAATGAAGGGTTAATGCCACCTTGCTATTGTAAGGTGACATTAAGCCTAATTAATAATGGAGAGGCGTCAATTATGACACCTATCCATTATTAATCCAATACTAGTAAAGGGTTAAATAAAACACAAACACATTTTTTAAAATTATTTTAATGAAATAAAAACAATGGTTGTTGCAGTATTTTATTCAACGCCCAATCCAGTCACTGAAGACCCTCGTTCTGTGAGTAAAAAAACATAATAAACCAACAATATACTTACCCTCCGCAGATCTGTAACGTCCAACGATGTAAATCCTTCTGAAGGGGTTAAAACATTTTGCAGCAAGGAGCTGTGCTAATGCACGCTGCTCCTCGCTGCAAAACCCCAGGGAATGAGGCTAAAAATAGATCAATGATCTATATTTAGCTTCATTTGCGGTGAGGCGCCCTCTGCTCTGCTCCCTGGCTTTCTAGGTAATTTCCCACGATCTATGAACAGCCAGCAGAGGGCGCCTCACCGCAAATGAAGCTAAATATAGATCATTGATCTATTTTTAGCCTCATTCCCTGGGGTTTTGCAGCGAGGAGCAGCGTGCATTAGCACAGCTCCTTGCTGCAAAATGTTTTAACCCCTTCAGAAGGATTTACATCGTTGGACGTTACAGATCTGCGGAGGGTAAGTATATTGTTGGTTTATTATGTTTTTTTACTCACAGAACGAGGGTCTTCAGTGACTGGATTGGGCGTTGAATAAAATACTGCAACAACCATTGTTTTTATTTCATTAAAATAATTTTAAAAAATGTGTTTGTGTTTTATTTAACCCTTTACTAGTATTGGATTAATAATGGATAGGTGTCATAATTGACGCCTCTCCATTATTAATTAGGCTTAATGTCACCTTACAATAGCAAGGTGGCATTAACCCTTCATTACCCCATATCCCACCGCTACACGGGAATGGGAAGAGAGTGGCCAAGTGCCAGAATAGGCGCATCTTCCAGATGTGCCTTTTCTGGGGTGGCTGGGGGCAGATATTTTTAGCCAGGGGGGGGCCAATAACCGTGGACCCTCTCCAGGCTATTAATATCTGCCCTCAGTCACTGGCTTTACTACTCTGGCGGAGAAAATTGCGCGGGAGCCCACGCCAATTTTTTCCGCCATTTAACCCTTTATTTTAAGAGCTAGAACGGCCAAATTTTGCAGATACACACTACTGACATTAGTAGTGTGGAATCTGCAAAAAAAATGGAGAGAAGACATGGTTTACTGTATGCAAACCATGTCTCAAATCATGTCGGGTTTTAGGAAGGAGAAGGAAAAAGCCGGTAATTGAATTACCGGCTTTCAAGCTGTCTAGCGCTGGAATAAATATTAAGATATATACATATATGTGTCTCACTGACATATATATATATATATACCTATTCTATGTGTACACATTTATTCTACCTATTCTACTGTAAGCTGTCAGTGTGATTTTACTGTACACCGCACTGAATTACCGGCTTTTCTCTCTAATATATGTGTCTACTGACACACATATATATATATATATATATATATATATATATATATATATATATATAGACAGTATATATATATTTTCTTTTCTTTTTGGGACACATGGATCACTTCTATAGCGGTATGTTGGTTTTGCTAGCCTGCGAGAAAACCACGCAGTACGGATGCCATACGGATTACATACGGAGGATGCCATGCGCAAAAAACGCTGACACACCCTGCCTACGGAGGAGCTACGGACCACTTTTTTCGGGACTTTTCAGCGTATTACGGCCGTAATATACGGACCGTATTGTTTTACGCTGTGTGTGACGCCGGCCATACTAGTACAGCGCAGGTCGCTTCTTTCCCTTTGATGTGAGCTCAAGCGGTGAGCAAACATCTTTCCTGATACATGTCAGCTGTTTTGAACGGCTGTGATGTGCCCGGAACAGCCGCGGGTGAATGGAGATCCAACCGTGGCTATTAACCCATTAAATGCCGCTGTCAAACTCAGACAGCAGCATTTAATGCGTGCTTCCGGCCAAGCCATCGGGCAGGAAATCCCACCCATCGGTGACTCTCGTCACATGATTGCGTTTCACCGATGGGTTGGCATGACAACCAGAGGTCTCCTGGGGACCTATATGGTTGTCACTGCCGGCTTGCCGTGATCGTCGCCCAGTGGCAGGCGCTCATAGCAAGTAAGGTATTCTACTACATACTGTTGATCTGATCATCGCCTGTATGTAGTAGAGCCAATCGTGTTAAGGCAGCTTCTAGTCTCCCATGAAGACTATTGAAGCTTGCCAAAAGTAAAAAAAAAAGAACAATAAAAGAAATAATAAAAAAATCAAACATACACATATTTGGTATTGCGGTGTTCAGAATCGCCTGATCTATCTATAGAAAAAGGATTAACCAGATCGCTAAATGGTGTAATAAAGGGCGATCAAAAAATCGTATGTGCACCAAAATGGTATCAGTAAAAATGTCATCTTGGCATGCAAACAATAATCCTTCACCCAACCAGAGATCATGAAAAATAGAGACGATATTGGTCTCGGAAAATTGGACAATCTTTTTTTTTTTAACAAACTTTGGATTTTGTTTCACAACTTACCGTATTTTTCGCTTTGTAAGACGCTCCGGATTATAAGACGCACCCCAAATTTTGAGGAGAAAAATAGGAAAAAACTATTTTTTAATAAATTGGTGGGGCGTCTTATAATCCATGCGTCTTATTACTTACCAGGGGTTGTGGTTGTGGTGGATCAGGGTCCCAGGCTGGTTGCCGGAGGCAGGAGTGGAGCATTGCTGCAGGCTGGTATGAGGGGGTCTGCAGGGGGCTCCTGTGCTGAAGGGGGGCTCCTGTGCTGCAGCCTGGGATGAGGGGTCTGCAGGGGGCTCCTTTGCTGCAGGCTGGGATGAGGGGTCTGCAGGGGGCTCCTGTGCTGTAGGGCTGTCTCCGGTGCTGCGGGGGGCTCTGGCGACATTTTGTGAAAGACCAGAGCCCCCCGGCAGTTCTTCCATGCGTTCCAGTATGACTAATTCCGGGAAAATGGCCGCCGGAATCTCGAGAGATGAGATCTCAGCGCTGAAATCTCATCTCCCGAGATTCCGGCGGCCATTTTCCCGGAGTCAGTCATACTGGAACTAACTCCGGGAAAATGGCCGCCGGAATCTCGAGAGATGAGATCTCAGCGCTGAAATCTCATCTCCCGAGATTCCGGCGGCCATTTTCCCGGAATTAGTCATACTGGAACGCATGGAAGAACTGCCGGGGGGCTCTGGTCTTTCACAAAATGTCGCCAGAGCCCCCCGCAGCACCGGAGCCTTCAGCATCACCCGGGGCAGCAGCGGACAACCCCGGCAGTGTCGGCGGACGACAGCGGCGGCAGGCGGTAGCGGCGGCGGACACCCCCTCCTCCCAGCCTGTAATGGTAAGCGGTATATCCGCTTTGTTAGACGCACCCACATTTCCCCCCCAAATTTGGGGGAAATAAAGTGCGTCTTACAAAGCGGAAAATACGGTAAATAAAAAAAGAACCTAGACATGTTTGGTGTCTAGGAACTCGTAATATAGAAGATGCTAAGCACAGCCTAAATAGGGGAGGTGAACAGTCATAGGTGCCCAAACCTGAACGTATACAATATAAAGTGACTAGCACACTCCAGGGTGTTGTGATGCAAAAAAGTGGGGATTTATTACATACAGTAAATCACAAATGTTTCGGTCGATACTGGACCTTCATCAGTGTGCTAGGTATAATTGTATACTTGTATGGCCCCAAAAACAATAGAATACTCGGATTTGCATCAATCAGACGTGCTGGAAAAAAAGCAACAAGCCGGGAAGAAACAGAACCAGGCTGGTCAACTGACGGTGAGTCAGAATAATGGGTGGCGCTGAGGCTTAAAAGAGCTGTCAGTACGCCGGGACACTAGGGATAAATGCGGTATCCACCGCTAATAGAGTGTGTGGTGGATACCGCATTTATCCCTAGTGTCCCGGCGTACTGACAGCTCTTTTAAGCCTCAGCGCCACCCATTATTCTGACTCACCGTCAGTTGACCAGCCTGGTTCTGTTTCTTCCCGGCTTGTTGCTTTTTTTCCAGCATGTCTGATTGATGCAAATCCGAGTATTCTATTGTTTTTGGGGCCATACAAGTATACAATTATACCTAGCACACTGATGAAGGTCCAGTATCGACCGAAACGTTTGTGATTTACTGTATGTAATAAATCCCCACTTTTTTGCATCACAACACCCTGGAGTGTGCTAGTCACTTTATATTGTAGGAACTCGTAATGACCTGGAGAATCATAAAGGCAGGTCCTTTTTAGCATTTTGGGAACAGGGTAAAAAAAAAAAGTCAAAAAACCATTGTGGAATTGCACTTTTTTTGCAATTTCACCGTACTTGGAATTTTTTCCCTTTTTTGAGTACATGATATGGTAAAACCAATTAAACCCATGGTGTCACTCAAAAGTACAACTTGTTCCACAAAAAACAAGCCCTAACATAACCATATTGACGGAAAAATAAAAAAGTTATGGCTCTGTGAAGAAGGGGAGCGTAAAACAGAAACGCAATACGAAAATGGCAAGGTCTAAAAGAGGTTAAATTTCTTGATTTGCAAATCCCTTTTGTTAAAGTGCAGAAAACTTTGAAATGAAATATGTGGTTATTGGTTGTATTTTTAAGATTAAAGTATAAAAAATATTAATGTAAGTGCTACCCAGAGACGGACCCAGAGAGTTCACAGGGCCCCACAGCAAAAGTTCTATTTGGGCCTCACAACACCTCTAAATATATATATATTTATGTTTTTTTACTGAGATGGAGATGCATATATACACACGTGGTAAAAATTGTTGGTACCCCTCATTTAATGACAGAAAAACACACAATGGTCACAGAAATAACTTGAATAATAAATAAAAAATCTATAAAAATGAACAAACGAAAGTCAGACATTGCTTTTCAATCATGCTTCCACAGAATTAAAAAAAAAAATAAAACTCATGAAATAGACCTGGACAGAAATGATGGAACCCTTAACTTAATATTTTGTTGCAAAACTTTTTGAGGCAATCAAACGATTCCTGTAACTGTCAATGAGACTTCTGTACCTCTCGACAGGTATTTTGGCCCACTCCTCAAGAGCAAACTGCTCCAGTTGTCTTGTGTTTGAAGGTTGCCTTTTTCAAACTGCATGTTTCAGCTCTTTCCAAAGATGCTCAATAGGATTTAGGTCAGGGCTCATAGATGCCACTTCAGAATAGTCCAATGTTTTTCTCTTAGCCATTTTTGGGTGTTTTTAACTGTGGTTTTTGGGACATTATCCAGTTGCAAGACCCATGACCTGTGACTGAGATCAAGCTTTCTGACACTGAGCAGCACATTTCTCTCTAGAATCCCTTGATAGTCTTGAGATTTCATTGTACCCTGAACAGATTCTAGACACTCTGTGCCAGATGGATGCAGCAAAGCAGCCCCAAAACATAACAGAGCCTCCTCCATGTTTCACAGTAGGGACAGTCTTCTTTTCTTGATATGTTTCATTTTTCTGTCTGTGAACATAGAGCTGATGTGCCTTTCCAAAAAGTTCAATTTTTGTCTCATCTGCCCATAGGACAGTTTGGAGTGCCCACCAGGGCCTAAGGGTACTCGGTACTGGGTCCGGTTGTCATTAAAGGGGTGGTCACGGTGGCAGCGACCGGGTTTGAGGCCCTCGGCGTCCAAATAAAAGGGAAGGTCTTTTAAGTGGTTATTAGAAATAAGAATGTTTGTGACGCCACCTGTGGTATGCAGTCAGAGGTGACCAATGCTGCTTAAAGGGGTCTGCTGTGAATTCTGTTGTCGGGCTCCCTCCTGTGGTCATGAATGGTACTTCGGCTGGTTCTGTCCATGGACTTCCTCTGGTGGGTGTTTCTGAGTTTCCTTTCACAGGTGACGAGGTTAATTCGTTAGCTGCTGCTCTATTTAACTCCACTTAGATCTTTGCTCCATGCCACCTGTCAATGTTTCAGTATTGGTCTAGTACACTCCTGGATCGTTCTTGTGACCTGTCTTCCCATCAGAAGCTAAGTTCCAGCTTGTATTTCTCTGGTTTGCTATTTTTCTGTCCAGCTTGCTATTTAATTTGTTGTCTTGCTTGCTGGAAGCTCTGGGACGCAGAGGGAGCGCCTCCGCACCGTGAGTCGGTGCGGAGGGTCTTTTTGCGCCCTCTGCGTGGTCTTTTTGTAGGTTTTTGTGCTAACCGCAAAGTAACCTTTCCTATCCTCGGTCTGTTCACTTTGCTTAATCTATTTCATCTCAGTGTTTGTATTTTCATCTTTACTCACAGTCATTATATGTGGGGGGCTGCCTTTTCCTTTGGAGAATTTCTCTGAGGCAAGGTAGGCTTTATTTTTCTATCTTCAGGGCTAGCTAGTTTCTTAGGCTGTTCCGAGTTGCATAGGGAGCGTTAGGCGCAATCCACGGCTATTTCTAGTGTGGTTGATAGGATTAGGGATTGCGGTCAGCAGAGTTCCCGCGTCCCAGAGCTCGTCCTTTATTAACAGTAACTTAACCACCAGGTCCATTATTGTCCTGACCACCAGGTCATAACAGTACAGGTGGCCCAAAGTACTAATGCATCTCAATAGAGGGATAAGAGAAGTTCTGAGACCATTTTTTTTTCTTTGCAGTGTGTTTTGTCTCAATTTTCCCCTTTACCTTTGGGTGGTTCAGGACACTGGTGTAAACATGGACATTCAAGGTCTGTCCTCTTGGATGGATAATCTCACTACAAGGATACAAAACATTCAAGATTTTGTGGTTCAGAATCCGATGTCAGAGCCTAGGATTCCTATTCCTGATTTGTTTTTTGGTGATAGTTCTTGAATTTCAAAAATAATTGTAAATTGTTTCTTGCCTTGAAACCTCTCTCCTCAAGTGACCCTGTTCAACAAGTAAAGATCATTATTTCTTTGTTACGTGGTGATCCTCAAGACTGGGCATTTTCCCTTGCGCCAGGAGATCCGGCATTGCGTGATGTTGATGCGTTTTTCCTGGCGCTTGGATTGCTTTATGACGAACCTAATTCAGTGGATCAGGCAGAGAAAATCTTGCTGGCTCTGTGTCAGGGTCAGGATGAAGCGGAGATATATTGTCAGAAGTTTAGAAAGTGGTCTGTACTCACTCAGTGGAATGAATGTGCCCTGGCAGCAATCTTCAGAAAGGGTCTCTCTGAAGCCCTTAAGGATGTCATGGTGGGGTTTCCCATGCCTGCTGGTCTGAATGAGTCTATGTCCTTGGCCATTCAGATCGATCGACGCTTGCGTGAGTGTAAAGCTGTGCACCATTTGGCGGTACTATCTGAGCATGGGCCTGAGCCTATGCAATGTGATAGGACTTTGACCAGAGCTGAACGGCAAGAACACAGACGTCGGAATGGGCTATGTTTTTACTGTGGTGATTCCACTCATGCTATCTCCGATTGTCATAAGCGCACTAAGCGGTTCGCTAGGTCTGCCACCATTGGTACGGTACAGTCTAAATTTCTATTGTCTGTTACTCTGATTTGCTCTTTGTCATCCTATTCTGTTATGGCATTTGTGGATTCAGGCGCTGCCCTGAATTTGATGGACTTGGAGTTTGCCAGGCGCTGTGGTTTTTTCTTGGAGCCCTTGCAGTATCCTATTCCATTGAGAGGAATTGATGCTACGCCATTGGCCAAGAATAAGCCTCAGTATTGGACCCAATTGACCATGTGCATGGCTCCTGCACATCAGGAGGATATCCGCTTTCTGGTGTTGCATAATCTGCATGATGTGGTCGTTTTGGGGTTGCCATGGCTACAGGTTCATAATCCAGTATTGGACTGGAAATCTATGTCTGTGTCCAGCTGGGGTTGCCAAGGGTACATGGTGATGTTCCATTTTTGTCTATTTCGTCTTCCACTCCTTCTGAAGTTCCAGAGTTTTTGTCGGATTATCGGGATGTATTTGATGAGCCCAAAGCCAGTGCCCTACCTCCTCATAGGGATTGCGATTGTGCAATTAATTTGATTCCTGGTAGTAAGTTTCCTAAGGGCCGATTGTTCAATTTATCTGTGCCAGAACACGCCGCTATGCGGAGTTATATAAAGGAATCCTTGGAGAAAGGTCATATTCGCCCGTCATCATCACCGTTAGGAGCAGGGTTCTTTTTTGTGGCCAAGAAGGATGGTTCTTTGAGACCTTGTATTGATTACCGCCTTCTTAATAAAATTACAGTCACATTTCAGTATCCTTTGCCGTTGCTGTCTGATTTGTTTGCTCGTATTAAAGGGGCTTGTTGGTTCACCAAGATATATCTTCGAGGGGCGTATAATCTTGTGCGTATTAAACAAGGTGATGAATGGAAAACAGCATTTAATACGCCCGAGGGCCATTTTGAGTACCTGGTTATGCCATTCGGGCTTTCCAATGCTCCATCAGTATTTCAGTCCTTTATGCATGACATCTTCCGAGAGTACCTGGATAAATTCCTGATTGTGTATTTGGATGATATTTTGGTCTTTTCGGATTAATGGGAGTCTCATGTGAAGCAGGTCAGAATGGTGTTCCAGGTCCTTCGTGCGAATTCCTTGTTTGTGAAGGGGTCAAAGTGTCTCTTTGGAGTTCAGAAGGTTTCATTTTTGGGGTTCATTTTTTCCCCTTCTACTATCGAGATGGACCCTGTTAAAGTCCAGGCCATTTACGATTGGACTCAGCCGACATCTGTGAAGAGCCTGCAAAAGTTCCTGGGCTTTGCTAATTTTTATCGGCGCTTCATCGCTAATTTTTCTACTATTGCTAAACCGTTGACTGATTTGACCAAGAAGGGTGCTGATGTGGTCAATTGGTCTTCTGCGGCTGTAGAGGCTTTTCAGGAGTTGAAGCGTCGTTTTTCTTCTGCCCCTGTGTTGTGCCAGCCAGATGTTTCGCTTCCATTTCAGGTTGAGGTTGATGCTTCTGAGATTGGAGCAGGGGCTGTTTTGTCGCAAAGAAGTTCTGATGGCTCGGTGATGAAGCCATGTGCTTTCTTTTCTAGAAAGTTTTCGCCTGCTGAGCATAACTATGATGTTGGTAATCGTGAATTGTTGGCCATGAAGTGGGCATTCGAGGAATGGCGTCATTGGCTGGAAGGAGCCAAGCATCGCGTGGTGGTCTTGACAGATCACAAGAATTTGACTTATCTTGAGTCTGCCAAATGGTTGAATCCGAGACAGGCTCGATGGTCGTTATTTTTCTCCCGTTTTGATTTTGTGGTTTCGCACCTTCCGGGCTCTAATAATGTGAAGGCTGATGCCCTGTCAAGGAGTTTTGTGCCTGACTCTCCGGGTGTTCCTGAGCCGGCTGATAAACCTGACCGTTGCCCAGCGGAGAAACTGTTTGTCCCTGATAGATGGACTAGTAGAGTTATCTCTGAGATTCATTGTTCAGTGTTGGCTGGGCATCCTGGAATCTTTGGTACCAGAGATTTGGTGGCTAGATCCTTCTGGTGGCCGTCTTTGTCGCGGGATGTGCGTTCTTTTGTGCAGTCCTGTGGGACTTGTGCTCGGTCTAAGCCCTGCTGTTCTCGTGCCAGTGGGTTGCTTTTGCCCTTGCCGGTCCCGAAGAGGCCCTGGACGCATATTTCTATGGATTTTATTTTGGATCTCCCCGTCTCTCAAAAGATGTCGGTCATTTGGGTGGTTTGTGATTGCTTTTCTAAGATGGTCCATTTGGTACCTTTGTCTAAATTGCCTTCCTCCTCTGATTTGGTGCCATTATTTTTCCAGCATGTGGTTAGTTTACATGGTATCCCGGAGAACATCGTTTCTGACAGGGGTTCCCAGTTTGTTTCAAGGTTTTGGCGATCCTTTTGTGCTAGGATGGGCATTGATTTGTCTTTTTCCTCAGCTTTCCATCCTCAGACAAATGGCCAAACCGAACGAACTAATCAAACTTTGGAAACATATCTGAGATGCTTTGTTTCTGCTGATCAGGATGATTGGGTGTCCTTTTTGCCATTGGCTGAGTTCGCCCTTAATAATCGGGCCAGCTCGGCTACTTTGGTTTTGCCGTTTTTCTGCAATTCTGGTTTCCATCCTTGTTTCTCTTCAGGGCAGGTTGAGTCTTCAGACTGTCCTGGTGTAGATACTGTGGTGGATAGGT
This sequence comes from Ranitomeya imitator, assembly GCF_032444005.1. NCBI lineage: Eukaryota > Metazoa > Chordata > Amphibia > Anura > Dendrobatidae > Ranitomeya > Ranitomeya imitator. The sequence goes on along the minus strand of NC_091285.1, from coordinate 488,935,782 downwards.
TGCAGCAGATTTGGACTCATGTGGTGGACAATTTGACATTGTCCCAGGAGAAGGGCTCAACGTTTCGCTAACCGCCGGCGCTGTGTGGGTCCCCGACTTCATGTTGGGGATTTGGTTTGGTTGTCGTCTCGTTATGTTCCTATGAAGGTTTCCTCTCCTAAGTTTAAGCCTCGTTTCATTGGTCCGTATAAGATTTCTGAGATTATCAATCCTGTGTCATTTCGTTTGGCCCTTCCTGCTTCTTTTGCCATCCATAATGTGTTCCATAGGTCGTTATTGCGGAGATACGTGGCGCCTGTGTTTCCATCCGTTGATCCTCCTGCCCCGGTGTTAGTTGAGGGGGAGTTGGAGTATGTGGTGGAGAAGATTTTGGATTCTCGTGTTTCGAGACGGAAACTCCAGTACCTGGTCAAGTGGAAGGGATATGGTCAGGAAGATAATTCCTGGGTTTTTGCCTCTGATGTTCATGCTGCCGACCTGGTTCGTGCCTTTCATTTGGCTCATCCTGGTTGGCCTGGGGGCTCTGGTGAGGGTTCGGTGACCCCTCCTCAAGGGGGGGTACTGTTGTGAATTCTGTTGTCGGGCTCCCTCCTGTGGTCATGAATGGTACTTCGGCTGGTCTGTCCATGGATTTCCTCTGGTGGGTGTTTCTGAGTTTCCTTTCACAGGTGATGAGGTTAATTCGTTAGCTGCTGCTCTATTTAACTCCACTTAGATATTTGTTCCATGCCACCTGTCAATGTTTCAGTATTGGTCTAGTACACTCCTGGATCATTCTTGTGACCTGTCTTCCCATCAGAAGCTAAGTTCCAGCTTGTATTTCTTTGGTTTGCTATTTTTCTGTCCAGCTTGCTATTTAATTTGTTGTCTTGCTTGCTGGAAGCTCTGGGACGCAGAGGGAGCGCCTCCGGTCTTTTTGCGCCCTCTGCCTGGTCTTTTTGTAGGTTTTTGTGCTGACCGCAAAGTAACCTTTCCTATCCTCGGTCTGTTCAGTAAGTCGGGCCTCACTTTGCTTAATCTATTTCATCTCTGTGTTTGTATTTTCATCTTTACTCACAATCATTATATGTGGGGGGCTGCCTTTTCCTTTGGGGAATTTCTCTGAGGCAAGGTAGGCTTTATTTTTCTATCTTCAGGGCTAGCTAGTGTCTTAGGCTGTGCCGAGTTGCATAGGGAGCGTTAGGCGCAATCCACGGCTATTTCTAGTGTGGTTGATAGGTTTAGGGATTGCGGTCAGCAGAGTTCCCATGTCCCAGAGCTCGTCCTTTATTATCAGTAACTATCAGGTCATTCTGTGTGCTCTTAACCACCAGGTCCATTATTGTCCTGACCACCAGGTCATAACAGGGGTCCTCTGGGGAGTGATGGCACTGCAGCAGGATGATATGGCTTCCCTCAGGTGAAGCTGGGTCCCCAGGGCTCCCGATGTATTTGGCAAAGATAGTGTGGTCTCAGAAATAATCAGAGGACACAAGGTTGCAGTCTCTTTACCTGTTTACTGATGATTCACGGCCACAGTCCAGGGTACCAATGTTGATGAGGTCTGGTCGGCCTGGAAGCGATTATGGATCCCCCTTTCCAGGTGAGGTTGTAAGCCTTCCTTCTAGCGCTGGAATGCGAGTCCCTTGCTGCCTCAGGTTCCACACAAGGTTCTGTCTTTTCCTGTCGTAAGACAGTCCTCGCATGGTAGGCAACGTGGGCCTTTTTACAGGTGTCTCTCAGATGACTCCTGTTGCTGTACCTTCGAGTGTGGGTGCGGTCAACGACCTAGAATCTTCTGCCCTCCGGTTCTGCTATGGGCCAAACAGTTACACACAGCCTCGGGCCTCCAGTGCCCGGTGTTAGGGCTGGTGGAACGCACCGAATAAATATAAAGATAGTAATAAGGTGCGTTCACAGCCCGGGTCCACCGTGCAGAGATGGAACTGCTGCTAGGTAATGGCGGCACTACGCCAGAATAAACACGGGTTCTGTCACCCGGTATGAACTGATGCGAACTCTGTTGCTGCACAGAGATGCAGAGAAACAAAGGAAACCCTGTGCCCTGTTAGCAGTCACATGGTGCAGCAGATGGACGCTAGTGGGATCCCTGAAATTCACCCCCACTACGCTGGTGATTAATGTCGCTCTGACCCTTTGTGACTTTTGAGCCCACGCCTGAGGACGCCCTGAGTCAGATGCTGAGATCAAGCGGGAATTCCTACCCTACACTGACCAGTAGTGTTAATGTAGCTGAGAAGCCACTATTAGGCGCTGACTGCTTCCTCCACTCACCCTAATACCAAGACAACAACCAAAGGGATGGGGATCATTTAGGAGCATTCACCAGTATCAATCTCTCAGCACACACATACATAGTCCGGTATATACTAGCGCATGGCTGAGCAGCCATGTGAACCTTTTAAAGTCACAGCCTTCCAGGACCTTCCTGGTGGTCCAATCAAAGCTGCTACAGGACCTGGGCATGTGACCTCCAATGAGAGGTCGTCATACGGGCATGCTCAGTAGATGAAAAGCAGGACTTAGTCCCTGGAACGTCTGCTCGCTGCTTATCAATGCTGGTTACACAGGCTGAACCTGGGACGGCAGCTGTAACCAGACGCACAGTATCAGCTTGAGCCAGACTGACGTCTCTGCTGAGCAGACTCCACTCTGGCTTTGGAAGAATGGGAGACTGCAGAGGACATGGTGCGAGATTCCCCCTGTGCAGCAGCGGGAACTCGACACCTAACACCCTGTTTCTGTGCTCCAGCATGGAAGGAGCTCAGTCGCAGATCCCTTCCAGTTCCTTAATTCTCCTGTTCTTCTTCCCTCTGGAAAGTTACAGATGCAATGCCGTCTGCTTCTCCTCTCTGGCCTGGAGCTGCAGCACCACATGGCAGCACGGCCCCAGCTCCTCTCTCTTCCATTCACTGTCTGTATGACACAAACTCCAGACTCAACTCACTAACTCCTCCTCCAAGCCAGAATATATATATATATATATATATATATATATATATATATATATATATATATCTATCTAGGAAAGCTCCCCTGAAATCAGGTTCAGAGCTCCCCCTTCTGGCCTGGAGTCAGAACATGTGGCATGTATTGTGCTACCTGTTAGAGGTTATCTCCTCACTTCCAGGCATGGCATCACCCTCCCCGAAAGGAAAGCAACACCACTGTAACAGCCGGATCCTGGGCTGTTACAATTCTCCCAGAAGCTTTGAGGCTTGTCAACATGTGGTTTGGCAAATTCCAATCTGGCTTTTTTATGATTTTTTTTCAACAATCGTCTCCCATGATGTCCACTTGGCTCATACAATGACAAATGGTGCAATTTGACACTGATGTTCCTTGAGCTTCAAGTTCACCTCTGTTTAGAAGTTTTTCTGGGCTCTTTTGTTACCATTTGTAATATCCATCTATTTGATTTGTCATCAATTTTCCACCTGTGGCCACATCCAGGGAGGTTGACTACAGTCCTATGGATCTTAAATTTCTGAATAATATATGCAACTGTAGCCACAGGAACATCAAGCTGCTTGGAGATGGTCTTTTACCTTTAACATGTTTGTCTATAATTTTCTTTCTTATCTCCTGAGACAACATTTTCCTTTGCTTCCTCAGGACCATGTTGAGTATGATACACACCATGTCACCAAACAGTAAGTGAGTATCTGTAGCCCTATATACAGGCCCACTCACTGATTCCAAGATTGTAGACACCTGTGATGCTAGTTAGTGGACACACCTTGATTTAACATGTCCCTTTTGTCACATTATTTTCAGGGGTACCATCATTTCTATCCAGGCCTATTTCATGAGTTTTATTTTTTTTTTTATTCTGTGGAAGCATGGTTGAAAAGCAATGTCTGACTTCAATTTTCATAGATCTTTTATTTATTTTTTACTTTTGTCAGATTCAAGTTATTTCTGTGACAATTGTGGGTTTTTCTGTCATTAAACGAGGTGAACCAACAATTTTGACCACGTGTGTATCTCCGTTACAATTTGGTTATGCTGAGCCCAACCATCCAGTCTCCACAAGATAAGTGTCACCCGTATAATGTATTGGAAGCTGTGAACAGTGAACACATGCGGATTCACCTGAGATCAATAGCTGGCAGCGCTTTGGACATATCATACAGGTCCTGCATCCAAAGCTCTGCCAATTCCTGATTGTGTGCACATATCCACTATTGTCAGCAGTGTTCAGCTTGGCCGGGCCCCCTGACTTTACAGATGAACACTCACCATTGGGTGGTGCTGTGCAGGAAACCAGAGCCAGCAGCCAGTGGGCGCTCTCACCAGTTTGGTTGGGAACATGTTTATTCATCAGAGTATCTCTTCCTGCATGACATGACCCCTTATTAAGTGGAAGCATTCGGCGCACTGCCCCTCTCCCCAGTTCTTGGTATCAGAATGATTACTGGCTGGGGAAAGGGGGGGCTCGGTCTCAAGCAGCCTTTGACCTCTTGACTAAAGGTATTGTCACACTGAACGATATCGTCAACGATATCGTTGTTTTTTGTGACGTAGCAACGATATCGTTAACGAAATCGTTATGTGTGACAGCGACCAACGATCAGGCCCCTGCTGGGAGATCGTTGGTCGCTGGGGAAAGTCCAGCACTTTATTTTGTCGCTGGATCTCCCGCTGACATCGCTGAATCGGCGTGTGTGATGCAGATTCAGCGATGTCTTCACTGGTAACCAGGGTAAATATCGGGTTACTAAGCGCAGGGCCGCGCTTAGTAACCCGATGTTTACCCTGGTTACCGTTGTAAATGTAAAATAACAAACACTACATACTTACATTCCCAGTGTCTGGTCATGTCCCCCGCCGTCACCTTCCCGCACTGACTGGTGAGCGCCGGCCGGCCGTAAAGCACGCTGTGCAGCGGTGACGTCACCGCTGTACTTTACGGTCGGCGCTCAGTCATTGCGGGAAGCTGACGGCGAGGGACATGACCAGACACCGGGAATGTAAGTATGTAGTGGTTTTTTTTACATTTACAACGGTAACCAGGGTAAACATCGGGTTACTAAGCGCGGCCCTGCGCTTAGTAACCCGATGTTTACCCTGGTTACCCAGGGACTTCGGCATCATTGGTCGCTGGAGAGCTGTCTGTGTGACAGCTCTCCAGTGACCAAACAGCGACGCTGCAGCGATCGACATCGTTGTCGGTATCGCTGCAGCGTCGTTTAGTGTGACGGTACCTTTAGTGGCCGTACAACTGCTATGTGGGCTGCTGCTATGGGCAGTACTCCCCTTCCTGCAAGGGCCCCGCTGTGCCAGTTGCACCAGTGGTATATCCATCCCTGGTGTTACCTATAGTTTACATTAGTTATTTCATGATAACAAATGTTATGAAATGTAATTACATTTTTGATTTTTAACCCCTTAACGACCGCCGATACGCCTTTTAACGGCGGCAGTTAAGGGTACTTAAACCACAGCTCCGTTAATTAACGGCGCTGTGGAAAAAGTGAATAGCGCCCCCCAGAGTCGGATTTTCTCTGGGGTCTCGGTTGCCGGGGGTAGCCGAGACCCCAGAGAACATGATTCGGGGTTTTTTTACCGACCCCCGACTTGCGATCGCCGGTAATTAACCGTTTACCGGCGATCGCAAAAATAAAAAAACGCAATTTCCCTTTTAATTTCTCTGTCCTCCGATGTGATCGCACATCAGAGGACAGAGAAATGGGGTTCCGATAGCCCCCCAATACTTACCTGTCTCCTCTGGTGCTCCTCTTGGCTCCCGATGGGCGCCGCCATCTTTTTCCGGCAAAAAAATGGCGGGCACATGCACAGTGCGCACACCGGCCGGCACCGGGAGCATCTTTGGGGTCTCGGCTGCCGGGGGTAGCCGAGACCCCAAAGAACATGATCGGGGTCGGTTTTACTGACCCCTGTTTTGCGATCGCCGGTAATTAACTGTTTACCGGCGGTCTAAAAAAAAATAAAATAAATAAAAAGCGATGTTTAATTCTCTGTCCTTTGATGTGATCGCACATCAGAGGACAGAGAAATAGGGGGATTCGGGGACCCTATTATACTTACCGGTGTCCCTGGGTCCTCCTGCATTCTCTCCTGCCCGCCGGCGTCTTCATCGGGAAACAAAATGGCGGGTGCATGCGCAGTGCGCCCGCCATCTGTCGCCATCTGCCGGCCGGCAGAAGAAAGCAGTTGGGGCTAAAATTAGGGTTAGGGTTTGGGCTAAATTTAGGGTTAGGGTTGGGGCTAAATTTAGGGTTAGGGTTCGGGCTAAATTTAGGGTTAGGGTTAGGGTTGGGGCTAAATTTAGGGTTTGGGTTGGGGCCAAATTTAGGGTTAGGGTTGGGGCTAAATTTAGGGTTAGGCTTCTTTCACACTTGCGTCGGTACGGGGCCGTCGCAATGTGTCGGCCCGACATACCGACGCACGTTGTGAAAATTGTGCACAATGTGGGCAGCGGATGCAGTTTTTCAATGCATCCGCTGCCCAGTCTATGTCCTGGGGAGGAGGGGGCGGAGTTACGGCCACGCATGTGCAGTCGGAAATGGCGGACGCGACGTACAAAAAAACGTTACATTGAACTGTTTTTGTGCCGATGGTCTGCCAAAACACAACTGATCCAGTGCACGACGGACGCGACGTGTGGCCATCCGTCGCGATCCGTCGGCAATACAAGTCTATGGGCAAAAAAAGGCATCCTGCTGGCACATTTGCAGGATCTGTTTTTTGTCCAAAACGACGGATTGCGACGGATGACAAATGACGCAAGTGTGAAATAAGCGTTAGGGCTAGGGTTAGGGTTGGGGCTAAAGTTAGGGCTAGGGTTAGGGTTGGAGCTAAAGTTAAGGCTAGGGTTAGGGTTGGGGCTAAATTTAGGGTTAGGGTTGGGGCTAAAGTTAGGGCTAGGGTTGCGGCTAAAGTTAGGGTTAGAGTTGGGATTAGGGTTAGGGTTTGGATTAGGGTTGGTATTAGGGTTATGGTTGGCATTAGGGTTACGCTTGGGATTAGGGTTAAGTTTGGGATTAGGGTTAAGGTTAGGGTTGGGATTAGAGGTGTATTGGGATTAGGGTTAGGTTTGAGGTTAGGGTTGAGATTAGGATTAGGGGTGTGTTGGATTTAGGGTTTTGATTAGGGTTATGGTTAAGGTGGACATTAGAGTTGTTTTGGGGTTAGGGTTGTGATTATCGTTAGGGTTGTGATTAGGATTATGGATCGGGTTGGGATTAGGGTTAGGGGTGTGTTGGGGTTAGGGTTGGAGTTAGAATTGGGGGGTTTCCACTGTTTAGGCACAACAAAGGGTCTCCAAACACGACAGCCAATTTTGCGCTCAAAAGGTCAAATGGTGCTCCCTCCCTTCTGAGCTCTGCCGTGCGCCCAAACAGTGGGTTACCCCCACATATGATATGGGGCATCAGCGTAATCAGGATAAATTGGACAACAACTTTAGTGGTCCAATTTCTCCCGTTACCCTTGTGAAAATAAAAACTTGGGGGCTACAAAATCTTTTTTGTGGAAAAAAAATATTTTTTATTTTCACAACTCTGCATTATAAACTTCTGTGAAGCACTTGGGCATTCAAAGTTCTCACCACACATCTAGATAAGTTCCTTGGGGTTCTAGTTTCCAAAATGAGGTCACATGTGGGGGGTTTCTACTGTTTAGGTACATCAGGGGATCTTCAAAAGCAACATAACGCCCGCAGACCATTCTATCAAAGTCTGCATTCCAAAATGGCGCGCCTTCCTTCCGAGCTCTGCTGTGCGCCCAAACAGTGGTTTACCCCCACATATGGGGTGCCAGCACACTCAGGACAAATTGTACAACAACTTTTAGGGTCCAATTTCTCTTGTTACCCTTGTGAAAATAAAAACTTGGGGGCTAAAAAATCTTTTTTGTGGAAAAAAATATATTTTTTATTTTCACGACTCTGCATTATAAACTTCTGTGAAGCACTTGGGCATTTAAAGTTCTCACCACACATCTAGATAAGTTCCATGGGGGGTCTAGTTTCCAAAATGGGGTCACTTGTGGGGGGTTTCCACTGTTTAGGCACATCAGGGGTTCTCCAAACGCGACATGGCGTCCGATCTCAATTCCAGCCAATTCTACATTGAAAAAGTAAAACGACACTCTTTCTCTTCCAAGCTCTGCAGTGCGCCCAAACAGTGGTTTACCCCCACATATGGGGTATTGACATACTCAGAAGAAATTGCAAAACAACTTTTGTGGTCTAATTTCTCCTGTTACCCTTGCGAAAATAAAAATTTGGGGGCAAAAACATCATTTTTGTAGAAAAAATGCTATTTTTTATTTTCACGGCTCTACGTTATAAACTTCTGTGAAGTACCTGGAGGTTTAAAATGCTCACCACACATCTAGATAAGTTCCATAAGGGGTCTAGTTTCCAAAATGGTGTCACTTGTGGGGGGTTTCCACTGTTTAGGCACATCGGGGGCTCTCCAAATGCAACACGGTGTCCGATCTCAATTCCAGCTACCGTAATTCTACATTGAAAAAGTAAAATGGCACTCCCCTTCCAAGCTCTGCGGTGCGCCCAAACAGTGCTTTACTCCCACATATGGGGTATCGACGTACTCAGGAGAAATTGCATAACAACTTTTGTCATCTAATTTTTCCTGTTACCCTTGTGAAAATAAGAATTTGTGGGCGAAAAGATCATTTTTGTGTAAACAAATGCGATTTTTTATTTTCACGGCTCTACGTTATAAACTTCTGTGAAGCACTTGGGGGCTCAAAGTGCTCACCACACATCTAGATAAGTTCCGTAAGGGGTATAGTTTCCAAAATGGTGTCACTTGTGGGGGGTTTCCACTGTTTAGGCACATCAGGGGCTCTCTAAACGTGACATGGCATCCAATCTCAATTCCAGCCAATTCTGCATTGAAAAAGTCAAACGGCGCTCCTTCACTTCCAAGCTCTGCGGTGCACCGAAACAGTGGTTTACCCCCACATGTGTGGTATCGGCGTATTCAGGAGAAATTGCACAACAAAATTCATGGTTTAATTTTTTTTTTACACTTGTGAAAATAAAAAAAAAATGGTTCTGAAGTAAAATGTTTGCAAAAAAAAGTTAAATGTTCATTTTTTCCTTCCACATTGTTTCAGTTCCTGTGAAGCACGTAAAGGGTTAATAAACTTCTTGAATGTGGTTTTGAGCACCTTGAGGGGTGCAGTTTTTAGAATGGTGTCACACTTGATTATTTTCTATCATATAGACCCCTCAAAATGACTTCAAATGTGATGTGGTCCCTAAAAAAAATGGTGTTGTAAAAATGAGAAATCGATGGTCAAATTTTAACCCTTATAACTCCCTAACAAAAAAAAATTGTTTCCAAAATTGTGCTGATGTAAAGTAGACATGTGGGAAATGTTTCGTGAAATATCTTTCTGATTTAAGGGCATAAAAATACAAAGTTTGAAAATTGCAAAATTTTAAACATTTTCGCCATATTTCCGTTTTTTTCATAAATAATCACAAGTAATATCGAAGAAATGTTACCACTATCATGAAGTACAATATGTCACAAAAAAACAATCTCAGAATCAGCGGGATCCGTTAAAGCGTTCCAGAGTTATAACCTCATAAAATGACAGTGGTCAGAATTGTAAAAATTGGCTCGGTCATTAAGTACCAAATTGGGTCACTAAGGGGTTAAATCTATACAATGTAGCGGTCTTCTAGTTACATAGTAACATAGTTATTAAGGTTGAAGGAAGGCTAAGTCCATCTAGTTCAACCCATAGTTGGTTAGCTGCCATTATTAGATCTAATAGATACACGTTTTTTGCTATTAGAATTTGCTGGAAACATACAGTTTGGATAAATCCAAATATTGTCTCTAGTGCTTCTGAGCATTTCCAGGGAAATCTCCTGGCGTTTACTCTGACATACCATTACCCATAGATTTAATTGCATTTAATTTTCCTTTTGGCTGATCCCACAGACTCAATTAAGTTAAAACACTGTCAAATACATTTCTCATGCATTTGTATAAAAAATACGTTTGTCACTTGGCATATGCTTTATTGTCAGTCTATGGCATGCAGTTGCATTCACCTGGCTTTATTTGCCACATGAGCTTTGTGAAATGGTTGCATAGTTATACCAGTTGTATATCTATTAATATAAAAATGTTATAATTAATATTATAATAATAAAATAATTTCTAAAACTAGTTTCTGACATGAATAGAATTTGTAAAAATCCAGGCACACATTGCAGCAACAATCTCTTTCATATAAAGAGGACAAATTTTTAGTTGCAAAAATATCTGTCACCAATTTTCTACTTATGAACAATGCCTTACTTCATATAGGAAACACATTATGGATAAGGGTATGTGCACATGTTGCAGATTTTGCTGCGGATCCGCAGCAGATTGGCCGCTGCTGATTCGCAGCATTTTTCCATGAGTTTACAGTACCATGTAAACCTATGAAAAAACAAAATCCACAGTGCACATGCTTCGGAAAAAAACGCTGTGCTGTTTATTCCACAGCATTTCAATTCTTTGTGCGGATTCCGCAGCGGTTTACACCTGCTCCATAATAGGAATCCGCAGGTGTAAAACCGCAGGTGGAATCCGCACAAAAACCGTGGTAAATCCGCGGTAATTCCGCAGTAAATCCGCAGTGCAGATTTCCTGTGGATTTACCAAAATTAATGTGAAAAAATCCGCACACCATTCCACAATGTGCGCACATACCCTTAGGCTATGTGCACACGATGTGGATTTGCTGAGGATCCGTAGTGGATTTTTCCATGCAGAAACGCTGCAGATCCGCACTGTGATTTACAGTACAACGTAAATCAATGGCTAAAAAAAAAGTTGTGCAGATGGTGCGGAAAAATCAGTGCGGAATTGCTGCGGATTTAAAAGAAGTGCATGACACTTATTTTGTGCAGATCTGCAGTGTTTCTGCACCCCTCCATGATAGAAATCCGCAGTGGCAAAAACTGCAGAAAATCTGCATCAATTCCATGGCAAATCCGCACAAAATCTGCATAAAAACCGTGGCAAATCCGCACCTGCGGATTCTGCCAGGAGATGCAGATTTTGTGCAGAAAATTCTGCACCACATTTCCTATGTGTGCACATAGCCTAAAGGCTACAGTTGAACCAGTCAGCTAACTAGTCCTGTACCCAATGAACTGCTTTGGGATATGTTCACATACAGATTGCTTGTAGTGTGCAAGTTAAAAAGCTGCTTTTTACAGCTACTTTTTACAGTTAAAAAGCTATGAGATTTCAGAAATCTCATACACACACTTGTTTTTTTTTTCTGAATTTGAGAACTGCAAGGTTGTTTTAAATCTGCACCAAGTCAATTCTTTCAGTGATTCTTCAGCATTTTTCACCCATAAAAAGCAACAAGAAAGTGAAAAAAATATGCAATGGTGCATTAAGTGCTTTTGGCGAATAACACTAACTTTATTAAATATGTACTGTAGACGAAGCACATGTGTAATCCCAATTTAAAAAAAAATAAAATAAAAAAAGAGACAAAAAGCATCATAAAAATGCTGAAAAATGGGCTTTTGAATGCAGTGTATTTACTGCCAAAGAAGCAGATTTTGGCTGCTGAAAAAAATGCAGCAAAAAAAATGCATGTGAATATAGCTTTAATATGTCTGGTCTTAAGCTGAAAGTCTGCAGTCACTCGATGTACAAGTGCTTCTGACTAAATTAGAATATCATCAAAAAGTTAATTTATTTCAGTTCTTCAATACTAAAAGTGAAACTCATATATTATATAGAGTCATTACAGAGTGAACTATTTCAATTGATTATTTCTGTTAATGTTGATGATTATTGCTTACAGCCAATGAAAACCCAAAAGTCATTATCTCAGTAAATTAGAATACTTCATAACACCAGCTTGAAAAATGATTTTAAAATCCGAAATGTTGGCTTACTGAAATGTATGTTCAGTAAATGCACTCAATACTTGGTCAGGGCTCTTTTTGGATCAATTACTGCATCAGTGAGGCGTGGCATGGAGGCGATCAATCTTGTGGCACTGCTGAGGTGTTATGGAAGCCCAGATTGCTTTGATAGCAGCCTTCAGCTCGTCTGCATTGTTGGGTCTGGTGTCTCTCATCTTCCTCATGACAATACCCCACTGATTCTCTAAGGGGTTAAGGTCAGGCGAGTTTGCTGGCCAATCAAGTACAGGGAAACTATTGTTTTTAAACCAGGTATTGGTACTTTTGGCAGTGTACAGGTGCCAAGTCCTGCTAGAGAACAAAACTTCCATCTCCAAAAAGCTTGTTTGCAGAAGGAAGCATGAAGTGCTCTAAAATTTCTGGTAGACGGCTGTGCTGACTTTGGTCCTGATAAAACACAGTGGACCTACACCAGCAGATGACATGGTTCCCCAAACCATCACTGATTGTCGAAACCTCACACTAGAATGCAAGCAACTTGGATTGTGGCCTCTCCACTCTTCCTCCAGACTCTCGGACCTTGATTTCCAAATGAAATGCAAAATGTACTTTCATCTGACAACACTTTTGACCACTAAGCAACAGTCCAGTTCTATTTCACCTTGGCCCAGGTAAGACGCTTCTGGCATTGTCTATTGGTCTTGATTGGCTTGACACAAGAAATGTGACACTTGTAGCCCATGTCTGGGATGCGTCTTTGTGTGGTGGCTCTTAAAACAATGACTCAAGCAGCAGTCCACTCCTTGTGTATCTCCCCAAAATTTTTGAATGGCCTTTCCTTAGCAATTCTTCCAAGACTGCGGTTATCCCGGTTGCTTGTGCACCTTTTTCTACCACACTTTTTCCATCCACTCAACTTTCCATTAATATGCTTGGATACATCACTCTGTGAACAGCCAGCTTCTTTAGCAATGACCTTTTGTGACTTACCTTCCATGTGGAGTGTGTCAATGACTGACTGTCAAGTCAGCTGTCTTCCCCATTATTGTGGAGCCTACTGAAACAGACTAAGGGACCTTTCTAAATGCTTAGGAAGCCTTTGCATGTGTATTTTGTCAATTACTCTAATATACTGAGACAATGACTTTTGGGTTTTCATTGGCTATATGCCATAATCATTAGCATAATCGTTAACATTAACATAAATAAACACTTGAAACAGATCACTGTTTGTAAATAATAACTCTATATAATATATGAGCATCACTTTTTGTATTGAAGAACTGAAATAAATTAACTTTTTGTTGATATTCTAATTTAGTGAGAAGCACTTGTATATCATATACTTGGGGTCACATGACTGCCCACTCACATTGCCGGCACCAAGAATCTTCACAGAGTACATTGCGCTTGATGTGAGGTTTTACAAGTTTGCAGTCACATAGAGTGACTACAGACTTGTAACTCAAGGGACAACCCCTTTAACTTACAAAATGCATTGAAATGTGAAGTTGAAATGTGACATTTTTGGTCATTTTTCTTAAATTCATGAAAAAAATGTTGCATTAATTCTTACAAAAATATTGCCTGTGAATACAATCCACAGAATTACTAAATTGGAATAAAATCTCCATCGCTGACAACTTTTTCAGTTTCTAGTCTGCAACCCATAATTTTAGACAACAAATGACTTTACAGCTAAAATTGTCAAAGGTGATACTGTGCTTTAACGTAAAGTAAGGGCTTCAAATTTAAAGAATTAAACTTATAAAACTTAGAGAGAAATTTGGTAGGATCAGCGTTTTACATGTTGGCTTTAACAAAAAGTGTGTTCTTCCTCATGCACCCCTTCTGAGAAAGAACTGCCGAAACGTGCATTAAGGGGGTCCACTGTTGCAGGTTGTAGCTCTGGTAAATATGCCTGTCTGTATGCCTATGAGTGTTGTTTAGACAACTGCAAAGTAAAACCATATTTGTTTCACTGCCCCTGGTCTGTCTGCTACCAGATGGTTTGGAGCAATACTATTATAGCCTTATTTCTAATATCCAAGCTGTCTGGTTTGCACCATACACCTGGGACAGTCTCCAGCATCATATACATGTATTAAGCACCCAGCACTTTGTTTATTGCATATTAACTATAAAACTGGTGAGTTAGGGGGAATGATAAATTCTGCCATAATGTGCTGTCTCATCTATGTTCTATTAACATTACAATAGTAATACTATAAAATAATAGCAAAGTTATGATATGTAAGAGTGTAACACAGTCATTATTGCCCTCTACTCTTCTTTGGTCAGACATCATCTTGAATACTGTGTCCAGTTTTGGGCACCACATTTTAAAAAGGACATCAACAAACTGGAGCAAGTTCAGAGAAGAGCGACCAGAATGATGACCGGTCTGCAAACCATGTCCTATGAGGAACGGTTGCAGGATTTGGGAATGTTTAGCTTGCAAAAAAGAAGACTGAGAGGAGACTTAATAGCTATCTACAAATATCTCAAGGGCTGTCACATTGTAGAAGGATCATCTCTATTCTCATTTGCACAAGGAAAGACTAGAAGCAATGGGATGACACTGAATGGGAGGAGACACAGATTAGATATTAGAAAAAATCTTTTTGACAGGGTGATCAATGAGTGGAACAGGCTGCCCCGAGAGGTGGTGAGTTCTCCTTCAATGGAAGTCTTCAAAGAGAGGCTGGACAGACATCTGTCTGGGATGATTTAGTGAATCCTGCATTGAGCAGGGGGTTGGACCAGATGACCCAGTAGGTCCCTTCCAACTCTGCCATTCTATGATTCTGTGAAAATACTTAAAGTAATATACCGTAGATACAGCACAGTAAGTACAGTGAATGTAGCTAAATTATATATATATATATATATATATATATATATATATATATATATACAGTCATGGCCAGAAGTATTAACACCCCTGCAATTCTGTCAGATAATACTCAGTTTCTTCCTGGAAATGATTGCAATCACAAATTCTTTGGTATTATTATCTTCATTTAATTTGTCTTAAATGGAAAAACACAAAAAGAATTGTCCTAAAGCCGAATTGGATATAATTCCACACCAAACATAAAAAGGGGGGTGGACAAAAGTATTAGCACCGTTCGAAAAATCATGTGATGCTTCTCTAATTTGTGTAATTAACAGCACCTGTAACTTACCTGTGGCACCTAACAGGTGTTGGCAATAACTAAATCACACTTGCAGCCAGTTGACATGGATTAAAGTTGACTCAACCTCTGTCCTGTGTCCTTGTGTGTACCACATTGAGCATGGAGAAAAGGATGAAGACCAAAGAACTGTCTGAGGACTTGAGAAACCAAATTGTGAGGAAGCATGAGCAATCTCAAGGCTACAAGTCCATCTCCAAAGACCTGAATGTTCCTGTATCTACCGTGCGCAGTGTCATCAAGAAGTTTAAAGCCCATGGCACTGTGGCTAACCTCCCTAGATGTGGACGGAAAAGAAAAATTGACAAGAGATTTCAACGCAAGATTGTGCGGATGTTGGATAAAGAACCTAGACTAACATCCAAACAAGTTCAAGCTGCCCTGCAGTCCAAGGGTACAACAGTGTCAACCCGTACTATCCGTCGGCGTCTGAATGAAAAGGGACTGTATGGTAGGAGACCCAGGAAGACCCCACTTCTTACCCAGAGACATAAAAAAGCCAGGCTGGAGTTTGCCAAAACCTACCTGAAAAAGCCTAAAACATTTTGGAAGAATGTTCTCTGGTCAGATGAGACAAAAGTAGAGATTTTTGGGCAAAGGCATCAACATAGAGATTACAGGAGAAAAAAAGAGGCATTCAAAGAAAAGAACACGGTCCCTACAGTCACACATGAAAAAGAAAAACTGAAATAATACATGGTCATAAGTATTCAGACCCTTTGCTCTGTATTGAGTAGAATCACCCTTTTGAGCTAGTACAGCCATAAGTCTTGGGAATCATACAACAAGTTTTTCACACCAGGATTTGGGGATCCTCTGCCATTCTTCCTTGCAGATCCTCTCCAGTTCCGTCAGGTTGGATGGTGAACGTTGGTGGACAGTCATTTTCAGGTCTCTCCAGAGATGATCAATTGGGTTTAGGTCAGCGCTCTGGCTGGGCCAGTCAAGAATGGTCACAGAGTTGTTCTGAAGCCACTCCTTTGTGGCTTCAGAACTCCTTTATTGTCCACCAACGTTCACCGTTCAACCTGATGGAACTGGAGAGGATCTGCAAGGAAGAATGGCAGGAGATCCCCAAATCCAGGTGTGAAAAACTTGTTGCATCATTCACAAGAATACTCATGGCTGTACTAGCTCAAAAGGGTGCTTCTACTCAATACAGAGCAAAGGGACTGAATACTTATGACCTGTAATATTTTAGTTTTCCTTTTAATACATTTGCAAAAATTTCTACATTTCTGTACATTAATGAGAAAAAAATGAACTTTTTTGAATTTACTAAGTGGCTGCAATGACACAAAGAGTGCAAAATTCAAAGGGGTCTGAATACGTTGCGTACCCACTGTATATATATATATATATATATATATATACATATATATATATATATATATATATATATATATATATATATATATATATATATATATATATATTTATTTATATAGAGCCATATAACTGGGATACATGAGAATAAAGTTGTGTGAAACAGGCAGATAAGAGCAGGTTACACCAGAGCAGCATTCACACTGTAACTTGCTTATTATACGATTAACAATTACATTTTGAAGTAAAAATAACTATGAAATCAATGAAAGTGTCAGAACTATTACTCACATACTTCTTTAAGGTCCAGTTCATATCTTCCATGGCAATAGATAAAGCAATGCCGCAATTCTTGAAAACGCGATTCTTCTTGAGCTCTTAGTCTATATCTATCTCTGTAAATTTATTTTATTACAATAAATCCAAAAGCCCGGAGTAATAATAACATGTACAGCACAATAATAAAGTGCCTGAATTCTAGCGACTGATTCCATCACCCTGTTGTTAAAAAAAAAATATATATATATATATAAAATGTGTCTTTGCAATGTCAAAGAGTGCCAGAGGCATAATTGTGACTAATGCACTGGAGCTAATCATGATGTGTTTTACAGAGCCAGGTCTGCCTGCTCAGGCATAAATATTCCCCAGATTTAACCCATTTATTTCTGCAGTCTAAAACTAAATGGTCCATAGATTACTTTCAAGCTTGCTGCTTTAGTAAAGGTGCCTAATTGCGAAGCATACATTTGCATGAGAAAGCTTTTGGCATGAAAATAATTTCCTACCTCAACCATTTGACAGATTGTGACACTTTATTCACAGGCAGTTAATCAGTAAAGAATGTAAATGAGATGGCAGCTTTAAGTTTTCCATTACAAAAGAACAAAATGTTCCTATGTGTGTAAGGCCCCTTTCACACATCAGTTTTTTGCCGCCAGTTACAATCCGTTGGCTCGACGGATCGATGGATCCATCACAGATTGTGAAAAACTGATGCGAGTGATGCAACTAGCGGATCTGGCTAATTGAATCGGAGCATGCTCAGTTAAAAAAAACGGAATCCATCACCGGATTCCATCATTTGATGCATCGAGCGCCATAGGTTTCCATTCTAGCAAACTACGGACTGCGACGGATCCCACCATGATATGTGGGTGTCTGAAATCTGGGACACCATTCCTGAGAATGAGGAGGATGCAGCACTGTTATAAATTTGAGTCTTCTTCAATGTTTTTTCCTTCAAAGTCTTGTCCTGGTCACAGTCTGTGCAAGTGAAATGTTCTTGCTGCACTTCCCAGAACCAAGAATGCAACTGTATTTTTTCCTATCTCCTGTAATCCCTCCACAAGGTACGGACTGGGACTGAAATTCAGCCCTGGCATTTGCAATCACACAGGCCCATGTTGTCCCATTTCCAAGCAACAGATGGGGAAATGTTATTAACATTATTGTGGATGGAGGAAAGAAAGATTTACTACAAGACCAATATTTCTAATAATACCCGAGGCCTGCTGGGGTAAGTGACGGAGTCAGCGACTTTGTGCTCCATCACAACTGTTAACAGTATGGGAGTCTTGAGAATATCGATTCTGTTAACAACGTAGCAGACAAGGCAGCCCTTGACCAGACAGGCCCTTCTGGCATTTGCCAGAATTGCCCAATGGCCAGTCCGGGTCTGCCCTCCACCAAGTAAGAAACTAGTAATTTCTCCCTCCATCCTCCCCAGCCATCTCACCTCCCCTTGAGAACTGTTCCTCCACATACAATCCTTTTTCTCCAGACACACGGCCACACCATGTCCTATCCTGCTCCAAACTTATAACGCTCTCTTTGCTACTCCTCGATCCTGGTGACGTATCCCCAAATCCTAAAAAAGGGAAGAAGTGTGGAGGGCACCACTATATAATGTTAATTTTAATTTTAAGAATTGGGTTCACCTATGGGCAACATGAGTAGAGAACATACAGAACACAGGAAAAAGAATGCCCATATATATAGGGAACACCCAAACAAGTTAAACACTCAGTTTACTATAGAAAAAGTAATAACACTAAGGACACAACATTTTAAAAACATTTAAAACAATTGTGAAAATCCAAAAGAACCATGCCCAATAATATGGATCATGGACACCCCATAACTACCCAAACATGCTCGATGCTGTAAACATGGACTCAAAAAATAAATATTTAAATACAAGATATGAGCGGCCCCTATCTATTCACAGTACCATATAAAAAATGCGGTGGACCAAAAAAGCTGAAAAATTTGCAAAATAATATTTTATCCTATATATAAAAATCAACATACATAGACACATATATGTCAGCAGGTTTTGGCAAACAGTAACGACCATATCCGGGCAAGTGGGCAATGTAATATCAACAGTAATAGAAAGCAAGATCCTAGAGTACTTGAATACAGCCGTCTAACAAAGCCAGCTGTGTATATCTAGTCAGATGTGTTAGGTGCCGAGTTCCCTCCTCTGCACAGGGGGAATCTCGAGCCATCTCTGCTGCGGTCTCCCATTCTTCTCCAGCCGCAGTGGAGTCTGCTCCGCAGAGACATCAGTCCCAGCATCTTGCTCAGTCTCACTCTATGCATAGGGTTACTGCTGCTTTTCCAGCTTCTGCCATTGAAGCCAGTGCTGGGCAGCGGCGAGCAGACGCTTTTGGGACTAAGTCCTGCATATCCCCTTATGAGCATGCCCAGAGCAAGATCTCCCGTTGGAGATTGAGGGTCACATGCTCAGATACTGCAGCAGATCCCATTGGTCCTCCAGGAAGGTCCTGAAGGTGCTCAACTTCTGTGGCAGCCTCCCATTGGTCCTTCTGGGAAGGTCCTGTACATGCTGCAGCTATAAAAGGTTTGCATGACAGCACAGCCATGCGCTAGTGTAAACGTGTGTGTGTTGATGTGTGAAAGTCATTCATTAATTATCCCTTCCCTTGTGTATAGCTGCTTGCGTAAGGTGGATGATTGCTATCTAGCGCCCGACTTAGCCATCAGCACGTAACACACAAAACAGTGTCCAATTGCTGTGACCGCCAGTGCGGGGCCTGCACGCTTTCACAGCACTTTCCTGACCCAAGCCTGGGTGGGTATTGGCGTGCGGCACCGCACACACTCTCGTGCATCTTTATTATTATTATTTCTGTCACTCTCACACCCTAGTTGCGGTGTCGAGCGCAAGAGGTCTATATGAACTCAAATCCTGTGTCTTGGGATTGAGTTCTGAGACTCCTTGCTTGCGCTGTTGGTGCGGTACCGCGGCCCTGTGACGCAACAGGGTTCGCTTCCTTCACACAGGGTGAAGTTAACCCGTGTGTGTAGCCACATTGTACCGCCATATAGTCCGTCATTACTTGGCAGCAGGTTCCATCTCTGCACGGTGGACCCCGGGCTGCGAATGCACCTTACTCTATCTTTCTTATTATTTGATGCGTTCCGCTAGCCCTAACATTACACTAGCACCAGGGTCTGGCTAGTAATGATGGACAAACAGCAATCCTTGCGGTACATCCAGCAGCTGGAGGGTAGGTTGGCGGCTCTCAAGCGCACAACCTCAGCTGTGGATGTAACCACAGTTGCTGTTCAGGCTGCTAGTGTGGCTGCAGCCACCTTGTCCACTGCCACCTCTGTACCAACTCTATCTCGCCTCCCGCTGCCAGAAAAATTTTCTGGTGATAGTAAGTCTTGTATGGGTTTCATGAGTCAGTGCTCTATACATCTCGAGCTTCTGGCCTCTCGTTTCCCTACAGAGCGGGCTAAGGTGGGGTTTATTGTGTCGCTCCTGTCGGACAGGGTGTTGGAGTGGGCTACGCCGCTGTGGGAGCGTGGCGATCATGTGGTGCAGAGTGCCTCGTTGTTCCTGAGCACTCTGAAACAGGTCTTTTTAGGACCTCGTGTCACCCATGATACGGCGCTCCAACTGTTGGCATTGACTCAGGGCTCATCCTTGGTCAGCCATTTTGCTGGAGTGGTCGGATAAAGCCCTTATTCCGATATTTTGGAGGGGACTGGCTGACCACGTGAAAGATGCCTGGCCACTAGGGAGATTCCCGCCACACTGGAGGAGTTAATAGCAGTGTCCACTCGCATTGACCTTCGTTTTCACGAGCGAAGGTTAGAGCGAGTCCAGTGTAGGCAGAGGTTTCGGCTGGCTCCCACCTTTGCCAAACCTTTGGAATCTCCAGTCCAGGCCTCTGAGTCACATGAGGCCATGGAAGTGTCACGAGCAGGATCTAAGTCCCAGACTGCTCGTGTACTCCAGGTTTGTCATGTTTGCCAGCAGTCAGGACATCTTGCCACCAGATGCCCCCAGCGGTCGAGGAAACGTCAGCATCTAGTGGTAGTAGGTGGAGGTACACTAGACATGGCGACGTTTGCCTCCAAATTGTCCTTTAAGGGGACAATTACAATAGGCTCATTCTCTCACTCGGTAGAGCTCTGTGTGGATTCTGGGGCGGGGCAATTTTATGTCTTCTGCCTTCACCCAATGTCACGCAATACCCCTGGTAATGCTAGCTCAACCAGTAATTGTACGAGTGGTGAATGGGTCAACACTGCCCTCACAGATAACACACCAGACCATCCCTTTCACTCTGTCCTTGTCACCATCCCATCAGGAGATTATATCTCTGCTCGTCATTCCTAATTGATGAGATCCTGTTAGGGATGCCTTGGCTACGGTATCACTCTCCTCATATCGAGTGGTCCACAGGCAGAATTTTAGGATGGGGTGAATCTTATGGGGGTAGATGTCAGAGGGAGAGCATTCAGGCTGCTACTACTGAGGTACCCGCAGATATATCCTCTCTTCCCAAACAATATTGGCCCTATGCAGACGTGTTCTCTAAAAGGGCTGCGGAGACCCTTCTGCCTCACCGCCCCTATGACTGTCCTATTGACCTCTTGCCTGGTGCTGAGCCTCCCCGGGGTCAAGTCTATCCTTTGTCTCTCCCGGAGATGGAGGCAATGTCACAGTATATCCGAGAGAATCTGGCAAGAGGATTCATTAGGAGGTCAGTGTCACCTGCAGGGGCTGAGTTCTTCTTCGTACAGAAGAAGAGTGGAGAACTGCATCCATGCATAGACTACAGGGGTCTTAACACCATCACCATTAAAAATAAGTACCCAATACCCCTGATATCTGAGCTTTTTGATAGGCTATGGGGAGCAAGGGTATTTACTAAATTAGATCTGGAGGGTGCTTACAACCTGATTCGCATCCGTGAGGGGGGATGAATGGAAGACAGCTTTTAACACCAGGGATGGGCACTATGAATATCTGGTGATGCCCTTCGGGCTCTGTAATGCCCCAGCTGTTTTCCAAGACTTTGTAAACAACATCTTCCGGGTTATGCTTTCCACCTCGGCCGTAGTTTATCTGAATAATATTCTCATCTACTCTCCAGATATAGACTCCCACCGGAGAGATGTTTGCAAGGTCTTCGACCTCCTACGGGCTAACTCCCTCTATTCCAAGTTGGAGAAGTGTGTATTTGAGCAGGAGTCCTTGCCTTTCCTTGGCTATATCATCTCTGCCCAAGGAATGGCTATGGATCCTGCCAAGCTACAGGCTGTGATGGACTGGCAGGAACCCCATTCTCTCAAAGCGGTGCAGCGCTTTATGGGGTTCATTAATTACTATTGCCAGTTCATTCCCCACTTCTCAACTTTGGTAGCTCCCTTGGTTGCCCTCACCAAGAAGGGGGCAAATCCCAAATTGTGGTCGAAGGAGGTCTCCAAGGCCTTTATCTTGATTAAGTCACACTTTGCTAGCGCTCCCATCCTGCATCGCCCCAATGTAGATAGGCCATTTATTATGGAGGTGGATGCCTCATCCGTTGGTGCTGGAGCAGTCCTCTTCCAAAAGGATGCTCAAGGTTGGAAGCATCCTTGCTTCTTCTTCTCTAAGACCTTTTCACCAGCGGAGAGGAATTATTCCATCGGGGACAGGGAGTTGCTAGCTATGAAGTTGGCTTTCTCAGAGTGGAGACATCTTCTGGAGGGAGCTCGCTTTCCCTTCCAGGTGTTCACAGACCACAAGAACTTTGTGTATTTACAGACAGCCCAGTGGCTAAATTCTCGTCAGGCTAGATGGTCCCTGTTCTTTTTCCGGTTCCATTTCACCCTCCATTTTCTTTCCAGGGAGAAGAACTTTCGTGCCGACGCTCTCTCTCGCTCTGTAGTGTCATCAGAGGAGGAACCTTGGCTTATTGTCCCTTCAGAGAGCCTGAGAACGGTGGCTCTGGTTTCGCTAGAGTCTGTACCCCCAGGCAAGACTTTCTTTCCATCTAATTTGTGACCGGAGGTTCTCTCTTGGGCTCACTCATCCAGGGTGGGTGGACTCTTTGGGACCAAGAGGACATCTGAGCTCTTGGCGAGGACGTACTGGTGGCCGCATATGGCTCGTGACATTGCAGACTATGTTCGGGTGTGTGTCTCCTGTGCCAAGAACAAGTCTCCTCGGCAATGGCCAGCTGGGTGGCTTTACCCTATGCCGGTGGTGGACAAGCCCTGGGAGATGGTCGGGATGGACTTTGTGGTGGGCTTACCCAAGTCTCGTAGCTGCACCATTATCTGGGTGATCACCGACCATTTTTCTAAAATGGTGCTCCTGGTGCCTCTTCCACGGCTACCTTCTGCACGGGCTCTGGCTGTGTTGTTCATCAAACATATCTTTCACCTACACGATATGCTGGACAAAATTGTTAGTGACCGGGGTTCCCAGTTTGCGTCTCGAATCTGGAGAGAGCTCTGTCGTCTACTCAGCATTGAGTTGAATCTCTCTTCGGCATATCATCCTGAGACGAATGGGTTGGTAGAGAGGGCCAACCAGACCCTGGTCACATATTTACGACATTTTGTTTCTGCCAGGCAGGATGACTGGGCATCCTTGCTACCGTGGGCAGAGTTTGCGCTTAACAATGCCGTAGCTGACTCCACCGATCAGACTGCATTCCTCCTAAATTACGGCCAGCATCCGCATGTCCCTGTGCCCATGACCATGTCTTCTGCCGACTCCAGGGTGGCAGACTGGGCTGTGGAGGCACGGGACATTGGGGACCGCACTCATGATGCCATTCGGGCCTCCAAGGAGAGAATGAGGTCCTCCGCCGATGCTCATCGGCGCCCTGCTCCGACCTTTGCTCCTGGCAACTTAGTGTGGCTCTCCACCCGTAACATCAGGCTGTGTGTTGAGTCCACTAAATTTGCACCTCGCTACTTGGGTCCTTTCAAGGTCCTCGAACAGGTTAACCCTGTGGTCTACCATCTGGCCTTTCCTCCACGCCTGGGTATCACCGACACCTTTCATGTGTCCCTCTTGAAGCCCGTATACATGTTCCGGTTTTCTAAGTCATCTGCTGGGACATCGGGTTCGTCTACGGACGATTACGAGGTGAACGCTAATTTGGGGTGCAAGGTGGTACGTGGCAAAAAATTCTATTTGGTGGATTATGGTGCAGCGGACAGGTCCTGGGAGCCTGCTGAACACATTCGAGCTCCACAGCTCATTGCTGCCTTTGAGCGTAGCGAGGTCCATGGAGGGGGGGCCCTAGCGGGGGGGTAATGTTGGGTGTCGAGTTCCCGCCTCTGCACAGGAGGAATCTCAAACCATCTCCACTGCAGTCTCCCATTCTTCTCCAGCTGCAGTGGAGTCTGCTCAGCGGAGACGTCGGTCCCAGCATCTTGCTCGGTCTCACTCTGTGCATAGGGTTACTGCTGCTTTTCCAGCTTCTGCCATTGAAGCAAGTGCTGGGCAGCGGCGAACAGACTCTTTTGGGACTAAGTCCTGCTTTTCCCCTTCTGAGCATGCCCAGGGCAAGATCTCCCATTGGAAATCGAGGGTCACATGCTCAGATACTGCAGCAGATCCCATTGGTCCTCCAGGAAGGTCCTCAAGGTGCTCAACTTTTGTGGCAGCCTCCCATTGGTCCTTCTGGGAAGGTCCTGTACATGCTGCAGCTATAAAAGGTTCGCATGACTGCACGGCCATGCGCTAGTGTAAACGTGTGTGTGTTGATGTGTGAAAGTCGTTCATTAATTATCCCTTCCCTTGTGTATGACTGCTCGCGTAAGGTGGATGATTGCTATCTAGCGCCCGACTTAGCCATCAGCACGTAACACACAAAACAGCGTCCAATTGCTGTGACCGCCAGTGTGGCGCCGTGCGCTTTCACAGTGCTTTCCTGACCCAAGCCTGGGTGGTTAGTGATGTCCGCCAGTGCGGCACTGCACGCATTCTCGTGCATCTTTATTATTATTATTTCTGTTACTCTGACACCCCAGTTGCGGTGTCGAGCGCAAGAGGTCTATATGAACTCAAATCCTGTGTCTTGGGATTGAGTTCTGAGACTCCTTGCTTGCACTCTTGGTGCGGTACCGCGGCCCTGTGACGCAACAGGGTTCGCTTCCTTCACACAGGGCGAAGTTAACCCGTGTGCGTATCCACATTGTACCGCCATATAGTCCATCATTACTTGGCAGCAGGTTCCATCTCTGCATGGTGGACCCCGGGCTGCGAACGCACCTTACTCTATCTTTCTTATTATTTGATGCGTTCTGCTAGCCCTAACAAGATGTCCCAGTCATAAACAAAAATGTAACATATAACATGGTCAAAGAGATGTATGTATCTGTTGCATTACAAAACCTGTTATCCACCTAAAAGTAAGGAAAGAGAAAAGAAGGCCAGAGCTCAGATCCCACAAATGGGGCATGCAAGTGTCCAACGGAAAGTCATGTGAGCAAGGGGTAATGGTGGGTGAACCCCACACGTATCGCTACTAAAAGTGTGGCTTCTTCAGGGGAGGAAGTTCATCAATCCCCAAATCATGGCCCTCCTCAACACATCCCCACTCTCATTTCTTACCCCCTGCCATGATTCTCTGCACGTTTTCGCAATTATGATAACCTCATACCCATTCATCCAGCCCCCACTCCTCCGGTCCCCCTACCTGGGGCACTATGGAACACACGCTCTGTCTGCAACAAAATGTCGTATATCCATGACCTCTTTATCACTGACAAACTCTCCTTCCTTGGCATCACTGAAACCTGGCTCACCCCCTCTGAGTCAGCCTCCCCAGCTGCACTTTCTTATGGCGGATTCCATCTCTCTCACACTCCTCGCCCCAGCAACAAACATGGTGGAGGAGTTGGCTTGCTCCTGCCTGATACCTGCTACTTCACCTCAATTCCGCTACTGCCCTCTGCTACTCTTCCCTCATTTGAGGTGCACTCCGTCTGCATCTATTCCCCCTCCAACCTCCAGCTGGATGTCATCTACTGCCCCCGAGAACTAGCCATCTCCACCTTTCTCGGCCACTTCACCAGCTGGCTGCTTCATTTCCTCTCTGATGACATCCCCACTATCATTTTGGGTGACTTCAGCATCCTCATTGACACTTCCACCCCAGCTGCCTCTAAACTTTTATCGATCACTGTCTTCTTTGACCTCACTCAATGGTCCTCCGTGGCCACTCACAAAGATGGCCACAGGCTGGATGTCATCTTCACCCACCTCTGTTCCCTTGCTAATCTAACTAACTCACCCCTCTCCCTGTCTGACCACAACCTACTGACATTCTCTTCCCTCTCATCTCCTAGTGCGCAACCCCCACTCCACAAACTCACTCACCCTCGCAGAAATCTCAAACACCTCAATTTACAATCACTCTCTGAGTCCCTTCTCCCTCTTACAGACATGGCTTCCTTACATGACACAGATGTTGCTGCCACTTTTTATAACAACACAATAACAGCTACACTTGATTCGGCTGCCCCCTCATACATAGCAAAACTTGTACATTCAAAAGGCAGCCCTGGCTGACCAGCCTGACCAAAGAACTGAGACGGGCTTCCAGGTTCACTGAGCGGAGATGGAAGAGATCTCGCTCTGCCGAGCACTTCATCGCATACAAGCAGTCCCTCCCCAGTTTCAAGTCTACACTCACTGCCGCAAAACAAACTTACTTCCCATCTCTCATATTCTTCCTGTCTCACAACCCTAAACAGCTTTTCAACACTTTCAATTGTCTACTCTGCTCCCCTGCACCTCCTCCCTCTCCTCTAATTTCTGCTGAAGACTTTGCCTCTTTCTTTAAGGAGAAGATTGATACGATCAGAGACCGCTTTCGCCCACCACTCCCAATGCCCCTCTTAGCTGCCCTGTTCCTCCAAAACCAGCTTCTCCACCATGACAGAAGATCAGCTTTCCACCCTCCTATCAAGATCACATCTCACCACTTGCACACTTGACCCGCACCCATCCCACCTAATCCCTAACCTCGCTACAGTCTTCATCCCATCCCAAACACACCTCTTCAACCTCTCACTTAAAATGGTGTCTTCCCCTCATCCTTAAATCACATCCATCCTCAAAAATCCCTCCCTTGACCCATCCTCTGTGTCTAGCTATCACCAGATATCTCTTCTCCTTAATGCGTCAAAACTACTGGAACAGCATGTTTATCTTGAACTGTCCTCCTACCTCTCCTCCTGCTCCCTCTTTGACCAGTTACAATCTGGCTTCTGGCCACATCACTCAACTGAAACTGCCCTAACTAAAGTTACCAATGACCTACTAACCGCCAAGAGCAAGCGACACTACTCTGTCCTTTTTCTCCTAGACCAGTCTTCTGCCTTTTGACACTGTCAACCATTCCCTCCTGCTACAAATTCTCTCATCTCTTGACATCACAGACTTGGCCCTAGCCTGGATCTCATCATATCTAACAGACAGAACATTCAGTGTCTCCCTCTCCCACACCACCTCCTCACCTCGCCCCTGTCTGTTGGTGTTCCCCAAGGCTCAGTCCTAGGGCCCTGCTCTTCTCCATCTACACCTTCGGCCTGGAACAGCTCATAGAATCCCACGGTTTGCCTTATCATCTCTACACCGATGACACGCAAATCTACCTATCTGGACCTGACCTCACCTCCTTACTGACCAAAATCCCACAATATCTGTCTGCTATTTCAGCTTTCTTTTCTGCTCACTTTCTAAAACTGAACATGGACAAAGCAGAATTCATTATCTTTCCCCATCTCACTCTACCCCTCCATGAGCCCTATCCATCAAAGTCAATGGTTGCTCACTTTCCCCAGTCCCACACGCTCGGTGCCTCGGGGTGATCCTCAACTCTGCCCTCTCTTTCATGCCACATACAGTGGCGTAACTACCGCCGTCGCAGCGGTCGCCACTGCGACGGGGCCCGGCAGGTCAGGGGCCCGCCGTCCGGCAGGTCAGAGGCGCCGGCCGACACCATGTTGCAGTGCAGGAGATCCCTCCCGCACAGCAACAGTCTGAGGCGTATCTAGGGGGGGCAGGGCGCAGCCGGCAGGGGGGTGCAGTCGGGCCGCCTAATGTGGCGGTCCGCAGCATCTCCCCCTGCAGCTGCATTCTGCCGCCCCTTGCACTTGGAGTCAGCTGTTCTCTGTGCCGACTGTCAAGCTGATAGCCGGAAAAGAGAAGCTGCAGAGCGCCGACTCCCAATGTGAGCAGAGGTGGAGGGGAGCCCCTGCAGAGTGGCTGCGGCAGGCAGGGAGAAATCCCTGCAGCGCCGCTGCCCAGTGATCTGTCTTCCTGCATCCTCTCACACAGACGCGCCGCTGGATGACGTCATCAGCCAGCGGCCAGCTGTGTCAGAGGAAGGCGATGAGATGCTGCGGCAGAGCGTGAGGTGAGGTATGTGTGTGTGTGTGTTGCGCTCTGCAGGGGAATGTGCAGAGAAGTAAATGGTGTGTGTGTGTGTGTGTGTGTGTGTAGAGGGAGGAGAGGGCAAGGATGGGGATGTGGTGGAGGAGGAAATGATGGAAGTTGTGGAATGGGCAAGGATGAGGATGGTGGTGGAGGAGGAAATGATGGAAGTGGTGGAATGGGCAAGGATGGGGATGGTGGTGGAGGAGGAAATGATGGAAGTGGTGGAATGGGCAAGGATGGGGATAGTGGTGGAGGAAATGATGGAAGTGGTGGAATGGGCAAGGATGGGGATGGTGGTGGAATGGGCAAGGATGGGGATGGTTGGAGGAGGAGGAAATGATGGAAGTGGTGGAATGGGCAAGGATGGGGATGGTGGTGGAATGGGCAAGGATGGGGATGGTGGAGGAGGAAATGATGGAAGTGGTGGAATGGACAAGGATGGTGATGGTGGGGGAAGAGGAAATGATGGAAGTGGTGGAATAGGCAAGGAGGCGTATCTAGGGCAGTGGCATATCTAGGGGGGGCAGCCGGGGCCTGTAGGGAATTAATTAATAGGGAATTAATTAATAGGGAAAATGTGAATTTGGGTGGAAAATATTTTGGCATGGTGGGGGGGCCCCATTTGAAAGTTCGCACCGGGGCCTATAACTTTGTAGTTACGTCACTGGCCACATATCCAACCTCTTGCATCCTCCTGCTGGCCCAAACTCAAAAATAATTTCCCGGATCCGTGCATTCCTTGACCACAAAACCACAAAAATGCTAGTGCACGCCCTTATCACCTCCTGCTACGACTGCTGCAACCTCCTACTCTCTGGCCTCCCCTCTAGCACTCTGGCACCACTCTATCCTACACTCTGCTGCCTGACTAATTCACCTGTGTGCCTATTTTTCCCCAGATTCTCTTCTCTGCTAAGCCCTTCACTGGCTTCCTATTATCCAGTGGTTCCAGTTCAAAACGCTATGACATACAAAGCCATCCACAACCTGTCTCCTTCATACATCTGTGACACTGTCTCCCGGTACTTACCGACACAACAACCTTAGATCCTCTCAAGATCTCCTTCTCTACTCCCCTCTTATCTATTCTTCCCACAACCACATACAAGACTTCTCCCATGCTTCCCCCATACTCTGGAACTCTCTATATCAACACATCAGACTCTTGGATACCATGGAAACCTTCAAAAAGAACCTGAAGACCCACCTCTTCCGACAAGCCTACTACCTGCAGTGATCCGAAGTCTGCTGAACCACCACGCGACCAGCTCTACCCTCCCCTAGTGTATCCTCACCCATCCCCTGTAGACTGTGAGGCCTCATGGGCAGGGTCCTCTCTCCTTCTGTACCTGTGTGCGCCTTGTTTTGCTCATGTCTGTTGTACTTGTCTACATTTGCCCTATTCATGTGTAAAGCACCATGGAATAAATGGCGCTATAAAATTGTATTATAATAGTAATAATAACTGTGCAGGAAAATCTTTACCCACCACTTTCCTGATCGGTGGAGGTCCCAGTGGTTACGCTAGTGGGTCAAATCATTGTGCATTTGATCATGGCACAGTGACTTACATGGATGTGGCATGTTTCAATTGGGACAAATATTTAATCAATAGTCATGAGCGAACTTGCTCGGATAAGGTGTTATCCGTTCATGCTCAGGTGCTAACCGAGTGTCTTTGGCGTGCTTGATAAATATGTTCAAGTCCCTGTGGCTACAAGTGTTATGGCTGTTCAATAACCGCAACACATGAATGGATTGCCTGGTTGCTAGACAATCCTGACATGTGTTGTGGCTGTCGAACAGCTCTGAGACTTGCAGGTGTGGGAACTTGAAAATATTTTCCAGCATGCCGAAGACACTCGGTTAGCACCCGAGCATGCTTGGATAAAACCTTATCTGAACACGTTCGCTCATCACTAATAATTAGTAAGAGGCAAATAGAATATCAATTAGAGTTCCTCGTCAAGGGCAGGGCAGTATTTTGGCAGCTACACACAGTTTAGAGGCACACAGCTTGGTGGTTACACAACAGAAATTGGAACAGTCTCTTGGCACAATTCACCATGTAAATGCTGATTTGCTCAACACCTCAAATCACTCTTTTAAACCACAGCATCTTGACCTACATGAAATAAAATGGGCTGTAGACTGATAGTGGTTCACAACAGCTTGCAGTATCTGTGGCCATTTCTGTTCAGAGATCTCACTTCAGCATGTCTTTTATTAACAGAATTCGAGATCAAGTTCATGGCCCAGTAGGAGGTCCATAACCACCCCACTAGATTACAGAGTCACTACATAGTAAACACAATAAAGTGTAAAACTCATAAATCATTATTGCCATTAAGACAGTGCCAACTACTTAGGTGAAATGAGACAGTCAATACAAAATATAGAATCATATCTCCAGAACCAGGGCCAGGCAAAAGAACTGCAGTTTCAATAGAATTCGACCCATGCAATAAATTATATTTAAGCCCTTATTTCAGAACTGACATTGTTTTACACCATATTTCTAATCTGAATAAATAGGTTATTGTCAAGTGAATCATACATTGCACTCACTTATTAAACATCAGAATATTGCAGAAAAAGTTGCATAGGGCATACAAGCCTACAAGTGTTAGGCTTGTATGACATATTATTGGCCATTTAAAAGCCAGGAAGGTGATGTAATTACATTTCTAAGTCAGCTCTGTTGTATTAAATTGTTATATAACTATGGCGACCACCTCAGTGTGTTTCAGAAATATATCAGTTTTTTTCCTTCAAAACAGGGTCAAGGTAAAATATTTTCTATTGATTTATCTATTTATGAAAAATTAGATATTTCCTTCTATGATTGGGAAATCATATTGACTTTATTGAGTTCAAACAGAGGACACAAGCTACCATTGATTTATAAAGCAAACCAGAAAGATGGTTAGTAGATCATGTCACCAATCTCCTATCATGGATAAATAATCTTTGTCTATTATGATATCCTAAATAAATTTTCAGCATGCAAATTGAGTTCTCTTTCCAATTAAAACGTGTTTTTCCGAGCATCCATGGGTGTAAACAACCTAAGGAGTTTGTATGTTCTCCCCGTGTTTGCGTGGGTTTCCTCCGGGGTCTCCGGTTTCTTCTCACACTCCAAAGACTGATAGGGAATTTAAATTGTGAGCCTCAATGGAGACAGTGATGATAATGGTTGTAAAGCGCTGCGGAATATGATGGCGTTATAGAAGCAAAGCATAATAAATAAACATAAACACACCACCAATTGTCTCATAGAACGCTTAGATTGAAATTTTTAGCACAAGTTCAGCCAAGAATGCACTGAATTTAGTAGGGGACGTCAATAAAAGACAAATACATGAAGGCCAGTCTTAAATATTTTCCCTATGTCATTCTTTATGTACCATGTAAGAACACAGTCATGCCATACATGCCTGTCATTTTAACTAAGTGGCTCAGTGGTTAGCACTGCAGCCTTGCAGCGCTGGAGTCCTGGGTTCAAATCCCACCAAGGACAACATCTGCAAGGAATTTGTATGTGGGTTTCCTCCGGGTACTCTGGTTTCTTCCCACATTCCAAAGACATACTGATAGGGAATTTAGATTGTGAGCCCCATCAGGTACAACAATGATAATGTGTGCAAACTGTAAAGCGCTGCGGAATATGTTAGCGCTATACAAAAGTAAATATTTTTATTATTATTATAATAAAATCCATTTTTGTTCAGTAAGAACTGGCTTTCATTTCAGTCTGTTTTTTATTTTATATACACGATGGGCCACGCTGTTTTTGTTCTTTTTTTTCTTTTCATAAATATTGGTTTTGTTGTGTTGATCAAATATGAGGTTCACAATATCCCAGTGTTTTATACACAACAGGATCCTCAAGACACCTCATTCTCTATTGTTCTGGCTAACCCCAGGCTGGCTTCTCTTACCACTCCTTAATTGTGGAAAACAATCATACCTTGCTTATATCAAGCACAAGCACAATGAATAAAGGTCAGCATGACAGCGTCTACTGACATTTCTGCACTGCACCTCATGTCAATTAGATGGACAGCTACTAGAGAGGAGGAATTATTACCCAGCACTACATCGAAACATGGTTGGAAGTCATGCTATTTGCTCCATTAATGTTTCATTTTTGTAGATTTCTCTTACATGATAGTTAATGTTTAATAGGCAAAAGAAAGTCAGATTACAAAAAAAAGTAGATCTAACTATACTATAAAGTTAGTTGGTACTGCAATTAGAGAAGGTTCAAATTACATGTTTTCTGCCTTATTACTCAATACACAGTAACTTTAATATACAATGTATCTAACCATATTTTGGAATGGAATGGAATCAAAGTGCTAAAACATCCTGTCTGAGTTTTACGGAACCTATTGTTTGGGCTACTTTGATTAGATCCAATTTCGTAAAGGAGCCTAATGATGATACATTGGTGTCTTCTCAATGGAGACAACAGCATTCAGCTACAATTTATAGGAAAGCATGGCAGAGGAAGTGAAACACCCATCACAATTAACTCAATGGGCAGTCCCTGTAGAAGGAAATGCGTTTTTAGCTGCTTTCTGGTTTAGTTAAGAGTCTGTGACTTATGGCTTAGTAATAGCAATGGTTTTGATGAGCACACAATGATGTAATAATAGGAATCACAGTGGTCGAAATTGTGACAAGCCTGTTAGTCCAGGGGGTCCACAGGACCCCGTGCCACATCAGGCTTTTCAGGACCCAACATAAAACATCCTGATACTGTCCAGAATCTGAAAGATAAGGAGTATGACCAGAGAGACCCATGCTTGGGATTTGGGCATTTAAAAGTTTGGCATGGGACACAGTATTTTCTAGCCCTGGTTAATTATCATTCTATTATTTCCTAGTATGCGTCACTGCTTGCTAAGAAATCAATGTATGAACCACAAAGAATTCTAACTGAATGCTAAGGTGCTAATAGTTTTTGTCTGTAGAAGTCATATAACTAAGAACATTTGCTTAATTTATTACATGAGTATAGACGAGAAAATTTCCCAAATTTGTTTCAGGTTCAGTTTGTCCATTTAGGCACAAACTTAAATTGCTCCAAAGCCTCCAGAAACATGTCTGAAAAGACACGTAAAACATTGTGAGTTGTCCTAGAACTTTTTGCAACCATGTCAAGCTATTTAACGCAGACAAGTTTAGTAATGTTAAAGCAATCTCAACTATATATACAGTGGAGAAAATAAATAAATAAGTTTTTCCACCTACAAAGAATGGAGAAGTCAGTAATTTTTATCGTAGGTGCACTTCAACTGTGAGAGGCAGAATCTAACAATAAAAACCAGCAAATCACATTGCAGGATTTTAAATAATTATATAGTACTAGATGGTGGCCCGATTCTAACGCATCGGGTATTCTAGAATATGCATGTCAACGTAGTATATTGCACAGCCCTCGTAGTATATTGCCCAGCCACGTAGTATATTGCACAGCCCACGTAGTATATTGCACAGCCCACGTAGTATATTGCTCAGGCACGTAGTATATTGCCCAGCCACGTAGTATATTGCCCAGCCACGTAGTAAATTGTCCAGCCGAGTAGTATATTGCACAGCCCACGTAGTATATTGCCCAGTTACATAGTATATTGCCCAGTGACGTAGTATATTGCACAGCCCACGTAGTATATTGCCCAGTTACATAGTATATTGCCCAGCCACGTAGTATATTGCCCAGCCACGTACTATTTTGCCCAGCCACGTAGTATATTGACCAGTGACGTAATATATTGCCCAGTGATGTAGTATATTGCCCAGTGACGTAGTATATTGCCCAGCCACGTATTATATTGCCCAGACACGTAGTATATTGCCCAGTGACGTAGTATATTGCCCAGTGACGTAGTATATTGCCCAGCCACATAGTATATTGCCCAGTGACGTAGTATATTGCGCAGCCACGTAGTATATTGGCCAGTTACGTAGGATATTGCCCAGTCACATAGTATATTGCCCAGCCACGTAGTATATTGCCCAGTGACGTAGTATATTGCCCAGCCACGTAGTACGGTATATTGCCCAGACACAAAGTATATTGCCCAGCCACGTAGTATATTGCCCAGCCACGTAGTATATTGCCCAGCCACATAGTATATTGCCCAGCCACATAGTGTATTGCCCAGTGACGTAGTATATTGCGCAGCCACGCAGTATATTGGCCAGTTATGTAGTATATTGCCCAGTCACGTAGTATATTGCCCAGTGACGTAGTATATCGCACAGCAACGTAGTATACAGCACAGAGCCACGTAATATATTGGCCAGTAACGTAGTATATTGCCCAGTGACATAGTATATTGCCGAGTGACGTAGTATACAGCACAGAGCCACATAGTATATTGTACAGCGAAGTAGTATACAGCACAGAGCCACGTAGTATATTGGCCAGTCACATAGTATATTGCCCAGCTACGTAGTATATTGCCCAGCCAGTTTTGTCACAGGTGAAAAAATACAAAATAAGCATATACTCACCTTTCCGAAGGCCCCTTGTAGTCCACGGCAGCATCCTGTCCCAGCGTTGGTATGGGCACAGGACCTGTGATGACGTCGCGGTCACATGACCGTGACGTCATGGCAGGTCTTTGTCGCGCAGGCGCGCAGGGCCTGTGATGACTTGGCGGTCACATGACCGTGATGTCATGGCAGGTCCTTGTCGCGCAAGAGCACAGGGCCTGTGATGACGTCGCGGTCACATGACTGTGACGTCATGGCTGGTCCCTCTGCCATACCATCTTTGCCACCGGAAACTGCAGCAGAAGATGGCGGCCAGCAGTAGCGGCTCAGCGGACTACGGAAGGTGAGTATAGCAGGTTTATTTTTTTAAATTATTTTTAACATTACATTTTTTTACTATTGATGCCGAAAAGGCAGCGTCAATAGTAAAATGTTGGGGACACACAGGGTTAATAGCGGCGGTAACGGAGTGCGTTACCCGCGGCATAACGTGGTCCGTTACCGCCGGCATTAACCCTGTGTTAGCGGTGACCGGAGGGAACTATGCGGGCGACAGGCACTGACTGCGGGAAGTAAGGAGCTGCAATTTTTTTCCAGACTGTGCCCGTCACTGATTGGTCCCGGCAGCCATGACAGGCAGCTGGCGAGACCAATCAGCGAATGAATAACCGTAACAGAAAGAAAGAAGGACAGACGGAAGTGACCCTTAGACAATTATATAGTAGATTTTATTGCATGAAATAAGTATTTGATCACCTACCAACCAGCAAAAATTCTGGCTCGCTCTCTTTTACTTTTTCTTTAAAAAACCCTCCTATTCGGCACTCATTACCTGTATTAATTTCACCTGTTTGAAGTAATTAACTGTATAAAAGACACCTACACACAATCAATCACACTGCAACCTCTCCACCATGGACAAGACCAAAGAGCTCTATAAGGACACCAGGGACAAAATTGAAGTCCTGCACAAGGCTGGGATAGGCCACAGGAAATTATGAACAGATCTACCCTGCAATATGGAGATCAGAATCATATTTTGTTAGGAGTTATATTGTGGAGGAAGAGGGACAAACCATTGGAGCATTGTTTCAAATGTCTTGCTCCTATCAGGAGATAAGGTATGCCAATGTGGGATAGCTCCATACCGTTGACTTGGTCAACCTTGGTAATGCTAGCGCTAATACGTTTAGTCCCCTGATGAATTACTTAGAGGAAATTTGTCGGAAATTAGCCACTATAGGGATCTATAGGGCCAGACTGCATCCCGGATGTTCCCAGGACCAACCCTCAAGGACGAAGTACACCCCTCATTGGATTTGAAGAGCAATAAATGGGTGAAGATATTCTATGTTATCTCTTACCATATTTGCTCTGAGCTTACTATGCATTGATCTATTATTGCTGTTATCACATGGTTTCAGTTGTGTATCCTATTGTTACTATATGGGTCCTAATTTGACCACTGTCATTGTTTGACCTTTTCTATCAATCAAATACGGATATGTTTTCTAATAGAGATGCACAACTATTGTCCAATAAATATACTTGCATTGGGATATCTTCCCTCCTGGAAGGTGATGTACCTTTGAAACAATGTCCCAATGAACTGTACATTGGGATCTACCTTCCTCCACGAAATAACTTCTAAATATATATGATCCTGATCTCCATACTGAAGGGTAGATTGGTTCATAAAAACCCTTTTTTAACTTAAGATAGACCAGTCTCCACTATTCAGGTTGATTCATTCCTATGATGGGGCATCTGTTCTCTCTTTTTGTCAATTTTATTATTATATGATTAATAATAATAATAATAATCTTTATTTATATAGCACCAACATATTCCGCAGCGCGTTACAGTTTAACAGTTTCAAACACAACAGTCATAGGTAACAATGTTAACAATACAGTAATAAAGCAAAATAAGACGAAATAAGACGACCCTGCTCGTGAGAGCTTTCAATCTACAATGAGGATGCGAACTCGGCACCAGGAAAATGGCCGCCGCGATCTCCATCTGTGCATGCGCGGCGTCCCACGGCCATTTTCCTGAAGCCCCGGGCAGCAGAGGACTCCATATGTGCACGCGCGGCCTCAGGAAGATGGCCGCCCCCACAGATCACCAGGGAAATAGCGCCGATCGCGCATTTTTTCTTCTCCTGCCCAGTGGATTCAGAAGATGGGCATGCGCATACCACTACGCCACCAACGGAAATATATGCAAGATCTGGGGGAAGAAACAGCGATGTCGCCATGCCCATATGACCTGACCAGCCTGATTAACAGGCGAAAACGGCGACTTTGGTAAGTTATTTCGGCAGCATAGGTGGGGAATCAGGGTACACAAAATACACTATAGTAACGCACAGCTCAGGCCCTATTTAACAGTATTTTT
Source organism: Ranitomeya imitator (assembly GCF_032444005.1). Lineage (NCBI taxonomy): Eukaryota > Metazoa > Chordata > Amphibia > Anura > Dendrobatidae > Ranitomeya > Ranitomeya imitator. Next base: position 488,898,746 of record NC_091285.1, on the reverse strand, counting down.
ATCTCGTACTGAAAAAACGGGGTGACAGGTTCCCTTTAAAGGAAAACTACATAGAAATGATGTTCCACATTATTAACCCCTTCATGACCCAGCCTATTTTGACCTTAAAGACCTTGCCGTTTTTTGCAATTCTGACCAGTGTCCCTTTATGAGGTAATAACTCAGGAACGCTTCAACGGATCCTAGCGGTTCTGAGATTGTTTTTTCGTGACATATTGGGCTTCATGTTAGTGGTAAATTTAGGTCAATAAATTCTGCGTTTATTTGTGATAAAAATGGAAATTTGGCGAAAATTTTGAAAATTTCGCAATTTTCACATTTTGAATTTTTATTCTGTTAAACCAGAGAGATATGTGACACAAAATAGTTAATAAATAACATTTCCCACATGTTTACTTTACATCAGCACAATTTTGGAAACAAAATTTTTTTTTGTTAGGAAGTTATAAGGGTTAAAATTTGACCAGCGATTTGTCATTTTTACAACGAAATTTACAAAACCATTTTTTTAGGGACCACCTCACATTTGAAGTCAGTTTGAGGGGTCTATATGGCTGAAAATACCCAAAAGTGACACCATTCTAAAAACTGCACCCCTCAAGGTACTCAAAACCACATTCAAGAAGTTTATTAACCCTTCAGGTGCTTCACAGCAGCAGAAGCAACATGGAAGGAAAAAATGAACATTTAACTTTTTAGTCACAAAAATTATCTTTTAGCAACAATTTTTTTATTTTCCCAATGGTAAAAGGAGATACTGAACCACGAATGTTGTTGTCCAATTTGTCCTGAGTACCTCATATGTGGGGGTAAACCACTGTTTGGGCGCACGGCAGGGCTTGGAAGGGAAGGAGCGCCATTTGACTTTTTGAATCAAAAATTGGCTCCACTCTTTAGCGGACACCATGTCACGTTTGGAGAGCCCCCGTGTGCCTAAAAATTGGAGCTCCCCCACAAGTGACCCCATTTTGGAAACTAGACGCCCCAAGGAACTTATCTAGATGCATAGTGAGCACTTTGAACCCCCAGGTGCTTCACAAATTGATCCGTAAAAATGAAAAAGTACTTTTTTTTCACAAAAAAATTCTTTTAGCCTCAATTTTTTCATTTTCACATGGGCAACAGGATAAAATGGATCCTAAAATGTGTTGGGCAATTTCTCCTGAGTACACCAATACCTCACATGTGGGGGTAAACCACTGTTTGGGCACATGGTAAGGCTCGGTAGGGAAGGAGCGCCATTTGACTTTTTGAATGAAAAATTATTTCCATCGTTAGCGGACACCATGTCGCGTTTGGATAGCTCCTGTGTGCCTAAACATTGGCGCTCCCCCACAAGTGACCCCATTTTGGAAACTAGACCCCCCAAGGAACTTATTTAGATGCCTAGTGAGCACTTTAAACCCTCAGGTGCTTCACAAATTGATCTGTAAAAATGAAAAAGTACTTTTTTTTCACAAAAAAATTCTTTTCGCCTCAATTTTTTCATTTTCACATGGGCAGTAGGATAAAATGGATCATAAAATTTGTTGGGCAATTTCTCCCGAGTACGTCGATACCTCATATGTGGGGGTAAACCACTGTTTGGGCACTCGGCAGGGCTCGGAAGGGAAGGCGCGCCATTTGACTTTTTGAATGGAAAATTAGCTCCAATTGTTAGCGGACACCATGTCGCGTTTGGAGAGCCCCTGTGTGCCTAAACATTGGAGCTCCCCCACAAGTGACCCCATTTTGGAAACTAGACCCTCCAAGGAACTTATCTAGATGCATATTGAGCACTTTAAACCCCCAGGTGCTTCACAGAAGTTTATAACGCAGAGCCATGAAAATAAAAAATAATTTTTCTTTCCTCAAAAATGATTTTTTAGCCTGGAATTTCCTATTTTGCCAAGGATAATAGGAGAAATTGGACCCCAAATATTGTTGTCCAGTTTGTCCTGAGTACGCTGATACCCCATATGTGGGGGTAAACCACTGTTTGGGCGCACGGCAGGGCTCGGAAGGGATGGCACGCCATTTGGCTTTTTAAATGGAAAATTAGCTCCAATCATTAGCGGACAACATGTCACGTTTGGAGAGCCCCTGTGTGCCTAAACATTGGAGATCCCCCAGAAATGACACCATTTTGGAAACTAGACCCCCAAAGGAACTAATCTAGATGTGTGGTGAGGACTTTGAACCCCCAAGTGCTTCACAGAAGTTTATAACGCAGAGCCATGAAAATAAAAAATAAAAAAATATTTTCTCAAAAATGATCTTTTAGCCTGCAATTTTTTATTTTCCCAAGGGTAACAGGAGAAATGTGACCCCAAAAGTTGTTGTCCAGTTTCTCCTGAGTACGCTGATACCCCATATGTGGGGGTAAATCACTGTTTGGGCACATGCCGGGGCTCGGAAGTGAAGTAGTGACATTTTGAAATGCAGACTTTGATGGAATGCTCTGTGGGCGTCACGTTGCGTTTGCAGAGCCCCTGATGTGGCTTAACAGTAGAAACCCCCCACAAGTGACCCCATTTTGGAAACTAGACCCCCAAAGGAACTTATCTAGATGTGTGCTGAGCACTTTGAACCCCCAAGTGCTTCATAGAAGTTTATAATGCAGAGCCGTGAAAATAATAAATACGTTTTCTTTCCTCAAAAATAATTATTTAGCCCAGAATTTTTTATTTTCCCAAGGGTTACAGAAGAAATTGGACCCCAAAAGTTGTTGTCCAGTTTCTCCTGAGTACGCTGATACCCCATATGTGGGGGTAAACCACTGTTTGGGCACATGCCGAGGCTCGGAAGTGAAGTAGTGACGTTTTGAAATGCAGACTTTGATGGAATGCTCTGTGGGCGTCACGTTGCGTTTGCAGAGCCCCTGATGTGGCTTAACAGTAGAAACCCCCCACAAGTGACCCCATTTTGGAAACTAGACCCCAAAAGGAACTTATCTAGATATGTGGTGAGCACTTTGAACCCCCAAGTGCTTCACAGACGTTTACAACGCAGAGCCGTGAAAATAAAAAATCATTTTTCTTTCCTCAAAAATTATGTTTTAGCAAGCATTTTTTTAGATTCACAAGGGTAACAGGAGAAATTGGACCCCAGTAATTGTTGCGCAGTTTATCCTGAGTATGCTGGTACCCCATATGTGGGGGTAAACTACTGATTGGGCACACGTCAGGGCTCGGAAGTGAGGGAGCACCATTTGACTTTTTGAATACGAGATTGGCTGGAATCAATGGTGGCGCCATGTTGCGTTTGGAGACCCCTGATGTGCCTAAACAGTGGTAACCCCTCAATTCTAACTCCAACACTAACCCCCCCACACCCCTAACCCTAATCCCAACTGTAGCCATAACCCTAATCACAACCCTAACCACAACCCTAATTCCAACCCTAACCCTAAGGCTATGTGCCCACGTTGCGGATTCGTGTGAGATATTTCCGCACCATTTTTGAAAAATCCGCGGGTAAAAGGCACTGCGTTTTACCTGCGGATTTTCCGCGGATTTCCAGTGTTTTTTGTGCGGATTTCACCTGCGGATTCCTATTGAGGAACAGGTGTAAAACGCTGCGGAATCCGCACAAAGAATTGACATGCTGCGGAAAATACAACGCAGCGTTTCCGCGTGGTATTTTCCGCACCATGGGCACAGCGGATTTGGTTTTTCATATGTTTACATGGTACTGTAAACCTGATGGAACACTGCTGCGAATCCGCAGCGGCCAATCCGCAGCCAAATCCGCACCGTGTGCACATAGCCTAATTCTAAAGGTATGTGCACACGCTGCGGAAAACGCTGCGGATCCGCAGCAGTTTCCCATGAGTTTACAGTTCAATGTAAACCTACGGGAAACAAAAATCGCTGTACACATGCTGCGGAAAAACTGCACGGAAACGCAGCGGTTTACATTCCGCAGCATGTCACTTCTTTGTGCGGATTCCGCAGCGGTTTTACAACTGCTCCAATAGAAAATCGCAGTTGTAAAACCGTAGTGAAATGCGCAGAAAAAAACGCGGTAAATCCGCAGCAGTTTAGCACTGCGGATTTATCAAATCCGCAGCGGAAAAATCCGCAGAGGACCAGAATACGTGTGCACATACCGAAACCCTAACCCTAACCCTAGCCCTAACCCTAACCCTAACCCTACCCCTAACCCTACCCCTAACCCTACCCCTAGCCCTAACCCTAGCCCTAACCCTAACCCTAACCCTACCCCTAACCCTACCCCTACCCCTAACCCTAACCCTAACCCTATTCTAACATTAGTGGAAAAAAAAATTTCTTTATTTTTTTATTGTCCCTACCTATGGGGGTGACAAAGGGGGGGAGTCATTTATTATTTTTTTTATTTTGATCACTGAGATATAATCTATCTCAGTGATCAAAATGCACTTTGGAATGAATCAGATTCGGCGGGCGCACTGCGCATGCGCCCGCCATTTTGGAAGATGGCGGCACCCAGGGAGAAGACGGACGGGACCCCGGCTGGATCGGTAAGTATGATGGGGTGGGGGGGGGACCACGGGGGGGGATCGGAGCACAGGGGAGGGGAATCGGAGCGCGGGAGGGGTGGAACGGAGCACGGGGGGCGTGGAACGGAGCACGGGGGGCTGGAATGGAGCACGGGGGGGTGGAACGGAGCACCGGGGGGGGGTGGATCGGAGTGCAGGGGGGGTGATTGGAGCACGGGGGGGTGATTGGAGCACGGGGGGAGCGGACAAGAGCACGGGGGGGAGCGGAGCACTGGACGGAGGGGAGCCGGAGCAGTGTACCGGCCAGATCGGGGGGCTGGGGGGGGCGATCGGTGGGGTGGGGTGGGGGCACATTAGTATTTCCAGCCATGGCCGATGATATTTCAGCATCGGCCATGGCTGGATTGTAATATTTCACCAGTTATACTAGGTGAAATATTACAAATCGCTCTGATTGGCAGTTTCACTTTCAACAGCCAATCAGAGCGATCGTAGCCACGAGGGGGTGAAGCCACCCCCCCTGGGCTAAACTACCACTCCCCCTGTCCCTGCAGATCGGGTGAAATGGGAGTTAACCCTTTCACCCGATCTGCAGGGACGCGATCTTTCCATGACGCCACATAGGCGTCATGGGTCGGATTGGCACCGACTTTCATGACGCCTACGTGGCGTCATGGGTCGGGAAGGGGTTAAGCAGGTCACAGGTTTCAAGCAATATGGGAAATAAAAAGGATCTCTCTGCTGTTGAAAACGTTAAATAGTGCAATGCCTTGGACAAGGTATGAAAACATTAGCTATTTGACGAAAACTTAAGAGTGATCATCATACTGTGAAGAGATTTGTGACTGAAACAGAGCACAGACAGAGTTCATGCAGATAAAGGCATAATGAAGAAGGTTTCTGCCAGACAAATTCATTGGATTAAGAGAGCAGCTGCCAAAATACCATTACAAAGCAGCAAACAGGCTGGTGCCTCTGGAGTCCCTCAAACCTCAAGGTGTAGGATCCTTTAAAGGCTTGCGGTGCTGCAGAAACCTACTAATCAGCCACCCCTAAACAGTGTTCAAAAGCAGAAACGGTTGCAGTGGGCCGAGATGTACATGAAGACTAATTTTCAAACAGTCTTGTTAACTGATGAGTGTCGAGCAACCCTGGATGGTACAGATGGATGGAGTAGTGGATGATTGGTGGATGGCCACCATGTCCCAACAAGGCTGAGACGTCAGCAAGGAGGTGGAGGAGTCATGTTTTGGGCCAGAATCATGGGGAAACAGCTGGTAGGGCCCTTTAAGGTTCCTGAAGGTATGAAAATGACCTCTGCAAAGTATATAGATTTTCTGACTGACAACTTTTTTCCATGGTATAAAAAACAGAAACATGCCTTCAGGAGCAAAATCATCTTCATGCATGACAATGCACCATCTCATGCTGCAAAGAACAACTCTGAGTCATTGCCTGCTATGGGCATAAAAGGAGATAAACTCATGGTGTGGCCGCCTTCTTCCCCTGACCTCAACCCTATAGAGAACCTTTGGAGTATCCTCAAGCAAAAGATCTACGAGGGTGGGAGGCAGTTCACATCAAAACAGCTGCTCTGGGAGGCTATTCTCACTTCATGCAAAGAAATACAAGTAGCAACTCTCCAAAAACTCACAAGTTCAATGGATGCAAGAATTGTGAAGGCGATATCAAAGAAGGATTCCTATTTTAACATGTTACTTGGCCTGTTAGAATGTTTTGGAGTTAAATAGCTTTTTTGTTCAGTGAATGTGACCTCCTAATGCTGCAAATTCCACAAATGAGCATTTTAAGTTCTTTAAAACATATCAAATGTTTAGAAATTCTACTGTGCCTAATAATTTGGAACAGTGCATTTTGAGTTTTTATTCATTTTGGAGATTATACTGTTATCATTGGGAGGTTTCTTCAATAAAATTCAATGTATACTCTAACGGGTGATGACTTTTATTAGACTGACTGTCATTTGCACCAACCATTTAGGAAAATCCGAGAAAAATATAATTTGCATAATAATTTGGAACATGGTATATATGAGATCCATAGGTTTCACAACTGTCCATCAAGGCAGCTGTTCGAGGGTTTTGTTTTTTTTGCTTAATAAGGTATAGTTTTCATTTGTGCTGTTTTTTGGTACATGTAAATTTTTGATAATTTACATCCCAAAGAGTGCAATAGAAATTAACGAAAAACAAAAATGTTATATTTTATTTACCTTTTATAAACACGGTTGAGCATTAGGTATAATTGACAAGTTATTTACAGTATGTGGGTCAATATTATCAGGATAATACCAAATGTAATCTTTTCTATATTTTGCTATTTTTTGCATAAGAAATCATGGTTACAACAAAAATAATTTTTCTGGTCACCAGAGTTAGCCATGCTGTATAATTGACAATAACTTTATTCTGTAGGTCAATCCGATTACAATGGTACACAATTTATACGTTTTTACTGTTTCACTAGTTTTGCACAAGAAAAATCTATATTTTTTTTAAATCTCCTTTTTTAATTTACATATTGTAATAGCCCTAGCTTTTTTATGTATGATGATTCTTTGGTGTAATGATGTGTTTTTTATTGCTACCATTAATTAACTCCTTCCCGACATGCACCGTACATATACTGCTCTGCGGGAGCTGCTTCCCCGCAAACAGCAGTATAAGTACTGCGCCGCAATCACTCAGCCTCACGCCGTGGCGATCGGGTGCGGGTGTCAGCTTTGTATGAGAGCTGACACCCTGCAGCAACATCCACAATTGGTGCTAGTGGAGCGCCCCCAGACACAGGGCCACGAGTTCTCGGTACCGGGCCTCTCTGGTTCAGTTCTGAGGCTGTCACGGTGGCTAGACCCGGTCCGCGACCCTGCTAAGGGGCGTCCAATAAAGGTGGTGCAGTCTGTCAGGGGTTTGTGACGCCACCTGTGGTGTTCAGTCAGGGTGATCGACGCTGCTGTAGGTTCGCTGGGGTGATGGAATGGCAGCTGGATGGTATACCTTCCCACAGGTGAAGTATGTCCCCAGGGCTTCCCAGTAAGGTGGATGGTAATGGTGTAGGATGCAGTCAATAACGAGGACACAGGGTTGCAGTCTCTTTACCTCTTTACTGAAGACCTCAGGATCCTCAATCCAGAGCATGCTTAACAGGGCTATCTGAGACCGGCCGGTCCGATGGGCACATCCAGAGTTTCCTTTGCAGATGGAAATCGTTGCCTACCAATAGCGCCTGTGTGTTGTAGTCCTACCCTGCTGAGCATTCGGAATAGTCCTCACAACTGCTGTTCTCGTTCGTTCGTTCGTTCTCTACAGCTCTCTCTCTCTTTGGTTCCAGATGTTACTAGTTTCTCGCCCCCCAGGAATGTTATGGCTAGGACGCACCCGTATGACGGGAAGGCTCGGAGCTCTTCCGGGACCCTAGAGACGCCCCTCTCCACGCGTTGCCCCCTATGTCTTCGTAGGTGTAGTAAGGTAGACAGCCAACCTATGAATAACTGTCCTGCGGAGTTCGAAGTAAGGCCTGGAGTCAGTTACTCCCGCGGTGTTCCGGCCACCGGCTACGCGCCTCAGTAGGATGTTGCCTCGGTCTCACGGCACGACTCCTACTGGTAATCCTTTGTGCTTGATCTCGTTTACACTGTTCCACAATATCCTTCCCTTCGTGTCTCTCTCTTGGATACCGCCACGGGGTGTGCAGGTGCAGTTCCATTACGTTCTGCTCTGTTCACTAGGCACCTGCCTGGCTACCATGCCTGACAGGGACCCCCCTGTGTCTTCTCCCTGCAACACCGCCTGCCATGGGAAGTTACCTGAATCCAACCCAGTCAGCAGCGTCGGACTGGAGCACCTTGGGCCCACCAGAGAAAATCATTCTTGGGACCCACTATGTAGCTACATAGAAATAGATACAAGACCACCAATTGTGCAGTAAAAAGCACTAATATCAGGGTATAATATAAGGTAGTTCACGTCTTAATAATGTAGCAAGGGCTGTGGTAGGCCCCTCACAGAATATAATGTAGCCCCCTCATAAAATATAATGCAGTCCCTTCTCATAGAATATAATGCAGCACCCCACAAAATATAATGCAACCCTCTCAGGTATGACGCAGTCCCCACCATAGAATATAATGTAGCACCCCATAGGGTATAATGCAGCCCCCTCATATAGTATAATGCCACCCACCACAGAATATAATGTAGTCCCCTGAGAGAATGCAGTTCCACCACAGAATATAATGCAGCCCCCCCATAGAGTATACTGTAGCCCCCTCATATAGTATGATGTAGCCCCCATAATATTATGTAGTCCCCTGAGAGAATAATGCAGCCCCACCACAGAATATAATGCAGCCCCCCATAGAGTATACTGTTACCCCTCATATAGTATGATGTAGCCCCCCATAATATAATATAGTACCTTGAGTATAATGCAGTCCCCCCACAGAATATAATGTAGCCCCCCAGGGCCGTATTTAGAGTTTCTGCTGCCTTAGGCACTTTTAGCGCTGCTTCCCCCTTTGGTGAGTATGACACTATCGGCAGTGACTTTGGCAAGAATCGCTGATGTGAAAGTCGCCTTTTGCAGCAGATCGGGCAGTTTTTCTGCATCTGCCGTGTAACGGATCACTTACGGCAACACTGCATTCGGCCTCATTCATTCCCTATGGGATTTGCGCCACTTGCCGTGATCTGGCAAATGTGGTACCATACCACCCAACTTTTGAAGGGAAGGAGGTATTAAGTTTGCGGTGCGCGTAGTGCGCCGCGGCAAAATTTAGGCCACGCCTCTGACCAGACCCATTTCACAACTAGTCACACCCATATCCACGTCCCAACCGCAGCCATTTAGCAATGCTGATCACACTGTTTTATATACAATAATTATAAGCAAACAAAAATATGGCCACACAGTGCTCCATACTGTATAATGACCGCACATGATGCTCAATACTGTATAACGGCCACCACACATGATGCTCCATACTGTATAATGGCCACACATGATGCTGCATACTGTATAATGACCGCACATGATGCTCCATACTGTATAACGGCCACACATGATGCTCCATACTGTATAATGGCCACACATGATGCTCCATACTGTATAATGGCCACACATGATGTGCCATACTGTATAATGTCCATTGGCCACACATGATGCTCCATGCTGTATAATGGCAACACATGATGCTCCATACTGTATAATGGCCACACATGATGCTCCATACTGTATAATGGCCACACATGATGCTCCATACTGTATAATGGCCACACATGATGCTCCATACTGTATAATGTCCAATGGCCACACATGATGCTCCATACTGTATAACGGCCACACACGATGCTCAATACTGTATAATGACCCCCCTCCTGTATGCATGGCTCATCTCCCTCCTATCCCATATACATAGCTCATATTACCCCCTCCTGTATGCATGACTCATATCTCCCCATGTATGCATGGCTCATATTCCCCCCCCCTGTATGCATGGCTCATATCCCCCCCTGTATGCATGGCTTATATTCCCCCCTGTATGAATGGCTCATATCCCCCCCCTGTATGCATGGCTCATATCTCCCCCCCCTGTATGCATGGCTCATATCCCCCCCCTGTATGCATGGCTTATATTCCCCCCTGTATGAATGGCTCATAGTCCGCCCCTGTATGCATGGCTCATATCTCACCCCTGTATGCATGGCTTATATTCCCTAATGTATGAATGGCTCATAGTCCGCCCCTGTATGCATGGCTCATATCCCCCCCCCCTGTATGCAAGGCTCATATTCCGCCCCTGTATACATGGCTCATAGTCCGCCCTGTATGGCTCATATTCCCCCCTGCATGGCTCATATTCCCCCCTGCATGGCTCATAGTCCCCCCTGCATGCATGGCTCATAGTCCCCCCTGCATGGCTCATAGTCCCCCCTGCATGGCTCATAGTCCCCCCTGCATGGCTCATAGTCCCCCCTGCATGGCTCATATTCCCCCCTGCATGGCTCATATTCCCCCCCTGCATGGCTCATATTCCCCCCTGCATGGCTCATAGTCTGCCCTGTATGCATGGCTCATATTCCCCCCTGCATAGCTCATAGTCCCCCCTGCATGGCTCATAGTCCGCCCTGTATGGCTCATATTCCCCCCTGCATGGCTCATATTCCCGCATGCATGGCTCATAGTCCCCCCTGCATGGCTCATAGTCCCCCCTGCATGGCTCATAGTCCCCCCTGCATGGCTCATAGTCCCCCCTGCATGGCTCATATTCCCCCCTGCATGGCTCATATTCCCCCCCTGCATGGCTCATATTCCCCCCTGCATGGCTCATAGTCTGCCCTGTATGCATGGCTCATATTCCCCCCTGCATAGCTCATAGTCCCCCCTGCATGGCTCATAGTCCGCCCTGCATGGCTCATAGTCCCCCCTGCATGGCTCATAGTCCCCCCTGCATGGCTCATAGTCCCCCCTGCATGGCTCATAGTCCCCCCTGCATGGCTCATAGTCCCCCCTGCATGGCTCATAGTCCCCCCTGCATGGCTCATAGTCCCCCCTGCATGGCTCATAGTCCCCCCTGCATGGCTCATATTCCCCCCTGCATGCATGGCTCATATTCCCCCCTGCATGGCTCATATTCCCCCCTGCATGGCTCATATTCCCCCCTGCATGGCTCATATTCCCCCCTGCATGGCTCATATTCCCCCCTGCATGGCTTATATTCCCCCTTGTATGCAGGCTTATCTCTCCGCACCCGCTCCTGCTCGGCGCACCGGCTTATGTCCTCCTTCATCCCCCCCGTCCCCCCGTCCCTCATACTCACCTGTCCCACTGCACGGCCGTGCCGACATCCCTCGCGCTCTGTCCCGACTCCAGGCGGCGGCGCCGGCGCAGCACCTTCTTCCTGCTTGAGCGGTCATGTGACACCGTTCATTAAGATCATGAATATGTGCATATTCATGATCTTAATGAGCGGTGTCACGTGACAGCTCGTTCAGGACGAGAACTGCAGTGCAGACGCTGAGACCATCGCTGGAGCAGGCAGGGTGAGTATTCAAGGCGGGCGGCGGGGGAGGGGGCCCTGGAGCGGGGGAGGGGGCCCTGGAGCGGGGGGAGGCCCTGCCAGCAGGTGTCAGTGCCAGGGCCCACCGGAGGATCCTCCGGTTCCCCGGTGGGCCAGTCCGAGCCTGCCAGTCAGCTTCTGACTAACTTCCTCCCCAACCCCTAGTTTTACCAGTGTGAGGAGTGGCCCAATAATTAAAGCCTTTTTCTCCCCCTAGTGGTCGGAGTGTGAAGTGTAATGTGTTCTGGTGATACCTGGTCAGGAGAACTCCTTTAGTGCCATCAGACGTACCATCACTCCCCTTAGTGGCAGAGCATCATACTGCAACGACCAGGTCTCTGGGGCGCTGCACTAGCACCGATCACGAGCGTTTAACCCCTCTGATGCCACTGTCAATAGGGACAGCGACATCGAGGAGATCGCACGCAAGTAGGGGGCTCCCTAAGTGTTCCCATCCGAACAATGTGATGCGATCGCGTTGTTCTGATTGTCTCCATAGAAACCTCTGGTACCAAGATGGCCATGGGGTCCTTCAGAGTACTGCAGGGATGGTGTCTTGTGAGTGCCTGTTGAGAGCAGACGCTGACATGCCTCCTTCCCTGCCTGTTAGATGCTGCTCCAATGCTATGCAGAGTATCAGATCAGCGATCTGATATTGTACAGTGATGTCCCATCCTGGGACAATGTAAAAAAAAAAAATCATAATAAAAAGTGTAAAAGTATTTTTTTTAAATCCCCAAGTATACAGCAAAAAAAGAAAAATATTTTTCCAATAAATACATTTATGTAAAAAGTAAATGAACAGAAAAAGTACACATATTTGGTATCGCCGTGTCCGTAACCACCCACTCAATAAAAGTTGGGCAAAAAACAATGCTTTGCATTGCAATGCATCATACAGCTGAACAAAAAGTGCAATAAATCAAACAGATGAATGTAAAAAAGGTACAATTAAAATTGTTATATTGTCCCGCAAAAACAAGCCACCATATAGCTCTAGCAGCAGAAAAATAGAAAAGTTATAGCTCTCAGAATAAAGAGATGCAGAATTATTTTTTCTATAAAATAGTTTTTACTGTGTAAAAGCGCCAAAACATAAAAAAAATATAAATTGGGCATCACTGTAATTGTACTGACTCGTAGAATAAAACTGCCTTATTAATTTTACAACAAGCAGAACGACACTAAAGAAAAAGAAAAAAAGATTCCTGAATTGCTGGTTTCTGTTCAGTCTGCCTCCCAAAAATCAGAATAGAAAGCGATCAAAAAATGACATGAGCCCAAAAATGGTACCAATTAAAACGTCAACTCGTCCTACAAAAAACAAGCCCTCACATGACTCTGTGGGCTGAAATATGGAAGAATTATAGCTCTCAAAATATTGGGGATGCGAAAACTAGTTTTTGCAATAAAAGGCGTCTTTTAGTGTGTAACAGCAGCCAAACATAAAAACCCGATATAAATCTGGAATTGCTGTAATCATTCCTTCCTGAGGAATAAAGTCGCCTAATCACTTATACCGCACAAGGAACAGCGTAAAAAATAAATAAAACCGATTGTTCACCTGCTGTGAATTTGTTCATTCTGCCTCCCAAAAATCGTAGTAAGGCTCGACACAGGATTTCCATGTAAATCTCTGAAATACGTCATTCAGACAGAACACCCAGTGGAAGATTCCCTATAATGAGGCAGATGGAGACACTATGGATGCCATAGGATCTGTGATCCGGCAGTATCCGTCTTTTTAGGATTGCATAAAAGGGACATCGGCCATAGTTTTGTGCACTTCTGAAAAGAAGGACAAAGCTGAACAGAGGCCAGACAGAGTCCAGAGTAACTCTGCTGCCTTATTATAGTGAATGGATCCCTCGGGGGTTTCATCTGAATCACGTCACTCAGAGATTTTGAAGCAAACCCCTGATGTAAGTGCTCAGCGTAGAGCACCTGATAAATGTGATCACAAACATTTTGTAAAATGTTCCCAATAAAAGCTTAAACTCAATCCACAAAATAAGCAAGTCCCTACTTAGACCGGTAATCTGTTAATGGAAATATAGGGGGTTTCCATGTTACTGGTAGTAAAAATGCTCTGGAAAAGCAAAATATCTCTTCCCCCTCAAAGAAATTCAGCAAATTCTGAGCTCTCAAATCCAAATGCCCCCCTCCCTTCTGAGTATCTAAACCACATGGAGCACCCACATATTTGGAATTTCTGTAGTGATGAGAGCCCACCTAATTTACAGGTGCGTGTCTCCAGAAGCACTAGCTGGGCATAGCATGCTGGTAACTACAACGGCAGTTTTCAATTTTCAGTCAGCAACATCCACTATTGCTTGTTTCTGGAAAACACCCATGGAGTCAAAATCGTCACTACACCTGTAGATAAATTCCCAAAGGGGTTCAATTTCCAAAATGCGGTCACTTGAGGGGGAATTCTGCTTTTCTAGCACTTAGGGGCTCTGTATATGGAGTCAGCAAACTATTCTAGGAAAATCTGCAGTCCAGGAGGCAAATAGCACTCCGACCCTCCCAAGTCTCTCTGTATGGATAAGCAGTACTGTACAGATACATATGGGGCATTTCTAAATTCAACAGAAATTGTGGGACAAATTTGGGTGCCATTTTTACCCATTTCCTAGTATGAAAATGTAAAACTTGAGGCTAACACACAATCTTGGTGGTAAAAATGTAAATTACTTTATCTTCACTGCCCAATGATACAAAAGTCTGTGACACACCCGTGGTGTCAATATGATCACTGCACGCCTAGATGAATTCATTGAGAGGTTTAGTTTGTAAAATGGGGTCTCTTATGGGGAATTCTGCTGTGTTGGCGCCTCAGAGTCTCTATCAATGTAACATGGCACCCTCAAATCTGCACTGTAAGGGCAGTCCCACACATCCAGATAATTCCGGTACCGGAAAAATCGGCACCGGAATTATCCGTGTCCATGTGCCCGTGCGTTTCTCTGGCACATCAGTGTGGCACACGTGTGGCACACGTGTGCCGCCCGTGTGCCGACTGGGTACCACACGCACCGTGCAAGAGACAGCGCTAGAGATAAGTGCTGTCCCCCCCACGTGGTGCTGAAGCCGCCATTCATATCTTCTCTGCAGCAGCATTTGCTGTAGAGAAGATATGAATAATCCTTTTTTTTTGTTTCTCGTGTTTAACATAAAGATCCATGTCCCCACCCCCCTCCCACCCCCTGTGTGCCCACCCGCTGTAATTAAAATACTCACCCGGCTCCCTCGCTGGCGCTGCTTCCTGTCCTGGCCGCACCTTCTACTGTATGAGCGGTCACGTGGAGCCGCCGATTACAGTCATGAATATGCGGCTCCACCTCCCATAGGGGTGGAGCCACATATTCATTACTGTAAATGAGCGATCCCACGAGAAACAAAAAAAAAAGGATTATTCATATCTTCTCTACAGCAAATGCTGCTGCAGAGAAGATATGAATGGCGGCTTCAGCACCACGTGGGGGGGACAGCACTTATTGTAGCGCTGTCTCCTGCACGGCACACAGACAGCATCCGTGTGCGGTACGTGTTTTACACAGACCCATTGACTTTAATGGGTCCGTGTAATCCGTGCGCTCTCACAAACACTGACATGTCTCCGTGTTTGGCACACAGAGACACGGTCCGCAAAAAATCAATGACATCTGCACAGATGCATTGATTTCAATGTGTCTACGTGTGTCAGTGGCTCCGGTATGTGAGGAAACTGTCACCTCACGTACCGGAGCCACTGACATGTGAAACCGGCCTAATATGGCGTTTCTTCCCTTCTGAGTTTTGCACTGTGCCTCAAAAGAAGTTTTCAAAGACATATGGGCTATAGGTGTATGCAGGAGAAATTGCACAACAAATCTTGGGGCCCATTTTCTGATGTTACCCTTGTGAAAATACAAAATTTGGAGCTAAAAGATTTTTGCAGGAAAAATTAGATTTTTTTTATTTTCCTCCTAAAGTTATGTCCTTCTCCGCTTAGTGCTCCGGAGGTTTCTGAAATATTGGGTGCTGCAAAAGCAGACATTCAAAATGTGATTAAAAAATTTGGTCAAAACTCAAGTAGTGCAAAATCACATTGCTCATCTCTACATCTGACAATAAAAGCTGCTTAAAAGGTGAGTATTGTGCTATTCTGTCATTCTATTTATCATATATATTACACTTTTGTATAGTGAGACAGCTCTAGCTAGAACTTTTACTTCTTTGTATTGCATCATAGATTTGTAACCTCTCTTTATCACAGTATGCCAACACCAGCATGGTAACTAGATATTAGCAAAAATGTTACAAATACACCAGAGCTCCAGCTCCGTTCTGAATGCTCTATGGCATCAATGCTGTGCTTATATATGAGATAATGAAGACAGCAGCAACCTGGATATAGACAGACTTCACATCTGTAATACTAAGGGCTCGCTCCCACTTGCAATTAAATTGCACTAATGCAATCCAATTAAAAACCGGATTGTATTCGTACCAATTTAATCCTATACTTGTGTTCTCAATGGCATTTTTTTTTCCTGCTCCGACTGGATCAAATGAAAAAAAAAAACGAGCTGCGATTGCATACAAGATTTGGATCGCATGCATCCATATAGTCTATAGTATATATCCATACTCTATTAGTGCGTATGAAACATCGCACTGCACTCAGATATAACCCAAGTGCAGTGCAATTCCTGTGGACGCCGGCAAAAGAGGAAATGGAGAAATTATTTTCTCCGTCTCCTCCGCAGCTGTGCTCTCATCCCCTGATGCGAGAGGATTGGAGCACAGCACACTGACACTCGGCTCACGATTACAGCAGAGCAGGAGCTGAGTGTCTGTAGCTCTCACATCGGATGTGATCCGCTAGTGTGTCTCCGGCCTAAGGACTCATACTCACATGCGAGAAACCCAGATGAGTCTCGCACATCAATACCCGACACTCGGAGCGGAGGGTGCCGCTGTGGAGCAATACATGCAGCCGCTCGCTCCGCTCCTGAGTGCCGGGTGCAGTGCCGGGTATTGACGTGCGAGACTCATCCGAGTTTCTAGCATGTGAGAATGAGCCCTAAGACACCCAGTATCAGAAGAGAAGAATCTGAAAGCAGAATGAGGCTGCAAACTGCATATTGGGGGTCATGATATGAATAAACATTGAAAACTGAAGCTCAGTGTATTTTTATTAATTTTAATTAGCTAGTATAAGAAGCAATATTTTTTCCATGTCAAAGGTGTTTGCATCCTTTAAGGTACACTGATCAAACAGGTAAGACAGGCACTTCGATAACTATTCTTATGCAACATGTCCTTCTGAGATTGTCATGATCCATTATTTAATTAAATCCTGTTCTATGTTCGAATTCCAACATTAAAAATGATATGTTGTGTCTTATTTTACATAGTCTTTCTGTACGGACTTGAGTTGCCATCATAATTTACGGCCTGGATCCGTCGCTTCATTGTGGTGCGTGTAATAAAGTATGATGCTTTATTCCTGTAGAATCAGAGGGGTGTACAACATGTTGGAGAGAAATATACTTCAGACTCTTTTTACCACTTGATGGCTGCTCCATAGATTTTACTATAAATCTATTAGTATATGAGATATACCGACATTACCGAGATGGAATCTAAATGCTACAATAAAAAATAACTGATGAGCAACCATAGAGATGACCTCGACATCCCATCCACCCACCTACAAAAATACCATAATTTACTGCACGATATTATGAGCTTTAGCAGTTTCCAGGAGATGTTACCACTTGTGACAAAATAAAGTATGTGTTCATAATTCACATAACCATACCATTAAGCAAACTTTACATCACTTGTCAGCACTTGGAGAGGTTGGGTATTCAGATAGCGCACTGAAAAATGGAAGTTGCCTTCAAAGATTAAATGGCTGCTCGAAGATGAGAGAAATGTCTCATTTTGCTTCTCCTTTCTAATTAGAGGAGAAGCCTTGTAAGGAGAGGTAGGAAGCCTCTCCTCGTATCTGTGAGCAGCTGCTCTGCAGTTCAAGCCAAGACAAAGAAAAAAAGAGAAAATGTGCCCTTTGACTCCACCTTGCCGTGGGTCACAGACCAGCTGGAGGGGGTTGCAAAGAAACATGGCACGTGCTGTGTCATTTTCTAGTAGGCTTACTTTTTATTTGACCAGAACGTTATGTTTTATGGATTAGCAATCAACGTACTTCAAGTCATCTCTCTGTCCTCTCCAGTTGCAGCACAAATGTCTTCAACCCCAGCTTCACATCACAGTAGTGGTGTACATACTAAGCATGTGGTCCTCCAAGTCTCTAACTGTGGAATTAGAGTAAATAACAGCCCAGTTAATCCATCATTCATACTGGGATTCTAATTTTGAAAATGGATTTTTTTTTTAATCCCACCGTTTTACAGAAGTGGTCTTTGGGGATACTTTTAAAAAGCAAACCTAGTTTAAACCATGGAAAATCACTCATTTATTTAGAATTCCAATATTCATCTAAAAACGTTACATTTTCAGAAGCGTAATTGATCAAGTGATAGAAAAAATAAATGAAATAATATAGATTTAGATTTTGTTTTATTAGGTAGTATCAATGGCTTATGTATGCAGTGGTCGGATTCTGAATAGTAAACACTGCAAAAGTGGCTCAGACTTCTATATGCTCCAATGGCTGCTCCATAGATTTAATAATAATAATAATAATAATAATAATAATAATAATAATCTTTATTTTTAAGTATAAATCAATGAATACATGTGATTTACCAGTATCACCAATGTAGAATCTAAATTGTAGAATAAAAAGAACTGTGAAGGCAACATGAACATCCCTTCAGGGTCATAACTGGACAGTCAGAGGACCAGGCGATTCCTTGGGTGGACCCAGGTTCTGTCATAGGAATTTCCTCTACTGTTGGGATTTGCACAAATATCCTATGGATACCAGTTAGTTTGTGCCGGTATAACAACAGAAAGTGAAATGTAAATAATATATATGTCTGTGCTATGTATGTTGGTATTGAACTCTCAGAATAATTTCCTCTTGTAGGCATCTCGAATACACAATCCTACACTTGACTCCTGACAACTTTTACACATTGGTTTTATCACATAAGTTAGAATACAGTTGAACTGTTGTAAGTCGTATAGCTGGCTAAACAATGGTCTGGCAGGTCATTCGGCTGGCAGCTAGATAGCCCGAGTCCTCCATAAACAGGACTCTGCCAGACTCCTCTAACGCGGCTTTTGTTGCTGAGAACAAAAACGTCTGCAGTCCAAATTTGGACAAACCGGATATTTCTCTCCATTGCAATCATTTTTTGGGGAAAAGTCAGGAGTCCCACAGACATACTGTATTAGACTGACAGCTACCCAATCAATATCGATGGATTTAGTTGATGCTGGTCTAATGTGTATGGGGGCATTATCTATAATGGAATAACTTATAAAAACCTTCATACACATCCTATAGCTGCTGGCTGAACAATGTGACAGGACGTTCGGCTGGCAGTTGTATTTCCTCCATAAACAGGCCATTGTCAGACTCCTCTAGTGGCAACTTATCATGTCAAGAACAAAAGGATTGGCAGTTCAAAATCAGACATGTTGGATCCTGATCTCAGGAGACCCTGTCCCCATTAGGCACCAATATTGTGGTGTGTTGGGCCAATGTTAATTTAATGTGTATGGGGTTTTTTTTGTTTCAGAAACCAACAGTCACACCCAAAATAAAAACCCCAGACTCTGCATATAATACTTCAATATTACTGTAGCCAATGCAATTATAATATTTTCTCCCTATCAGGATGTGATGATGGTAAGAAGGAGGGGTAGAAATGAATAAGCTGTCTGATACATGCCATTTTTTTGTTAAATAACTGTTTTGGTAGATATTACCTAATTACATGGGTAGCCATGGTAACCTTTGATGGCACCATTACTTTATACCACTGCTTCAGCTGTAGTCTGGGCTATTCCCCATTGGCCTTACTCCATCTTTGTCTGTCAATACATGTCATCAGAGTCTAATGAATGCACATTGTTGTCTTTATCCAATTATTTTCCAGATAAGCATCTTTGTGTATATTTTTTTAATTTTGAGCAGGAAGACTAGACCAGACGTTTACACTTTAGTTAAGTTATATTTAAAGCGGTTTTCTAGGTTTTTCATTTGATGACCTATTCTTAGGATATTTCCTCTCTGTCAAATGGGTAGGAGTGCAATACTGATCAGCGGCCAGGTGTAAAAGCCAAAGGCTACTTTCACACTAGGGTCGGTACGGGGCCGTCACGCTGCGTCGGCCTGACGTACCGACGCATACTGTGCAAGCGCCGCACAATGGAGGCAGCGGATGCATTTTTCCAGCATATCCGCTGCCCCATTGTGAGTTGCGGGGAGGTGGGGGCGGAGTTCCGGCCGCACATGCGCGGTCGGAAATGGCGGACACAACGCAGCAAAAAACATTACATGTAACGTTTTTTGCTGCCGACGGTCCGCCACAACACAGCACAACCGTTGCACGATGGTTGCGACGTGTGGCAAAGCATCGCAATGCATCGCTAATGTTAGTCAATGGAGAAAAAAACGCATCCTGCAAGCAATTTTGCAGGATGCGTTTTTTCTCCTAAACGACGCATTGCGACATGCAGTGCACGACGCTAGTGTGAAAGTAGCCAAACAGCCCAGCTCTGCTCACTGCGTAGTGGTCTCTCACAGGTTGGGCAGGTCAGTTTCTATTGAAAGCAGCTGACCGCTGGTGTTGCCAGAATCCAGAGACCCACTGATCAATGTGATTAGCCTGATAAACCCTCATACACACTTTTTTTGTTTTTGCTTTTTCCTGGCATTTTTCAGTTGCTAAAAAGACAGCAACATGAGGTTTGCAGTATCAATAGAAGTATATGAAACTCCATACGATACAATCCACTTTTGTTTCTTCTATAAAAAAGAAGGCCTAAAATAAAGGGGCATTTACACTGCAAAATAACCATGAACGAGTATTGCTAAAAGTGTGCATTTCATGATTATCTTGCGGTGTAAACAGGCGGCTGATCATCTGATAAATGAGAAAACGCTCGTTCATTGCGTGAAATGATCTCTTATGCACCATAAAAGATTATCGTTCTTGGTAGTGCATCATCCTGGTGTAAACATGACTCGCCCTTCCAAGAAGTATGGCAGCATAGTATAGATACACCGGCAAACAGCAGATTGGTAAAAGTTTATCAGTCAGTGGTTGTATCGTGCCATCTGTTGGTCTGTGTAACGTGACAATAAACGTATTGAAAATCGGTCCGAGTCTCCCTGCCGAGAGTCACACGAGTGTTCTCCGTATGGTAATCCATGTGTAATGCGTTTGCAATGGGATGATGCGATTTTCTCACATCTATGTGTGTGTATGACATCCATATGGCTTTAGGCTATGTGCCCACGCTGCGGATTTCTGTGCGGATTCTTCCGCTCAGTTTTTGAAAAATCTGCAGATTTACCACGGATTTCCAGTGTTTTTGTGCAGATTTCACCTGCGTTTTACACCTGCGGATTCCTATTGAGGAAATAAACCGCAGCGTTTCTGCGCGTACTGTAAACTCATGGAAAACTGCTGCGAATCCGCAGGCAAATCCACAACGTGTGCACATACCCTAACATTTCTCACTGATTTTCACCCTTGAATTTAATGGCTCAATGGGCTGAAATGAGGAAAATGTGTGCATATTTGTAGCAAGCTAGATGGATGGTCCGTGTGGTGCCCGAGTATTTCTCGCACCCATAGGCTTGCATTGGTGAGTCTTGGAAGATATACGCGAACATTCGCAGCACGCTGCGATTTCACTCGCCTGAGAAAAAATACGGTGCCCCATAGATTAACGCTGGGCCGTTTTCAGAGGCATTTTTTACACAATTTTTTTTTGTTTAAAAACTCTGCAACCAGCTATAACGTTATGGTTTTACATATTATTCTTAAGTTTTACAATCTGCAATGACTTACATTCGAAAAGGAACGGGATGAGGAATAATATGTCATGCATGATTTGCAATATACTGTAAATTAGTGATTTTCTTTTCATGATTTCAAGGTGGTGCATATTCTAGAACTATAATGCAGTGGTGCCTATCCCTGCTACTGAATGGAAAAACTATTGCAGAACTCCACTCTCCAGGGGAAATTCAAAGTGAGGAATTGGCCAAAAAGTAATGGGAAGATCATGGAGAAGGAAACTAATGCAAGGTCCTTTTGCAGTGTGACCAAACCCTACAACATAATGTTGGCGGATGGCCGTTGTTACTCTCACTATTACAGGTCCTTCTCAAAAAATTAGCATATAGTGTAAAATTTCATTATTTACCATAATGTAATGATTACAATTAAACTTTCATATATTATAGATTCATTATCCACCAACTGAAATTTGTCAGGTCTTTTATTGTTTTAATACTGATGATTTTGGCATACAACTCCTGATAACCCAAAAAACCTGTCTCAATAAATTAGCATATTTCACCCATCCAATCAAATAAAAGTGTTTTTTAATAACAAACAAAAAAACCATCAAATAATAATGTTCAGTTATGCACTCAATACTTGGTCGGGAATCCTTTGGCAGAAATGACTGCTTCAATGCGACGTGGCATGGAGGCAATCAGCCTGTGACACTGCTGAGATGTTATGGAGGCCCAGGATGCTTCAATAGCGGCCTTAAGCTCATCCAGAGTGTTGGGTCTTGCGTCTCTCAACTTTCTCTTCACAATATCCCACAGATTCTCTATGGGGTTCAGGTCAGGAGAGTTGGCAGGCCAATTGAGCACAGTAATACCATGGTCAGTAAACCATTTACCAGTGGTTTTGGCACTGTGAGCAGGTGCCAGGTCGTGCTGAAAAATGAAATCTTCATCTCCATAAAGCATTTCAGCCGATGGAAGCATGAAGTGCTCCAAAATCTCCTGATAGCTAGCTGCATTGACCCTGCCCTTGATGAAACACAGTGGACCAACACCAGCAGCTGACATGGCACCCCACACCATCACTGACTGTGGGTACTTGACACTGGACTTCAGGCATTTTGGCATTTCCTTCTCCCCAGTCTTCCTCCAGACTCTGGCACCTTGATTTCCGAATGACATGCAAAATTTGCTTTCATCAGAAAAAAGTACTTGGGACCACTTAGCAACAGTCCAGTGCTGCTTCTCTGTAGCCCAGGTCAGGCGCCTCTGCCGCTGTTTATGGTTCAAAAGTGGCTTTACCTGGGGAATGCGGCACCTGTAGCCCATTTCCTGCACACGCCTGTGCACGGTGGCTCTGGATGTTTCCACACCAGACTCAGTCCACTGCTTCCTCAGGTTCCCCAAGGTCTGGAATCGGTCCTTCTCCACAATCTTCCTCAGGGTCCGGTCTCCTCTTCTCGTTGTACAGCGTTTTCTGCCACATTGTTTCCTTCCAACAGACTTACCATTGAGGTGCCTTGATACAGCACTCTGGGAACAGCCTATTTGTTGAGAAATTTCTTTCTGGGTCTTACCCTCTTGCTTGAGGGTGTCAATGATGGCCTTCTTGACATCTGTCAGGTCGCTAGTCTTACCCATGATGGGGGTTTTGAGTAATGAACCAGGCAGGGAGTTTATAAAAGCCTCAGGTATCTTTTGCATGTGTTTAGAGTTAATTAGTTGATTCAGAAGATTAGGGTAATAGGTCGTTTAGAGAACCTTTTCTTGATATGCTAAATTATTGAGACAGGTTTTTTGGGTTATCAGGAGTTGTATGCCAAAATCATCAGTATTAAAACAATAAAAGACCTGACAAATTTCAGTTGGTGGATAATGAATCTATAATATATGAAAGTTTAATTGTAATCATTACATTATGGTAAATAATGAAATTTAACACTATATGCTAATTTTTTGAGAAGGACCTGTATATATGCTACATGTTACGGTATATACTAAGGACATTTATTCTACAAGTAAAGACAAATTCTCTTGAGCCTGGAGACTAAATATGGACAATAGCATATTATGAAAAATGAGAACTAGGAGGCACGTATTAATCCAGAATATTCCTGAACATTTCAATTAATCTTGTCCTGTGGACAGCTATAGTACATAGCGGTTAGGATTAAATAAAAATAAAAAATAAAAATTCTTCATACGAATATAAAAATATGTTCTTATTTGTAGGACTAAGCCCTCGGCAGCTAATGATGTATAGAGAGACGGGTACAAATCAAGGAGTATTATATGGAAAGAGCAGCAGCGCCACCTTGTGGAGAGTGTGACACACGCAGCGTGAGCGCAGGGTGGAAACACTACAACAAAGCATGATGAGAAAATGGATACAAATCAGACTAATATATTAAGGATCAACTACATATGTAGAATATTCTAAATTATATATTGTGGATGACTGGGTCCAAAGAAACAGACAGGGTGACAGTAACAAAAAGATTTTTGCCTCAACTGATACGGTTGGGTTGTGTTCCTCCTTCTATTACTTAAGAAATATCGTAATTGATATTTCACTGCTGTCGAATCAACTCCCATATCTGCATACAAATGATTTAAATGCTCATAAATCCATACAAATATTTACCGTATATATTGTACTACCTGTATAGTGTGGAAGATACAAAACTAAATAATGAAGCATTGCTATTATGTATTTAACATTTTAGATATTTTCTATGATTAGAGACAGCACATTAGCTAAGAACGAAACCAATTAAATTGGTATAAACTGGCATATTTACTACGAAAACGGATCACATTTCAGTACATATTGGTTTATAAAAAAAAAACACTGGATCAAGGATATGTATTTGGTAAGCTTTGTGATTTTTTTTTTTTTTTTTAGAATAAGCTATAGAGAATAATCATATCCTACGCAAGTAGCTATGCAATAAAAAAAAAGAAAAAAAAAGAAAATATCCATTATAGAAATTACACTTTTGACAAAAAATTTTATGTGAAATATGATTTCTCTATAAAAGAATAGAAGAAAACTATCATTTTGTGAAAGTGCCCTGGACCTGTAGATAGGGCTACAGTATAAACAGTAATATCTTAATAGCTCTTTTAGTGAGTACTTGAATTTCTCATAAGATAACCATAAGATAACCATTTCTTAAATGGAAGTAATCAACAACTTTTTGTCGCCACATCTGAGGGCAGCATGATTTAGGGGCAGAGCGCCTGGTTCCTGTGATGTGTCACTTACTAACCTATTTACTGTTTTTTCTGCTGCAAATCTACCAGTTCTCTGAATGCTGTGCACTGTGTAACCCCACTCACACCACTGATTGACAACTTTCTGTGTACACTCTTCATAAGCAGAAAGTTGTCAATCAGTGGTGGGTGTGGAGTTATACAGAGTTCATGAATATAGAGGACTGAAAGGCGGCAGATCAAGTTTTTCTCTAGGGATAGTTTCCTGCTGATAAAACAGGGATTTTGTCAGAACTTCAGCAATAAGCCCAATAAGTAACACATCACTAGAAACAGGGTCTTTGTCTCTTCATTATGCTGCTTTCCGATTAGGTGGCAAATATCTAGTGACACATTCCCTTTAGGCTAGGTTCATACAAGTGTATGAAACTCATTCAAAATTTCATCCTGAAAAGTCACATGATTTTTTTCTCACTTGTCATATGTATACAATCTGTTTCTTTTAGGCTGTGTGCACACAATGCAGATTTAGTGCAGATCTGCAGCGTTTTTTTCCACGCAGAAACGCTGCAGATCCGCACTGTGATTTACAGTACAATGTAAATCAATGTTAAAAAAAAACCTGTGCACATGGTGCAGAAAAATCCGCGCAGAAACGCTGCAGATTTCAAAGAAGTGCATGTCACTTCTTTTGTGTGGATCTGCAGCGTTTCTGCACCCTCCATTAATAGAAATCAGCAGTGGTAAAAACTGCAGAAAATCTGCACAAAAACGCACTAAATCCGCATAAAAACCGTGGCAAATCCGCAGCTGCGGATTCTGCCAGGAGATGCAGATTTTGTGCAGAAAATTCTGCACCTATTTTCTTACGTGTGCACATAGCCTTCAGTTTCCTGTCTTACAGAATTTCAATTAATTCATAAAAAAAGATGCTCTTCTGTGGCTCTATATGACATCTGATTTTATTTTGCGCACACACAGACTTGAATGGATGAGACTCTTCTGATTTATGGAGGAATCTAGTACACGCTGCAATTTTTTCCACATGTAGATTCTGTCAGTGAAAAAAATCTCTCATCTGCACTACTTCATTTAATAACATTGGCCTGAGTGCGATCTGTTATTTTCTCGGACAACACTAGGACCTAAAATATGGTTGAGACATTAAAGTAACTACCGTATATACTCGAGTATAAGCCGACCCGAGTATAAGCCGACCCCCTAATTTTGCCACAAAAAACTGGGAAAACTTATTGACTCGAGTATAAGCCTAGGGTGGAAATGTAGCATTTACCGGTGAATTTCAAAAATAAAAATAAATCATTATTACCCCATAGCTGTGCCATATAGTGCTCTGCACCGTTCATATTGCCCCATAGATGCTGCACAGATGCCCCATATAGTGCTGTGTGCCGTTCATACTGCCCCATAGATGCTGCACAGATGCCCCATATAGTGCTGTGTGCCGTTCATACTGCCCCCATATAGTGCTGTGTGCCGTTCATACTGCCCCCATAGATGCTGCACAGATGCCCCATATAGTGCTGTGTGCCGTTCATACTGCCCCCATATAGTGCTGTGTGCCGTTCATACTGCCCCCATATAGTGCTGTGTGCCGTTCATACTGCCCCCATATAGTGCTGTGTGCCGTTCATACTGCCCCCATATAGTGCTGTGTGCCGTTCATACTGCCCCCATATAGTGCTGTGTGCCGTTCATACTGCCCCCATATAGTGCTGTGTGCCGTTCATACTGCCCCCATATAGTGCTGTGTGCCGTTCATACTGCCCCCATATAGTGCTGTGTGCCGTTCATACTGCCCCCATATAGTGCTGTGTGCCGTTCATACTGCCCCCATAGATGCTGCACATAAATCTGTGCTGCCGCTGCTGCTGCTGCAATAAAAAAAAAAAAACACATACTCACCTCCCTTGATTGCAGCTCCCAGCGTCCGGTCCCGGCGACTCCATCTTCCCGGCGTCTCTGCTCTGACTGATCAGGCAGAGGGCGCCGCGCACACTATATGCGTCATCGCGCCCTCTGCCTGAACAGTCAGAGCGCAGACGCCGGGAAGATGGAGGCGCCGGGAAGATGGAGCGGCGCCCGGCGGCTGGAACGCGGACAGGTGAATATAACATACTTACCTAGTCCCAGCGATCCTCGCACTGTCCCTGCCTTCCTCCCCGTCTTCTGTGCTGCAGCATCTTCCTGTCAGCGGTCACCGACACTGCTGATTAGAGAAATAAATAGGCGGCTCCGCCCCTATGGGAGGTGGAGCCGCTTATTCATTTCTGTAATGAGCGGTCCCACGTGACCGCTGAAGAGGGGAAGACGCTGCAGCACAGAAGACGGGGAGGAAGGCAGGGACAGCGCGAGGATCGCTGGGACTAGGTAAGTATACCTCAGCGCCCTCTCCCCCTCACCCGCCGACCCCACCACTACCGTGACTCGAGTATAAGCCGAGGGGGGCACTTTCAGCCCAAAAATTTGGGCTGAAAATCTCGGCTTATACTCGAGTATATACGGTAATCCTTTTCCCTATTGGGGAGAGTTCTGGAGTTTTTCTCATGGTGCTAGCGAGGATCTCACCGAGGTCACCACAGTTCAGCATGGCTGAGAACACAGCCTCAGTGATGTCACTGCTAGTCACTGACGCTGGGCTTGCAGCAGTTCATTCCCCAGTGGTTCTTAGCCTGGACAGTCGCATCTTGGCACCGTCCAGGCTGAAAACTGTTTTTCCCCAGACATGGATTATGGTGTGGCACAGAACGACTAACTGGTATGGTATATTTTTTTTTAATTACTTTTGGTTTATTACAGGAGAACGAGGGCTTATGGACGCCTCTCCATTACTAATCTCGGGGCTTGATGTCACCGGACAACACAAAGATGACATCAACCCCCAACTATCAACCCACTTGCCACCACTACAGGGCAAGTGGGTAGAGCTGGGCAAAGTGCCAGAATTGGCATATCTAATAGATGTGCCTTTTCTGGGCACCTGCTGGGGGGGGGCAATATCCATGACCCAGCTGTCTGCTTTAGCAAGGTTGGTCGTCAAAAATAAGGGGGACCCCAAGCATGTTTTTTTTATTATTTATTTAAATAATTAAAAAATATGTCTTGGGGACCCTCTATTCTTGATAACTAGCCTTGCTGAAGCTGACAGCTGAGCGTTGCAGCCCCCTGCTGTGAATTTTGCCTGGCTGTTTAACAAAAATGCAGGGTAACCCACGGCAGGTTTTTTTTAAATTATTTATTTACAGCGCAGGAGCGGCTGATGAATACTCCCATCCACCGCTCCTGCTCTTGTTATTAGCAGCAGTAGGTGCTAGATGATGGGAGCAGTTGTCCCATCAGCTGACACCAGTGGCCGGGGGTAAACTTTATACCACCCATCACAGCAGTCTTCTGACAGCGTGGGAACTGCGGCTCTCTGACTGGTGGGGATGATTTCACCTACGAAAAGAAGCGGCGTTTGCCACACTGTCATGCATATTACAGTGCAGCAAACACTGGATGTTTGGGCCCCTCATTCAAGTGAATGGGGTCTGCGTTTGGGTTTGGGTCTGGGTACTGTTCTGGTACCCGAACCCGAACTTTTTGTAACTGTTTGGGTGAACCCACCGGACAAGAATATCCAGGTATCCGCCCATCTCTAGTGAGCATAACTTTGATTTTTGATTTTTACATTAATTTATGGGTAAAAAAGTGTTTTGTGTGGAAGTGTTTTATTCAGTTAAAATACTTTTTTCTGTGTGTGTCATTATTTTTTTAATATTACCCAGCTTGATATCATATCAGGGCAAGCAGGTAGAGCCATGAAAAGCACCAGAATTGGGCATCTAATGGATGCATTATTTCTGGGGTGCTATGGGCTGCTATTTTTTTTAGTCTCGGGAGGGCCAAATATCCATGGGCCTTCCCAGCCTAATAATACCAGCCCCAGCTGTCTGCTTTAGATTGGCTGGTAATCAAAATGGGTAGGACCCCACACCATTTTTTAAATTATTTATTTAAATAATTTAAAAAAGGCATGGTTTCCCCCATATTTTTAATAACCAGCAAAGGCTAAGCAGACAGCTGTGGAATGATATTAATAGGCTGGGAATTGGCCATGGATTTTGGCCCCCTCCAAGACTAGTAACATCAGCCTTCAACCACACCAGAGATGGCACATCCAATTGATGCACCAATTCTGGTGTTGAGCCTTGGCTCCTCCCACTTGCCCTTGGGCATTGACAAGTGGGGTAATGGCTTTGGGGTTGATGTCAGTTGATATATATATATATATCTATATATATAATTGCCTAAGGGTTTTTCCGTCTGTCTGTCTGTCTGTCTGTCTGTCTGTCCTGGAAATCCCGCGTCTCTGATTGGTCGAGGCCGCCAGGCCTCGACCAATCAGCGACGGGCACAGTGACGATGATGTCATAAAGGACATAGATATCCCGCGTCTGATTGGTTGAGGCCGCCAGGCCTCGACCAATCAGCAATGGGCACAGCGACGATGATGTCATAATGGTTGCCATGGCGACGATGATGTCATAAAGGTTGCCTCGACCAATCAGCGACGGGCACAGTCTGCCGCGAATTCTGGAATCATCATTGTCCATATACTACGGGGACATGCATATTCTAGAATACCCGATGCGTTAGAATCGGGCCACAATCTAGTATATATATATATATATATATATATATATATATACACTGACATCAAGCCCTGGGGTAAATAATGGAGAGGTATTTATGAGACACCCCCCTCCCCCCATTATGACCCTGTAGTCAAAAGTAAGAGAAACACACAGAAAAAAAGTCCTTTACTTGAACAAAATGCTCTCAAATAAATCCACTCTTTACTATTAATTAACATAAAAATAAGAAATAAAAGTAATCCTCACCTGTCCACAGACAATCCAATAATATTGAGGTTTGACAATAAAACTCAACTCTGCTAGATAGAATGCAGCTCCATACACTGGAACAGCAGCAACTGCTGGGTGTCGCTACCTGGAACTAAGGTGACATTAGTAAAGTTCTCTCAAAGATAACCTTACTGCAAGGTCTTCTAAGTACTTGACCGTGTCTCCAATAGGCATAAAAACAATATGCCCCAATTTAATTTAACTATCTGATTAGCCTAAACATCCAGACCTAAGACTTATGGATCATTACATGTTTAAGGTCTGACTTATTCACACAGACTTATAATATTTTATGTGATTAATAATGTGGTGTGACATCAACATATGAGGCGTTTAACACCAAAAAATTGTATTTCTTTCTTTTGATTAACAGAGTGCCTTAATGAGATTGGAATCAGCCTTTAATTTTAGGGTCAGTGGTTGGGATTCCATCTCATATAATTCATTTTGATTCTGAGGTCCAATCACTTGCGATTTAGTGGGTCATAGTGATGAATATAATATAATTAATCACACAATGTGATTCAATATACATTTGTGATGTATGATCATTCATTTTAAATTAGACATTATAATTTTCTTTTAAATTAAGGATTTATAGTCTAATTTTGTTCACATTTCCACTTTCCCCCTCCCCCTTTTCCTATTAGCATAAATTGGTGATGTCCACCTTGTGAATCCTGTCCTATGAGTTCTGACTCCTTATTGATGAAGGATTCCACAATTTTTCTGCTGTGTTTTCTAAATAAAAAAACAAATCTATAGTCACATGATAAAAATAAGGGCTGTACTCCGTACTAGGCATGTCTCAAATTTAGGCTGGATTTACATATCTGTGGTTCACAGTCCAAGTATGCATCGCTATGCACTGACTTGCCATGGGACTCCTAAAAAGAACACAACAGCCTCATATATGTCATATACAGGTGCTTCTCACAAAATTGGAATATCAAAAAGTTAACTTATTTCAGTTCTTCAATACAAAAAATGAAACTCATATTATATAGCGTCATTACAGAGAGATGTATTTCAAGTGTTTATTTCTGTTAACGTTGATGATTATGGCTTACAGCCAATGAAAACCCAAAGGTCATTATCTCAGTAAATTGGAATAATTTATAACACCAGCTTGAAAAATGATTTTAAAATCTGAAATGTTGGCCTACTGAAATGTATGTTCAGTAAATGCACTGAATACTTGGTCGGGGCTCCATTTGCATCAATTACTGCATCAATGCGGCGTGGCATGAAGGCGATCAGCCTGTGGTACTGCTGAGGTGTTATGGAAGCCCAGGTTACTTTGATAGCAGCCTTCAGCTCATCTGAATTGTTGGGTCTGGTGTCTCTCATCTTCCTCTTGACAATATCCCATAGATTCTCTATAGGATTAAGGTCAGGGAGCAGGCGAGTTTTCTGGCCATACAAGCACAGTGATACTGTTATTTTTAGACCAGGTATTGGTACTTTTGGCAGTGTGGACAGGTGCCAAGTCCTGCTGGAGAATGAAATTTCCATCTCCAAAAAGCTTGTCGGCAGAGCGAAGCATGAAGTACTCTAAAATTTCCTGGTAGACGGCTGCGCTGACTTTGGTCTTGATACCAATGCAAGTCAATAAGACACAAGTATCGGAAGCTATCCTGGATGGTTCCCAGGGTCTGAAGGAGAGGAAACTCTCCTTCAGGCCCTGGGACCAATATTCATGTAAAAAATAAAGAATAAAAATAAAAAATATGGATATACTCACCCCTCTGGCGGACCCTGGCTCTCAGCGCTGCAAGCATCTGCCTCCGTTCCTAAGAATGCAGTGAGTGAAGGACCTTCGATGATGTCGCGGTCAGGTGACCAGTCACCTGACCGCTCACGTGACCGCAATGTCATCGAAGGTCCTTCACTCACTGCATCCTTAGGAACGGAGGCTGCCGGTTGCACCGCTGAGAGCCAGGGTTCGTCGGAGGGGTGAGTATATCCATATTTTTTATTTTAATTTTTTACATGAATATGGATCCCGGGGCCTGAAGGAGAGTTTCAGACCCTGGGAACCATACGCACTGCACATCGCAAAAATATCGGAACTCGGTATCGGAATTCCGATACAGCAAATATCGACCGATACCCGATATTTGCAGTATCGGAATGCTCAACACTAGTCATAAGTGGCTTGACACAAGGAATGTGACACTTGTAGCCCATGTCCTGATTACATCTGTGTGTGGTGACTCTTGAAGCAATGACTCCAACAGCAGTCCACTCCTTGTGAATCTCCCCAAAATTTTTGAGTGGTCTTTTCTTAACAATCCTTTTAAGGCTGCGGTTATCCCAGGTGCTTGTGCACCTTTTTCTACCACACTTTTTCCATCCACTCAACGTTCCATTAATATGCTTAGATACAGCACTCTGTGAACAGCCAGCTTCTTACCCTTCTTGTGGAGTGTGTTAATGACAGCCTTCTGGACATCTGTCACATCAACAGTGTTCCCCATAATTGTGGAGCCTACTGAAACAGACTAAGGGACCATTTTAAATGCTTAGGAAACCTTTGCAGGTGTTTTTTGTTATTCTAATTTACTGAGGTAATGACTTTTGGGTTTTCATTGGCTTTAAGCCATAATCAACAAAATTAACAGAAATAAGGGCAGAGGGGGCCCACATTGGGCCCTGTCTCTTCTGCTCATCAGGCCCCAGTGGCAGCCTTCTGCCAGTGCAGTAACTGAACCTGCGTACGAGACACAAGCTCGGTTAAATTCTATTGCCGTGCAGGCCCGCACGGCAATAGTTAAAAGCCGCCAGCCAATCGAAGGCTGTCAGCTGATGTCATACGCCAGCGACGTGCGCACTGACATCATTGTGCACGCTTGAACTGCTTGAGGCGGAACTTTGGCGTTGGAGCGAGGACAGTTAAGGAGAAAGGCTTTTTATTTTTATTGAAAGCGACACAGGGGCAGGATGGGAGTCACAGGGGCAGGAGGGAGACACAGGGCAGGATGGAAGACAAGGGGCAGGATGGAGACAGATGGGGCAGGATGGAGACAGATGGTGCGGTCAGGTAAGGAGAAAGGTTTTTTTATTCTTATTGAAAGCGGCAAGCTGCAAGCCACAATATGTTTCGACAGCAGGATGGAGACACAGGGGGCAGGATGGAGATACAGGGGGCAGGATGTTAACATGGGGCAGGATGAAGACAGGTGGGGCAGGATCATGGTGCAGGATGGAGACCGATGGGGCAGGATCATGGGGCAGGATGGAGACAAATGGGACAGCATCATGGGGCAGGATGAAGACATGGGCAGGATGGAGACACATGGTGCAAGATCGTGGGCAGGAAGGATACAGTGGAGACAAATGGGGCAGATGGGGCATGATCACAGGGCAGATGG
This sequence comes from Ranitomeya imitator, assembly GCF_032444005.1. Taxonomy (NCBI): domain Eukaryota; kingdom Metazoa; phylum Chordata; class Amphibia; order Anura; family Dendrobatidae; genus Ranitomeya; species Ranitomeya imitator. The sequence goes on along the minus strand of NC_091285.1, from coordinate 488,865,751 downwards.
GGCAGGATCATGGGACAGATGGGGCAGGATCACGGGACAGATGGGGCAGGATCATGGGACAGATGGGGCAGGATGGGACATCAAATGGGGCAGAATGGATACTCATGAGGGCAGGATTGGAGAATATATGGGGCCAGGATGGGAGAATATATGGCTGGAGCCAGGATTAGGGAAACTGCTTGTACCTGTGAATCTCCTTTTTAGAGTTCTCAGTGAACATGATGATTCGGTCTAGGCAGGACTGCGCAGTAATAAAGCCATAGCATATCTTCTTACTCTGTGTTTTTAATGGTCAGGGGGTACATCAGCATGTCCGGGAGTAAGTAGCTGCCTGCAGTGTCTGTGCGCATTTTAAAACCTCTCATACTCATACGTCAGGGTCTCTCTAACCATTGACGATTCCCAGTAGACCATAGACTCATTTTATCACTGATTTACCTGTGTCATTTTTGTGATGTGAACAGATTCAGTAAAATGTAATATTTGATTGTGCTACATACTTTACCTAATGCCAAGACATGGGGCAAATTTTAATCAGAGAGATTGTAAAACTACATGGGATCCCTAAACCGATATGGTTTCTGACTGTGGGATTTATTTCCAAATTTTGGAGGATGTTTTGCACTCGTTTGGAGATCATTTGTCATTCTATTCAGCATTTCACCCGGAGTCCAATTGGCAAACGGAAAGGGTTAGCCAGAATCTTGAGACTTATCTTAGGTGTTTTGTGTCTGAGAATCGGGAGGATTGGGTTTTTTACTTACCTCTATCTAAATTGACCGTAAATAATCATAGTCATGCATCTACTGCTAAGTTCCCGTTTTTGGGGCATATGGGTTTCATCCTCAGTTCAGCTCATTTAATAGGAATCATTCTTCTGGAATACTCGAAGAAGAATGGTTTTCAACATCAATTACATGTGTGGCAAGGGGTTCTGGGTAATTTGAGGAAGATTGGGACCAAATATAAAAGTACAGCTGTTTGGAGATGTTTGGTGGGTCTGGACCTGTGTGATGGTGACTTGGTGTGGTTGTCTTCAAGGAACATTAAGTTGTAGGTTCTCTCCTGGAAACTGGGCCCCAGGTTCATCGGTCCTTATAAGCTTGTGACCATCGTCAATCCTGTAGCATTCCGCATTACTTTGCCGCCCACTTTTAGGATCCATAATGTGACTCATCGATCTCTACTCAAAAAACACCTTGCGTCCTCTGCACCATCACTGCTACTGCCATCTCCGGTCATTGTGGATGGAAATTTGGCATTTCAGATAGCTAAGATTTGTTGATTCTCACTTAGTTTGTCGGTCACTGCAGTATCTGGTACACTGGAAGGGATCCTGAAGAGAGGATATGGGTACCAGCATCTGATGCCCATGCGGCCAGGCTGATCTGGTCTTTTCAAGTGGCACACCCTGATAAACTGGGTTCTGAGGTTCCAGAGGTCTCTCGTAGAAGGGGGGTACTGTCACGGGTTTATCGTGACAGAGAGGAGCCAGAAGACCGCAACTATTGATTTCTCCTACTTATGCACTAATTAGAAGCACTTACATTTATATTAAATGATGTAAGTTTCTTTTAGCAGTGGAGGGGTTAATCTGCTCAGTTGAGAGCTCCTATAATGTCTCAAGCAGCAGGGGTGCATGAGATCACCAGGGCTCATCAGCTGCTGAACTCTGGTGGCAGCTCAGCACCACACACTGCAGGAGTGATTACACTCTCCTGTCATTGTGTGGCCAGCAGCTGGGTAGAGCAGTCACGTCATGTGACATGACTGCTCTACAAGTAATCTGAATCGTCGCGGGACAGTATGGATTACAGCGGATAGGTGATAGTTATAAAGTTTTATTATTATTTCTCTTTTCCAGGTGACATGGGCATCTGGGATTAGGCGTTAAAGAGAGTATATAATTTTTTTTTATTTTTTACAGAAGACAAAGAACTTCAGAGATTAAGTGTAAGGTGAGTATGTACAGTGTTTTTATTTCAATTTGTATTTCTTTACTTAATTTTTTTTCTTTACTTTAAGCATAGGTGCCGGCTGATTACTGTGCCCATTAGCTGCCTCCTGTTCCCGCTGTTATCAGAGACAGAAGGTGTAGGCTGATGGGAGTAGTAGTCTCTCATCAGCCGATGCTTGTGACCCACGATACACTTTTTACCGTGGGTCACGGTCACAGCTACGGGGTCACACTGACAACATGACCCCTCAGCACTCTGGCTGATGCCAACGATCTTACTGGTGGTAACGTTACCGCTGATCAGAGCTGCCATGTGCACACAGCCTTAGTAAACTAAATCATTTTACCAAACTTTGGTGGAATTTAGCCGATTTTGAGTAAAATGCTCAGGAATCTGAGCATGAATCCGAATGTGCAAAGTTTGTGCCGACTTTGAGATTGGCGAACGTTTTCTGAACAGTTCGATCATGTCTAATCGGTTCAACATCAGCCATTCTCCAAATGTGGAGCACCAACCCTGTTACAAAAGAGTCTAAGAATTTTACAAGAATATCACACATATCACTACATCACTTTGTTAAGATAATATAAAAAGATGTATATATAATTACTAGATTGTGGCCCGATTCTAACGCATCGGGTATTCTAGAATATGCATGTCCCCGTAGTATATGGACAATGATGATTCCAGAATTCGCGGCAGACTGTGCCTGTCGCTGATTGGTCGAGGCAACCCTTATGACATCATCGTCGCCATGGCAACCATTATGACATCTTTCTGTGCCCGTCGCTGAATCAGAAACGTGGGATTTCTACGTCCTTTATGACATCATCGTCGCTGTGCCCGTTGCTGATTGGTCGAGGCCTGGCGGCCTCGACCAATCAGAGACGCGGGATTTCCAGGACAGACAGACAGACAGACAGACAAACGGAAAAACCCTTAGACAATTATATATATAGATTGGATTTATAATATTCTCTATATGATTTATATATACAGTATATTATATACATATTACAGTCAACAGCAAAGGGGTAACAATGTTTTGAACTTTTGATTTTCAGGCTCCATATCTCTTTATCCACTTCTGATTTGAACTATATTCTGCCATTATTGTATAAACAATTATCTTGGATATCTCATACTTAAATATGACCTGCAACTATTTAGTATATGAATAGTTATGCAGGTTCTTGTCATGCTGCTGTTTTCCTCCTAAAGATCTAAAATTATTTTTTATTATTTTGTTAGCATTTTGTAAATCCACCTTTGGCTTATAACACTGCCTAAATCCTTCTGGGCATGCTCTCAGTCAGATTCAAACATGTGTCTTCCAAAATTTGATCTCAGGTCACTTCTACCCGTTCTCAAAGTTGGTGCATGCTGGTATACTCACTTGAGTATGTATACAGCCTTTTCTTCAATTCTACCCACAAGTGTTTGATTGGCTTGATGTCTGGGGTCTGTGAGGGCCATTTTAGTACCTCTACTTTATTGTCATTGAACCATTTCTTTGCCAGTCCAGACGTATGCTTCGTGTTGTTGTCCTGTTGGAACACTTTGTCATCCTTTTCATACACATAGTGCTTGAGTGTACGAAGTAACTCATCTTGTAGGATACTCACATATAGCTCAGTATTGAGACCACCATCAATCACCATTGCCGTGTTTGTCAGGCCAAAACCGATATATTTTGGCATGAGCCGACTTGTTTACTCCTATATTTTGCCTGGATGTTCACCTTTTGGCTTCTGAATGGATGGACAAACTTCTTCTCGTATTCTCTCACTGTCATGCCACTCACATGATGCAGTTTGACAATTTTCTTGGTTCTTGGTTCTCTTTTCTTGGGAAATTTTCTTCATGGCTGCTCTTTGATTCGAACCAATGACCTTTCACTTGGGAATCAACCTAGTAATACACTGAGCTATTAGAGAAAGGAAGAACAGGTTGTGCTTTGTAGTATTCAGGTAGAAAAATAATTTTCCACCACTAGGCTCATAACAATAACAATGCAGTGACATGACAAGAATCTACACAACTAATCATATGCTAAATAGTTGCAGGTCAAATTTAAGTATGAAATATCCAAGATATTTGTCAATAAAATGATAGCAGTCTCAATTTCAAAGCAGAAGTGGATAATGAGATATGGAGCCTGAAAGTCAAAAGTTCAAATCATGGTTACCCTTTTGCTCTTCACTGCATATCTATATATATAATTGTCTAAGGGTTTTTCCGTCTGTCTGTCTGTCTTTCTGTCTGTCTGTCTGTCTGTCCTGGAAATGCTGCTCATTTGGGTGCATGATAAGGTAACATGAGAACAATTTCCAGTTAAACGTCCAGACTTGCTTATTGATCCTTCATAGACCATATCAAAAATAAAGGAAAATAAGTATCCTTTCGGTGCAGGTAAAACAAAGTAAACAGTTCCAACAAAGTCACTTTAGAGACAGTCCAGGACACACAGGCTGGCTAACATCCAGCATACTGGATCAGTCTGGAGACATCACACAGGAGGTATTCTTACTTCATAACACAGATGCCATGTGTCAGATGAACAGATTCTCTTTTATTTTGTGAACCACACCCTGGGTGGAGATATGGTGAACAGCCTACCTGCCCTAACTCTCCAGCAGCTTAGCATTAGAGCTTGACCTAACATGGCTGAATGTGCACCTCTGTGATACATGATACATATCTCTCATCCTCATTGGGTTCGGCAGTCACCTTACAAATATACAATGTTCTTTTTTTCACATTGTCATTTCTCTTTTTGAAAGTACGGGATAAATGATAAACTATTGTAATGCTGACATCTAGTGGTCAAGCAGCTTACATTACATACCAGTCCCAAACACCATTTACCGGTAATTTTACAGCTTACAAAGTGTTATGACTGGACTGTAACACTCACACGGGGATGAACAAACCAGGTGAGATGTTCTACCTGCACACCACAGGTAACTGTGCAGACTAAACAAATCCTTAACTTGAATCTGATTGGTCTCTATCTGACCACAGAGATTGGCACCCTAAAATTAGGCTACGGCATGCCACACTCAATGTCGGCTGACCCCTATAGTCCTTAACTGCACACTCAATTACACACAGAATGTACCCCAAAACAACAACAACAGAAGACAGTCCACACAGACAGAGGGTGAGACATAGGGCTAAGAACGGGTTCACACAGTCACACATGAAAGACGGAAGAAAATAAGGAACCCAAAAAGACTCTCGGTATACATGGAAACCCCAAGACCCTAAATGTAAGAAAATGGGAAAAGTGCTGGGAAGGGGAACATGCAAACAAACCACAGGAGAAGCAATAGACAACACATCAGCAAGATAACACTTCAGTGGGGAACTGGGTCTCCAAACATCCATCTACCTTGGAATATAGCCAGCAATGACTGCATGTGCCAGGAGAGTATAAAAAGCCCATCCAAAGATGTGATCGGACAAACCAAAGGAGGAAGAGAAAAACCTCTACACAGAAGAAAAACAGCAAATCAAAAGAAAGACATTATCAGCAGTTGGGCAGAGACAACACAGGCTGTGGTCCAACAGAGAAGGAAACCAACCCATAGCCAGAGGTCACCGGATTGAGCAGCTGACTCAAGGCATGACACCATGAAATGTCCTAATCAATTTTAATAGCTAATGATAAAGACAGATAGTGTTACTACACTGTATTTAATGTACTCTTTTACACAACTCATACAATCTGTGGTTAAACTATATTTAAATGCACTTTGGCTCTTCTTTCCAGTACATTGTGAGTGCGAGTTTAAACCAACAATAACAGAAAAATGGTAATTTATGTGAATGTTTTCTAGGTTAGATACACATATGTACAGTGCAGTCCACTGGATGCATACGCTTGAATTTTAAAAACCTCTATTCTGATTTATGGCAGATAAATGAGCACGGCATGGTAAAACATGTCCTTTTGAGTACATGTTGTTAGAATGCAATATGTTGGATGTAAACTATTTGGATGCACATAATAATGTAGTTGACCATGCACTTCATGTTTTTATTTCATTATTCTCAGTGAAAAGTGATATGAAAGTGTCACAGCATCACTCGCGATGTATTTGAGGGGAGATATGTGTCGCTAAAATTGCTATCTTTTGTGATGTGAAACCCAGAAGCTTCTCTCCACCATGCTATGTGATGAGTGGTTAATCGGCCATGACAAGGGTTGGGATTTTTGGGAACAGGTGTAAGAGATGGGCGGGATGCCTATTCATCATATCTCCACCTCAAGAGTGTGGTCAGGGAAGTTAAATGTTCAGCTACTGAGTTTTTTTCCCTGCTGTGATTAAAGCTATGTGCACACGTTCAGGATTTTTCGTGTTTTTTCACGCTTTTTCGGCCATTTACGGCTGAAAAAAATGTTTAAAAAGCACTTACATTAAGCATTCCATCATTTTAATGCATTCTGCAATTTTTGTCAGCGAAAAAAAACACATCGCGGTAAAAAACACAGCATGTTCTTTAATTTTGTGGTTTTTTCACGTGTTTGCAGCTATATTATTGCATTGGGAAGCTCCGAAAAAAAACGCAAAAAAATCAGCAAAAAAAGCGCACAAAATGCTATAAAAATGCAATAAAAACGAGAGCGGATTTGCTGCAGAAAGAGTCTGGTTTTGTTCAGGAAAATTCTGCTGACATTCCTAAACGTGTGCACATAGCCTTACCGTTTCCTGAGTGCGCTAATCCCGCAGGCATATGGACTGTGCTATAAGTTGTCTTTTGTTTTGCTGTTATGCCAGAAATGAATATGAATATGCTTTATTACATCAAGTGCTCAAGACAGGATATAAAAAGTGATCAGTACAGATTACAGAACACGCGCCATCAACGCGTTTCAGGTGAATGCGCACCCTTAATCATGAATAATGATTAAGCACAGGCAGCACGGTGGCTCAGTGGTTAGCACAGCAGCCTTGCAGCGCTGGAATCCTGGGTTCAAATCCCACCAAGGACAACATCTGCAAGGAGTTTGTATGTTTGCATGGGTTTCCTCTGGGTTCTCCAGTTTCCTCCCACATTCCAAAGACATACTGAAAGGGAATTTAGAATGTGAGCCCCATCGGGGGCAATGATGATAATGTGTGCAAACTGTAAAGCGCTGCGGAATATGTTAGCGATAAAAAAAGAAAGAAAGAATAATGGGAATATTTGATAGTCTCTTTAACTAGTATGTCTTAGACAAGTGAGGCATGGAATGGACCGTTAGCATACCTGTGGTGACCTCACTGTAGATTTTTGACACATGATGTTTCAACATGTTCAGGTTTGTGTTTTGCTTTATTTATTTTTAACAGGTTCTGCAAAAAAACCCTAACTACAATTTGTCTGTAGTAACCGTCCGCTTCCAATTTTAACCCTGTGTTATGTGTACTTTTTCTACCTGGGTGTTTTTTTTTTAGTAACTCCGGTTGCCCTTTCCCTTATTGCCCACTACAATAACTCCACACTAGCGTATTCTCTCTTCATGCCCATTAGATAGTGAAAAGTAAATTGTATTCAACTGCAAGCATTACAAGAGTTTAGAGAGAAGAGCAATCATCACAAATGATAAACGCAATACAACCAATTTCATGTTTTAGAAAAACAACTGTCTTGCAGCCCCTGGCTTTGTGTTTCAAGAAAGAATGACACAAGAAACATTTATTTCATTCCACACAATAATTCACCACAATCAAAGAGAGCACGGCAAGGGCAATGCCATCTCCCAGCTGCTGATTACATCAAAGCTTTGCAGCAAAAATTCAATTTTATGATGTTAATCTTAGCCTGCCACTCAGAAATTTTCTCTCAGGGATATGATTTTTCTTGGGATTTCATTTTAAGAATGATTTTCTTCGTCTGCAATCAATAAAGATATGTTTTCATCAAAAGACTCTATCTTGGCAAAATTCAATTGGCCATTTCAATCCCTTATGGTGACACAATATTAATTAAAATGGTTTATGTTGAACGTAAAGGGGGAAATTGGGTAGTGGAGCACACAATCACTTCATACGAGTACAAACTCTACAAGATCTCTTCACGAGCACATGTGGCTAAGTGGCTTGTAAAGAGCTTGTCAGACTTCATCCAGCACACAGGACTAATGCCAGCAATTTCCTAATCATCCCACCAATGGTCTTTCTTCCCACAAAAAATCAACTCATTTCTGCCGAAGTTGATTTACTGTTGCTTTCTTGCCATACATTGTTCCAAAATGAACAGACATCAATCAATGGATCTCTGATTTAGGACCATTAGCAGTCATGCCACAGGTGTGAGCAGGCCGGGTCAGGACAGAGTGCAGTAGAAGGTAGGCGACCATCTCACAGCAGGAAGGGGTGCAATTATATTGAAAAAGAAAATATTCATTGAGATGTAAAACCACAAAGGGTTTTCAAGAGCCTGTCCATGTCCTTATCTGCCATTAGCATATCATTCATAGTAGACCACAGCATCCAAGATTATTGTGCACGAATAGGATCCTACATCTAACAGAACATCAGACCAAGTGTCATCAGATTTTGGTCAGAGTTTTAGGGGTCTTTTTCCTGATGAGAAAATAAAAGAAAGTTTATCCACCTTCTCCTATCTATAAATCAGTGACAACACTGATGGCATCCGAATGCTGTCAGATGTTTTCACTGACCCATGGACTTTCATTGCCGATTTTGATCCAACACTCTGATCAATATTTGAAATGTCTCTATGATTTTGCATGAACCTCTCAATCAGACATTGGACCAGCCCCATAGAGCATCAGAGGTACAAAGACTATCTGTGAAAAACTGGCATCTGAACATGCATAGAAGGGAATCTGTCAAGTAATGTTTGTGCAATGTACTAATAGTATCCTGAAATAGGACTTGGGCAGCCCTTTGAGGATAAGTAACTTTAATTTCTGTACGTGTTGCTGTAATGGCTGGAAACTGTGTATGATTGTCTATGTCGTTTTGGTTGGTTACTTCAATCTTCATCAGATACGGATTGTGTAGATTGAATGATCAGCAGAGCTACCATAGAAGGCACGCAGGGGGAAATGTATGTTCGCAATGGAACGAGCGCATGTCAAAGAATCTAGTTCTTCATTAACATATCATTATCAATAATGGAACCGATTATTGGTCTCTTAAACAACCAGCAGACTGTGCTATTCCATAGAGCAGAAAACAAGGTGCACTCATTTTTATGAGCCTTAGCGAGGCCAAAAGGACCTTCTTCTGGCCTTCATCAGATGACTACCAATCCTATGGATCCAAAGACATAGGTGTTTGATAAGTTTGATAAAGGGAAAACTCATTTAAGTCTCCCGTTAGACCCATGTTAATGGTTATATAATTCTCCAGTAAATAGTATGAAATGAAAATAGTTCTGATTTATTGCTACTACTTATTTTCCCATCTTTTGCCTGCATTAGTTTTTATACAAGAGGTCCATTGTCTGAATGACACAGAAAAAAGGACATATTAGAAATCCCCAGAAAGGTGATAGGTAAAATCAATTTATCAGGTCCAAGATTCTCAACAAAAAGTGTTTTTCATCAGTGAAGCGAATTTTAAAGGATTCTCTAGTGTAAAATCTGTCACATGGCCTGACAAAAAGCCAGAAAACACTAAGCCCGAGGTTGCCTATGGAATACACAAACATGAGACTTCATTTGTAGAGTAGTTTGGAAAAAGCACAAAAATAATACCCAAGCACAGAATTGCTAATATTATGTATGGTTTGTCTACTGATTTAATCTGGATATATGAGTCACAAGAAAATCTACTACTAAGGCCTTCACACATCCATTTTTTATGTCCTTATGTGATCCGTTTTTTAAGGACCTCAAATACAGACACAGACACATGCACATCCATTGTATTCAATGGTGGTGCACACATATCAGATTTTCCACACGGACTCCACGTCGTTTCTTTTATTTATTTATTTAATGCGTTGACTACAACTATCATCAGCGTTGTCTGGTCTCTCTGATTGCAGGGAGACCAGGCGAGGATGATAACAGTTGTAATTAGTGTGATTCCCAGGCGTCGGGTGCTGACTACAACTGTCATCAGCATCGCCTGTTCTCAGGGAGACCAATCAAGGAGTTGTAGTCAGCACTCGGCGCCTGGAAACTGTACTGCTTTTTCCAAGCCACTGATACGCTGATGTCAGCCGTGTGTCACCAATGTGTACGTGTGCAGGATGTTCTGCGGAACGTGCTGCCGGAAAAGAACAGACATGTCTATGTGTTTTGCACGTGGTCCGTGTGAACACACTGACATGTGCGCAGACACATATATTTGAATGGGTCTGCGTGTCTAAGGGTCTCCAGTACATGTGGAAATTGTCACCACACGTACTGGAGACATGTGTGAAGGAAGCTTCACAAGTAGAATGCCCGTCAATTACATTCAATTATTCAGAAGGGATGTCTTCCCCGATTAGCATTATCTTACCTTATCTTCTACATCCAGCCCACACTACTATGATGACTTATAATGGCTGAAGATTTGCTAGACCCACCTCCAATTCAGACCTGAAACCAGAACCTAAATCATTAGAGACACCAGACTAATATCCTAAATGAAACCAGACAAATCAGAAATATAATTAGCCCTAAATAAAATTAGATGCTAGACCAAACTGGTAAATAAATTTGGACTCCAGAGTGTGACCCAAAAATAAAACTAGACCCCAAGACAGACTCCTAAATAAATTCAGACTCCAAACCACTACACTGTTTAAGTGAATTCAGACCAACTCCATCCTAAATTCAGACACCAGACATCAAAATACAGTAGATCCCCAATTAGCTTCAAAAATAATCAGGAGTTCAGACCAACCCCAAAATAAAATAAACTCCTATGCTAAAACAAAATCCAGACAGACTAAACATAAATTTAGATTCTGACCAAAACCATTAATAAATTCAAGACCGCAGGCCATACCCTACATCAGCGTTGCACATGATGTCATTATGTGTGGCTCTCCACCATATGGACAGAAACATGTTGACTGACAGGTTAGCTACATGTGAGCAGCCTGTGTGCACTAGAGGAACTTTTCCCATTCTAATTAGATGGGGATGCAATCAAAGAGTATTTGACGTGGTTTTTGATGTGGATTTAGGAGCACAATCTATTTTTCAATTCTCATAAAATACTTTGAATGTACCATGAGAGGGCTGAGTTGGGGAGTTAATAGTCCTATAAGTAGAATTCGCACCTAACATACATTTATTGTTTATAATTTTGATATGCCATAAATGTGACAGAAGGTAATATGCCTTTAATTTTCAGTGTGGCCCCCGGATTGGTTTAGTAGGACAATGTGTTCCCTGGACCAAAAAAGGTTAGTCACCCTTGCCCTACATAAATACACCAGATTCTTAGATAAATTAAAACCCAGGACCAGAAAACTACAATAAATTCAGACCCTAGAACAGACCCTAAAAAAGCTAAAACCCCCAGATCCCTTAATACACTAAGACATCAGACCAAAACTCAGATCACAGCCTCAACTAGACTCCCGAATAAACATTGACCCCAGAACAAATCTATAAATAGGTTCCAGATAAGTCCTATAACAAAAAATCAGACTTCAGTCCAGACGACAAAATAAATACAGACCTCAAACCAAAACAGAACCACTTATATATACATCTAATTAAAAGAATATATGTCTAACCCAAAACTTGTGTGCTGATCGTACCTTATGAGATGTATCAGTGCTCTGTCCTCATCATTCGTGCTTACTGTAGCTGTATGGATGTCCCTGAAGAGTAAAACCTGATGTTCTAGCTTGCAGTGTTTTGGGTTACACTAGAATAAGAGCAGTCATGTTGTCAGGCTAAACACACACCTCATCAGACACAAAACAGAGACAAAGAGACATCCAACATTAACTCTTCATTTATGGTATTCGCTGACCTCAGAGAGAATTCTTAACAGTTATTGGCATTAGAATCACATATACCTTTAGGAAACCCTAAGGCCTCCCTTGCCCCCACTGGCGTTAGACACAGCTGAGTGCTAGCCCATGTTTAATCAGATAGTAGTTGGCCCAATATTACACTGTGGGGCAGTGCACATCTGGGATTTTTTTTCCTTTTGAAGATTCGGAAAGAGAGAACAATCACAGCATGATTAGATGTCATCGAAGTGCAATCCGATGTACACGGACAAAGACAACAGAGAAGATGGAGAAATTAAATTCTCTGTCTTCTCCGAACCTGTAATTCTATTCTCACACTAACATGACACTCAGGTCAAACTCTGACAGACTTTGAGCCAAGTGTCATTAGCATAATCAGCTCAATTCTTTTGTATGAGAGAATATACGTCAGTGTGAGCCTTTAGAGTAAAATTTTTTCTCCCTGCTTACTGGCATCAGGTGCCACTGTTAGGGGGCACTATGGCCTGACTGTCATTCTCTTGGACAGCTTTGAGTATATTTCACTTTATAGAAGTGAAGTGATAATGTACATAGTGATTCAAATCCACAAAACATCTGAACATTGGCGACAAAGAGATAGGTGAGGATTTTTATAGTTACATCATTGTGGAGCTAAGCCATACACATCTCCTATTATTATATCGAGCTGAGCCAGGGCGGCACAGTAACATGTGGCATGCGACACTGAAGTCGCAGTATCACAATGCAACATTTAATCTAAGAACTTCCTGCGGTGTCGCCTTGCGACCTGCGACCGACAGCGCCTGTGACAGAGTGTTGAATATTCTGTCACTGGTTGCAAAAGTCAGATATGACTAACTTGTCATAAACTTCAATGCAAGTCGCACATAACATGCAACTTATCTGCAACTTGGCTGGTTTACTTACAGCAGAATTCAGAGTCAACATTTCAGAGAACTACTGTCGCGCGATCTGTCACCATGTAGCCGCAGCCTAGATTAAAAAAAAAGAATAATTTGAGATAAGTTTTGCTATCACTTGCACATACTTTTTTCTACTAAAATTGCAGTACTAAAATGAATAGTACATTTTTAACCTGCAATTATTATTATCGTTATTTAATGGCCTTCAACACAAACTCGAGTTATGGTGACTTGATGGTTGATGGCTCTGTAGGAAAATCAATCTTGCGCAAGTCTAGATAGGCCCACCAGGATTTTTTCTGCAGTTACCTGGAATGTATCACACCATCGGGTTGCTGGTCTTCTTTGCCTTGTTCCTTCTATTGTTCTGACTATGATATACTTCTCCAGTGATTGCTCTATTCGTATGATGTTTCCAAAGTAGGCAAGTTGTAGCTTGGAGATCCTTCCTTCAAGAGACATGTCTTTATTTTGTTCTAAAATTGATTTTGTTTCTTCTTTTTGCCATTCACAGTATTGAAGGCATCTTCTCCAGCACCAAATTTCGAAGGCATTGATTCTTCTTCGGTTTTGTTCCTTTATTGTCTATGTTGCGCATCTACGTGTTACTACAGAACAGACAAGACTATGTAGTTTTCATCACCAGTGAAATGCTCAATTTGAAAACCTTGCCCAGTGACTTCATTGTTGATTTGCCCATAGCTATTCTCCTATTGACTTCTGATGTCGTCACTGCATCTTGAGTGATCAATGATCCAAGTATGTTGAAATCCTTTACAATTTCCAGTTCGTTTTTATCCATCTCAAATGTGTCCTGGTCATACCTGGTAGTAGTCAATATCTTTGTCTTCTTTGTATTGGGTAGGAGTCCCATGTTCGAGGTTTCCATCTCTATGATCCATAATTAGTCCTTCATTCAATCTACTTAAGCATATTTAAGATTGTTGATAATGCATTCAGCAATTTTGATTCCTTATTCTTTTACAGCAAGTCCAGCCCTTCTGAAACTAGCTTCTGAATTCTTCATATAAATTGAAGAGAAATGATGACAGGATACAGCCTTGTTTGCTTGTCTGACAACTAGCTCAATAGCTCTACTTTGAACCATGCCATGTCGCCGTGGTCTGTTCAGACGGTTGCTTCTAGGTCTACGTAAAGCTTCTTAGTAAGACTGATCAGATAGCTCAGCACACTCATCCTTCCTGGTATTCCAAAGTTTTGGGTAATCAACACAGTCAAATGCTTTGCTGTAGTTGATGAAGCAAAAATAGGTCTCCTTGTTGTATTCTTGGGCCTTTTCCATTATCCATCTAATGTTACCAATTACATTTCATGTTCCCTTTGCCATTTATGAATCCTGCTTGTTCCTCTGGCAGCTCTTTGTCAAAGTAAGGCTTTAGCCATCTTTGTAGGATCTTTAGCAGTACTTTGCTGGCATTGGGTATGAGCGCAATAGTCTGTAGCATACAGTTAGTAGCATAGTCTCCATAGTGTACATAATTTTTCAGGCTTTCCTACCTCCTTGTCAAGTGAGATAAATCAGTTGTACAGGCTACAGACCATTCCAAAAAGCTTCAGCTTAATTGGTTAAATGGAAGTTGCAAGCGATTTGTTGCCTAGTTCATTTGCACAACTTGACTCTAATCTTTGCTGTGAAAAGTTCATGATCAGCTCCACAATAAGCTCCTTGCCTTGTTTTCACAGTAATGATCGACGACCTCCATCTTTGGCCAACACATATAAAGTAATTTTGATTCTTATAGACCAAATTTGGTGATCATATGTGGAGTATCTGTTTGTGATTTTGAAAGGTGTTCATGGTGGACAGTTGATTTGTAGTACAAAAGTCAATGAATCTACCTGCAATCACTTTGACTCAAACAGGAGAAAACTGACAGCAATGTCCTAATATCACTGTATTAACCTCTTCACACGGCCCTTGATGTATCCCCTACATCAAAAGATGTGTCCCTGCCTATCCCACATCTTTCACCACACATGATGGCTGATTTAATCAGCCATAATGTACCTTTAACAGCTGAAGGTGGAGTGGAGCTGTCAGTCTCTGACAGTGGCATATAACATTCCACACTTCCACACCCTTGATGTGATTACGGGGCATTGATGGGTTGCTATGACAGCCAGGGGTCTTCATAAGAGCCCTGTGCCTGTCATTACAACACACTTATGAATGCCGACTCTTGGCCGGCATTCATAGGAGATAGTCAGTTTCACTATACAGAGCAGTGCTGAAGCACTGCTGTCTATAGTACAAGCGATATGACGATCGCAGCTTCAAGTTCTCTAAAAAGATTATTAAATACAGTAAAAAGTGAAAAAAATCTGAAAAAAATTAAAAAGCACAAAAGTTCAAATCATCCCCATTTTGCCTCCATAAAAATAAAATAAAACAAAATAAAAACATACATAACTGGCATTACTGTGTTAATAAAAGTCTGATCTATTAAAATGTAAAATAAATTAATCAGATTCATAAACAGCGTACTGAAAAAAAAATCAAAACGAGGCCATCAACACATTATATCTATCCTAAAATAGTATCAGTAAAAATATCAGCTCAGGGCACAAAAATGAAGCCATCATACAGCTCTGGATCCCGAAAAATGAAAATGTTGTAGGTCTGGTAAAATGGTGAAATAAGCCATTTTTTCTTACACAAAGCGGTGTTGCGACTGCTGTCGGGTGTCACAGGACGAGGGGCTCCCTCCCTGTCCCTAACGCTAGGGGCGCCCTAGCTCACCCTGTTCCCCAGACTAATTCTGATGGTAAAGACGCTGGTGCTATGTACCTTGCCTTGGCTCCTGATTTTGCCCTCAGACTGTATCCTTCCCCCACCCAGGGAAAAGGGGAGTAGTAGTGTACTGTAATACACCAACCAGACTAACAAGGTTAAACGAACAGGGATAAAAGAAAATACCAATCATACAAATATATTCACACAAACAGCAGAAGTAAACACCATGGAGTGGAGAATGGGGTTAAATCAAAGTAAGAGAAGAAAAGGAATTTCCAATAACAACCACCAGCCATGTAGGAAATGTTTGCTTTGACAATGAGTGCTAGCCAGGGCCCAGTTTATATAGGAGATAGGGGTGGCTAACAGTGCACAGCTGAGAGCATTAATGTAAGAAAGCTTCCACGAGCTCTCAACTGAGCAGATTAACCCCTGCACTGCTAAAATAAACTTATGCCATTTAATGTGAAGGTGAAGTGCTTCTAATCAGTGCAGGAGTAGGAGAAATCAGAAAGTGCGGTCTTTTGGCTTCTCTCTGTCACCAGATTCTTCATTTGATTGCATCAAATCCTATTGGTGATCCTGCAGCGGTCTTCACATGCTTTATACAGGAGTTGTGACTGTCACAACCCTATCAGGTGAGCGGATTTCTTAAAGGGAACTGCGCAACTGCTAAGAAAGAGCGCGATCTGTGCGATTCACAGATCGCGTTTACGACAGACACACCGAGAAGCAGGGGGGAGGAACCGCTATTTGACCACGCCCATCCGACCTGACCAACTTGAGTGACAGGACAAAACGGCCAGTTCACAAAGGTATTTCGGCAGCCTAACGGGGGAATAAAGGCACCAAAAAGGCACTTATGTAAAGCCCAGCTCTGCCCCTATTTCACACTATTTTTATCTAATCTTTAAAAAACGGGGTGACAGGTTCCCTTTAACATCCTACACCCTTTTGCCACCAGAAAAGACCTTAACATGCGCTTCTTTTCTCTCCAGTTTTTCCATTTTTATTTCAAATCTAAATTACATCTCTACATAATAGATCTCTTGACACCTGTATAACCTGTGCTATAAAATGAACACATTTTTTCATTCTGCAAAATGGTGACCAATACACAAAATAAAAAAAAATAAAAAATAAAACATTGGGGGACATTTATCAAGCAAAATGTGCCAAAATGGAGAGATTAAAAAAAAAAAAAAAGTTTCTCCACCTTCTCCATTTTGAAAGTCTGTGAAAATCAGACTGCATTCAGATGTCATTCGAGTGCGTTCTGATTTTTTCATTGACCCATAGACTTGCTTTGACAATTTTTATTTGAAGTTCGGATCAATATCTGACATGTCTCCATGAAACGAGAAAATCACAAATGCCTGAATGGCCCCATCGACTATCACACAGACGTCTGAATGAGCCCTACAATCCTCATTTCCCCCCTAAAAGTAGTGAAAACTTTTTAATAAGTGTTATGTAGCCAAAAGTGTTGCTAATCATAATTCTGTAAAAAAAAAAAGGTTTTTGGAGGAGACGGAAAAATAAAAAAAAAATGTTATGGCTTTTGAAATTCAGGAATGGAAACAATGTGGGCACCCTGTAGGCTGAAGGTAGGCAGCGTCATTGCATGGGTTATCCCTTTCAGAAAATCTTGGTTCTCATTAAAAGAATCGTAGCGGCTGAGCTTACTGATTGGCTTAGCTTACTGGATGAGAGGCCTGGATGTCTATGAGAGGCCTGGATGTCTTATGAGAGGCCTGGATGTCTTCCTGGAGCAGAACAATATTGTATCATACAATTATTAGGTTCTGTAGAAGGACGTAGATCTGGGGATTTATTATGATGGAATATAGGCTGAACTGGATGGACAAATGTCTTTTTTCGGCCTTACTAACTATGTTACTATGTTACTATGTTACTGATTGGCTGAGCTTACTGATTGGCTGAGCTTACTGATTGGCTTGCGCAGGCGTGTACTACGGAGGACAGAGAATGAACTTCAATCCAATATTTCGGCCAGCATGCAGCCAGCGGGTAAGGAAAAGGTGAATCAAACACCTGAAAACTCCGCCCAGATGACCGAAAACCGGTCCCGCCAAATTCAGGTGACAGGTTCCCTTTAATGGCTTTCATATGACTCTGGACATTGGGTCTTTTTGTGGCCCACTTACACATTGCAGCCCCTCATTAAAGGCACACTGGCTACATTTCTTGGGTGCTTACACTATCCTCTGTATTTCTATATCCTTGTTACTTTAGATTGTGAACCTGGAGGTATGCGCGCACTGTAAACAGACAGTGAGAAAGAAGCGTATTTACTGTAAACAGGGCAGACATTATGAATCTGTCCCATGCTTGTAGGCCAAGTGTTACACAATCCATTCTCACACAGCCCTCTTTATCTGCACCTTTAGGATTAGGCTTTGTTGTTTGAGCAGGTTTTTTCCGGTTGCTCATTTAGATCAAATTCTGAAATAAACAGAAATCTAATTATTATAATGTCTCTTTCCTGTAAGTCCATACTTCATGCTAAAGTATGTATGTTGCACTTAATTTTTTTGTATTATATTATATACAGTATATTATATTTTGTGTTGTATATTGTAATACTGTTAATGCAAATTACTAAACACTGAAAAAAATGTCTGATGGGACCTGGGCGCAGGACTTTATAAGGGGTGAATGCTTCTTCTTTTAAATGCTGCAAGTTGTCTGCCATCTGCTGGTAAGTGGACGTATCACACGTATTGTTCCCTTTTCACCTGCAGATGGCAATCATAGTATAGTATTGTATTGTAAAAACTATTGTATTTCTTGATCATGTGGCTATTCCAGGCCTTTTTGATTGCTGTACGAGTATATTTTGGTATACATAATGTCCTGTTAGTGGCTAAGGTCTGTGATTTTCTTATAAGGAGTGACTGCATTAAGTTATATATTACCAGTAGAAATTTCACATTACTTGCTTTGCTGTTTAGTTATTTTATTTTAAAAATATGATTTATTTATGATACAAAAATAATTGGCCATATTTATCAAGTCACATGTGCCACAATCCTGACATAATTTGAGCAAGAAAAGTGTTTTTCACGACTTGCGTCATGTTTATGTGTTTTAGACACTTTTCATGATTTGACAGACAAGAGGACTTAAAGAGGTATGGCTTTTATTTTAAGCCCTTAAGCACCGAGGGTGGTTTGCACGTTAATGACCGTGCCAAGTTTTACAGTTCTGACCACTGTCCTTTTATGAGGTTATAACTCTGGAACGCTTCAACGGATCTTGGCGATTCTGATATTGTTTTCTGGTGAGGTATTGTACTTCATGATAGTGGTAAATATAACTTGCGTTTATTTGTGAAAAAAACTGAAATTTGGGAAAAATTTTGAAAATTTCGCAATTTTCCAACTTTGAATTTTTATGCCCTTAAATCACAGAGAATCACACAAAATAATTAATAAGTAACATTTCCCACATGTCTACTTTACATCAGCACAATTTTGGAACCAAAATTTTTTTTTTTGTTAGGGACTTATAAGGTTTAAAAGTTGACCAGAAATTTCTCACTTTTACAACACCATTTTTTTTAGGGACCACATCTCATTTGAAGTCATTTTGAGGGGTCTATATGATAGAAAACACCCAAGTGTGACACCATTCTAAAAACTGCACCCCTCAAGGTTCTCAAAACCACATTCAAGAAGTTAATTATTAACCCTTCAGGTGTTTCACAGGAATTTTTGGAATGTTTAAATAAAAATGAACTTTTAACTTTTTCACACAAAATTTATTTCAGCTCCAATTTGTTTTATTTTACCAGGGATAACAGTAGAAAATGGACCCCAAAAGTTGTTGTACAATTTGTCCTGAGTACGCTTATACCCCATATGTGGGGGTAAACCACTGTTTGGGCACATGACAGAGCTCGGAAGGAAAGGAGCGCCATTTTACTTTTCAATGCAAAATTGACTGGAATTAAGATGGGACGCCATGTTGCGTTTGGAGAGCTCCTGATGTGGCTAAACATTGAAACCCCCCACAAGTGACACCATTTTGGAAAGTAGACTCCCAAAGGAACTTATCTAGATGTGTGGTGAGCACTTTGACCCACCAAGTGCTTCACAGAAGTTTATAATGCAGAGCCGTAAAAATAAAAAATCATAATTTTTCACAAACATGATCTTTTCGCCACCAATTTTTTATTTTCCCAAGGGTAAGAGAAGAAATAAGACCACAAAAGTTGTTGTGCAATTTGTCCTGAGTACGACTATACCCCATATGTGGGGGTAAACCACTGTTTGGGCGCATAGCAGAGCTCGGAAGGGAAGGAGCGCCATTTTAGTCTTCAATGCAAAATTGACTGGAATTAAGATGGGACGCCATGTTGCGTTTGGAGAGCCCCTGATGTGCCTAAACATTGAAACCCCCCACAAGTGACACCATTTTGGAAAGTAAACTCCCTAAGGAACTTATCTAGATGTGTGGTGAGCACTTTGACCCACCAAGTGCTTCACAGAAGTTTATAATGCAGAGCCGTAAAAATAAAAAATCATATTTTTTCACAAAAATGATTTTTTTGCCCCCAATTTTTTATTTTTCCAAGGGTAAGAGAAGAAATTGGACCCCAAAAGTTGTTGTGCAATTTGTCCTGAGTACGCTGATACCCCATGGCAGAGCCCGGAAGGGAAGGAGCGCCGTTTGACTTTTCAATGCAAAATTGACTGGAATTGAGATGTACACCATGTCACGTTTGGAGAGCCCCTGATGTGCCTAAACATTAAACCCCCCCACAAATAACACCATTTTGGAAAGTAGACCCCCTAAGGAACTTACCTAGATGTGTTTTGAGAGCTTTGAACCCCAAAGTGTTTCACTACAGTTTATAACGCAGAGCCGTGAAAATAAAAATTCTTTTTTTTTCACAAAAATGATTTTTTAGCCCCCAGTTTTGTATTTTCACAAGGGTAACAGGATAAATTGGACACCAATAGTTGTTGACCAATTTGTCCTGAGTACGCTGATACCCGATATGTGGGGGGGAACTGTTATGATCGGGTGTTTTAGGAACAACATGAGACAAGCTCTGAAGGAGGTGGTATCTGTACTGACCGCAGACCCTGAACCTAGCAGCGCAACTAGAAATAGCCGTGGGGGGTACCTGACGCTCCCTAGACCCCTCGGCACAGCCTAAGATCTAACTTCCCCTAAAGATGGAAACAGGAAACCTATCTTGCCTCAGAGAAAATCCCCAAAGGAAAGATAGCCCCCCACAAATATTGACGGTGAGAGGAGGGGAAAATAACATACGCAGAGATTAAATCAGATTTTAGCATAGGAGGCCAGTCTAGCTTGATAGATAGGACAGGAAAGGATACTGTGCGGTCAGTATAAAAACTACAAAACAATCCACACAGAGTTTACAAAATCTCCACACCTGACTAAAGGTGTGGAGGGTAAATCTGCTTCCCAGAGCTTCCAGCTAACAGAAAAAATCCATAATGAAAAGCTGGACAAAAATAGAATGCACAGAACAATAAGTCCACAACATGTGGACTGAAATGAGCAAAGCCAGAACTTATCTTAGCAGAACTGGTCAGGAAACCAGGAGAATCCAAGCAGAGATGTGAATCCAGCCAGAAAACATTGACAAGTGGCATAGGCTGAAGACTAGAGCCAGGTTAAATAGCAGAGCCAGGAGAGACGATTATTGAAAGCAGCTGCTAAAGCTAAACCCAAGGAGCGGCAGTTCCACTCAAAACCACCAGAGGGAGCCCAAGGGCAGAATTCACAAAAGTGCCATTTACAACCACCGGAGGGAGCCCAAGAACGGAATTCACAACAGGGAACCACTGTTTCGGCGCATGGCAGAGCTCGGAAGGGAAAGAGCGCCATTTGGAATGCAGACTTACGGTAGATGGATTGGTCTGCAGGCGTCACGTTGCATTTGCAGAGCCCCTGATGTACCCAAACAGTACAAATTCCCCACAAGTGACCCCATATTGGAAACTAGACCTCCCAAGGAACTGATCTAGATGTGTTGTGAGAACTTTGAACCCCCAAGTGTTTCACTACAGTTTATAACGCAGAGCCGTGAAAATAAAAAATATTTTTTTTTCACAAAAATGATTTTTTGGCCCCCAGTTTTGTATTTTCACAAGGGTAACAGGATAAATTGGACACCAATAGTTGTTGACCAATTTGTCCTGAGTACGCTGATACCCCATATGTGGGGGGAACTACTGTTTGGGCGCATGGCAGAGCTCGGAAGGGAAGGAGCGCCATTTGGAATGCAGACTTAGATGAATTGGTCTGCAGGCGTCACATTGCATTTGCAGAGCCCCTGATGCACCCAAACAGTAGAAATCCCCCACAGGTGACCCCATATTAGAAACTAGACCTTCCAAGGAACTTATCTAGATGTGTTGTGAGAACTTTGAACCCTCAAGTGTTTCACTACAGTTTACAACGCAGAGCCGTGAAAATAAAATATCTTTTTTTCCCACAAAAAGGATATTTAGCCCCCATATTTTTATTTTCCCAAGGATATCAAGAGAACTTGGATCCCAAAAGTTGTTGTCCAATTTGTCCCGAGTACGCTGATGCCCCATATGTTGGGGTAAACCACTGTTTGGGCGCACGGAAGAGCGCGGAGTGGAAGGAGCACTGTTTTACTTTTTCAACGCAGAATTGGTTGGAATTGAGATCAGACGCCATGTCGCGTTTGGAGAGCCCCTGATGTGCCTGAACAGTGGAAACTCCCCAATTCTACCTGAAACCCTAATCCAAACACACCCCTAACCCTAATCCCAATGGTAACCCTAACCACACCCCTAATCCTGACACACCCCTAACTCTAATCCCAACCGTAAATGTAATCCAAACTCTAACCCTAACTTTATCCCCAACCCTAACCCTAACTTTAGCCCCAACCCTAACCCTAACTATAGCCCCAACCCTAACCCTAACTTTAGCTCCAACCCTAGCCCTAACCCTAGCCCTAACCCTAGCCCTAACCCTAACCCTAGCCCTAACCCTTGCCCTAACCCTAACCCCAGCCCTAACCCTAGCCCTAACTCTAGCCCTAACCTCAACCCTAGCCCTAACCTCAACCTTAGCCCTAACCCTAGCCCTAACCCTAGCCCTAACCTTAACCCTAATGGGAAAATGGAAATAAATACATTTTTTTAATTTTATTATTTTTCCATAACTAATGGGGTGATGAAGGGGGGTTTGATTTATAGCGTTTTTTATATTGGATTTTTATGATTGGCAGCTGTAACACACTAAAAGACGCTTTTTATAGCAAAAAAGTTTTTGCATCTCCACATTTTGAGACCTATAATTTTTCCATATTTTGGTCCACAAAGTCATATGAGGTCTTGTTTTTTGTGGGATGAGTTGACGTTTTTATTGGTAACATTTTCGGGCACGTGATATTTTTTGATCGCTTTTTATTCCGATTTTTGTGAGGCAGAATGACCAAAAACCAGCTATTCATGAATTTCTTTTGGGGGAGGCATTTATACCGTTCCACGTTTGGTAAAATTGATAAAGCAGTTTTTTTCTTTGGGTCAGTACGATTACAGCGATATTTCATTTATATCTTTTTTTTATGTTTTGGCGCTTTTATACGATAAAAGCTATTTTATTGAAAAAATAATTATTTTGGCATCGCTTTATTCTGAAGACTATAACTTTTTTATTTTTTTGCTTATGATGCTGTTTGGTGGCTCTTTTTTTGCGGGATAAGATGACGTTTTCAGCGGTACCATGGTTATTTATATCCGTCTTTTTGATCGCGTGTTATTCCACTTTTTGTTCGGCAGTATGATAATAAAGCGTTGTTTTTGGCTCGTTTTTTTTTCTTACGGTGTTCACTGAAGGGGTTAACTAGTGGGACAGTTTTATAGGTTGGGTCTTTACGGACGCGGCAATACTAAATATGTGTACTTTTATTGTTTTGTTTTTTTTATTTAGATAAAGAAATGTATTTATGGGAATAATTTTTTTTTTCTTTATTCAGGAATATTTTTTTATTTTTTTTTTACACATGTGGAATTTTTTTTTTTTTACTTTTTTACTTTGTCCCAGAGGGGGACATCATATATCGCTGATCTGACACTTTGCACAGCAGTCTGTCAGATCAGTGATCTGATTTAGAGCGCTGCAGGCTTACCAGCGCCTGCACTGGACCCGGAAGTAGTCCCTGCAGGACCTGGATGCAGCCCCGTGGCCATTTTGGATCCGGGGCCTGCAGGGATAGGAGGTAAGAGACGCTCGGAGCAACGCGATCACATCGTGTTGCTCCGGGGGTCTCAGGGAAGCACGCAAGGAGCCCCCTCCCTGCGCGATGCTTCCCTATACCGCCGGCACACTGCGATCATGTTTGATCGCGGTGTGCCGGGGGTTAATGTGCCGGGAGCGGTCCGTGACCACTCCTGGCACATAGTGCTGGATGTCAGCTGCGATAGTCAGCTGACACCCGGCCGCGATGGGCCGCGCTCCCCCCGTGAGCACGGCCGATCGCTACGAGTGACGTACTATCCCGTCGGTGGGAATTAAGGCCCACCCCACCTCGACGGATAGTACATCATATGGGATTAAGGGGTTAAAGGAGCACTGCTTAACATAGTATACTGTGCAGCAAATTCTAAGCTGTTATTAAATGATAACTGCTGTAGTGAAGTTCAATAATTGCTTAACAAATGATGCAAGAACATGTGCGTTCACTGTGAGAGGGGCCGCAGCCAACTGTGGGATCCCAGTCCTATCCCTAACAAACAGGCAATCCTGCATTTGTTACACGGCTATCTGACAGCCATGAATTATGCAGCCGTGGGGACTCGAACATATTATCAGAGCCCCGCGATACTCGGATAATACCTGAACATGCTAGGATAACATTATATTTGAGTAGGCGTGTTCATCACTAGTCACTTCATTTGAATGATATGACATATAAATATGGGCATACAGGTTGTAGACTGCTGAAAAGTCCTACTTGTGTGTATCATACTAGATCCCTCATTGTTGAGAAATCATCTTTTATCACTAGTGATGATCGAGTGTATTCAGATAAGGTGTTATCTGAGCATGCTGGAGTACTAATAGAGCTGTGGCTATATGTCTCGTCACTTTTCGACAGCCGCAAAACATGCAGGGATTGCTTATTTATTAGGCAGGCCCTGCAGCCACAGCAACTCTAACATAGCATTAGAGCATGAAGAGGATGCTCTATTAGCCCTTGGGCATGCTCAGATAACACGTTATCCGAGCACACTTGCTCATCACTATTTATTGTTTTATGCTGTCTGTAAGATAACAATGCCTCTTTTCTTCATTATCCTATATTTCTCCTCCCACATCGTCACAGTGTCCCAAAGATATCAGGTGCGAGGCCTAAAATTTGTCACCTGCACAATCTGTCTGCTGTTGCTCCTCTTCGCTGTTCCTCCATCACTTTTGTTTGCACAGGTGCTGGAGAGTCATTGTCACTTCTGCTTGAAGTATTCTCTGGTGCAGAGAACAGGTGCACTTTCGGCTTCCTTTCCACTTCCCTGCATAGTAAAAATGTCATTTCTAACTTTTCTGTGCACCGGAGAACACTGAGAACAGAATTTACAGATACTCTCCGACACCTGCGCAAAACAAAAGTGAAGCCAATGTAAATAGAAGAGCAGAAATTATTGCAATTACACGTTTTGTTATAGACAATAGACATGTTCATATCTATTGCGTGTATTGGTACAACACAAAAAGACAAAGGAAAAAGTCAAATTGGACATAATTTCAACAAAACCCCCAAAGTGGTCCAGACAAAATCGCTGGTATCTTTTCAAAATTGTTGGTTAACAACTTTGTTTCAAGCATGTGATACTCATCCAAATTCACCTTTGGCAAGTAACAGGTGTGGCCATTGCCAATATGAAAATCACACCTGAAACCAGAGAAAAAGGGAAGAAGGTAACTCAATCTTTGAATTGTGTGTCTCTGTGTGCCACACTAAGTTTGAAAAACAGAAAGAGCAGAAAAGAACTATCTGAGGACTTGAGAACCAAAATTGTTGAAGAATATCAACAATTTCAAGGTTGCAAGTTCTTCTCCAGAGATTTTGATCTTCTTTTGCCCACTGTGCACAACCTAATGTATAAGTTTATAACCCAAGGCACTCTAGATAATTTCCCTGGATCTGGACAGCAGAGAAAAATTGATGAAAGGTAGCAACGCAGGATAGTCCGAATGGTGGGTAAGCAGCCCCAATCAAGAAATTAAAGATGTCCTGCAGGCTCTGGGTTCACCAGTGTCATCTCAAACTATCAGTCGACACTTGAATGAAATGAAATGCTATGGCAGGTGACCTAGGAGGACCGGCATTCCCCTGATGAGCCCCTCTGGACTTCCTTATGGGGCGAAACGCGTCATGAGACATTCGTCTCTTTGAGATAAGTGTACTGCAACCATACACATGTGCTGCTGTGCTGGCGATCTGTCATTACGCCATTTGTACATTATGTTGGCTATCAAGCATAACTTAAACACTGTTTGATTATGTGCATATCATTATGTGGAGTACATGCCTGTTTCGGCAGAGATGCTATTTGCACTGATGAATCATATCTCTGGCGATGATGCCTTTATATGCTAGAAACATTATTTTGTCTGGCGAGGATGCCATCAGTTTTTTGATCAGGTGACCATTATTCCTTGGGCATTTCTTTTTTCTTTTTTCTGGCGTTGATGCCATTTAATTGTTCATCTGTAGATTACCTTATCTCTGACGAGGATGCCCTTATATGTGAACCTATCAGCCCTCTTGATCAGGTGACTGTTACTCCGTGGGCATTTTTTCTCTGGCGTTGATGCCACCAAGTGTTTTTGACCTTATAGCGAGGATGCTCTTCTATACATTTGAATGAATTTATTATTTTTTTATCTGGCGGTGATGCCATTAGGTAACAAGACTGAGTAACTAATTTTCTCATTCTTGCATTCATTCAAAGTTTAAGTGTGGCAAATTTAGCCCACACATGAGTTATTAAAGGGACACTGTCACCTGAATTTGGAGGGAACAATCTTCAGCCATGGAGGCGGGGTTTTTGGGTGTTTGATTCACCCTTTCCTTACCCGCTGGCTGCATGCTGGCTGCAATATTGGATTGCCTTGTGCAGACATGTACTACGGAGGACAGAGAATGAACTTCAATCCAATATTGCAGCCAGCATGCAGCCAGCGGGTAAGGAAAGGGTGAATCAAACACCCAAAAACCCCGCCTCCATGGCTGAAGATTGTTCCCTCCAAATTCAGGTGACAGTGTCCCTTTAATATGTGAAGTACGTCCTAATGCAGGGGTGTCAAACTGCATTCCTCGAGGGCTGCAAACAGGTAATGTTTTCAGGATTTCCTTGTACTGCACAGGTGATAATTTAATCACCAACTCATTATTTGTGTAGGTGATTAAATTATTACCTGTGCAGTACAAGGAAATCCTGAAAACATGACCTGTTTGCAGCCCTCGAGGAATGCAGTTTGACACCCCTGTCCTAATGAGCATTTTTTCTGGTGATGATGCCTTTGATGCCTTTGATATTATGGCGGTGATGCCAATATTTTCGGGTGTGACTACATTTCTAAAACATTGTTTCAACTTTGTCACCTATACAATTTATACTGTTCCAAGAGGGCATTACAATGGTGCTTAGTTAAATACTATACAGAGGGATTCGTGGCTTTATTGGTATCCTTACTACCAAAGTGAATATACTTGGGATACCTTGGATATTATATAACTGATATGTTTGTCTCTCCTCTACAGTGTTTGTATGAAATATACGAGGAGGCGAGTAATACTTGACATCTGAACACACTATTGTTATCAATCAGTCTCTCTAAAGCACCATCCATAATCATCTCCAGCTCACATTACACGCCAGAGTTAATTAAATATAAGCTTACTTGTGCTATCTTTTCACCAATAGCCAGCATTAGCAGCACTGTTAGTGTATATTATCACACTTTTTTCTTTTTCTTTTGTGGTGTTTTTTTGGTGGTGGCTGTTGGTAGGGATACCTGCTAGGGTCTTCAGGGTCAGTCTACGTTGAGCGGGGGCGCCATATCGTATTCCAGGGTGCCAACCTCCGCTGTCAGGAAGGGAATCTTTTAGGGAAAGGCACGTCTATCTTCCCTAGCCCTTTCCTATATTTATGCCGGTATTATACATCGGAGACCATAGATCCTGAGGGTTCTCTACTATTGGTTTATATGGTCATAAATGTGTTTTTTTGGTTTTAATCAATACATTAAAACATATTTTTAGGTCTCTGTTAGTTTTTTGGTCCCCCCCCCCTGCAGGCACACACATGATAAAATAACAAACACTTAACTCACCTTCTGATGATGGCTCCGTGCTCCCAGTTCCCTCTGGCTCTTTCTGTGTCTGTGCCAACATCCAATCATGTGATCGGCACAGCACAGTGATGTCATCACTGTGTGCCCAGGTCACATGATCTGATGCATGGGAAACAGGAAGCGCAACCGAGGTTGTGTTTATTTTATCATGTGCGTGCCTGCAGGGGGGCATATATAGTGAGGGGGCCATGTGCGTGCCAGTAGGGGGCTTATAGTGATGGGGAGCCATATCCAGTATGAGATGGGGGGCAGTGTGCCAACAGCGCAGGGGGCAGTGTGCCAGCAGCACAGGGGGCAGTGTGCGAGCAGCACAGGGGGGCATTGTGCCAGCAGCACAGGGGGCTGTGTGCCAGCAGCACAGGGGGGCATTGTGCCAGCAGCACAGGGGGGCATTGTGCCAGCAGCACAGGGGGGCATTGTGCCAGCAGCACAGGGGGGCAGTCTGCCAGCAGCAGAAGGGGGGCCTTGTGCCAGTAGCACAAGGGGGAAATGTGTCAGTGTGCCAGCAACACAGGGGGGCCATGTGCCAGGATAGGGTGATATAGACACCAGGATGAGGGACATATATATGATTTGTAAGATGGACACTGGCATTATAAGACAGAACCCCATTTAAAATAAAATTATTTTCTCTTTTTCTTCACCAAATTTGGGGGTGCGTCTTATAATCAGGTGTGTCTTATAAAGCGAAAAATACAGTATTTACCTCACAGCGCTGACAACACGGGGGAGGGCTCCCAAATGAAGACATGGCAGCCTACAGCTGGCTGTGGCTGTAGCTGGCTGTAGCTTGCTTTGGCTGGAGCTGGCTGCTGGCTGGAGCTGGCTGCTGGATGTAGCTGTAGCTGGCTGGAGCTGTTGCTGGCTCGCTGCTGGCTGTGGCTGTAGCTGGCTGTGGCTGGAGCTGGCTGCTGGATGCTGGCTGTGGCTGTAGCTGTCTGCTAGCTGGCTGACCTGGAGCAGGTTCAGCTCTCGCTGGTGGCAGGTTCAGCTCTGGCTCTGGTGACAGGTTCAGCTCTGACTCTGGCAGCAGGTTCAGCTCTGGCTCTGGTGGCAGGTTCAGATCTGGCTCTGGCGGCAGGTAAAGCTCTGGCTCTGGTGGCAAGTTCAGCTCTTGAGGCAGGTGTTCTCTGTGTCTTGCTGGCTGGTAAATGGATGAATGAAGGCCTACTTGGCTGGCTTTATATCTGTTTCCTAATTGGGGGCTGGCCAAATGTATCGGAGCATGCTCAGTTGAAAAAAACGAAATCCAGCGCCCATAGGCTTCCATTGCAGCAAAAGGCCAGAAGCGCCTGATTCAGCACTGTCCGGTTTTTCGCGGCAAACAAAAAACATAACTTTGTACAATTTTTCCAGACGCCGGAAAAACAGTTTTCGCCAAAGCCGGCGAAAGACGGATGAAACCTGAGGCAATCTGGTGCAATCCAGCACTAATACAAGTCTATGAGAAAAAAATGGATCTGGCGACAGCTTTCCCTGGATTTGTTTTTTTCTAAAATCGCCAGATTGAGCCTGACAGCAAAAACTTGATGTGTGAAAGGGGCCTAAGTGCAACATTTGCAAGGAGTTTGTATGGATTTCCTCTGGGTTCACTGGTTTCCTCCCACACTCCAAAGACATATTCAAATACGATATGTAGGTGGTTTTCATCGCTGCTGGTGAAGTTCCACGGATGACACCTGGACACACATAGGGGTGAAGGAATATGCGGTTTTTATTATCTATGCATTTTGTAGTTCTCCAACCTCAGGATGCAACCACACTATCTTGAGGAAGAAGTTGGAAAACTTCAAAACATGTAAATAAGAAAAATGCCTATTTCTTTACCCTGTATGTCCTGGTTTCATCTGTGGAACATCACCAGCAGTGACGAAAACCACCTACATATCTTGTTTCAATATCATCTTGGTTTTTAACTCATAGCTTGCAGCAGCTAGTTCATTTTTGCTCAGAAAATGTTGTGTGGTCAGAACCCCACCAGGTGAGCAAGGATTCTATATCTATTATATGTTTACCATCGGATAACACTTATTGCGCTATTTTGCTCCACAGTTTCCTCCTGACACTCTAAAGACATACTGATAGGGAATTTTATTGTGAGCCTCAATAGGGATACAGATAACAGACTCTGTAAAGTGCTGCGTAAGTGTTAGTACTATATACACAAGTAAAATAAATAAGTTATTGGAAGCTTGTGACCAGGGACTTCTCACTAGTGATGGGCGAACCCCCCGATGTTCGGGATCAGTGGGTTCGCCCGAATTTTTTGTGAAGTTCGAGTTCGGGGCCGGACATGACACAAACTTGCGTCCGAACTCGGACTTTACATATATGGAATGGGGAGGCGGAGCTATAAAAAAAAGCAGAAAATTAATCAGTTAATGAGCGGCCCCGGAAGCCGATGCGGCCAGGAGACAGTGGGACGGGGGGAAGCATCGCTGGACAGGTAAGTATAATTATGATGTTTAGTATTCATTTTCTGCTTTTTTTTTTACAGCCCGAACTGGACACGAACTGTAACACGGGTTTCCCATGGAAACCCGTGTTCGAGACCGTGTGACCGTACACTAGGTACAGTCCCAAACTTTACATTTCGGGTTCGCCCATCCCTACTTCTCAACTCCTCTTAGTATCTGTTTAATTACGTGTTACTCTGTAATGTACATAGTCCCATCTCAAATGTAAAGTGCTGCAGAATAAGTTGGAGCTATGGAAATAAAATTATTATTGTTAAAATTATTATTATTAAGATATGTAGCTGGCAATTCTAGTTTATCAAGCGGATTACTGACACATGTTAAATGAGAACCAGCAGCAAACCACATTCCGTCTCATGCTGGGTATTATTATAGCTTCTAGCACCAGTGACCTTGCTTTCTTTTCTTTTTTTTTTTATTTAGCCTTTTTAACATATTCTCGGGTAAATGATATAAATAATAGAAGTTTACCATTAAGTTTGGTAAATAACTTAAATTCTAGCAATTCTTTATATTTTCCACAGAATCATATTCAAATGTCTATGGCCAATGTTACACTCCTATCGCATATTTGTGTTGTCATGAATGCTTTGGAAACCATGGGCAGCTGTCGACCTTAAGCACTACAATTAGTTGCGAAAATCATGCTTGACAGATGTCAGCTCATTGAGAAATGAAGCAACATTAACTCAGATTACCTCAACCCAGGCGTGTCAGGTAGAGAGAATTTATTGTATTATCTTATGTATCGTTCAGTAAAATATTGAGCATACAACGCTACATTTCATGTCAGACAAGCTATTATTTTCTAAAGATAAACTACATACTTGCAACACCTTCACGCAAGCTTCCAGATATTTGGAAATTTGGCGGATTAAATCATTCATTTGATTAGAGCAGGTGTCATATAACAAATTAGTTAAGGACAAACAGAATGAGTGATGTCCTGCGTGCTTGTATTTAGGTAATACCGAAGAACTATTTATTTATGGCCCATTTTGAAACGTTAGAGTGGCACAACCAGTAAATAACTAAACTAAGCGTAGCTGTCAAGGTGAAATATGGGTGTGCTTCAGGACAGGGAAGGCTGAAGTCATAAAATCGCCATAAAATTTATAGGTAGAGGAACATTAAGAAATTGGACATAACACTGATTAGCTAACTTATTTAAATATGTCTTCTTAAAGTAATTACTAAATTAATGGATCAAGTGGTCAAAAAGAAAGTTTAGAAGTAGAAAAATAAAGCAACGCTGCAAAGAATTTTGTGACATTTGCTTTAAAATCCTTAGTTATTGGATAAAAGATAATTTTCGTGTGAAGTAAAGAGTGTAATAAAATAGATTTGTTGTAAAAATAAGGTTATTTGTAAATTTGCCTTGTCTGTTTTATAGATCATTAGTGATTGGAAATTATGGGACTTGGAGAGCATGATCTTAAAAGTATTTGAAAGAGCCACAAACTCCTAATTTGCATTTTTAACAATCACTAATTATCTGATATGCAAATTGTCTTTTCGGAGAAGAAGAGGACTTGAACTGTCGCGTCACTTATTGGAAGAAGAAATTCTAAAAATCAATATTAACTCTTCAACGAGCCTCGCCATATGACATATGAATCTCTATTTGCAGACAGGTGTTTCAGGGTGTTGCCCCTCCTCAGTGCAAAGCAAGAGATCTGATTTGGCTGTATCAGAGTCCTGCATGTTTTTTCTATGCTATATTTATCATTGTCCATTTAGAAGATTTTTAACAGCATGCATATGGAGAGCTAGATATACCGCAGATATGTTAATAACATACCCCAAGGGTGTTGAAATTGTCTTAAAAGATCAGTTATCCAAAATACCAAAGTATATTACCATTTAAAAGAGAATCTATGTATATATACATAGATAAATGAGCATAAATGAGTACACCTCCTTTGAAATGTAAGATTTATTCAACATCTCACTGAACACAAGAACAATTCCCAAAATTCTAAACTCTGGAGTGATGAGTAGAGATGAGTAAACATGCTTTGTGATACTCGGACATCACTCGAGTATCTGGATGATCAGATGTGCTTGGCATTCAACAAGCATTGGCTGGTGCTCAGATTTGAAGCTTGAATCCCTGCCCCGCATGTTTAGTGACTTTTACACAGCCAATAAACATTTGGGGATTGCCTGCCAGCCAATTTAATGGTGTTGCCATCTTGGTAGTGATATTACTGTGATTAGCTGGCCGCATTACCTCACCAGAGGTTATAAAAGAACAGGCGACGCCACGCTCGGCATACTAATGCCATTGCAAAGCTCTTGGACTGTTGTGATTGGAGGGTGAGAGCAGTTATCCAAGTCTGTGTGTTCACAGTATAACTAATCAGCATCCTCTAGTGCTGATACTGCTGCTGATGCTGAACCATTAGCCATCCATAGAGTATTACATGGTTTGTCTTGCATTTCAGCGGTATATAAATCTCCAAAAAAGTGTTCAAAAAGTGTTCTGCTTTGAATTTGTCATGCATAGAGTATTACGTGTTCTGTGTTACATTTTGGTGGTTTATAACACTTCATAAAGCGTTTAAAATATTATTTGGATTGAATTTGTCATCCATAGAGTATTACTTGGTTTGTGTTATATTACGGTGGTATATAACACTCCAATTTTTTCTGGATTAAATTAGTCATCTGCAGATCTTAACGTGGTCAGTGGTACTTTACGGTGGTATATAAACATCCAAACAAACATTCTAAATTGTTTTCTGGATTGAATTAGTAATCCAAACAGTGTAATGTGCTTAGTGGGTGACAAAATGGCAGAATTTCGTAAGACTTACGAGGGAGTGACCGGAAGATATGGGAGCCAGACCAAGCTGGCCCGACAGTTGAAGTAGCAGGAGCCTGTGGTCCAAAGCTGGTCATTTTCCCAGAGCATCAAAGGCCCTAACTCTGGCCACAGCCCTAACCGCTGGGGTTCTTGCGGACTGCAGATGGGAGAGCCAAGATCCAGAAACTGGTGAGTGGACTGCGGGGCCTAGGCTGGTCAGAAGAGAGAAAGACCAGAGTTGAAGACATGCTAGTGAGCCAGTTAGTTGCTAGGTACCAAAAGTTGGCATCCCAGTAAGAAATAGTTAAGTACGACCATCAGCACAGATGAGGTCCATAGAAAAGTTTGGGAACCAATATCACATCTTATCCAACCAGCAAGCAGTAGAGACAGAACTCTTGCCTCCAAAGGCTGCAAAAGCTGACAGTTTGAACCGGGGTCACATTCCTCAAAATGGAAGGGCAACATCGCTGGTATGTGTGGGTGTTATCCGAAAAGGAAAGGAGCAGCATGAACCCTTCTTGCAAATTGTATGTGCCTTGGAGAGGCTCCTCGAGGTGGCTCAAGACAGGGCTATCACCCACAAGATATTAGACTGTCCTAGGGGTACCTGATTTCCTATGGG
This sequence comes from Ranitomeya imitator, assembly GCF_032444005.1. Lineage (NCBI taxonomy): Eukaryota > Metazoa > Chordata > Amphibia > Anura > Dendrobatidae > Ranitomeya > Ranitomeya imitator. Next base: position 488,831,872 of record NC_091285.1, on the reverse strand, counting down.
GGAGCAGTCGATGGTGCAGGTGACACAGGGGGCTGTCGCCCATTTCTACATGTCAGGGGCTCTGTCGCTTCCCGAAGTTGGGTCACTTACAGTGCAGGCACATGGAAATTGGGCTCTAGGAAGTGGGTGGAGGCAGTCCTTCCAGCCTCCTGGGAAAAGTAAAGAAGAAGCAGACACCTGAAAAGGATTAATATATTACCCTCCTTATCATTTTTTCTCCTTTACTTTGCACTTTAAGTGTAGGAGTACATCAGCTACACCTTCAAAATATTTGAATGAGGCCCGCAATTTGTTCATTTAAAGGGTCTATAGATGATCCTCCTTATATTTTTTTCTTTGTATGTGTATGAGTACTACAACACTTTGTTCACAATATTTACATGTATAAATATATGTGTGGCCAGTACAAAACACTGGCACATGACTTATTCCTTCCAAAGACCATACTGAGGACTAGGGGGAATACATTAAGGGTTAATGAAAGGAGATTCCAGCAGCTAAATAGGAAAGGGTTCTTTACAGTTAGAGCAGTCAGACTGTGGAATGCCCTACCACAAAAGTAGTAATGGCAGAAACTATAACAGCTTTTAAAAAAGGGCTGGCCAATTTCCTTAATACACATAACATTGCTAGTTATAGTTAAATTAGTGACAAAATGAACAATTAGTGGGAAAAGGTGGAACTTGATGGACCTAGGTCTTTTTTCAACCTATGTAACTATAACTATGTAAATGAGACACTACAGTTTGGTGCCTTCAAGGGTAAATGGATGACCCTGCTTGTAATTTTTGGCAGGCTTTGCACTTAGTGCTCAGCCTTTATGAGTCTAGGAGTACCACTAGATGACAATTTGAGCAGAATGTGTGTGAGGCCCTCCTTTATGTCTAACACATGGTGAATATGAGTCACTTTTCTATCTAATTTTGCAGTCTTTGCTTCGTTCATAAATTACACTGACATTTCCAATTTTGTAATAAAAAATTAATAATTTAATACAAATTCAATTTTGGTTTACTTAATTTTTTTTTTAAATCCTTTACAATTTTTGCCTTATATACCAGTCATTATAGAGAAAATAATGTTTCTTAACATTTTTTTCCTGTAAATTCCAATTTTTTGTCGATTGTGAATATTTTATTGTCAGTTCTTAAAATGGAGTAAAAGTGTGACACCATTGTTCTCAGCAGCGATCTGTGAGTCAGATATGCTTCCAGGGGCCTTCCCCATGCTGTTCTCCTTCCATTCAGCACTTTTTCCATCCATTTCAACATTTTCACTGCCCCAAAGACCTCTTTGTAGGATCTGCCAGAAAAATACTGGTATTTCCTATTGATTCTCATTATGCTTATTACTGGAAATGAGCATCCTACCATTAGAAATTGCTCGGTTCATGTAGCGAGCATCCAAGCATTTTAGTGCTTGCTCATCCCTAGTGATGAGTCCAAGATAACAGTTTTGGGGACTGATCACTTCAAACTTGTATGGCGGTGCATTAGTGAGGAGTACAAAAAAGTGTATGGTGCCTATAGTGAAACATGTTGATGACATTGTCTTTGTGTGGGGCTGCATGAGTGCTGCATATGTTGGTGAGCTACATTTCAATGATGGTATCATGAATTCACAGATGTAATGTTCCACATTGAAAGAAAAGGTTCTACTATCACTTCATGCCCTTGATAGACATGCACTTTTCCAACATGACAATGATCCAAAACACACATTGATTACAATGCATTCCTGAAGAAGAACTGGGTGATTCAGTGGCCAAGTATGTCTACTGATCTAAATCCAGTCGATCACCTGAGAATTCTAAAGAGACAAGCTGAGCATCACTCTTCATCCAGAATCCAAGCTCCAAAAGATAGCTGTTGCAATGTGTCACCAAATTGATCAATCCATGCCTATATGACTTGGTGCTGTCCTTAGAATCCATGGAGGACATACATAATATTAGATGTAGTTGTTTTTGTTGTGGGGTGTGTTCATTTTTGCACCAACTAATAATTTGAGTGAAACAGAAAATTTTGTAAAGAAAGTTATCTTTATTAACCTTACTGTCATGTTATGAGTTAAAAAATGTTCTTTGAAATTAAGTCTTGTCAACACTTTAGAAATTGCTCTAGTGCTTAGTTAGATATTGATTAACCCCTTCGCCCTTCACCTCGAAGTCTATTTTCACCTTCCTAACCAGGCCAATTTTTACAATTCTAACCACTGTCACTTTATGAAGTCATAACTCTAGAACAATTCAATATATCTGACTGATTCTGAGAATGTTTTCTTGTGACATATTCTACTTCATGACAGTGGCAACATTTCTTTGATATGACTTGTGTTTATTTGTGAAAAAAAAATGGAAATTTGGTGAAAATTTTGAAAATGGGGCAATTTTCAAAATTTTTATTTTTATGCCCTTAAATCAGAGAGTCATATCACACAAAGTAGTTAATAAATAACATTTCCGAAGTGTCTACTTTACATCAGCACAATTTTTCAAACATCATTTTTTTTCATCTAGGAAGTTATAAGGGATAAAAGTTGACCAGCAATTTCTAATTTTTACAACAAATTTGCAAAGCCATTTTTTTAAGGGACCAACTCACATTTGAAGTGACTTTGAGAGGCCTATATGACAGAAAATACCCAAAAGTGACACCATTCTAAAAACTGCACCCCTGAAGATATTCAAAACTACATTAAAGAAGTTTCTTAACTCTTCAGGTGCTTCACAAGAATTTTTGGAATGTGGAAGGAAAAAAAAACATTTACTTTTCTTTCACAAACTTTTTCCTTTAGACCTAATTTTTTTAATTTTGTAAGGGTAACAGTAGAAAATGAACCATAGGCTTTGTTATGCAATTTCTCCTGAGCATGCCGATACCGTATATGTTGGAGAAATCTACTGTTTGGGCACACAGCAGGGCTTGGAAGGGAAGGAGCGCCTTTTGACTTTGTGAATATAACATTTGTTGGAATAATTAGCGGATGCCATGTCGCGTTTGGAGAGCCCCTGATGTGCCTAAACAGTGCAAACCCCCCACAAGTGACACCATTTTGGAATCTAGACCCCTTTGGGAACTTATCTAGATGTGTATTAAGCACCTTGAGCCCATAGGTGCTTCATAGAAGTTTATAACGTTAAGCTGTGAAAATTAAAAAAATCACATATTTTCCGCAAAAATATATTTTAGCTCCATATTTTGTATTTTTACAAGGGTAACAGGAGAAAATGGACCCCATAATTAGTTGTGCAATTTCTCCTGAGTTCACCGATAGACCATATGTCGTTGAAAACTACTTTTGAGGCACAGTGCAAAGCTCAGAAGGGAAGAAACACCATATTACTGTTTTGCTGCACTTGTTTGAGGGTGCCTTGTTACATCGGCAGAGCCCCTAAAGGCCAACACCGCAGAACCCCCATATGTGACCCCAATTTACAAACTAAACATTTCAATGAATTCGTCTAGGGGTGCAGTGATTATATTGACACCACAGGTGTGTCACAGACTTTTATATCATTGGGCAGTGAAGATAAAATAGTTAACTTTTTATTACCAAGATTGTGTGTTAGCCCCAAGTTTTACATTTTCATACTGGTAAATGGGTAAGAATGGCACCAAAATGTGTCCCATAATTTCTACTGAACGTGGCAATATCCCATATGTGGCTGTGCAGTACTACTTAGCGTTCCGTCCCTCCCTAGTCTCTCCATATGGGCTATTTGCCTCCTGGAATGCAGTTTTTTCTATAATACTTTGCAGATTCCATATAAAGAGTCCCTAAGTGCTAGAAAAGTAGAACCCTCGTCAAGTGACCCCATTTTGGAAATTATACATCTTTGAGAATTTATCTACAGATGTAGTGACAATTTTGACTCCATGGGCATTTTCGAGGAATAGGCAGCAGTGCATGTTTCTGAGTGAAAATTGCAAACTGCTGTTGTAGTGGCCAGTATGTTAAACCCAGCTCATGCTTCTGGAGACAGGCACCTGTAAATTAGGTGGGCTCTCAGCACTGCAGAAATGCCAAACATGTGGGCGCTAAATGTTTTATAGGTACATTGGGACTCAGAAGGGAGGGCGGCATTTGAATTTGGAAATGGAAAATTTGCTGAATTTCTTTTGGGGGATGAGGAGCCATTTTGCTTTTCCAGAGCCTTTGTGCTACCAGTAATGTGGAAGCCCCTATATTTCCGTTAACAGATGAGAGACTTGAGTGTGGACCTGCTTTTTGTGGATTGAGTTGAAGCTTTCATTGGGAAAATTTTACATAGCATTTATGATCACATTTATCCAGCGCTCTACATTGAGCACTTACATCGGGGTTTCCATCTAAATCTCTGAGTGATGTGATAAATGAAACCCCCGCTGGATACATTCACTATAATGAGGCAGCAGAGTTACTCTGGACTCCATCTGGCCTCTGTTCTGCAGTATCCTTTTCAGAAGAGCACAAAACTGTGGCCAACGGCACTTTTATGCAATCCCAAAAAGACGGACATCGGATCACAGGTCCTATGGCGTCCACAGTGTCTCCATCTGCCTCATTATAGGGAATCTTCTGCCGGGGCTTCTGTCTGAATCACATATACCAAAGATTTACACAGAGTCCCCGATGTAAGCGCTCAGCGCAGAGCTCAGGATAGTTATGCACCAAGCCTTACTGCGATCTTTGAGAGGCAGAATGAAAAAATCAACAGCATGTGAAGAATTGACTTAACTTATTTTTTATGCCTTTCCTCATGCAGTATAAGTGATTAGGCGACTTCATTCTCTGGGTCGGTGCGATTACCATGATACCAGATTTATATCGGGTTTTTATGTATGGCTGCTGTCACAAACTAAAAAACGCGCTTGTTTTGCGAAAACTAGTTCTTGCATCACCATATTTTGAGAGCTATAATTTTTCCATATTTCGGTAAACAGAATTATATTGTGGCTTGTTTTTTGCAGGACGAGCTGACGTTTTCATTGGTATCATTTTTGGGCTCCTTACAACTCAGTATATGCAAGGGTAAATAATTAACGGCTTACTAAAGAAAACTACCCCTATTAAAATATAACATTTATTAAGTGAACATAATAAAATAATCCCAACATCGGGATTTGTTCATTATAATTAAATTGCCTAGGAAAAGCTTGTAAACATACAAGAGAGCAGACCAAAAAATAGAAGCTCTCTACCTGACTAGTCAATGTAAATAATGATATACCGGAAAAGACTAGAAAAAATGTTACGAGAAAGACCCCTCTAACATGTTAGAAGTATGCCCAGTCCAAAAATGTCAACATGCAGAACTGCCAGTGCCTAAATGGTTAACAACTACAAGGTGATAATATTAGTGCAACTATGTCATAACAGACTCACTAAACCAACGTGAAGAAATGAGTGACCTCTCCATGGATATCATTTCTATCTGAGCACCTACCTAGATGCGGAGGTTGGCACCCTAAGAAAAAGCGAGACTGGCGCCCTCACTCGTACGATGGCTGTTCCTGAACTCCTATAAAGACCCTATAAGGTTGATAGTCATAAACAGAGGGCCAGATGGCCTGTAATCATTGTAGGACATCAAGATGAAGTGGTGTCAGTGTATGATAACACAGGCCAAAAATAGGCTAAAATAAGGTGTGAATGTATACAAAGGAAAGATTACAATCAACTTAACCCCTTAGTGACTGAGCCAATTTGGTACTTAATGACCGAGCCAATTTTTGCAATTCTGACCACTGTCACTTATGAGGTTATAACTCTGGAACGCTTCAACGGATCCCGCTGATTCTGAGACTGTTTTTTCATGACATATTGTACTTCATGTTGGTGGTAACATTTCTTCGATATTACTTGCGATTATTTATGAAAAAAATTGAAATATGGCGAAAAATTTTAAAATTTAGCAATTTTCAAAATTTGTATTTTTATGCCCTTAAATCAGAGAGATATGTCACAAAAAATAGTTAATAAATAACATTTCCCACATGTCTACTTTACATCAGCACAATTTTGGAAATAAAATTTTTTTTTGTTAGGGAGTTATAAGGGTTAAAAGTTGACCAGCAATTTCTCATTTTTACAACACCTTTTTTTTAGGGACCACATCACATTTGAAGTCATTTTGAAGGGTCTATATGATAGAAAAAAATGAAGTGTGACACCATTCTAAAAACTACACCCCTCAAGGTTCTCAAAACCACATTGAAGAAGTTTATTAACCCTTTACGTGCTTCACAGGAACTGAAACAATGTGGAAGGAAAAAATGAACATTTAACTTTTTTTTTGCAAACATTTTATTTCAGAACCATTTTTTTTATTTTCACAAGTGTAAAAACAGAAATGTAACCATAAATTTTGTTATGCAATTTCTCCTGAATACGCCAATACCCCATATGTGGGGGTAAACCACTGTTTGGGCGCACCGCAGAACTTGGAAGTGAAGGAGCGCCGTTTGACTTTTTCAATGCAGAATTGGCTGGAATTGAGATCGGACGCCATGTCACGTTTAGAGAGCCCCTGATGTGCCTAAACAGTGGAAACCCCCCACAAGTGACACCATTTTGTAAACTAGACCCCTTAAGGAACTTATCTAGATGTGTGGTGAGCACTTTGAACCCCCATGTGCTTCACAGAAGTTTAGAATACAGAGTCGTGAAAATAAAAAATATTTTTTTTCCACAAAAAAGATATTGTAGCCCCCAAGTTTTTATTTTCACAAGGGTAACAGGAGAAATTGGACCGCAATAGTTGTTGTCCAATTTATCCCGAGTACACTGATGTGCCATATGTGGGGGTAAACCACTGTTTGTGCGCACGGCAGAGCTCGGAAGGGAAGGAGCGCTGTTTTGGAATGCAGACTTTGATAGAATGGTCTGTGGGCGTTATGTTGCGATTGCAGAGCCCCTGATGTACCTAAACAGTAGTAACCCCCCACAAGTGACCCCATTTTGGAAACTAGACCCCCCAAGGAACTTATCTAGATGTGTGGTGAAAACTTTGAATGACTAAGTGCTTCACAGAAGTTTAGAATGCAGAGTCGTGAAAATAAAAAAATATTTTTTTTTCCACAAAAAAGATTTTGTAGCCCCCAAGTTTTTATTTTCATAAGGGTAACAGGAGAAATTGGACCCCAGAAGTTGTTATCCAATTTATCCCAAGTACGCTGATGCCCCATATGTGGGGGTAACCCACTGTTTGGGTGCACGACAGAGCTCAGAACGGAGGGAGCACCATTTGACTTTTTGAGCGCAAAATTGGCTGTCGTGTTTGGAGACCCCCTGATGTAACGAAACAGTGGAAACCCCCCAATTCTAGCTCCAACCCTAACCCCAACACACCCCTAACCCTAATCCCAACCCGATCCATAATCCTAATCACTAACCCTAACGATAATCACAACCCTTACCCCAAAACAACCCTAATGTAAACCCTAACCATAACCCTAATCAAAACCCTAAATCCAACACACCCCTAATCCTAATCTCAACCCTAACCTTAAACCTAACCCTAATCCCAATACAGCCCTAATCACAACCCTAACCTTAACCCTAATCCCAAACCTAACCCTAATCCCAAGCGTAAACCTAATGCCAACCCTAACCCTAATACCAACCCTAATCCAAACCCTAACCCTAATCCCACGTCTAACCCTAACTTTAGCCCCAACCCTAGCCCTAACTTTAGCTCCAACCCTAACCCTAGCCCTAAGGCTACTTTCACACTTGCGTCCTCCAAATGTGCCCGCAGGATGCGTTTTTTTGCCCATAGACTTGTATTGCCGACGGATCGTGACGGATGCCCACACGTCGCGTCCATCGTGCACTGGATCAGTTGTGTTTTGGCGGACCGTCGGCACAAAAAACGTTCAATGTAACGTTTTTTTGTACGTCACGTCTGCCATTTCTGACCACGCATGCGTGGCCGTAACTCCGCCCCCTCCTCCCCAGGACATAGATGTGTTGAAAAACTACATCCGCTGCCCACGTTGTGCACAATTTTCACAACGTGCGTCGTATGTCGGGCCTACGCATTGCGACGGCCCCGTACCGACGTAAGTGTGAAAGAACCCTGAATTTAACCCCAACCCTAACCCTAAATTTAGCCCCAACCCTAACCCTAGCCCTAACCCTAGCCCTAACCCTAGCCCTAACCCTAACTCTAGCCCTAACCCTAACCCTAGCCCTAACCCTAGCCCTAACCCTAACCCTAGCCCTAACCCTAACTCTAGCCCTAACCCTAACTCTAATCCTAACCCTAACCCTAGCCCTAACCCTAGCCCTAACCCTAACCCTAACCCTAGCCCTAACCCTAGCCCTAACCATAGCCCTAACCCTAGCTCTAACCCTAGCCCTAACCCTAGCCCTAGCACTAACCCTAGCCCTAACCCTAACCCTAGCCCTAACCCTAACCCTAATTTTAGCCCCAACTGCTCTTCTCCTGTCGACCGGCAGATGGCGATAGATGGCGGGTGCACTGCGCATGCGCCCGCCATTTTCTTTTCCCCTGCAGCAAGGAGGAGCAGCAGGAAGATCCAGGGACACCGGTAAGTATAATAGGGTCCCTGAATCCCTCTATTTCTCTGTCCTCTGATGTGCGATCACATCAGAGGACAGAGAATTACACTTTGATTTTCTTTTTTTTTTTTTGCAGTCGCCGGTAAACAGTTAATTACCGGCGATCGCAAAACAGGGGTCGGTAAAACCGACCCCGATCATGTTCTTTGGGGTCTCGGCTACCCCCGGCAGCCGAGACCCCAAAGATTCTCCCGGTGCGAGCAGGCTGGCGCACTGCGCATGCGCCCGCCATTTTGAAGATGGCGGCGCCCACCGGGAGCCACGAGGAGCACTGGGGGAGATAGGTGAGTATTGGGGGGCTATCTGGGACCCCTTTTCTCTGTCCTCTGATGTGCAATCACATTGGAGGACAGAGAAATTAAAAAGAGATCGCGTTTTTTAATTTTTTTTGCGATCGCCGGTAAACGGTTAATTACCGGCGATCGCAAATGCGGGGTCGGTAAAAAAAACCCGAATCATGTTCTCTGGGGTCTCCGCTACCCCCGGCAGCTGAGACCCCGGAGAAAATCCAACTCTGGGGGGCGCTATTTACTTTTTCCAGTTGTGGTTTAAGTACCCTTAGCGGCCGCCGTTAAAAGGCGTATCGGCGGTCACTAAAGGGTTAAGTCACTCAAAACAAGTATGTTAGAAAACTAAAAGATATATCATAGCTGCAATAACAATCCCCTCATATAAAAAGGATTAGACCAGTGCTGACACACAATGACCCTGATAAATATTCCAGCAAATATGCAAAATTACAGTCAGAATAATATAAATGCATAGATGTTACCACACACATGCTTCAACCCCAAAATATTCCAGTTTACAAAATGACAAATAGGGGCACAAAAAGATACAACCCAAAAATACATCATACTCATCTGACATAGTGTGGAACTTCATGCAGATAGCTGGAAATGATGATAGCCTAAGTCCTTAGATGGATGAGACTCTGTATCTAATAATAATAATAATCTTTATACAGTATATCGCCAACATATTCCACAGTGCTTTACATATCAACAGTACATATACAGTACAACAGTCATGTGCTCAGTGTGAACCTGCTTTCATCTGTAAAGAGCACAGAGTGCCAGTGGCGAATTTGCCAATTCTGGTGTTCTCTGGCAAATGCCAAGCATCCTGCATGGTGTTGGGATGTGCGCACAACTCCCATCTGTTGATCTGTAGACGTCGGGCACTCTGACTATCCTCATGGAGTCAGCTTCCATTTATGCAGATACATGCACATTTGTGGTGTGCTGGAGGTCATTTTGCAGGGCTCTGGCAGTGCTCCTCCTGTTCCTCCTTGCACAAAGGATGTGGTAGCGGTCCTGCTGCTCGTTTTTTGCCCTCCTACGGCCCCTTCCTCGTCTCCTGGTGTACTGGCCTGTCTCCTGGTAGCACTTCCAGCCTCTGGACACTACGCTGACAGACACAGCAAACCTTGCTGCCATAGCTCGCATTAATGTGCCATCCTGGATGAGCTGCACTACCTGAGCCACTTGTGTGGGTTGTAGAGTCCGTCTCATTCTACCACGAGTGTGAAAGCACAACCAACATTCAAAAGTGACCAAAACATCAGCCAGAAAGCATTGGTACTGAGATATGGTCTGTGGTCCCCACCTGCAGAACCACTCCTTTATTGAATGTGTCTTGATAATTGCCAATAATTTCCATCTGAGGTCTATTCCATTTGCACAACAGTATGTGAAATTGATTGTCAAAGAGTGTTGCTTCCTAAGTGGACAGTTTTATTTCACAGAAGTTTGATTTACTTGGAGTTATATTCTGTTGTTTAAGTGTTTCCGTTATTTTTTTGAGCAATGTATATAAAAGGACCTTGATTAGGGAATATGATAAGTTGCCCAAACAGATGTGTTTTTAGGGAGTGCCTTAAACTGTGCAAGTTGCTGTTAGTTGTAATTTCTTGGGGTAGAGCATTCCAGAGGATTGGTGCAATTCATTAGAAGTCTTGGAGCCAGAAGGGGAGGTACGGATTAGTGTGGATGTAGGTCGAAAGTCGCTTGTGGAGCGCAACGAGAGGATAGTTTGATAAACAAAAATGAGGGAGGAGATGTAGGGGGTGCCGCACTGTGGAAAGTTTTGTGGGTGAGAACAAGCAGTTTAAATTGTATCCTATAATGTATGGGTAGCAAGTGCAATGAATGGCACAGAACGGAGGTGTCTGAGTACCGATTAGCCAGATAGATGACCCTAGCTCCTGCATTAAGAATGGACTGGAGAGGGGAAAGTCAAAAACCAGGGATTCAAGCTTCAGGAGGCTAATTTGCATATTCCAGGTGCCTTCTGGGAGAAGCGAAGTCTCCCTAAGCTAGAAGATCGTTGGGTACAGCCGGGACCAGCTGCTTCGAAAGCATCACCAAACCAGGGATTCAAGCTTCAGGAGGCTAATTTGCATATTCCAGGTGCCTTCTGGGAGAAGCGAAGTCTCCCTAAGCTAGAAGATCGTTGGGTACAGCCGGGACCAGCTGCTTCGAAAGCATCACCAAACCAGGGATTCAAGCTTCAGGAGGCTAATTTGCATATTCCAGGTGCCTTCTGGGAGAAGCGAAGTCTCCCTAAGCTAGAAGATCGTTGGGTACAGCCGGGACCAGCTGCTTCGAAAGCATCACCAAACCAGGGATTCAAGCTTCAGGAGGCTAATTTGCATATTCCAGGTGCCTTCTGGGAGAAGCGAAGTCTCCCTAAGCTAGAAGATCGTTGGGTACAGCCGGGACCAGCTGCTTCGAAAGCATCACCAAACCAGGGATTCAAGCTTCAGGAGGCTAATTTGCATATTCCAGGTGCCTTCTGGGAGAAGCGAAGTCTCCCTAAGCTAGAAGATCGTTGGGTACAGCCGGGACCAGCTGCTTCGAAAGCATCACCAAACCAGGGATTCAAGCTTCAGGAGGCTAATTTGCATATTCCAGGTGCCTTCTGGGAGAAGCGAAGTCTCCCTAAGCTAGAAGATCGTTGGGTACAGCCGGGACCAGCTGCTTCGAAAGCATCACCAAACCGCGCGCCTTACGGCGCGCAAATTTTTGCCTGTAGGACATTATTGCAAGAGAGCTTGGCTGAGTAGATTACACAAGAAGGAAAACACACAGCAAGTCAGCAGGATCTAGGAGCAACATGGCAGATGTGACAACCTACATGGTGAGCTGCAGCATGTGCTACATGTTCACAGATCGACCAGAAGAAGAATCCAATTTCACCTGTCAGAAGTGTAGACTAGTAGCCCTTTTAGAAGAAAAGGTGCGGGGTCTGGAAGAAAGAATAGCAACTTTGAAACTCATCAAAGAGAATGAAGACTTTCTAGACAGAACAGAAGCATCTCTACTGGTCACAGAAGGTGAAAAAAGTGTCAGAGAACCTCCAAAAGCAGATGAGTGGAAGCATGTGACCAAAAGAAGCAAGAAGACCATGGAGAAATCACCAACCACACAACTGAAGAACCGATATCAAATCTTTGTAGAGGATGAAGATGGCACACCTAAGAATGAAGCAATACCAGCAAGCAAAAAAGAAAAGGGCACACAGCAACAAGTGACAGCAAAAAGTACAGCCAAGAAGCAACGAAGAGTGGTGGTGGTGGGAGACTCACTACTGAGAGGCACAGAAGCAGCCATCTGCAGACCGGACATAACTTCAAGAGAAGTATGCTGCCTTCCAGGTGCGATGATCAAGGATGTGACCGATAGGATACCAAAGCTCTTCAGCTCCAAGGACGTCCACCCATTTCTTCTGATACATGTTGGCACCAATGACACGGCAAGGAAGGACCTACCGACAATCTGCAAGGACTTTGAAGAGTTGGGGAAGAAAGTAAAGGAACTGGATGCACAGGTAGTTTTTTCTTCTATCCTTCCAGTAGACGGGCATGGCACCAGGAGATGGAACAGGATCCTTGATGCAAACAACTGGCTAAGACGATGGTGCAGACAACAAGGATTCGGATTCCTGGACCACGGTGTGAATTACTGGTATGATGGACTCCTCGCCAGAGACGGACTACACCTCAACAAACCTGGGAAACACACATTCGCCAGAAGACTCGCTACACTCATCAGGAGGGCGTTAAACTAGAAGAAGAGGGGACGGGAAGAAAAACATTAGACTCGAACAAAGACGACCCAGGAAAACATACTCTGAAGGGAGGTAAGAACATTTCTAAAACAATCCACAGTGAGGAGATTGGAACAAAACAAAATCCTCTAAACTGCATGCTCGCAAACGCCAGAAGCCTGACAAACAAGATGGAAGAACTAGAAGCAGAAATATCTACAGGTAACTTTGACATAGTGGGAATAACCGAGACATGGTTAGACGAAAGCTATGACTGGGCAGTCAACTTACAGGGTTACAGTCTGTTTAGAAAGGATCGTAAAAATCGGAGAGGAGGAGGGGTTTGTCTCTATGTAAAGTCTTGTCTAAAGTCCACTTTAAGGGAGGATATTAGCGAAGGGAATGAGGATGTCGAGTCCATATGGGTTGAAATTCATGGAGGGAAAAATGGTAACAAAATTCTCATTGGGGTCTGTTACAAACCCCCAAATATAACAGAAAGCATGGAAAGTCTACTTCTAAAGCAGATAGATGAAGCTGCAACCCATAATGAGGTCCTGGTTATGGGGGACTTTAACTACCCGGATATTAACTGGGAAACAGAAACCTGTGAAACCCATAAAGGCAACAGGTTTCTGCTAATAACCAAGAAAAATTATCTTTCACAATTGGTGCAGAATCCAACCAGAGGAGCAGCACTTTTAGACCTAATACTATCTAATAGACCTGACAGAATAACAAATCTGCAGGTGGTCGGGCATTTAGGAAATAGCGACCACAATATTGTGCAGTTTCACCTGTCTTTCACTAGGGGGACTTGTCAGGGAGTCACAAAAACATTGAACTTTAGGAAGGCAAAGTTTGAACAGCTTAGAGATGCCCTTAATCTGGTAGACTGGGACAATATCCTCAGAAATAAGAATACAGATAATAAATGGGAAATGTTTAAGAACATCCTAAATAGGCAGTGTAAGCGGTTTATACCTTGTGGGAATAAAAGGACTAGAAATAGGAAAAACCCAATGTGGCTAAACAAAGAAGTAAGACAGGCAATTAACAGTAAAAAGAAAGCATTTGCACTACTAAAGCAGGATGGCACCATTGAAGCTCTAAAAAACTATAGGGAGAAAAATACTTTATCTAAAAAACTAATTAAAGCTGCCAAAAAGGAAACAGAGAAGCACATTGCTAAGGAGAGTAAAACTAATCCCAAACTGTTCTTCAACTATATCAATAGTAAAAGAATAAAAACTGAAAATGTAGGCCCCTTAAAAAATAGTGAGGAAAGAATGGTTGTAGATGACGAGGAAAAAGCTAACATATTAAACACCTTCTTCTCCACGGTATTCACGGTGGAAAATGAAATGCTAGGTGAAATCCCAAGAAACAATGAAAACCCAATATTAAGGGTCACCAATCTAACCCAAGAAGAGGTGCGAAACCGGCTAAATAAGATTAAAATAGATAAATCTCCGGGTCCGGATGGCATACACCCACGAGTACTAAGAGAACTAAGTAATGTAATAGATAAACCATTATTTCTTATTTTTAGTGACTCTATAGCGACAGGGTCTGTTCCGCAGGACTGGCGCATAGCAAATGTGGTGCCAATATTCAAAAAGGGCTCTAAAAGTGAACCTGGAAATTATAGGCCAGTAAGTCTAACCTCTATTGTTGGTAAAATATTTGAAGGGTTTCTGAGGGATGTTATTTTGGATTATCTCAATGAGAATAACTGTTTAACTCCATATCAGCATGGGTTTATGAGAAATCGCTCCTGTCAAACCAATCTAATCAGTTTTTATGAAGAGGTAAGCTATAGGCTGGACCACGGTGAGTCATTGGACGTGGTATATCTCGATTTTTCCAAAGCGTTTGATACCGTGCCGCACAAGAGGTTGGTACACAAAATGAGAATGCTTGGTCTGGGGGAACATGTGTGTAAATGGGTTAGTAACTGGCTTAGTGATAGAAAGCAGAGGGTGGTTATAAATGGTATAGTCTCTAACTGGGTCGCTGTGACCAGTGGGGTACCGCAGGGGTCAGTATTGGGACCTGTTCTCTTCAACATATTCATTAATGATCTGGTAAAAGGTTTACACAGTAAAATATCGATATTTGCAGATGATACAAAACTATGTAAAGCAGTTAATACAAGAGAAGATAGTATTCTGCTACAGATGGATCTGGATAAGTTGGAAACTTGGGCTGAAAGGTGGCAGATGAGGCTTAACAATGATAAATGTAAGGTTATACACATGGGAAGAGGGAATCAATATCACCATTACACACTGAACGGGAAACCACTGGGTAAATCTGACAGGGAGAAGGACTTGGGGATCCTAGTTAATGATAAACTTACCTGGAGCAGCCAGTGCCAGGCAGCAGCTGCCAAGGCAAACAGGATCATGGGGTGCATTAAAAGAGGTCTGGATACACATGATGAGAGCATTATACTGCCTCTGTACAAATCCCTAGTTAGACCGCACATGGAGTACTGTGTCCAGTTTTGGGCACCGGTGCTCAGGAAGGATATAATGGAACTAGAGAGAGTACAAAGGAGGGCAACAAAATTAATAAAGGGGATGGGAGAACTACAATACCCAGATAGATTAGCGAAATTAGGATTATTTAGTCTAGAAAAAAGACGACTGAGGGGCGATCTAATAACCATGAAAAGTATATAAGGGGACAATACAAATATCTCGCTGAGGATCTGTTTATACCAAGGAAGGTGACGGGCACAAGGGGGCATTCTTTGCGTCTGGAGGAGAGAAGGTTTTTCCACCAACATAGAAGAGGATTCTTTACTGTTAGGGCAGTGAGAATCTGGAATTGCTTGCCTGAGGAGGTGGTGATGGCGAACTCAGTCGAGGGGTTCAAGAGAGGCCTGGATGTCTTCCTGGAGCAGAACAATATTGTATCATACAATTATTAGGTTCTGTAGAAGGACGTAGATCTGGGTATTTATTATGATGGAATATAGGCTGAACTGGATGGACAAATGTCTTTTTTCGGCCTTACTAACTATGTTACTATGTTACTATGTTACTATGAGTGAGGGGGAGGCCCTCTATCACTTCCTCCAGTGCTTCTGACTCCTCCACCTCCTCTAGGGCCTCCACCTGTGCCCTCAAACTCTGCCATAATGAGACACATGTTAAAACACTGCAGAGAGAATCCCACCCACCTCGTACTGCACAGCCAGGACTCACTGCAATCAGGCAGTGTTTAAATTAATATGTCCTTGAGATTGTAGTCCTACAGATTAAGAGATGTGGACAGCTATCTATGCTGAGTTTGAGCAATGCCTGTCTCCATTGAACCTAAAGCCAGGGAAGGCCATGTGCGATAATGGTGCAAACATGGTGGCAGCCCTACGCCGGGGCAACCTCACACACGTTTCTTGCATGGCTCGCATCCTCAGCCTGATGGCACAGCAATTCCTCTGCCACTGTCCAAGCCTGAATGCACTGATGGAGAAACCACTGTCGTTGTTTGCTCACTTCCACCATTCCATTTAAGTTGGTATAGAGATCTTTCGGCCTGCAGATTGTGATAACATCGTGGAATTCAACTCTGCACATGTTGCAGTATCTGTGGCAGCAGCGCTGAGACCTGGGGTAGTATGACATTTTGCATAGCCTGGCCCAACACAGTACAGACGTGGTGCAATTCACACTTGCGGAGTGGACACAGATAAAAGACCTCTGCACCTTTCTCCACATATTCGAAATGGCTACTAAGATGGTTAGAGCTGTCAATGCCATAATCAGGATTACTATTCCAGTCATCTATATGCTAGAGCACAATTTGAATAGTCTGCGAGAGTAGGAGGTGGGGGTCCCAGGTGAAGAGGATGAAGCAGAGGATGCAGGAGGGTTAACAATATCTCTAAGTTCCAAGTTTTCTGAGCTGGCCTGGTGGAGGAAAGGAGTTGGAGTAACAGTGGGCAGTCCTCCTCCAGCAGGTCTTCAAGCCACACATTTATTATCACTCAGGGCTCACTATGCCGGTCGTCGGCCCTGTATTGAATAGAGGTGGCCCCTTTAAGTTGAATTGTGCTAGTTGCACCCAGTGAAAACAAACAAGAGACTGTTCTGCGTCTCCTGAAGGGCAATGGGCCCCAAACGGCACCAGGACCAGGTGTCGGTACTGACCATCATGGTCATAGTTGAGTGACATTTGTTTCCCCCCTCCTCCAAGTTTCTTTGCCCATGGTTGCGCATCTGCAGCGCCCCAGAGTCCTGGTCATTGCAGTAATGTCGCTCTGCCACTAAGGGGAGTGATGTTATGTCTGATTGCACTAAAAGAGTTCACCTGACCAGGTATCACAGTCACACATTACACTTCACACTCCGGCCACCAGGGGGAGCAAAAGGCACTATGTATTAGGCCACTCCTCACACTGGTAAAACTGGGGGTTGGATAGGAAGTTAGATGAGAAAGGGCCCGGGAGAGTTCGGGAGAAGACCTGTCAGGAGTGGGAACCTGGCAGGTACCTAGGAGAAAGACAGATTGTTACGGAGCTGCGCCTGCACTACCTTGCGGCGGCATCTCAAGGAAGGACAAGAAGCGAAGTATATTGTGGAGAAGTGAGAAGCGGGATCATAGTACGAAGGAGATAGAACCAGAAGGAGTCGTGTCCCTAAGACTGTGGCAAGATCCTTCTGAGGCGCGTAGCCGGTTGCCGGAGCACCGAGGAAGTAACAGACTCCACGCATTACTTCAAACAGCGGCAGGACAGTTAATTACAGGTTGGCTGTCTGACTAAAATCCCCTAAACGGACATAAGAGGCAATCGTGGGAGAGGGGCGTCTCTAGGGTCCCAGAATAACTCCAGACCTACCTGTCATACAGGTGCGTCCTAGCCAGATATACCTGGGGGACGGAGAGAGAGAGAGAAAGAACGAACACGAGAGTTGTGAGGACTATCCCGAATGCTCAGCAGGGAAGAACTACAACACACTGGCGCTAGTTGGTAGGCACTGATTTCCACCTGCAAAGGGAACTCTGGATGTGCCTTCGGAGCGGCCGGTCTCAGACAGCCCTGTTAACAGTGCTCTGGATTGGGGATCCCGAAGTCTTCAGTAAAAGGTAAAGAGACTGCAACCCTGTGTCTTCGTTATTAACTGCGCCTCACATCATCGCCACCTACACTACTGGGAAGCCCTGGGGATATACTTCACCTGTGGGAAGGTATACCATCTAGCTGCCATTCCATCACCCTAGCGGACCCCTAAGCAGCGTCTGTCACCCTGACTGAATACCGCAGGTGGCATCACGAACCCTTGACAAACTATCCTCACCCATTTCATTGGACGCCCCTTAGCAGGGTCACAGACTGGGTCCAGCCACCGTGACAACCCTAGAACCGAGACAGAGAGGACCGGTACCGAGTAACCCGCGGCCCTGTGTCTGGGGGCGCTCCAACTTGGCATCACGAACAGGATGTACTTAAGCCTGAAGAATCAGGTCATGTGTGCCTTGGAACTGTGATTGAACTGTGATTTATTGCAAAGACTGTGTATCGCTATTTGCCGCCAAAAATCCGCCATTGCCGCGCCGTGTGGAGCGTGAGGGGAGGAGCCATAGTTTCGTGGGTGGAGCTGGCTGGGAAAGAGCGTGGAGCGGAAGACGCGGTGAGGTGCTGACCCCGGAAGAAGAGCCCCGACCCCAATGCCAATCCCGGAAGGGGAACCCCGACAGGTTAGCAAGGGGGGAAGAACGGCCATGTCGGATCCCGGAGGATCGGAGGTGGCGGCCACAGCTGCAGACTCGGGAGCACTTCCAGATTCCGTGGTGGACGCAGCCAAGGGTCTGGTATCACCACCGGATGCTGCGGGGCTTGCCGCTCCCATCAACCAGCTGGATACTGCCGCCGCTACAACAGCCATAATGCTCTTCTCTATGCTGTACCTACCAGGAGCCGCCTGGCTCTCGCGATACTCCGGAGAAGCCCATAAGTTAACTGACTTTAAAGAGGGGATTTGTAGCCTGCTCGAGTTTTATCCCTTGACAGAGCCTCAGAAAGTTCATATGATAACCGGTCAACTCTTTGGAGCAGCATTGAGGGAAGTGAAGTCCTGGCCTGTTGCGGACAAGAAAACTGCGCAACAGGTATTTGCAAAGCTTAAAACCACCTTTGACACCCGCACCGCTACGGAAATTAAATTGACGTTCTATGGGTGCAAGCAGAGGCCGCAGGATAGCTTACAGGAATATGCCCTTAATCTTCAGGAGGCGCTGTGGGCCATCAAGCAAAGTGACCCAAACAGCATGCAAGATGAAGATAAACTCCTGAAGGAGCGGTTCATCGAGGGGCTCCTGTGCAGTAACCAAAGGGCCCATCTACACTTCCTGGCCATGCAGAATTCAGACCTGACTTTTGCACAATTCAAAGATAAAGCCATCCAGGCACTACCAGAGCGACAGCCCAGCCGCGCCACACTTCCCAGGCAACAAGCCCTCACGTACCACCAGGAGGTGGCGCCGGACGCACCCGTTTTCGCCGAGGCCGATGCCCTGACCCTGGAAGACGACTCCCCTCCAGGACTGCGCCTCCAGATACAGGAGCTGACCAGGAGCATTGCTGCCCTAGCCCAGACCGTCCAATCCCTACAGGAGACCCCCAAGGAGAAGATCCAGTTGGCTTCCAGACCGGAGGATGTCCCTTGGCAGCGACCAAGGAGAGTTCCGCTGACCAGAGGCAGAGACGACGATCGCTTTCATCGGGATGGATGACCTATCTGCCGCCGCTGCCACCAGGTGGGCCATCTTGCAAGGTACTGTCAGTTAAACGAGCAACCTCTGGGGCAGAGGGCCAACCCCCAGGAGTAGAATGGTCAGGCCCGCAAAATTGGAGAGCTAAATACATCGGAGGGCGACCAGTTCTCCCCATCATGATCGACGGTATCCCCATGAACGCTTTGCTGGACACCAGTTCCCAGGTGACAACTATGCCCTACATTCTTTATAGACGTTATTGGGAGGACACCGACATTACCCGTGCCCCCAATGATGATTTTACCATAATAGCTAGTAATGGTCAGCCGCTGCCGCAAGTGGGGTATAAAGAGGTCACTATTAAGGTGGGGCGGATAGAACTGGAGGCCCAAGGAATTGTCATTGTTGATATTGACCGACGTGAACGTAACCCCATGATGACCATCGGTACTAATGTCATAGAAAATTGTCTTGCAGAAGTTATTGTCTTTTTGCAGCAGGTAGCAGAGACAGATGGTTACAGTGAACAACGTGCCTTGCAGAAAGAAATCAGAGCCCTAATGCGGAGACAGCAGGTGGAGCTGACTGGTGGTGAATTTGGCCAGGTCACAGTGAGTGATTCGAACCCCATTGCAATACCCTCCCAGGAGTGAAATGTTAATATGGTGTCGGGCAGCCATAGGCCTCGGGGGTAAAGACTATCAGGCCCTGGTAAACCCGTGTATTCGGATAATAGGCCTACCCTCCTGACAGCCAGAGGGGTGGTTGACGTCCACAAGTGGAGGGTGCCGGTATGTGTTCTTAACTGCGGGGAGGAAGAAGTCCACTTAACCAAATATGTCACACTTGCCAAGCTGTTTACTGTTAATAATAGCGTGATACAGACACCCGGGCCCTTGGCTCCGTCCAAACCGGCGGAGGACAACGGCTCTGCAGAGCAATCGAAAGATTGGTGTCAAGAATTACATGTGGGCACTGATTCTACTCCATCTCACCAGATACAGGAGGCCTACAGGGTGGTTCATGAGTATGAGCAGGTATTCAGCAAACACCCCCTTGATTTCGGGCTGGTAAAAGGGATTCAACATCACATTCCCACAGGAGATCACCCACCCATAAAAGAAAGATACCATCCTGTACCCCCAGCTCATTATCAGTGTGCCAAGGACATGTTGCGAGACATGAAGGAGGCTGGGGTAGTGAGAGACAGCTGTAGCCCCTGGGCGGCTCCATTAGTCCTCGTTAGGAAGAAAGATGGCACCAAGAGGATGTGTGTGGATTATAGGCAATTAAACCAGATTACACATAAGGACTCATACCCCCTGCCTAGAATAGAGGAGTCCTTGGCTGCGTTAAAGTCTGCTAATTACTTCTCTACCTTAGATCTCACCAGTGGGTACTGGCAGGTTCCTGTGGCAGGGGCGGACAAGGAAAAGACAGCCTTCACGACGCCGATGGGTCTCTGCGAGTTCAACTACATGCCCTTCGGATTGTGTAACGCCCCGCGGACGTTCCAGAGGATGATGGAGTGCTGTTTGGGACACAAGAACTTTGAGACCGTGCTGCTATATGTGGACGATGTTATTGTCTTCTCTAAGACCTATGAGGCCGAGGTGTTTGAAGCGCTGTCCAATTGTGGCTTAAAGGTGAAACCGTCCAAATGCCATCTGCTAAAACCTAAAGTGCAGTACCTGGGCCATGTGGTGAGTGCCGAAGGAGTGGCCCCAGACCCCGACAAGGTCACGGTGATCAAAGACTGGCTGCAGCCCAGTAACCTCCATGAAGTCCGGCAGTGCCTCGGGTTGGTAGGCTACTACCGGAGGTTTATCAAAGACTTCACCAAGAAGGCTGCGCCATTGCAAGACCTGTTGGTGGGCCAACCCAAGAAACCCAAGGGTAAGAATACCCCGTTTGATTGGAATGACGGACTGGAAGGATCGTTCACCTGCTTAAAATCGGCACTGACGGGAGACGAAGTACTAGCCTACCCTGAATATGACCAACCGTTTGTATTGTATACGGATGCCAGCAACGTGGAGCTGGGAGCTGTGCTGTCCCAGGTCCAGAAGGGCAAGGAAAGAGTAATCGTTTACACCAGCAGGAAACTTTGCCCCACTGAAAGGAACCCAGACAACTACAGTTCCTTTAAGCTGGAGTTCCTCACCGTCGTTTGGACGGTGACAGAGAGGTTCAAGCACTACCTGGCCTCGGCAAAATTCACCGTCTTCACAGATAATAATCCACTAACGCCCTTGGACACAGCAAAACTCGTGCCTTGGAGCAGCGGTGGATGGCCCGATTGTCCAATTACAACTTCACCATCAAGTACCGGGCGGGGCACAAGAATGCGAATGCCGATGCATTGTCCCGAATGCCACACTTGCCCGAAACGGGGGAATACCCAGAAGCATTTGAAGAAGTAGAGCTGCCCGCTTTCCATCGCCCCAAGGCAACCAAGTGTTCCCATCAGGTAGAGAAGCGGCGCAGAAATAAACAGGGCGCTCCGTTGAATCCCCTGCCCCATCACGGGTGGACAGAGAACCAGGATGGTGACCCTGCGGTCCGTCAGGTGAAAGAGCTCCTGACGCAGGCAGGTTTGCATCCCGGCCCAGATGATCCACCAGAGGCATTACAGTTGTGGAAGGAGAGGGGCAAACTGTTAATTCATGATGGCAAGCTGTGCAGAAGGAGCATCAATCCCCGCACTCATGAATTGGTATGGCAGATCGTGGTCCCAAGACAAGATGTGCCAATGGTCCTTGGAGCGTACCATGATGGGGCAGGACACTTCGGATGGAGGAAGCTGGAGAGGCTACTCCGTGGGAGGTTCTACTGGATCTGCATGAAGAAAGCCATCTAGAAGTGGTGTCGGGAGTGTGGCCCCTGTAGCCTAAAGATCGTGACAGACAACAGGCTCCCTTGCAGCCCATCATCACCAAATGGCTGCTCGAGTTGGTCGCGCTGGATCATGTAAAGCTAATATCTAGCCGGTCAGGTTATATCTACGCTCTCACCATTGTGGACCACTACTCCAGATTCCTGGTAGTCATACCGGTCAAAGATCTAACAGCTAGGACGGCTGCCAAAACCTTCCAGCAGTACTTCTGTAGACCCCATGGGTACCCGGAGAAGGTGTTGACCGATCAGGAACCAGCATTTGAAGCGGAGGTGTTCCAGGAGTTCTGCAATTTGTACGGGTGTAAGAAGATCAGAACCACGCCATACCATCCACAAATCAACGGGATGTGTGAGAAGATGAACGCAGTAGTGATCGACTTACTGAAGACCTTACCTGTAGAGGACCGGAACTTGTGGCCCACAAAGTTACCAGACTTGGTATTTATGTATAACCACATCCCGGTGAATTCCACTAACTGCACCCCAGCGTACCTGATGCGAGGAAGGTCTAGCAAGTTACCCGTCGATCTGGACATGGGGTCCTGATCCCCGAAGATATATCGCCAGATGCGGATTGGGATACCGAGAGGCAGCAAAGGTACCGCAAAGTACAGGAATGTGTAGAAAGAAGTCTCGCTCAAACCAGACAAAAGCAAGAGAGGGACTACAACCAGTATGCTCCCGCGGCTCCATTGTCACCTGGTGAGCAGGTACTCAAACGAAAGAGGAGACTACACAAGCTTGATGATCAATGGGAAGCGGAACCGTATACCATTCTGCCCTTCGACTTCGACAATACGAAGGTCTGTCTCATCAGCAAAGACGGAGGGAAGACCTCAATGGCCATATCAAGAGACCACCTGAAAATATGCCTTGTTAAGCTGAGAGATGGGGAAACAGATCCCGGGACTTCTCCGCCCATGGAAGAGGAGAAGATGATACACACTGTTCTTGGTGATTTTCCCCAGTCGTGGACTCAAATAAATCAGGCCATTGTGGTACCTGTCTTAACATTTCGTCAACTGAGACCGCCAGAACTAAATGTGGTGCCAGGGCATCTGGACCCGCAAGCGCAGCCGAATCCACCAGAAGATGCGATGCCAACGGTTGAACCAGCAGGCCCTCCCTCTGCCATCAGTGAATCTGCCATGCCCACCATTAGTATTGGCAGCCCTGATAACTCCAGCATGCCAGTGCTGAACAGACTCACTAGAAGTGTAGCTAGAAGACAGTGCACTACACCAGCGATAGCAAGCATAGCGGGCCCTGTTAGGCCAATAGCAACCCCTGCGCTGTGAAGGTCTACGCGTAGCACCCAGAATCAGACTCCACTTCGCTATAAAACTAGGAGATATTAACGATAGTTGCTATTTGGTCGAAAATGCTTGTGTAAATATCTGTGTTAAAGGTTTAAAAAAATGGACAATGGCGTGATGGACAATGAATCACTCCAAAACTTTCACAGGGACCCCTTTGTTTACCCGGGGTCCCTGCTGTTCTATGGTTGCACCTACTGAACTGGGAGTCATGGACTGTGCATGACCAATCTTTTGCAACGTTCAGGCGTCCTTACCTTCCATAATGGAAAGCACTGTTATATTTACTTGTTCATAGTATGTAAAATTTTGTGTGTTTTCTATTAACATGCATTGTTATTCTTCTTTTCCCAGTCCGGGAGTACTGGAATTAACCAGGGGGGGAGTGCAGCGTCCCAGAGTCCTGGTCGTTGCAGTAATGTTGCTCTGCCACTAAGGGGAGTGATGTTATGTCTGATTGCACTAAAAGAGTTCACCTGACCAGGTATCACAGTCACACATTACACTTCACACTCTGGCCACCAGGGGGAGCAAAAGGCACTATGTATTAGGCCACTCCTCACACTGGTAAAACTGGGGCTTGGATAGGAAGTTAGATGAGAAAGAGCCCAGGAGAGTTCGGGAGAGGACCTGTCAGGATTGGGAACCTGGCAGGTACCTAGGAAAAAGACAGATTGTTACGGAGCCGCGCCTGCACTACCTTGCGGCGGCATCTCAAGGAAGGACAAGAAGCGAAGTATATTGTGGAGAAGTGAGAAGTGGGATCATAGTATGAAGGAGATAGAACAAGAAGGAGTCGTGTCTCTAAAACTGTGGCAAGATCCTTCTGAGGCGCGTAGCCGGTGGCCGGGGCACCGAGGAAGTAACAGACTCCACGCATTACTTCAAACAGCGGCAGGACAGTTAATTACAGGTTGGCTGTCTGACTAAAATCACCTAAACGGACATAAGAGGCAATCGTGGAAGAGGGGCGTCTCTAGGGTCCCAGAATAACTCCAGGCCTACCTGTCATACAGGTGCATCCTAGCCAGATATACCTGGGGGACAGTGAGAGAGAGAGAAAGAACGAACACGAGAGTTGTGAGGAGTATCCCGAATGCTCAGCAGGGAGGAACTACAACACACAGGCGCTAGTTGGTAGGCACTGATTTCCACCTGCAAAGGGAACTCTGAATGTGCCTTCGGAGCGGCCGGTCTCAGACAGCCCTGTTAACAGTGCTCTAGATTGGGGATCCCGAAGTGTTCAGTAAAAGCTAAAGAGACTGCAACCCTGTGTCCTCGTTATTAACTGCGCCTCACATCATCGCCACCTACACTACTGGGAAGCCCTGGGGATATACTTCATCTGTGGGAAGGTATACCATCTAGCTGCCATTCCATCACCCCAGCGGACTCCTAAGTAGCGTCGGTCACCCTGACTGAATACCACAGGTGGCGTCACGAACCCATGACAAACTATCCTCACCCCTTTCATTGGACGCCCCTTAGCAGGGTCACGGACTGGGTCCAGCCACCATGACAACCCTAAAACTGAGACAGAGAGGACCGGTACGGAGTAACCCGCGGCCCTGTGTCTGGGGGCGCTCCAACTCCCCTGCTGAATTACGGCACTGCAACCCTGAAAAAGTTAATTACCTTTTAGAACAAGAGTGGACTGTGCATAGCTGCTCTGAGTTTGGTGCTATTTTAATCCTAAACTATGGTTGTTTTAACCCTGAACTGCCCCTAGGAGCATAAGAGCAGTATTCTTGTTTTAAAGAGACCGTACTCTGTTAAAGGAGGGAGGGGGAACCTGAGCAGAAGGACCCAATGAGTGAGTCGGTGTGGGACTATAAGGACTGGCCAAAGGGCCTGAGATGTACATGAGCAGTGTGTGCTCCGGTTACAGGAGCAAGAGGACAGGGTTCATTCGGACCCATGTTAAGGGAACTTCGACTCTTTGTTCTGGGGTTCCAACTGAGTGGAACCGAGGTCACTGTTGACCAGCAAGAAACACTGGACTAAGACTTTATTCATTTTATAAGTGTTTTAAACGTGACACTTGGTGTTTTACTGGTGCCGCCATGGTCATGGATGACCACATTTTAGAAGGGAGACGTGTAATGGGGTGACAGAGGCCATCATATGCCTCCACCTCTTTGAGCCATGTTTACATTAATTATATGCGGTTTCATGATGTTTGTGACTATTAATGTGTTCATGTAATGTTGCTGTATTGTATATAAGATTAGGAACAGCTTAGGATAATAGTGGGACGCACTAGAGATAGGGAATAAGAGTCTTAGAATAGGTATAGTTAGCATAAGGTGTTTTACAGGCCAGGAGGAGTCACAGATGGGTGTAGTGCAGGACAGTGGAATATAGGGAAGGGACTTCCTGGTTAGTGAGCAGAGCCTGGCAGCCATGCCCTGGGCAAGGTGAAGTACAAGAGGACAGTCTGATAGCCATGGGGGTAAAGTTGCTAAGGCAAGAAGGGACCCTAGGCTTAGTTGCATGCAGGCGGCCACCACCTTAAACAGTAACCATCGCAAGAAGGATCTGGGGCCTGTGGCCAGGACTAGGTGAAGCTGAGACAGTGAGCCTTTTACCTTTACCTTTTTGAGACCGGACAAGGGGAATGGGTTGAAGCTGGTGGGCCTAAAAGCACGGACATTACAGAACAGGGATTGTCTAGAAAGAGCAGTGATTGCCAGGATGGGACAGCCTAGTCATAGTGCAGGCTTAGTTTCCCCCTTCTACTCTAGTCCTGTGTTGCAGTTTCATAACAGTTTGTCCAGCCACACATATAAAAAAAAAATACTCTCCCGGATTCCTTCAATATGTTCCAAGAACTTGCTCAACGCTTGCAAGGGTTAACTTTGGAAGTAGCCAACCTGCAACAACACCTGAGTAAATACCCTGGAGCACGTTCTGAAGAACCAAAGGTAGGATTGCCTGAGGTTATTTTTGGTAAACGGCAGGAAATTTTTACGTTTAAAAATGCATGTTTACTTTACTTTCGGATTAAACCCAGGTCTTCAGGGCTGAAGTACAGTGTGTGGGGATTATTATGTCGTTATTGCGAGGTGAGCAGCAAGTTGGGCATTTTCATTACATCCGGATGACCCTTGTTTGATGTGAGTAGAAGCTTTTTTTTCTGCTATGGGGGTTCTGGCAACGCTGAGAGATATTGTACCTGGTTCAGACGATGGTCTGCAGAAGTCAGCTGAAATGATCCAGTGCTCAGGAGACAGTTTTAAGCAGGTTTGAATGACAAGGTTAAAGATTTACTCATTGCATATCCTGCACCTTCTATGCTTGAGGCTGCTATGCAGGTAGCTATCTGTGTGGATAGAAGATTGAGAAACAGGCAGAATGAAGAGAAGGCTCTTATAATGATGGACCCAGTCTCTCAGGATAGCCCCGTCGACAGCAGGGAACAGATGCAACTTGGGGCGATGTCCTCTCGTTCCTAGGAGAGAGGAGCTTCTCTCTGGGGCTATGCTTGTATTGTGGTAAGGCTGACCATTTTATTAAACAATGTGTGGTTCGCATAAGGAAAGAATAAAAAAACGTCAATCAGAGTATCCCTTCTGTTCGCATTTTTACAGTCCGCAGGCGTTTATTTTTCTGGTAGTTCTACCTGTCATGGTCATTCGAGTGATTTTCAAGTGATGGTGGGCTGTGGTTCTGCACTTAATTTGATTGATCAACAATTTCTAGACAAGTATAAGTGCTTGTTTCCATTTGCGAGAAACACGTCCGTGTCTCGCATGTGGAAACGAAGCTCTGGCGCCGGCACTCGAGAGCGGAGCGTGCGGCCGCATAGCAACACATGGAGCCGCACGCTCCGCTCCACAGTGCCGGCACCAGAGCTTCGTTTCCACATGCGAGACACGGACGTGTTTCTCGCAAATGGAAACAAGCCCTAAGATTGATTCTGTACTGGGCTGGTCATCAAGTACAATAAGATCCTGGGGTCAGGAATGATATGGGAAATGTTGTGATATACACATAGCAGCTGTTGTGAAAAGTGAGCTGCCTGAAGCCATTCAGGAATTCTGGAAAGTATTTTCAGAGGTGGAGTCACAAGCTCTACCACCTCATAGAGATTATGATTGCGCTATTGAGTTTAGTTAAATAAATAGGGCAGCACACTGCAGCGCCAAAACATGCAAACTTGAAAAAACGAAATTTGAACTGCATTACTGCACTAGAAATATGAAAAATGAGAGCTTTTAGCGCACAAAAATGGCCAATTTTATGTGTACCTCGTAGCCACGTTAAGGCATCTCTCTTATACGAGGTCCTACGTTTGACCTACCTCACTGAGAATAAACGTCTCCATCTGAATGGGTACATGTAAAAACCTCTTCTTGGCCAATCAGAAGCCGCGACGTCATTCTCATTCACAAAACTGCTAATTCTAGGAATTGAGGACCTGCGAATGACGTCGCGGCCTCTGATTGGTCGCGTGCCGGTCACATGGGCGGCACACAACCAATCAGAAGCCGGGACGTCATTCACAGGTCCGAAAGGCGCGCTTTTTAAACAAAGAAGCCTCCCGGTTAGCAGCGTGAAGTCCAGGGGCCACCGGAGAGGTGAGCATATCAATATTTTTTATTTTAATTCTTTATTTTACACATCCCTATGGATCCCAGGGCCTGAAGGAGAGTTTCCTCTCCTTCAGACCCTGGGAACCATGAGAATACCTTCCGATACTTGATGTCCCATTGACTTGTATTGGTATCGGATATCGGTATCGGCGATATCCGATATTTTTCGGGTATCGGCCGATACTATCCGATACCGATACTTTCAAGTATCGGACGGTATCGCTCAACACTACTCATCAGTAGGAGGGGGGGATGTTCTGTCACAGGAAGGAGAGGATGGGGTGCATCACTGTGCGTTCTTTTCTAAGAAATTTTCAGAGGAGGAGCTCAACTACCAAGTTGGGAACTGAGAATTGCTGGCTATTAAACTTGTGTTTGAGCATTGGCAACCTTTTTTGGAGGGCGCCAGACATCCTTTACCAGTCTTTATTGATCATAAGAATCTGATCTACCTAGATGCTGCTAAACTTTTGAATTCCCGTCAAGCTGGGTGGGCATTGTGTTTTGCCCGCTTCCATTTCTCTGTGACATATATCCCTGGGACACAGAATGTTAAAGCTGATGCTGATGCTTTGTCTCGTAGTTTCTACTGATGAAGCGGTAGCAAAACGTGCGTTGGAGTGGTGTGTGCGGGGGCTGCGGCACGTCATTTTGGATTTCTTTGCTAGTTTTTTTGGAAAAGACCAATTTATATGGATTACAAAAATCGAGATACGAGTTGGCTGTCACAATTAAATACCATTTTCAAGGAAGCGGGAAGGAATACAGCTGATGGGATACCTGATAACATTCAGGAAGATAAAACACACCTGAAAGAATTGTTATACAAAAGGACCAAATCCTGGTGGAATAAGAGTTCACTTGAACAATATATACAACGAAATCTAATACCTCGTGGTCTTCGTATACAGGAATTCCCATTGTTTTCACTAGATGATGAAGCTTTATTGAAGAAATGGGAAGATGTGTGTAACATGTGTTCACGCATCTTTATGGAAATATTGATTGAGGTTGATAGAAGGAATTTGGATATTTTGGAAGTAGATATTAAGTCCACTCAAGAGAAAATTCAGAAGAATCTTTCTGCTGAACAAGTGACTAGTTTTGATAATGATCTTAATGCATCTTTTACTAAATGGGAATCAGAAGTCTAGAAGCTTAAGGTGACCAAATTTCAAAGGGATCTCCAGGACTATCAAAATAATAGGATATACAAATGGCGTGGTAAATCTACTGTTAAGAAATCAGAATCGGTCACTCATTGGCAAGTGTCAGCTCATCAAATACTACAAATACTTCGATTGGTGGATCCTCTTAAGTATTTAATGGATATAACATGAGACTCATGGGTGTTAAACAAAAAAAACATCGAGAACAGGATTTCAACAATGAAGGCACCTTGAAGAAGAGGAATTGGAGGCCTTACAGGCGCTTGAAGCCTTGATTGCTGAACAGGAGGATATATCAGGGCCTACAAAATGAATTGGATAATTTTCTTCAATATCTGAATAGAAATGACACCAACATCAAACTTACCTATATGGTGAAGCAAGATTCCATTAATTTCCTGGATCTTGGAATTAGGATTGATGAATCTGGCCATCTTCATACATCTATATATCGTAAGGAAACTAGCGTAAGTGCACTTTTACATGCTCAATCAGCTCATCCTGCCCATGTCATTCATGCAATACCAACTGGACAATTTCTGAGGACAAGACACATTTGTGATCAAGATATTACCTTTGAACAACAGGCTGAAGACCTCACTACCAGATTTTTGCAACGTGGATATAAAAGTGGCATTGTACACAAAGCTTACATGAGGGCGAGAAATACAGATCGACACTCCCTAATGACTTCTCAAAAAAAGAACAAAGAAACAGATGGACAAGTACGCTTTATTACTAATTAATAATTATCACTCGAGATGGTGAGAAATGACTGACATCTTTTGAAAATATTGGCCTATCCTTCTGCAAGATCCAAGTATATCAAAAATAATACCTAAGAAACCTCTTATTATTGCAAAATGGTGCAAAACTTTGGGTGAGTCATTAGTCCATAGCCATTATGTTCCTCCAGCGTCTAATTACATCTTTGATTCTAAAGGCCCTAAATGGGGATCATATAGTTGCGGTTCATGTAAGGCCTGCAAGTATATGACAAGAACAGATATCTTCCACAACTCAATGAAAACTCGGGAATATAAGATTCTACACCATTTGAATTGTCATACATCGATGGTAATTTACCATGCCACATGTCCCTGTGATCGTATATCTGTGGGTATGACCACAAGAGAGTTGCGAGTTCGTGTTTTGGAGCATATTACAGTCATTAAAACAGCAGACAAGATCGAAATCAATGATATTGACGGTATATCGAAGTTGAAACCTCTAGCAAGACATTTCTGTAATCATCACCCCCATCAATCCCATTTGCTTCGAGTAAAGGGGATAGATCGACTTTATTTGGGCAATAGAAGGGGTGATGCTAGTAAGAGACTTGCACAAACGGAATGCAAATGGATCACCCTCCTGCAGAGCATGACTCCAGTGGTTCTCAATGAGCAATGGGCTTTTTCTAGCTTTCTCTAAAAAAAATTTTTTATTCCACTGCTATTCATATTCCTTTTTTCTCTCTTTTTGATATATTTTTATTTTTTTAATAATTCCTTTTTTATCGTGTTTTATTAATAAAATATAATGTTAAATTCCTAATTTTCCTTCCCAATGTGGTAGGGTGCTCCCCTTTTGACTCTCATATTATTTTTTATTTATTTTTTTTATTTCTTATTTATTAATTATTCTTTCAGGGGATGGCAAGACCTGGAAATCTGTGAGAAATAATGTCTTATATACATATACATTTCTACTGAATTATATACAACATCACTTTTCATTTATGCACTAATTAAATTATGCACATTTTATTTTTAATAATATGCATATTATTTTGGTGTGTATATGTACACTTTATGTATGTATATATGTGTATTGATATGCGTATGTATGTACAGGTATGTGTGTACATGCTGTTGTGAATTCTGTGGCAGAACTCCCTCCTGTGGTCACAAGTGGTACTTCGGCTGATTCTCTCTGTGAGCTTCCGTTGGTGGAGGAAAGTGGTACTGCGGCTTCTGAGTTTCCTTCCTCAGGTGTGTGGTGAAGTCGTTAGGTGCTGCTCTATTTAATTCCACCTAGTGCTTTGATCCTGGCCTCCAGACAATGTTCTAGTATTGGACCTGTTTCCTCCTGGATCGTTCCTGTGGCCTGCTGCTCTGCATAGCTAAGTTCCGCTTTGCTATTTTGTTTGCTGTTTTTTCTGTCCAGCTTGTCTATTTGTTTTTTTCTGCTTGCTGGAAGCTCTGGGATGCAGAGGGTGTACCTCCGTGCCGTTAGTTCGGTACGGAGGGTCTTTTTGCCCCCTTTGCGTGGTTTTTGTAGGGTTTTGTGTTGACCGCAAAGTTACCTTTCCTGATATGAAAGGCAATTCAGTACCACAATGGACATAGCGGTCAGAGCACATACAGTGATCTGACAATAACCCAAAATCATAGAACGAGCTCTGAGACGTGGGAACTCTGCAGACCGCAATCCCTAATCCTCTCCAAACAACACTAGAGGCAGCCGTGTGATTGCGCCTAACTCTGCCTATGCAACTCGGCACAGCCTGAGAAACTAACTAGCCTGAAGATAGAAAATAAGCCTACCTTGCCTCAGAGAAATACCCCAAAGGAAAAGGCAGCCCCCCACATATAATGACTGTGAGTTAAGATGAAAAGACAAACGTAGAGATGAAATAGATTCAGCAAAGTGAGGCCCGACTTTCTTAACAGAGCGAGGACAGAAAAGGTAACTTTGCGGTCTACACAAAACCCTAAAGAAAACCATGCAAAGGGGGCAAAAAGACCCTCCGTACCGAACTAACGGCACGGAGGTACACCCTTTGCGTCCCAGAGCTTCCAGCAAAAAATTAGACAAGCTGGACAGAAAAAATAGCAAACAAATAGAAAAGAAGAACTTAGCTATGCAGAGCAGCAGGCCACAGGAATGATCCAGGGAAAAGCAAGTCCAACACTGGAACATTGACAGGAAGCCAGGATCAAAGCATTAGGTGGAGTTAAGTAGAGAAGCACCTAACGACCTCACCAGATCACCTGAGGGAGGAAACTCAGAAGCCGCAGTACCACTTCCCTCCACCAACAGAAGCTCACAGAGAGAATCAGCCGAAGTACCACTTGTGACCACAGGAGGGAGCTCTGCCACAGAATTCACAACAGTACCCCCCCTTGAGGAGGGGTCACCGAACCCTCACCAGAGCCCCCAGGCCGACCAGGATGAGCCACATGAAAGGCACGAACAAGATCGGGAGCATGGACATCAGAGGCAAAAACCCAGGAATTATCTTCCTGAGCATAACCCTTCCATTTAACCAGATACTGGAGTTTCTGTCTAGAAACACGAGAATCCAAAATCTTCTCCACAATATACTCCAATTCCCCCTCCACCAAAACTGGGGCAGGAGGGTCAACAGATGGAACCATAGGTGCCACGTATCTCCGCAACAATGACCTATGGAATACGTTATGTATGGAAAAAGAATCTGGAAGGGTCAGACGAAAAGACACAGGATTAAGAACCTCAGAAATCCTATACGGACCAATGAAACGAGGTTTAAACGTAGGAGAGGAAACCTTCATAGGAATATGACGAGAAGATAACCAAACCAGATCCCCAACACGAAGTCGGGAACCCACACGGCGTCTGCGATTAGCGAAACGTTGAGCCTTCTCCTGGGACAAGGTCAAATTGTCCACTACATGAGTCCAAATCTGCTGCAACCTGTCCACCACAGTATCCACACCAGGACAGTCTGAAGACTCAACCTGTCCTGAAGAGAAACGAGGATGGAACCCAGAATTGCAGAAAAATGGCGAAACCAAGGTAGCCGAGCTGGCCCGATTATTAAGGGCAAACTCAGTCGAAGGCAAAAAGGACACCCAGTCATCCTGATCGGCAGAAACAAAGCATCTCAGATATGTTTCCAAGGTCTGATTGGTTCGTTCGGTCTGGCCATTAGTCTGAGGATGGAAAGCCGAGGAAAAAGACAAGTCAATGCCCATCCTACCACAAAAGGCTCGCCAAAACCTAGAAACAAACTGGGAACCTCTGTCAGAAACGATATTCTCTGGAATGCCATGTAAACGAACCACATGCTGGAAGAACAATGGCACCAAATCAGAGGAGGAAGGCAATTTAGACAAGGGTACCAAATGGACCATCTTAGAAAAGCGATCACAGACCACCCAAATGACTGACATCTTTTGAGAAACGGGAAGATCAGAAATAAAATCCATAGAGATATGTGTCCAAGGCCTCTTCGGGACCGGCAAGGGCAAAAGCAACCCACTGGCACGAGAACAGCAGGGCTTAGCCCGAGCACAAATCCCACAGGACTGCACAAAAGTACGCATATCCCGCGACAGAGACGGCCACCAAAAGGATCTAGCCACTAACTCTCTGGTACCAAAGATTCCAGGATGACCAGCCAACACCGAACAATGAACCTCAGAGATAACTTTATTGGTCCACTTATCAGGGACAAACAGTCTCTCCGCTGGACAACGATCAGGTTTATTAGCCTGAAATTTTTGCAGCACCCGCCGCAAATCAGGGGAGATGGCAGACACAATTACTCCTTCCTTGAGGATACCCGCCGGCTCAGACAAACCCGGAGAGTCGGGCACAAAACTCCTAGACAGAGCATCCGCCTTCACATTTTTAGAGCCTGGAAGGTACGAAATCACAAAGTCAAAACGGGCAAAAAACAGCGACCAACGAGCCTGTCTAGGATTCAACCGCTTAGCAGACTCAAGATAAGTCAAGTTCTTATGATCAGTCAATACCTCCACGCGATGCTTAGCTCCTTCAAGCCAATGACGCCACTCCTCGAATGCCCACTTCATGGCCAGCAACTCTCGGTTGCCCACATCATAATTTCGCTCAGCAGGCGAAAACTTCCTGGAAAAAAAAGCGCATGGTTTCATCACTGAGCAATCAGAACCTCTCTGCGACAAAACAGCCCCTGCTCCAATCTCAGAAGCATCAACCTCGAACTGGAACGGAAGAGAAACATCTGGTTGACACAACACAGGGGCAGAAGAAAAACGACGCTTCAACTCTTGAAAAGCTTCCACAGCAGCAGAAGACCAATTGACCAAATCAGCACCCTTCTTGGTCAAATCGGTCAATGGTTTGGCAATACTAGAAAAATTGCAGATGAAGCGACGATAAAAATTAGCAAAGCCCAGGAACTTTTGCAGACTTTTCAGAGATGTCGGCTGAGTCCAATCATGGATGGCTTGGACCTTAACAGGATCCATCTCGATAGTAGAAGGGGAAAAGATAACCCCAAAAATGAAACCTTCTGCACACCAAAGAGACACTTTGATCCCTTCACAAAGAATTTTCACGCAGGACCTGAAAAACTGTTCTGACCTGCTTCACATGAGACTCCCAATCATCCGAGAAGATCAAAATGTCAACCAAGTACACAATCAGGAATTTATCCAGGTACTCTCGGAAGATGTCATGCATAAAGGACTGAAACACTAATGGAGCATTGGCAAGTCCGAATGGCATCACTAGATACTCAAAATGACCCTCGGGCGTATTAAATGCAGTTTTCCATTCATCTCCTCGCCTGATTCGCACTAGATTATACGCACCACGAAGATCTATCTTGGTGAACCAACTAGCCCCCTTAATCCGAGCAAACAAATCAGATAACAATGGCAAGGGGTACTGAAATTTAACCGTGATCTTATTTAGAAGGCGGTAATCTATACAAGGTCTCAGCGAACCATCCTTCTTGGCTACAAAAAAGAACCCTGCTCCTAATGGTGACGATGACGGGCGAATATGCCCCTTCTCCAGGGATTCCTTCACATAACTGCGCATAGCGGCGTGCTCAGGCACGGATAAATTAAACAGTCGACCTTTTGGGAATTTACTACCAGGAATCAAATTGATAGCACAATCACAATCCCTATGCGGAGGTAGGGCATCGGACTTGGGCTCATCAAATACATCCCGGTAATCAGACAAGAACTCTGGAACCTCAGAAGGGGTGGATGATGAAATTGACAGAAATGGAACATCACCATGTACCCCCTGACAACCCCAGCTGGACACCGACATGGATTTCCAATCTAACACTGGATTATGGGCTTGTAGCCATGGCAACCCCAACACGACCACATCATGCAGATTATGCAACACCAGAAAGCGAATAACCTCCTGATGTGCAGGAGCCATGCACATGGTCATCTGGGTCCAGTATTGAGGCTTATTCTTGGCCAAAGGCGTGGCATCAATTCCTCTCAATGGAATAGGACACTGCAAGGGCTCTAAGAGAAACCCACAACGCTTAGCATACTCCAAGTCCATCAAATTCAGGGCAGCGCCTGAATCCACAAATGCCATGACAGAATACGATGACAAAGAGCAGATCAAGGTAACAGACAGAAGAAATTTTGACTGTACCGTACCAATGGTGGTAGACCTAGCAAACCGCTTAGTGCGCTTAGGACAATCAGAGATAGCATGAGTGGAATCACCACAGTAGAAACACAGCCCATTCAGACGTCTGTGTTCTTGCCGTTCAACTCTGGTCAAAGCCCTATCGCACTGCATAGGCTCAGGTTTAAGCTCAGGTAATACCGCCAAATGGTGCACAGATTTACGTTCACGCAAGCGTCGACCGATCTGAATGGCCAAAGACATAGACTCATTCAAACCAGCAGGCATAGGAAATCCCACCATGACATCCTTAAGGGCTTCAGAGAGACCCTTTCTGAACATAGCTGCCAGCGCAGATTCATTCCATTGAGTGAGCACGGACCACTTTCTAAATTTCTGACAATATACCTCTATCTCATCCTGACCCTGACAAAGAGCCAGCAAATTTTTCTCTGCCTGATCCACTGAAGTAGGTTCATCTTACAGCAATCCGAGCGCCAGAAAAAACGCATCGATATTACTCAATGCAGGATCTCCTGGCGCAAGAGAAAATGCCCAGTCCTGAGGGTCGCCGCGCAAAAAAGAAATAACAATCAAAACCTGTTGAACTGGATCACGAGAGGAGCGAGGTTTCAAGGCCAGAAATAATTTACAATTATTTTTGAAACTCAGAAACTTAGTTCTATCTCCAAAAAACAAATCAGGAATAGGAATTCTTGGTTCTAACATAGATTTCTGATCAATAGTGTCTTGAATCTTTTGTACTCTTGCCGAGAGCTGATCCACAGATGAAGACAGACTTCTAATGTCCATCGCTACACCTGTGTACTGAACCACCCAAATGTCTAGGGGAAAAAAAAGGCAAAACACAGTGCAAAGAAAAAAAAATGGTCTCAGAACTTCTTTTTTCCCTCTATTGAGAATCATTAGTACTTTGGGCTTCCTGTACTGTTATGAAAGGCAATTCAGTACCACAATGGACATAGCGGTCAGAGCACATACAGTGATCTGACAATAACCCAAAATCATAGAACGAGCTCTGAGACGTGGGAACTCTGCAGACCGCAATCCCTAATCCTCTCCAAACAACACTAGAGGCAGCCGTGGATTGCGCCTAACTCTGCCTATGCAACTCGGCACAGCCTGAGAAACTAACTAGCCTGAAGATAGAAAATAAGACTACCTTGCCTCAGAGAAATACCCCAAAGGAAAAGGCAGCCCCCCACATATAATGACTGTGAGTTAAGATGAAAAGACAAACGTAGAGATGAAATAGATTCAGCAAAGTGAGGCCCGACTTTCTTAACAGAGCGAGGACAGAAAAGGTAACTTTGCGGTCTACACAAAACCCTAAAGAAAACCACGCAAAGGGGGCAAAAAGACCCTCCGTACCGAACTAACGGCACGGAGGTACACCCTTTGCGTCCCAGAGCTTCCAGCAAAAAATTAGACAAGCTGGACAGAAAAAATAGCAAACAAATAGCAAAGAAGAACTTAGCTATGCAGAGCAGCAGGCCACAGGAATGATCCAGGGAAAAGCAAGTCCAACACTGGAACATTGACAGGAAGCCAGGATCAAAGCATTAGGTGGAGTTAAGTAGAGAAGCACCTAACGACCTCACCAGATCACCTGAGGGAGGAAACTCAGAAGCCGCAGTACCACTTCCCTCCACCAATAGAAGCTCACAGAGAGAATCAGCCGAAGTACCACTTGTGACCACAGGAGGGAGCTCTGCCACAGAATTCACAACACTTTCCTATCCTCGCTCTGTTCAGAAAGTCGGGCCTCACTTTGCTAAATCTATGTCATCTCTACGTTTGTCTTTTCATCTTACTCACAGTCATTATATGTGGGGGCTGCCTTTTCCTTTGGGGTATTTCTCTGAGGCAAGGTAGGCTTATTTTCTATCTTCAGGCTAGATAGTTTCTCAGGCTGTGCCGAGTTGCATAGGGAGCGTTAGGCGCCATCCACGGCTGCCTCTAGTGTGGTGTGTTAGGATTAGGGATTGCGGTCAGCAGAGTTTCCACATCTCAGAGCTCGTTCTATATTTTTGGGTTATTGTCAGGTCACTGTATGTGCTCTGACCTCTATGTCCATTGTGGTACTGAATTACCTTATAATAACATTACTGGAGGACAAAAGTACTAATGATTCTCAATAGAGGGAAAAAAGAAGTTCTGAGACCATTTTTATTTCTCTGCACTGTTTTGCCTTTTTTTTCCCCTAGACATTTGGGTGGTTCAGGACACAG
Source organism: Ranitomeya imitator (assembly GCF_032444005.1). NCBI lineage: Eukaryota > Metazoa > Chordata > Amphibia > Anura > Dendrobatidae > Ranitomeya > Ranitomeya imitator. The sequence continues at coordinate 488,793,941 of NC_091285.1, read as the reverse complement.
GTGTAGCGATGGACATTAAAGGTCTGTCTTCATGTGTGGATCAGCTCATGGCAAGAGTACAAAATATTCAAGACTTTGTGGTTCAGAATTCTATGTTAGAACCGAGAATTCCTATTCCTGATTTGTTTTTTGGAGACAGAACTAAATTTCTGAGTTTCAAAAATAATTGTAAACTATTTCTAGCTTTGAAACCTCGCTCCTCTGGTGACCCAGTTCAACAAGTTAGGATCATTATTTCTTTTTTACGTGGCGACCCTCAGGACTGGGCATTTTCTCTTGCGTCAGGAGATACTGCATTAAGTAATATCGATGCGTTTTTCCTGGCTCTCGGATTGCTGTACGATGAACCTAATTCAGTGGATCAGGCAGAGAAAAATTTGCTGGCTCTGTATCAGGGTCAGGATGAGATAGAGGTATATTGTCAGAAATTTAGAAAGTGGTCCGTACTCACTCAATGGAATGAAGGTGCGCTCGCAGCTATTTTCAGAAGGGGTCTCTCTGAAGCCCTTAAGGATGTCATGGTGGGATTTCCTATGCCTGCTGGTCTGAATGAGTCTATGTCTTTGGCCATTCAGATCGGTCGATGCTTGCGTGAGCGTAAATCTGTGCACCATTTGGCGGTATTACCTGAGCTTAAGCCTGAGCCTATGCAGTGCGATAGGACTTTGACCAGAGTTGAACGGCAAGAACACAGACGTCTGAATGGGCTGTGTTTCTACTGTGGTGATTCCACTCATGCTATCTCTGATTGTCCAAAGCGCACTAAGCGGTTCGCTAGGTCTGCCACCATTGGTACGGTACAGTCAAAATTTCTTCTGTCCGTTACCTTGATCTGCTCTTTGTCATCGTATTCTGTCATGGCATTTGTGGATTCAGGCGCTGCCCTGAATTTGATGGACTTGGAGTATGCTAGGCGTTGTGGGTTTTTCTTGGAGCCCTTGCAGTGTCCTATTCCATTGAGAGGAATTGATGCTACGCCTTTGGCCAAGAATAAGCCTCAGTACTGGACCCAGCTGACCATGTGCATGGCTCCTGCACATCAGGAGGTTATTCGCTTTCTGGTGTTGCATAATCTGCATGATGTGGTCGTGTTGGGGTTACCATGGCTACAAGTCCATAATCCAGTATTAGATTGGAAATCCATGTTTGTGTCCAGCTGGGGTTGTCAGGGGGTACATGGTGATGTCCCATTTCTGACTATTTCGTCATCCACCCCTTCTGAGGTTCCAGAGTTCTTGTCTGATTACCGGGATGTATTTGATGAGCCCAAGTCCGAAACCCTACCTCCGCATAGGGATTGTGATTGTGCTATCGATTTGATTCCTGGCAGTAAATTCCCAAAAGGTCGACTGTTTAATTTATCTGTGCCTGAGCACGCTGCTATGCGGAGTTATGTGAAGGAGTCATTGGAGAAGGGGCATATTCGCCCGTCATCGTCTCCATTAGGAGCAGGGTTCTTTTTTGTAGCCAAGAAGGATGGCTCGCTGAGACCTTGTATAGATTACCGCCTTCTAAATAAGATCACGGTTAAATTTCAGTACCCCTTGCCGTTGTTATCTGATTTGTTTGCTCGGATTAAGGGGGCTAGTTGGTTCACCAAGATAGATCTTCGTGGTGCGTATAATCTTGTGCGTATTAAGCGAGGCGATGAATGGAAAACTGCATTTAATATGCCCGAGGGCCATTTTGAGTATCTAGTAATGCCATTCGGACTTGCCAATGCTCCATCAGTGTTTCAGTCCTTTATGCATGACATCTTCCGAGAGTACCTGGATAAATTCCTGATTGTGTACTTGGATGACATTTTGATCTTCTCGGATGATTGGGAGTCTCGTGTGTTGTGAATTCTGTGGCAGAGCTCCCTCCTGTGGTCACAAGTGGTACTTCGGCTGGTTCTCTCTGTGAGCTTCCGTTGGTGGAGGAAAGTGGTACTGCGGCTTCTGAGTTTCCTTCCTCAGGTGATGTGGTGAAGTTGTTAGGTGCTGCTCTATTTAACTCCACCTAGTGCTTTGATCCTGGCCTCCAGTCAATGTTCTAGTATTGGACCTGTTTCCTCCTGGATCGTTCCTGTGGCCTGCTGCTCTTCATAGCTAAGTTACTCTTTGCTATTTGTTTGCTGTTTTTTTCTGTCCAGCTTGTCAATTTGTTTTTTTCTGCTTGCTGGAAGCTCTGGGACGCAGAGGGTGTACTCCATGCCGTTAGTTCGGTACGGAGGGTCTTTTTGCCCCCTTTGCGTGGTTTTTGTAGGGTTTTGTGTTGACCGCAAAGTTACCTTTCCTATCCTCGCTCTGTTCAGAAAGTTGGGCCTCACTTTGCTAAATCTATTTCATCTCTACGTTTGTCTTTTCATCTTAACTCACAGTCATTATATGTGGGGGCAGCCTTTTCCTTTGGGGTATTTCTCTGAGGCAAGGTAGGCTTATTTTCTATCTTCAGGCTAGCTAGTTTCTCAGGCCGTGCCGAGTTGCATAGGGAGCGTTAGGCACAATCCACGGCTGCCTTTAGTGTGGTTGGAGAGGATTAGGGATTGCGGTCAACAGAGTTCCCACATCTCAGAGCTCGTTCTTGTTTTTTGGGTTATTGCCAGGTCACTGTATGTGCGCTGACCTCTATGTCCATTGTGGTACTGAATTACCTTTCATAACACTCATGTGAAGCAGGTCAGAACGGTGTTTCAGGTCCTGCGTGCTAATTCTTTGTTTGTGAAGGGATCAAAGTGTCTCTTTGGTGTTTAGAAGGTTTCATTTTTGGGGTTCATCTTTTCCCCTTCTACTATCGAGATGGACCCTGTTAAGGTCCAAGCTATCCATGATTGGACTCAGCCGACATCTCTGAAAAGTCTGCAAAAGTTCCTGGGCTTTGCTAATTTTTATCGTCGCTTCATCTGCAATTTTTCTAGTATTGCTAAACCATTGACCGATTTGACCAAGAAGGGTGCTGATGTGGTCAATTGGTCTTCTGCTGCTGTGGAAGCTTTTCTAGAGTTGAAGCGTCGTTTTTCTTCTGCCCCTGTTTTGTGTCAACCAGATGTTTCGCTTCCATTTCAGGTCAAGGTTGATGCTTCTGAGATTGGAGCAGGGGCTGTTTTGTCGCAGAGAAGTTCTGATTGCTCGGTGATGAAACCATGCGCCTTCTTTTCCAGGAAGTTTTCGCCTGCTGAGCGAAATTATGATGTGGGCAATCGAGAGTTGCTGGCCATAAAGTGGGCATTCGAGGAGTGGCGTCATTGGCTTGAAGGAGCTAAGCATCGCGTGGTCTTGACTGATCATAAGAACTTGACTTATCTCGAGTCTGCCAAGCGGTTGAATCCTAGACAGGCTCGTTGGTCGCTGTTTTTTGCCCGTTTTGACTTTGTGATTTCGTACCTTCCGGGCTCTAAAAATGTGAAGGCGGATGCTCTGTCTAGGAGTTTTGTGCCCGACTCTCTGGGTTTATCTGAGCCGGCGGGTATCCTCAAAGAGGGAGTAATTGTGTCTGCCATCTCCCCTGATTTGCGGCGGGTGCTGCAAAAATTTCAGGCTAATAAACCTGATCGTTGCCCAGCGGAGAAACTGTTTGTCCCTGATAGGTGGACGAATAAAGTTATCTCTGAGGTTCAATGTTCGGTGTTGGCTGGTCATCCTGGAATCTTTGGTACCAGAGAGTTAGTGGCTAGATCCTTTTGGTGGCCATCTCTGTCGCGGGATGTGCGTTCTTTTGTGCAGTCCTGTGGGATTTGTGCTCGGGCTAAGCCCTGCTGTTCTCGTGCCAGTGGGTTGCTTTTGCCCTTGCCGGTCCCGAAGAGGCCTTGGACACATATCTCTATGGATTTTATTTCAGATCTTCCCGTCTCTCAAAAGATGTCAGTCATTTGGGTGGTCTGTGATCGCTTCTCTAAGATGGTCAATTTGGTACCCTTGTCTAAATTATCTTCCTCCTCTGATTTGGTGCCATTGTTCTTCCAGCATGTGGTTCGTTTACATGGCATTCCAGAGAACATCGTTTCTGACAGAGGTTCCCAGTTTGTTTCGAGGTTTTGGCGAGCCTTTTGTGGTAGGATGGGCATTGACTTGTCTTTTTCCTCGGCTTTCCATCCTCAGACTAATGGCCAGACCGAACGAACCAATCAGACCTTGGAAACATATCTGAGATGCTTTGTTTCTGCTGATCAGGATGACTGGGTGTCCTTTTTGCCTTTGGCTGAGTTCGCCCTTAATAATCGGGCCAGCTCGGCTACCTTGGTTTCGCCGTTTTTCTGCAACTCTGGGTTCCATCCTCGTTTCTCTTCAGGGCAGGTTGAGTCTTCGGACTGTCCTGGTGTGGATACTGTGGTGGACAGGTTGCAGCAGATTTGGACTCATGTAGTGGACAATTTGACCTTGTCCCAGGAGAAGGCTCAACGTTTCGCTAATCGCAGACGCTGTGTGGGTCCCCGACTTCGTGTTGGGGATTTGGTTTGGTTATCTTCTCGTTATATTCCTATGAAGGTTTCCTCTCCTAAGTTTAAACCTCGTTTCATTGGTCCATATAGGATTTCTGAGGTTCTTAATCCTGTGTCTTTTCGTCTGACCCTTCCAGATTCTTTTTCCATACATAACGTATTCCATAGGTCATTGTTGCGGAGATACGTGGCACCTATGGTTCCATCTGTTGATCCTCCTGCCCCGGTTTTGGTGGAGGGGGAGTTGGAGTATATTGTGGAGAAGATTTTGGATTCTCGTGTTTCAAGACGGAAACTCTAGTATCTGGTTAAGTGGAAGGGTTATGCTCAGGAAGATAATTCCTGGGTCTTTGCCTCTGATGTCCATGCTCCCGATCTTGTTCGTGCCTTTCATATGGCTCATCCTGGTCGTCCTGGGGGCTCTGGTGAGGGTTCGGTGACCCCTCCTCAAGGGGGGGTACTGTTGTGAATTCTGTGGCAGAGCTCCCTCCTGTGGTCACAAGTGGTACTTCGGCTGGTTCTCTCTGTGAGCTTCCGTTGGTGGAGGAAAGTGGTACTGCGGCTTCTGAGTTTCCTTCCTCAGGTGTGTGGTGAAGTCGTTAGGTGCTGCTCTATTTAACTCCACCTAGTGCTTTGATCCTGGCCTCCAGACAATGTTCTAGTATTGGACCTGTTTCCTCCTGGATCGTTCCTGTGGCCTGCTGCTCTGCATAGCTAAGTTCCGCTTTGCTATTTTGTTTGCTGTTTTTTCTGTCCAGCTTGTCTATTTGTTTTTTTCTGCTTGCTGGAAGCTCTGGGACGCAGAGGGTGTACCTCCGTGCCGTTAGTTCGGTACGGAGGGTCTTTTTGCCCCCTTTGCGTGGTTTTTGTAGGGTTTTGTGTTGACCGCAAAGTTACCTTTCCTATCCTCGCTCTGTTCAGAAAGTCGGGCCTCACTTTGCTAAATCTATGTCATCTCTACATTTGTCTTTTCATCTTACTCACAGTCATTATATGTGGGGGCTGCCTTTTCCTTTGGGGTATTTCTCTGAGGCAAGGTAGGCTTATTTTCTATCTTCAGGCTAGCTAGTTTCTCAGGCTGTGCCGAGTTGCATAGGGAGCGTTAGGCGCAATCCACGGCTGCCTCTAGTGTTGTGTGTTAGGATTAGGGATTGCGGTCAGCAGAGTTTCCACGTCTCAGAGCTCGTTCTATATTTTTGGGTTATTGTCAGGTCACTGTATGTGCTCTGACCTCTATGTCCATTGTGGTACTGAATTACCTTATCATAACAACATGCATAGTGTGTGTGTATGTATGTGTTGTTGTTATTGTGCATGTGTGTATATATGTATACATGTGTTTGTATATATTATATTATTTTACTGCCTTACTTACTGTTTTATTTATTTTATGCGGGTATATAGATTATTTTTATGTATGATCCGCATGTATGTGAAGTTTTATATACACACATTCGCATGATTTTGTTTTATTTTAGTTTATTTTATTTAATATGTGTGTTGCATTTGCATTTCACATTTATTCAGGCACATATACACATATTTATGTTTTATGGTGATTAATAATGTGATTTACATTTCATATCATTACACTCTGCACTATGCACTTTCACTAATTATCATTCCATTTTGGTCATCAGTTGTTTTTATATATATTTATTCATTTCTTTATCATAATTATAATTATGTTTTTATTTTCACTTATTATTCAATCTTTTTATTCAGTTCTGTTCTTGCCCTCTAATTATCTCACACCCAATATGGCTGTGGGTGCGCTGTGCGCCGTACTTCCGGCTTCATTGAAGGCAGTGGACGCACGCTCTGCTGCAGCGCCATATAACTATAGCGCCCCTGATTTATAATTATTTTGCAGCTGTTTGGGCACTATATAATGCTGTCTCACCCTACACACGCCACTCCCTGACGAAGCGGTAGCGAAACGTGCGTTGGAATGGTGTGTGCGGGGGCTGCGGCACGTCATTTTGGTTGGTATACGTGGCTGGTTTCCTCATCAATTATTGACTTATTTTGTCCTTATATCCCCATATTATTTCAGCATATGTGTTCACTGCATTAGTGAGCTCCACACTTTGTTTAATGCTTATTCTTATCAATTTTTCTATGCACTTCTGAATATTCATTTATCATCTCTATATCTTATTTGGTAGCCACTATATTCATTGCACTTATATTGGAAAAATCCCTTTCTCTTATATTATATCATATATATATATATATATATATATATATATATCTACTATATAATTGTCTAAGGTTCACTTCCGTCTGTCTGTCTGTCCTTCTGTCACGGTTATTCATTCGCTGATTGGTCTCGGCAGCTGCCTGTCATGGCTCAGCGACGAGCACAGTTCGATTAGTCCCTCCCCTACTCCCCTGCACTCATTGCCCGGCGCCCGCTCCATAATCCCCTCCACTCACCGCTCACACAGGGTTAATGACAGCAGTAACGGCCCGCGGTGTAACGCACTCCGTTACCACTGAATTTAACCCTGTGTGTCCCCAACTATTTACTATTTCAAAAACCTGACCGGCACATCCAAACATAGACTAAGTGTGAACAGGTGCTGGACCCAGAGTCACCAACTCGTATATAGTTAAATAAATAAGGCAGCACACTGCAGCGCTGAAACATGCAAACTTGAAACACGAAATTTGAACTGCATTACTGCACTAGAAATATGAAAAATGAGAGCGTTTAGTGCATAAAAATGGCCAATTTTATGTGTACCTGGTAGCCCCTTTACGGCATATCTCTTATACCAGGTCCTACACTTGCCTTACCTCGTTGAGAATAAACGTCTCCATCTGAATTTTAGTCTAGGAAGAGGTTTCACATATACCCATTCAGATGGAGACGTTTATTCTCTGCGAGGTAAGGCAAGTGTAGGACCTGGTATAAGAGAGATGCCGTAAAGGGGCTACCAGGTACACATAAAATTGGCCATTTTTATGCGCTAAACGCTCTCATTTTTCATATTTCTAGTGCAGTAATGCAGTTCAAATTTCGTGTTTCAAGTTTGCATGTTTCAGCGCTGCAGTGTGCTGCCTTATTTATTTAACTATATATGAGTTGGTGACTCTGGGTTCAGCACCTGTTCACACTTAGTCTATGTTTGGATGTTCCGGTCAGGTTTTTGAAATGTATTCTTCAGCCTTCTGATCGTGCACTCCGCCTCCTAGCCACAGGTGTTTTAATTACAGCAGGTCCAATACCCCTCCACAGAGAGAGAGAATTTTAGTCTAGGAAGAGGTTTCACATGTACCCATTCAGATAGATACGTTTATTCTCAGCGAGGTAAGGTAAGTGTACGACCTGGTATAAGAGAGATGCCATAAAGGGGCTACCAGGTACATATAAAATTGGCCATTTTTATGCGCTAAACGCTCTCATTTTTCATATTTCTAGTGCAGTAATGCAGTTCAAATTTCGTGTTTCAAGTTTGCATGTTTCAGCGCTGCAGTGTGCTGCCTTATTTATTTAACTATATACGAGTTGGTGACTCTGGGTTCAGCACCTGTTCACACTTAGTCTATGTTTGGATGTGCCGGTCAGGTTTTTGAAATGTATTCTTCAGCCTTCTGATCATGCACTCCGCCTCCTAGCCACAGGTGTTTTAATTACAGCAGGTCCAATACCCCTCCACAGAGAGAGAGAATTTTAGTCTAGGAAGAGGTTTCACATGTACCCATTCAGATGGAGACGTTTATTCTCAGCGAGGTAAGGCAAGTGTAGGACCTGGTATAAGAGAGATGCCGTAAAGGGGCTACCAGGTACACATAAAATTGGCCATTTTTATGCGCTAAACGCTCTCATTTTTCATATTTCTAGTGCAGTAATGCAGTTCAAATTTCGTGTTTCAAGTTTGCATGTTTTAGCGCTGCAGTGTGCTGCCTTATTTATTTAACCCAACTATTTACTATTGATGCTGCCTATGCAGCATCAATAGTAAAAATATGTCATGTTAAAAATAATAATAAAAAAAAAAAAACCTGCTATACTCACCATCCGCCGCCTTTCCCGCTCCTCGGGACGCTCCCGGGACCGCTCCATTGCAAGAGGCAGCTTCCGGTCCCAGGGCTGGTGTGCGACAAGGACCTGCCTTGACGTCACGGTAATGTGACCGTGACGTCATCACTGGTCCTGCTCATACCAGCCCTGGGACCGGAAGCTGACGCTTACAATGGAGCAGTCCCGGGAGCGTCCTGAGGAGCGAGAAAGGCGGCGGACGGTGAGTATAGCAGGACTTCAACGGGCCTTTGGAAGGTGAGTATATGTTTTTTTTTTAAGTCTCTATACTAAGTGGCTCTGTGCTGTATACTCCGTCGCTGTGCAATATACTATGTGGCTAGGCAATATACTACGTGCATGGGCAATATACTATGTGACTGGGCAATATACTATGTGGCTGGACAATATACTCCGTCGCTGTGCAATATACTACGTGCATGGGCAATATACTATGTGACTGGGCAATATACTATGTGGCTGGACAATATACTCCGTCGCTGTGCAATATACTACGTGGCTGGGCAATATACTACGTGACTGGGCAATATACTACGTGGCTGGGCAATATACTACGTGGCTGGGCAATATACTATGTGGCTGGGCAATATACTATGTGACTGGGCAATATACTGCGTGACTGGGAAATATACTACGTCGCTGAGCAATATACTACATGGGCTGTGCAATATACTACGTGGCTGGGCAATATACTACGTCACTGGGCAATATACTATGTGGCTAGGCAATATACTACGTGCATGGGCAATATACTATGTGACTGGGCAATATACTATGTGGCTGGACAATATACTCCGTCGCTGTGCAATATACTACGTGCATGGGCAATATACTATGTGACTGGGCAATATACTATGTGGCTGGACAATATACTCCGTCGCTGTGCAATATACTACGTGGCTGGGCAATATACTACGTGACTGGGCAATATACTACGTGGCTGGGCAATATACTACGTGGCTGGGCAATATACTATGTGGCTGGGCAATATACTATGTGACTGGGCAATATACTGCGTGACTGGGAAATATACTACGTCGCTGAGCAATATACTACATGGGCTGTGCAATATACTACGTGGCTGGGCAATATACTACGTCACTGGGCAATATACTACATGGACATGCATATTCTAGAATACCCGATGCGTTAGAATCGGGCCACCATCTATTATATAGATGTATATTGTGAGGCAGTGACCGGTGTCATATGCGAGGGTCGCTATGTATCCCCCAGGATGTGCTTAGAAGCATATTAGATCCGCTGGAGTGCCCTGTGCTCACAGCAGGTTGTCTGTGAGATACAGGGAAGAATAAAAGTGAGTGTGAACTGGGTCAAGTTATTTGACCCAGAAATTATTCAGGAAAACCCGGTATGGGCTTTTATTGTTGAAACGGACTGCAGGAAGGTAGTGGGGCCGGTCCGTTTCCTGCAGCCCAGATCTTATAGTGGCCCATGGCCATAAAATCTGGAGGAAAGAAAAAAAAACCCTGCAAGAGAGTTTGGGTGTGTCAGTATTGGTCTGGGAGTCAGACCTAGCAGGAGGCTTATGAGGAGCTCTTTCCGTGTGGAGCAACACGGGCCAGGCAGAGCCTAAAAAGCCTGACACCCCAGCATACACAGTGGGGTAATACGTTCACGGCAACGGATTGTGGACTGTCTTTGTTTTTCCCGGCTGCATACCAAAGGACTTGTTTGCTTATGTTTTTAGTTTGTGAGTATGCTATAAAATAAACAAGACTTTATTTTGAACTTTATATGGGTCACTGCCTTCTCACTGCACAGCAAGGACATCGCTGCATCACATTTGGTGGAGAATGCGGGCAGTGTGAATTAAGGCATACCCCAACACCATTTGCATGTCTGTTATTAAGCCTGCTACATTACAATTCAGGCCTACAGACAAAATGGAGGAGATCCTAAGGCAGCTGGTCCTCACACAGCAACAACAGCAACAAACTAATAACCTGTTGCTGCAGCAAATTACAGCCCTGCGTGAGGCACCTCCAGCACCGACCCCGGAACGTCACGATGCCCGAGACAAGGTCCGCTCCGCTTTGAGGAAATTGAGTCCGGAAGGTGACGTGGAAGCTTTCCTCACCGTCTATGAGCGCACGGCAGAGCGGGAGAATCTGCCAGCAGCACAGTGGGCCGAAGTTGTGGCTCCGTTCTTGAGGGGTGATGTGCTAAAGGCCTACTTTGACCTCAGTCGGGAGGATGCCCAGGACTATTCCAAGCTAAAAGGTGAGATCCTTGCCCGACTAGGGGTTAATACTTATGTGAGAGCTCAACAGGTGTTTTCTTGGACTTTTTTGGAAGCCCAGCCTGCCCGGTCTCAGATTTTTGACTTACTGCAGCTTGTGAAACGGTGGCTCCAACCTGAGACTTTATCCACAAGTCAGATAGTGGAGAGGGTGGTGGTCGACCGACTGGTGAGGGCTCTGCCAGCAGCCATACAGCGTTGGGTGGGTCAAAGGGACCTGGGTACCCTAGACCAGGTTGTAGTTCTGATAGAGTGATATAAGGCCACCCAGGACTTTATACGGGACACTGCTCCGCTTCGGCTATCATGTAAGGCTCCGCCAGCTCAGGAGTCTGAGAAAAGTCCACGACCCTCCACTGGGACAAAACCGGACCGAGTTCATGCTGAGAGGTTGTCTCGGAAAGAGAGTGACCACAGACCGGTGTTCCCTAAACTGGCCCCAATGTTACCTCGTGCCTCAGTCATTATGTGTTGTGTTATGGACCTGGTGGTTAGGAGCACCCGGCACGACCTGATAGTTAAACTCACAAGGACAAGCTCTGGGATGTGGGAGCTCTGCTGACCGCAGCCCCTAATCCTATAACAACAACTAGAAATAGCCGTGGAGCGTTCCTGATACTCCCTAGACGCCTCTTCACAACCTAAGAGCTAGCTAGCCCTAGAGATAGAAAATAAAGCCTACCTTGCCTCAGAGAAATTCCCCAAAGGAAAAGGCAGCCCCCCACATATATTGACTGTGAGTAAGATGAAAGTCACAAACGCAGAAATGAAACAGGTTTCAGCAAAGGGAGGCCAGACTTACTAAACAGACAGAGGATAGGAAAGGTATCTTTGCGGTCAGCACAAAAAACTACAAAAGACCACGCAGAGTGTGCAAAAAGGTTCTTTTTTGTGGCCAATAAGGATGGCTCTTTGAGACCTTGTATTGATTACCGCCTTCTTAATAAGATCACAGTCAAATTTCAGTATCCTTTGCCGCTGCTGTCTGATTTGTTTGCTCGGATTAAGGGGGCTAGTTGGTTCACCAAGATAGATCTTCGAGGGGCGTATAATCTTGTGCGAATTAAACAGGGCGATGAATGGAAAACAGCATTTAATACGCCCGAGGGCCATTTTGAGTACCTGGTTATGCCTTTCGGGCTTTCTAATGCTCCATCTGTGTTTCAGTCCTTTATGGATGACATCTTCCGAGAGTACCTGGATAGATTCATGATTGTGTAATTGGATGACATTTTGGTCTTTTCGGATGATTGGGAGCCTCATGTGAAGCAGGTCAGAATGGTCCGCACCGACTAACGGTGCGGAGATGCCACTCTGCATCCCAGAGCTTCCAGCTAGCAAGACAAAATCATGATAACCAGCTGGACAAGGAAACAATGAACAAATAATGACTAGCAGGAACTTAGCTTCTGCTGGAGAAGACAGGTCACCAGAAAGATCCAAGAGCGAACTGAACCAATGCAGGAACATTGACAGCTGGCATGGAGTAACGATCTGAGTGGAGTTAAATAGAGCAGCCAACCCAAAGATAAACCACGTCACCTGTGTAAGGAACCTCAGAAGCAGCAGCTCCACTCACAGCCACCAGAGGGAGTCCATGGACAGAACTCGCCGAAGTACCATTCCCGACCACAGGAGGGAGTTCGACAACAGAATTCACAACAGTGTTGGCGGTGCCAAGAACCTGGACATGTGGTTGGTAATTGCCCCCTAACAACAGAACCCATGGACTGCGTGTATACCCGCCGGGTGTCTATGTATTCCCAGCCAGTCTGCATTGCCACTACAGACCCTGCTGGTACTGAACCTCAGCTGTGCAGAGTACTCGTTAACGGGTACCAGACAGATGCTGTCTTGGACTCGGGGAGCTTGGTGACCCTGGTACACGGGTCCCTGGTTGCTGGGGACAGTCCTAATGGATGAAAGGTGGGGGTAGTGTGCATACATGGGGACCTCCAAGAGTACCCGACTGCGGAGGTCACGTTCTCCACTCCATGTGGAGAGATAAAGCATGTGGTGAGAGTGGTAAAGACTCTTCCGTATGGAACCGTGATGGGTAGAGACTTGCCCTTGTTCTGGTCCCTCTGGGAGACCAGACTTAACCCTCTCAGGGTAAAAAGCATTTCGGGTGCAGAACCCGAAGATCCCGAGTCAGGGACACCTGCCGTAGGGGTCGCCACGATAGGGACAGTGTGTAATCCCGATAGGTTTCCCCTAGAGGTGTTGGCAGGAGAAGTGGAAGAGAATCCACCAATTCCTGAGCTGGAGGTGTCACCTGGTAAGTTTGGGACTGCCCAGCTCCAGGATCCCACTCTGACCCGGGCAAGGGAAAGAGTAATCGAGGTGAATGGGGTGGCACAACCACCTGGTGCAGAAAAGGAGTTTCCCCGGATGATGATCAACCAGGAGTTACTGTACAGGGTTGATAAAATCCGGGATGAGGTGGTGGAACAACTGGTAGTGCCCCAACCCTATCGTCGGGCAGTGCTCGACATGGCTCACACTCACATGTTGGGGGGGCACTTGGGGGCCAAAAAGACGTTAGAGCGCATATTACAGAGGTTTTGTTGGCCTGGTGTCTACGCTGAGGTTACAAAGTACCATGACACATGTCCTGAGTGTCAACTAACCTCACCCACCACGAACTACCGGAGTCCATTAGTGCCTCTCCCCGTCATAGAAGTACCTTTTGAGCGGATAGCGATGGATCTGGTAGGACCAATAGTATAATCCGCCCGGGGCCACCAGCACATATTAGTAGTCGTAGACTACGCCACCCGATACCCAGAGGCGATACCGCTCCGGCACACTTCGGCTAAATTAATAGCCCGTGAACTGTTTGCCATGTTTTGTCGCCTTGGGCTACCCAAGGAGATTCTTACGGATCAGGGAACTCCTTTTATGTCTAAAGTGACTAAGGAGCAATGTAATTTGCTCCAAATTAAACAATTACGTACGTCAGTGTACCATCCACAAACCGACGGGTTGGTTGAGAGGTTTAATAAAACCCTCAAGGCCATGCTCAAAAAGGTGGTCGCCAAGGATGGGAGGGATTGGGATATGTTATTGCCATATTTAATGTTCGCCATACGCGAGGTACCGCAGGCGTCCACGGGATTCTCCCCATTTGAGTTATTGTATGGCAGGCACCCGAGGGGACTTCTGGATGTAGCCAAAGAGACGTGGGAACAGGAGCCCACTCCACATAAGAGTGTCATCGAGTATGTGGCAAGTATGCAGGATCGGATTGCGGTGGTGCGACCCATAGTAAAGGAGCATCTGTTGGATGCCCAGGCCGCTCAGAGCCGTACATATAATAAAAGGGCCACTGTCAGGACCTTTAAAGAAGGAGACCGGGTGTTGGTACTAGTACCCACCCCAGAGAGTAAACTCATGGCCAAGTGGCAAGGGCCTTATGAGATACGGGGGAAGGTGGGGGAAGTGAATTACAAAGTGTACCAACCCGGGAAAAGAAAACCTGAGCAGCTGTACCATGTAAACCTGCTAAAGGCCTGGAAAGACCGAGAATGTTTGGTCACAGAGGCAACTACGGTCATACCATCGGAGGTCCCTCTGGCACTGGCAAAGGACACAGCCGGCTGTGAGGTAAAAGTCTATGATGCCCTCACAAAACAGCAGCGGCGGGAGGCTCGAGCATTGGTACAGCAGAATATGGATGTATTCTCAGAGCTGCCGGGGCGAACCTCAGTGATTCAGCATGACATTGTCACTGAGCCCCAGGTAAAGGTGCGGATGAAACCGTACCGAGTGCCAGAAGCCCGAAGGCAAGCCATCGTGGCCGAGGTAAAGCAAATGCTTCAGTTGGGAGTCATTGAGGAGTCCCGAAGTGAGTGGGCTAGCCCCATTGTTCTAATACCAAAACCAGATGGGTGATTACGCTTCTGTAATGACTTTAGGAAGTTAAATGAAGTGTCAAAATTTGACCTCTATCCCATGCCACGGGTGGACGAGCTAATTGAGAGACTGGGGAAGGCCCAGTACTTCACCACGCTGGATCTCACAAAAGGTTACTGGCAGGTTCCCTTAACAGAGTCAGCGAAGGAAAAGACTGCTTTTATAACCCCAGAGGGTCTCTATCAATACGTTGTCTTACCTTTTGGCTTACATGGGGCTCCTGCCACATTCCAGAGGCTGATGGACATTGTGTTAGCACCACATAGAGATTACGCGTCGGCCTATTTGGATGACATAGTCATCTTTAGTACCGACTGGGATACACATCTGTCCCAGGTACAAGCAGTGCTGGAGTCTCTTAGAGCTGCAGGGTTAACAGCAAACCCAAAGAAATGCGCGATAGGTCTCACGGAAGCCCGGTACTTAGGATACGTGATCGGCCGGGGGGTTATCAAACCTCAAGTGAACAAAATTGAAGCCATTCAAAACTGGCCTAAGCCCTTAAGTACCAAACAAGTGAGAGCATTCCTTGGCATCATTGGGTATTACCGTCGATTTATACCCAATTTTGCAGGTAAATCGGCTTCCCTAATGGACCTGTTAAAAGGGAAGAAAACGGTGATGGTCAAGTGGAATCCTCAAGCAGAGGAAGCATTCCAGTGTCTGAAGTCGGCGTTGTGTGGACAGCCGGTCCTCATCAGCTTCGACTTCAAGAAAACCTTTATTGTGCAAACTGATGCCTCAGAGGTAGGCTTAGGAGCGGTGCTGTCACAAGAGGTGAATGAGGATGAGCATCCAGTCACCTATTTAAGCAGGAAACTGACCCCGGCAGAGAAAAATTATAGCGTAGTGGAGAAGGAGTGCTTGGCGATTAAATGGGCCTTAGAGTCCCTACGCTACTATTTGCTCGGGCGTCAGTTTCGGTTGGTAACGGACCATTCACCCCTCGTCTGGATGAGAAATGCAAAAGAGAGGAATGCCCGTGTCACCAGATGGTTCTTGTCCCTACAAAACTTCAGCTTCTCTGTGGAACATCGGGCTGGGAAATCACAGAGAAATGCCGATGCCCTGTCACGGGCACCATGTATGCTGACAAATGTTCAATCCCACAAGTCTGAACAGACGGGGGGTGTGTGAGGCACAGTGACCGGTGTCATATGCGAGGGTCGCTATGTATCCCCCAGGATGTGCTTAGAAGCATATTAGATCCGCTGGAGTGCCCTGTGCTCACAGCAGGTTGTCTGTGAGACACAGGGAAGAATAAAAGTGAGTGTGAACTGGGTCAAGTTATTTGACCCACAAATTATTCAGGAAAACCCGGTATGGGCTTTTATTTTTGAAACGGACTGCAGGAAGGTAGTGGGGCCGGTCCGTTTCCTCCAGCCTAGATCTTATAGTGGCCCATGGCCATAGAATCTGGAGGAAAGAAAAAAAAAAACCTGCAAGAGAGTTTGGGTGTGTCAGTATTGGTCTGGGAGTCAGACCTAGCAGTAGGCTTGGATCGCCCCCAGACACAGGGCCACAAGTCACTCGGTACCGGTCCTTTCTGTTCGGTTATGCGGTTGTCACGGTGGCTCGACCCGGTCGTGACCCTGCTAAGGGGCATCCAATAAAGGTGATAGTACAGTCTGTCAGGGGTTCGTGACGCCACCTGTGGTGTTCGGTCAGGGTGACTGACGCTGCTGTGGGGCCCGCTGGGGTGATAGAATGGCAGCTGGATGGTATAACTTCCCACAGGTGAAGTATGTCCCCAGGGCTTCCCAGTAAGGTGGATGGTGATGGTGTGAGGTGCAGGCAATAACGAGGACACAGGGTTGCAGTCTCTTTACCTCTTTACTGAAGACTTCAGGATCCTCAGTCCAGAGCACGCTTAACAGGGCTATCAGAGACCGGCCGGTCCGATGAGCACATCCAGAGTTTCCTTCACAGATGGATATCGTTGCCTACCACTAGCGCCTGTGTGTTGTAGTCCTACCTTGCTCAGCATTCAGAATAGTCCTCACAACTGCTGTTCTCGTTCGTTCGTTCTCTACAGCTCTCTCGTTCTTTGGTTCCAGATGTTACTAGTTTCTAACGTCCCCCAGGTATGTTATGGCTAGGATGCCACCCATATGACGGGAAGGCTCGGAGCTCTTCCGGGACCCTAGAGACGCCCCTCTCCACGCGTTGCCCCTATGTCTTCGTAGGTGTAGTAAGGTAGACAGCCAACCTATAATTAACTGTCCGGCGGAGTTTGACGTAAGTCCTGAAGTCAGTTACTCCTGCGGTGTTCTGGCCACCGACTACGCGCCTCAGTAAGATGTTGCCTCTGTCTCTCGGCACGACTCCTACTGGCTCTCCTTTGTGCTTGATCTCGTTTACACTGTTCCACAATATCCTTCCCTTTGTGTCTCTCTCCTGTATACCGCCGCAGGGTGTGCAGGCGCGGTTCCGTTACGTTCTGTTCTGTTCGCTAGGCACCTGCCAGGTCCCCACGCCTGACAGGGACCCCCCTGTGCCTTCTCCCTGCAACACCCCCTGCCACGGGATGTTGCCTGAATCCAACCCAGTCAGCTTATCTCTCACTATCTCCCCAGCCCCTAGTTTTACCAATGTGAGGAGTGGCCCAATAAATAAAGCCTTTTTCTCCCCCTAGTGGCCGGAGTGTGAAGTGTAATGTGTTCTGGTGATATCTGGTCAGGAGAACTCCTTAGTGCCATCAGACGTACCGCCACTCCCCTTAGCGGCAGAGTGCCATACTGCAACGACCAGGTCTCTGGGGCGCTGCACTGACAACACTTAGCCTGCAGCCTGTGGGATGAGTACACTGATAATGCTTAACTTGCAGTCTGTGGACTGAGTGCGCTGATAATCCTTAGCCTGCAGTCTGTGGGATGAATGCGCTGACAATTTTTAACCTGCAGTCTGTGGGTTGAGTGTGCTGACAATTAGAGATGAGCTAAATTGTTCAGAAAATGATCACCAAACATAAATTCGGCAAGAATATGGCACATTCGGATATGTAATCGAAAACCCGAGCAAAATTTTATAAAATCGGTAAAAATTGGTATCATTCGGTAAAAGTGCGGGAAAATATTTGTGTTGCTACAAAAACATTTTCAGCACTTTAGCAACCATAATGGTGGTGTTTTCTGAGCATTTGGCACATGTTTGATGAGACAAGGGGGTTTGCTAAGCTAAGAGATGCGGCATTCTTGGAAGCACAGCAGTCATATTTTGTTTTCCTAACTTTATGTATGCACAATGCGCCTAGCAAATCAGGGAGCAGGAAACACTCACAATGTCCTGACACCACGGCTTGTGTCATTGGCTGCTGAAATCACACGTCCCTCTCCACATAAATATCTGAAATGTGGTTTTAGCACCATTTTGACACTGTAACAGCGCTGAGAGGCTGATCCTGACGCTGTCACCCTTACTATCAAGATTTCAGCTATTTAGTTAGGCGGTTGTATATCAGTCAGATAGTGTAGCTACAATCTACAATCTGACTTCAGACAACACCATTCCACTTAAAGTGCCCTGGCTAAAGTCACCAATGACCTACTAACCGCCAAATGAAAGTGATGCAGGTTTGTCCTCCTCCTTCTCCTGGACCTGGCATCAGTCTTTGACAGTGAACCATTCCCTCTTACTACAGAAGTTCTGATCTGTTGACATTACAGACTTGGCCCTTTGTTGGATCTCCTCATACCTAACAGACAAGACATTCAGTGTCTCCCACTCACACACCACCTCCTCATCTCGCCCCCTATGTGTCGGTGTCCACCAAGGTTCAGTTATAGGACCGGAAACTATGCTTAGAGGGCGCACTCGTGTGCTCCCTCCCTCTTAAAGGGACCACACGCATCAACCTAAGGTATTCCCAACTTATAGCTGGGCGACACCTTCTATTTAAGGATTCTCCTCCAATATGGAGGTGCCTGAGCTACGTTGTTAGTTTACCTTGCATGTTTGCTAGTTGTCAGGTTCCATAGGTCTGTCTGTCTGCGGGTCTACCATGCACCCATCTGCTCTTACCTGTTTGTGCCCGTCTGCTCATACCTGTCTGCTTTATTCTGTCCATCAGCAGGTCCAGATCGCACCTGCCAGTACCCATCAGTCTAACACCCGGTCCAGACCACACTTGCCAGTGCCTTTCTGCTTCTCAGCTGCTCCCATCTGCACTCATGGTTCAAGAGTCCCCACAGTGCTTGCCTGCATTTTTCATCCCTCCTTTGGGCCTTAGCAGCTTACCTGCTGTAGTGGGTCAGCTACAGAATTCTCTAGGTCAGCCATAGAGTAGCACCTGGTGCCACCTCTTTGTACCTCCTTGGTTCGCAGTTTTAGCCTGCTGCCACTTGTCCGAGTAGGGATTTGGTAGGTCACCTAGTTACGCCCCTTCCAGGCTTTCAGAGGGATATGGAACAGTGATTCCACTACATTGCCCATTACAGTCTCTATCTGCTGGGTTGGCTGTACTGGAAGAGGTGTCGGTCACTGCTATACTAATTCTATGTTATTGCAATTGATGCCACTTTGTTGGTGTCTGCCACTAATTTTTGTAAATGTGTAGAGTCCTGCTTGGGTCTTCTTCATGCGTGTTGCCTGTAGCAGTAGGCTTCCGAGACCATCAGGCCTCCACTTCCTTGTACTCAACTACCCGTGTTACTATCCTTACATTCTTCTGAAAATGGTAGTCTAGAAAACTGATATTTGTGCCAACTGAGTGAGGATCAGCATGAAAGCAGGTAGAGGCGTTGCATGTGGTAACAGGGTTCCCCGCAAGGGGACCCTACGTCGATCCATCACACACCTCGTCTTACTGTGACATTCATTGGAAAGCTTTAAATGCTGTCCCAGACCCCAATACCTCATGCCTGGCTGATTGTGTCAGTGCCATGCTAAAATCTGTACTGTGGGTGAATTGAGACCACTTTCCTGGTGTCTGTCCCTCATTTGATGTGTTTTGGCAGCATTTGAAGCCGCAGCATTTGATGTTGTGCATGTGTTTGTTTTTGCCTCCCATTGACTATAATGGTTTTCGGTAATATTTAGCGAATACTCGACGAATTAATCGGCGAATATTGCAAATTCGGTGAACATAATCCGAATCTAATATTGAAATATTCGCTCATCTCTACTGATAATGCTTCCCCTGCATTGTAAGTGCAGTCTCAGTGGCTAGACAAGGTGAAGGGATAACAGTGAATTTGTAGGCTTTTGGCTCAGAAGAGATGTGTCCAATGAAAAAGATTTTTGTCCTATCAACGAAAGGTACACCTTGTTGTGGCTTTTGACCAAATACAAATTGGTTAATTTGTGCGCTAATTACCTCAATTTTATAACTTTAATCTATAGCAACATTGCAGTTTAGTAGTCATATAATCAATGTTTGAATAGATCTTGGAGTACACAGTGTGC
Organism: Ranitomeya imitator; assembly: GCF_032444005.1. Classification (NCBI taxonomy): domain Eukaryota; kingdom Metazoa; phylum Chordata; class Amphibia; order Anura; family Dendrobatidae; genus Ranitomeya; species Ranitomeya imitator. The sequence goes on along the minus strand of NC_091285.1, from coordinate 488,773,892 downwards.
TCCTGCACTCCGGTTTGTAGACGGAGTGAAGGACTTGAAGTGACAGAGTGACCATATGATCACATCTTGCACCTATGCTGAGCAGCTCAGCAGCAGTAGGAATTCTAGAACCTGCAAGTGAAATATACGAGAGATGAGAGAGGAGCCTGAAGATCTCCATCTACTCCCACCTACTGCACATCCCCTGTGCTGCTACCAATGGAAAATGATTAGATTAGGAGGGGATAGGGAATAGTGATAGTGACAGGGATAGTGGGTGTGCCTCTGGTGTATGTGAGAGGATAGCTGATACTGCTTCACAGCAGGAGTAATTAATGCTGCTACCTAATGCTGCTACCAGTGATGGAGGGAGACTGATTCTGCTTCACTTCGAGATTGGGAGTGTTGATGCTACCTTCAATGGGGTGGATGGGGGGGACAAGTTGATACTGCTACCAGTTGGGAACGGGTGTTGATACTATTACTACAGGGGTGAACTGTACTGATACAAGAGGGGAATGTGTTGATGCTCCTATCAGTGGGGAAAGAGTGTTGATGCTGCTTTCCATGGTATGAGGTGATGTTGATTCTGCTATGGGACGAGGGTGATTGATTCGGTTACCCGTGCCGTTCTGTAAATGCGGCCACCAGTGGGGAAAGGTTGATCCTCCCACTAGTGAAGGTTATTCATGTTGATGATGATGTTGATACCGATATCAGTGGGGGAGGCTTGTCGATGAAGATAAGTGTGTTTTTAGCAGAGAAGGGGAATTTGTATTGGGGAGATATTTTGTGTTGGACTATAGCATTTGGTGTTGCTGAGGAGCCATTTTTACAGTACTGTGGGAGTTTTTGTTTCTTTATCTGCATTTTGGTATTTTGTACTTCTGAAAAGGTTTAATGTGCTTGATGATTTTTGAAACTTTCATAAAATTCTGTGCAGAGAGCTATGCACATACATTCACCTATTCGTGGGGAGCGGCCAAGAAACCAGAGATGACAGTGAAGTGGTTCAAGGGACCCCCCATTATTATTATAAAAGTATCATCCAGTGGTGGAACCCACATCCATCAAACATTTACACAATCTCCTTGTAGCATTGTCAATCCAGAGCCTCTAACCTAGCCAATCAGTTCTCATACTTTGCACTGATGAGGGGTAATATCCCGAAATCCTGTGTCTCCAAATTGAGATTCTGATTTGACTTTTAGCCTAAGTCACATTTCAAGGGTCAGTAGTGACTTGTAGGATTTCTGCTTCCAACAGGTGGAGCTATAGAGTTAAATAAATAAACTCAAATAATTATTTCAAAATACTTCAAACATACAGAGCAAGGGAGGCAGTATAAAGAGACGGTCCAGTGGCGGACATTGACAGCTTGGGGCCCTTGTGGAAGAAATGTATGTGGGACACCCTCCTTTTATGGCAACCAAGCTACAGAAATATACACGTGCTTCTCACTAAATAGAAATATCATCAAAAAATTAATTTTTCAGTTCTTCAACACAAAAAGTAAAACTTGTATATTATATAGAGTCATTACAAACAGAGTGATTTATTTCAAGTGCTTATTTCTGTTAATGTTGATGATTACGGCTTACAGCCAATGAAAACCCCAAAGTCTTTATCTCAGTAAATTAAAATTAACAAAAAACATCTGCAAAGGCTGCTTAAGTGTTTAAAAAGGTCCCTCTGTCTGTTTCAGTAGGCTCCACAATGGAGAAGACTGCTGACTTTACAGATGCCCAGAAGGCAGTCATTGACACACTCCACAAGGAGGGTATGTAACAAAAAGTAATTGCTAAAGAAACTGGCTGCTCACAGATTGCTGTATCCAAGCATATTAATGGAAAATTGAGTGGAAGGAAAAAAGTGTGGTAGAAAAAGGTGCACAAGCAACCGGGATAACCGCAGCCTTGAAAGGATTGTTAAGAAAAGGCCATTCAAAAATTTAGGGGAGATTCACAAGAAATGGACTGATGCTGGAGTCATTGCTTTAAGCACTTCATGCTTCCCTCTGCTGACAAGCTTTTTGGAGATGGAAATTTCATTCTCAAGCAGGACTTGGCACCTGTCCACACTGCCAAAAGAACCAATACCTGGTTTAAAAACAACAGTATAACTGTGCTTGATTGGCCAGCAAACTCACCTGACCTTAACCACATAGATAATCTTTGGGGTATTGTCAAGAGGAAGATGAAAGACACCACACCCAAAAATGCAGACGAGCTGAAGGCTACTATCAAAGCAACCTGGGCTTCCGTAACACCTCAGCAGTGCCACAGGCTGATCGCCTCCATGCCACGCTGCATTGATGCAGTAATTAATGCAAAAGGCGCCAGTATTGAGTGCATTAACTGAACATACATTTCAGTAGGCCAACGTTTCCGATTTAAAAATCATTTTTTAAGCTGGTGTTATAAGTATTCTAATTTACTGAGATAATGACTTTTGGGTTTTCATTGGCTGTAAGCCATAATCATCAACATTAACAGAAATATGATAAACACTCTGTTTGTAATAACTATATATAATATATGAGTTTCACTTTTTATATTGAAGAATTGAAATAAGTTAACTTTTTGATGATATTCTAATTTAGTGAGAAGCACTTGTATATGTTACATAGTCTCCTTTCATTATGTATATAACTGCCCCTTATTTCATAGTGCCCTTTCTTCATATGTACAACCCTGTCCCTTACATATCGGATTCTCTTGTTATTTTTGTCATAATTACTGTTCTATCTTGTTAGATATAAAATGAAATGACTGCTGGTGGAGCACTGCAGTAATTCCTCGCATTCGCCATGCACTTACGCGGTTATGGGTGCCTTATCTGCCCTTCTCTGGCAGTTTCTTCAACCTGCTTCTGCGCAGGTGAGTCACTATGCAGTAGCAGGGATTTCAGCACAGCAACTGCACATCTCAGGTAAGTGTGACATGCATGGGATGGGGGTGATAGTATAATGAAGAGAGGAGGCAGGGAGTTCTTTCAGGCACTGCAAGCCCCGGAGCCTGGAAGAAATTATTAACATAAAACATTAAAAGTGCATTTCTCAACATGTAGACCACAGCTATGAGGCATACAGACTGGTTTAACCATTATATTACCTGTATGCCCATAGTAATAGCTTAAAAGCATCCAGGGGGTGACAAATTCCATTTAACCTCATCTCTGCTGTCTTGTCATACATAAATGTTTTTGTTTTTTAAACATACACGTATATTTTTATATATCTTGTATCAATAAAGTTAATTTTACATAGCCTTATAGAAAATCTTTCTATTTGTTGGAGTCTTTTATTTTATTTTAGATTTTTATCCTGTATTTTTACTTTTTTGGTTTTGTGCTACTGTTATAAATGGCAAATTTTTGGCTTACAAATCCAGACAAAAAAACTCTCTTTTTTTGCATTTTAATAAAAAGATTCTTGGACAATGATGTATGGTTATATTTTAGATGATATATTTTTGTTACATGAAAAACAAAATGGGAGCACAACTGTTGTTATTAAAGTTGAGTGAATTTGCTTGGATCCCTGCTTTTTCGGTAAGCTATAGCGCTTAGGGTATGTGCACACGTTGCGGATTTCCTGCGGATCCGCAGCATTGTTTGCGGTGCAGAAATGCTGCATATCCACAAGTGATTTAGGCTGGAGTCCCACTCAGCGTAGGGAAATACGGTCCGTATTTTACATGCGTAATACGCAGAAATGATCCCAAAACAGTGATCCGTATGTCAGCTGTAGGCAGGGTGTGGCTGCGCATTTTACGATTGTTAACCTCTGTATGTAATCCGTATGGCATCCATAAAGGCGTTTTTTTCTCGCAACCAGACAAAATGGACATTTAACAGTTTTGAGGCCTGAAATTAATTTAAATCATCAGCAGAATCCTATTTAAGGCCTCTACAACAGGTGGAACCCTCCCATGTGGCCATTTTGTTGCTGTGCTTGTGTAGGTGTTTTGATAGTACTTGGGCAACATGTGTGACCTCCTGCAATTCACACCAACTCAGCAGGTGTTATTTAATTGGGTCTTGTCATGCCGCTTTGGCCACCCATACCCCCTGATAGTTGATCCACGAAGAAGGAGAAGAAGAATGTGGGTGCATCCACTTTTGCGGCAACGCCTCACTAAAGCCCATTTTCAAAGGCTATATTAAACTCTGCGGACACATCCGGGAAAATTCTTCCAGTACTGTCGCATGACAATACCCTCATTTGATATCTTGTTGGAGATCGTACGTCCTGGAATCACATATCAGGATACAAGGATGCGGAAATGCATATCTGTAGAGGAGCGTCTTCTACTTACATTACGGTATGTATTCACCATACTCACACACTGTATGTAGATGATGTTTTAGTTACTATTTTTCTTTTCATACCATCTGATTTAAATTATATCATTAAATTTTTAAGAAAGCATATCTAAATATGTAGTAAATGTTAAATGTTAGTATCCATTGTAATTTTATGAAGGTACACTCGTCTCCTGCCTTTTGTTTTCCTCATAATACTTTTGTCTACTAGGGTTTTAGAAAAGCATTGTTACTTAGCTAATTTTTTTGTGTGTGTGCTTTCAGATTCCTGTCAACTGGATTATCTTATGCGGGACTGCATCTTGAATTCCTCATAGGACGTTCCACTATTTCAGGCATAGTGTGGAATACATGTGTGCAAATATGGGACAAACTACATGAACTTGTGATGCCTGAGCCCAAAATGGAGGATTGGCTGAAAATAGCCCGTGGTTTTTCTGATGGTTGCCAATTTCCGCACTGTATTGGAGCCCTGGATGGGAAACATATCAGGGTGCGTAAGCCGCCAAACTCAGGCACCCAATTCTATAATTATAAGCAGTTTTTCTCTATAGTTCTGTTAGCTGTAGCTGACAGTAACTACAGGTTTATAATTGTAGATATTGGGGCCTATAGGCGAACTGGAGACTCTAGAGTCTTCAATGCGTCCATTATGGGTCGGCGGCTACGTGAAAACCTGTTGGACCTCCCACCACCACGACAACTCCCATGCTCCAATGCCTAAGCAGGACCATATGTTCTAGTGGCAGATGAGGCCTTCCAATTGAGCAGGAATGTCATGAGGCCTTATCCCTGGCGCAACCTGGACCACCGCCAGCGTGTATTGAATGTTGTGAGTTCTGTTTTTGGGCTCCCTCTGGTGGTTACTGATGGTACTGGGTGACTTGTCTTTCCTGGGTCTCTGGGTTCCACCTGTTCCATCAGGATATGGGAGTTTCCTATTTAACCTGGCTTTGCTGGCATTTCCTCGCCGGTTATCAATGTATCCAGTGTGTCTTGTTACCTCTGCTCCCTGCTCCTAGAACCTTCTGGTCAAGCTAAGTTTGTATTTTCCTGTTTTGGTGTTTTGCTTTATTTGGTTTTTTAGTCCAGCCTGCAGATATGTGATTCTTTGCTGCTGGTTGCTCTAGTGGGCTGAAATTGCTCCCCATGTACCATGAGTTGGCACATGAGTTCAAGTAATTTCAGGATGGGTTTTTGAAGGGTTTTTCGCTGACCGCGCAGTTCACTTTTGTATCCTCTGCTATCTAGCTTTAGCGGGCCTCATTTTGCTGAAACTGTTTTCATACTGCGTATGTGCTTTCCTCTCATTTCACCGTCATTATATGTGGGGGGCTGCTATTTCTGTGGGGTATTTCTCTGGAGGCAAGAGAGGTCTGTGTTTCTTCTAATAGGGGAAGTTAGATCTTCGGCTGGAGCGAGACGTCTAGGATCATCGTAGGCACGTTCCCCGGCTACTTTTATTTGTGTGTTAGGTTCAGGGTCGCGGTCAGCTCAGGTTCCATCGCCCTAGAGCTTGTTTGTATCTGTGCTTGTCCTTTAGTGATCCCCTGCCATTGGGATCATGACAGTATAACCGGCCCACAAAGTGTTAATTGTATTGGCTGAAGTAGGAGGATAAGTAGTCTGAGGAAGTTTTTTTTTTTTTTTTTTTCTCTTTCCCTCAGTTTGCTGCCTAGCCTTATTGCAGCCTGGCTACTTCCTCCTCCTCTTAATCTTTGAATGGCTCTGATCCCAGCTGTTTATCATGGACGTCCAGAGTTTGGCTTCCAGCCTGAATAATCTTGCCGCTAAGGTTCAAAATATACAGGATTTTGTTGTACATGCTCCTATGTCTGAACCTAGAATTCCTGTCCCAGAGTTTTTTTCTGGAGATAGATCTCGTTTTCTGAATTTTAGGAACAATTGCAAGTTGTTTCTTTCTTTGAAATCTCGCTCCTCTGGAGACCCTGCTCAGCAAGTCAAGATTATTATATCTTTCCTGCGGGGTGACCCTCAGGATTGGGCATTTGCATTGGCACCAGGGGACCCTGCGTTGCTTAATGCGGATGCGTTTTTTCTGGCATTGGGTTTGCTCTATGAGGAACCTAACCAAGAGATTCAGGCTGAAAAAGCTTTGTTGGCCCTCTCTCAGGGGCAAGATGAAGCAGAAATTTATTGTCAAAAATTTCGGAAGTGGTCGGTGCTTACTCAGTGGAATGAGTGCGCCCTGGCTGCAAAGTTCAGAGATGGCCTTTCTGAGGCCATTAAAGATGTTATGGTGGGGTTCCCTGCGCCTACTGGTCTGAATGAGTCTATGACTATGGCTATTCAGATTGATCGGCGTTTACGGGAGCGCAAACCTGTGCATCATTTGGCGGTGTCGTCTGAACCGTCACCTGAGATAATGCAATGTGATAGAATTCAGTCCAGAAGTGAACGGCAAAATTATAGGCGGAAAAAAAGGTTGTGCTTTTATTGTGGTGATTCAGCTCATGTTATATCAGCATGCTCTAAACGCACAAAAAAGGTTGATAAGTCTGTTGCCATTAGTACTTTACAGTCTAAGTTCATTCTGTCTGTGACTCTGATTTGTTCTTTATCATCCATTTCCGTCGATGCCTATGTGGATTCAGGCGCTGCCCTGAGTCTTATGGATTGGTCATTTGCCAATCGCTGTGGGTTTAGTCTGGAGCCTCTAGAAGTCCCTATACCTACACGCGACCTCCGATCCTCCCAAGACCTCCTTCTCTACTCCCCTCTCATCTCTTCTTCCCATAACCGCATCCAAGACTTCTCCCGTGCTTCCCCCATACTCTGGAACTCTCTACCCCAACACATCAGACTTGCGCCTACCATAGAAACCTTCAAAAAGAACCTGAAGACTCATCTCTTCCGACAAGCCTACAGCCTGCAGTGATCCTCAACCTACTGAACAGCCGTACAGCCAACTCTTCCCTCTCCTAGTGTATCCTCACCCACCCCCTGCAGACTGTGAGCCCTCGCGGGCAGGGTCCTCCCTCCTTATGTACTCGTGTGCCTTGTTATCTGCTCATGTTTAATGTATTTGTCTATATTTGCCCCGTATTCACATGTAAAGCGCCATGGAATAAATGGCGCTATAAAAATGTATAATAATAATAATAATAATAATATTCCTTTGAAGGGAATTGACTCTACACCTTTGGCTATGAATAAACCTCAGTACTGGACACAAGTGACCATGCGTATGACTCCTGTTCATCAGGAGGTGATTCGCTTCCTGGTACTGTATAATTTACATGATGTCCTAGTGCTTGGTCTGCCATGGTTACAAACTCATAATCCAGTCCTTGACTGGAAATCGATGTCTGTGTTAAGCTGGGGTTGTCAGGGGGTTCATGATGATGCACCTCCGATTTCTATCGCTTCATCTACTCCTTCTGAGATTCCTGTGTTTTTGTCTGACTATCGGGATGTTTTTGAGGAGCCTAAGCTCAGTTCGCTTCCTCCTCACAGGGATTGCGATTGTGCTATAAATTTAATTCCAGGCAGTAAATTTCCTAAAGGTCGTTTGTTCAATCTGTCAGTGCCAGAGCATACTGCTATGCGGGATTATGTTAAGGAGTCCTTGGAAAAGGGACATATCCGTCCATCTTTGTCCCCTTTGGGAGCAGGTTTTTTTTTCGTGGCCAAAAAAGATGGTTCCTTGAGGCCTTGTATAGATTATCGTCTTTTGAATAAGATTACTGTAAAATATCAGTATCCTTTGCCATTGTTGACTGATTTGTTTGCTCGCATTAAGGGGGCTAAATGGTTCACTAAGATTGATCTTCGGGGTGCGTATAATCTTATACGAATAAAGCAAGGTGATGAGTGGAAAACCGCATTTAATACGCCTGAGGGCCATTTTGAGTATTTGGTAATGCCTTTCGGACTTTCTAATGCTCCTTCAGTCTTCCAGTCCTTTATGCACGATATTTTCCGTGAATATCTGGATAAATTTATGATTGTGTATTTGGATGATATTTTGTTTTTTTCTGATGACTAGGAGTCTCATGTTCAGCAGGTCAGGAAGGTGTTTCAGGTCCTGCGGGCCAATTCCTTGTTTGTAAAAGGCTCAAAGTGTCTCTTTGGAGTCCAGAAGATTTCTTTCTTGGGGTATATTTTTTCCCCTTCTACTATTGAGATGGATCCCGTCAAGGTTCAGGCTATTTGTGACTGGACGCAGCCTACATCTCTTAAGAGTCTACAGAAGTTCTTGGGCTTTGCTAATTTCTATCGTCGTTTTATAACTAATTTTTCTAGTGTTGTTAAGCCTTTGACGGATTTGACTAAGAAGGGTGCTGATGTTGCTAATTGGTCTCCTGCGGCTGTGGAGGCCTTTCAGGAACTTAAGCGCCGGTTTTCTTCTGCTCCTGTGTTGCGTCAGCCAGATGTTTCGCTCCCTTTTCAGGTTGAGGTTGATGCTTCCGAGATTGGAGCGGGGGCAGTTTTGTCACAGAGAAGCTCCGATGGCTCAGTGATGAAGCCATGCGCGTTTTTTTCTAGAAAGTTTTCGCCGGCTGAGCGGAATTATGATGTTGGTAATCGGGAACTTTTGGCCATGAAGTGGGCATTTGAGGAGTGGCGTCATTGGCTAGAGGGTGCTAGACATCGTGTGGTGGTCTTGACTGATCACAAAAATTTGATTTACCTTGAGTCTGCCAGGCGTCTGAATCCTAGACAGGCTCGTTGGTCACTGTTTTTCTCTCATTTCAATTTTGTGGTTTCATACCTGCCAGGTTCAAAGAATGTGAAGGCGGATGCTCTTTCTAGGAGTTTTGTGCCTGACTCCCTTGGAAATTCTGAGCCCTCTGGTATCCTTAGGGATGGGGTGATTTTGTCTGCTGTCTCCCCAGACTTGCGACGTGCTTTGCAGTAGTTTCAGGCGGGTAAACCTGATCGTTGTCCGCCTGAGAGACTGTTTGTTCCGGATAATTGGACCAGTAGAGTCATCTCCGAGGTCCATTCTTCTGCGTTGGCAGGTCATCCTGGAATATTTGGTACTAGAGACTTGGTGGCCAGGTCTTTTTGGTGGCCTTCCTTGTCGAGGGATGTGCGTTCTTTTGTGCAGTCTTGTGAGGTTTGTGCTCGGGCTAAGCCTTGCTGTTCTCGGGCCAGTGGATTGTTGTCACCTTTGCCTATCCCGAAGAGGCCTTGGACGCACATTTCCATGGACTTTATTTCGGATCTCCCTGTCTCTCAAAAAATGTCCGTCATCTGGGTTGTGTGTGATCGCTTTTCTAAAATGGTTCATCTGGTACCCTTGCCTAAGTTACCTTCCTCCTCTGAGTTGGTCCCTCTGTATTTTCAGAATGTGGTTCGTTTGCATGGGATTCCTGAGAACATCGTTTCTGACAGGGGATCCCAGTTTGTGTCTAGATTTTGGCGGACGTTCTGTGCTAAGATGGGCATTGATTTGTCCTTTTCGTCTGCATTCCATCCTCAGACGAATGGCCAGACTGAACAAACTAATCAGACCTTGGAAACTTATTTAAGGTGTTTTGTTTCTGCTGATCAGGATGACTGGGTTACCTTTTTGCCGCTGGCCGAGTTTGCCCTTAATAATCGGGCTAGTTCTGCTACCTTGGTTTCTCCTTTCTTTTGTAATTCGGGGTTTCATCCTCGTTTTTCCTCTGGTCAGGTGGAACCTTCTGATTGTCCTGGAGTGGACATGGTGGTGGATAGGTTGCATCGGATTTGGAGTCATGTGGTGGACAATTTGAAGTTGTCCCAGGAGAAGGCTCAGCAGTTTGCTAATCGCCGTCGCCGTGTGGGTCCTCGACTTCTTGTTGGGGACTTGGTGTGGTTGTCTTCTCGTTTTGTTCCTATGAAGGTCTCTTCTCCTAAGTTCAAGCCTCGGTTCATCGGTCCCTATAGGATCTTGGAAATTCTTAACCCTGTGTCGTTTCGTTTGGATCTCCCGGCATCGTTTGCTATTCATAATGTGTTCCATCGGTCGTTGTTGCGGAAGTATGAGGTACCTGTTGTTCCTTCGCTTGAGCCTCCTGCTCCAGTGCTGGTGGAGGGAGAATTGGAGTATGTTGTGGAGAAGATCTTGGATTCTCGTGTTTCCAGACGGAAACTCCAGTATTTGGTCAAGTGGAAGGGTTATGGTCAGGAGGATAATTCTTGGGTGGTTGCCTCGGATGTTCATGCTGATGATTTGGTTCGCGCTTTTCATAGGGCTCATCCTGATCGCCCTGGTGGTTCTCGTGAGGGTTCGGTGACCCCTCTTCAAGGGGGGGGTACTGTTGTGAGTTCTGTTTTTGGGCTCCCTCTGGTGGTTACTGATGGTACTGGGTGACTTGTCTTTCCTGGGTCTCTGGGTTCCACCTGTTCCATCAGGATATGGGAGTTTCCTATTTAACCTGGCTTTGCTGGCATTTCCTCGCCGGTTATCAATGTATCCAGTGTGTCTTGTTACCTCTGCTCCCTGCTCCTAGAACCTTCTGGTCAAGCTAAGTTTGGATTTTCCTGTTTTGGTGTTTTGCTTTATTTGGTTTTTTAGTCCAGCCTGCAGATATGTGATTCTTTGCTGCTGGTTGCTCTAGTGGGCTGAAATTGCTCCTCATGTACCATGAGTTGGCACATGAGTTCAAGTAATTTCAGGATGGGTTTTTGAAGGGTTTTTCGCTGACCGCGCAGTTCACTTTTGTATCCTCTGCTATCTAGCTTTAGCGGGCCTCATTTTGCTGAAACTGTTTTCATACTGCGTATGTGCTTTCCTCTCATTTCACCGTCATTATATGTGGGGGGCTGCTATTTCTGTGGGGTATTTCTCTGGAGGCAAGAGAGGTCTGTGTTTCTTCTAATAGGGGAAGTTAGATCTTCGGCTGGAGCGAGACGTCTAGGATCATCGTAGGCACGTTCCCCGGCTACTTTTATTTGTGTGTTAGGTTCAGGGTCGCGGTCAGCTCAGGTTCCATCGCCCTAGAGCTTGTTTGTATCTGTGCTTGTCCTTTAGTGATCCCCTGCCATTGGGATCATGACAATTGAATGTCAGACTTTCCCGGGCATGGTGACTGGTGGAGTGCGCCTTTGGCATTCTAGCATCCAAATGGCGTGTTCTCCAGTCTGCCATTTAGCTGAGTGAGCAAAATGTAAATGAAGTAATTAAAGCTTGTGTTGTTCTGCACAACTTCACAAGAATTCATGAGTGTTCCTCAGCTGACTGTATGGAAGGCATTTTGGATAATGTGGGTAGGCCTACAACACAAATCCTTCCTCCGTGGCGTCCCCTTTCTGGCTTAAAAGTTAGGGATTTTTTTTACAAATTATTTTGTTTCTCCTCACAGAGCTACTCCCTGGCAAGATAATGCTGTTTCTTTGGTGTAATGTTTATATATATATATATATATACATATACATATATATATATATCTTCTTTTTTTCTCATAATGCATAAATTACTTAAATTAGTTAACTATGTGTGTTTCTGTGATTTATTTGCCTGATTGTTATCAAATGGTATTGTAATGATTGGTCCAACATAAAATTGACTTTTGAATATATATTTTTACCTATGTCAAAAGCCTATTGATATCATATGGTTTTATATCTAAATGTGAACATCCAAAAACCATTTGTAAACAAAAACATACCGAAGTGCTATCACAGCAGAATAACATAACATTTTTTCTTACAGCAAAATATAAAACCAAGCCTCATAAACCAATATACATTACAGATTTCTGTAAGTTGGTGGAGGTGATGGTGGAAGCTCAGGGTCCTGGTCAGGTGGCCTTTGTTGGGCCAATTGTACATCATCCTGGGAGTATGATGTCTAGCCCTGCTCTAAATGATGCCCTTGCTCATATTGGCCAGTTGTGTGTTGGCTCGAATAATAAGGGTTTTGACTATGGCCCTCATGATGTTGGATATAAGGCCTTGCCTCATAACTCCCACCAATATGGCCATGTTGTCCAAACCCAGGTTGGGACCAGCCTCCAGCACTGGGTCTGGACAAGTGGCCATATTGGGAAGGTTGATGGTATGATGGCATATGGTAATGTGCTGGCCTTGGTGGGTTTTGGGTGGGAAGGGGTAGAGGTGTAGGCACACGTGGAAGGGGTGCTTCAAATAATTGTTGAGCATGCACCTGTTGAGATGATGGAAGGCGCAGGACGTTACGTGCTGACAGCTGCCATCTCTCAATGAACTCAAACAATTCATAAGGTTCATTTGGTGTGGTACATGCATCAATAAGTATTTGAAAACACCCTCTCACATGTAGCCTCACCTCATGGGGTATGGTACAGAGGTACTGGGCCAGGCTCCTCGAATAGGCCTCCTCACCATCATCATGTGCAGCCCTGGCCAAATAATTAAGTACCCCAATGTCCACATTCCTGCGATAGTCTTGCAGCTCTCTCCTTCTGCGGCCACGGCGGGAAATGACAGCAGGCTGTGGGGATGTCTCCAGTGGAACAGTAGGGCTGCTACGGTTTCCAGGATCATCCTGGCTTACTGGAACTGGTGCTGCTGTGGGTGGTGGTGCAGCGTCTTGGCCAGTTGTTGCCGGATCTTGTGGTGCAAATGAATAAGTTCCATGAGGGAGGTCCCTGTGAGGATCCGAAGATGGGCCAGCCACCTCTTCTCCTTCCCAACTGGATCTATCAGGGCCTCAGAGTCTGAGCCGGTCTCCCTCTCAGTGAGGTTGGACTGTGTTCTGTTTGTAAAGTTTATGAATATTTTTGTTAAATTTACAATTTTACCTTTATTAAAGATATGTGTTATGTTTTAGGATGTTTTTACTTCCGGTCTCAGATCCATACTGGGGTCCAAAAAGGAAAGTTGGTCATAATAGATATATTTTCGCTTTTTGGAATGCGCTGCTGACCCACTCCTGGCCCTCTGCTGTCTTTCGCGCCTATATTGGTCGCGTATCCACTGCAATGAAAGGGCAAAAAAAAAATGTATAAGGCCATTGTGCACAGTGGTACCACAATGTGCCATTGATTTTACAGATTTTAATGAGGCCTAGTAACCTGCATTTTTCAAAAAAGATCATCAACATAAATATTGTAACCTCCAACAGCACAATATGATATAATGTAAAAGACATAGGTTTTCCTGCCATAAGGACTGGGTCCTCTCCCCTCTGTAGCAGTATGTCATTGTAAATTTGGAAAATGTAAACGACATGTAAACAAATATGAACGGAACCCCTTCTCATGTTCAGAACCATGTAATTAACGGTGCTATATAAATAAATGAGATTCATTTTATTTTTAAGAACATTATGACCACATTCCTGTTGGTGATGCAGTTGCAATATTATTCAGAGTGTGAGAAACATGAGTGTACTTACTTCTCTGCCTCTGGCTTTCACGTGGCCGCTGTTCATATTCTTGGAAAAGGATCCCACATATGCTCCTCCATGCCGCCTCTTTTCTGGCCCGGTTGGAGTAATGGGCATCTCTCTGATCCCTAGTCACACTGTTGGTCCGTGTGTAATCCCCCATTGGCGTATTTTCTGCGCAATATGCTGACAAACGCAGCATGCTGCGATTTTGTACGGCCATAATATACGATTGCGTAATATACGCCAGATAGAAGCTGCCCCGTAGAGAATTATTGGTCCGTGTGCAATGTGTTGTTTTTGCGCCTCTCATACGTCCGTAAAACTCTCTAGTGTGACCCCGGCCTTAAAGTACAATGTAAATCAATGGTAAAAAAAAAATGCTGTGCTAAAGGTGCGGAAAATTCCGTGCAGAAATGCTGCTGATTAAAAGAAGGATCATGTCACTTCTTTTTTGCGGATCTGCAGCGTTTTTGTACCCATTCAATTATAGTAATCCGTAGGGGTAAAAAATGCAAGAAATCCGCAGCAAATCTGCAACAAAAATGCACAAAATCTATACAAAAAAACACAACAAATCCGCACCCGTGTTTTCTGCCAAGAGATGCAGAATCCGCACCAGATATTCCTAAGCCTAATCCGCAACGTGTGCACATAGCCTTACCGAATAAGCTGCAGAGGGAACCTGTGGCTGTGTGACAGTCACAGCACATGCAGCTGCGGAGCCGAACAGCTGATCAGCCGGTGCGATCCAGGATGCCAGGTTCCCTCTGCAGCTTATTCGGTAAGCTCTATAGCTCAGGGGTCCCCAACTCCAGTCCTCAAGGCCCACCAACAGGTCATGTTTTCAGGATTTCCTTTGCATTGCACAGGTGATGCAATTATTACCTGGGCAAGACTAAGGAAATCCTGAAAACATGACATGTTGGTGGGCCTTGAGGACTGGAGTTGGGGACCCCTGCTATAGCTTACCGAATAAGCAGGGATCCAGCAAATTCGCTCAACTGTAGTGGCTATATGACTGCATTGAAATCTGACTGCAGTTTCCACTGCGATCACTAGATGGCAATACATGCACTATAAATGAAAATACTGACATGATTTGTAAATAACAGGCAAAGTTTACTCACAGCCTAAGGGATCTTTACTATCCATTAAAATGTTTTTTTTTTTTTTTGCAAACTGTGCACTTAAAGTCTGAAGCTGCATGCAGGAATTCTTTATTAAAACTTAAATTCTTATATACAAAGATAAAGACTTCAAATTAAATTCAGTTCTAGGATATTCAGAAATAACCTTTTTGTAAGTGAACTCAAAAAATGTAAGCGGTTACTAGGAAAATAAACATTGTAACACAATCATTTATCAATCTGAGCAATGCTGTTGCTTTTCCTCTCTTGTTAGGATTGTGCTGTTGAAGAAGAGGGTGTGTTACTATGTGTTGGGCCACACCATCGGTAATTAGAAACTACATTACAACCAAACAACTATCAGCAGTAGCAAATATTATGATATTCTCTGGACTGATCTGTAATAGTGTCCTCTAACAGACAAGAGTGTAATGCGATCTGCCAAGAGAAATTGTTTTACTACCTTGATCAGTTTGTCACCAGGAGTCTTGCTCCTCAGCTATTATGGTATGATCACTTTTACTAATATGATATAAATACTACAGTGTTCTAAGGCAGTACTTTCAGGTGACCTCTAATTGTTGATGAGCTATAGCAGGGGGGGGGGGGATTTTAAGGGTATGTGCACATGTTGCAGATTTCCTGCAGATCTGCAGTTTTTTTTTCCTGCGCAGAAACGCAGTACAGTACAGTACAATGTAAATCAATGAGAGAAAAAAAATGCTGTGCAGATGGTGCGGAAAATTCCATGCGGAAACGCTGCGGATTAAAAGAATAAATAAATAAATCTTTATTTTTATATAGTGCCAACATATTACGCAGTGCTTTACAGTTTGTACACATTAGCATCGCTGTCCCCAATGGGGCTCACAATCTAAATTCCCCATCAATATGTCTTTGGAGTGTGGGAGGAGGCCGGGGAGCCCAGAGGGGGCCCACGCAAACACAGAGTGAACATACAAACTCTTTGCAGATGTTGTCCTGGGTGGGATTAGAACCCATGACTCCAGCGCTGCAAGGCTGCGGTGCTGGCCACTGCGCCACCGTGCTGCCCCCTTCTTTTTAGTGGATCTGCAGCGTTTTTGTACCCATTCCAATATAGAAATCCGCAGGGGTGAAAAACTCTGAAAATCCACAAAAAATCAGCAGCAAAACCGCACAAAAAATGCTGTGGATTTGCACAAAAACGCTGTGGATCCGCACAAAAACGCGACAAATCCAAAGCTGCGTTTTCTGCCAAGACATGCAGAAATTCCTAAGGCTAATCCACAACATGTGCACATAGGCTTAATCAATGGCAAAAAAAAATGCTGTGCAGAAAAATCTGCACGGAAAACGCAGCAGATTCAAAAAAGGACCGTGTCACTTCTTTTTGCAGATCTGCTGCATTTCTGCACCCATTCCATAATAGAAATCTGTAAGGGTAAAAAAAGAAGAAATCCACACAAGAATCTGCAACGTGTGCACATACCAAAAAAGCACAGACTCTGACCTGCGTTTTCTGCCAAGAAATGCAGAATCTGCACAGAAAATTCCACAGTCAAATCTGCAACATGTGCACACAGCCTTACAAGTGAATAAATGCTGCAAAGGCAGAGGTGTAGCTAGGGGGAGGAAACTTTGAATGGGCTCTTAACAGGGCTGCCACTAGGAATTTCGGGGCCCCATACTGGCAAAATTTTCGGGGCCCCCCTTGAGACCCCGCCCAGGCTCCATCCCAGTGCCGCCTCCACCCCTCGTACCATCCACAGTCCCACTGCCCTCTCTTGCAAAAACTCCACTTCTGCACCACATCCTCACCAATCACACATTTACAGTTCCCATCACCACATACACGGCCAGCAGCTTTTGTTTTGGCCAAAAGATTTTTTAATCCACCACCAAGACAAGGTAGACTCTTTTGGCTCTACTCTACTGTAACTTACTAAACATTTGTTAAAATATCCAATACAATTTAGTATTATTTTTATTTATTTTTCAATTTTTAAATGACCAATAATATCACAAACAAGGAAAAATACCGCCACACCATGATCAGACACCATATTACTACCACATAGTGACCTATAATACCACATACAAGAAACAAATACCGCCACACCATGTCCAGATCACATATTACCACCACATGGTGACCAATAATACCACATACAAGGGACAACTACCACCACACCATGACCAGATCACATGTTACCACCACAGTGACCAAATAATAGCACATGCAAGGGACAAATACCGCCACACCTTGGCCGGACAACATATTACCACACAGGTACGGACTGGGGCTGAAATTCAGTGCTGGCATTTGAAATCACACAGGCCCATGGTGTCCCCGTCCCCAAGCACTAGATGGGATGTATAACTAATATTACCCTGGATGGAGGAAAGAAAGATTTACTACGAGACTAATATTTCTAATGATACTAGTGGCCTGCTGGGGTAAGTGACGGAGGTTTAATAAATGTAATTAAAATACTCGGATCCTAACAAAACACATACATAGACACTAAACAAAGTGCTCGGGTGAATCAGTGCTCAAGATAAAAAATTGGAACAGTCTTACCAATTTAGACGGACGTATAGAAGAAATCCCTCAAATTCTGTAAGGGAGGTGGTTCCAAAATAACCATCGGGCCAAAGGTAGGGAAATGATATACCACCACTGTCTTCCCTGTAAACCCTCCAAGAGCTCCAGTCCTAACAAGGACAGGCCCCAAGTAAGCCCTGCTATGGACACCCACCAACCAAATAATAACCTAAATGTCTCTTCTCCCAACGCGTTTCAACTCCAATAGAGGAGAATCATCAGAGGAGTTATATAAAGTGCAGGAAGAGACCAATGGATCTCTTTAGTAGTCCAGAAAAAAACAGTCCATTAAAATCCATACAGGTCCGTATGAGTCCGTGCAGATTGGGTCCCGCAGTGGCTAGGAGTCCCAACAAAAGTCCACAAATACTAGCTGTGTCCGCAGCTTAGAATGAGGGACTCACTTGGGTCCATACATCGCATTGCAAGAAAGCTCCCCTACCGGAGGATGGCACCCAAGCCAGAATGATGTTGTGGATGCCCTGCTTGACTGAATAGATGACCTTCCTGATAAAGAATACACTACACAAGCTGTTGACTAAGAGACTGATTGCAATGAACCCCCGTTAGAGACAGATCTCCTGACCGCCCATTTGCGAAAAGTCTGTACGGAGTGGGGCATAGGCGCTAGGCTTGCGTCAGTTCACCGGCAGCAAAAAAGAGTTGCAGCGTTTTGGGACAGGAGGCTAGGATTAGGGCAAGTGATATCTAAGGGGGGCTTGTGATAGAAATATGTTTTATCATGTAGATCTCACTTGCATGTATACTCCTCTATAATCATATATACTCATATAAACGCAAATATATCTATATACATTATAATCAATGGCTTAAAATGGCTGACATAAACTGATATAAGCCAGACTGTATGGGGGTTTTCCAGGCAAAAAGCGGAACAACTCCAGATGTACTAAGTGCTGATCAGATGTCTCAACTTTGTCCTAGATGCAAAAAGATGCAGACCGCTAAAATGTAGTTGCTTAATCAGCATTCATATGTGCATAAATCACAATATTCCATATATATTTAAATAACCAATAACAGAGGAGCTAGACAATATGGTAATTAACTAACCACCCCTAACCACTCCTTTCTATATGCAATTATAAAACTATGTATGTACAATAAGTGATCAGTATTGATGGAATGTTATTGTCACAATGTTGTGCAGTCTCATTCTTGAGCGCTCAAAATACTCAGTCTTAATGGGAACGGCTGCAGCACACACAGGGATAGATTTATCCAAACCAAATTTCCATAACACTACTACCGGACGTCACCCTGGAGTGGCACCTGGCAGCCACTTGCCGCACAAGTCTGAACTCACCACTAGAAACTCCAGCGAACACTAAAGTAGCTGCTTAGTCACACCCATCCAGGGTAAGTCTGGTCTGTGGCACAGTGGGTCCACAAACCATATGCACCACCTAACAGTTTGTTCAGGCCATGACTCCTGCTGATTCCAAGGCACCACAGGCTGTGGAGCTATATCAATAGATCTCTCATCAGCGTGATCAGCAAGAAAAAAAATTGTCTCATCTAAGGCCTGTAAATACCTGTTTGGATGCTCTAACCATGGCTATTTCATTCTGCTCCAGCTCAAGATGCTGCAGCTACAGGCGAGTCTACTATGCCTGTGACCTGTACTCATTCACCTAATCTATGTTTATCAGCTCCACCATGATTCAGCAGAGACAATAAGTAGTGCTGTAGCTTCCTGATCCAGTGCACTCTACACTATGAACTTTTCACCCATCAGTTCCCGACTGATCAGGTGAAGGTGGGATTCCTGATGTTCAACCTTGCAAGAGAAGCATTAGCATGGATTATCCCCTTGTAGGAGAGAGGGGATCCTGTGACCATGGACCTGCAGGCCTTACTGGTGGCCTTCTGGAAGGTATTCGATGAACCTGGTTGTGCTTCTTCCATGGCATCCTCCCTGTTCAGACTACGTCAGGGTGAATTTTCCATTAGCCAGTATGCTGTTCGGTAATGCACATTGTTATCCAAGCTAAAACAACAAAGCTTTGGTAGCTACCTTCTGGGAGAGACTATTGGGAAGAATCAAGGATGAGTTGACTCAACAGGACATCCCGGCCTCTCTAGATGAGTTAATCTATCTGACAATCCAAATCAATCTCCTGTTTCAAGAGCAAACCAAAGAGGTGACTCGTGAGAGGAGACTGGTACATCTAGATTCGTCTTTTAAAAAAACACTCTTTCCTCAGCCTCCTGAAACATCCGTTATGTCTAATCCCATGCAAGCCTATCATGTTAGACTGGCAGAGCGACAGCTATAGAGTGGCCGTGCCAAGGGAGTGTGTTTCAGCTGCGGTAGCACGGAGCACTTAATTCATTACTGTCCTAAAAGGTCAAAACTTCAAAACTTAGGCTGGTGGGTGAAGCTTCCCTAGGAGAGAGAAGGTTCTTCACCACTGACTTTAAACATTTCTGTGTCCTGTGTATAAGTCCGCTTCGACGAAACAGCCTTCCTTGACTCTAGTTCAGCGGGAAATTTTCTACAGCAAGCCATGGTGGATCGGTATCATGTTCCCGTTCGACACCTCCAGAGCCAACTGACAGTGTCATCTGTTGAACGGAAGGACTTCCCTGATATTGTTTAAGTCATCACAGAACTAGTGGAGCTACAGATTGGAGCACTTCATTCAGAGAAAATTGCTTTCTTTGTGCTTACTCACATTTTTCACCCCCTTCTCTTTGCTCTTCCATGGCTGAGAGCTCAAGAGCCTGTGCTAGATTGGAAGTCCGTTAACCCCTTCAAGACCTTGCCCTTTTTCGGTTTTGCATTTTCGTTTTTCGCTCCCCTCCTTCCCAGAGCCATAATTTTTTTATTTTTCCGTCAATATGGACATGTGAGGGCTTGTTTTTTGTGGGACAAGTTGTAATTTTGAATGACATCATTGGCTTTAGCATGTCATGTACTAGAAACCAGGAAAAAAATTCCAAGTGCGATGAAATTGCAAAAAAGTGCAATCCCACACTTGTTTTTGTTTGGCTTTTTTGCTAGGTTCACTAAATGCTAAAATTGACCTGCTATTTTGATTATCCAGGTAAATTCGAGTTCATAGACACCAAATATGTCTAGGTTATATTTTGTCTAAGTGGTAAAAAAAAAATTCCAAACTTTACAAAAAAAAAAAAAAATAGCGCAATATTCCAATACCTGTAGCGTCTCCATTTTTCGTGCCCTGGGGTCAGGAGAGAGCTTATTTTTTGCGTGCCGAGCTGACATTTTTAATGATACCATTTTGGTGCAGATACAATCCTTTGATCGCCCGTTATTACATTTTAATGCAATGTCATGGCGACCAAAAAAATGTAATTCTGTAATTTTTTTCTCGCTACGCTGTTTAGCAATCAGGCTAATCCTTTTTTTTTGTTGATAGATTGGGTGATTCTGAACACTGCAATAGCAAATATGTGTAGGTTTGAATTTTTCTTATTATTTTATTTGGAATGGGGCAAAAGGGGGGGATTTAAAACTTTATATATTTTTTATTTTTTTCATATTTTTTAAAACTTTTTTTTTTACTTTTGCTATGCTGCAATAGCCTCCATGGGAGGCTAGAAGCTGGCACAACTCGATCAGCTCTGCTACATAGGACCGATCGTCAGATCACCCCTATGTAGCAGATTTACTGCATTGCTATGAGCCCTGATCACAGGGTGGCGCTCATAGCAATCGGGCATCAACAACAATAGAGGTCTCAAGGAGACCTCAGGTTGACATGCCGACGCATCGCTGACCCCAATCATGTGAGGGGGGTTGGTGATGCTCTCATTTCTGGCCCGATGTCCGGAAGCGGTAGGTAAATGCCGCTGTCAGCGTTTGACAGTGGCACTTAACTAGCTAATAGTGGCGGGTGAATCGTGATTCCACTCGCCGCTATTGCGGGCACATGTCAGCTGTTCAAAACAGCTGACATGTCCCAGCTTTGATGTGGGCTCACCGCCGGGAGCTTTCCTACTTGGATTGACTCAGCTTTTCAGTGTTGGCCACTTCTCTTTGCTATATATTGCCAGGGTTAGCTCTTGCTGCCTCAGAGTTTAGAGTTGGAGGTGTTATTTGTGGATGGAGTAGGCATTTGGAGATTTATTAAGCAGGTTGTTGTTAGGAGTTTTGTTTGCGTGCCCATCCTCAACCTCTCATATCTGGCTTCTCCTTCCTTTTTACTCCCCTGTGTTCCACTCTATTGTTTGGTGAGTGAATTTTGCATGATTGCTATTTTTATTTATTCCTGTCTTTCTTCCCTTGTTTTTCTGGTTAGTGTTATCCTATACACTTCAGATTCCCACCTTGGTGGGGGAAAAGAAAGATTATTGTTGATATAGGAGCATACCAAGGCACGTGAACCTGGCATGTCCATCTTCAGGAGTAATCTGGAGCAAGGTGATAGATAGAGCACCCTTAGACCTGGTAAGCGCCGACCATCCCAAGTCACTTTCTGACAGTCTGTTTACCATCCCCAGACAAATGGACTTGTGGAAAGGTTCAATAAAACCCTAAAGAGTATGCTTAAGAAGGTCTTAGAAAAGGAAGGGCAAGACTGGGACTGTCTCATTTCATATCTGTTATTCTCTGTCCAGGAGATTCCACAAGCTTCTACAGGATTCTCGACTTTTGAACTCCTGTATGGCCGACATTGGTGCGGTTTGCTTGATATAGCAAAGGAAACATGAGAAGCTGAGGTCACGTCCCATCAGAGCATTTTCGAGCATTTCACCCAGATGCAAATGTAATGCCTGTGGAAAATGAACATCTCCTCCAGGCACAAGAGGCTAAATCCCGGGTCTAAATCCGATCAGCCAGGGTGAGACAGTTCAGCCCCAGGGAATAAGTTTTCATGCTTATTTCCATGCTAGAGAGTAGTGATGAGCGAATTTGTTCGGAAATCGATCGCCAACCATAAATTCGATACGAATATAGCACTTTCATATTCGTGATTGGAAACACGAGCAAAATTTTATAAAATCATAAAAAATGGGTAACATTTGGTAAAAAGTACGGGAAAATATTTGCTTTGCCACAAAAGTATTGTCAGCACTTCAGCAACGATAATGGTGGTGTATCATTAGCGTTTGTCACGTATTTGATGAGGAGAGTGAGTTTGCAGAGCTCAGAGGCGTGGCATTCTTGTAAACAGTATTTTTTTTCCTAACAATGTGCACATTGTTTATTAGTCAGATAGTTTAGCTAGCTACTGTCCAGTGTGGCTGTGAAATTGACCTTCCAGCACTTTTTTTTTGCCATTACTGAGGTCAACAGACAAAGCCAGCAGTGCACATATCATATAAGTATGTTGTGCACTGCTTCTATTGTGCTCCATGCACGAGTATAGCATTCTAAATATTTTTTCACTAGCTAAATGTGAAATAGCATGCTGTATCCCACCTTGTCGTTTACTGCTGTGGTGATATGAAACTGTCTGCAGACCTAATGCACATTAGAAAAAAATATATAATTTTTCTGTTGCAAAACATTATATTGCCCGTCGTATCCCACTTTGTCATTTTGTTGTGTTGAAATTAAGCTGTCTGCAGATCTCACGCACATAGCCAAAAAATTCCTCTGTTACTAACGTCATACAGTAGGGGACATCTTACTTTCAAATTGTTTGCAGCATCTAGTGAGTTATAGAGGCCTGTTCCAGAGGCCCAAAAAATTCTTCTGTTACTAATGTCATACAGTAGGGGACCTGACTTTAAAATTGTTTGTAGCATTTAGTGTTTTATAGAGGCCTGTTCCAGAAGACACCAAAACATTCTTCTGTTACTATCGTCATACAGTAGAGGACATATCACTTTCAAATTCTTTGCAATATATCTTCTTTGTCATACAGGCCTCATCCCCACTCAAAAAATTATTTCTTCTGTGACTAACAGCATGCCATATTTCACCTTGTAATTTACTGCCGCTGAAATTCAGCTGTTTGCAGTGCTGTTGCAGAGTTAAAAATCTAATTTTTTCTCAGTAATAGTGTGCTCCTACCACACTATCTGAGCAACATGACTGGGAAGAAGCGAGGCTGTGGTCGAAGGGGAATTAGGCTTGGTGTTCAAGATGATCGTGGGGTAGGTGGTAATGTTTGTGAAAGCACCATTGAACCAATAACGACACATCCTATGCAAAGACAACTGACAACTTCTGTTACTGGATGTGTTACTCCACTACCTTTCTTGGGCAGACGCACAGCGCTACCTGCCTAGGCCTCAAACAAATGCAGTATCTGGATGCAGTGGACCCATGTGGTTAAGATGGCGGCAACACAGAATTACAGAATTACCGATGAGGCAACCACTCACAACCTAACAAACTAATGGAGGGGGTGGCTGCTTGGCATATTACTGCACATAAGAAACTTGAATGTGGCGCTGTTCACACAATGGAGATGCACAGCATCCAGGTTAACAGCCTAGTAGTCACACCCTTCTATTAGATCAGGCAGGCTGCCCAGCTCTATCCAAATGCACCCCATGTGAACAGACAACACAGTTTACAAGACAAAATGGGCCCAACTGCACCCCGAAAAAAAGTGCAACAGAACACATATAAAAAATATATGTGAGGTATTAGTTTATATTTTGGCCAAAATACGCAAGCTTGTAACCCACATCAGGGGTCCCCACGCTTACGAGTTCTAATTCTAAACAGCAATAGCACAAAAAGAGGATTCAGAGATCCTCCAAAAATTCAGAAAAAACAGCAAAAAGGCAGAGATGCTTACCTGCCTAGGCCTCCAAACAAATGCACTATCAGGATGCCATGGTCATCAGAAGTGTACTCAAAAGCTTCACAGAGTCAAGAGGAGGAAATCTGCACTGATGCCAAAAATTTTTTCAGCTAAGATCCGGGGCAGGATAAAGTAGGGTCCAAACAGCTTCCTGACCCTCGTCATCAGATTTTAACCTCTGTGGGAGGTGATACTGATAAGACTCAGATATCTGAGGCTCACGCGGACTGTACTGTGCTGTTAGGGCAGTAAGAGGAGGAGGGTGACTCCAACGGTGAGAAATTTGATAACACAGAGGATGATGATGAGGTGTTACGTCCCAGTTGATGTGAACATAGAGGCACACAGCTGAGTAGGTCAACTGAAGAGGAAGACGTGGAGGTTATGTTGTACCATAGGTCGCAAACATGTAGTGATACAACCACAACAAGCAATGCATCCTCAGCCACCACTGTGGCTGTGACCGGCAGCATGCATGGGTCTGCAGCTTGCAGGGGTAGCAAGGATTGCCTAGCCTGGGCCTTTATTGACACTGCAAAGGATGAAACAACTCACGTAATCTGACAACTTTGCAAAAAAACAACTGTGTTGAGGTAATAACTTGACTACTACATGTTTGAACCTTCACATGCGCAATGAACATGCATTACTGTGGAAATCCCACTGTGCAAAAATGCAGAACAACGGACCTCAACAACAATCTATCGCATCTGCTGCTTTTTCATCCTCCTCTGTTACCATGTCAACTATTGAGATGCAGGTCTTTGGCCGCAGAACCTCGGGTTCTTTACCCACTCCAGTCACGCTGACTGAGAGCCTGCCGTCAGCTGTAATGGAAGCGGTCATGCCTGCTGTTTTTGACCGATCTCAGAAAACGAGCACACCACAACTTTCTCAATCCACCGTAACATCTCTGCCTGCACCTCTTTCACGGTCAAGCAGTTTGTCTGGTTCACAGTACTTTGCCTTCTCTCAGCACTGCAGCCAGCCCACGTTACAGCCATAGGGGTCACGTAAAAGATTTCCTCCTACGCATGACAAAGCTAAGAGGTTGAACTCTAATCTGTTGGCCACGGAAATCCTGCCTTTCTGCCTGGTAAACACAGATGGTTTCTGAAAGCTGATCTCTGTCGCAGTCGCCCACTACCAATTACCCAGTCGCCATTACTTTTCTAAGAAAGCTGTGCCCGCGCTACACCAGCATGTTGCAGACAACATCACTCATTCCTTGACAAAATCTCTGTCTGCCAGGGTGCATTTCACCACAGACACTTGGATGAGTAAGCATGGCCAAGGGCGATACATCTTGCTGACTGGGCATTGGGTGACTCTAATGGCTGTGGGGGCAGGTGCTGCTCCACAAGTCTTGGAATCCCCAAGGCTTGCAGGACAAACCTCTACATTTAACACTTCCTCCAATCTTCTGCCTCCTCCTCTAGGGCCTCTACCTGAGCCCTCAACCTCTGCCTTAATGAGACAAAAGTGCAGAGCGAATCCCCACCATCTCCATACCACGCAGCCAGGCCTCACCGCAATCAGGCGGTATGAAAGTTTATATGCCTTGGAGATCTGTTATGAATAGGTAATTCAGAACCACAATGGACCTTGAAGTTCAGAGCACACAAGTGACCTGACAAAAACCACAAAACATAGGACGAGCTCTGAGACGTGGAAACTCTGCTGACCGCAATCCCTAAACCTATCAAACCACACTAGAGGTAGCCGTGGATTGCGCCTAACGCTCCCTATGCAACTCGGCACAGCCTGAGAAACTAGCTAGTCCTGAAGACAGAAAAATAAGCCTACCTTGCCTCAGAGAAATTCCCCAAAGGAAAAGGCAGCCCCCCACATATAATGACTGTGAGTAAGATGAAAATACAAACACAGAGATGAAATAGATTTAGCAAAGTGAGGCCCGACTTACTGAATAGACCGAGGATAGGAAAGATAGCTTTGCGGTCAACACAAAAAGCTACAAACAACCACGCAGAGGGGCAAAAAGACCCTCCGCACCGACTAACGGTACGGAGGTGCTCCCTCTGGAGGCCAGGATCAAAGCACTAGGTGGAGTTAAATAGAGCAGCACCTAACGACTTAACCTCATCACCTCAGGAAGGAAACTCAGAAGCCGCAGTACCACTCGTGACCACAGGAGGGAGCTTGATCACAGAATTCACAACAGTACCCCCCCTTGAGGAGGGGTCACCGAACCCTCACCAGAGCCCCCAGGCCGACCAGGATGAGCCATATGAAAGGCACGAACAAGATCGGCAGCATGGACATCAGAGGCAAAGACCCAGGAATTATCTTCCTGACCATAACCCTTCCACTTAACCAGATACTGGAGTTTCCATCTCGAAACACGAGAATCCAAAATCTTTTCCACTATATACTCCAACTCCCCCTCCACCAAAACCGGGGCA
The DNA here is from genome assembly GCF_032444005.1 of Ranitomeya imitator. Lineage (NCBI taxonomy): Eukaryota > Metazoa > Chordata > Amphibia > Anura > Dendrobatidae > Ranitomeya > Ranitomeya imitator. The sequence continues at coordinate 488,747,391 of NC_091285.1, read as the reverse complement.
GGAGGATCAACAGATGGAACCACAGGCGCCACGTATCTCCGCAACAATGACCTATGGAATACGTTATGGATGGAAAAAGAATCTGGAAGGGTCAAACGAAAAGACACAGGATTAAGAACCTCAGAAATCCTATACGGACCAATGAAACGAGGCTTAAACTTAGGAGAGGAAACCTTCATAGGAATATAACGAGATGACAACCAAACCAAATCCCCAACACAAAGTCGGGGACCCACACAGCGTCTGCGATTAGCGAAACGTTGAGCCTTCTCCTGGGACAAGGTCAAATTGTCCACTACATGAGTCCAAATCCGCTGCAACCTGTCCACCACAGTATCCACACCAGGACAGTCCGAAGACTCAACCTGCCCTGAAGAGAAACGAGGATGAAACCCAGAATTGCAGAAAAACGGTGAAACCAAGGTAGCCGAGCTGGCCCGATTATTAAGAGCGAACTCAGCCAGCGGCAAAAAGGACACCCAATCATCCTGATCAGCAGAAACAAAACATCTCAGATATGTTTCCAAGGTCTGATTGGTTCGTTCAGTCTGACCATTTGTCTGAGGATGGAAAGCCGAGGAAAAAGACAAATCAATGCCCATCCTAGCACAAAAGGCTCGCCAAAACCTCGAAACAAACTGGGAACCTCTGTCAGAAACGATGTTCTCTGGAATGCCATGTAAACGAACCACATGCTGGAAGAACAATGGCACCAAATCAGAGGAGGAAGGTAATTTAGACAAGGGTACCAAATAAATCATCTTAGAGAAGCGATCACAAACTACCCAAATGACCGACATTTTTTGAGAGACGGGGAGATCCGAAATAAAATCCATAGAGATATGTGTCCAAGGCCTCTTCGGGATCGGCAAGGGCAAAAGCAACCCACTGGCACGAGAACAGCAGGGCTTAGCCCGAGCACAACTCCCACAGGACTGCACAAAATAACGCACATCTCGCGACAGAGACGGCCACCAAAAGGATCTAGCCACCAAATCTCTGGTACCAAAGATTCCAGGATGACCAGCCAACACCGAACAATGAACCTCAGAGATAACTTTATTCGTCCACCTATCAGGGACAAACAGTTTCTCCGCTGGGCAACGATCAGGTTTATTAGCCTGAAATTTTTGCAGCACCCGCCGCAAATCAGGGGAGATGGCAGACACAATTACTCCCTCTTTGAGAATACCCGCCGGCTCAGGCCAACCCGGAGAGTCGGGCACAAAACTCCTAGACAGGGCATCCGCCTTCACATTTTTAGAGCCCGGAAGGTACGAAACCACAAAGTCAAAACGGGAGAAAAACAGCAACCAACGAGCCTGTCTAGGATTCAACCATTTGGCAGACTCGAGATAAGTCAAGTTCTTGTGATCAGTCAAGACCACCACGCGATGCTTAGTTCCTTCAAGCCAATGACGCCACTCCTCGAATGCCCACTTCATGGCCAGCAACTCTCGATTGCCAACATCATAATTTCGCTCAGCAGGCGAAAACTTCCTGGAAAAGAAGGCGCATGGCTTCATCACCGAGCAATCAGCACCTCTTTGCGACAAAACAGCCCCCGCTCCAATTTCAGAAGCATCAACCTCAACCTGGAACGGAAGCGAAACATCTGGTTGACACAAAACAGGGGCAGAAGAAAAACGAGGCTTTAACTCTTGAAAAGCTTCCACAGCAGCAGAAGACCAATTGACCACATCAGCACCCTTCTTGGTCAAATCGGTCAATGGTTTAGCAATACTAGAAAAATTACAGATGAAGCGACGATAAAAATTAGCAAAGCCAAGGAACTTTTGCAGACTCTTCAGAGATGTCGGCTGAGTCCAATCATAAATGGCCTGGACCTTAACAGGGTCCATCTCGATGGTAGAAGGGGAAAAAATGAACCCCAAAAATGAAACCTTCTGAACACCAAAGAGACACTTTGATCCCTTCACAAACAAAGAATTAGCACGCAGGACCTGGAACACCATTCTGACCTGCTTCACATGAGACTCCCAATCATCCGAGAAGACCAGAATATCATCCAAGTATACAATCAGGAATTTATCCAGGTACTCTCGGAAGATGTCATGCATAAAGGACTGAAAAACTGATGGAGCATTGGCAAGTCCGAATGGCATAACTAGGTACTCAAAATGGCCCTCGGGCGTATTAAATGCAGTTTTCCATTCATCGCCCCGTTTAATACGCACAAGATTATATGCACCACGAAGATCTATCTTGGTGAACCAACTAGCCCCCTTAATCCGAGTAAACAAATCAGATAGCAGCGGCAAGGGGTACTGAAATTTGACCGTGATTTTATTTAGAAGGCGGTAATCAATACAAGGTCTCAGCGAACCATCCTTCTTGGCCACAAAAAAGAACCCTGCTCCCAATGGCGATGACGACGGCCGAATATGACCCTTCTCCAAGGATTCCTTTACGTAACTCCGCATAGCGGCGTGCTCAGGTACAGATAAATTAAACAGTCGACCCTTAGGAAACTTACTACCAGGAATCAACTCGATAGCACAATCACAATCCCTATGCGGAGGTAGGGCATTGGACTTGGGCTCATCGAATACATCCAGGTAATCAGACAAGAAATCTGGGACCTCAGAAGGGGTGGATGATGAGATAGACAGAAATGGAACATCACCATGTACCCCCTGACAACCCCAGCTGGACACAGACATTGATTTCCAATCTAATACTGAGTTATGGACTTGTAGCCATGGCAACCCCAACACGACCACATCATGCAGATTTTGCAACACCAGAAAGCGAATATCCTCCTGGTGCGCAGGAGCCATGCACATGGTCAGCTGGGTCCAATACTGAGGCTTATTCTTGGCCAAAGGGCGTAGCATCAATTCCTCTCAATGGAATAAGACACTGCAAGGGCTCCAAGACAAACCCACAGCGCCTAGCAAACTCCAAGTCCATCAAATTCAGGGCAGCGCCTGAATCCACAAATGCAATGACAGAATAGGAAGACAAAGAGCAGATCAAAGTAACGGACAAAAGAAATTTCGACTGTACCGTACCAATGGTGGCAGACTTAGCGAACCGCTTAGTGCGCTTAGGACAATCAGAGATAGCATGAGTGGAATCACCACAGTAGAAACACAGCCCATTCTGACGTCTGTGTTCTTGCCTTTCAGCTCTGGTCAAAGTCCTATCGCACTGCATAGGCTCAGGTTTATGCTCAGGTAATACCGCCAAATGGTGCACAGATTTACGCTCACGCAAGTGTCGACCGATCTGAATGGCCCAAGACATAGACTCATTCAGACCAGCAGGCATAGGAAATCCCACCATGACATCCTTAAGGGCTTCAGAGAGACCCTTTCTGAAGATTGCTGCCAAAGCACATTCATTCCATTGAGTGAGCACAGACCACTTTCTAAACTTCTGACAATAAATCTCTATCTCATCCTGACCCTGACACAGAGCCAGCAAATTTTTCTCTGCCTGATCCACTGAATTAGGTTCATCGTACAGTAATCCGAGCGCCAGAAAAAACGCATCAATATTACATAATGCAGGATCTCCTGGCGCAAGGGAAAATGCCCAGTCTTGAGGGTCGCCACGTAATAAAGAAATAATGATCTTAACTTGTTGAACTGGGTCACCAGAGGAGCGAGGTTTCAATGCCAGAAACAGTTTGCAATTATTTTTGAAACTCAGAAATTTAGCTCTATCTCCAAAAAATAACTCAGGAATAGGAATTCTTGGTTCTAACATAGAATTCTGAGCCACAAAGTCTTGAATATTTTGTACTCTTGCAGTGAGAAGATCCACACATGAAGACAGACCTTTAATGTCCATCACCACACCTGTGTCCTGAACCACCCAAGTGTCTAGGGGAAAAAAAAGGCAAAACACAGTGCAAAGAAAAAAAAATGGTCTCAGAACTTCTTTTTTCCCTCTATTGAGAAGCATAGTACTTTGGGCCTCCAGTACTGTTATGAATAGGTAATTCAGAACCACAATGGACCTTGAAGTTCAGAGCACACAAGTGACCTGACAAAAACCACAAAACATAGGATGAGCTCTGAGACGTGGAAACTCTGCTGACCGCAATCCCTAAACCTATCAAACCACACTAGAGGCAGCCGTGGATTGCGCCTAACGCTCCCTATGCAACTCGGCACAGCCTGAGAAACTAGCTAGTCCTGAAGACAGAAAAATAAGCCTACCTTGCCTCAGAGAAATTCCCCAAAGGAAAAGGCAGCCCCCCACATATAATGACTGTGAGTAAGATGAAAATACAAACACAGAGATGAAATAGATTTAGCAAAGTGAGGCCCGACTTACTTAATAGACCGAGGATAGGAAAGATAGCTTTGCGGTCAACACAAAAACCTACAAACAACCACGCAGAGGGGCAAAAAGACCCTCCGCACCGACTAACGGTACGGAGGTGCTCCCTCTGCGTCTCAGAGCTTCCAGCAAGCAAGCAAAACCAAAAAAGCAAGCTGGACAGAAAATATAGCAACAAAAGTAACACAAGCAGAACTTAGCTTATGCTGAGCAGACAGGCCACAGGAACGATCCAGGAGGAAGCAAGACCAATACTAGAACATTGACTGGAGGCCAGGATCAAAGCACTAGGTGGAGTTAAATAGAGCAGCACCTAACGACTTAACCTCATCACCTGAGGAAGGAAACTCAGAAGCCGCAGTACTGCTCGTGACCACAGGAGGGAGCTTGATCACAGAATTCACAACAGAGATCATACAGTCATACAGCTGAAGAGTTGTGGACAGCTCTCCAGGTGAGTTTGATCAATGGCTGTCCGATAATGGTGTGAACCTGGTTGTGGCCCTGTGGCAAGGCAAGCTCACACACGTGCCTTGCATGGCTCATGTCCTCAACCTGGTGGTACCAAGTTTTCTCTGCCACTATTCTGGCCTGGGTGAGCTGCTACAGAAAGCACGGAACCTGTGTTCGCATTTCTGCCGTTCGCATCTCTCAGGTCTTTGACTTGAATCGATACAAAGGTCTTTGTCCATGTCAGTTAACAGATTGATATGGGATATGCCGGTGGAATTCCACTCTGCATATGTTGCAGCAACTGTGGCAGCAGCAACGAGCCCTGACGCAGTATGTCATGTTGTATAGCCTGGGCCAACGCAGTACGGATGTGGCGCATATCACGTTTACAGAGTGGGCACAGATTAAGGACCTCTGCACCCTTCTTCAACTAAGATGGCAACTAAGATGGTTAGCACTGACAATGCCATCATCAGCATCACTATTCCAGAGATCTATATACCTGAACAGACTTTGAATAGCCTGCAGGAGGAGATGTTGCTCCCAGAAGAAGGAGGTGGAAGCAAAGGAGGATGCGGAAGGGAGGACATTGTCTCTAAGTTCCAGACTGTTGTCACACAGGCAGGTGCCAAGGGAGGCTGGATTACTGCGATCAAGGGAGGCTTGGCAAGACAAACTGTTAGTGAAGGTTAAAGATCTGAGGAACAAATGGAGGAGGAAGAGGTGATGAGTGAGCAACTGTCAGGAGATGAAGAGGATAACCCCCCTCTCTGTTGTTTGTGGTTGGTGGGAGAGGACGGAGGAAATAAGCATCAGTGTTACCCCACCACCAACACAGTATGGGATTGGACCTCATGGTAGAGCCCGACATATGAGTGCCTTCTTGCTGCACTATCTGCAACAAGATCCCTGTATAGTTATGATTAGAAATAGCGCTGACTACTAGGTTGCCACTCTATTAGATCCATGTTATAAAATAAAATTTTGCCAGATGCTTCTTGCCCTGGAAAGTGAACAGCGAATGCTGTAGTATTGAAACACGCTTTTACACAACCTTAAGAGAGCTTTTTCCCCAGACAGCAGTGTAGCACACAGTTCGCATTGCAGATCTAGATTTCAATCCTCTGGCGCGTTAATTCATCAATGCCAAAATATAAGTAGCAGCACCAGTGGTGTAAGTAGAAGAAGCAATTTCTGTGAGTCCTTTGACACTTTTTTTAGACCAGCTTGTGAACCAGTACAATAGAGTCCAAGTCTTAACATGTGGTGGAATGGAAAGGATGGTGCAGGAGTATCTAGAACTGAATATCAATACCATCAGGGAGGGTTTGGATACTATCACATTTTGGTCTGTGGTCAAAAATGGATGAGTGGCCTGAGCTAGCCTCACATACCTTGGAGGTTTTATCATGCCTGACAGGCAGCATTCTCTCAGAAAGTGTTTTCAGCACTGCTGGTGGTATCCTAATGGATAAGGATAGCCAGCTGTCCCCTGAAAGTGTAGACCGCCTAACTTTCATCAAGATGAACAAGTCATGGATCTCCAAGGGCTTTTGCACCCCAATCGCAGACTGTACAGACCAGGCGATGTTGCATTTTTTAGTATGCTGCATTAATGTCATGTAACTGCATTTTGTGATACCATTAGTGTGGCTTCTGTGCCTGCTGTTGCTGCTGCTGATGTTAACACAAATTTGTGGAAATGTGAACAGTTTTGGTTTGTCTGCTGGGTTTTCTGTAGTGGAAGATGTGTAGGTCGCAATTATACTATTTCTACTCTCGTGAAATTTATTCCACTTCGGTGATGTCAGGCCCTCATTTGTTTAAATGTGAACACTCCTGGTTGGGTGTCCATCTGCTGGATTGGGGGTAGTGGAAGACCTGTCGGTCCCTATTATACTATTTCTACTGTGGTGAAATTGATGCCACTTTGTTGGTGTCTGCTACTAATATTTGTAAATGTGTAGAATCCTGGTTAGGTTAGATTTTTCTGACAGTAGTAGTCTATGAAATTTATATGATATTTGTGCCACCTGAGTGTGGCTGAGCATGAAAGCAGGTTGAGCTGTTGCATGTGGTATCAGGGCTCTCAGCACAGGAGGCCTACATCGATTCCTCACCCACCTCATCTTACCGTGACGTTCAATTGAAAGCTGTAAATTCTGGCCCAGACCCCGATACCTCATGCATGGCTGACTGCTGCAGTGCCATGCTACAATTTGCTCTGTGGGTGAATTGAGTTGAATGGCTTTCGGTTATGTTCGGCGAATATTTGAAGAAAAATCGGTCAATATTGCAAATTCGGCGCTTGTAATCTGAACCGAACATTGAAATATTTGCTCATCTTTAGTAGAAAGTAAGTTTTTGGCCAAATGGCATGGCCCCTATGAAGTGGTAGAAAAACTGAGAAAAGAGAACTACAAGGTTCATCAATCGAGAAAATGTAAGCCGTAACAAGTCTACCATATCGATCTTATCAAACTATAACATTACAGGGACCCCGTTGAAACTCCATGCTTGCTGGGCAAGCCAGAAGGGGTCATTGAAGGTGTCAAAATAGCAGGGATGCTGTCAAAGGCCTTAAAAAAGCAGTGTGGGGAATTGCTGCAGCAGACCCAGGACCTATTCTGTGATTTGCCTGGGTGTTCAAATGTCATAGAACAGGAGGTTCTGATGGAACCCCATGTGCAGGTGAACTTGAAGCCCTATCGAATTCCCGAAGTCTGGCAAGAGCTGATCACCAAAGACATCAAGGGTATGCTAAAATCTCGGAGTGATTGGGGAATCTAAGAGCTTGTGGTCTAGCTCCATTGTCCTTGTTCCAAAACCCGATGGAGAATGGAGATTGTGTAATGATTATCGGAAGCTGAACGAAGTTTCCAAGTTCCACGCATATCCGATGTCGCGTGTCGATGAGCTAACCGGCAAGATACATATCCATGTAAGATCTAACAAAGGGATATTGGCAACTACCCATGTCACAAGAAGCCAAGCAGAAGATGGCTTTCTTTACGCCCAATACATCCAGATAAGAACTACACCACAGCGTAACTGGATGACATTGTTATCTTCAGCCCAGATTGGGGAAATCATCTGGAAAAGAACCAGGCGGTGTTCAATGCTCTCAGGAAGACAGGGTTTTCTAGAAATCCCCAAAAAAGTGAAATGGGGAAAGGGGAGGCAAAATTTCCTGGTGGACGGCTGCGCTGACTTTGGTCTTCATAAAACACAGTGCACCCACAACAGCAGATACCATGACTCCCAAAACCATCATTGATTGTGGAAACTTGTGGAAATTTAAGAGAAAGGCCAAAAACAACTATTCCTCTCAGCTGTTTTCTCTCCCATGTCAAGGAACTTTTTCTTTATCCTACATAGCATGGGGCAGCCCGTGGAATGCAGCAACATCATTGTGCAGCCTGCAGTGGGACCGCTGATGCCACCTGATGCTGCCGACTTGTAATATACAGGTTGGTTGTATAAATATTGCAGAGCTCCCTCATTGCCATAACCATCTATAGTAGATGCTGCAGTCGCTACTGCATGAGGCATGCAGAGGATTAAATACTTAGGATCAGTGCTTGCATCAACCCTGACTGTTGCTCCATGAGCAAAGCTGTCAAGCCAGCTCCCCAGAGTGATCGTCGGGAGCTTGGCTTAAATAACAGCCAAGATCATGCAGCACATTTCTATATGGTTGGCAAAGCTGAAAATAATTTTACTCTTTCTCTTGTATAAATGAAGTCTATACTGACATCCAGAGCCAAATGTTAAAACTGCACTCACTACAAGGAATATTGCAAAGGAACGAAAATGAAAATATGCTTTTAAATACAAAAATGTAATAAAATCAGAAAACCAAAAGTAGTAAAAAATGTCTCTATTTTATTCAACTATATTAAATAATAACTTTATGAAAATGAACTGAAGATATTATCCAAAACTTACCATGCATGTAATTTTAAGTTACTGTAACAAAAATAATTTTGCAGAACAACCCTTACCCAGACCTTATTGTATCCAGCTAACTAATCGGATCCACACATTCTTCCTCTTATCCTGTTTCCTGCCTAGTGTGTACCAGGCAAGAGGTTACTTTCCATAAGTCACCCTGAGACATGAGCTGGATATAGTTTCTCATTATAAAATTTTAGTAAAGAGTAAAAATGTGTTCATTTCCTGTATATTCTCCATTTTACAGAAAAGCACAGTCAGATTTTTTTTTTACTTTTATGCAGTACAATTTCTGTTCTCATTCCTTATCTCTTTTCACTGCTCCTAAAGCTGCATTATCTGTTCTTTGCTGAATGATTAATTGTAATGATTACGAAACAGTTAAAATGTGATCTGAGTGATTTTGGCCATGGAATAATGGCTTAATTCATGGAAAAGCAACAAACTTGATGGTAATAAATTGAAAAAATATCTTGATGCTTATAAATTGTTCTCACAAAGACAAAGGCTTAAAGAGTAACCCAACATCATACTGGGAACAGGGAAAGGGATTAGTGGTGCCTCACCAGAATCCAGATGAACACAGGTGCCAGGAACAAGTGGTTGGATACCACTCATTGGCAATAGCAAAAGAAGGGATAAAAAGCTCCAGCACCAGGCATCTCCTCAATATTTTATATTCATGTCAAGAAAAAAAACATCAGCCCCTAAAGACCTGATGTGGTTCGAACTAAATTCTTAATCATAGGTGCTTTTTTTCACCATTTTGGCAGATGCTCTTTTTACTCACAGGAATAAGTCTCTTTTTCTTAGAATTTTAGTTTTCTCCCACATGTGTCTTTACCCCCAGAGTGGAATACCGTACATAGTACTACTATTTAGCTATAGTACAAGAAATCTATGTTGATCTCTACAGCTCTCCATTCTTCTGCTTGGTGGGCCATCTGTGTGCATGTCATTTACTGAAAGTACACAAGAAACTTTTATGTGCTCTGAATTTTTCAGAGATATGTGAATGGCGATGCTCACCCCATGCTGCCCTATGACCAGTATGTGTTACCAACAACCCTGTAGGCATTATACTGTGTAAAGGATGATGTTGGGATGTCATACTGTGTGGATGGACTTTGGAGGCATTATAGTGTGGATGGGGACATTACGGGCATTATACTATGGTAGGGGGACTTTGGGGGGCAATATATTGTGGATGAAATGTGTTTCAGAGTCATCATATTTGGTGGACCTTTGAGGGCCATTATACTGTGTTGTGGGAATGTGAGCGATATCATATTGTGTGGATGCTGTAAAGGCATTGCGTTTGAGAGGCTGTGTGGTAGGGATATGTTGGAATAATACTTTGTGTGGGGGACTCAAACTGTGTGAGGAGGTGGACTTTGGGAGCATCATACAGTGTGGAAGTCTTTGGGGTCATCATACTGTGTGGGAAGCTGTGGGGGCATCATACTGTGGTGAGGATTATGGGAGTATGACATAGGGGCATGATATCATTGGAGCATCATATTGTGTGGGGGAATATATTGGGAGCATCATACTGTGTGGGGGAATATAATGTGTGGAGGGAATATACTATGGGAGCATCATACTGTGTGGGGAATGTGCTGTGAGAGCACTGTGGGGTCATCATTCTGTGTTGGGGGCACTGCGGGAAAATCATACTGTGTGTGAGACAATATACTGAGGGGAGAATCATGCCATGAGAGGGGAATTTACTGAGGGGTCTCATACTGTGTGGGAGAATGTACTTTTGGGTACTTTCATATCATAGTATGCAGGAAAGTACACTATGGGGACATCACAGTGTGTGGGAAAATGACCTGGGGACATAATGTGGTGGGAAAATATACTGTGGGGGTGATGGGTGCTATCATGCTGTGTGGCCATTTTACTGTGTGGGGGGGATGTGGAGCATCATAGTGTGTGGAGGACTGTGGGGTGATCATGTGTCCGTGGGGGGGCAACATATAGTTGGGGGAGCTGTGACAGCCATCATCAGTGTGGGAGAAATGTGTTGAGCATCATTCTGTCTATGGTGGAATATATTGTGGGTGCATCACACTGTTTGTGGAGGAATCTAATGTATGGTGGGAATATCATACTGTGTGGAGAATGTATCGTGGGAGAACTATGAAGGCATCATTTTGTGTGACGGGGCTGTGAGAGCATCATACTGAGTGTGAGACAACATACTGAGGGAGTAATCATACTTTGGTTTGAAAAAGTACTGTGGGATTGATGGTGGCCATCAAACTGGTGGGCATTTTGCTATGTGGGGGGATGTAGGGCAGTATAGTTAGTGATGAGCGAATGTGCTTAGATAAGGCTTAATGCTCGGGTGCTAACCAAAAGTCTTCGGCTTGCTCGAAAAATATGTGCGAGTCCATGCAGCTGCATGTCTCGCAGCTATTTGACAGCCGTAACACATGCATGGATTGTTAGGCAATCCCTGCGTATGTTGCAGTTGTCTAACAGCAGCGAGACATGCAGTCGCGGGGACTTGAACATATTTTTCAAGCACGCCAAAGACACTCGGTTAGTACCCGAGCATGCTCAAATAAGACCTTATCCAAGCACATTTGCTCAGCACTAATCATGGTGTGTGGAGGACTTTGTGGTCATCATGCGTGTGAGGGGACACTGGGGGAAAAAGGCAGTGTGGAGATCTGTTTGTGGGCATCATTCTTTGTGGTGGGAATGGGATTTTCATCATTCCTTGTGAGGGGGAATATGAATAGCATCATTTTGTTTGAGGGGATCTGTGGGAGCATTATACTGTGTTGGGAATGTTCTGTGGCAGTATCAAATTATGTGTAGGAAAGTACTGTGGGGTCATCATACCATGTGTTCAGGAATGTACTTTGGGGGGATTCATGTGTAATGTATGTGTAAATATGTGAGGGCTTGATACTGTGTGTGGGAATTGTGGGACATCATACAGTGTGTGTGAGGAATATACTGTGGGAACCATACTGTGTAAGGGGGCTATGAGGGCTTCATCTGTGGTGGAGAATGTACTGTGGTGGCATTATACTGTTTGTGGGAGCTGTAGAAACATACTGTGTGTGGGAAATGTTCTGTGTGAAGCATTATACTGTGTTGGGAATTGTACTATGGGGAATTCTACTGTGTGTGGTAGATGTGGGAGAATGTACTATGGGAGCATCTTATTGTGTGTGGGAAATTAACTTTGAGGGCAATATGTTTAAGGAGGCCTATGGTGGCAGTATGCTTTGTTTGTGGGGGACTGTGTGGGAAATCATACTGTGTGTGGGATGGGGGGAGGCATCATAGTGTGTGTAGAGGAATGTACTGTGGCATTATACTGTTTATGGCAGTAGGATTTTTTTATGCTTTTCTCCTGGGGCCCGTACATATAAGGATGCGATGAGGAACCATGCAGACAAGGATGGGAATAAGGAGCCATGCAGACAAGGATGGGAATAAGGAGCCATGCAGACAAGGATGGGAATAAGGAGCCATGCAGACAAAGATGGGGATAAGGAGCCATACAGACAAGGATTGGAATAAGGAGCCATGCAGACAAGGATTGGAATAAGGAGCCATACATACAAGGATGGGAAAAAGGAGCCAAGTATACAAGGATGGGGATGAGGAACCATGCATACCAAAATAGGGATTAGGAGACAATGCATACCAGGCTTATACTCAAGTCAATAAGTTTTCCCAGTTTTTCAAGGCAAAATTAGGTGCCCTGGCTTATACACAGGTCAACTTGGACACAAGTATATACGGTAATTCTCTTAAACTGTATATACGGACATGTAGGTCTGCAAAATCCAGAGTAATCCATGTCTTTGTTATATGTAAATGAGCTGTTTAGGGTTATGAGCCGCTTACTGATCTGTATGAGAATCTGTCTACTGGGCCTTTTTTTAATGAAAGATGCCTCCTTCCTCCTACCAATCTGAAACACGTAACTAAGACAGAACAGTAGTACTGAACTTTGTCTCATAACAAATATGTTAACAGCTACAGCTCTCACAGTCCTGCTGTTCTGCAATCATATTGCAACCCTGTCTGTCGGTGAGATGGAAGCTGAAGCACTGAGAGGAACCTGCAGATGTTTCAGGTATAATCACACAAAGCTCTGCAGTGAGATCAGCAGAGCAGAGAGCAGCCATTACACATCACACTGGTAACTCCCCTCTTTATTGAAAATAATCTCTGGAGGCAGATTCTCAGGGAGATCATTGACTACCCATAGCCTGGACCATCTCATTTACAGATTTCTCTGGAATAAGATATCAGATTGCAGAGTCAAGGTATCATTTTATTCAGCTTCCTATGACCTATGACATATTCCCTTTAAAAATACAGGGAAACCTTTATCTCTACTTGTGGCATCTTTACAAGCATTATGTTTCTCTTAATAAACATTTATTTACTATAATCACTTATATGGCATTTGTAAGCTTGTCGATCAGTATGTTGCACATCTGTCAAAGCAACACACATCACATGAGAGCAATATATTGTATTGTCATGTATGTATTGCAAAATTATATAGTAACCTATAGCAACTGAATTAGGTATAATGCTAGCTAGCCATAGTGTTTGGTTAGGATATACAGCAGGGGATATTCAGAACACAAAATAGAATAAATAGTGATGATGACTGAAACTGCACTGGTGCCATTCCTATGACTGCAAGAGCAAGGCTGCCAGGAGGAATAAAGTTCATATCCTCCCTACAGTGATAGCAGTCAGTCATCACAAAACATGAACACAGTCAGCCAGCAAAAAGAGTGAATGCCATGAACGCGGTCAGCCAGTACAAACAGTCTTTGAATCAGAGCAGACAAAGCCAGTACTTAGCATAGTGAGCAGTCCATCTTGGACTCTCAGGTCTGGCATAGCTCTCATAGCTCCATTACCCAGAAACAGCTGTTAGTCCTACTACTTAGGGACAGCTTTCTTAGCCCTACTATCCAGAGACAGCTTTCTTAGCCCTACTACCCAGGGTCTGGTGTGTTACCCCTTCTACTCAGGGACAGCTATTATAGACCTACTACTGAGGGGCAGCACTCTTAGCCCTATTACCCAGGGACAGCTCTCATAGTCCTCTACCCAGGAACATATCTCTTAGCCTTACTACCCAGGGGCAGCTTTTATAGCCCTACTACCCAATAACAGTGCTCTTAGCCCTACTACCCAAGGACAGTCAATCTCAGTGATCGTACTCAAACAGTGGTAATAAATGGTTGCACATCCAATTGGAAAAGTGTTTCAAGTGGGGTACCAAATGCTCTGTCCTAGCCCCAGTGTTGTTCAACATTTGTATAAATGATCTAGATAAGAGAAATGAAAGTATTTGCAGAAGATGCAAAGTTAGGAGGGATATTTAACAACAGAGAAGACAGAGAAAGGATTCAGAAGGATCTGGATAGGCTTGAACAATGGACAATAACTAATAGAATGGTATTTAGCAGAGAGAAATGCAAGATTCTACATCTGGGCAAGAAAAATGAAAATGGCATCTATAGAAAGGGTATACTAATAGATCACAGATTGCACATAAGTCAACAGTGTGATGCAGCAGCACAAAAGGCAAACACAGTCCTAGGATGTATTAAGAGGAGCATAGAGTCTAGATCATGTGAACTAATTATCCCCCTCTACTCCTCCCCAGTCAGGCCAACTGTGTCCAGTTCTGGGCAACACATTTTAAAGAAGACATTGAAAAACTGGAGCAAGTACAGAGAAGATCTACCAAGATGGTGAGCAGACTGCAAAGTATGTCCTACGAGGAACGGTTAAAGGATCTGGGTATGTTTATCTTGCAAAGAAGTCTTAGAAAAGACTTAATAGCTGTCTACAAATGTCTCAAGGACTGTCACAATGTGAAGGGATCATCCTTATTCTCATTTGCAAATGTAAACACGATAACCAATGGAATTAAACTGAAAGGGAGAAGATACAGATTAGATATTAGAAAATTCCTTGGCAGTGAAGGTGATCAATGAGTGGAACAGGCTGCCATGAGACGTGGTGATTATCCTTCAATGGAAGTCTTCAAACAGAGGCTATACAGACATCTGTTTGAGATGGTTTAGTGAATCCTGCTTTGAGCAGGGGTTCGATATGATGACCCTTGAGGTCCCTTTCAACTCTAACATTCTATGATTCTCTGACAGCTCACTTAGCCCTACAGCTCAGGGACAGGTCTTTTAGCCATACTACCCAAGGACAGCTCTTTTATCCCTACTATCCATTTACAGCTCTATTACAGCCCTACTACCCAAGGACAGCTCTCTTATTGCCCTTGGCCAGTCTGTGCATTGCAGTCCGTTTTGGTACCATGTTGTGTGGATGTCTACATGAGACCTTACAATTAGAAGCAGCCCTTTGAATGCAACCATAATATGGATGTGGCCCTCAGTGAAAAGGAGTTTGACACCCCTGATCTAAGGCCTCATTCAAATGCCTGTGTTTCAAATGGATAACAAATATGTCCGTTATAGTTTAAGTTTTTCACTTGCCTTGTTTTTTTGCAGATTGAGCTTTCACAAAAACAAAACAAATAAAACCTACTAAGTTTTGCGACAATTCGCACCCAAAGTCGCAGAACAAAAACAGTTCAAGACAAGAAGAAAGACCATGTTTGACTTTGTCGCAAATTCATGAATCATGTGCACCATTTTTAAGAATTTGGCATGAAAAACTGGAAGTTTTTTTGGGCGATTTGACATAAAAATACTTCTGAAATTGATAAAACCCTGCTTACTTTCATACATGATGGTAATGAAATCATAGAACAATTATAAACATACATGGACAACCTGCTGTTTGCAGAAAGAATGCTTGCTAATATGTTTTTCTTTGAAGTTAGTCACCCATATCTTTACTTCCAGGGCGTCATGTAATCTACTGGCTTTAAGAAAATAGTGATCTATTTACAGAGTCAGAAATGGATGACCTCATAATCAATTGGGTCCTGATTAGGCTAGACTATTCCAGTTTGTCTAGAAGGTGGAATATTTACCCTTCAATATTATATTGAATGTCTTAGGGAAACAGTATTATTCTAGGAGGTGTACAGATCGTGAGCATGATAGATAATTTATCTAGTGTTATAAGATAAGCAAACCAACCTCATAAAAATAGTATTTATTGCCACCTCAACCACAATATATTTTCTGCCTATGATCAAATGAAGAAAATACACTTGAATATTGCATACAATACTAATGTTTCTTGCTACGTGATCAATGATGAAAAATTTCACGCATACAAAAAAATAAAAAAAGAGAAATGGAAACTTTTTGGCTCTTTTATCATGCAGTGTATATATTGCATAAAAGCATAGAAACTCCAACATGCAGCAACCCATAAATATAGAATATATTATCCAGCCACTGCAGCCATTGATACCAAATAAAGTAAATGCAATACCAACATATAATAGAACAAGCAATTAATATGTCTGCAGCTACTTTCAATGCATTATTGGTGAATAGAGGAAAGGCATTAAATAGGGATGAGCGGACCCATGAAAGTTCAGGTTTGTCGATTTCGAATTGCTGTCTCCTCCCCGAACTCCGTATTTGGAGTTAAACGCCGTGTTCAGTACGAACCCAAAACTTTGCAGTTCGGGTTCGCTCATCTCTAACATTAAACAGTTCAAAACTGAATACGTGCATTTAGACATTCCAAGCAATAAAATATAATTGATAACCGCACATACAAATACCTTTACACATCCTAGGCTGCATGTGGAGTAAACACAGCCTCAAAGCGTGTTTCACCACTACACTGCGGCTCCATCAGGAGGTACACACCATATGCAATAAGACTAGTCTAATAGACAGAACAACAATTAGAGCTAAACATGCTTGAAAATATGTGATTGTGAGTGCACAACTGTCATGATGCCTTGACACGAGAGGAGAAGTGGCCAGTAATCACATCATCCAGTCACATGACTGATCAGCTGTTTGCAAGTGCGCAGACGTCATGTTGCTGCAACACGAAAAGAGCAGTGCACAGCACTCCCGTCATCCAGAAACATGACCACCAATAACATCATGGCATCAGTTTCATACTAATGACACCTCCCCATTGTGGTGAAGCATCACATGCACAGTGCATGCTCCACCTGGACACTGAAGAATGAACCAAATAGATCATAAATGAAAGGTAAGGTATACATAGTATAACAAAGGTCATGGCATACAGGTCATGCTGTGGAGGAATGAGTTTGAATCGAGTTTCCTAAAATTTGCAGTTTAGTGCAAATTCAAACATTTTGAGATTGGATTCACACAAGAAAAAAAGTTGCCTGGCACAGAAAACCCCCACTGTTGAAGCATCAAAAAGCAGGCTAACCTCATTTTTCATTGCTGTGCAGGCTTCCACATAATGTCCTGCAGCTATGACGTATTATGGATTATCATACCTTGTACAGTGGTGATCAGTACCTGGGCCATGAAAGATCAGTCATTAATTGAATCAGAAACAGCTGTTACACATGTAAGGTTGTCTAAGACAGTTTCATATCACAGGTGAAACATCATGGCAGGATTGAACACAGCACAAGAACACATGAGTAGGGTTGAGCGAAACGGGTCGTTCATTTTCAAAAGTCGCCGACTTTTGGCAAAGTCGGGTTTCATGAAACCCGATCCGACCCCTGTGCGGGGTCGGCCATGCGGTACGCGACTTTCGCCCAAAGTCGCGTTTCAATGACGCGAAAAGCGCCATTTCTCAGCCAATGAAGGTAAACGCAGAGTGTGGGCAGCGTGATGACATAGGTCCTGGTCCCCACCATCTTAGAGAAGGGCATTGCAGTGATTGGCTTGCTGTCCGCGGCGTCACAGGGGCTATAAAGGGGCGTTCCCGCCGACCGCCATGTTACTGCTGCTGATCTGAGCTTAGGGAGAGGTTGCTGGCGCTTCGTCAGAAGCAGGGATAGCGTTAGGCAGGGTCCATTAACCACCAAACCGCTTGTGCTGTAGCGATTTCCACAGCCCAACACCACCTTCGGTGTGCAGGGACAGTGGAAGCTACATTTTTTTTTTTTCCTCAGCGCTGTAGCTCATTGGGCTGCCCTAGAAGGCTCCCTGATAGCTGCATTGCTGTGTGTACGCCGCTGTGCAAACCAACTGCTTTTTTCAAAGCACAAATCCTCTTGTTCCTTCCTTTCTGCACAGCTATCTTGTTTGTTTGTCCACACTTTTTATTTAATTTGTGCATCAGTCCACTCCTTATTGCTGCCTGCCATACCTGGCTGAGATTACTGCAGGGAGATAGTAATTGAAGGACAGTTCCTTTTTTTTTTTTTATTTTTTTTTTGTGGGAGATTAAGATTGGCATTTCTGCTAGAGTGCCATCCCTGTCTGTGTCATCTCTCAGTCAGTGGGCCATAGAAAGCATATTTATTTTTTTGCTTGATTTGGGTTCTAAAATCTACCTGAAAAAATCACTACATCAATCAGTGGGAGAAAAATATTGGCCTCAAAGCTTGTGTGCCACTCCTTACTCCTGTGTGTGCCATCTCTCACTCAGTGGGCCATAGAAAGCCTATTTATTTTTTTGTTTGATTTGGGTTCCAAAATCTACCTGAAAAAATCACAACATCAATCAGTGGGAGAAAAATATTGGCCTCAGGGCTTGTGTGCCACTCCTGACTCCTGTGTGTGCCATCTCTCACTCAGTGGGCCATAGAAAGCCTATTAATTTTTTTGCTTGATTTGGGTTCTAAATTCTACCTGAAAAAATCAATAAATCAATCAGTGGGAGATTAATATTGGCCTTTGGGCTTGTGTGCCAGTCCTAAGCGTGCCATCTCTCTCTCTCAGAATGTGGGCCATAGAAAGCCTATTTATTATTTTTTTTATTGGGTTTATAAATTTTCCCTGGAAAAAAAAAAAAAGTGGAAGATTAATATTGGCCACTGGGCTTGTGTGCCAGTCCTGAGCGTGCCATCTCCCTCACAAATAGTGGGCCATAGAAAGCCTATTTATTTTTTTGGTTGATTTGGGTTCTAAATTCTACCTGAAAAAATCAATAAATCAATCAGTGGGAGATTAATATTGGCCTTTGGGCTTGTTTGCCAGTCCTAAGCGTGCCATCTCTCTCTCTCAGATAGTGGGCCATAGAAAGCCTATTTATTATTTTTTTTATTGGGTTTATAAATTTTCCCTGGAAAAAAAAAAAAAAGTGGGAGATTAATATTTGCCTCTGGGCTTGTGTGCCAGTCCTGAGCGTGCCATCTCTCTCACAAATAGTGGGCCATAGAAAGCCTATTTATTTTTTGGGTTGATTTGGGTTCTAAATTCTACCTGAAAAAATCAATAAATCAATCAGTGGGAGATAAATATTGGCCTCTGGGCTTGTGTGCCACTCCTGACTCCTGTGTGCGTCATCTCTCACTCAGTGGGCCCTAGAAAGCCTATTTTTTGTTTTATTTGTTTTCTAAATTCTCCCTGAAAAAATCATTTTATTTTATTTGGTTTCTAAATTATTCCTGAAAAAATCATTTTTTTTGTATTTTTTTTTTCTAAAGTCTCCCTGAAAAAAAAAAAAATCAAATCAGTGGGAGATTAATATTGCCCTTTCTGCTTGTGTGCCAGTCTTGACTCCTGGGTGTGCCATCTCTCTCTCTCCAATTGTGGGCCATAGAAAGCCTATTCATTTTTTTGCTTGATTTGGGTTCCAAAATCTACCTGAAAAAATCACTAAATCAATCAGTGGGAGATAAATATTGGCCTCTGGGCTTGTGTGCCACTCCTGACTCCTGTGTGCGTCCTCTCTCACTCAGTGGGCCCTACAAAGCCAATTTTTTTTTATTTGTTTTCTAAATTCTCCCTGAAACAATCATTTTATTTTATTTTGTTTCTAAATTCTTCCTGAAAAATTCATTTTTTTGTATTTTTTTTTCTAAAGTCTCCCTTTAAAAAAAAAAAAAATCAAATCAGTGGGAGATTAATATTGCCCTTTCTGCTTGTGTGCCAGTCTTGACTCCTGGGTGTGCCATCTCTCTCTCTCTCCAATTGTGGGCCATAGAAAGCCTATTTATTTTTTTGCTTGATTTGGGTTCCAAAATCTACCTGAAAAAATCACTAAATCAATCAGTGGGAGATAAATATTGGCCTCTGGGCTTGTGTGCCACTCCTGACTCCTGTGTGCGTCCTCTCCCACTCAGTGGGCCAAAGAAAGCCTATTTTTTTTTATTTGTTTTCTAAATTCTCCCTGAAACAATCATTTCATTTTATTTTGTTTCTAAATTCTTCCTGAAAAATTCATTTTTTTGTATTTTTTTTTCTAAAGTCTCCCTGAAAAAAAAAAAAAATCAAATCAGTGGGAGATTAATATTGCCCTTTCTGCTTGTGTGCCAGTCTTGACTCCTGGGTGTGCCATCTCTCTCTCTCTCTCCAATTGTGGGCCATAGAAAGCCTATTTATTTTTTTGCTTGATTTGGGTTCCAAAATCTACCTGAAAAAATCACTAAATCAATCAGTGGGAGATAAATATTGGCCTCTGGGCTTGTGTGCCACTCCTGACCCCTGTGTGCGTCCTCTCTCACTCAGTGGGCCCTACAAAGCCTATTTTTTTTTTATTTGTTTTCTAAATTCTCCCTGAAACAATCATTTTATTTTATTTTGTTTCTAAATTCTTCCTGAAAAATTCATTTTTTTGTATTTTTTTTTTCTAAAGTCTCCCTGAAAAAAAAAAAAAATCAAATCAGTGGGAGATTAATATTGCCCTTTCTGCTTGTGTGCCAGTCTTGACTCCTGGGTGTGCCATCTCTCTCTCTCTCTCCAATTGTGGGCCATAGAAAGCCTATTAATTTTTTTGCTTGATTTGGGTTCCAAAATCTACCTGAAAAAATCACTAAATCAATCAGTGGGAGATAAATATTGGCCTCTGGGCTTGTGTGCCACTCCTGACCCCTGTGTGCGTCATCTCTCACTCAGTGGGCCCTAGAAAGCCTATTTTTTGTTTTATTTGTTTTTTAAATTCTCCCTGAAAAAATCATTTTATTTTATTTGGTTTCTAAATTATTCCTGAAAAAATCATTTTTTTGTATTTTTTTTTTCTAAAGTCTCCCTGAAAAAAAAAAAAAATCAAATCAGTGGGAGATTAATATTGCCCTTTCTGCTTGTGTGCCAGTCTTGACTCCTGGGTGTGCCATCTCTCTCTCCAATTGTGGGCCATAGAAAGCCTATTAATTTTTTTGCTTGATTTGGGTTCCAAAATCTACCTGAAAAAATCACTAAATCAATCAGTGGGAGATAAATATTGGCCTCTGGGCTTGTGTGCCACTCCTGACTCCTGTGTGCGTCCTCTCTCACTCAGTGGGCCATAGAAAGCCTATTTTTTTTTTATTTGTTTTCTAAATTCTCCCTGAAACAATCATTTCATTTTATTTGGTTTATAAATTCTTCCTTAAAAAATCATTTTTTTTTATTATTTTTTTTTTCTAAAGTCTCCCTTTTAAAAAAAAAAAGACAAATCAGTGGGAGATTAATATTTACATTTGCGCTTCAGTGACAGTCCTGCGTGTGTGGCATCTCTCTCATTTGTTGCCACCAACAACAGAGTGTGTAACATTGTGCCTGATTTTCGTTGTGGTCTCACCCACCTGTAAAGGGGTAGCTAAATCATACTGAAGTTATAGCTCACCGTGTAAGTTGTGTGACAGCAACAAATACCGTTAGTTTGGTAACGTTTTTAAAACAATGAGGAAGAGGTCGTGGCCGGGGGCGTTCATTGTCAGCTGGTAATGAGGGTAGTGGTAGTAGTGGAGCATCAGGTGGTCGTGGGAAAAAAAATATTGCACCTAAGTCTGGAGCTGTGGAGCCAGGTTCGTCGTCTGGCTACACAAGGCCTCGAACGCTCCCTTTTCTGGGAGTAGGAAAACCGCTTTTAAAGCCGGAGCAGCAAGAGCAAGTTTTGGCTTATCTTGCTGACTCAGCCTCTAGCTCTTTTGCCTCCTCTCGTGAAACTGGTAAAAGTAAAAGCAGCGCGTCGTTAGTGGATGTTCACGGTCAGGGACAAGTCGCTTCCTTGTCCTCTTCAGCAAAAACAACAACAGAGAAGAATGCAGCAGGCGACACAACGGGTTACTCCATGGAGCTCTTTACACATACCGTCCCTGGCTTAGAAAGTGAAGCAGTTAACAGTCCATGCCCATTACAAGTTGAATCTGACATGGAGTGCACTGATGCACAGCCACAGCCAGACTACTATGCTGGTCCTTTGACTCAGACCACAACATTGCCCTCGCAGGGTGCTGATCAAGAATCAGACCCTGATGAGACTATGTTGCCCCATCACGAACGCTATACCACCGACCGACACGGTGACACAGACGAAGTTGCACACGAGCTACAAGAAGAGGTAATAGATGACCCAGTTCTTGACCCCGATTGGCAGCCATTGGGGGAACAGGGTGCAGGCGGCAGCAGTTCTGAAGCGGAGGAGGAGGGGCCGCAGCAGGCATCAACATCGCAACAGGTTCCATCTGCTGGGCCCATATCTTGCCCAAAACGCGTGGCAAAGTCAAAACCTGTTGGAGGACAGCGTGGCCATCCGGTTAAAGCTCAGTCTGCAATGCCTGAAAAGGTATCCGATGCTAGAAAGAGTGCAGTCTGGCATTTTTTTAAACAACATCCAATTGATCAGCGCAAAGTCATCTGTCAAAAATTTTCAACTACCTTAAGCAGAGGGCAGAATCTGAAAAGTCTCAATACAAGTTGCATGCATAGACATTTAACCACCATGCATTTGCAAGCTTGGACTAACTACCAAACGTCCCTTAAGGTTGTAGCACCCTCGCTCCAATGAAGCTAGTCATCAACGCAACATCCCTTCCGGCAGTGTAGGGCCACCATTTTCTGCACCACCTGCAGTATCTGTGCAGGTTTCTTTGCCAGGCCAAAGCAGTCAGGGTCAGGGAATCACCAGTTTCGTAGTAGGAAACACTGCATCTAGGGCACCGGCGGCAACAATACCATCTCCCACCGTCTCTCAGTCTGCCATGTCCACCGGCACCCCCGCTAGTTCCACGATCTCCAGCTCTCCAGTCCAGCTCACCCTACATGAGACTATGGTTAGAAAAAGGAAGTACTTAGCCTCGCATCCGCGTACACAGGGTTTGAACGCCCACATAGCTAGACTAATCTCGTTAGAGATGATGCCCTACCGGTTAGTTGAAAGCGAAGCTTTCAAAGCCCTGATGGACTACGCTGTACCACGCTACGAGCTACCCAGTCAACACTTTTTTTTCCAGAAAAGCCATCCCAGCCCTCCACCAGCATGTTAAAGAGCGCATCGTCCATGCACTGAGGCAATCTGTGAGCACAAAGGTGCACCTGACAACAGATGCATGGACCAGTAGGCATGGCCAGGGACGTTACGTGTCCATCACGGCACACTGGGTAAATGTGGTGGATGCAGGGTCCACAGGGGACAGCAAGTTTGGGACAGTTCTGCCTAGCCCACGGTCTAGGAAACAGTTGGCTGTAGCCGTTCGCACCCCCTCCTCCTCGTCCTCCTGCAGAAGCGAGACCTCGTCCACAGACCGCAGTCGCACAACCACTCCATCCGCAGCTGCCACTGTTGCACACCAGGTCTCCCATTATGGGGCAGCTACTGGCAAACGTCAGCAGGCTGTATTGGCTATGAAGTGTTTGGGCGACAACAGACACACCGCTGAAGTTCTGTCCGAGTTCTTTCAGAAAGAAACGCAGTCGTGGCTGGGCACTGTAGATCTTGAGGCAGGCAAGGTAGTGAGTGATAACGGAAGGAATTTCATGGCTGCCATCTCCCTTTCCCAACTGAAACACATTCCTTGCCTGGCTCACACCTTAAACCTGGTGGTGCAGTGCTTCCTGAAAAGTTATCCGGGGTTATCCGACCTGCTCCTCCAAGTGCGTGGACTTTGCTCACATATCCGCCGTTCGCCTGTACACTCCAGCCGTATGCAGACCTATCAGCGTTCTTTGAACCTTCCCCAGCATCGCCTAATCATAGACGTTGCAACAAGGTGGAACTCAACACTGCACATGCTTCAGAGACTGTGTGAACAGAGGCGGGCTGTTATGTTTTTGTGGGAGGATACACATACACGGGCAGGCAGTAGGATGGCAGACATGGAGTTGTCAGGTGTGCAGTGGTCGAAGATTCAAGACATGTGTCAAGTCCTTCAGTGTTTTGAGGAATGCATACGGCTGGTTAGTGCAGACAACGCCATAATAAGCATGAGCATCCCCCTAATGCGTCTGCTGATGCAAAGTTTGACGCACATAAAGGATCAGGCGTCTGCAGCTGAGGAAGAGGAAAGCCTTGATGACAGTCAGCCATTGTCTGGCCAGGGCAGTGTACAGGATGAGGTACCGGCCAACAGGAGGAGGAGGACGAGGAGGATGATGGGGATTATTATATTTTTAATGAGGAAGCTTTTCCGGGGCCAGTGGAAATTGTTGGCGCGGCAAGGCCGGGTTCTGGTTTTTGGAGGGACACAAGTGATGTGGATTTGCCTGAAACTGCCCCTCAACCAAGCACAACCACAGATTTGAGAACTGGAACTTTGGGCCACATGGCGGATTATGCCTTACGTATCCTCAAAAGGGACACACGCATAACAAAAATGATGAACGATGACGATTACTGGTTGGCCTGCCTCCTTGATCCTCGCTATAAAGGCAAATTGCAAAATATAATGCCACATGAGAACTTGGAACTAATATTAGCAACCAAACAATCAACTCTTATTGACCGTTTGCTTCTGGCATTCCCTGCACACAGCGCCCGTGATCGTTCTAACACGAGCTGCAGGGGCCAGCAGACCAGAGGTGTTAGAGGGGCAGAAATCAGAAGTGGCGTTGGCCAGAGGGGTTTTCTGACCAGGTTGTGAAGTGATTTTGCTATGACCGCAGACAGGACAGGTACTGCTGCATCAATTCAAAGTGACAGGAGACAACATTTGTCCAGTATGGTTACTAACTATATTTCATCCCTTATCGACGTTCTCCCTCAACCGTCATTCCCATTTGATTACTGGGCATCAAAATTAGACACCTGTCCAGAATTGGCAGAATATGCATTGCAGGAGCTTGCTTGCCCGGCAGCTAGTGTCCTATCAGAAAGAGTATTCAGTGCTGCAGGTTCAATACTAACAGAAAAAAGGACTCGTCTGGCTACCCAAAATGTAGATGATCTAACCTTCATTAAAATGAACCACAACTGGATTTCGAAATCTTTTGCCCCACCTTGCCCGGCTGACACCTAGCTTTCCTATGTAAAGGTCTTGCCTGTGGACTATTCTGAATGACTTTTCCAATCTCGTAATTTGCAGCACCTGATTGTCCAGCATCCGACATGTTAACACCTCCCTAAATGGCCAAAGTCCCCACACGGGGCCGTGGTATCGCCACTTGGCGCCAGCACCCGTGAGAGTACTGTTTGTCTGAAGATGTGGGTGTGCCCGCTTTTGGTCGACGGCACTGCCACTAGGTCCCTCATAGTACAATAAAGTGTCTGGCGGTGGTGGTGCGCACCCAACGTCAGACACACCGTTGTAATATGAGGGGCCCTGGGCCTGTACCGCCGGCCACAAGACAGTCCCCCCCCCAGGTCAAACAGTGCTCTACGACTTGCAAAATTTTCTCTCACAGCTCCACCAATGTTTAGTCTATGCGCTGACATCCTTCAATGCCTGGCACTGTCAATACCATTGTATTGACATTTTTCTTATGTTAGGCCTTCGAAGCCTGTCTGCGGTCACTCCTTCCACTAGGCCTCCACTGACCTGTCTACTGCTGCCCGTGTTCCCCTGGAACCAATTTTAAATTGCCTACAGCCAGCCCAATTTATTATGTTAGGGCTTCGAAGCCTGTCTGCGGTCCCTCCTTCCACCAGGCCTCCACTGACCTGTCTACTGCCGCCCGTGTTCCCCTGGAACCAATTTTAAATTGCCTACAGCCCAATTTTTGTTATGTTAGGCCTTCGAAGCCTGTCTGCGGCCCGTTCTTTCCACTACTACTACACTGACCTGGCTACTGCCGCCCGTGTTCCCCTGGAACCAATTTTAAATTGCCTACAGCCAGCCCAATTTATTATGTTAGGGCTTCGAAGCCTGTCTGCGGTCCCTCCTTCCACTAGGCCTCCACTGACCTGTCTACTGCTGCCCGTGTTCCCCTGGAACCAATTTTAAATTGCCTACAGCCAGCCCAATTTATTATGTTAGGGCTTCGAAGCCTGTCTGCGGTCCCTCCTTCCACTAGGCCTCCACTGACCTGTCTACTGCTGCCCGTGTTCCCCTGGAACCAATTTTAAATTGCCTACAGCCAGCCCAATTTATTATGTTAGGGCTTCGAAGCCTGTCTGCGGTCCCTCCTTCCACTAGGCCTCCACTGACCTGTCTATTGCTGCCCGTGTTCCCCTGGAACCAATTTTAAATTGCCTACAGCCAGCCCAATTTATTATGTTAGGGCTTCGAAGCCTGTCTGCGGTCTCTCCTTCCACTAGGCCTCCACTGACCTGTCTACTGCTGCCCGTGTTCCCCTGGAACCAATTTTAAATTGCCTACAGCCAGCCCAATTTATTATGTTAGGGCTTCGAAGCCTGTCTGAGGTCCCTCCTTCCACTAGGCCTCCACTGACCTGTCTACTGCTGCCCGTGTTCCCCTGGAATCAATTTTAAATTGCCTACAGCCAGCCCAATTTATTATGTTAGGGCTTCGAAGCCTGTCTGCGGTCCCTCCTTCCACTAGGCCTCCACTGACCTGTCTACTGCCGCCCGTGTTCCCCTGGAACCAATTTTAAATTGCCTACAGCCAGCCCAATTTATTATGTTAGGGCTTCGAAGCCTGTCTGCGGTCCCTCCTTCCACTAGGCCTCCACTGACCTGTCTACTGCTGCCCGTGTTCCCCTGGAACCAATTTTAAATTGCCTACAGCCAGCCCAATTTATTATGTTAGGGCTTCGAAGCCTGTCTGCGGTCCCTCCTTCCACTAGGCCTCCACTGACCTGTCTACTGCCGCCCGTGTTCCCCTGGAACCAATTTTAAATTGCCTACAGCCAGCCCAATTTATTATGTTAGGGCTTCGAAGCCTGTCTGCGGTCCCTCCTTCCACTAGGCCTCCACTGACCTGTCTACTGCTGTCCGTGTTCCCCTGGAACCAATTGTAAATTGCCTACATCCCAATTTTTGTTATGTTAGGCCTTCGAAGCCTGTCTGCGGCCCGTTCTTTCCACTACTACTACACTGACCAGGCCACTGCTGCCCGTGTTCCCCTGGAACCAATTTTAAATTGCCTACAGCCAGCCCAATTTATTATGTTAGGCCTTCAAAGCCTGTCTGCGGTCCCTCCTTCCACTAGGCCTCCACTGACCTGTCTACTGCTGCCCGTGTACCCCTTGAACCAACATCAGAAAATATAAAAATAAGTATTTTGCTTATAAAAAAGAAAATACTGGAGAGATATCAAATGCAGACATTTTAACATTAAAAACAAACACATACAACAAAAATCTGGTACAGTACTAAAAATGGCCACCAGCTACAATAACTTTCTCCTGCAAGTAGTTAATGAAAGTTTTTTTCAATTTAAAACACAGATATGGCATCCACCGAGTGTTGTCCTGTCGCGTCTTCTTTATATTATTGCCAAGAAGATGCAAAACAATGAAAATAATAAAATCATTATTTACCAAAAAAATAGAGTAAGTCAAAACCACATTGCAAATAAACATTCATTACAAATAAAGAAGCAGGGCGCGTCCGAGGGTGAGTATATACCTAATAAGAATATAATCACCCTCGGACGCGCCCTGCTTCTTTCCGACAGCCTTCCTTCCTAAGAATCAGCCCTTCCGTGGTGTAGAGAGAGGGTGTGTTACACTCCAAGGTGTTCCCCAGGTTGCCTTTCCTGAGCTTCGATCTTCATGCTCTCGTTTAGTAGTTGTAGAAAACTACACTGCATTAGGCCTACAAAATGGGTATCGGGTGGAGAGAGATGGTGTGTTACACTCCAAGGTGTTCCCCAGGTTTCCTTGCCATTGCTTCGGTCTTCCGACTCTCGTTTAGTAGTTGTAGAAAACTACACTGCATTAGGCCTACAAAATGGGTATCGGGTGGAGAGAGATGGTGTGTTACACTCCAAGGTGTTCCCCAGGTTTCCTTGCCATTGCTTCGGTCTTCCGACTCTCGTTTAGTAGTTGTAGAAAACTACACTACATTAGGCCTATAAAATGGGTATCGGGTGGAGAGAGATGGTGTGTTACACTCCAAGGTGTTTCCCAGGTTTCCTTGCCATTGCTTCGGTCTTCAGACTCTCGTTTAGTAGTTGTAGAAAACTACACTGCATTAGGCCTACAAAATGGGTATCGGGTGGAGAGAGATGGTGTGTTACACTCCAAGGTGTTCCCCAGGTTTCCTTGCCATTGCTTCGGTCTTCCGACTCTCGTTTAGTAGTTGTATAAAACTACACTGCATTAGGCCTACAAAATGGGTATCGGGTGGAGAGAGATGGTGTGTTACACTCCAAGGTGTTCCCCAGGTTTCCTTGCCATTGCTTCGGTCTTCCGACTCTCGTTTAGTAGTTGTAGAAAACTACACTGCATTAGGCCTACAAAATGGGTATCGGGTGGAGAGAGATGGTGTGTTACACTCCAAGGTGTTCCCCAGGTTTCCTTGCCATTGCTTCGGTCTTCAGACTCTCGTTTAGTAGTTGTAGAAAACTACACTGCATTAGGCCTACAAAATGGGTATCGGGTGGAGAGAGATGGTGTGTTACACTCCAAGGTGTTCCCCAGGTTTCCTTGCCATTGCTTCGGTCTTCCGACTCTCGTTTAGTAGTTGTAGAAAACTACACTGCATTAGGCCTACAAAATGGGTATCGGGTGGAGAGAGATGGTGTGTTACACTCCAAGGTGTTCCCCAGGTTTCCTTGCCATTGCTTCGGTCTTCCGACTCTCGTTTAGTAGTTGTAGAAAACTACACTGCATTAGGCCTACAAAATGGGTATGGGGTAGAGAGAGATGGTGTGTTCCACTCCAAGGTGTTCTCCAAGTTGCCTTTCCTGAGCTTCTATCTTCAGGCTCTCGTTAAATTGTGGTTAAATGGAACAACTGCATTTGGCGTACTAGTTGGTTTGGGGCCTACTAACAGTGTCTGCCGCTCCTTGCTGTTCTCCTGGTTTCCTGTCCTGAAATTCCGTTTTCAGGCGCTCGTTAAGTAGTTGTTAATGTTAGACTGCATTTGGCCTACTAGTTGGGTTGGGGCCTACTATCGGTGTCTGCCACTCCTTGCTGTTCTCCTCCACTGAACAAAGCTGTGCCGCCTGTTTACTACGGTTGCCAATTTTGAACTGCATTTCGACTACTTACTGATTTGGGCCTACTCTCTGTGTCAGCCTCTCATTCCAGTTGTCCTCCACTGCAATGCCCCCTGGTTATTCCTGTGTTACCAATTTTGAACTGCATTTAGCCAACTTTATTCTTTGGGCCTATATCTGTGTTTCCTCCTCATCCTGCCCATTGCCCAGCCAGTGATAGATGAGTCTGCTGGTACATTGACCCATAACGCAACATTCCCCGTGCACGCTACACAACAACATTGTGACCCTGCTGAAAGTCAGGTTGCTCTTCCCGCATACCATACCACCTTACACGGGGACAAAGAGGAAGGTGCAGATGAAAGTGCAGGTTCCTTCATCAGGTGGGGGGAGGAATACTAGTTGGCGACGTCACTGGCACAGGGCCTCTCATAGTACGCAAAAGTGTTGCTGCCGGTGGGAGGCGCCCCCGCCGCGCAAACACACCGCTGTACTTTGAGGGGCCCTGTGCCAGTGCCAATGCCAGCGAGTGGGCCCCCCCTGCTTGCTCAGGTTCACAGCACTTGCAAAGTTGAAATACTTACCTCTCCCTGCTCCACTGCCGTGACGTGGTCCAGATTTCCTGGGCCCACTAATTACTTGAACCAGCACTACCCACCACAACTTTAGCCAAATGACCCCCAATTTCAAATGCCTTCCAATTATTATAAGGTAAATTACACTTGACAAGCTTCATTAAGAAGAATGGATGGTTTTGACATTAAAATGGGCACTCTAGGTGTTTTCCTGGCCCCCACTCACTGCCGACTATGCTGCCCCATTGACTTGCATTGGGTTTCGTGTTTCGGTCGATCCCGACTTTACGTCATAATCGGCCGATTTCACTCGACCCGACTTTTGAGATAGTCGGGTTTCGTGAAACCCGGCTCGACTCTAAAAAGGTCAAGGTCGCTCAACTCTACACATGAGCATATTGCATGAGCAAGGTCTCTCCCAGACAAAGAATTAAAAGCAGACTGTGGTTTGAAGATCAGCTGTTCATGCTGTTTAGGAGATACATCAAGAAACAGGCAATGTTCAATGTTGAAGACCGTAGACTCAGTGCGACTGCACACTGTGCTTGTCATGATTTATAGCTGACAAATAGAGAGGGGTCAAGGTTCACTGAGGATGATTTTGCTGCACGTATGGAGCCTGTCCTGACATCCATTGAGAGTCTTCCTTAACTAACTCATCCAGAAATTCACTTTCACTCACCCCAGCACTGCGCTACTTCTGCTACTTGGTGACAGTTCCACCGCTCCCGTGGCTCATTCTCTCAGGCTGCCTCTCACTCACTGCATCTCCTTACTACTCTGCCCACAAGAAGACTTCCTCACTCTTGTACTGGCCATCGTGAGACATGATAACAGCACCGTGTGTGCCGTGGTGGTGTTGTGTGCGAGCAAACACGCAGTGTGAAGGTGGCACTCACCCTCCAAATTAAACGAGACCTTTATTTAGTCTATTTAAAACAGTCCACAGAAGTTTTCCACTTCTCCCCGCTATAAATGTTTTAAATGGGCTAAATAAAGGACACTTAATTTGGAGGGTAAGTGCCACCTTTTTGTTTCTTTGTTGGACACTATTTGAATGCTCAGTTTTGGTGTGCACTCGTACTTCTTCAGCTGTCCGATGCCCAGCAGTACAGGTAGAAGTTAAAGCACAGCTGCAAATTCAAAGATGTAGAGATTCAAATGGCAGACAGCCCGCTTTTTACTTTAGTTCTCTTTCCCAGTGGGCATTTGCCTGGCTTGGCAGATTGCCAATCCAGCTCAGCTCATTGGTCAGTCAAGGAGCAGAAAATAGAAGACACATCATGCTTTCTTCCCTTCAAAATTGCAAGATGTGCAGCAATGCAATAAGATGAGAACTGGCAGCAATTATGAATGAGTGAACCCAAAGTATATAGTTTGGCATCTGTATCGGACACCTAGTGTACCTAATGTCCAGTACCGAACCCTGAACACGGTCTTTTAACAGGATGTCTGGTTTGCTGTTAGGGTTCAGATGTGCAATAAAGTTTGTTGAAAGGCTGCAGAGCAGCCAATCAACAAACTTTTAAGCTGTTGGCACTTCCGGAGCCATCACAGTCATAACCAAGCATTGGCATGGTTGTGATTTACCAGCACACCACGTGACCCAGTCTGCATGAATGCTGGATCATGAGTGCCACCGCTATTCTGCTCTGATTAGTGTAGGGACAGGACACAGCTGGAGTGAGGGACAGAATTAGACTGCGTGCTCTGCATAATTGCCATTGTGTGTACTTTGCGCATGTCTCAGTGGGAGTTCTATGCCAAAAAGCAGCTGTGTGTACTCAGCACCCATATCTGTGGGAGTACTATGCCAAAAAGCCACTGTGTATACTCTGAAACCCAGCCTATGGGAGTACTGTGCGAAAAAACCTCTGTGTACACTCTGCATGTTTCTCAGTGGGAGTACTGTCCCAAAAAGCCGATGTGTGTAATCTGCACCCATATCTGTCGCCAAAACTCACTGTGTGTACTCTGCAACCCCTGCAAATTGGGAGTGCTGTGTCTTTTAGTCACTATGTGTACTCTGCATCCTGGTCTGTGGGACTACTGTGCTCAAAGCCTCTGTGTGTACTCTGCACCCCTGTCTGTGTTCGTACTTTGCCTTTAATCCTCTATGTGTTCTCTGAACCCCCCTACTGTGGAAGTAGTGTGCCTTTAAGCCTATGTGTGTTTTCTGCAGCCCCAACTGTGAGAGCAGTGCTCCAAAAGGCCTCTGTGTATTTTGCCGCTGTGTCTGTACAAGTAGTGTGCCTGAAAAATAAATCTACTCTGCAGCCATCTCTTTTCCAATTGTGGGCCAAAAAAAATATTTTACTGTACCGCTGTGTCTATAGGAGTAGCCTTTAGGGATGAGTGAACCTGAACTGTAAACTTCGAGGTCCGTACCCAATAGCTAGTGTCTGGTACCGAACTGTCACGATACCCGGGTATTAATGCTGCAGGGGAAACTGCACCCAGCAGCAACAGAGCTGGACCAGAAGCCGGGTAACTAACATGAACACCAACAGGACCTTTCACATGAGAAAGAGTGATCAGGTAAAGCAAAAGGACCTAGGATCATGTGACTGAGTGGGAGGCAGTCAGGGGCGGAGCCAGACACCAGGGAAACAGAGAAGGGACAAGCATAAAAGAATAGTGAAACAAACAGAGGTCTTAGGCAGGATTACAAGATACCAACAGGGAGAGTCAGGGAATAGTCAGAAGCCAAGCCAGAAGTCAGTAATCCAGGAAAACGAATAAAGTGGATGACAGCAAGACAAAAAAGCAAGCTAGCACACACTTCAGAGGTCAAGCATACAGACTGCAGAAAAACTTATAGCTGACATGGATACCAGGTTAGGAGTGAGTATAAATAGCCCTCCCATCTTGAAAGGGAGGCTATGAACATTAACCCTGAGAGTACAGGACATAACCTTGTCCTAACCATGACACGAACCCTGAACAGAGACTTCTTACTGTATATCTGGTTTCCTGTTAGGTTCAGCAGACTAATAAAACTTGTTGAAAAGCTGCAGTGAAGCAATCAACAAGCTTTTCTGGTGTAGACATTTCCGGCACCATCACAGCCATGCCAGGTATTGTCATGACTGCGATTTAATGGTGCCTCCTCCTCATATATAAAAGCCAAAAAACTGTGTTGGCTACCTCCATCTATGCCACTTCCACATCCACTGCCATGTCAACCTCCTCCAGTTGGACCTCCACCACCTGTTCTTTTTAGTCAGTTTCTAAAAAAAAAAAAAACACACAAACAAGGTTGGATTACTCCTCCCTTGCCTTTTCCACCTACACTGCCACGTTCACCTCTTTCTCCACTTGGTCCTACGCCTCCTGGTTCTATATTGCTAGTTTTAGTTTTGTTCATTCTATGTTGTTTTAAGTGAGTTCTATAAAAAAAATAAAAAATAAATAACAGTGATGTATTACTCCTCCTCTATAAGCATGCAAATCATCAATGCCCCAAGAGAAGAAACACAATTTTGTCAATGTATTGCGCCATCTTTTCTGGCCTACCACGAGTGCTCGGAAGTCGTGGACCGGTTGTTCAGATTAGTTTAGTGTAAACTTTATTTTTTGTAGGGTATAGAATAAAGGAGGCATAATTACTTTTAGAAAAGGCATTAAAGTCATCATTACTTTTTAAGGGGGCATGAACATGCATTATTTGTTTTAAGAAAGCACACCGGAGGCATTTATTTGTTTCAAGGGTACATTATTACTGGGTTAGGGGACACGATACTTGCCTTGCCCTTGCATTTGCAAACCCATCATATGCTACTGTCTCCCACACATCTGAATAGTATTTGAAAAAATCCATGCAAAGCTGTTAAACAAGTCCTTTAAGTTGTGTGTTTTTCAGTTCCAGAAATGTCTGCAACAAATCTACCATGTGTTAATATTTCCTAAACATGGAAATTCAAGAATTACAAATATTCATAAACATTTAGAAAGGAGAGTTAAGGGACAGAAAAAATAAGAGATTAAGTAGAACACCTTGAAGCGTGTCAGTCTTGCTAAATATGGTCTATAAATTGCTGGTGGAACATTCAAATTTCATGAAGTTAAAGGCCTCCCAAATCAATTACTTTCAAAAACCATACATAAGTTATTTTATTTTACAAGGATATCTTTAAGTTGTCCCACTTACATGTGAACAGAAAGTTTTGTGTGGTTCTGAAGCTCTCAAGGTTTTGCCAGAGACTGGTTGTATGGATACATTGAAAAATTTAAAATTTAGCATACACATAGCAACATATGAGTGGTATGCCAGTCTCTCTCAGAACAGTTAAGTAAATTAAGGCCTCTTTCACACTTCAGTTATTTGGCGTCAGTCACTACCGACAAAGTGACGGATTGACGGATCCGTCACAATTGTTGCGAAAACGGTTCTAACGGATCCGTTTTTTTGACGGATCCGTTACTTGGGGGTTGTCTGGGAGAAGTATCTACTTTTTGGAGCATGCGCAATTGGAAAAACGGATTGGGGCGACGGATCCGCCGAAAAAACGGTTGCGGCGGATCCGTCGCCCATAGGCACCCATTCTATGGAATGGCGGATGCGACGGATCCGTCGCGATCCGCCATTTCGGCGTTGACAAAAAACGTTCCATTGTCCGTCTATTTTCAGAAAACGTCCGCCAAATTTCGACGGATCCGTCGCATGGCGGATGGAACGGACGACCATCCGCCACAATCCGTCACTAATGCAAGTCTATGGGAAAATAACGGATCCGTCAAAAAAAAATGACGGATCCGTTATTTGAGGAAAATGGCGGTTTTAGACTGACGCCAAATAACTGAAGTGTGAAAGAGGCCTAATCAACAAGGTATGTTGCTTGCTTAAAACAAACTTGCACAACATACAGCCAGTGGGCCGCTGGATGGACAAATGTCTTTTTTCGGCCTTACTAACTATGTTACTATGTTACATGTGGCCCGACAGTGGATGTTGTGCGGCCCGTGAAGCTGCCTGGGAGATGCCGCTCCCTGTATTCAAATGTATTTGCGTCTTTTAAACGTCAATACATTTAAACACTGTGGTTCCGGGACTGGTGCAGAGCAACACTCGCCAGCCCCCACCCAACGTGCGGCAGGTCAGTACTTCAGTCTGCACAGGCAGAGCAGAGACCTAAATTTGTGCGATTTGGCGCCCCCGCTCCTCGACGGCTTTCCCTTGGGACCCTAGTACACCCCTAACATAAAGTGCAGCACATGTAATATTGAATGTTCACCCCTGGTTTTGTGTGAAGGGCATACATAATAGCACAATTCACATATAGCGATTAAAAAATTATTCCACTAAAAAGTGGCAATAAAGGCAGTCAATATATTATCGATATTATCCTCCCTTATTAGTAAGGCTTAGTGTGAATAGTATGATCACACAAAATCAGCCTCTTTTATAGAGACCCTATGCAGACAAATAGTTTCTGTCAAAAAATACAAATCGAAGGGGGCATCAGATATGTTAGATATTTAGGATCATCAGCCCTCCCTATTGACAATGTACAAATGATATAATAGTACAAAATCAAACTACTTCTCAGAGGAATGTAACGCATGTAAACCTGTACAGGTAATATGTTCCAGTCTAAGAAAATGATACAAGACCAGTAAAGGAGGGAGGGAGGAAAACAAAATCTGCCAAACATATAAATCAGACACAAAAAAATATGTTAATACCTATGTGTCCAAAGGAGGAGTAACTGTTAGACAATTCAACCAATTTGTATCAAAAATTGTCTTATAGTGGTCAAATTGCCACTAGACCAGAAGAGATTCCAACAAGTGTGATTTAAAAAATAAATTTTAATACTAACAAGTTAAAAATGGTGAATGGATACTAAAAATAGACAGAGCTGAAACCTACAAAAAGGAGGGAGAGACACAGAACAAAGGCACAGCACGATGGTTTTAATAAATTTAAGAGCTGACTGCATATGTATAAATATATCACTATTCGGACTATAAAGCAGCCACTATAGAATATGATTAATTCTGTAACTCAATAATGGTATTATCCATGAAGAACTCCATAAACAACATAGAGTAAGTAATTGCAAATATAGCGTAAAGTCAATAAGATCAAAGGGATGTTCCAAAGTAAGGATAAGCATAGTGCAGGAAATTAAATGTACAAATATATTGTTCCCTATATTGGGCCCCCGGAAAAAGCAAACAGCGAAACAACGCCCATCGGGCGTAAGGGAAAGCACAGCTATGCTACATCCCCTTGGTCAGCACTACCAGCAGCACAGTCACCCACTACCCCTACCCAGGTAATAAATGTATTATAGGGGGGCATACTCTTAGCCTCATTTACCTGGATATTATGGCAAAGAGTTCTTAGACTCATTAGACACCGCTAGGGTTGAGTGACCTTTACTTTTTTAGGATCGGGTCGGGTTTCACGAAACCCGACTTTTTCAAAAGTCAGGTCGAGTGAAATCGGCCGATCCTATAAAAAAGTCGGGGTCGGGGTCGGCCGAAACCCGAAACCCAATGCAGTGCATTGGGTTTCCATGGTTCCCAGGGTCTGAAGGAGAGGAAACTCTCCTTCAGGCCCTGCGATCCATATTTTAGTGTAAAATAAAGAATTAAAATAAAAAATATCGCAATACTTACCCTCTGACGCGCCCTGGTACTAACCGGGAACCTTCTTCCTTCGAATCAGCCCTTCCAGGACCTTGCGGTGACGTCGCGGTGACGTCGCGGTTTGTGATTGGTCGCGCGGCCGCCCATGTGACCGTTCGCGTGACCAATCACAAGCCGCAACGTAACCGCGACGTCACCGAAGGTCCTGGAAGGGCTGATTCTTAGGAAGGAAGGCTGCCGGAAAGAAGCAGGGCGCGTCCGAGGGTGAGTATATTCCTATTAGGTATATACTCACCCTCGGACGCGCCCTGCTTCTTTCCGACAGCCTTCCTTCCTAAGAATCAGTGCTTGCAGGACCTTCGGTGACGTCGCTGTGACGTCACGGCTTCTGATTGGTCGCGCGAGCGGTCACATGGGCGGCCGCGCGACCAATCAAAAGCCGCGATGTCACCGCGACGTCACCGCAAGGTCCTGGAAGCGCTGATTCGAAGGAGGAAGGTTCCCGGTTAGTACCAGGGCGCGTCAGAGGGTAAGTATTGCGATATTTTTTATTTTAATTTTTTATTTTACACTTAAATCTGAATTCCGATACCAATTCCCGATATCTTAAACATATCGGGAATCGGTATCGGAATTCCGATTCCAGATTCAAAAGATTGCCGACTTCATGGCCGACCCCACACAGGGGTCGGGTTGGGTTTCATGAAACCCGACCTTGCCAAAAGTCGGCGACTTTTGAAAATTTTCGACCCGTTTCGCTCAACCCTAGATACCGCTGTTAACCAGTATTGGATAGCCACTGCTTAGGGAACAATATATTTGTACATTTAACTTCCTGAACTATGCTTATCCTTACTTTGGAACATTCCTTTAGTCTTATTGATTTTCCACCATATTTGTAATGACTTACTGTATGTCGTCTACAGAGTTCTTCATGGATAATACCATTATTGATTTACAGAATTAATTCATATTATATAGTGTCTGCTTTATAGTCCGAAAAGTGATATATTTATACATATATAGTCGGTCTGATATTTATTAATACCATCGTGCTGTGCCTTTGTTCTGTGTCTATCACTCCTTTTTGGAGGTTTCAGCCCTGTCTATTTTTAGTATTCATACTGTACTTGTTTTTATTATGTATACCCCTCCTCACATGTAAAGCGCCAAGGAATAAATGGCGCTATAATAATAAATAATAATAATAATAATACTGGTATAATTTGCCCCATCCTGGTATAATGTCCACAATTCTGGTATAATATCACCAATTCTGGTATATTGTTCCACATGTTGGGACCCTTCCATTCTTCTCCAGCACATTTTAAAAATAAGCAAACAGTTCTGCTCACCTTCCTTCACTCCCATGTCATGCGGTGTCCTCTTCTGTAACCG
Organism: Ranitomeya imitator; assembly: GCF_032444005.1. Lineage (NCBI taxonomy): Eukaryota > Metazoa > Chordata > Amphibia > Anura > Dendrobatidae > Ranitomeya > Ranitomeya imitator. The sequence continues at coordinate 488,709,780 of NC_091285.1, read as the reverse complement.
GTGCAGGAGAAGGTAGCTTACTTCGGCATGACAGTATGGGCAGCACATGATGTCACTGCTATGTGCTATGTGTCACTAGCAAGCTGTTTTGTGCCGGCCTCTAATTGTTTAACAAATAAAGTTGCACTCTAGCGCTATATCATGAAAACATGAAATATGAATTGCATTACTGCTCTCGAAAATAGGAAAAATTGAGAATATTTAGATCATAATTGGCCAATTCATGTATACCCACCAGCCGCAATAAGTCGATTCTCTTCTGCTATGATTGAAACCTCCAGAGGCTGATGGATGGAGTGCTCAGTCAGAAAATATCTATACAAATATCAAAAGACTGACCATCACTTCCAAACAGAAAACAGGTGTGTACAGGTGCAAACTAAGAGTAGCAATCTCCATATATAACCAACAAATAAAGTTGAACTATATCATGAAAGCAAGAAATATATGAAATATGAATTGCATTATGTTTGGGGTTGCTGTTCAGCTGCAGAATAAGGTTTGAGGCAATCATACAGTATATATACCATCCTGGTATATATATCCCCCATCCTGGTATATGTTTCTTATCCTGGACCACATCCTGATATATACAGTGGGTACGGAAAGTATTCAGACCCCTTTAAATTTTTCAATCTTTGTTTCATTGCCGCCATTTGGTAAATTCAAAATAGTTCATTTTTTTCTCGTTAATGTACACACCTTATCTAGACTGAAAATAAAGCAGAAATGTAGAAATTTTCGCAAATTTTTTAATAAAGAAAAACTGAAATACCATATGGTCATACTGTAAGTATTCAGACCCTTTGCTCAATATTGAGGAGAAGCACCCTTTTGAGCTAGTACAGCCATGAGTCTTCTTGGGAATGATGCAACAAGTTTTTCACACCTGGATTTGGGGATCCTCTGCCATTCTTCCTTGCCGATCCTCTCCAGTTCCGTCAGGTTGGATGGTGAACGTTGGTGGACAGCCATTTTCAGGTCTCTCCAGAGATGCTCAATTGGGTTTAAGTCAAGGTTCTGGCTGTGCCAGTCAAGAATGGTCACAGAGTTGTTCTGAAGCCACTCCTTTGTTATTTTAGCTGTGTGCTTAGGGTTATTGTCTTGTTGGAAGGTGAACCTTCGGCCAAGTCTGAGGTCTAGAACACTCTTGAAGAGGTTTTCATCCAGGATATCTCTGTACTTGGCCACATTCATGTTTCCTTCAATTGCAACCAGTCGTCCTGTCCCTCCAGCTGAAAAACATCCCCATAGCATGATACTGCCACCACTATGTTTGACTGTTGGGAATGTATTAGGCAGGTGATGAGAGGTGCCTGGATTTCTACACACATACTGCTTAGAATTATCACCAAAAAGTTCTATCTTCATCTCATCAGACCAGAGAATCTTATTTCTCATAATCTGGGAGTCCTTCATGTCTTTTTTTTAGCAAACTCTATGCGGGCTGTCATATGTCTAGCACTGAGGAGAGGCTTCTGTCGGGCCACTCTGCATTAAAGGCCCGACTGGTGGAGGGCTGCAGTGATAGTTGACTTTGTGGAACTTTCTCCCATATCCCTAATGCATCTCTGGAGCTCAGCCACAGTGATCTTGGGGTTTTTCTTTACCTCTCTCACCAAGGATCTTCTCCCACGATTGCTCAGTTTGGCTGGACGGCCAGGTCTAGGAAGACTTCTGGTGGTCGCAAACGTCTTTCATTTAAGGATTATAGAGGCCACTGTGCTCTTAGGAACCTTGAGTACTACAGAAATTGTTTTGTATCCTTGGCCAGATCTGTGCCTTGCCACAATTCTGTCTCTGAGCTCCTTGGCCAGTTCCTTTGACCTCATGATTCTCATTTGGTCTGACATGCACTGTGAGCTGTCAGGTCTTATATAGACAGTTGTGTGCCTTTCCAAATCAAGTCCTTTCAGCTTAATTTAACAGAGCTGGAATCCAATGAAGGAGTAGAACCATCTCAAGGAGGATCACAAGGAAATGGACAGCATGTGACTTAAATATGAGTGTCTGAGCAAAGGATCTGAATACTTATGACCATGTGATATTTCAGTTTTTCTTTTTTAATACATTTGCAAGAATTTCTACATTTCTGGGGTTTTTTCAGTCAAGATGGGGTGCAGAGTGGACATTAATGAGAAAAAAATGAACTTTTTTGAATTTACCAAATGGCTGCAATAAAACAAAGAGTGAAAAAATGTAAAGGGGTCTGAATACTTTCCATACCCACTGTATATAGGCCCTATCCTGGTATAAGTCCCCATACCCTAGGCCCCATCCTGGTATATGTTTCCCATTCTGTCACTGTTCTCTAATGTATAGGAAAAAAATAATTAATTATGCTTACCAGGGGTGTACTAGAAGCCATGGGGCTCTATAGCAGAATCAAAGAATGGTAGAGTTGTAAGGTACCGCCACGGTCATCTGGTCCAACCCCCTGCACAATGCAGGATTCACTAATTCATCCCAAACAGATGTCTGTCCAGCCTCTGTTTGATGGCTGTCATTGAAGGAGAACTCAAGTCACCACCTATCGTGGAAGCCCATTCCACTCATTGATCACCATCACCAAAAGTTTTTTTCTAATGTCTAATCTGTGTCTCCTCCCATTCAGTTTCTTCCCATTGCTTCTAGTCTTTCCTTGTGCAAGTGGCAATAAGGCTGATCACTCTACACTGTGACAGCCCTTGAGATATTTGTAGACAGCTATTAAGTCTTCTCTTTTGCAAGCTAAACATTCCCCAATCCTGTAACCATTCCTCATAAGACATTGTTTGCAAAGTTGTCACCTTTCTGGTTGCTGTTCACATAATTTGCTCCAGTTTGTTCATGTCTTTTTTTAAAATGTGGTGCCAATAATGTTTTTGCTGCTGCATCACACTGTTGACTCATATTCAGTCTTTGATCTATTAGTATACCCATTTTTTTTCATATGTTCTATTGCTTAGCCCTATTCCTCTCATTTTGTATATATGTTTGTCATTTGTTTTGCCTAGATATAAGACTTTGCATTTCTTACTGTTATAAACCATTCAGATAGTTGCTGCCCATAGTCCCAGTCTGTTTAGATCTTTTGAATCCTCCCTTTCTCTTCTCTAGTATTAGCTATCCCTCCTAGCTTTTTGTCATCAGCAAATTTAATCAGTTTACCCTCAATTCCTTCATTTAGATCATTGATAAAGATGTTGAACAACACAGGGCCAAGGTCATAGCCCTGTGGTACCCCACTTGAGACATTCTTTCAACTGGATGTTCAGCCATTTATGACCACTATTTAGGTCTGATCACTAAGTCAGTTACAAATCCACCTAACAGTGTTCATTCCATACTTGGTCATTTTTTCAATAAAGATGACAATCTGTGATGGTTTGGAGAACCATGTCATCTGCTGATATAGGTATACTGTGTTTTAACAAGTCTAAAGTCAGCACAGCCATCTACCAGGAAATTGTAGAGCATGTTCTGCTTCCTCTGCCAACAACCTTTTGGGAGATGGAAATTTAATTCTCCAGCAGGACTTGGCACCTGTCCACACTGCCAAAAGTACCAATACCTGGTTTACAAACAAAAGTATCACTGTGCTTGATTGGCCACCAAACACGTCTGACATTAACCCAATAGAGAATCTATGGGGTATTGTCAAGAAGAAGATGAGAGACACCAGACCCAACAATGCAGACAAGCTGATGGTTGCTATCAAAGCTACCTGGGCTTCCATAACACCTCAGCAGTGACAGACTGATGGCCTACAGACCACGCAGTTATGATGCAGTAATTGATGCAAAAGGAACCCGGACCAACTTTTCAGTGCATTTACTGAACATACATTTCAGTAGGTGAACATTTTGGATGTTAAAATCATTTTTTCAAGCTGGTGTTATAAAGTATTCTAATTTACTGAGATAACAGAAAGCAGGCACAGGAATGCAGTAACGGCTGGAGGCAGAGCAAGGGTTAACATGGGGATTTAATTTAACAAAGTCACTCCCGCTAAGCGATGTCACGGGAATAAATAGGTACAACGGTATCTGGATGCGTCCCCGTCGGTAGTCTCTGGCAGCCACCTGCGGGCCCCTATGGCTTGGGCCTGCTTTCTCCTGGCACTGCAGCACATGGAGCCTAACACTTGGCTTCTGCGCTCTGCAACTTCCCATGTTCCCGCACTCTGCCGCCCTTTTATCCTTTCCCCTCTCCCTCGTTCTGGGTTCAAGGGTCGGTCCGGGGGAACTAAACTGTTCCCCCTGCAACTCGGGTGACAGCACCGGTGGTTTCGTATCCATCCTGGATAAAACACGCCGAGTCTGGCTCTTCTCCTTACATAATGACTTTTGGGTTTTCATTGGCTGTAAGCTAGAATCAGCAACATTAACAGAAATAAACACTTGAATACATCACTCTGTTTTTAATGAGATTCACTTTTTGCATTGAAGAACTGAAATAAATTAACTTTCTGTTGATATTCTAATTTTGTGATATACACCTGTATATCTAATTTAAAAGGTGCAACATGTGCTTTAAGGGATGGGGGAAGTGGATGTGATAATGCTTGTGCATGCAGAGGTTAGGTGAAACTATGGCTGCCACGAGAGCACAACAAACACGCTCATCCACGAGACCCAGCATCCTGTCCCACTTTGCATGGGAGCGCTGGACACCACTCTTAATGCCAAAACAGTGCGAACAGGTGGTCAGTTGGATGGAAGATAATGCTTCCTGTATGTTTCCCAGAAACACCCTGTCTTCCACACGTTCCAGTCTCACTAGGCAAGTGCCCGGACAACGCAATCTTCACCCTGATCCTCATTCATTATACCACGGTGAGTCCCAGGAAACAAGTGATCCCACATTTAGACACTCCAAGGAGCTCTTTACATTTCCATTTATTGATACTCGCTTCTCGATATATGAATTCAGCAGGAAAAAAGAAAGAAACCAGAACGTATCGTTCCTAATCACGTCTGACCACTTTTAACTAACAACCCAGCATAGCCAGCCACTAGACTCTAAAACTTAACATTTAATATGTATACCTCTAAAATTATGTGTACTTTAAAAACAATTAGGTGCTCATGTTTAAACGTGCACTAGACAAGAAAAATGGCATGATCTCACCCAATTGCTGTCTCTCTTGTTGTAGATTCTTGTGCTTATTGAGAGCACGGCATGGGATGGAGACCAATAGACCTTTTCCAATGGGGGGGAGAAGAAAAGAAAAAAAAAAAAAAAAAAAATATAGGTAGGTGGGGGGGAAGGGTTTAAAGCTATCTTCCCTGTCGTGCCCCGTGTATAAGACTCCCGCCCTAACAAGGGCAGTCCCCAAGTTTGAGCCTACTTAATGAAGCCCTTTGGTTAGTATAACCACCCTGGATGATATGTCCTCTTTCTCTTCCCAACGCGTTTCCCTCCCCGTTACGGGGGTTCATCAGGGGAATAAAATGTCCAGGTTAAATGTCCAGGTTAATGGAGGTATTCTGCAGTGGCAGACATAACCTCATTCAGCGGCGTCCTCCATGTGAGGATAAGGCAGGCGTTTCTTCTCCCCCCCATTGGAAAAGGTCTATTGGTCTCCATCCCATGCCGTGCTCTCAATAAGCACAAGAATCTACAACAAGAGAGACAGCAATTGGGTGAGATCATGCCATTTTTCTTGTCTAGTGCACGTTTAAACATGAGCACCTAATTGTTTTTAAAGTACACATAATTTTAGAGGTATACATATTAAATGTTAAGTTTTAGAGTCTAGTGGCTGGCTATGCTGGGTTGTTACTCGCTTCTCGCCCTGCACGTTTCAAGAAGGACATGAGGAGATTGTGTGCAGTGATGCCCAAATACTTGAGCAGAAACAGTCAGAAGATGATGGTCAGGAATGGCAATTAGTGTCTCAAGAGGTAGATGATGATGAGATGCAGTTTCCAACACATGGTGTTGTTAAGCCAGCAAGTCAGCAGGACCAGAGTATGGAAGTGGAAAACATTGTGTTGCACGTTGAAATCATTGACTCAACCTGGGAAGGTTCCATGCAGAGTGAGGACAGCAGCATAGAGGCGGAAGCATCTGCAGCAACGCAACAAGCAGGAAGAGGAAGTGGGGTGGCTAGAGGGAGAAGGTGGGCAACTGTTCCCCAGAGCACCCCCATGCGGCAAATTCTCAGGTCAAATGTTATGTGTTCTCCAGTCTGGCACTTTTTTTTTTAAAGAAGGGGTGGACGATAAAGAGTAGTCGTTTTCAACCTGTGCCATAGCAAGATCAGCAAGGGCCTGACCACTACCAGCCTGACCACCACCAGCATGCTCAGGCACATGTCATCAAATCACCTGAGTAGGTCTAACAAATGGGTCCCCAATCAGTGTCTGTGGGTGAGATCACTGCCTCTTCTCCTGGGCTACGGGCTTGCAAATCTCCTGTCCAAATGCAGGCTCGGATGCCTTCCGCCCTGCACCTGACATTGCAATATTCGCAAGCACAATCAGCAAACACATCTACTTTTTTGTGCCAGAGAATTTGTCCCTACCCCAGGCCTTGGAATGCAAAATAAATTACCCACCATCCACCCACATGCCCAAACACTAAACCGGCAGATTTCTAGGCTGCTTGCCCTGGAAATGTTGCAGTTTGGTTTTGTGGAAAGAGAGGCTTTCCACAACCTCATGGCTGCAGCCATCCCTTGGTACATGGTCACCAGTCTCCACTATTTTTCTCAGTGTGCTGTCTCCACTTTATGAGGAGATGCTATATTTCCTTGACGGCACACTGGGTGAACCTTGTGGATGCAGGGACCAAGTCGCATTCTGGGATGGCACATGTTCTACCGATGCCTAGGATTGCGGGCCATAGTTCCATCAGAGTTTCCTTCACCTCCTACACTAGTTCCTGCACTTCCTCCTCCTTCTCTTCCATCTCCGAATTGTAATATCAGAGCAAGTCATCCAAATCAGTCACAAGCTGGAAGCACTGCAGTACTACCTCGGTGAAGCACAAACAGTCTCTTTTGATACTATCTTGTTTTGGTGAACAAACAAAACACTGCCGCACAGTTGTGGAAAGATACAGTGAGTAAGGAAACTATTCAGACCCCTTTAAATTTTTCACTCTTTGTTTCATTGAAAAAAAAACAGAAATGTTGAAATTTTTGCAAATTTATTAAAAAAGAAAACCCGAAATATCACATGGTCAAAAGTAGGGTTGAGCGAAACGGATCGTTCATTTTCAAAAGTCGCCGAAACCCGACCCGACCCCTGTGTGGGGTCGGCCATGCGGTACGCGACTTTCGCGCCAAAGTCGCGTTTCAATGACGTGAAAAGCGCCATTTCTCAGCGAATGAAGGTGGACGCAGAGTGTGGGCAGCGTGATGACATAGGTCCTGGTCCCCACCATCCTAGAGAAGGGCATTGCAGTGATTGGTTTGCTGTCTGCGGCGTCACAGGGGCTATAAAGAGGCGTTCCCACCGACCGCCATCTTACTGCTGTTGATCTGAGCCTAGGGAGAGTGTTATGACCTGGTGGTTAGGACAATAATGGACCTGGTGGTTAAGAGCACACGGAAAGACCTGATAGTTACAATAATACAGGACCAGCTCTGGGACGTGGGAACTCTGCTGACCGCAATCCCTAATCCTATCACACACACTAGAAATAGCCGTGGATTGCTCCTAACGCTCCCTATGCAACTCGACACAGCCTAAAACTAGCTAGCCCTAAAGATAGAAAAATAAAGCCTACCTTGCCTCAGAGAAATTCCACAAAGGAAAAGGCAGCCCCCCACATATAATGACTGTGAGTTAAGATGAAAATCACAAACACAGAGATGAAATAGATTTAGCAAAGAGAGGCCAGACTTACTGAACAGACCGAGGATAGGAAAGGTAACTTTGCGATCAGCACAAAAACCTACAAAAGTCCACGCAGAGGGCGCAAAAAGACCCTCCGCATCGACTCACGGTGCGGAGGCGCCCCTCTGCATCCCAGAGCTGCCAGCAAGCAAGACAAAAATAGCAAGCTGGACAGAAAAATGGCAAACAAGAGAAAAACAAGCAGGAAATTAGCTTCTGCTGGAGAAGACAGGTCACCAGAACGATCCAGGAGCGAACTAGACCAATACTAGAACATTGACAGGTGGCATGGAGCAACGATCTAAGTGGAGTTAAATAGAGCAGCCAGCTAACGAATTAACCTCGTCACCTGTGGAAGGAAACTCAGAAGCCGCAGCCCCACTCACAACCACCAGAGGAAGCCCATGGACAGAACCAGCCGAAGTTCAATTAATGACCACAGGAGGGAGCTTGACAACAGAATTCACAACAGTACCCCCCAGGCCGACCAGGATGAGCCAAATGAAAGGCACGAACCAGATCGGCAGCATGAACATCAGAGGCAAAGACCCAGGAACAATCTTCCTGACCATAACCCTTCCACTTGACCAGGTACTGGAGTTTCCGTCTCGAAATACGAGAATCCAAAATCTTCTCCACCACATACTCCAACTCCCCCTCAACCAACACCGGGGCAGGAGGATCAACGGATGGAACCACAGGCACCACGTATCTCCGCAACAACGACCTATGGAACACATTATGGATGGCAAAAGAAGCTGGAAGGGTCAAAAGAAATGACACAGGATTGAGAACCTCAGAAATCTTATACGGACCAATGAAACGAGGCTTAAACTTAGGAGAGGAAACCTTCATAGGAACATAACGAGATGACAACCAAACCAAATCCCCAACACAAAGTCGGGGACCCACACAGCGCCGGCGGTTAGCGAAACGTTGAGCCTTCTCCTGGGACAATGTCAAATTGTCCACCACATGAGTCCAAATCTGCTGCAACCTATCCACCACAGTATCTACACCAAGACAGTCCGAAGACTCAACCTGCCCTGAAGAGAAACGAGGATGGAAACCAGAATTGCAGAAAAACGGCGAAACCAAAGTAGCCGAGCTGGCCCGATTATTAGGGGCGAACTCAGCCAAAGGCAAAAAGGACACCCAATCATCCTGATCAGCAGAAACAAAGCATCTCAGATATGTTTCCAAAGTCTGATTAGTTCGTTCGGTTTGGCCATTTGTCTGAGGATGGAAAGCCGAGGAAAAAGACAAATCAATGCCCGTCCTAGCACAAAAGGATCGCCAAATCCTCGAAACAAACTGGGAACCTCTGTCCGAAACGATGTTCTCCGGAATGCCATGTAAACGAACCACATGCTGGAAAAACAATGGCACCAAATCAGAGGAGGAAGGCAATTTAGACAAGGGTACCAAATGGACCATCTTAGAGAAGCGATCACAAACCACCCAAATGACCGACATCTTTTGAGAGACAGGGAGATCCGAAATAAAATCCATAGAAATATGCGTCCAGGGCCTCTTCGGGACCGGCAAGGGCAAAAGCAACCCACTGGGACGAGAACAGCAGGGCTTAGCCCGAGCACAAGTCCCACAGGACTGCACAAAAGAACGCACATCCTGTGACAAAGACGGCCACCAAAAAGATCTAGCCACCAAATCTCTGGTACCAAAGATTCCAGGATGACCAGCCAACACCGAACAATGAACCTCAGAGATAACTCTACTAGTCCATTTATCAGGGACAAACAGTTTCTCCGCTGGGCAACGGTCAGGTCTATCAGCCTGAAATTTTTGCAGCACCCGCCGCAAATCAGGGGAGATGGCAGACAAAATTACCCCCTCTCTGAGAATACCCGCCGGCTCAGGAACACCCGGAGAGTCGGGCACAAAACTCCTTGACAGGGCATCAGCCTTCACATTCTTAGAGCCCGGAAGGTACGAAACCACAAAATCAAAACGGGAGAAAAATAGCAACCAACGAGCCTGTCTAGGATTCAACCGTTTGGCAGACTCGAGATAAGTCAAATTCTTGTGATCCGTCAAGACCACCACGCGATGTTTGGCTCCTTCAAGCCAATGATGCCACTCCTCGAATGCCCACTTCATGGCCAACAACTCTCGATTGCCAACATCATAATTGCGCTCAGCAGGCGAAAACTTTCTAGAAAAGAAGGCACATGGTTTCATCACCGAGCCATCAGAACTTCTTTGCGACAAAACCGCCCCTGCTCCAATCTCAGAAGCATCAATCTCGACCTGAAACGGGAGTGAAACATCTGGCTGGCACAACACAGGGGCAGAAGAAAAACGATGCTTCAACTCCTGAAAAGCTTCCACAGCCGCAGAAGACCAATTGACCACATCAGCACCCTTCTTGGTCAAATCAGTCAACGGTTTAGCAACACTAGAAAAATTACTGATGAAGCGACGATAAAAATTAGCAAAGCCCAGGAACTTTTGCAGACTCTTCACAGATGTTGGCTGAGTCCAATCATAAATGTCCTGGACTTTAACAGGGTCCATCTCGACAGTAGAAGGGGAAAAAATGAAACCCAAAAATGAAACCTTCTGAACTCCAAAGAGACACTTTGACCCCTTCACAAACAAAGAATTCGCATGAAGGACCTGGAACACCATTCTGACCTGCTTCACGTGAGACTCCCAATCATCCGAAAAGACCAAAATTTCATCCAAATATACAATCAGGAATTTATCCAGGTACTCTCGGAAGATGTCATGCATAAAGGACTGAAATACTGATGGAGCATTGGAAAGCCCGAATGGCATAACCAGGTACTCAAAATGGCCCTCGGGCGTATTAAATGCTGTTTTCCATTCATCGCCCTGTTTAATACGCACAAGATTATACGCCCCTCGAAGATCTATCTTGGTGAACCAACTAGCCCCTTTAATACGAGCAAACAAATCAGACAGCAGCGGCAAAGGATACTGAAACCTGACTGTAATTTTATTAAGAAGGCAGTAATCAATACAAGGTCTCAAAGAACCATTCTTCTTGGCCACAAAAAAGAACCCTGCTCCTAACGGTGATGACGATGGGCGAATATGACCTTTCTCCAAGGATTCCTTTATATAACTCCGCATAGCGGCGTGTTCTGGCACAGATAAATTAAACAGTCGGCCCTTAGGAAACTTACTACCAGGAATCAAATTAATAGCACAATCGCAATCCCTATGAGGAGGTAGGGCACTGGATTTGGGCTCATCAAATACATCCCGGTAATCCAACAAAAACTCCGGGACTTCAGAAGGAGTGGACGACGAAATAGACAAAAATGGAACATCACCATGTACCCCCTGACAACCCCAGCTGGACACAGACATAGATTTCCAATCCAATACTGGATTATGGACCTGTAGCCATGGCAACCCCAAAACGACCACATCATGCAGATTATGCAACACCAAAAAGCGAATATCCTCCTGATGTGCAGGAGCCATGCACATGGTCAATTGGGTCCAGTACTGAGGCTTATTCTTGGCCAAAGGCGTAGCATCAATTCCTCTCAATGGAATAGGATACTGCAAGGGCTCCAAGAAAAAACCACAGCGCCTAGCAAACTCCAAGTCCATCAAATTCAGGGCAGCGCCTGAATCCACAAATGCCATAACAGAATAGGATGACAAAGAGCAAATCAGAGTAACGGACAAAAGAAATTTCGACTGTACCGTACCAATGGTGGCAGACCTAGCGAACCGCTTAGTGCGCTTAGGACAATCGGAGATAGCATGAGTGGAATCACCACAGTAAAAACACAGCCCATTCCGACGTCTGTGTTCTTGCCGTTCAGCTCTGGTCAAAGTCCTATCACATTACATAGGCTCAGGTCTATGCTCAGATAATACCGCCAAATGGTGCACAGCTTTACGCTCACGCAGGCGTCGATCGATCTGAATGGCCAAGGACATAGACTCATTCAGACCAGCAGGCATGGGAAATCCCACCATGACATCCTTAAGGGCTTCAGAGAGACCCTTTCTGAAAATTGCTGCCAGGGCACATTCATTCCACTGAGTGAGTACAGACCCCTTCCTAAACTTCTGACAATATATCTCTACCTCATCCTGACCCTGACACAGAGCCAGCAAGATTTTCTCTGCCTGATCCACTGAATTTGGTTCATCATAAAGCAATCCAAGCGCCAGAAAAAACGCATCAACATCACGCAATGCCGGATCTCCTGGTGCAAGGGAAAATGCCCAGTCTTGAGGGTCGCCACGTAACAAAGAAATAATGATTTTCACTTGTTGAACAGGGTCACCTGAGGAGCGAGGTTTCAAAGCAAGAAACAATTTACAATTATTTTTGAAATTCAGAAACTTAGACCTATCCCCAAAAAACAAATCATGAATTGGAATCCTAGGCTCTGACATCGGATTCTGAACCACAAAATCTTGAATGTTTTGTACCCTTGCAGTGAGATTATCCATCCAAGAGGACAGAGCTTGAATGTCCATATCTACACCTGTATCCTGAACCACCCAGAGGTCTAGGGGAAAAGAAAGGCAAAACACACTGCAAAGAAAAAAAAATGGTCTCAGAACTTCTCTTATCCCTCTATTGAGATGCATTAATACTTTGGGCCACCTGTACTGTTATGACCTGGTGGTTAGGACAATAATGGACCTGGTGGTTAAGAGCACACGGAAAGACCTGATAGTTACAATAATACAGGACCAGCTCTGGGATGTGGGAACTCTGCTTACCGCAATCCCTAATCCTATCACACACACTAGAAATAGCCGTGGATTGTTCCTAACGCTCCCTTTGCAACTCGACACAGCCTAAAACTAGCTAGCCCTAAAGATAGAAAAATAAAGCCTACCTTGCCTCAGAGAAATTCCCCAAAGGAAAAGGCAGCCCCCCACATATAATGACTGTGAGTTAAGATGAAAATCACAAACACAGAGATGAAATAGATTTAGCAAAGAGAGGCCAGACTTACTGAACAGACCGAGGATAGGAAAGGTAACTTTGCGATCAGCACAAAAACCTACAAAAGTCCACGCAGAGGGCGCACGGTGCGGAGGCGCCCCTCTGCATCCCAGAGCTGCCAGCAAGCAAGACAAAAATCAAAATAGCAAGCTGGACAGAAAAATAGCAAACAAGAGAAAAACAAGCAGGAAATTAGCTTCTGCTGGAGAAGACAGGTCACCAGAACGATCCAGGAGCGAACTAGACCAATACTAGAACATTGACAGGTGGCATGGAGCAACGATCTAAGTGGAGTTAAATAGAGCAGCCAGCTAACGAATTAACCTCGTCACCTGTGGAAGGAAACTCAGAAGCCGCAGCCCCACTCACAACCACCAGAGGAAGCCCATGGACAGAACCAGCCGAAGTACCATTCACAGGAGGGCGCTTGACAACAGAATTCACAACGGGAGAGGTTGCTGCCGCTTCGTCAGAAGCAGGGATAGCGTTAGGCAGGGTCCATTAACCACCAAACCGCTTGTGCTGTAGAGATTTCCACTGTCCAACACCACCTTTTGTTTGCAGGGACAGTGGAAGCTACGTTTTTTTTCCTCAGCGCTGTAGCTCATTGGGCTGCCCTAGAAGGCTCCCTGATAGCTGCATTGCTGTGTATACGCCGCTGTGCAAACCAACTGCTTTTTTCAAAGCACAAATCCTGTTGTTCCTTCCTTTCTGCACAGCTATCTTGTTTGGTTGTCCACACTTTTGATTTAATTTGTGCATCAGTCCACTCCTTATTGCTGCCTGCCATACGTGGCTGAGATTACTGCAGGGAGATAGTAATTGTAGGACAGTCCCTGTTTTTTTTTTTTTTTAATTCTCCCTAAAAAAATAAGTTGTGGGAGATTAAGATTGGCATTTCTGCTAGAGTGCCATCCCTGTGTGTGCCATCTCTCTCACATAGTGGGCCATAGAAAGCCTTTTTATTTTTCAGTTTTTTTGGGGGGGGTTTCTAAATTCTCCCTGAAAATTAACAAAAAACGTGGGAGATTAATATTGGCCTTTCTGCTTGTGTGCCAGTCCTGACTCCTGGGTGTGCCATCTCTCTCTCTCTCAAATAGTGGGCCATAGAAAGCCTATTTATTTATTCTTTTTATTTGGTTTCCAAATTCTCCCTGAAAAAATTAAAAAAAATCAGTGGGAGATTAATATTGGCCTTTCTGCTTGTGTGCCAGTCTTGACTCCTGGGTGTGCCATCTCTCTCTCTCAAATAGTGGACCATAAAAAGCCTATTTTTTTTATTATTTGTTTTCTAAATTCTCACTGAATAAATAAAAAAAAACAGTGGGAGATTAATATTGGCCTTTCTGCTTGTGTGCCAGTCTTGACTCCTGGGTGTGCCATCTCTCTCTCTCAAATAGTGGGCCATAGAAAGCCTATTTTTTTTTAATTTGTTTTCTAAATTCTCACTGAAAAAATAAAAAAAAAACAGTGGGAGATTAATATTGGCCTTTCTGCTTGTGTGCCACTCCTGACTCCTGGGTGTGTCATCTCTCTCTCTCAAATAGTGGGCCATAGAAAGCCTTTTTTTTATTTTTTTTATTTGGTTTCTAAATTCTCCCTGAAAAAATCAATTTTTTTATTTGGTTTCTAAATTCTCCCTGGAAAAAAAAAAAAAAAACAGTGGGAGATTAATATTGGCCTTTCTGCTTGTGTGCCACTCCTGACTCCTGGGTGTGCCATCTCTCTCTCTCAAATAGTGAGCCATAGAAAGCCTTTTTTTTTTTTTAATTTGGTTTCTAAATTCTCCCTGAAAAAATCAATTTTTTTTATTTGGTTTCTAAATTCTCCCTGAAAAAATCATTTTTTTAAATTTGGTTTCTAAATTCTCCCTGAAAAAATCAAATTTTTTTATTTGGTTTCTAAATTCTCCCTGAAAAAAAATCATTTTTTTTTTATTTGGTTTCTAAATTCTCCCTGAAAAAATCAATTTTTTTTATTTGGTTTCTAAATTCTCCCTGAAAAAATCATTTTATTTAATTTGGTTTCTAAATTCACCCTGAAAAAAATCCAAAAAAATCAGTGGGAGATTAATATTGGCCTTTCAGCTTGTGTGCCAGTCCTGACTCCTGGTTGTGCCATCTCTGTCTCTGAAATAGTGGGCCATAGAAAGCCTATTTTTTTTTTTTTATTATTTGGTTTCTAAATTCTCTCTGAAAAAATCATTTTTTTTAATTTGGTTTCTAAATTCTCCCTGAAAAAATAAAAAAAAAGTGGGAGATTAATATTGACATTTGTGCTTGAGTGACAGTCCTGCGTGTGTGGCATCTCTCTCATTTGGTGCCACCGAAAACAGAGTGTGTAACATTGTGCCTGATTTTCCTTGCGGTCTCACCCACCTGTAAAGGGATATCTAAATCATACTGAAGTTATAGCTCACCGTGTAAGTTGTTTGACAGCAACAAATACCGTTACTTTGGTTATGTTTTTAAAACAATGAGGAAGTCTGGTGGAAGAGGTCGTGGCCGTGGGCATTCATTGTCAGCTGGTAATGATGGTAGTGGTAGTGGAGAATCAGGTGGTCGTGGGAAAAAAAATATTGCACCTAAGTCTGGAGCTGTGGAGCCAGGTTCGTCGTCTGGCTACACAAGGCCTCGAACGCTCCCTTTTCTGGGAGTAGGAAAACCGCTTTTAAAGCCGGAGCAACAAGAGCAAGTTTTGGCTTACCTTGCTGACTCAGCCTCTAGCTCTTTTGCCTCCTCTTTTGAAACTGGTAAATGTAAAAGCAGCGCGTCGTTAGTGGATGTTCACGGTCAGGGACAAGTCGCTTCCTTGTCCTCTTCAGCAAAAACAACAACAGAGAAGGATGCAGCAGGCGACACAATGGGTTACTCCATGGAGCTCTTTACACATACCGTCCCTGGCTTAGAAAGTGAAACAGTTAACATGCCATGCCCATTACAAGTTGAATCTGACATGGAGTGCACTGATGCACAGCCACAGCCAGACTACTATGCTGGTCCTTTGACTCAGACCACAACATTGCCCTCGCAGGGTACTGATCCAGAATCAGACACTGATGAGACTATGTTGCCCCGTCACGAACGCTCTACCACTGACTTACACGGTGACACAGACGAAGTTGCGCACAAGCTAGAAGAGGAGGTTATAGATGACCCTGTTGTTGACCCCGATTGGCAGCCATTGGGGGAACAGGGTGCAGGTGGCAGTAGTTCTGAAGCGGAGGAGGAGGGCCGCAGCAGGCATCAACATCGCAACAGGCTCCATCTGCCAGGCCCGTAGATGGGACAAAACGCGTGGCAAAGCCAAAACCTGTTGGAGGACAGCGTGGCCATCCGGTTAAAGCTCAGTCTGCAATGCCTGAAAAGAGATCTGAGGCTCGAAAGAGTGCAGTCTGGCATTTTTTTTAAACAACATCCAATTGATCAGCGCAAAGTCATCTGTCAAAAATGTTCAACTACCTTAAGCAGAGGTCAGAATCTGAAAAGTCTCAATACAAGTTGCATGCATAGACATTTAACCACCATGCATTTGCAAGCCTGGACTAACTACCAAACGTCCCTTAAGATTGTAGCACCCTCGGCCAATGAAGCTAGTCAGCAACGCTACATCCCTGCCGTCACTGTAAGGCCACCATTTTCCGCACCACCTGCAGTATCTGTGCAGGTTTCTTTGTAAGGCCAAAGCAGCCAGGGTCAGGGAATCACCAGTTTCGTAGTAGGAAACACTGCATCTAGGGCACCGGTGGAAACAATACCGTCTCCAACGTCTCTCATTCTGCCATGTCCACCGGCACCCCCGCTAGTTCCACGATCTCCAGCTCTCCAGTCCAGCTCACCCTACATGAGACTCTGGTTAGAAAAAGGAAGTACTTATCCTCGCATCCGCGTACACAGGGTTTGAACGCCCACATAGCTAGACTAATCTCGTTAGAGATGATGCCCTACCGGTTAGTTGTAAGCAAAGCTTTCAAAGCTCTGATGGACTACGCTGAACCACGCTACGAGCTACACAGTCAACACTTCTTTTCGAGAAAAGCCATCCCAGCCCTCCACCAGCATGTTAAAGAGCGCATCGTCCATGCACTCAGGCAATCTGTGAGTGCAAAGGTGCACCTGACAACAGATGCATGGACCAGTAGGCATGGCCAGGGACGTTACGTGTCCATCACGGCACACTGGGTGAATGTGGTGGATGCAGGGTCCACAGGGGACATCAATTTCGGGACAGTTCTGCCTAGCCCACGGTCTAGGAAACAGTTGGCTGTAGGTGTTCGCACCCCCTCCTCCTCGTCCTTCTGCAGAAGCGAGAGCTCGTCCACAGACCGCAGTCGCCCAACCACTCCATCCGCAGCTGCCACTGTTGCACACCAGTTGTCCCATTATGGGCCAGCTACTGGCAAGCGTCAGCAGGCAGTTTTGGCTATGAAGTGTTTGGGCGACAACAGACACACCGCGGAAGTTCTGTCCGAGTTCTTGCAGAGAGAAACGCAGTCGTGGCTGGGCACAGTAGATCTTGAGGCAGGCAAGGTAGTGAGTAATAACGGAAGGAATTTCATGGCTGCCATCTCCCTTTCCCAACTGAAACACATTCCTTGCCTGGCTCACACCTTAAACCTGGTGGTGCAGTGCTTCCTGAAAAGTTATCCGGGGTTATCCGACCTGCTCCTCAAAGTGCGCGGACTTTGCTCACATATCCGCCGTTCGCCCGTACACTCCAGCCGTATGCAGACCTATCAGCGGTCTTTGAACCTTCCCCAGCATCGCCTAATCATAGACGTTGCAACAAGGTGGAACTCAACACTGCACATGCTTCAGAGACTGTGCGAACAGAGGCGGGCTGTTATGTTTTTGTGGGAGGATACACATACACGGGCAGGCAGTAGGATGGCAGACATGGAGTTGTCAGGTGTGCAGTGGTCGAAGATACAAGACATGTGTCAAGTCCTTCAGTGTTTTGAGGAATGCACACGGCTGGTTAGTGCAGACAACGCCATAATAAGCATGAGCATCCCCCTAATGCGTCTGCTGATGCAAAGTTTGACGCACATAAAGGAGCAGGCATCTGCAGCCGAGGAAGAGGAAAGCCTTGATGACAGTCAGCCATTGTCTGGTCAGGGCAGTGCACAGGATGAGGTAGCGGGCAAACAGGAGGAGGAGGACGAGGAGGATGATGGGGATGAGTATTTTTTTAATGAGGAAGCTTCTCGGGTGACAATGGAAATTGGTGGCGTGGCAAGGCCGGGTTCTGGTTTTTTGAGGGACACAAGTGACGTAGATTTGCCTGAAACTGCCCTTCAACCATGCACAACCGCAGATTTGACAACTGGAACTTTGGCACACATGGCGGATTATGCCTTACGTATCCTCAAAAGGGACACACGCATTACGAAAATGATGAACGATGACGATTACTGGTTGGCCTGCCTCCTTGATCCTCACTATAAAGGCAAATTGCAAAATATTATGCCACATGAGAACTTGGAACTAATATTAGCAACCAAACAATCAACTCTTGTTGACCGTTTGCTTCAGGCATTCCCAGCACACAGCGCCCGTGATCGTTCTCACACGAGCTGCAGGGGGCAGCAGACCAGAAGTGTTAGAGGTGCACAAATCAGAAGTGGCGTTGGACAGAGGGGTTTTCTGACCAGGTTGTGGAGTGATTTTGCTAAGACCGCAGACAGGACAGGTACTGCTGCATCAATTCAAAGTAACAGGAGACAACATTTGTCCAGTATGGTTACTAACTATTTTTCATCTCTTATCGATGTTTTACCTCAACCGTCATTCCCATTTGATTACTGGGCATCCAAATTAGACACCTGGCCAGAATTGGCAGAATATGCATTGCAGGAGCTTGCTTGCCAGGCAGCTAGTGTCCTATCAGAAAGAGTATTCAATGCTGCAGGTTCAATATTAACCGATAAAAGGACTCGTCTGGCTACCCAAAATGTTGATGATCTAACCTTCATTAAAATGAACCACAACTGGATTTCGAATTCTTTTGCCCCACCTTGCCCAGCCGACACCTAGCTTTCCTATGAAAAGGTATTGCCTGTGGACTACTCTGAATGACTTTACCAATCTCGTAATTTGCAGCAGCTGATTGTCCAGCATACAACATGTTTACACCTCCCTAAATGGCCAAACTCCCCACACGGGGCCGTGGTATCGCCACTTGGCGCAAGCACCCGTGAGAGTGCTGTTTGTCTGAAGAGGTGGGTGTGCCCGCTTTTGGTCAACGGCACTGCCACTGGGTCCCTCATAGTACAATAAAGTGTCTCTGGCGGTGGTGGTGCGCACCCAACGTCAGACACACTGTTGTAACATGAGGGGCCCTGGGCCTGTACCGCCGGCCACAAGAGAGTTCCCCCACCCCCAGCTCAAATATTGCTCTACCACTTGCACAATTATCTCTCACAGTTCCACCAATGTTTAGTCTATGCGCTGACATCCGTAAATTCCTGCCACTGACAATACCATTGTGTTGACATGTATGATGGTACTTAACATAGTCAGGGGCAGTGTCCTATATTTACCCAAGTAAATACTTTGTGCCAAATTACTAGGTCTGAAACAACACAGGGGAGCCCACCCCTGTACCTAATGATTGCACCCTTTTGTGTTTTCGTTTTGTTGTAATGCGAGACATTAACATGTATTTATTGTTTGGGACTACTAACTGGCAGACACTCATTACAATCGGCCTCCGCTGACAACACCAATGCTGCCTGTGTACCCCTGCAAGAGAATTCAAAGTGTCTACAGCCAAATTTTATTATGTTAGGCCTACTACGCCTGTCTGCGGTCCCTCCTTCCACTAGGCCTCCAGTGACCTGTCTACTGCTGCCCGTGTACCCCTGGAACCAATTATAAAGTGCCTACAGCCCAATTTTATTATGTTAGGCCTTCGAAGCCTGTCTGCGGTCACTCCTTCCACTAGGCCTCCACTGACCTGTCTACTGCTGCCCGTGTACCCCTGGAACCAATTATAAAGTGCTTACAGCCCAATTTTATTATGTTAGGCCTTCGAAGCCTGTCTGCGGTCCCTCCTTCCACTAGGCCTCCACTGACCTGTCTACTGCTACCCGTGTACCCCTGGAAACAATTATAAAGTGCCTACAGCCTAATTTTATTATGTTAGGCCTTCGAAGCCTGTCTGAGGTCCCTCCTTCCACTAGGCCTCCACTGACCTGTCTACTGCTGCCCGTGTACCCCTGGAACCAATTTAAAAGTGCCTACAGCCCAATTTTATTATGTTAGGCCTTCGAAGCCTGTCTGCGGTCCCTCCTTCCACTAGGCCTCCACTGACCTGTCTACTGCTGCCCTGTACCCTTGGAACCAATTTTAAAGTGCCTACAGCCCAATTTTATTATGTTAGGCCTTCTAAGCCTGTCTGCGGTCCCTCCTTCCACTAGGCCTCTACTGACCTGTCTACTGCTACCCGTGTACCCCTGGAAACAATTATAAAGTGCCTACAGCCCAATTTTATTATGTTAGGCCTTCGAAGCCTGTCTGCGATCCCTCCTTCCACTAGGCCTCCACTGACCTGTCTACTGCTGCCCGTGTACCCCTGGAACCAATTTAAAAGTGCCTACAGCCCAATTTTATTATGTTAGGCCTTCGAAGCCTGTCTGCGGTCCCTCCTTCCACTAGTCCTCCACTGACCTGTCTACTGCTGCCCGTGTACCCTTGGAACCAATTTTAAAGTGCCTACAGCCCAATTTTATTATGTTAGGCCTTCTAAGCCTGTCTGCGGTCCCTCCTTCCACTAGGCCTCCACTGACCTGTCTACTGCTGCCCGTGTACCCCTGGAACCAATTTTAAAGTGCCTACAGCCCAATTTTATTATGTTAGGCCTTCGAAGCCTGTCTGCGGTCCCTCCTTCCACTAGGCCTCCAGTGACCTGTCTACTGCTGCCCGTGTACCCCTGGAAACAATTATAAAGTGCCTACAGCCTAATTTTATTATGTTAGGCCTTTGAAGCCTGTCTGCGGTCCCTCCTTCCAATAGTTCTCCACTGACCAGACCAATGCTGGCCGTGTACCCCTGGAACCAATTATAAAGTGCCTACAGCCCAATTTTATTATGTTAGGCCTTCGAAGCCTGTCTGCGGTCCCTCCTTCCACTAGGCCTCCAGTGACCTGTCTACTGCTGCCCGTGTACCCCTGGAACCAATTTTAAAGTGCCTACAGCCCAATTTTATTATGTTAGGCCTTCGAAGCCTGTCTGCGGTCCCTCCTTCCACTAGGCCTCCAGTGACCTGTCTACTGCTGCCCGTGTACCCCTGGAAACAATTATAAAGTGCCTACAGCCCAATTTTATTATGTTAGGCCTTCGAAGCCTGTCTGAGGTCCCTCCTTCCAATAGTTCTCCACTGACCAGACCAATGCTGGCCGTGTACCCCTGGAACCAGTTATAAAGTGCCTACAGCCCAATTTTATTATGTTAGGCCTTCAAAGCCTGTCTGCGGTCCCTCCTTCCACTAGGCCTCCAGTGACCTGTCTACTGCTGCCCGTGTACCCCTGGAACCAATTTTAAAGTGCCTACAGCCCAATTTTATTATGTTAGGCCTTCGAAGCCTGTCTGCGGTCCCTCCTTCCACTAGGCCTCCAGTGACCTATCTACTGCTGCCCGTGTACCCCTGGAACCAATTTTAAAGTGCCTACAGCCCAATTTTATTATGTTAGGCCTTCGAAGCCTGTCTGCGGTCCCTCCTTCCACTAGGCCTCCACTGACCTGTCTACTGCTGCCCGTGTACCCCTGGAAACAATTATAAAGCGCCTACAGCCCAATTTTATTATGTTAGGCCTTCTAAGCCTGTCTGCGGTCCCTCCTTCCACTAGGCCTCCACTGACCTGTCTACTGCTGCCCGTGTACCCCTGGAACCAATTATAAAGTGCCTACAGCCAAATTTTATTATGTTAGGCCTACTACGCCTGTCTGCGGTCCCTCCTTCCAATACTCCTCCACTGACCACACCACTGCTGCCCGTGGACCCCTGTAACCTATTTTTAATTGCATAGAGCATCCTTTTTTTAATAGTAGGCGTACAAAGTCTGTCTGTGGTCCACTATTGAAATTGTTCTCCACTGACCAGAGCAATGCTGCCTGTGTACCCCTGTAACCTTTTTTAAACTGCATTGAGCCACATTTTTGGTTTAAGGCCTACTATCTGTTTCTGTCTGCGCCACTCAATACAGCTGTCCTCCTTTGAAAAAAACAGAGCGTCAATAGTCTTGTTTTCAGCCTCTAGGAATTTGAAAACTGCAATCGGCTACTACTTCGGTAGGGCCTACTAACGGTGTCTGCCGCTCCAAAGTGTTCCCCAGGTTTCCTCGCCATTGCTTCGGTCTTCCGACTCTCGTTTAGTAGTTGTTGAAAACAACACTGCATTAGGCCTACAAATTGGGTATGGGGTGTAGAGACGGTGTGTTCCACTCCAAGGTGTTCCCCAGGTTTCCTCTCCATTGCTTCGGTCTTCCGACTCTCGTTTAGTAGTTGTTGAAAACAACACTGCATTAGGCCTACAAATTGGGTATGGGGTGTAGAGATGGTTTGTTCCACTCCAAGGTGTTCCCCAGGTTTCCTCTCCATTGCTTCGGTCTTCCGACTCTCGTTTAGTAGTTGTTGAAAACTACACTGCATTAGGCCTACAAATTGGGTATGGGGTGTAGAGACGGTGTGTTCCACTCCAAGGTGTTCCCCAGGTTTCCTCTCCATTGCTTCGGTCTTCCGACTCTCGTTTAGTAGTTGTTGAAAACAACACTGCATTAGGCCTACAAATTGGGTATGGGGTGTAGAGACGGTGTGTTCCACTCCAAGGTGTTCCCCAGGTTTCCTCTACATTGCTTCGGTCTTCCGACTCTCGTTTAGTAGTTGTTGAAAACTACACTGCATTAGGCCTACAAATTGTGTATGGGGTGTAGAGACGGTGTGTTCCACTCCAAGGTGTTCCCCAGGTTTCCTCTCCATTGCTTCGGTCTTCCAACTCTCGTTTAGTAGTTGTTGAAAACAACACTGCATTAGGCCTACTAGTTGGGTTGGGGCCTTCTATCTGTGTCTGCCGCTCCTTGCTGTTCTCCTCCAGTGAACAAAGCTGTGCCGCCGGTTTACTACTGTTGCCAATTTTGAACTGCATTTAGAATACTTACTGATTTGGGCCTACTCTCTGTGTCAGCCTCTCATTCCAGTTGTCCTCCACTGAACACAGCAATGCCCCCTGGTTAGTCCTGTTACCAATTTTGAACTGCATTTAGCCCACTTTATTCTTTGGGCCCGTATCTGTTTCCCCCTCATCCTGCCCATTGCCCAGCCAGTGATAGATGAGTCTGCTGGTACATTGACCCATAACGCACATTTCCCGTGCACGCTACACTGCAAGATTGTGACCCTGCTGAAAGTCAGGTCCCCCTTCCCGCATACCATACCACATTACACGGGGACAAAGAGGAAGGTGCAGATGAAGATGCAGGTTCCTTCTTCAGGTAGGGGACGGAATACTCGTTGGCGACATCACTGGCACAGGGCCTCTCATAGTACGCAAAACTGTTGCTGCCGGTGGGAGGCGCCCCCGCCGTGCAAACACACCGCTGTACTTTGAGGGGCCCTGTGCCAGTGCCAATGCCAACGAGTGGGCCCCCCCTGCTTGCTCAGGATCACAGCACTTGCAAAGTTGAAATACTTACCTCTCCCTGCTCCACTGCCGTGACGTGGTCCA
Source organism: Ranitomeya imitator (assembly GCF_032444005.1). NCBI lineage: Eukaryota > Metazoa > Chordata > Amphibia > Anura > Dendrobatidae > Ranitomeya > Ranitomeya imitator. The sequence goes on along the minus strand of NC_091285.1, from coordinate 488,686,257 downwards.
GATGTCCTTGGCCCACTAATTGCTTGAACCAGCCGTACCCCCCACAACTTTAGCCAAATGACCCCCAATTTCAAATGCCTTACAATTATTATAAGCTAAATTACGATTGACAAGCTTCAGTAGCAAGAATGGATGTTTTTGCCAATACAATGGGCTCTGTACATGTTTTCCTGGCCTCTACTCACTGCCGACTATGCTCCCCCATTGACTTGCATTGGGTTTCGTGTTTCGGTCGATCCCCGACTTTTCGCGATAATCGGCCGATTCCACTCGACTCGACTTTTGAGATAGTCGGATTTCGCGAAACCCGGCTCGACTCTAAAAAGGTCAAGGTCGCTCAACTCTAGTCATAAGTATTTAGACCCTTTGCTCAGACACTCATATTTAAGTCACATGCTGTCCATTTCCTTGTGATCCTCCTTGAGATGGTTCTACTCCTTCAATGGAGTCCAGCTGTGTTTAATTAAACTGATAGGACTTGATTTGGAAAGGCACAAACCTGTCTATATAAGACCTGACAGCTCACAGTGCATGTCAGACCAAATAAGAATCATGAGGTCAAAGGAACTAGCCAAGGAGCTCAGAGACAGAATTATGGCAAGGCACAGATATGGCCAAGAATACAAAACAATTTCTGCGGTACTCAAGGTTCCTAAGAGCACAGTGGCCTCTATAATCCTTAAATGGAAAAAGTTTGCGACCACCAGAAGTCTTCCTAGACCTGGCCATCCAGCCAAACTGAGCAATCGTGGGAGAAGAGCCTTGGTGAAAGAGGTAAAGAAGAACCCCAAGATCACTGTGGCTGAGCTCCAGAGATGCAGTAGGGATATGGGAGACAGTTCCACAAAGTCAACTATTACTGCAGCCCTCTACCAGTCGGGTCTTCATGGCAGAATGACCAGACGGAAGCCTCTCCTCAGTGCAAGACATTTGAAAGCCTGCCTAGAGTTTGCTAAAAACACATGAAGGACTCCCAGACTAAGAGAAATAAGATTCTCTGGTCTGATGACACGAATATAGACCTTTTTGGTGATAATTTTAAGCAGTATGTGTGGATAAAACCAGGCACTGCTCATCACCTGCCCAATACAATCCCAACAGTGAAATATGGTGGTGGCAGCATCATGCTATTGGGGTGTTTTACAGCTGAAGGAACAGGATGACTCGTTCCTATTGAAGGAATCATGAATGCCGCCAAGTACGGAAATATCCTGCATGAAACCCTCTTCCGCAGTGGTATGGACCTCAGACTTGGCCGAAGAGTCACCTTACAACAAGACAATGACCTTAACCACACAGCTAAAATAACAAAGGAGTAGCTTCAGAACAATACTGTGATCATTCTTGACTGGCCAAGCCAAAGCCCTGACCTAAACCCAAATGAGCATGTCTGGAGAGACCTGAAAATGGCTGTCCACCAATGTTCACCATCCAACTTGATGGAACTGGAGAGGATCTGCAAGGAAGAATGGCAGAGGATCCCCAAATCCAGGTGTGAAAAACTTGTTGCATCCTTCCTAAGAAGACTCATGGTTGTACTAGCTCAAAGTAGTGCTTCTACGCAATACTGAGCGAAGGGTCTGAATACTTATGACCATGTGATATTTCAGTTTTTCCTTTTTAGCCCCTTTCTACCATTGGATGTACTATTCCATCCATGTGGGGTGGGCCCTACTTCTCAAGGACAGAAAAGTACGTCCAGCGTGATCATCCGCGCTCACGGGTGGAGTGGGACCGATCGCAGCCGGGTCTCAGCTGACTATCACAGCTGACATCCGGCACTATGTGCCAGGAGTGGTCACGGACCGGACCGCTCCTGGCACATTAACCCCAAGCACAATGCGATCAAACATGATCGCAGTGTTCCGGCAGGTTTAGGGAAGCAACATGCAGGGAAGGGGCTCCCCGCATGCTTCCCTGAGACCCTCGGAGCAACGCGATGTGATCGCATTGCTCCGAGGGTCTCCTACCTTCCTCTCCCTGCAGGCCTCGGATCCAAAATGGCCACGGGGCTGCATCCGGGTCCTGCAGGGAGGTGGCTTACCAGTGCCTGCTCAGAGCAGCCTCCAGGAAGCCTCCCTGCTGTGCATGTCAGATTGCTGATCTGACAGTGCACCGCAAAGTGTCAGATCAGTGATCTGTCACTTTACCGTGATGTCACCCCTTGGGGCAAATTAAAAAAGTTAAAACAAAAATTACATGTGTAAAAAAAAAAAAAATTCCTAAATAAATAAGAATAAAAAAATATTGTTCCAATAAATACATTCTTTTATCTAAATAAAAAAAAACAATAAAAGTACACATATTTATTATCGCCGCATCCATAACGACCCGACCTATAAAACTGTCCCACTAGTTAACCCCTTCAGTGAACACCGTAAAATTTTTTTAAAAAAAAACAGGCAAAAAACAACGCTTTATTATCATACCTCCGATCAAAAAGTGGAATAACACGCGATGACAAAGACGGATATAAATAACCATAGTACTGCTGAAAACGTCATCTTGTCCCGCAAAAAAAGAGCTACCATACGGCGTGATCAGCGAAAAAGTATAAAAGTTATAGTCCTCAGAATAAAGCGATGCAAAAATAATTATTTTTTCTATAAAATAGTTTTTATCGTATAAAAGCGCCAAAACATAAAAAAATATAAATGAGTTATCGCTGTAATCGTACTGACCCGAAGAATAAAACTGCTTTATCCATTTTACTAAACGCGGAACGGTATAAAGCCCCACCCCCCCAAAAAAAAGAAATTCATGAATAGGTGGTTTTTGGTCATTCTGCCTCACAAAAATCAGAATAAAAAGCGATCAAAAAATGTCAAATGCCTGAAAATGTTACGAATAAAAACATCAACTCGTCCCGCAAAAAACAAGACCTCACATAACTCTGTGGACCAAAATATGGAAAAAGCTCTCAAAATGTGGTAACGCAAAAAATATTTTTTGCAATAAAAAGCGCCTTTTAGTATGTGACGGCTGCCAATAATAAAAATCCGCCAGAAAACCCGCTATAAATTGTAAATTAAACCCCCCTTCATCACCCCCTTAGTTAGGGAAAAATTAAAAAAATGTATTTTTTCCATTTTCCCATTAGGGTTAGGGCTAAGGTTAGGGCTACAATTAGGGTTGGGGCTAAAATTAGGGTTAGAATTTGGGCTAAAGTTAGGGTTAGGGTTGGGGCTAAAGTTAGGGTTCGGGTTAGGATTACATTTACGGTTGGGAATAGGGTTGGGATTAGGGTTAGGGGTGTGTCAGGGTTAGGGGTGTGGTTAGGGTTACCGTTGAGATTAGGGTTAGGGGTGTGTTTGGATTAGGGTTTCAGTTATAATTGGGGGGTTTCCACTGTTTAGGCACATCAGGGGCTCTCCAAACGCGACATGGTGTTCGATCTCAATTCCAGCCAATTCTGCGTTGAAAAAGTAAAGCAGTGCTCCTTCCCTTCCGAGCCCTCCCATGCGCCCAAATGGTGGTTCCCCCCCAGATATTGGGTATCAGCATACTCAGGACAAATTGGACAACAACTTTTGGGGTTCAACTTCTCCTGTTACCCTTGGGAAAATACAAAACTGGGGGCTAAAAATAATTTTTGGAGGAAAAAAAATAATTTTTATTTTCATGGCTCTGCGTTATAAAGTGTAGTAAACACTTGGGGGTTCAAAGCTCTCACAACACATCTAGATGAGTTCCTTAGGGGGTCTACTTTCCAAAATGGTGTCACTTGTGGGGGCTTTCAATGTTTAGGCACATCAGTGGCTCTCCAAACGCAACATGGCGTCCCATCTCAATTTCAGTCAATTTTGCATTGAAAAATCAAATGGCGCTCCTTCTGTTCTGAGCTCTCCCTTGGGCCCAAACTGTGGTTTACCCCCACATATGGGGTATCAGTGTACTCAGGACAAATTGTGCAACAACTTTTGTGGTCCAATTTCCTCTCTTACCCTTGGGAAAATAAAAAAATTGGGGGCGAAAAGTTTTTTTGTGAGCAAATATGATTTTTTATTTTTACGGCTTTGCATTATAAACTTCTGTGAATCACTTAATGAGTCAAAGTGCTCACCACACATCTAGATAAGTTCCTTAGGGTGTTTACTTTCCAAAATGGTGTCACTTGTGGTGGGTTTCAATTTTTAGGCACATCAGGAGCTCTCCAAACCAAACATGGCGTCCCATCTCAATTCCAGTCAATTTTGCATTGAAAAGTCAAATGGCGCTCCTTCCCTTCCGAGCTCTGCCATGCGCACAAACAGTGGTTTAACCCCAGATATGGGGTATCGGTGTACTCAGGACAAATTGTACAACATCTTTTGGGGTCCATTTTCTCCTGTTACCCTTGATAAATTAAAACAAATTGGAGCTGAAGTAAATTTTTTGTGAAAAAAAGTTAAATGTTCAATTTTATTTAAACATTCCAAAAATTCCTGTGAAACACCTGAAGGGTTAATAAAGGATAGAGATAGAATGGTGTCACACTTGGTTATCTTCTATCATATCGACCCCTCAAAATGACTTCAAATGAGATGTGGTCTGTTATGACCTGGTGGTTAGGAGCACTGGCACGACCTGATAGTTAAACTCACACAGGACAAGCTCTGGGATGTGGGAGCTCTGCTGACCACAGGCCCTAATCCTATCACAACAACTAGAAATAGCCGTGGAGCGTTCCTGACTCTCCCTAGACGCCTCTTCACAGCCTAAGAGCTAGCTAGCCCTAGAGATAGAAAATAAAGCCTACCTTGCCTCAGAGAAATTCCCCAAAGGAAAAGGCAGCCCCCCACATATATTGACTGTGAGTAAAGATGAAAGTCACAAACGCAGAAATGAAACAGGTTTCAGCAAAGGGAGGCCAGACTTACTAAACAGACAGAGGATAGGAAAGGTATCTTTGCGGTCAGCACAAAAAACTACAAAAGACCACGCAGAGTGTGCAAAAAGACCTCCGCACCGACTAACGGTGCGGAGATGCCACTCTGCATCCCAGAACTTCCAGCTAGCAAGACAAAATCATGATAACCAGCTGGACAAGGAAACAATGAACAAATAATAACTATCAGGAACTTAGCTTCTGCTGGAGACAACAGGTCACCAGAAAGATCCAAGAGCGAACTGAACCAATGCAGGAACATTGACAGCTGGCATGGAGTAACGATCTGAGTGGAGTTAAATAGAGCAGCCAACCAAAGGATAAACCACGTCACCTGTGTAAGAAACCTCAGAAGCAGCAGCTTCACTCACAGCCACCAGAGGGATTCCATGGACAGAACTCGCCAAAGTACCATTCACGACCACAGGAGGGAGTTCGACAATAGAATTCACAACAGTGGTCCCTAAAAAAAATGGTGTTGTAAAAATGAGAAATTGCTGGTCAACTTTTAACCTTTATAACTCCCTAACAACAACAAAAATGTTGTTTCCAAAATTGTGCTGATGTAAAGTAGACATGTGGGAAATGTTACTTATTAAGTATTTTGTGTGACATATCTCTGTGATTTAATTGCATAAAAATTCAAAGTTGGAAAATTGCGAAATTCTTTAAAATTTTTGCCAAATTTCCATTATTTTCACAAATAAACGCAGGTAATATCAAATAAATTTTAACACTATCATGAAGTACAATATGTCACGAGAAAACAGTGTCAGAATTACCGGGATCCGTTGAAGCGTTCCAGAATTATAACCTCATAAAGGGACAGTGGTCAGAATTGTAAAAATTGGCCTGGTCATTAACGTGCAAACCACCCTTGGGGGTAAAGGGGTTAATAAAAATGCAAAAATTTCTATATTTCTGTTTTTTTTTTCAGTCAAGATGCGGTGCAGAGTGTACAATAATGAGAAAAATGAACTTTTTTTGAATTTACCAAATGGCTACAATGTAACAAAGAGTGAAAATGTTTTATGGAGTCTGAATACTTTCCGTACCAACTGTATAACAAACCACACAAATCTGTGTCTCTCGCCACTGAACTTACAACCAGGCATGGTCATGTGTGATAATGGCCATAACCTTGTAGCAGCTCTGAAGCTTAGCAAGCTTGCACACGTACTATGCCTGGCCCACATGCTAAATTTAGGCTACTTTCACACAGGCGTTTTTTATAATATGTCGCAATGCGTCGCTTAGGGGAAAAAACGCATCCTGCAAAGTTGTTTGCAGGATGCGTTTTTTGCCCCATAGAGTATTATTACCGACGCATTGCGACGTATTGACACACGTCGCAACCGTTGTGCGACGGTTGCGCCGTGCTGTGGTGGACCGCTGGGAGCAAAAAACGTTAAATGTAGCGTTTTTTGCTGCCGACGGACCGCTTTTTCCGACCGCGCATGCGCAGCCGGAACTCCGCCCCCACCTCCCCGCACCTCTCAATGGGGCAGCGGATGCACCGGAGAAATGCATCCGCTGCACCAGTTGTGCGGCTCATCAAACGCTAGCGTCGGAATCTCAGCCCGACGCACTGCGACGGGCCGAATCCGACGCTAGTGTGAAAGTAGCCTTAGTGGTTCAGCTCATCTTCCTCTGGAGTTCCACCAGCATGGCTTCCATCTTTCAGCAGGTACAACAGCACCAATTAATGCGGCATTGAGGACTGACACAGATCCTCAGCGTCTTTTATCCCCCAAACTCTGCATATTTAAAAACATTGTCAGCAGACGTTGCCGAGGGAGAAACAGTATTTTCTTGTGACGTACAGTACAGACCAAAAGTTTGGACACACATTCTCATTTAAAGATTTTTCTGTATTTTCATGACTATGAAAATTGTACATTCACACTGAAGGCATCAAAACTATGAATTAACACATGTGGAATTATATACTTAACAAAAAAGTGTGAAACAACTGAAATTATGTCTTATATTCTAGGTTCTTCAAAGTAGCCACCTTTTGCTTTGATGACTGCTTTGCACACTCTTGGCATTCTCTTGATGAGCTTCAAGAGGTAGTCACGGGAACGGTTTTCACTTCACAGGTGTGCCCTGTCAGGTTTAATAAGTGGGATTTCTTGCCTTATAAATGGGGTTGGGACCATCAGTTGTGTTGTGCAGAAGTCTGGTGGATATGCAGCACCCCAGAGTCCTGGTCGTTGCAGTAATGTCGTTCTTCCACCAGGGGGAGCGATGTTACGTCTGATGGCACCAAAGGAGCTCACCCTGCCAGGTATCACAGCCACACACACACTTCACACGCCAGCCACCAGGGGGAGCAAAAGGTTCTATCTATTAGGCCACTCCTCACACTTGGGTAAAACTGGGGGTTTGGTTAGGAAGTGAGGCAGTTCTGACTGGAGGGAGAAGGAGATAGTCAGTAGGAGAGGAGCAGACTGGGCTCGGCCCATGAAGGAAAGAAAGACACGGAGCTGCGCAGGTATGGACTGGGGCTGAAATTCAGTCCTGGCATTTGAAATCACACTGGCCCATGTTGTCCCCATCCCCAAGAGCCAGATGGGATATATTACTAATATTACCCTGGATGGAGGAAAGGAAGATATTCTACAAGACCAATATGTCTAATGATACCTCTGGGCTACTGGGGTAAGTGACAGACTCAGCGTCTTTGTGCTCCATCACAGCTCTTAACAGTATAGGTATCTTGAGAACACCGATTCTGTTAACAACGTGGCAGACAAGGCAGCCCATGACCAGACAGACCCTTCTGGCATTTGCCAGAATTGCCAGATGGCCAGTCCAGCCCTGGAGCTGCGCCTGCAACCTGTTATGTTTGCTAATGACAGGTGTTATGAAGGCAATCCAGAAACACAGTGTGCTTAGCGATCAGAGCGCACACAGTGATCTGACAAATACCCAAAAATACAAGAACGAGCTCTGAGACGTGGAAACTCTGTAGACTGCACACCTGATCCTATCCTAAACACAACTAAAAGCGGCTGTGGATTGCGCCTAACAACTACCTAGGCAACTCGGCACAGCCTAAGAAACTAGCTAGCCTGAAGATAGAAAAATAGGCCTGACTTGCCCCAGAGAAATTCCCCAAAGGAAAAGGCAGCCCCCCACATATAATGACTGTGAGTAAGATGAAAAGACAAAACGTAGGGATGAAATAGATTCAGCAAAGTGGGGCCCGATATTCTAGGACAGAGCGAGGACAGTAAAGCGAACTTTGCAGTCTACAAAAAACCCTAGAGCAAAACCACGCAAAGGGGGCAAAAAAAACCCACCGTGCCGAACTAACGGCACGGCGGTACACCCTTTGCGTCTCAGAGCTTCCAGCAAAACAAAAGACAAGCTGGACAGAAAAAAAGCAACAAAAAAAACAAAAAGCACTTAGCTATACAGAGCAGCAGGTCACAGGAACAATCAGGAGAAGCTCAGATCCAACACTGAAACATTGACAAGGAGCAAGGATAGCAGCATCAGGTGGAGTTAAGTAACGAAGCAGCTAACAAGCTCACCAGAACACCTGAGGGAGGAAGCTCAGAAGCTGCAGTACCACTTGTGACCACAGGAGTGAATTCAGCCACAGAATTCACAACAGTACCCCCCCCTTGAGGAGGGGTCACCGAACCCTCACCAGAGCCCCCAGGCCGACCAGGATGAGCCGCATGAAAGGCACGAACAAGATCGGGAGCATGAACATCAGAGGCAAAAACCCAGGAATTATCTTCCTGAGCATAACCCTTCCATTTGACCAGATACTGGAGTTTCCGTCTAGAAACACGAGAATCCAAAATCTTCTCCACAATATACTCCAATTCCCCCTCCACCAAAACCGGGGCAGGAGGCTCAACAGATGGAACCATAGGTGCCACATATCTCCGCAACAACGACCTATGGAATACATTATGTATGGAAAAGGAGTCTGGGAGGGTCAGACGAAAAGACACAGGATTGAGAATCTCAGAAATCCTATACGGACCAATAAAACGAGGTTTAAATTTAGGAGAGGAAACCTTCATAGGAATATGATGAGAAGATAACCAAACCAGATCCCCAACACGAAGTCGGGGACCCACACGGCGTCTGCGATTAGCGAAAAGTTGAGCCTTCTCCTGGGACAAGGTCAAATTGTCCACTACCTGAGTCCAGATCTGCTGCAACCTGTCCACCACAGAATCCACACCAGGACAGTCCGAAGACTCAACCTGTCCTGAAGAGAAACGAGGATGGAACCCAGAATTGCAAAAAAATGGAGAAACCAAGGTAGCCGAGCTGGCCCGATTATTAAGGGCGAACTCAGCCAACGGCAAAAAGGACACCCAATCATCCTGGTCTGCAGAAACAAAACATCTCAGATATGTTTCCAAGGTCTGATTGGTTCGTTCGGTCTGGCCATTAGTCTGAGGATGGAAAGCCGAGGAAAAGGATAGGTCAATGCCCATCCTACCACAAAAGGCTCGCCAAAACCTTGAAACAAACTGGGAACCTCTGTCAGAAACAATATTCTCAGGAATGCCATGCAACCGAACCACATGCTAAAAGAACAAAGGTACCAAATCAGAGGAGGAAGGCAATTTAGCCAAGGGCACCAGATGGACCATTTTAGAAAAGCGATCACAGACCACCCAAATGACTGACATCTTTTGAGAAACGGGAAGGTCAGAAATGAAATCCATCGAAATATGTGTCCAAGGCCTCTTTGGGACCGGCAAGGGCAAAAGCAACCCACTGGCACGAGAACAGCAGGGCTTAGCCCTAGCACAAATCCCACAGGACTGCACAAAAGTACGTACATCCCGTGACAGAGATGGCCACCAGAAGGATCTAGCCACTAACTCTCTGGTACCAAAGATTCCAGGATGACCAGCCAACACCGAACAATGAAGTTCAGAGATAAGTTTATTAGTCCACCTATCAGGGACGAACAGTTTCTCCGCTGGACAACGATCAGGTTTATGTTATGTTTGCTAATGACAGGTGTTATGAAGGCAATCCAGAAACACAGTGTGCTTAGCGATCAGAGCGCACACAGTGATCTGACAAATACCCAAAAATACAAGAACGAGCTCTGAGACGTGGAAACTCTGTAGACTGCACACCTGATCCTATCCTAAACACAACTAAAAGCGGCTGTGGATTGCGCCTAACAACTACCTAGGCAACTCGGCACAGCCTAAGAAACTAGCTAGCCTGAAGATAGAAAAATAGGCCTGACTTGCCCCAGAGAAATTCCCCAAAGGAAAAGGCAGCCCCCCACATATAATGACTGTGAGTAAGATGAAAAGACAAAACGTAGGGATGAAATAGATTCAGTAAAGTGGGGCCCGATATTCTAGGACAGAGCGAGGACAGTAAAGCGAACTTTGCAGTCTACAAAAAACCCTAGAGCAAAACCACGCAAAGGGGGCAAAAAAAAACCACTGTGCCGAACTAACGGCACGGCGGTACACCCTTTGCGTCTCAGAGCTTCCAGCAAAACAAAAGACAAGCTGGACAGAAAAAAAGCAACAAAAAAAACAAAAAGCACTTAGCTATACAGAGCAGCAGGTCACAGGAACAATCAGGAGAAGCTCAGATCCAACACTGAAACATTGACAAGGAGCAAGGATAGCAGCATCAGGTGGAGTTAAGTAACGAAGCAGCTAACGAGCTCACCAGAACACCTGAGGGAGGAAGCTCAGAAGCTGCAGTACCACTTGTGACCACAGGAGTGAATTCAGCCACAGAATTCACAACAGCAACCCATGCGGCAGACTCCTAAGAAAGGACAAGAAAGGAAGTGTGCCGTAGTGAGTGAGCACAGAAGTCATAGCAACAGGAGTAAAACACCAGTGGGAGACCAGCTAGAAGCAGGCTGCCTCCACTGAGCGCAGATCCGGTAACCGGAACACCGAGGGAGTAATAGACTTTACGCTTTACTTCAGAGACCGGCAGGACAGCCAATTCCAAGTTGGCTGCCCGACCTAAGAACCTAAGCAGACAAGGTGGCAACGCGGAGGAGGGGCGACGCTAGGGTCCCTATAAAATAGCCTCAGGCCACCACCGTCATACGGGTTGGTCCTATCCATCTGGGGGACCGAGAGAACAGTAACAAGAGTGAGGACTCTATGAGAGCTAATGCACGTAGGGACCTACTACGTTACTGTGCGCAAGGGGAAGGCTACTGATTTCCACCTCGATAAGGGGACTCTGGAATTGCCATCAGACCGGTCGGACTCTGCCTACCCTTTCATCCGGCACCCTGGACTGTGGATGCTGAAGCCTTCAGTAAAGGTAAAGAGACTGCACCCATTGTGTCCTCGTTATAGGGTCCCTATAAAATAGCCTCAGGCCACCACCGTCATACGGGTTGGTCCTATCCATCTGGGGGACCGAGAGAACAGTAACAAGAGTGAGGACTCTATGAGAGCTAATGCACGTAGGGACCTACTACGTTACTGTGCGCAAGGGGAAGGCTACTGATTTCCACCTCGATAAGGGGACTCTGGAATTGCCATCAGACCGGTCGGACTCTGCCTACCCTTTCATCCGGCACCCTGGACTGTGGATGCTGAAGCCTTCAGTAAAGGTAAAGAGACTGCACCCATTGTGTCCTCGTTATTCACCGCGCCTTGTACCACCCACCATCAACATCTACACTTCTGGGAAGCCCTGGGGATATACTTCACCTGTGGGAAGGTATACCATCTAGCTGCCATTCCATCACCGCAGCGGACCCCTAAGCAGCGTCGGTCACCCTGACCGAATACCACAGGTGGCGTCACGAACACTACCATCATCTACAAACTATTTGAACTCTATTTTAATTTGGGCGCCTCTCATAGGGCCACGGTCCGGGTAGGGCCACCGTGACCTCCCAGCTGAGGGAACTGAAGGTCCCGGTACCGAGTACCCCATTGCCCTTATGCAGGGGGGGGGGGGTAGGCACAGCCAGGGCCGCCATCAGGGCATGACAGCCGTGACTGGCGTATGGGGCCCGGTGAGCAGAGGGGGCCCGCATCGGGCCCCGTCTCATCTGGTCACCGGGCCCCCCCTGCAGGCGCTGCGGCAGCGGCACACTATTGACGTGCGGGCCCGCGCCCGCACGTCAATAGTTAACAGCCGCCAGCCAGTCTGAGGCTGGCGGCTGAATAGGGCCGCAGTGCGCACTCGCCGGCGTTGCCGGCGTCTGACGTCATTGTCAGCCGCCGGGCTCGGCGGCGAGTGCGTCTGTGTGGAGCCTGGAGAGGGAGCTTCACCCGGCGCTGGAGCTTGGCCAGGTAAGAAGTTGTGTTTTTTTTTTTCTTTTAGAGCTGCTGCGATCCGGGGGGCAGGATGATGGACACACAGGGGCAGAATGGTGGACACAGTGGGGCAGAATGCTGGACACACAGGGGCAGAAATGCCGGACACAGTGGGGCAGAAATGCTGGACACAGTGAGGCAGAATGGTGGACACAGTGGGGCAGAATGGTGGACACACAGGGGCAGAAATGCTGGACACAGTGGGGCAGAAATGCTGGACACAGTGGGGCAGAAATGCTGGACACAGTGGGGCAGAAATGCTGGACACAGTGGGGCAGAAATGCTGGACACAGTGGGGCAGAAATGCTGGACACAGTGGGGCAGAAATGCTGGACACAGTGGGGCAGAAATGCTGGACACAGTGGGGCAGAAATGCTGGACACAGTGGGGCAGAAATGCTGGACACAGTGGGGCAGAAAGGTGGACACAGGGGCAGAAATGCTGGACACAGTGGGGCAGAATGCTGGACACAGTGGGGCAGAAATGCTGGACACAGTGGGGCAGAAATGCTGGACACAGTGGGGCAGAAATGCTGGACACAGTGGGGCAGAAATGCTGGACACAGTGGGGCAGAAATGCTGGACACAGTGGGGCAGAAATGCTGGACACAGTGGGGCAGAAATGCTGGACATAGTGGGGCAGAAATGCTGGACACAGTGGGGCAGAAATGCTGGACACACAGTGGGGCAGAATGCTGGACACACAGTGGGGCAGAATGCTGGACACACAGTGGGGCAGAATGCTGGACACACAGTGGGGCAGAATGCTGGAGACAGGGGCAGAAATGCTGGACACAGTGACAGGGGCAGAATGCTGGACATTGGGGCAGAATGCGAGACACAGTGGGGCAGAATGCTGGACACAGTGGGGCAGAATGCGAGACACAGTGGGGCAGAATGCTGGACACAGTGGGGCAGAATGCTGGACACAGTGGGGCAGAATGCTGGACACACAGTGGGGCAGAATGTTGGACACAGTGGGGCAGAATGCTGGACACAGTGGGGCAGAATGCTGGACACAGTGGGGCAGAAATGCTGGACACAGTGACAGGGGCAGAATGCTGGACACAGTGACAGGTGCAGAATGCTGGACACAGGGGCAGACTGTGAGACCCAGGGGCAGAATGCGAGACACGGGGCAGAATGGAGATACGGGGCATGATTGGAGACACGGGGCAGGATGAAAGACATGGGGGCATAACTGGAGACAGATGGGGCAGGACTGGAGACAGATGGGGCAGAATGGAGACACAGGGGGCATGATTGGAGACAAGTGTCAGGATTGCAGACATGGGGGCATGGTTGGAGACATAGGGGGCAGAATGGAGACATGGGGCATGATTGGAGACACTGGGGGCAGAATTGGAGACAGATCGTGCAGGATCATGGGGCAGGATGGATATGATGGAGACAGATGGGGCAGGATGGAGAGATCACATGGGGCGATCATATGGGGCAGGATAAGGAGATCATATGGGGCAGAATGGATACTCATGAGGGCAGGATGGGAGAATATCTGGCTGACGCCAGGAATGAGACACACGGGGCCAGGCTGGGTGATATTATTAATACCATAGGGGCTAATTTAGGGATATTATTACTGCAGTGATGTATTTATTTTATTTTTTGAGTATACTGTTTTAAATGGGGGGCGGTCCTGTTACTGTATAGAGTGATACTATGTCGCCTTCTTCATGTGGTGTAATGTAGAAGTTGTGAAAAATTAAGTAATGTGTTCTGCAAGCGGAGCTCGAGATAACTGTGTTATTTCCTGCAGAGAGAAGTCCTGGCTGGATGAAATGATGGCGGTCTGTGCTGGATGAAAGATGAAGGACTTCACCTAGAGACGTCACTGGTGAGTCAGTGTGTTACCTATACACTGACACTATACACTGTATACAGAGCTCCTGTGTATAATTTCACTAGTGATCACTATATTATCTGTACACAGACACTGCATACTAAGTACAGATCTCCTGTGTATAATGGCACTTATGGTGATAGTATGGTGCTTTTTTAAAAATTACTGATCAGAATTGTAGTATTCAGTCACTATGTGGTGGTAATATGTGGTCTGGACATGGTGTTGTGGTATTTGTTCCTTGTATGTGATATTATTCGATCACTGTGGTGGTAATATGTGGTCTGGTCATGGTGTTGTGGTATTTGTTCCTTGTATGTGATATTATTCGATCACTGTGGTGGTAATATGTCATCTGGTCATGGTGTTGTGGTATTTGTTCCTTCTATGTGATATTATTGGGCGTTTTAAAAATTGAAAAATAAATAAAAATATACCTAAATTGTATTGCATATTTTAACAAATATTTAATAGGTTACAGCAGAGTAGGGCCCGGCCAAAAGTGTCTACCGTGTTATGGTGGCGGCTTAAAAAATCTTTTGGCCAAAACAAAAGCTGCCTGCTATATGTGTGATCTGGTGATGGGAACTGTTAATGTGTGGTGAGAAGTGGAGTTTTTCCAAGAGAGAGCGGTGGGACTGTGGACAGTTCGAGGGGTGGAGCCTGGAGGCGGGGCTGGGGTGGAGCCTGGGCGGAGTCTCAAGGGGGCCCCGAAAATTTTGCCAGTATGGGGCCCCGAAATTTCTAGTGGCAGCCCTGGGCACAGCAGATACACAGCTGATAGTCTTACTGAATAGACTGTTAGGGTTCCTTTCCACTTGCGAGAAACACGTCCGTGTCTCGCATGTGAAAACCAAGCTCTGGCGCCGTCACTTGGGAGCGGAGTGTGCAGCTCCATGTGTTGCTATGCGGCCACACGCTCCGCTCTGGAGTGTCAGCACAAGAGCTTGGTTTTCACATGCGAGACACGGACGTGTTTATCGCAAGCGGAAAGGAGCCCTTAGAATTTGTATTATGGCAAGAAAAAAGCAGCTAAGTAAAGAAAAACGAGTGGCCATCATTAGTTTAATTAGTTTTGATGCCTTCAGTGTGAATGTACAATTTTCAGTCATGAAAATACAGAAAATTCTTTAAATGAGAAGGTGCGTCCAAACTTTTGGTCTGTACTGTATAGCTGAACGGCTAAGGCTACCTTCACACTTCCGTCGGCCCGACGGACGTTGTGCTAAATTTAGCACAACGTGGGCAGCGGATGCAGTTTTACAAAGCATCCGCTGCCCATTGTGATGAGCGGGGAGGAGGGGGCGGAGTTTTGGCCGCGCAAGCGTGGTCGAAAATGGCGGACACGTCGCACAAAAAAAGTTACAATGAACGTTTTTTGTGCCGACGGCCTGCCAAAACACGACGCATCTGTCGCACGACGGATGCGACGTGTGGCCATATGTCGCAATGTGTCACTAATGCAAGTCTATGGAGAAAAAACACATCCTGCGGGCAACATTTGCAGGATGCGTCTTTTCTCCAAA
Organism: Ranitomeya imitator; assembly: GCF_032444005.1. Classification (NCBI taxonomy): domain Eukaryota; kingdom Metazoa; phylum Chordata; class Amphibia; order Anura; family Dendrobatidae; genus Ranitomeya; species Ranitomeya imitator. The sequence goes on along the minus strand of NC_091285.1, from coordinate 488,670,694 downwards.
ACGACGGAAGTGTGAAAGCAGCCTAACCTTCCCAGCCACCCACCATCTTTTCCTCCCCTTGTATGTGCAGGGAAAACTTGGTGACAAAACTTTTCCCGCCAAATATCCCTTTCAGGACATGAATAACAAATGCATGGTAATGCCATGTATTCCCTCCTGAAGGTCAGCGTCTGGCATTCTGCACTTTATTTCTGATAGCAAAACTTGAGACAGAACCTTCCCATAGAGGGGAAAAATGACAGATTGTGACTAAAATGTCTCATTAGTTCCAGGTAACATAACTGCACGGCATTGTCATGCTGCAATTGTCATGTGTGCCCCCTGGCTTCTTCTCAGGTGAAGTCACACAAGCTCCACAGTCCTCACCTCATACTAGACATGCAGGCAAGTAATGGCTCTGCACAGAGGGTGTGTCTATGAGGGTGAGAGTCCCTGTGACATGTCCGTGACTGGCTGTCAGCCCTGTGCTTTGCCTGCTTCCCCCTGTATGTCAGCAGCACATGCACCGCCATCAGTCACATATGTAATGCCTGTTTACTCTGTGGGCAGGCTCCGGGCTGTATTGATACAGTGGGCGGGGAGGACACGGCAGTGCTTACAGCTGTGCAGCTCATTGCCGGCACTGACAGTGGAGCAGGCGCTCCAGAGAGAGGACGGGAGGGAACAGGGCTGACTGATGAGAGCTCTCACTGACCCAGGGACATGGTGCTGCTCTGTGTGAAAGGTAACATGGCTGTACTGCAGAGGATGACTGAACTTCTGTGGAAGGGGCAGACTATGACTGAGAAACCAGGTCTGCTTGGCTAATGCATTATGGTGAGAGCAGTCTCCACACATAGACACCCAGATGAGGCAGAAGGTTCCTGGTGGCCCCTACCCTCTCATGCCACTTTCATATGGTAGAAGGTGATTAGTATTGTGCATTAACATTTGTAAGCAAGACGTTAGTTTCCTTTCTTATGCCACCTCATGGCTGGCACACTGTCGTCTGTATAGTTACATGTTCTCTCAGGTTGCGGTATTCTCAATTTTGGAGTTATACCTTATCCATGGGTAGGGTTAACGTCCCGATCGCTGGGGTCCAAGCGGCTGTCTCTGGGGTCCAAGCAGCTATCTCTGGGGTCCAACCGACTGTCTTTGGGGTCCAACCGGCTGTCTCTGGGGTCCAACCGGCTGTCTCTGGGGTCCAACCGGCTGTCTCTGGGGTCCAACCGGCTATCTCTGGGGTCCAACCGGCTGTCTCTGGGGTCCAACCGGCTGTCTTTATGGTCCAACCGTCTGTCTCTGGGGACGATTGGCTATCTCTGGGGTCTAACTGGCTGTCTCTGGGGTCCAACCGGCTGTCTCTGGGGTCCAACCGGCTGTCTCTGGGGTCCAACCGGCTATCTCTGGGGTCCAACCAGCTGTCTCTGGGGTCCAACCGGCTGTCTTTATGGTCCAACCGTCTGTCTCTGGGGACGATTGGCTATCTCTGGGGTCTAACTGGCTGTCTCTGGGGTCCAACCGGCTGTCTCTGGGGTCCAACCGGCTGTCTCTGGGGTCCAACCGGCTGTCTCTGGGGTCCAACCGGCTGTCTCTGGGGTCCAACCGGCTATCTCTGGGGTCCAACCGGCTGTCTCTGGGGTCCAACCGGCTGTCTTTATGGTCCAACCGTCTGTCTCTGGGGACGATTGGCTATCTCTGGGGTCTAACCGGCTGTCTCTGGGGTCCAACCGGCTGTCTCTGGGGTCCAACCGGCTATCTCTGGGGTCCAACCAGCTGTCTCTGGGGTCCAACCGGCTGTCTTTATGGTCCAACCGTCTGTCTCTGGGGACGATTGGCTATCTCTGGGGTCCAACCGGCTGTCTCTGGGGTCCAACCGGCTGTCTCTGGGGTCCAACCGGCTATCTCTGGGGTCCAACCAGCTGTCTCTGGGGTCCAACCGGCTGTCTTTATGGTCCAACCGTCTGTCTCTGGGGACGATTGGCTATCTCTGGGGTCTAACCGGCTGTCTCTGGGGTCCAACCGGCTGTCTCTGGGGTCCAACCGGCTATCTCTGGGGTCCAACCAGCTGTCTCTGGGGTCCAACCGGCTGTCTTTATGGTCCAACCGTCTGTCTCTGGGGACGATTGGCTATCTCTGGGGTCTAACTGGCTGTCTCTGGGGTCCAACCGGCTGTCTCTGGGGTCCAACCGGCTGTCTCTGGGGTCCAACCGGCTATCTCTGGGGTCCAACCGGCTATCTCTGGGGTCCAACCAGCTGTCTCTGGGGTCCAACCGGCTGTCTTTATGGTCCAACCGTCTGTCTCTGGGGACGATTGGCTATCTCTGGGGTCTAACTGGCTGTCTCTGGGGTCCAACCGGCTGTCTCTGGGGTCCAACCGGCTGTCTTTATGGTCCAACCATCTGTCTCTGGGGACGATTGGCTATCTCTGGGGTCTAACTGGCTGTCTCTGGGGTCCAACCGGCTGTCTCTGGGGTCCAACCGGCTGTCTTTATGGTCCAACCGTCTGCCTCTGGGGACGATTGGCTGTCTCTGGGGTCTAACTGGCTGTCTCTGGGGTCCAACCGGCTGTCTCTGGGGTCCAACTGGCTGTCTTTATGGTCCAACCATCTGTCTCTGGGGACGATTGGCTATCTCTGGGGTCTAACTGGCTATCTCTGGGGTCCAACCGGCTATCTCTGGGGTCTAACTGGCTATCTCTGGGGTCTAACTGGCTATCTCTGGCAGTTGGACCCCAGTGATCAGGAAATGATAACTTCCAAACTTGAGAATTCCTCTTTAATTTTGAATTTAAAAGCATGGTCTTATTGTGTCCTATCACCTGTCCTTACCCTATGGATATGTTCAGTGTATTTACCAGAATTAGTTCCTGACATATGTGACAAGACTGGTATTTCGTAATATTTATTTGCACACCAGTCGTGATTAATAAGATGCATCAGATTCATTCTCTGCCGTGCATGGAGAAATGGATGACATGATTACATCTCTACTATGATTATTTCACTACCACTTCTGTGATATAAGTTATTGATATGTCAGGCAGCACAAGGGAATGACCCTTTCTGCAAAATGTTGATGGAGCTGTCATAAAAACAATGTCACAAAATTTTCTTGCTAACAAAAATATGCAGCTTTACTACATTAGATTTCTGGCAAACAGGGCTCACCATAATTTTCAATCTAATATATAAAGCTGAATGTGTGTGTATGTGTGTATGTCCGGGATTGGCATCTGCACTGTCGCAGCTACAGCCACAAAATTTTGCACAGTCACACGTCTGGACCCCAAGAGCATCATAGGCTATGTTGTGAGGCGAAATTTTTAACTCCGCGCGTTCTAATTCACCAAACAATTTTGCCCCTATCTACATAATGGGGAAAAAGTGAAAGGAAAAGTGTTGGAGGCAAATTAACAGCTGCCAGATGTGAACAAGGGGGACTTAAAGAGTGAAAGCGATGGCGCCAAAGAGTATATACTGTACAGTTGCTAAGGTGTGGCCCCGACATGGGATACTCACCACACACTGGGATATGAACACACAAACAAAATGCGCCACACACTACCACGTGCTTGAACACATATACCACCCTCAGCACACATTTCACCACACATACACCAACCTCGCCACAAAAGTCGAAACACAAACGTCGCCGCTCAAAACTCGCCACGCGCAAAACTCGCCACATGCAAAACTAGGCTCACGCAAAATTCGCCACATGTACAAAACTCACCTCATGAAAAACTCGCTACACGCAAAACTTGCACATGCAGAAAAATTGCCACATGCACAAAGTTGCATCACACAAAACTTGCACATACTCAAAACGCACCACACATAAAACTCGCCACGCGCAAAACTCGCCATGCGCAAAACTTGCTTCACACAACTTGCTACACTAACCTGTCGACACACAAAACTCATCTCACAAAAGTTGCTACGTGCATGTCGCCACATGCAACTCAACACACAACTTGACACATGAAACTCGCCCTAAAACACACACAAGTCTGGTGTTATCCTTCAAAAATAAAAATCTGATTAATAAGCAGACAAACTACAAGAGCTACAAATGTACCATATAGGAAATACGGCAGCTGTCAGTCACAAGGCCTGTCTATTATGTGTATGTGTGAGCTAATATATACTGCCAGGGTGGAGGGCTTCCTGTTGGCTGGGGATTTATCAGGCTGCCAATTTAGCTTACAAATACTGAGGTAAAAATACTGAGCAAATAACGTGTGAACGAGGTCTAACACAGGAGGAGATGACACACTGACATATACTATATACAGGAGAGATGATGACACACAGGTATATGCTATATACAGGAAGAGATGACACACAGGTATATACTATATACAGGAGGAGATGACACACAGGTATATACTATATACAGGAGGAGATGACACATACTGTATACAGGGGAGATGACACACAGGTATATACTATGTACAGGAGAAGATGACATACAGTTATATACTATACACAGGAGGAGATGACACATATATACTATATACAGGGGAGATGATACACAGGTATATACAGGAGGAGATGACACACTGGTATATACTATACACAGGGGAGATGACACACAGGTATATACTATATACAGGAGGAGATGACATACAGGTACATACTATATACAGGAGGAGATGACATACAGGTACATACTATATACAGGAGGAGATGACATACAGGTACATACTATATACAGGAGGAGATGGCATACAGGTACATACTATATACAGGAGGAGATGACACAAATATATACTATATACAGGAGCAGATGACACACAGGTATATACTATATACTGGAAAGGTAACTAAGTTATAAAGAGAAAAAAGATTGACCGGCACTAGGGTTCATTGAGCCGCAATAGGAAGTCTGCATAAGTGATCTATTTCAGCAGGACGAGTGAGGTCTCCTTAATAAGAGTTGTGGGTGGTGCTGTGCGTACATCAGTATAAGTCCGTGACCATAGAATAAGAAGAAAAAAGACGCAGCACTCACCCGTAAACTTCTTCAACATGTGTCCTTTATTCCGCGATACAAGCCATACGGAGTGTTAGACGGCATTCGCAGGGATCTGTGAGGGAGCGGGAGTGAGAAGAGACCGGACTACGGCCGTTTCGCGCTACGGCGCTTGATCTACTAGATCATGAGTAAGACTTCATAGTTGAAACGCGTTGATCCTTCTCACTGGTGTGCCAGGTGTTTGCTATGTAAAGATTTTTCTTGTTGAAGAACTTTTTATCGCTTTAGTTGTCTAATAAAGCCTCCAGCTGGATCATTTCTCTTTTTGTCTTGAGATGACACATAGGTATATACAATATGCAGGAGGAGATGACATACAGCAGGTATATACTATTTACAGGGGAGATGACATACAGGTATATACTATATACAGGAGATGACATACAGGTGTATACTATATATAAGGGAGATGACAAACATGTATATAATGAGGGGAAAATGAGAGGTGTGAGGTGAAAATGAGGGGTGTGAGGTAAAAATGAAAAGGTGTGAGAGCAAAATGAGAGGAATGAGGGAAAATAGTGGAGTGATCGGAAAATGACAGATGTGATGTCGAATTTACAAGTGTTAGGGGTAATGAGAGGAGTGAGGGGGAAAATGAGAGGTGTAAGGGAGAAAATGAGAGATGTGAGGGAGAAAATGAGAGATGTGATTGGGAAAATGAGAGGCGTGATGGGAAAATAAGAGAAGTGAGGTGCTATAACTAACCACAGATATTTACGATGCCCAGGCAACGCCGGGCTCTTCAGCTAGTTCTGTATAAATCTAGCTTTACCTGGTTACCAGGATCAGCAGTGCTATCACAGTGCTTGCCATCATTTTGGAATCTGAAGAAGCATACTCTAATTGACAGCTCTATTGCTATTTCTAATTACTGATGATCACGGTTGTCCTACAAATATTAATGCATGTGATCAGTTTAAACATTATTTACGTGCAAACTGAGCTAAAAAAAAAAGTCGCAAATGATGGTGCATGCCATATTTCTCGCAAGAATTTTAGACTTTTCTCAGCACCCAGTTTTTGAAGGGAGCCAGTCACCTACAAAAATGTTGCTTACCTTCAGACACATTATTTTCAGTAAATAGTTTTTAATTTATGTCGGGCTAATATACTGGAAGCATAGCTACAGGGAGAATATGAAGTTATATTCTTCCTGCAGCCACTTCCAGTCATCAGAGTGGTGCTGGGGCTGTAAGGCTATGTGCGCACATTGAGTATTTGCTTGCAGAAATTTCTGCAAGGTTTCTGCATGTCTTGGCAGGAAAAACGGGCATTTTTGCTGTGTTTTGTATGCATTTTTGCACATCAATTAATGCTTTTTTTAACTAAAGATATTTTTAACCCCTTAGCGACCGCCGATACGCCTTTTAACGGCGGCCGCTAAGGGTATTTAAACCACAGCGCCGTTAATTAACGGCGCTGTGGAAAAAGTAAATAGCGCCCCCCAGAGTCGGATTTTCTCCGGGGTCTCGGCTGCCGGGGGTAGCCGAGACCCCAGAGAACATGATTTGGTTTTTTTTTTACCGACCTGGCATTTGCGATCGCTGGTAATTAACCGTTTACTGGCGATCGCAAAAAAAAAAACCCGCGATCTCTTTTTAACCCCTTCATGACCCAGCCTATTTTGACCTTAAAGACCAGTGTCCCTTTATGAGGTAATAACTCAGGAACGCTTCAATGGATCCTAGTGGTTTTGAAATTGTTTTTTCGTGACATATTGGGCTTCATGTTAGTGGTAAATTTAGGTCAATAAATTCTGTGTTTTTTTGTGATAAAAACGGAAATTTGGTGAAAATTTTGACCAGAGAGTTATGTAACACAAAATAGTTAATAAATAATATTTCCCACACGTCTACTTTACATCAGCACAATTTTGGAAACAAATTTTTTTTTTTTGCTAGGAAGTTATAAGGGTTAAAATTTGACTAGCGATTTCTCATTTTTACAACGAAATTTACAAAACCATTTTTTTTAGGGACCACCTCACATTTGAAGTCAGTTTGAGGGGTCTATATGGCTGAAAATACCAAAAAGTGACACCATTCTAAAAACTGCACCCCTCAAGGTGCACAAAACCACATTCAAGAAGTTTATTAACCCTTCAGGTGCTTCACAGCACCAGAAGCAACATGGAAGGAAAAAATGAACATTTAACTTTTTAGTCACAAAAATGATCTTTCAGCAACAATTTTTTTATTTTCCCAATGGTAAAAGGAGAAACTGTCCAATTTGTCCTGAGTACGCTGATACCTCATATGTGGGGGTAAACCACTGTTTGGGCGCACGGCAGGGCTTGGAAGGGAAGGAGCGCCCATTTGACTTTTTGAATGAAAAATTGGCTGCACTCTTTAGCGGACACCATGTCACATTTGGAGAGCCCCCGTGTGCCTAAAAATTGGAGCTCCCCCACAAGTGACCCCATTTTGGAAACTAGACACCCCAAGGAACTTATCTAGATGCATAGTGAGCACTTTTAAACCCCCAGGTGCTTCACAAATTGATCTGTAAAAATGAAAAAGTACTTTTTTTTCACAAAAAAATTCTTTTAGCCTCAATTTTTTTATTTTCACATGGGCAATAGGATAAAATGGATCCTAAAATTTGTTGGGCAATTTCTCCCGAGTACGCCGATACCTCATATGTGGGGGTAAACCACTGTTTGGGCACACGGCAGGGCTCGGAAGGGAAGGCACGCCTTTTGACTTTTTGAATGGAAAATTAGCTCCAATTGTTAGCGGACACCATGTCGCGTTTGGAGAGCCCCTGTGTGCCTATGCATTGGAGCTCCCCTACAAGTGACCCCATTTTGGAAACTAGACCCCCCAAGGAACTTATCTAGATACATACTGAGCACTTTAAACCCCCAGGTGCTTCACAGAAGTTTATAAACGCAGAGCCATGAAAATAAAACATAATCAGCGACGGGCACAGCAACAATGATGTCATAAAGGACGTAGAAATCCCACGTTTCTGATTCAGCGACGGGCACAGTATCGACGTAGATGTCATAATGGTTGCCATTGCGACAATGATGTCATAAAGGTTGCCTCGACCAATCAGCGACGGGCACAGTCTGCCGCGAATTCTGGAATCATCATTGTCCATATACTACGGGGACATGCATATTCTAGAATACCCGATGCGATAGAATCAGGCCACAATCTAGTTGGACCATAAATGTTGTTGTCCAGGTTGTCCTGAGTACGCAGATACCCCATATGTCGGGGTAAACTACTGTTTGGGCGCACGGCAGGGATCGGAAGGGAAGGCACGCCATTTTGCTTTTTAAATGGAAAATTAGCTCCAATCATTAGCGGACACCATGTCGCGTTTGGAGAGCCCCTGTGTGCCTAAACATTGGAGATCCCCCACAGATGACCCCATTTTGGAAACTAGACCCCCAAAGGAACTAATCTAGATGTGTGGTGAGCACTTTGAACCCTCAAGTGCTTCACAGAAGTTTATAACGCAGAGCCATGTAAATAAGAAAAACATTTCTTTTCTCAAAAATGATCTTTTAGCCCGCAATTTTTTATTTTCCCAAGGGTAACAGGAGAAATTTGACCCCAGTATTTGTTGTCCAGTTTCTCCTGAGTATGGTGATACCCCATATGTGGGGGTAAACTACTGTTTGGGCACATGCTGGGGCTCGGAAGTGAAGTAGTGACGTTTTGAAATGCAGACTTTGATGGAATGCTCTACGGGCGTCACGTTGCGTTTGCAGAGCCCCTGATGTGGCTAAACAGTAGAAACCCCCCACAAGTAACCCCATTTTGGAAACTACACCCAGAAAGGAACTTATCTAGATATGTGTTGAGCACTTTCAACCCCCAAGTGCTTCACAGAAGTTTATAACGCAGAGCCGTGAAAATAATAAATACGTTTTCTTTCCTCAAAAATAATTTTTAGCCCAGAATTTTTTATTTTCCCAAGGGTTACAGGAGAAATTGGACCCCAAAAGTTGTTGTCCAGTTTCTCCTGAGTACGCTGATACCCCATGTGTGGGGGTAAACCACTGTTTGGGCACACGTCGGGGCTCAGAAGGGAAGTAGTGACTTTTGAAGTGCAGACTTTGATGGAATGGTCTGCGGGCGTCACGTTGTGTTTGCAGAGCCCCTGGTGTGCCTAAACAGTAGAAACCCCCCACAAGTGACCCCATTTTGTAAACTAGACCCCCCAAGGAACTTATCTAGATATGTGGTGAGCACTTTTAACCCCAAGTGCTTCACAGACGTTTACAACGCAGAGCCGTGAAAATAAAAAATCATTTTTCTTTCCTCAAAAATGATGTTTTAGCAAGCAATTTTTTATTTTCACAAGGGTAACAGGAAAAATTGGACCCCAGTAATTGTTGCGCAGTTTGTCCTGAGTATGCTGGTACCCCATATGTGGGGGTAAAACACTGTTTGGGCACACGTCGAGGCTCGGAAGGGAGGGAGCACTATTTGACTTTTTGAATACAAGATTGGCTGGAATCAATGGTGGCGCCATGCTGCGTTTGGAGACCCCCTGATGTGCCTAAACAGTGGAAACCCCTCAATTCTACCTCCAACACTAACCCCAACACACCCCTAACCCTAATCCCAACTGTAGCCATAACCCTAATTACAACCCTAACCCCAACACACCCCTAACCACAACCCTAACCTCAACAAACCCCTAACCACAACCCTAATTCCAACCCTAACCCTAAGGCTATGTGCCCACATTGCAGTTTGGTGTGAGATTTTTCAGCACCATTTTTGAAAAATCCGCGGGTAAAAGGCACTGTGTTTTACCTGCGGATTTACCGCGGATTTCCAGTGTATTTTGTGCGGATTTCACCTGCGGATTCCTATTGAGGAACAGGTGTAAAACGCTGCGGAATCCGCACAAAGAATTGACATGCTGCGGAAAATACAACGCAGCGTTTCCGCGCGGTATTTTCCGCACCATGGGCACAACGGATTTGGTTTTCCATATGTTTACATGGTTCTGTAAACCTGATGGAACACTGCAGCGAATACGCAGCGGCCAATCGGCTGCGGATCCACAGCCAAATCCGCACCGTGTGCACATAGCCTAATTCTAAAGGTATGTGCACACGCTGCGGAAGACGCTGCGGATCCGCAGCAGTTTCCCATGAGTTTACATTTCAATGTAAACCTATGGGAAACACAAATCGCTGTGCACGGAAACGCAGCGGTTTACATCAGCATGTCACTTTCTGCGGATTCCGCAGCGGTTTTACATCTGCTCCAATAGAAAATCGCAGTTGTAAAACCGCAGCGAAATGCGCAGAAAAACCGTGGTAAATCCGCGATAAATCCACAGTGGAGGGGTTCAAGAGAGGCCTGGATGTCTTCCTGGAGCAGAACAATATTGTATCATACAATTATTAGGTTCTGTAGAAGGACGTAGATCTGGGTATTTATTATAATGGAATATAGGCTGAACTGGATGGACAAATGTCTTTTTTCGGCCTTACTAACTATGTTACTATGTTACTATGTTTAGCACTGCGGATTTATCAAATCCGCTGCGGAAAAATCCGCAGAGGACCAGAATACGTGTGCACATACCGTACCCTAACCCTAACCCTAACCCTAGTTCTAACTCCAACCTTAGTGGGGGAAAAATAAAAAAAAATTCTTTATTTTATTATTGTCCCTACCTATGGGGGTGACAAAGGGGGGGGGTCATTTACTGTTTTTTTTATTTTGATCACTGTGATAGGTTTTATCACAGTGATCAAAATTCACTTTGGAACGAATCTGCCGGCCGGCAAATTCGGCGGGCGCACTGCGCATGCGCCCACCACTTTGGAAGATGGCGGCGCCCAGGAAAGAAGATGGACGGACCCCGGCAGGCTAGGTAAGTATAAGGGAAGGAGATCAGGGCAGCGGGGGGCATCGGAGCACGGGGGGGTGGATCGTAACACGGGGGGGTGGAACGGTGTGCGGGCAGGTGGATCGGTGTGCGGGGGGGGTGGATCGGAGTGCAGGGGGGGTGGATTGGAGCACGGGGGGTGGGATTGGAGCACGGGGGAGTGGACAGGAGGACGGGGGAGCGGAGCACAGGACGGAGGAGAGCGGACCACAGATTGGAAGGCTGGGGGGGGCGATCGATGGGGTGGGGTGGGGGCACATCAGTGTTTCCAGCCATGGCCGATGATATTGCAGCATCGGCCATGGCTGGATTGTAATATTTCACCAGTTTTTTAGGTGAAATATTACAAATCGCTCTGATTGGCAGTTTCACTTTCAACAGCCAATCAGAGCGATCGTAGCCACGGGGGGTGAAGCCACCCCCCCTGGGCTAAAGTACAACTCCTCCTGTTCCTGCAGGCCGGGTGAAATTACAGTTAACCCTTTCACCCGGCCTGCAGGAGCCCAATCCGGCCATGACGCATATGCTGCGTCACAGGTCGGAATGGCACAGGTTTTCATGACGCATACGGTGCGTCAAAGGTCGGGAAGGGGTTAATTTCTCTGTCCTCCGATGTGATCACACATCAGAGGACAGAGAAAAGGGGTCCCAGATAGCCCCCAAATACTCACCCATCTCCCCCAGTGCTCCTCGTGGCTCCCGGTGGGCGCCGCCATCTTCAAAATGAGAATCTTTGGGGTCTCGGCTGCTGGGGGTAGCCGAGACCCCAAAGAACATGATCGGAGTCGGTTTTACCGACCCCTGTTTTGCGATCGCCGGTAATTAACTTTTTACCGGCGACCGCAAAAAAAAAAAAAAAACAAGTGTAATTCTCTGTCCTCTAATGTGATCGCACATCAGGGGACAGAGAAATAGGGGGATTTTGGGACCCTATTATACTTACCGGTGTCCCTGGATCCTCCTGCTGCTCTTCCTGGCTGCCGGGGAAAAGAAAATGGCGGGCGCATGCGCAGTGCGCCCGCCATCTATCGCCATCTGCCGGCCGACAGGAGAAGAGAAGTTGGGGCTAAAATTAGGGTTAGGGCTAGGGTTAGGGCTAGGGTTAGAGCTAGGGTTAGGGCTAGGGTTAGGGCTAGAGTTAGGGCTAGAGTTAGGGTTAGGGCTAAATTTAGGGTTAGGGTTGGGGCTAAATTCAGGGTTAGGGTTCTTTCACACTTACGTCGGTACGGGGCCGTCGCAATGCGTCGGCCCGACATACCGACGCCCGTTGTGAAAATTGTGCACAACGTGGGCAGCGGATGTAGTTTTTCAACGCATCCACTGCCCAATCTAGTTCCTGGGGAGGAAGGGGCGGAGTTATGGCCACGCATGCGTGGTCAGAAATGGCGGACGCGACAAACAAAAAAACGTTACATTGAACGTTTTTTGTGCCGACGGTCCGCCAAAACACAATTGATCCAGTGCACGACAGACGCGACGTGTGGCCATCCGTCACGATCCGTCGGCAATACAAGTCTATGGGCAAAAAAACGCATCCTGCGGGCACATTTGGAGGATCCGTTTTTTGTCCAAAACGACGGATTGCGACGGATGCGAAACGACGCAAGTGTGAAAGTAGCCTTAGGGCTAGGGTTAGGGTTGGGGCTAAAGTTAGGGTTAGATTTGGGGTTAGGGTTTGGATTAGAGTTGGTATTAGGGTTAGGGTTGGCATTAGGGTTAAGGTTAGGGTTGTGATTAGGGGTGTATTGGGATTAGGGTTAGGTTTGAGGTTAGGGTTGAGATTAGGATTAGGGGTGTGTTGGATTTAGGGTTTTGATTAGGGTTATGGTTAGGGTTGACATTAGGGTTGTTTTGGGGTAAGGGTTGTGATTATCGTTAGGGTTAGTGATTAGGATTATGGATCGGGTTGGGATTAGGGTTAGGGGTGTGTTGGGGTTAGGGTTGGAGCTAGAATTGGGGGGTTTCCACTGTTTAGGTACATCAGGGGGTCTCCAAACACGACAGCCAATTTTGCGCTCAAAAAGTCAAATGGTGCTCCCTCCCTTCTGAGCTCTGCCGTGCTCCCAAACAGTGGGTTACCCTCACATATGGGGCATCAGCATACTCGGGATAAATTGGACAACAACTTTTGGGGTCCCTTACTCTTAACTAATGGATAAAAATGAGCTAAAAAGTACCCACAGAAGGAATAGAATGAGCACTTACTTCGTGGCTGAAGTGCCGATGCTGTATCTGTGAAGACTTAGTGGAGCGCTGAAGAGGTGAAAACAGCCGCTCCTCCGTGAGTCCGAGATGAGGGGTCCGGACGGCGGCGTGAAGCGGCAGGCCCGAGGGAAGCGTCCTCCCTATTGGCGCCTAGCTGCCACGCGCGCCGGAAAAGTAAACAAGCGGCGTCCTGGCGAGGGGCGCCGCTACACTGCAGCGAGAAATAGGAGGGCGTGGTCTGGGTGACGTCACCCGGAGCTACGAAAGAATGAGCAGGAGACGGATGCCGAGCAGGGCCTCTATTGCCTACGCGCTTCGAAGGTCACCGGACCTTCTTCGTCAGGGCCCCCCTATTCCTCGCTGCAGTGTAGCGGCGCCCCTGGCCAGGACGCCGCTTGTTTACTTTTCCGGCGTGCGTGGCAGCTAGGCGCCAATAGGGAGGACGCTCCCCTCGGGCCTGCCGCTTCACGCCGCCGTCCGGACCCCTCATCTCGGACTCACGGAGGAGCGGCTGTTTTCACCTCTTCAGCGCTCCACTAAGTCTTCACAGATACAGCATCGGCACTTCAGCAAAGAAGTAAGTGCTCATTCTATTCCTTCTGTGGGTACTTTTTAGCTCATTTTTATCCATTACTTAAGAGTAAGGTAGCGCGGTGACCTAATTTCCATTTTATCATTCCTTTTTATATATATGACAGGCTTGGCGCAGTAGCCGTCTAGGCACCAGCAGCTTCCTTGTTGTGAATTCTGTGGCAGAGCTCCCTCCTGTGGTCACAAGTGGTACTTCGGCTGGTTCTCTCTGTGAGCTTCCGTTGGTGGAGGAAAGTGGTACTGCGGCTTCTGAGTTTCCTTCCTCAGGTGATGTGGTGAAGTCGTTAGGTGCTGCTCTATTTAACTCCACCTAGTGCTTTGATCCTGGCCTCCAGTCAATGTTCTAGTATTGGACCTGTTTCCTCCTGGATCGTTCCTGTGGCCTGCTGCTCTGCATAGCTAAGTTCCTCTTTGCTATTTGTTTGCTGTTTTTTTTTCTGTCCAGCTTGTCAATTTGTTTTTTTCTGCTTGCTGGAAGCTCTGGGACGCAGAGGGTGTACCTCCGTGCCGTTAGTTCGGTATGGAGGGTCTTTTTGCCCCTTTGCGTGGTTCTTGTAGGGTTTTGTGTTGACCGCAAAGTTACCTTTCCTATCCTCGCTCTGTTCAGAAAGTTGGGCCTCACTTTGCTTAATCTATTTCATCTCTACGTTTGTCTTTTCATCTTAACTCACAGTCATTATATGTGGGGGCTGCCTTTTCCTTTTGGGTATTTCTCTGAGGCAAGGTAGGCTTATTTTCTATCTTCAGGCTAACTAGTTTCTCAGGCCGTGCCGAGTTGCGTAGGGAGCGTTAGGCGCTATCCACGGCTGCCTTTAGTGTGGTGGGAGAGGATTAGGGATTGCGGTCAACAGAGTTCCCACGTCTCAGAGCTCGTTCTTGTTTTTTGGGTTATTGCCAGGTCACTGTATGTGCGCTGACCTCTATGTCCATTGTGGTACTGAATTACCTTTCATAACAGTACTGGAGGCCTAAAGTACTAATGATTCCCAATAGAGGGAAAAAAGAAGTTCTGAGACCATTTTTTTTTCTTTGCACTGTGTTTTGCCTTTTTTTTCCCCTAGACATTTGGGTGGTTCAGGACACAGGTGTAGCAATGGACATTAAAGGTCTGTCTTCATGTGTGGATCAACTCACGGCAAGAGTACAAAGTATTCAAGACTTTGTGGTTCAGAATTCTATGTTAGAACCGAGAATTCCTATTCCTGATTTGTTTTTTGGAGATAGAACTAAATTTCTGAGTTTCAAAAATAATTGTAAACTATTTCTGGCTTTGAAACCTCGCTCCTCTGGTGACCCAGTTCAACAATTTAGGATCGTTATTTCTTTTTTGCGTGGCGACCCTCAGGACTGGGCATTTTCTCTTGCGTCAGGAGATCCTGCATTAAGTAATATCGATGCATTTTTCCTGGCGCTCGGATTGCTGTACGATGAGCCTAATTCTGTGGATCAGGCAGAGAAGAATTTGCTGGCTCTGTGTCAGGGTCAGGATAAAATAGAGGTATATTGTCAGAAATTTAGAAAGTGGTCCGTACTCACTCAGTGGAATGAAGGTGCGCTCGCAGCTATTTTCAGAAAAGGTCTCTCTGAAGCCCTTAAGGATGTCATGGTGGGATTTCCTATGCCTGCTGGTCTGAATGAGTCTATGTCTTTGGCCATTCAGATCGGTCGACGCTTGCGCGAGCGTAAATCTGTGCACCATTTGGCGGTAGGACCTGAGCCTATGCAGTGCGATAGGACTTTGACCAGAGTTGAACGGCAAGAACACAGACGTCTGAATGGGCTGTGTTTCTACTGTGGTGATTCCACTCATGCTATCTCTGATTGTCCTAAGCGCACTAAGCGGTTCGCTAGGTCTGCCACCATTGGTACGGTACAGTCAAAATTTCTTCTGTCCGTTACCTTGATCTGCTCTTTGTCATCGTATTCTGTCATGGTATTTGTGGACTCAGGCGCTGCTTTGAATTTGATGGACTTGGAGTATGCTAGGCGTTGTGGGTTTGTCTTGGAGCCCTTGCAGTGTCCTATTCCAATGAGAGGAATTGATGCTACGCCTTTGGCCAAGAATAAGCCTTAGTACTGGACCCAGCTGACCATGTGCATGGCTCCTGCACAGCAGGAGGTTATTCGCTTTCTGGTGTTGCATAATCTGCATGATGTGGTCGTGTTGGGGTTGCCATGGCTACAAGTCCATAATCCAGTATTAAATTGGAAATCCATGTCTGTGTCCAGCTGGGGTTGTCAGGGGGTACATGGTGATGTCCCATTTCTGACTATTTCGTCATCCACCCCTTCTGAGGTTCCTGAGTTCTTGTCTGATTACCGGGATTTATTTGATGAGCCCAAGTCCGATACCCTACCTCCGCATAGGGATTGTGATTGTGCTATCGATTTGATTCCTGGTAGTAAATTCCCAAAAGGTCGACTGTTTAATTTGTCTGTGCCTGAGCACGCCGCTATGCGGAGTTATGTGAAGGAGTCTTTGGAGAAGGGGCATATTCGCCCGTCATCGTCGCCATTAGGAGCAGGGTTCTTTTTTGTAGCCAAGAAGGATGGTTCACTGAGACCTTGTATAGATTACCGCCTTCTAAATAAGATCACGGTTAAATTTCAGTACCCCTTGCCATTGTTATCAGATTTGTTTGCTCGGATTAAGGGGGGCTAGTTGGTTCACCAAGATAGATCTTCGTGGTGCGTATAATCTTGTGCGTATTAAGCGAGGCGATGAGTGGAAAACTGCATTTAATACGCCCGAGGGCCATTTTGAGTATCTAGTAATGCCATTCGGACTTGCCAATGCTCCATCAGTGTTTCAGTCCTTTATGCATGACATCTTCCGAGAGTACCTGGATAAATTCCTGATTGTGTACTTAGATGACATTTTGATCTTCTCGGATGATTGGGAGTCTCATGTGAAGCAGGTCAGAATGGTGTTTCAGGTCCTGCGTGCTAATTCTTTGTTTGTGAAGGGATCAAAGTGTCTCTTTGGTGTTCAGAAGGTTTCATTTTTGGGGTTCATCTTTTCCCCTTCTACTATCGAGATGGATCCTGTTAAGGTCCAAGCCATCCATAATTGGACTCAGCCGACATCTCTGAAAAGTCTGAAAAAGTTCCTGGGCTTTGCTAATTTTTATCGTCGCTTCATCTGCAATTTTTCTAGTATTGCTAAACCATTGACCGATTTGACCAAGAAAGGTGCTGATGTGGTCAATTGGTCTTCTGCTGCGGTGGAAGCTTTTCAAGAGTTGAAGCGTCGTTTTTCTTCTGCCCCTGTGTTGTGTCAACCAGATGTTTCGCTTCCGTTCCAGGTCGAGGTTGATGCTCCTGAGATTGGAGCAGGGGCTGTTTTGTCGCAGAGAAGTTCTGATTGCTCGGTGACGAAACCATGCGCCTTCTTTTCCAGGAAGATTTCGCCTGCTGAGCGAAATTATGATGTGGGCAATCGAGAGTTTCTGGCCATGAAGTGGGCATTCGAGGAGTGGCGTCATTGGCTTGAAGGAGCTAAGCATCGCCTGGTGGTCTTGACTGATCATAAGAACTTGACTTATCTCGAGTCCGCCAAGCGGTTGAATCCTAGACAAGCTCGTTGGTCGTTGTTTTTTGCCCGTTTTGACTTTGTGATTTCATACCTTCCGGGCTCTAAAAATATGAAGGCGGATGCTCTGTCTAGGAGTTTTGTGCCCGACTCTCCGGGTGTATCTGAGCCGGCGGGTATCCTCAGAGAGGGAGTAATTGTGTCTGCCATCTCCCCTGATTTGCGGCGGGTGCTGCAAAAATTTCAGGCTAATAAACCTGATCGTTGCCCAGCGGAGAAACTGTTTGTCCCTGACAGGTGGACGAATAAAGTTATCTCTGAGGTTCATTGTTCGGTGTTGGCTGGTCATCCTGGAATCTTTGGTACCAGAGAGTTAGTGGCTAGATCCTTTTGGTGGCCATCTCTGTCGCGGGATGTGCGTACTTTTGTGCAGTCCTGTGGGATTTGTGCTCGGGCTAAGCCCTGCTGTTCTCGTGCCAGTGGGTTGCTTTTGCCCTTGCCGGTCCCGAAGAGGCCTTGGACACATATCTCTATGGATTTTATTTCAGATCTTCCCGTCTCTCAAAAGATGTCAGTCATTTGGGTGGTCTGTGATCGCTTCTCTAAGATGGTCCATTTGGTACCCTTGTCTAAATTGCCTTCCTCCTCTGATTTGGTGCCATTGTTTTTCCAGCATGTGGTTCGTTTACATGGCATTCCAGAGAATATCGTTTCTGACAGAGGTTCCCAGTTTGTTTCGAGGTTTTGGCGAGCCTTTTGTGGTAGGATGGGCATTGACTTGTCTTTTTCCTCGGCTTTCCATCCTCAGACTAATGGCCAGACCGAACAAACCAATCAGACCTTGGAAAAATATCTGAGATGCTTTGTTTCTGCTGATCAGGATGACTGGGTGTCCTTTTTGCCTTTGGCTGAGTTCGCCCTTAATAATCGGGCCAGCTCGGCTACCTTGGTTTCACCATTTTTCTGAAACTCTGGGTTCCATCCTCGTTTCTCTTCAGTGCAGGTTGAGTCTTCGGACTGTCCTGGTGTGGATACTGTGGTGGACAGGTTGCAGCAGATTTGGACTCATGTAGTGGACAATTTGACTTTGTCCCAGGAGAAGGCTCAACGTTTCGCTAATCGCAGACGCTGTGTGGGTCCCCGACTTCGGGTTGGGGACTTGGTTTGGTTATCTTCTCATCATATTCCTATGAAGGTTTCCTCTCCTAAGTTTAAACCTCGTTTCATTGGTCCATATAGGATTTCTGAGGTTCTTAATCCTGTGTCTTTTCGTCTGACCCTTCCAGATTCTTTTTCCATACATAACGTATTCCATAGGTCATTGTTGCGGAGATGCGTGGCACCTATGGTTCCATCTGTTGATCCTCCTGCCCCGGTTTTGGTGGAGGGGGAGTTGGAGTATATTGTGGAGAAGATTTTGGATTCTCGTGTTTCAAGGCGGAAACTCCAGTATCTGGTTAAGTGGAAGGGTTATGCTCAGGAAGATAATTCCTGGGTCTTTGCCTCTGATGTCCATGCTCCCGATCTTGTTCGTGCCTTTCATATGGTTCATCCTGGTCGTCCTGCGAGCTCTGGTGAGGGTTCGGTGACCCCTCCTCAAGGGGGGGGTACTGTTGTGAATTCTGTGGCAGAGCTCCCTCCTGTGGTCACAAGTGGTACTTCGGCTGGTTCTCTCTGTGAGCTTCCGTTGGTGGAGGAAAGTGGTACTGCGGCTTCTGAGTTTCCTTCCTCAGGTGATGTGGTGAAGTCGTTAGGTGCTGCTCTATTTAACTCCACCTAGTGCTTTGATCCTGGCCTCCAGTCAATGTTCTAGTATTGGACCTGTTTCCTCCTGGATCGTTCCTGTGGCCTGCTGCTCTGCATAGCTAAGTTCCTCTTTGCTATTTGTTTGCTGTTTTTTTTCTGTCCAGCTTGTCAATTTGTTTTTTTCTGCTTGCTGGAAGCTCTGGGACGCAGAGGGTGTACCTCCGTGCCGTTAGTTCGGTACGGAGGGTCTTTTTGCCCCTTTGCGTGGTTCTTGTAGGGTTTTGTGTTGACCGCAAAGTTACCTTTCCTATCCTCGCTCTGTTCAGAAAGTTGGGCCTCACTTTGCTTAATCTATTTCATCTCTACGTTTGTCTTTTCATCTTAACTCACAGTCATTATATGTGGGGGCTGCCTTTTCCTTTGGGGTATTTCTCTGAGGCAAGGTAGGCTTATTTTCTATCTTCAGGCTAGCTAGTTTCTCAGGCCGTGCCGAGTTGCATAGGGAGCGTTAGGCGCTATCCACGGCTGCCTTTAGTGTGGTTGGATAGGATTAGGGATTGCGGTCAACAGAGTTCCCACATCTCAGAGCTCGTTCTTGTTTTTTGGGTTATTGCCCGGTCACTGTATGTGCGCTGACCTCTATGTCCATTGTGGTACTGAATTACCTTTCATAACACTTCCCCCACTTCCATGCTCACTATCGCTTGGAGCGCCGGTGTATTTACTATATTATTAACTTTTGGGGTCCAATTTCCAATTTCTCCTGTTACCCTTGTGGAAATAAAAACTTGGGGGCTACAATATCTCTTTTGTGGAAAAAAAATATTTTTTTATTTTCACGACTCTGCATTCTAAAGTTCTGTGAAGCACTTGGGCATTCAAAGTTCTCACCACACATCTAGATAAGTTCCATGGGTGGTCTAGTTTCCAAAATGGGGTCACTTGTGGGGGGTTACTACTGTTTAGGTACATCAGGGGCTCTGCAAACGCAACATAACGCCCACAGACCATTCTATCTAAGTCTGCATTCCAAAACAGCGCTCCTTCCCTTCCGAGCTCTGCTGTGCGCCCAAAGAGTAGTTTACCCCCACATATGGCACATCAGTGTACTCGGGATAAATTGTACAACAACGATTGTGGTCGAATTTCTAGTGTTACCCTTGTGAAAATGAAAACTTGGGGGCTACAATATCTTTTTT
This sequence comes from Ranitomeya imitator, assembly GCF_032444005.1. NCBI lineage: Eukaryota > Metazoa > Chordata > Amphibia > Anura > Dendrobatidae > Ranitomeya > Ranitomeya imitator. Next base: position 488,650,528 of record NC_091285.1, on the reverse strand, counting down.
GTGGAAAAAAAAATATTTTTTTATTTTCACGACTCTGCATTCTAAACTTTTGTGAAGCACTTGGGCATTCAAAGTTCTCACCACACATCTAGAGAAGTTCCATGGGGGGTCTAGTTTCCAAAATGGGGTCACTTGTGGGGGGTTTCCACTGTTTAGGCACATCAGGGGCTCTCCAAACGCGACATGGCGTCCGATCTCAATTCCAGACAATTCTACATTGAAAAAGTTAAATGGCACTCCTTCTCTTCCAAGCTCTGCAGTGCGCCCAAACAGTGGTTTACCCCCACATATGGGGTATTGGCATATTCAGGAGAAATTGCAAAACAAAATTTATGGTTACATTTCTGTTTTTACACTTGTGAAAATAAAAATAATGGTTCTGAATTAAAATGTTTGCAAAAAAAAGTTAAATGTTCATTTTTTTCTTCCACATTGTTTCAGTTCCTGTGAAGCACTTAAAGGGTTAATAATCTTCTTGAATGTGGTTTTGAGAACCTTGAGGGGTGTAGTTTTTAGAATGGTGTCACACTTCGTTATTTTCTATCATATAGACCCCTCAAAATGACTTCAAATGTGATGTGGTCCCTAAAAAAAAAAAAATGTTGTAAAAATGAGAAATTGCTGGTCAACTTTTAACCCTTATAACTCCCTAGCAAAAAAAAAATTTTGTTTCCAAAATTGTGCTGATGTAAAGTAGACATGTGGGAAATGTTATTTATTAACTATTTTTTGTGACATATCTCTCTGATTTAAGGGCATAAAAATACAAAGTTTGAAAATTGCAAAATTTTAAATTTTTTTGCCATATTTCCGTTTTTTTCATAAATAATCGCAAGTAATATCGAAGAAATGTTACCACTAACATGAAGTACAATATGTCACGAAAAAAAAAATCTCAAAATCAGCGTGATCCGTTGAAGCGTTCCAGAGTTATAATCTCATGGTCAGAATTGCAAAAATTGGCTCGGTCATTAAGTACCAATTTGGCTCTGTCACTAAGGGGTTAAAAAAAAATTGGATGGGCTCTCGCGTAATTTTAATAACCACCAGAGGGAAAGCCGACGGCTGAGGGCTGTTGTTAATATTCTGGGTAGGAACCAATAGCCATAAAGGTTCCCAAGCTATTAATATGGAAAAACAAAAGTAAAATAATTCAGCTCACCCCTTATTTGTCGTCCTCCTGCATTCTGGTTTCCCCCCCTGTGCACGGATTAGCCTTGGGCTCCAGGCAGACAATTGATGATGCAAAATCGGTGGATTAATACACTGTTTTTTTGCATCATAGGCTATAAATATCAGCTCAGTGGTTTGCTTAAACGTTACTGGCTAGTTTACAGGTGGATCCCAGCAAAAATTTGACAGTGTCCCCATAAGATCTAACCAGCAAAAGCTAGGTAGACCGCTGCGGGCTGATATTAATAGTCTAGGAAGGGGCCATGAATATTTGCCCCTCCCAAACTAAAAACATCAGCTCTCAGCTGCCCCAGAAAAGGTGCATCTATAAGATGCGCCAAATCTGGCGCTTAGCCTGGTCTTCCCACTTGCCCTGTAGCGGTGGCAAGTGGGGTTCATGTCACCTTTTGTCAGATGACATCAAGCCCACAGGTTAGTAATAGAGAGGCATCTATAAGACACTTATTCATTAGTAGCCCCATAGTGATATTGTATAAAAACACACACACACACATCGGGTATTCTAGAATATGCATGTCCCCGTAGTATATGGACAATGATGATTCCAGAATTCGCGGCAGACTGTGCCCGTCGCTGATTGGTCGAGGCAACTTTTATGACATCATCGTCGCCATGGCAACCATTATGACATCTACGTCGATACTGTGCCCGTCGCTGAATCAGAAACGTGGGATTTCTACGTCCTTTATGATATTATCGTCGCTGTGCCCGTTGCTGAATCAGAGGCGCGGGATGTCTACGTCCTTTATGACATCATCGTCGCTGTGCCCGTCTCTGATTGGTCGACCAGAGGCGGGATTTCCAGGACAGACAGACACACAGACAGACAGACAGACGGAAAAACCCTTAGACAATTATATATATACCTATTCTATGTGTACACATTTATTCTACCTATTCTACTGTAAGCTGTCAGTGTGATTTTACTGTACACCGCACTGAATTGCCGGCTTTTCTCTCTAACACCGCTGCGTATTTCTTGCAAGTCACACTGCTGGTCCGTGTGTAATCCGTATTTTTCTGGCTTCCATAGACTTTCATTGGCGTTTTTTTGCGCAATACGGTGACAAACGCAGCATGCTGCGATTTTCTACGGCCGTAGAAAGCCGTATAATACTGATCAGTAAAATACGGCAGATAGGAGCAGGGGCATAGAGAATAATTGTGCCGTTTGTTTTGCGAGTTTTACGGACGTATTTTCTACGCTCTTACGTCCGTAAAACTCACTAGTGTGAGGCCGGCCTAACAGTCATTGCTCATTAAACAGTGTCTTCCACTCTGCCGCTCCCTGCATGCCTATGCAACCTGCAAATCATGTTTTAGTCCTAACCCCAAGCAATAGAATAAAGGACTTTTTCACATTCATTCGAACTGGTGAGTGCTGCATCTTTTTTTTTTTTTTTCTTCAATATTGCACATTTAAGCACTTTATGCAGAGCACCAAACACCGTTTGATCAGCCGCTGTAGCTCTACCTGGGATGTCTATTCAGCCTTCCAGGGAATTTTTTATATGTTGTCGGTACTTTTCTCTTTGATCTTTGCATATACAATTGTTTTTGTCAGGCAATATTTATTCCCATAACTAAAAATGGAAGTAAATGATAATGAAGACCTCATTGAGCCAACATCAGCAAAGGAAGGATTATTAGCAGGTCATGAGAGCTTTTTTTTTTAGATTGCAATTTTAAAGAAAAATTACAAGTTATATATGCTAAATCACTAGAGTCTAAGATCAGTTTTCTAGCTGAGAAAGAAATACGGCTATTCTGGTCTATCAAATTATTAAAATCTTACATTGAATGTGAACGTGTTCCTAGAGGCCACAGAGTCTTCAAAGATGATTTAATTTTCCAAAAAGACTGGGAACAAATACATCTTCAAATTTGCTTCAACAGCTTATTATGTCTAGAGCTCTCACAGAGTGAAAAAGGATGCAGAGATCTTAATAATCAGCTAGGCAAAGCTAAAAATGAACTATGGTCACGCTTAACAAAAAATCAATTCCATACATTTTATTAAAAAAACTTGAAAAGAAACTGATCATGATTAAAACCAAAATCTAGCAAAGAAAAAAGAAAACATTTTTGAGAGACAAAAATGATTGACACAGGCAATGTTTTTTTTTTCTCGCAAAAAAAAGTTATAATCAAAGAAAAAATCGCAATAAAAAATCTAATAAAAGGAAAAAAAACATGTTGATGGACCACAGAATCTGACTCCAGCTTTGCAAAAGATCAAGTGAAACCAGGTGACAGCAGTCAACATAAAGTTTCTAAGGCTGGAGTCACACATGCGAGAAACATGTCCGTGTCTCGCATGTGAAAAGCAAGCTCTGGTGTCGGCACTCCGGAGCGGAGCGTGCGGCCACATAGCAACGCATGGAGCCGCACGCTCCGCTTCCAAGTGCCGGTGCCAGAGCTTGCTTTTCACATGCGAGACACGGACGTGTTTCTCGCATGTGTGACTCCGGCCTAAAACAGAGCCACCAGTCCCTTTAGGAAAAAAAACAAGACTGGGAATAAAAAAAATATCGCATGAGTCAGCATAAAATGCAAACAAGTTTCATTGAGAAAATAACAGACTTAAATTCGGGAAATAAAGTTGTGAATTTGATAAAAAATTACAAATCACATTAAAGTCTTGACTAAAGGACTTAGTTTTTGTCTACCGGAACGATTTGATTTGACTGACTTCAAAATTGATCAATTTAAAACCACAAGAAAAATTAATCTTTTAAAATCCTTTTCTGATGTGAAAAAAACTAACCCTTCTTTTCTTGGGTTTCAGTATAGATAATGCCGATAATATAGCTTTATATAATGATGTATCCCTGTTGTTAAGTTTATCACATACCATCCCTACTGTTACTGCTGATAAAAACATTGAATTTTCACCTTTTACAAGAGGAGTCCTTTAGACTTACATGCCACCTATTTCACCAGGCAATGCCATATATTTGTTTCAAGAACTAGTAATTAAAGATGTCGAAGCTCTTCATTATAAATCACCATTGAAAAACCTAAATAAGACAGAATTTAGTGCACTAGAAGAAATGAAAAAATGTCAGGCTAATACACTGGAAGCATAGCTACAGGTAGAAAATGAAGTTATATTCTCCTTTCAGCCACTTCTAGTCATCAGAGTAGTGTAGGGGCTGTAAGGGTATGTTTCCACGTTCAGGAAACCCAGCACTTTGGACGCATCTGATACCCTGCTCCACCCAAAACGCCACCCCGTGTTTCATAAAATCCCCTCCACTATGCTGTAACATCTGGACACTGCGGATTGGAATCTGCTGCTGTACGCAGGCGTCCAAACCGCAGCAAATCCTGAACGTTTCCTGACCGTGGAAACACAGCCTTACAGTTACTGCTTATTAAACAGTGAACGCTCTCATGCTGCACGCATGAGCTTGCTGTCCATTAAAGAGGATGGGGAGTGATAATAGAATGCTCACTGTGTAGTGAGTGCAACCTGTTACAGCCCCCTGCACCAACCCAATGACTAAAAGGAGGGGGCTGCAGGGAGAATCTAAACTTAGTTTTCTCCTTGTAGCCCATCTTGCATTGAGCGTGACTAACATGATTTAAACAGAATACCACTACATCTGGAGGTAATGTTTTTTGAGATGACAGGTTACCTTTAACAGTGATAAGAAAATTTGGAATAGTTAATTAGTGGGGGCATAATTAACAACTTTAGACAAATTTATCACTGCTAAAGCAAGGAAATGGTGCTCATAAGTCTGCTTATTAAAATAATGGATCTGTTTATGGCCTTCTTCAGACATCTGTTGTTTTCTTGCATATTGAAAATAGAAACCCAAACCAATCCATTATTGTGCTGGATCAGGTTTTCATCCATGTTTGGTCAGTTTGGCAGTTTTACTGCCTGGATTTTATCAATTTTTCTGTTTTTCTCATGCAAGAAAAAAATTACCCAAAGGTTCCCTATCTAGTATACAGTGAAAAAAGACAACACATGAATGGAGTTACTGTAGGATGTTCGTGTTTTTAACGTACTCGTAGATTTCCATTGGCAAGATTGATTTGTGACAAATTGCACACAATTTTTTTTTTTTGTTGACACTTCGCCTTCAAAAAAAGTACAAACATATGAACAGCTTCATATACTTTAATGGATATATGATCTATCTTTGAAAACAGAACATATACGCAAAAAAAAAGGACATCTGAATGAACCCTTAATGAGTTATTCCCAAAATTGAAAATTATCAACAATCAAAGGGGATAACTTTCTTGTCAGTGGTGTTCCAAAGACTGAGACCACCATTGACCCTGAGAATGTGACGTTAAATGCCCCATCAGAATGGAGCAGGGGCAGCAAGCCACTCAGGATAGCCAAGCCGAACTCTATACTTCATACCATATCTGTAGAAAAGACATGGGCCGCACATCCAAAACTTATATGTTGATCTATTAGAGCTAACCAAAAATTTTACAAAACTGAACATGATCTTCTTAGTTTAACATTCTGATCAGACTGTATGAAGTCCACATTCCTGTCACGGCAAACTTCTCAGTGGGTAATTAACTTTAAAGATATGGCACTGCAGGGCAGGTGACCTGGTGCCTTGCAGCACCCATGCTGCTAGGATGAGCCTCCCCGACTCTAGGTCACAGCACCAATACCAAGTAAGAATCATCTTCACCATGCTCGCAGACTGTGAGCTAACGGCAAAAATAGGGATAATCCCTCTCACAGTTTCCTGCTAATTAAAACAGTCTGAGCCAAACTCTATATTTTGCTGTGACCAGTAGACCCCCTCCAATCATTTGCTATGGAACTGTCGCAGACAACCAAGTGCAGCTCTTTGCTTTTCCCAGCACTCCCATTGAGAATGAGTAGAATGTGGTCACTTCTCCATTCCAGAGCAACTTTCTTAGGATTTGTGGAGTCGGACCGCTGGACACCCACCTGCGTATTAGTGAAAACTTTCAATGTTGAGCATATTACAGTATTATACTAAATTAATGTGACCAACAAAAAGTTAATTTCTCTTTTTTCTTTATAGTGAAAAGAGGGCATTTTATTGGAATATCAGGTAAATATAAATGCTACATTTTGTGTTGCTAGTGATTGATTCTGTCTTTGCTTTTGCCAGCAACATAGTATTCATTGAGTTCTATGCAGCGACATAGAGCTTCAGCATTGCTAATATTTCTCTAGTGAACATATAATCCCTTAAAAAATATTTTATTAATAATGTCTAAAAGCACACCAAAAACCCGAGAATGTGTATATTATTGCATGTAGCAAAAATCTGACACAGCCAGAAAAAAACCCTCAATGTTTCCTTATTCAAAACCTATTCTGCAACTACCTAGCAGCGGAGGTTGGCACCCTGAGATACGAGAATGGCGCCCCCGCTCAACAGCGGCTCTCTTATTTCCCTGGTACGGGTCTGCCACTAAAGTAAAGAGTATGTAGTGTTATTGTTAGATAGATATATATATATATATATATATATATATATATATATATATATATATATATATATATATATATATATATATATATATATATATATAGGCAAAAATGTATTTAGTCAGTCAGCAATAGTGCAAGTTCCACCACTTAAAAAGATGAGAGGCGTCTGTAATTTACATCATAGGTAGACCTCAACTATGGGAGACAAACTGAGAAAAAAAATCCAGAAAATCACATTGTCTGTTTTTTTATCATTTTTTTTGCATATTATGGTGGAAAATAAGTATTTGGTCAGAAACAAAATTTCATCTCAATACTTTGTAATATATCCTTTGTTGGCAATGACAGAGGTCAAACGTTTTCTGTAAGTCTTCACAAGGTTGCCACACACTGTTGTTGATATGTTGGCCCATTCCTCCATGCAGATCTCCTCTAGAGCAGTGATGTTTTTGGCTTTTCGCTTGGCAACACGGACTTTCAACTCCCTCCAAAGGTTTTCTATAGGGTTGAGATCTGGAGACTGGCTAGGCCACTCCAGGACCTTGAAATGCTTCTTACGAAGCCACTCCGTTGCCCTGGCGGTGTGCTTTGGATCATTGTCATATTGAAAGACCCAGCCACGTTTCATCTTTAATGCCCTTGCTGATGGAGGAGGTTTGCACTCAAAATCTCACGATACATGGCCCCATTCATTCTTTCATGTACCCGGATCAGTCGTCCTGGCCCCTTTGCAGAGAAACAGCCCCAAAGCATGATGTTTCCACCACCATGCTTTACAGTAGGTATGGTGTTTGATGGATGCAACTCAGTATTCTTTTTCCTCCAAACACGACAAGTTGTGTTTCTACCAAACAGTTCCAGTTTGGTTTCAGTAGACCATAGGACATTCTCCCAAAACTCCTCTGGATCATCCAAATGCTCTCTAGCAAACTTCAGACGGGCCCGAACATGTACTGGCTTAAGCAGTGGGACACGTCTGGCACTGCAGGATCTGAGTCCATGGTGGCGTAGTGTGTTACTTATGGTAGGCCTTGTTACATTGGTCCCAGCTCTCTGCAGTTCATTCACTAGGTCCCCCCGCGTGGTTCTGGGATTTTTGCTCACAGTTATTGTGATCATTCTGACCCCACGGGGTGGGTTTTTTCGTGGAGCCCCAGATCGAGGGAGATTATCAGTGGTCTTGTATGTCTTCCATTTTCTAATTATTGCTCCCACTGTTGATTTCTTCACTCCAAGCTGGTTGGCTATTGCAGATTCAGTCTTCCCAGCCTGGTGCAGGGCTACAATTTTGTTTCTGGTGTCTTTTGACAGCTCTTTGGTCTTCACCATAGTGGAGTTTGGAGTTAGACTGTTTGAGGGTGTGCACAGGTGTCGTTATTATACTGATAACAAGTTTAAACAGGTGCCATTACTACAGGTAATGAGTGGAGGAAAGAGGAGACTCTTAAAGAAGAAGTTACAGGTCTGTGAGAGCCAGAAATCTTGCTTGTTTGTTTCTGACCAAATACTTATTTTCCACCATAATATGCAAAAAAAATGATAAAAAAACAGACAATGTGATTTTCTGGATTTTTTTTCTCAGTTTGTCTCCCATAGTTGAGGTCTACCTATGATGTAAATTACAGACGCCTCTCATCTTTTTAAGTGGTGGAACTTGCACTATTGCTGACTGACTAAATACTTTTTTGCCCCACTGTGTATATATATATATATATATATATATATATATATATATATATATATATATATATATATATATATATATATATATATATATATATATATATATATATAATATATATATCTATATCTAAGGTCCACTTCCGTCTGTCTGTCGCGGAAATCCCGCATCGCTGATTGGCCATGACCGGCCGACCATGAACAATCAGCGATATTGGGGTGGGATTTAAACACCGCTTCACTTTTTACTATTGATGCTGCCTATGCAGCATCAATAGTAAAAAGATCTAATGTTAAAAATAATAAAAAATAAATAAATAAATTGTGATATTCTCACCTTCCGGCGTCCCCGGTAGCTTTTCCCGCTCCTTGCGATGCTCCGGTCCCAGTAATGCTTTGCGGTAATGACCCTAGATGACATAGCGGTCTCGCGAGACTGCTACATTATCACGGGTTATTGCCGCAAAGCATCACTGGGAACGGACCTGGCGGGAGCATCGCTAAAGGCCTGGGCTGGATCCGGGGGCTGCTGGAAGGTGAGCATATAACTATTTTTTATTTTAATTCTTTTTTTTAATCATGAGGCAGCCTCATTCACACGGGTATAGAGATTAGTCCTGCTATGCATGGCTTTCTACCCATCTCCCTATGTAAACAGGGAATGTGCAGCCACAATAAGCAAATGCTGTGCAATATACTACATGGGCTGTGCTATATACTATGTAGGCTGTTATATACTACGTGGCTGTTCTATATACTGTGTGGGCTGTGTTATATACTACGTGGGCTGTTATATACTATGTGGGCTGTGCTATATATTACGTGGCTGTGCAATATACTACGTGGCTGTGCTATATACTACGTGGCTGTGCTATATACTACGTGGCTGTGCTATATACTATGTGGGCTGTGTTATATACTACGTGGGCTGTGTTATATACTACGTGGGCTGTGTTATATACTACGTGGGCTGTGTTATATACTACGTGGGCTGTGTTATATACTACGTGAGCTGTGTTATATACTACGTGGGCTTTGTTATATACTGCGTGGGCTGTGCCATATACTGCGTGGGCTGTGCCATATACTGCGTGGGCTGTGCCATATACTGCATGGGCTGTGCCATATACTGCGTGGGCTGTGCTATATACTATGTGGCTTGCTATATACTACGTGGGCTGTTTTATGCTACGTGGCTGTGTTACATACTACGTGGGCTGTGTTATATGCTACGTGGGCTGTTATATGCTACGTGGGCTGTGTTATATGCTACGTGGGCTGTGTTATATGCTACGTGGGCTATGCTATATGCTATGTGGGCTGTGCAATATACTACGTGGGCTGTGCTATATACTACGTGGCTTGCTATATACTATGTGGGCTATGTTATATGCTACGTGGCTGTGCAATATACTTCGTGGGCTGTTTTATGCTACGTGGCTGTGTTATATACTACGTGGGCTTTGTTATACAGTCATGGCCAAAAGGATTGACACCCCCGCAATTCTGGCAGATAATACTCATTTTCTTCCTGAAAATGATTGCAAACACAAATTATTTGGTATTATCTTCATTTAATTTGTCTTAATTGAAAAACACAAAAAGAATTGTCCTAAAGCCAAATTGGATATAATTCCACACAAAACACAAAAAATGGGGTGGACAAAAGTATTGGCACTGTTCTAAAAATCATGTGATTCTTCTCTAATTTGTGTAATTAACAGCACCTGTAACTTACCTGTGGCACCTAACAGGTGTTGGCAATAACTAAATCACACTTGCAGCCAGTTGACATGGATTAAATTTGATTCAACCTCTGTCCTGTGTCCTTGTGTGTACCACATTGAGCATGGAGAAAAGGAAGAAGACCAAAGAACTGTCTGAGGACTTGAGAAACCAAATTGTCAAGAAGCATGAGCAATCTCAAGGCTACAAGTCCATCTCCAAAGACCTGAATGTTCCTGTGTCTACAGTGCACAGTGTCATCAAGAAGTTTAAAGCCCATGGCACTGTGGCTAACCGCCCTAGATGTGGACGGAAAAGAAAAATTGACAAGAGATTTCAATGCAAAATTATGCGGATGTTGGATAAAGAATCTCGACTAACATCCAAACAAGTTCAAGCTGCCCTGCAGTCCGAGGGTACAACAGTGTCAACCCGTACTATCCGTTGGCGTCTGAATAAAAAGGCACTGTATGGTAGGAGACCCAGGGATACCCCACTTCTTACCCCGAGACATAAAAAAGCCACGCTGGAGTTTGCCAAAACATACCTGAAAAAGCCTAAAACGTTTTGGACGAATGTTCTCTGGTCAGATGAGACAAAAGTAGAGTTTTTTGGGCAAAGGCATCAACATAGAGTTTACAGGAGAAAAAGAGAGGCATTCATAGAAAAGAACACGGTCCCTACAGTCAAACATGGCGGAGGTTCCCTGATGTTTTGGGGTTGCTTTGCTGCCTCTGGCACTGGACTGCTTGACCGTGTGCATGACATTATGAAGTCTAAAGACTACCAACAAGTTTTGCAGCATAATGTAGGGCCCAGTGTGAGAAAGCTGGGCCTCCCTCAGAGGTCATGGGTCTTCCAGCAGGACAATGACCCAAAACACTTCACAAAGCACTAGAAAATGGTTTGAGAAAAAGCACTGGAGACTTCTAAGGTGGTCAGCAATGAGTCCAGACCTGAATCCCATAGAACACCTGTGGAGAGATCTAAAAATGGCAGTTTGGAGAAGGCACCCTTCAAATATCAGGGACCTGGAGCAGTTTTCCAAAGAAGAATGGACTAAAATTCCAGCAGAGCATTGTAAGAAACTCATTGATGGTTACCGGAAGCGGTTGGTCGCAGTTATATTGGCTAAAGGTTGTGCAACCAAGTATTAGGCTGAGGGTGCCAATACTTTTGTCTGGCCCATTTTTGGCGTTTTGTGTGAAATGATAAATGTTTTGCTTTTTGCTTCATTCTCTTTTGTGTTTTTTCATTTAAGACAAATTAAATGAAGATAATAATACCAAATAATTTGTGTTTGCAATCATTTTCAGGAAGAAAATGAGTATTATCCGACAGAATTGCAGGGGTGTCAATACTTTTGGCCATGACTGTATACTACGTGGGCTGTGTTATATACTACGTGGGCTGTGTTATATACTACGTGGGCTGTGTTATATACTATGTGGCTGTGTTTTATACTATGTGGCTGTGTTATATACTACGTGGCTATGCTTTATACTACGTTGCTGTGCTATATACTATGTGGGCTGTGTTATGTGCTACGTGGGCTGTTATATGCTACGTGGGCTGTGTTATATGCTACGTGGGCTGTGCTATATGCTATGTGGGCTGTGCAATATGCTACGTGGGCTGTGCCATATACTGTGTGGGCTGTGCCATATACTGCGTGGGCTGTGCTATATACTATGTGGGCTATGTTATTTGCTACGTGGCTGTGCAATATACTACGTGGGCTGTTTTATGCTATGTGGCTGTGTTACATACTACGTGGCTGTGCTACATACTACGTGGGCTGTGTTATATGCGATGTCCCGGCCGAATCCTGTGTATTCATTGCACTATTCTTAAATCTTTATAAATAAACTACATGCATATTCTAGAATACCCGATGCGTTAGAATCGGACCACCATCTAGTATATATATGTATGTGTGTGTAAAAAAAATAAATTATATATATATATATATATATATATATATATATATATATATATATATATATATATATATATATATATATATATATATATATATATATAAATATATAAATTTCATTGATTCCAAACCCCCTCATTTTTGATGCTGATACCATGGAAGAGACCAGGTGGAAACTCATCGAGTAGGTATACATAAAAAAACTATTAACTCATTAAAATACGGATAATATAGATAGATAAGCATAGCACCCTCTTTCCAAATTATCCACAACCCTGGTCTCCTGATGAACCACAACTATGAGGAACGCGTTTAGGCAATTAAACAACACAATGTGTTTTATTATCTTTTTGATTTAATGGATGCATATCTATCTATTATCTGTATGTTAATGAGTCAGTAGTTTTTTATGCATATTTACTCCTTGATTTTCCAGTTTCAAGCGAGTTTGGCAGCAACCAAGTGAGGAGTACAAGTACAAGTGTGTCTTGCCTACAGTCAAGCATGTTGGTGGGAGTGTCATGATTTGGGGCTGCATGAGTGCTGTCGACTGGGCAGCAGGGCAGTATTCCAATATAACCCCAAAGACACGTCCAAGACAACCACTGCCTTGCTAAAGAAACTAAGGGCAAAGGTGTTGGAATGGCCAACCTAAATGCTATTGAGCATCTTTGGGGCATCCTCAAACGGAATCGCAAGGTCTCTAACATCCACCCGCTCCATGATGTCATCATGGAGGCGTGGAAGAGGATTCCAGTGACATCCTGTGAAGCTCTAGTGAACCTCATGCCAAAGAAAGTTAAGGCAGTACTTGAAAATAATGGTGACACTCAAAATATTACACTTTGGGCACAATTTCGCCATTTTGACACTGACTATTTAACATTGTATCATAGTGTCATATTTTCAGTGATGTCCCATAAAAACATATAATAAAATATTTAAAAAAAATGTGAGGGATGTACTCACCTTTGTGATATACTGTACATTAGCAATTTTGCATTCTAAAAATGTGTTGATCATTTATATTTTTCTAGCCAATTCTAATACTTACGTAGTGATCAAAATACAAAGTCTGCAAAGTTCTACTGTATCCAAGCCGGGGAATGAGCCATGCTGGGAACAAGACTACTCATTGTAAGTTATTCTATTGATTTATACAACCTTCATAATTAAGAGATGAACTGTCTACATGTGCTTTATATCTACATGTAGTCTAATATATGCTGGAATGCTTTATACATTATGTATGTCTTTGGTTTTTGTACAAGTTTTTTTGATAGAACATTCCCTGAGAACTAGTGATGAGCAGGAGCGCTCAGCACTGCTCGATACTCGATAGAGCATCGAAGTGCTCAAGAGCATACGAGTATTGCGAGTGCTCGAGTCCTTTCCTCGCATGTTTTGCGCCTGTTAGACATATGAGGATTGCCTTCCATACACGGTAATGCTGTAGCCAATTTTTAGAGGTTCATCAGGTGGCTGTCACACAAAATTTTTAGAGGATTGTCATGTGGTACTCAAAATTTTTAGAGAATCATCAGATATATATCTTGGTACCGTATTAGCCAGTAGATAGAAAAATATTTAGAATTGAGAGTCCTCAGTGGTTGATACCTTTTAATGGCTAACTGAAAAGATGTTAACAAATTGCAAGCTTTCGAGACTACTCAGGCCTCTTCATCAGTCCTTGCATATGCTTTACCAGTCTAGGAGACCCACTCCTTAAAAATGGGAAATAAATGTTTTTTGAGACCCTCTTATACGTATCTTCCAGAATGTATTGCAGTCTCCTCTAATTTTTGCAACCTTTGCACTTAGTGCACAGGCTATATGAGTCTAGGAGTCCCACTACCTATTAATTTTCACAGAATGTGTATGAGGCCCTCCTTTATGTCTAATACAGGGTGTATACAGAGTCCCTCTTCCTTCTAATTTTTGGTAGTTCTTGCGTTGACTGCATAGGCTTTATGAGTTTAAGTCCCTCTTTCATAAATGAAACAGGATGTGTCTGTTACACACACCCCATGCCCAGATAAGGTAGTAAAATGTTAAAGTTACATTTACCGGTGACTACTGATGATTTTATTTCCTCCTCTACTATGTCATTTACTGAAGTGAAGTGAAGTGAAGTGAAGGCGATGGGGAAATACAGGGAGAGATGGCCTGACTGTTACGGGATGGAGGAGCCATTTTTTCATTTGCCTTATATTCAAGTCATTATACATTTTAAAATCAAATTGGACTTCGGTTTTGTATGTATTATTGTCAGTCCATAAAATTGGAGTAATTCTTTGACGACATTGTTCCCAGCAGTGACCTGGTAGTCAAAGATGCATCCAGACGGCTTCCCCATGCATTTATGTGCTGTTTTCATCCACTTAAGCGATTTTCCTGCGTACCTAGCCCTCCTTTTAGGGTTTTCTGGAAAAATGCTAGAGTTTCCCATTAAACTTTCATTATACTCGGTACTCAAGTCGAGCCTGTTCAAGTGTCTGACCTTATCGATTCAAGTACGATTATCGATTGTCTGTACATGTCCCCGCTCAATTGTAAAGTGCTGCGGAATATGTTGGCGCTATATAAATAAAAATTATTATTATTTATTATAAGTACCGAGCACTCGAGCATTTTAGTGCTCAATCATGACTACTGAGAATAAAATGATCCAAGAATATCTAATATGTGATATGCAGAGCTATCAAAAGGGAGAATAAACATTATATTTCATGGCCACTGAAATCAATAGACTGTTTGTCTAATGCATTCGTGGGTCCTCCAGGCAGAGATAGTTTATAGCTATTCTTCACTACTGCGAAATAGTGGCGGTCTCAAAGCAATAGATACCCAGTTTCAACAAACCATTGATTAAACGACTGCTCATAGATCTAAATACTAAATGTTCAAATCCTCTTTAATGAATTATTCCTATTCTGAAAATTAATAAACATTCATAACATAGGTGATAACTTTCTGATCAGTGGGGGGGGTCTGACCACTTGAACTGATCCATTTATTGGGTCTCTAAAATGACCCACTTGAGATTGGAGCTGTAAAATGTAATATATACCATGAAAAAAAAATCATGTTCTTGTAGATAACTCTTACCGACCAAAAATTGAAATGCAATATTTAATACTACCCATATATAACAGGGCTCTTTTAGCAGTGGGAGTGACAGCAGCCCCAGTCCCCTGATAATGGTCCTTTTGCGAATACCCCATGCATGGTTAAATGAATTCTCATCTAAAGAAATAAAAACAGCAACAGAAAATTATAGTAGAGCTGGAACACTAGGTAATTTTTATTTGAAGCACATTAAAAAAAAGTGGTTAGGATATTGGGTTAAATAGTTAGATATATAGTATGAAATTTACTGTTAGTTTTGAACAACCTCGTTAAAATCGTAATGTTTTTTCCGTTATGTTCTGATAAGTTAAACCATATAGTTCAGAGGGTGATGTTAGGGGTCGAGTTCCCGCTTCTGCACAGGGGGATTCTCGGGCCATCTCCGCTTCGGTCTCCCATTCTTCTCCTGCCGCAGTGGAGCCTGCTCAGCGGAAACGTTGGTCCCAGCGTCTTGCTCAGTCTGACTCTGTGCAAAGGGTTACTGCTGCTTTTCCTGCTTCTGCCATTGAAGCCAGTGTTGGGCAGCGGCGAGCATACGCTTTTGGGACGAAGTCCTGCTTTTCCCCTTATGAGCATGCCCAGGGTAAGATCTCTCATTGGAGATCGCGGGTCACATGCTCAAATACTGCAGCAAGGCCCATTGGTTCTCCAGGAAGGTCCTGAAGTTCCTCAGGCTCTGTGGCAGCCTCTCATTGGTCCTTCTAGGAAGGTCCTGTTCGTGCTGCAGCTAAATAAGTATCAATTTATGTATGAGCTCAGCGCCAGTGTGGTCATGTTGTATGCAGTCAGGGACCCGGCTGAAATAAGCCCCTAGAATGCTGGCACCTCCAGCAAGGAGTTTTGTGTGTGTGTATTCAGGGACCCGGCTGAAATAAGCCCCTAGAATGCTGGCACCTCCGGCGAGGAGTTTCATGTTTGCATTTGACTGCATGACCACCATCTGCTCTACTAAGTAGCTGTGTTCCTCTGTGAGCCAAACAGGGCACAGCGTTATCTTTGCTAACAGACTCTGTGAAGTAACAGAGTCTGTTTATACTGCTTTTTGTACCGCCATATCTAGCAGCAGGAGCTTTCCTGCACGGTGGTTCTCAGGTTGTGAACGCACCAACTTCTTCTAATATATATTCGGTGCTTTCCGCAAACCCTAACAGTGTGTATTTAGTTTTTCTCATGACTGTGGGTAAAGAAGATTTAAACAGCAAGAGCACAAGAAGAGGATTCAGAGATCCTCCAAAAATTAGAAAAAACAGCAAAACGAGGCAGACATGCTTACCTGCCTAGGCCTCTAAACAAATGCACTATCAGGATGCAGTGGACCCATGTGGTTAAGATGGAGACTACACAGGTGCAGCATAACCGATGAGGCAGCCACTCTCAACCTACCAAACTAATGGAGGGGGTGGCTGCTTGGCACATTGCTGCACATAAAAGACTTGTATGTGGCGCTGTTCACACAATGGAGTTGCACAGCATCCAGGCAGGCCTAGTAGTGACACCCTTCTATTAGATCAGGCGGGCCTGCCCAGCGCTATCCAAATGCACCCCATATGAACAGACACCACAGTTTACAAGACAAAAAATGGGCCCAACTGCACCACGAAAAAAAGTGCAAAAAACACAAAAAAATATATAAAAATTTTTACTCGGACTCCCATGACAGCACGACGAGAGAGGGGATCCGCCCATTAGGAACAGGAAACCTACAGATACAAAAGGGCGGTACCTCTCCCTTGCCTCAGTTGGTTTCCTGTTCCTGAGGGGACGGGTGCCTACAGACAGAAGCCCAGGCCGGCCGGCCGATTACGGTAGCGGGGGGGTCTCCTACCTCGGCTGGTGCGGAGATCCCTGGAGATGCCACGGTGGTCCTTGCTGGATTGCACGTCGGTGGCGTTCGCAGCAGGGAGTGGAGTCCGGAGGATTTCCTGCATCCATCAGCGTCAGCGCAGGTAAGTATTCCCATTGGTGGCGCAGTGGTGCGGCGTGGCTGCGGGTGCCGGGCTCAGGTGTGTGGGTGAGCTCCGGAGCACTGCCAATCTGTCCCTGGCGTCCTGCACCGCTCTCAGCGTGTGCTGGAGTGTTTCTGGGTGCGGTGACGTGGGGGGGCGGAGTTTGGTAGCCGCTTCCGGGTCGCCGGACGTCTGCGCATGCGCGGTCGGTCCAAAATGGCGACGCCCATCGCATCTGGACGCCGGTTCGACCGACAGACCTCCTGCCCTCCCTGCGGTGTCCAGAACCAATAGGGATAGCGCTGGCCCATCTGCTGACCGGATCCAAGGGGGATATAAGCAGGTTAAAATGTCAGAACCTTGCTTTTTGATCGCAATTCGTCATGGAGAGTGGTGGTGAGCAGCAGCAGCAGCAGCTGTCAGACGAGGTGCGTCAGAAGCCCAAAAAGGATAGAGGCGACCAGCCCAGTCGAAAAAGCTCATCCGAGCAGGGATCCAGAGCTTCGACTAGGAAAGAACCCCCTCGGATTCCGGTACTTGACTTTGGCGCACGGGTAAGTGATCTACGTGAAAGTTCACTCTGTGACGCAGACCCCTTATACTTTATCTTTCCAGGGGAAGAAGAGTTCGGACAAATCAAAACATAAGGAGTGTGCCCTCTGTGGAGTCCCCTTACCTGACTCTTGTTTGAAAAAGTTATGTGCCCCTGTATACAACAGACGGTGAGGTCTACAGGAGTGGTTGGGTGGAAGTGACTTTAGGTCACATAGTGGTTATCACCTATATTGTCCTCCCCTAGGTAGCAGAAGAGTCCGTGAGCACAGCAAACTTAAAGGAAATGATCCGGCTTGAAGTAAGGGAGTCATTACGATCCCTATCCCAAGCGGAAGGCTCGAAGCATAGGATGCCTCTGGACTCTAATTCGTCAGATGAGGAAAGAGAAGAAAGTACCTATCTCTCTAGTCCTTTCTCCTCTTCATCAGATGAGGAGTCTGGACGATTTTGTCTACCCTTGGATAAGATTGACAGGGTGGTCAAATCAGTTAGAGGCACGATGGGTATAGGGGAACCCAAATCACAGCCCTCAAAACAGGAGTTAATGTTTAGTGGATTAGATTGTAAAAAACATAGATCTTTCCCGGTAAATGAGAAGATCCAAGAACTGATCCTCCGAGAATGGAAGAAACCGGAAAAAAAGGGGGCCTTACCGCCAGCTTTAAAACGCAGGTATCCCTTTGATGATCCGGTGGTGGATACATGGGATAAAGCCCCTAAGTTGGACGCGGCAGTAGCAAAAGCGTCAAAGAAAGCCTCATTACCCTTTGAGGATATGGGGTCCCTCAAAGATCCCCTAGACAGGAAGGCGGATATCTTCCTAAAAGGTACCTGGGAGATGGCGGCAGGATCCCTCAGACCAGCCGTGGCCGCAACATGCACAGCCAGGTCATTAATGGTCTGGCTAGATCAATTAGAGTCTCAGCTGAAGGACGGGGCATCCAGAGATTCTATTCTGAAAGCGCTACCGACAATTCAGAATGCTGCGGTGTTCCTATCGGATGCATCTGTGGACTCTGTCAGAATGGCAGCTAGAGCGGCAGGACTATCTAACGTGGCTCGCAGAGCCCTATGGTTAAAGTGCTGGTCGGGTGACATTCAGTCCAGAACTAAACTCTGCGCCATTCTGTGCGAGGGACAATATCTCTTTGGTCCAACGCTGGATGAATTACTAGAAAAGGCAGGCGATGACAAAAAGAAGTTTCCCAGCCTGTACTCGGCATCCTACCGCCGACCCTTCAAACGAAGAAGGTTTGGACGCGGGAAGAAACGCGGGTCCTCTCCCACTAGAGAAAGTTTCAGATGGGAAGACAGACGCGGTAGAGGTACGGGCTACATGTTTCGCCATTCCTCAAAGGATCAGAAAAAAACGGACCAATGACTAGCGATTCCTGTGGGGGGTAGACTGTCAGCATTCTCCTCAGCGTGGCTTGACATTACGAACAGTAGATGGGTCAGAGGTATTGTTACTAAAGGTCTAAGGCTGGTCTTCAATCATTGGCCTCGAGATAAATTCAAATTAACCCCTTTTCGTTCCTCCCCCCTGGAGCAAGCAGCTCTAGAAGCAGAAGTCATGAACCTATGCGCTAAAAATGTATTGGTGGAAATCCCAGAATCAGAAAGAGGAAGGGGATTCTATTCTCCTCTTTTTCTGATCAAAAAGCCAGATGGATCTTTTAGAACGATCATTAATCTAAAATGTCTTAATGAGTTCCTGGTTAATGAATCCTTCAAAATGGAAACAATTAATTCAGCAATAAAAATGTTGTTTAACCACTGTTTCATGGTAGTTGTAGATCTTAAAGACGCATACTATCATGTCCCAATACATGAAGATTTCCAGAGGTTCCTGAGAGTAGCTGTGTCAATGGAGGGTAGCATTAGCCATTTCCAGTTCAGAGCTCTCCCCTTTGGCTTATCAGCGGCTCCTGGGGTGTTCACAAAACTAGTGGCTGAGGTCATGGCGCACTTGCGAGAGTCCGACATCCTGATCATTCCCTACTTGGATGACTTTCTTATAGTAGGGAGCTCAGCAGACCATTGCCTGTCCCAGCTAGAAACAGCCACATCCAGACTGGAGCGTCTGGGGTGGATCATAAATTATGAGAAATCTCGTTTACAGCCTCAAAAAATGCAAAGATTCTTAGGACTGTCATTAAACTCAGAATCCCAACAGTGTTGTCTTCCACCCGACAAATCATTACATATCCAGCAGCAGGTGTCTAAAGCAATTGACAAACCATCCATGACCCTTAGACAGGCTATGTCACTATTGGGTTCCCTAACCTCTTGCATTCCCGCTGTCCGTTGGGCCCAATTCCACACCAGACCGTTACAATCCGAGGTGCTGGTTAATGACAGAATCTTACAGGGGTCCCTGCAGAGTCGGATTACCTTAGGTCCAAAAGCACTCACATCTCTTAGGTGGTGGCTAGACAGTGAAAACTTATTGGCGGGAGTTCCCTGGGTGTCACAGATAACACTTGTTGTAACAACAGATGCTAGCCCTTCGGGTTGGGGAGCACACATGGAGGACATGATGGTTCAGGGTCTATGGCCCCCTCCTCTAACATCAGCCTCCTCCAGCCAGAAAGAGTTAATGGCAGTAGAGCTTTCAGTGAAAAAAATCCTCATATATCTGCAGGGTCATCATGTCAAGATCCTATCGGACAACCAGGTGGCGGTCGCATACATAAATCATCAGGGTGGAACTCATTCCGAGTCACTGATGAGAGTGGCGGATCGTCTGTTCCAGACAGCGGAAAATCACTTCTTATCCCTAACCGCTCTACACATAAGAGGAAAAGAAAACGTCAGAGCGGACTTTCTAAGCCGCAACACCTTGAGGCAAGGGGAGTGGTCCCTAAACAATTGCGTGTTCGATCAGATTGTCCAAAGATGGGGACATCCAGAAGTAGATCTATTTGCTACCAGGGACAACCGGAAGACAACAAAATTTTGTTCCCTAAATCCCAGGGAGAATCCTCTGGCAGTAGACGCCCTTCTGATCAATTGGGATTTTCAGCTGGCGTATGCATTTCCTCCACTAGGCCTGTTACCCTTAGTAGTCAGGAAGATAAGAGAAGATCGAGCCAGAGTTATATTGATTGCCCCATTCTGGGCCAGAAGGGCCTGGTTCACTTGGCTCAGGATCATGTCAGTGGAGGATCCCTGGGTGCTTCCGGAGATTCCGGATTTGCTCTACCAGGGTCCGATCAGTCATCCGCAAGTAAAGAACCTTCATTTAACGGCATGGATTTTGAAAGGGCGTTACTGAAAAACAAGGGGTTTTCCCCGAGTTTAATTGAAACCCTTATGAAAAGTAGGAAGCAAATAACCACAACAATCTACGCTAGGACCTGGCGAAAGTTTCTGGCCTCTTCTGATTTCAATTTAGAAGAAGGAATACCCGTAAAACAAATTTTAGAATTCCTGCAAAAAGTCTTAGAGCTAGGTCTATCTACTAGTACTCTGAAGGTACAGGTCTCGGCCCTAGGGGCTCTATTCTCCTGTAACGTCGCCAATAATTACTGGATCTCAAGGTTCATTAAGGCATCTAGTAGGTCTAGACCCATACATAAAGATAGATCTATGCCTTGGGATCTCAACTTAGTCCTATCAGCATTGACTAAAGAGCCGTTTGAACCTTTACAATCAGCTTCAATTAAGGCCTTATCCCTTAAGACAGCATTTCTGGTAGCAATTACATCTGCCCGTAGAGTAGGAGACATACAAGCTCTCTCCAGGGTATCCCCTTATACAGAGTTTCTACCAGACAGAGTAATCCTCAGACCGGACCCAGCCTATTTACCAAAAGTATCATCACGGTTTCACAGGTCACAAGAGATAATTTTACCATCCTTCCTCCCTAATCCTGCTAACCCTAAGGAAGAACTACTCCATACATTAGACGTTAGGAGATGCCTGCTAGAATACATCTCTGTTACCGACACATGGAAGAAAGATGATGCATTATTTTTATCTTTCCAAAATCCTAGAAAGGGACTCAGGGTATCAAAATACACGCTAGCAAAGTGGATTAGGGAGGCTATCTCTTTGGCTTATACTGCAGGTGGGGGTCCGGCTCCGCAGAATCTGAGGGCGCATTCCACCAGGGCCATGGCTACATCCTGGGCGGAAAAATCTGGAGTATCAATCGACCAGATATGTAAGGCGGCCACATGGTCATCCCCGTCCACCTTCTTTAAACACTATAGGTTGGATTTGGGGGCTTCCTCTGATCTCACATTCGGGTTAAGGGTGCTACAAGCCATAGTCCCTCCCTAAGGTACCTTACATCTCTGTAATTCTCTCGTCGTGCTGTCATGGGAGTCCGAGTAAAGCATTAAGCTACTTACTGGTAGCGGCATTTCTCGGAGGCCCATGACAGCACCCTTAGTTCCCTCCCTATTCACTGGGGGTTGCACTTCCTATAGATGTATATCTCACATATGATACCCAGTTCCAAATATATGGCTGAAATTTTGTATATAATCTGTATATAGTGTATATTTTTTGTGCCACTAACCGCGGTAGTCCTCTCAAGACTCTGAAATACAACTGAGGCAAGGGAGAGGTACCGCCCTTTTGTATCTGTAGGTTTCCTGTTCCTAATGGGCGGATCCCCTCTCTCGTCGTGCTGTCATGGGCCTCCGAGAAATGCCGCTACCAGTAAGTAGCTTAATGCTTTTTATTAAAAAATTTTTTTTTTTTTTTTTCATGGGTGCATTTGGATAGCACTGGGCAGGCCCGCCTGATCTAATAGAAGGGTGTCACTACTAGGCCTGCCTGGATGCTGTGCATCTCCATTGTGTGAACAGCGCCACATACAAGTCTTTTATGTGCAGCAATGTGCCAAGCAGCCACCCCCTCCATTAGTTTGGTAGGTTGAGAGTGGCTGCCTCATCGGTTATGCTGCACCTGTGTAGTCTCCATCTTAACCACATGGGTCCACTGCATCCTGATAGTGCATTTGTTTAGAGGCCTAGGCAGGTAAGCATGTCTGCCTCGTTTTGCTGTTTTTTCTAAAGAAAATTTAAAAAAAATTACTATTGAGGTCTCCTTCACACGTCCATGTTTAAATACTTGCGTGAAAAAAAAACCTGTACTGGTACTATCAGTGTTTTCAATCAGTGTGTCATCTGTGGGTTCATATTTAACATCAATGTTTATCCGATTATGGTTCAAGAAAGAATTAAACAACAAAGCCTCTCGTATACTTTACAGTGTTAACGCATTTGTGCACAAATGCCATCCATGTGCTGTACATGTTTTTCACTGACCTGTATTGTCCATTGTCATCCTTGCTGATGGAAAAAAATGGACATGTCTCTGTGTGTTTTGCACGGACATGTGTATAGCAACATAGGTTATAATAGGTAGCGGTCGCATCCGTGAAAAAAAATGAATACCACATGTATGGAAAACGTCTACCAATTAAGGAGGCCTTTCTCTGAGGTATAGTTCTTTCAAATTGAACAATTCTTTAGACCATTATTCCTGAAGCTGCTGTTTCTTGAAGATCTTAGAATTTAAACTATTAAAGATTACAGTAATACACTGTGTAAGTGCATTAAAGAGAACCAGTCATCAGAATCATCCATGTTAAATTAAAGATAGGGCCATTCTGCGCATATCAGAGTGATTGAATACATATTTTTAGTGTAAAAATCTCCAGCCTGGTTTTCGTTAAATCATCATGATAAATTTTGGTTTCCTCAGTGCTTCTTGCTTTGGGGCGGGACTAGTGGGCGGGATTGTAAGTAGGGTCTTCGTCTCAGAGGGCTCAGTCATGGCCCCTCCGCTGCCTCTGTTGCATTCATCTTCATGCATTCATTTAAATTTTGGACTAGCGCCGTCTTAGCTGTGGGTGATGCTCTTGCTGGTGGTCGTCTTTATGAAAATGGTGCATGCGCAGATCGAACTCCGGCTGTCTTTAGGAAAATGGCGCCAGAGGTGGCGCATGCACATAATGAGATTTTGGCTGCACTATTTTCCTGAAGACCGCTGGATTTCGATCTGTGTATGTGCCCGCGCTATTTTCCAATTCTGACCACTGTCACTTTGAGGTAATAACACTGGAATACTTCAACGGATCCCGCTAATTCTGAAGATTTTTTTTTCCGTGAAATTGTACATTATTGTGGTAAAAAATTTTCGATATGATTTGCATTTATTTGTGACAAAAATGGAAATTTGGCAAAAATTTTGAAAAATCCAGACTTTGAATTTTCATGCCTTTAAAGAGATATGTCACACAAAATAATTAATAAATAACATTTCCCACATGCCTACTTTACATCAGCACAATTTTTGAACACTATTTTTTTATTGCTAGGAAGTTATAAAGGTTAAAAGTTGACCAGCAATTTTTCATTTTTCCAACAAAATTTACACAACCATTTTTTTAGGGACCACATCAGATTTGAAGTCACTTTGCACCCTTCAAGATGCTTAAAACCACATTCAAGAAGTTTATTAACCCTTCATGTGCTTCACTGGAATTTTTGGAAAGTGGAAAAAAAAAGATTAACATTTAACTTTTTTTTCACAAAAAATTTACTTCAGATCCAATTTTATTTATTTTGACAAGGGTAACAGGAAAAAATGGACCCCAAAATTTGTTGTGCAATTTCTTGTGTGCATGCCGATTCCCCAAAGGAGGGAGAAAACTATTGTTTGGGCACTTGGTAGAGCTCGGAAGGGAATAAGCGCCATTTGACTTTTTGAATGCAAAAGTTGCTGGAACAATTGTCGGATGCCATGTCGCATTTGGAGAGCCTCTGATGTGCCTTAACAGTGAAAATCCCCCACAAGTAACACCATTTTGGAAACTAGACCCCTCAGGGAACTGATCAAGATGTGTGGTGAGCACATTAAACCCTCACATACGTTTACACTGTTGAGAGGTGAAAATTAAAAAAATAACATTTTCCCACAAATACACTGCTCAAAAAATAAAGGGAAAACTAAAATACCGCATCCTAGATATCACTGAATGAAATATTTCAGTTGCAAATCTTTATTCATTAAATAGTTGAATGTATTGAAAACAATAAAACATGAAAATGATTAATGTACATCAAAATGAATATCCCATGGGAGTCTGGATTTGGAATGATATTCAAAATCAAAGTGGAAAATCAAATTACAGGCTGATCCAACTTCAGTGGAAATGCCTCAAGACAAGAAAAAGATGTTCAGTTGTGTGTGTTGCCTCCATGTGCCTGTATGACTTCCCTACAATGCCTGGGCATGCTCCTGATGAGGTGGTGGATGGTCTCCTGAGTGATCTCCTCCCAGACCTGGACTAAAGCATCCGCCAACTCCTAGACAGTCTGTGGTGCAATGTGACGTTGATGGATGGTGCGAGACATGATGTCCCAGATGTGTTCAATCGGATTCAGGTTTGGGGAACGGGCGGGCCAGTCCATAGCTTCAATGCCTTCATCTTGAAGGAACTGCTGACACACTCCAGCCACATGAGGTCTGGCATTGTCCTGCATTAGGAGGAACCCATGGCCAACCACACCAGCATACTCACAAGGGGTCTGAGGATCTCATCTCGGTACCTAATGGCAGTCAGGCTACCTCTGACGAGCACATGGCTGTGCAGCCCTCCAAAGAAATGCCACCCTAGGCCATTACTGACCCACTGTCAAAACGGTCATGCTGAAGGATGTTGCATGCAGCAGATTGCTCTCCACGGCGTCTCCAGAATCTGTCACATCTGTTACATGTGCACAGTGTGAACCTGCTTTCATCTGTGAAGAGCTCAAGGCAACAGTAGTGAATTTGCCAATCCTCGTGTTCTGTGGCAAATGCCAAGCATCCTGCACGGTGTTGGGCTTTGAGCACAACCCCCATCTGTGGATGTCAGGCACTCAGACCATCCTCATGGAGTCAGTTTCTAATCGTTTGAGCAGACACATACACATTTGAGGCCTGCTGGAGGTCATTTTGCAGGGCTCTGGCAATGCTCCTCCGGTTCCTCCTTGCACAAAGGCTGAGGTAGCGGTCCTGCTGCTGGGTTGTTGCCCTCCTATGACCCTCTCCACATCTCCTGGTGTACTGGCCTGTCTCCAGGTAGCGCCCCCAGCCTCTGGACACTACGCTGACAGACACCGCAAACCTTCTTGCCACAACTCACATTGATGTGCCATCCTGGATGAGCTGCACGACCTGAGCCACTTGTGTGGGTTGTAGTGTCCGTCTCATGCTACCACAAGTGTGAAAGCACAACCAACATTCAAAAGTGACCAAAACATCAGCCTGAAAGCATTGGTACTGAGATGTGGTCTGTGGTCCCCACCGGCAAAACCACTCCTTTATTGAGTGTGTTAATTGCCAATAATTTCCATCTGTTGTCTATTCCATTTGCACAACAGCATGTGAAATTTATTGTCAAACAGTGTTGCTTCCTAAGCGGACAGTTTGATTTCACAGAAGTTTGATTGCTTGGAGTTATATTCTGTTGTTTAAGTGTTCCCTTTATCCTTTTGAGCACTGTATGTTTTAGCCCCAAATGTTGCATTTTCATAAGGGTAACAGGAGAAGTTGCATCATACAATTTGTAGTGCAATTTCTCCTGAGTATGCCGATACCCCATATGAGGGAAAAAACTTCTGTTTGGGCACACGGCAGGGCTCGGAAGGGAAGGAGCATCATTTGTCTACAATGTAAAATTTCCTAGAATCGCTAGTGGACATAATGTCCCATTTGGAGAGCCCCTGATGTGCCTAAACAATGGAAACCGCCACAAGTGACTCCATTTTGGAAACTAGACCCCTCAAGGAATGTATTTAGATGTGCGGTGAGCACCTTGAACCCTAATGTGCCTCACAGAAGTTTATAATGATGAGCCGTGAAAAGAATACAATCACATTTTCTCCACAATAAATGTTATTTTGGCCACAAATAATTTATTGTGCAATTTCTTTCAAGTACGCCGATACCCCATATGTGGGGGAATACTATTTTAGAGACACAGTGCAAAACTCACAAGGGAAGAGTCACCATATTAGAGTTCAGATTTTCCTGGAATGGTTTGAGGGTGTCATGTCACATTGGCAGAGCCCCTGAGGTGCCAGAACAATAGAAACCCCGTATATGTAAACTAATTTTCCAAACTACACTCCGCAATGAATTAATCTAGGTGTGCAGTGATCTTATTAACAATGCATGTGCCTCACAGAATTTTACACCATTGGTCGGTGAAGAGAGAAGAAATTACATTTTTTACCACTAAAATGTTGTTTTAGCCCCAGGTTTTTAATTTTTCTAAGGGCTCATAGGAATTTTTTTTATAACAAGCTGAGTGCGCCAATACCCTATATGTAATTAAGAAATATTTTTCAAACACAATGCAAAGTTCAGAAGGCAAGGTGCACCAGATATTACTGTTATGGTTTGCAGGTGCCATGACCCACTGGGAGAGGCTTTGACCCACAGAAATAGCCCAAGAGGTGCCAGAACAGCAGAACCCCCCCCATTAAGTGACCACATTTTACAAACTACAGCTATCAATGAATTCATCTAGAGGTGCAGTGATCATATTGACTCCACGGGTGTGTCAGAGAATTTTATACCATTGGGCAGTGAAGAAAAAAAATAACTAAATTTTTATAATCAAACGTTTGTTTTAGCCCTAGATTTTACATTTTCACACAAGAAGTCGGTAAAAATGGCACCGTAAATTCTCCCACAATTTCTACTGAATGTGGCAATACCCCATATGTGGCTGTACAGTACTACTTAGCCATACAGAGAGACTTGGGAGGAACAGAGCGCTATTTGCGCAGATTTTCCTAGAACAGTTTTCGGACTCCACAGAGTGCCTAATTGCTAGAAGAGCAGAATCCCCCCTCAAGTGACTACATTTTGGAAATTATATCCCTTTTGAGAATGTATCTGCAGGTGTAGTAAATATTTTGACTCCATGGGTATTTACCAGAAACAAGCAGCAATGAATGTTGCCAAGTGAAAATTGCAAACTACCGTTGTAGTGACCAGAATGCTGTAGTGACAAGTACGTTGCAGTCATCAGTACGTTAAGCCCAGCCTGTGCTTCTGGAGTCATGCACCGTAAGGTAGGCGGTGTCTTATCACTTCTGAAATGCCAAATATGAACGCTATATGTGGTATAGGTACACTGTGGTGCTCAGAAGGGAGGAGGCATTTGGATTTGTATGAGGAGCCATTTTGCTTTTCCAGAGACTTTGTACTACCAGTAATGTGGAAGCCCCCTATATTTCCATTACCAGATGACAGACCTGAGTGGGGACTTGCTTTTTTTGTGGATTGAGTTGAAGCTTTTATTGGGAACATATTATATAATATTTGGGATCACATTTATCAGTCGCTGTATGCTGAGCACTTACTTTGGGGTTTCCATCTAAATTACTGAGGGATGTGCTTCAGATGAAACCCCCGAGGAATCCATTCACTATAATGAGGCAGAAGAGTTACTATGGACTCTGTCAGGCCTCTGTCCAGCATTGTCCTTCTTTTCAGAAGTGCACAAAACTGTGGCTGACGGCACTGGTATGCAATCCTAAAAAGACGGACACCACCGGATCACAGGTCAGAGGGTGTCCACAGTACCTCCATCTGCCTCATTACAGTGATTCTTCCGCCAGAGGTTCCGTATTTCAGAAATTTTCAAGGAAACCATAATACAAGCGCTCGGTGCAGAGCACAGTATAAATGTGTGCTGAGCCTTACTTTGGGAGGCAGAGTGAAAAAATCAACAGCAGGTGAAGAATTGGTTTTATTTATTTTTTATGCCATTCTTCGTGCAGTATAAGTGATTAGGCAACTTTATTCTTCGGGTTGGTACGATCACAGCGATACCAGATTTATATCGGGATTTATGTTTGACCTGCTGTCACACACTAAAATACTCTTCTTATTGAAAAAACTAGTTTTTGCATCGCCATATTTTGAGAGCTATAATTTTCCATGTTTTGGCCCACAGAGTCATGTGATGGCTTCTTTTTTGCAGGACAAGTTGATGTTTTTATTGGTACCATTTTCAGAGACCTGACATCCTGACAATTTTTGATTGCTTTCTATTCCGTTTTTGGGAAGCAGAATGAACAAACACCATATGTGATTCCGCGGGTGGTAAAACTGATAAGGCCGTTTTATTTTTTTAGTCAGTACGATTACAGTGACGCCACATTTTTATTTTTTTTAATGTTTTGTCGCTTTTACACAAAACTATTTTGCAGAAAAAATTATTTTTGTAGTGCTTTATTCTGAGAGCTATAACTTTTTAATTTTTCTGCAGATGGTGCTGTATGGTGGCTTGTTTTTTGCAGTACAAGATGATGTTTTCAGCAGTACAATTTTTTTTTTTTATATCCGTCTTTCTGATCGCGTTTTTTTCCACTTTTGTTCAGCGGTATAATGATAAACTATTGTTTTTGCCTTGAATTTGTTTTTTTAATGATGTTTACTAAAGGGGTTAACTAGTGGGACCGTTTTATAGGTCAGGTCATTCCGGATGCGGCGATACAAAATGTGTACTTTTATTGTTTATATTTTTTTTTCATACAAATATTTATTTATGGATAATTGTATAATCTTTTTTATAAATAAATATATATATATATATATATATATATACTAGCTGAAGAGCCCGGCGTTGCCTGGGCATAGTAAATATCTGTGGTTAGTTATAGCACGTCACTTCTCTTATTTTCCCATCACACCTCTCATTTTCCCCCTCACATCTCTCATTTTCTCCCTCACACCTCTCATTTTCTCCCTCACTCCTCTTATTCCCCCCTAACACTTGTCATTTCGACTCACATCTGTCATTTTCCGATCACTACACTATTTTCCCTCACTCCTCTCATTTTGCACTCACACCTTTTCATTTTCACCTCACACCTCTCATTTTCACCTCAGTATATACATGTTTGTCATCTCCCTTATATATAGTATACACCTGTATGTCATCTCCTGTATATAGTATATACCTGTATGTCATCTCCCCTGTATATAGTATATACCTGCTGTGTGTCATCTCCCCTGTATATAGTATATACCTGTATGTCATCTCCTCCTATATATAGTATATACCTGTATGTCATCTCCTCCTATATATAGTATATACCTGTATGTCATCTCCTCCTATATATAGTATATACCTGTATGTCATCTCCTTCTATATATAGTATATACCTGTATGTCATCTCCTCCTGTATATAGTATATACCTGTGTCATCTCCCCTGTATATAGTATATATCTGTGTCATCTCCTCCTGTATATAGTATATACCTGTATGTCATCTTCTATATATAGCATATACCTGTATGTCATCTCCTCCTGTATATAGTATGTACCTGTATGTCATCTCCTCCTCTATATAGTATATACCTGTGTGTTATCTCTCCTGTATATAGTTTATATCTGTGTTATCTCCCCTGTATATAGTATATACCTGTGTGATCTCCTGTATTAGACCTCGTTAACACGTTATTTGCTCAGTATTTTTACCTCAGTATTTGTAAGATAAATTGGCAGCCTGATAAATCCCCAGCCAACAGGAAGCCCTCCCCCTGGCAGTATATATTAGCTCACACATACACATAATAGACAGGTCATTTGACTGACAGCTGCTGTATTTCCTATATGGTACATTTGTTGCTCTAGTAGTTTGTCTGCTTATTAATCAGATTTTTATTTTTGAAGGCTAATACCAGACTTGTGTGTGTTTTAGGGCGAGTTTCGTTTGTCAAGTTGTGTGTGTTGAGTTGTGTGTGGCGACATGCATGTAGCGAATTTTGTGAGATGAGTTTTGTGTGGCAACATGCGTGTAGCAACTTTTTGTGTGTCGAGTTGCATGTAACAGGTTAGTGTAGCAAGTTGTGTGCAGCAAGTTTTGCGCATGGCGAGTTTTGCGCGTGGTGAGTTTTATGTCTGGTGCCTTTTGAGTATGTGCAAGTTTTGTGTGAGGCAACTTTTGCATGTGTTGCAAATTTTGTGCATGTGGCAATATTTCCGCGTGTGCAAGTTTTGCGTGTGGCGAGTTTTCCATGAGGTGAGTTTTGCACTTGTGGCGAGTTTTGCGAGAGCCTAGTTTTTGCATGTGGCGAGTTTTGCGCGTGGCGAGTTTTGAGCGGCGACTTTTGTGTTTCGACTTTTATGTGGCGAGGTTGGTGTATGTGTGGTGAAATGTGTGCTGAGGGTGGTATATGTGTTCAAGCACGTGGTAGTGTGTGGCGCATTTTGTGTGTGTTCATATCCCCATGTGTGGTGAGTATCTCATGTCGCGGGGCCCCACCTTAGCAACTGATCGGTATATACTCTTTTGCGCCATCGCTCTCATTCTTTAAGTCCCCCATGTTCACATCTGGCAGCTGTCAATTTGCCTCCAACACTTTTCCTTTCACTTTTCCCCATTATGTAGATAGGGGAAAAATTGTTTGGTGAATTGGAAAGCGCGGAGTTAAAATTTCACCTCACAACATGGCCTATGACACTCTCGGGGTCCAGACGTGTGACTGTGCAAAATTTTGTTTCTGTAGCTGCGACGCCTCCAACACTTTTCCTTTCACTTTTTTCCCCATTATGTAGATAGGGGCAAAATTGTTTGGTGAATTGGAAAGCGCGGGGTAAAATTTCACCTCACAACGTAGCCTATGACGCTCTCAGGGTCCAGACGTGTGACTGTGCAAAATTTTGTGGCTGTAGCTGTGACGGTGCAGATGCCAATCCCGGACATACACACACACATACACACACACACACACACATACACACATTCAGCTTTATATAGTAGATTTAAAATTCTTTAAAAAAAATTTTTAACTTTTCGTTTTTACTTTTTTACTTTGTACCACTATGGGACTATCGTTTTTTGTAGGCTGATCGCTTGAATATCATGGGGATGCAGCAGCATCCCCTTGCTATGCAAACTGTCAGCTCTACACTGACAGAGAAAGTTGCTGATCATGCACTGCACATGATCAAGCAACTTGCTGAGCTCTAGTGACCCGGATGTCATCATGATGACATCGGGTCACCATGGCAGGGATCCAAGGG
This sequence comes from Ranitomeya imitator, assembly GCF_032444005.1. Classification (NCBI taxonomy): domain Eukaryota; kingdom Metazoa; phylum Chordata; class Amphibia; order Anura; family Dendrobatidae; genus Ranitomeya; species Ranitomeya imitator. The sequence continues at coordinate 488,618,855 of NC_091285.1, read as the reverse complement.
CAGAGGGGCTGTCATCCCTTTCTCGACTCCTGGAAAGCTGTGATTGAGTTTGATCACAGCATTTAGGGAGTTAAAGTGCTGGGAGCGGTGAGGGACAGCTCCTCACACTTAGTGTCGGGTGTCAGCTGTCAGACTCCGCTAAAACCTGGCCGCGATCGCCTGGACATAATAATTCGTCACATGTCAATAGGACCCAGGGCACATAGACGTATCATTAATTCCAATGCCAGAAAGGGCTTAACGAAAACCAAGCTGCTAATTTTTACACTAAAGGTATGTATTAGATCAGTATGACAGTGCTATTATGCCCATACCTTTAGTTTAAAGAGAACCTGTCATCAGGATCATCCATGTTAATGTATTATAACATATTGATTTTCCATGAGAATTTTGATGAGTTTTACAGGCTGGACCTTATAGACACAAATCTTTATAGTGTGGTTAGCAGGAAATATAGTATGCATTCAGTGAAATATGTAATGAGCATGCTCGAGGTACGATTTAACAATTCTCATGACTGGAAATGAAAATCTGCATGAAAACTAGGTAAACCTACCTAAACACTCTTTCTTGTTACAGTGACCTTAATGACACACAAAGTGGTCTCCTTGTACAAGTATGGAAGTGTGGTTGGCTTCGAGACTCCCTTTTAGGAAATGTGTGGATTCCCCTTCAAAAGATTAAGCATGCCACAAATGTATGTATGTACAGAAAGTTTAGCGCTACTGTTTCAAACATTTAATTTACAATAAACACTGAATATATATATTTTTTTTGTCTACTACTTATGTTATGACGTATAACACTAAGCTAAACGCCACTGACATCCAATACTGGAAATGTCCTCTTTGAATTTCTGTCACTGAAATTTCATATTTAAAATTAAAGGGACTTCACTGTGTTATGTACACTCCTCAGCAATAAATTTGCAACGCAAAGAAGGAAAGTCTTGAAATCATGGAAATTACAGGATCAATCAACATGTAAATGATATGCATGTGATAAAGGTAACACATTTTTAAAACATCTCAATGTATTCATCATTGCATATGATGTCTATGTGCAAAAGTACATGCTCTTACATGCCTTGGCAGCATGCTATAACTGAAGTTAATAATCCTTGTTTGTGGAATGTTTTGCCACACTGAATGCAGTTGGGCACGCAAATCATCAAGATCCACTGCTGGAAGCTCCCTTTTGCAATTGTGTAAAAACCAAGAAGATACAACAGAGGGGCCCTTCACTGATATACCAAAAATTAGAATAAACCCCTATATAATAATCTTTATTAAATATTAATATACTGGAAAAATATACCTCATAGCAAAAAGACATTGGATATACAAAATATGTAAATAGGTCATAGGATGGAGGGGGTAAAGAGCTATAATCCTCCTAATTTCACCCTATAGCACCCTTACCTGTCTGCAGTTTTGCACCCTATTGTATACATAGATGATAAGGCATTCCCCCTCACCTTGGGCTGACCCTAATTGTCCCTGTGAGACCCTTTCTATTTATCTAACACATCACCCAGTGAAATATAACACTAAAATACTGTCAATTTGAAGTGAGTGGGAAATGGATCATGATGATTTGTGTGCTGAAGTGCATTCAGTGTGGCTGAACATTCCTTTGACAAGCATTAATAGCTTAATTTTTCATTGTTTGCATATCACTCATTGAGATTTGTTTTGATCCTGTGAGTTCCATCACTTCACAACTTTTCCATCATGGTATTGCAATTTCAAATTTGAGAAGTCTATTTATTCTTTATGCTTTCTATATCAATGACTGACTGCTATCATTCAATAGGTACCAGTAAGAGACCGGTAGCTTAATCATGTCTACTCTGGTCAAAGTGGCACACCAGAGTACCAGATACTTCTCTGACGGACGGAAGAGCCTGCTGAAGACAGCTCAATTTAGTGCTGATTTTGGATCTATTCACTTTTCACTAGACAGGCTCAGCTGCCCCACAGGATAAAAGTTGAATCTCATGGTGGACCCCTGTCTAGGAGTGGTCCCTCTGCCACCTTCTATGAGCAGTAGTTTGCACAATACACTTGATTCACTATGCACAGACAAGGGCAGCATCTCATCATTTATTTAAAAACTTCCTGGTTTACTATTATACAGAAGCAGAGAGACTTTTGTGAATGAGGATAATTGTCACACACAGTGTGGGAAAGACTAAGTGCAATATGAAGCGATGAGGGGCAGGAAGCCCAAACACTAGTAAATGGGGAAGTGGAGACCCCTAGGCAAATCGTATAACACCCTGCCTACCCTACCATCCCGAAATTGGTTCACAATAATCACCGAGCAGGAAGATTAAGCCCTGTATATCCCTAGAGCTAGACCCTGCATAGGGGAGGGGGAGGAGTGAGGACTGGTCAGTCCCCACTGATAACTAAAGACAACAAGGGAGACAAACAAGGAGAGAGGAACTTAGCTTGAGCAGTCTTCAGAGAGATGACACCAAATGTCCTCCAAGAGCAACAGAAAGGAAGTTAGCCAACAGCTACAGCTCAAAGCCTTCTCAAGGGAAAACGTGAATATCCCTGGCGACTCCCAGAAGCAGGCTGGAAGTTTATAAACTCCACGGTCCAGGTGTGTCAATTAGAGCCGGAGGGAGATGGCCCCTGGGTCCAACAGTCAGAAGGATTCAGAAGGCGTCTGCAATGCCAAACGTAGAGACCTTCTGCAGCCAGATGTAGAACGACTGTCTGTTGCATCTGACACACCCGTGACAATAATGTAATATTTGCATGTAGCTGAACAGTGGGCCCGCAGAATCAATGTTACTGGTGGGCCCTTGACACTTCAGTCCAACACGGCATATTTTTAGGCTCAATGTGTATAATAATAGCAAAGTCCACTGTATAATTAAAATGTATTTATTTTGTTTAAATGAAATTTGGTGGGCTCCATAGAATCCCCTGGTTTACAGATTTTGGCACATGACTACATGTATGCAAATCGTATTTTTGTGGTTACGTGACCACCCATTCTCATGGCCAGGACTGGAGAATCCTGACAGTGTGTGGTGTGTACACTGTGAAGATTTAGAAGCCTGCAGTCACATAGAGTGCAGACTTTCATCCCAAACTTGAATATCCTTTTTGCATCCACATCTTTTACTTTTCTTTTAATTAATAATTTTGCAAATTGTTAATTGAGCAACCCCCCCCCCAAAAAAAATGCCCAAGACTGTATGCTTAATTCCCTTAACAGCAATTATAGGCCTGGTTATGCATAAAATAAACTGAAATACTGTTTTGCAACATTTATAATCATGTGATATTTCTATTGTATGTGATGTATGTATTGGGTTTTACAAATTGACTTTTTCTTTTATAATTTTTTTCAGGAAGGATCTGGAGAATGGTGGACATTATATTCTGTAGTCCTCACAAATAAAGATGAGATTTCTGCCATCAAATCACCAACCTTGCATAAGATATTACTGGATCTTTTCTTTGCAGAGCCATTTGGTAAGTGGAATGTTATGCAAAGTATTTTAAACATTTCCTAGCAAAGTTATCTTGAATATGTGCCCTAAGATAAAACAATAAGGAAATCTGGCATAAGTCCAACAACCTTTTCATTTTAAAAGACAGACATTTCCTTGTTTAGACTTTGTATTATGTCCAGATTGATGGTGTACTCGGGGACCTGAATGTCGAAATACATTTCATGGAAAAAATTTGAGTGTTATATGGAAATTATAAATTGCATTATTATTGCAATAAATTGAGTTCAATGATTCATGTTCATTGTGGTTCACTGCATAATTAGTATATGAAATGCTTAAAGAAGTCAGAGTTTTCCATGTAATTTCACTTCACTATGAATTTTATAAACTGACATTAAAGGGAACCTGTCAGCAGGATTGTGCATAGTAACCTACACACAGTGTCAGGTCGGTACCGTTATACTGATTATACTGACACCTTGGTTGATGAAATCCGTCTTGTGGTTGTTTCTTAATCTTTATTTTCAGTTTTGTGCTAATGAGATTCTTGTGTCCTAAGGCAGGGCTGGGGCATGAGGTGCTCTGATTATCTATTCATAATACAGCCTGCTGACAGGTCACTGATCCCTCACTGACCTGCCCCCTAGTTTGCATAATGAATACCATCACATACTGAATAAAAAAATAACCCTTCTGCAAGCAGTCACTTTATTCAGTATAACGGCACCGACCTGACACTGTGTGTAGGTTACTATGCACAATCCTGCTGACCGGTTCCCTTTAACAATTCATTTTGATTTGAGTCTCACTTTAGTTGTTAACTTTTCCTTAACCCCTTCCCGACCTGTGACACAGCGTATGCGTCATGAAAGTCGGTGCCAATCCGACCTGTGACGCATATGCTGTGTCACAGAAAGATCGCGTCCCTGCAGGCCGGGTGAAAGGGTTAACTCCCATTTCACCCGATCTGCAGGGACAGGGGGAGTGGTAGTTTAGCCCAGGGGGGGTGGCTTCACCCCCTCGTGGCTACGATCGCTCTGATTGGCTGTTGAAAGTGAAACTGCCAATCAGAGCGATTTGTAATATTTCACCTAAAAAAATGGTGAAATATTACAATCCAGCCATGGCCGATGCTGCAATATCATCGGCCATGGCTGGAAATACTAATGTGCCCCCACCCCACCCCTCCGATCGCCCCCCCAGCCCCCCGATCTGTGGCCCGCTCCCCTCCGTCCTGTGCTCCGCTCCCCCGTCCTCCTGTCCGCTCCCCCGTGCTCCAATCACACCCCCCCGTGCTCCAATCAAACCCCCCCGCACTCCGATCCCCCCCCGTGCTCCGAACCACCCCCCCTGCACACCGATCCCCCCCCCCTGCACACCGATCCACCCGCCCGCACACCGATCCACCCGCCCGCACACCGATCACTCTCCCCCATGCTCCGATCCCTCCCCCCCCGTGCTCCGACGCCCCCCCGTGCCCTGATCTCCCCCCCCTGTGCCCTGATCTCCCCCCCTTATACTTACCGATCCTGGCGGGGTCCGTCAGTCTTCTTCCCCGAGCGCCGCCATGTTCCAAAATGGCGGGCGCATGCGCAGTGCGCCCGCCGAATCTGCCGGCCGGCAGATTCGTTCCAATGTGAATTTTGATCACTGTGATATAATCTATCACAGTGGTCAAAATAAAAAAACAGTAAATGACCCCCCCCATTTGTCCCCCATAGATAGGGACAATAATAAAATAAAGAATTTTTTTTTTTTTCACTAAGGTTGGAGTTAGAACTAGGGTTAGGGTTAGGGTTAGGGGTAGGGTTAGGGGTAGGGTTAGGGTTAGGGTTAGGGGTAGGGTTAGGGGTAGGGGTAGGGGTAGGGTTAGGGGTAGGGTTAGGGGTAGGGGTAGGGGTAGGGTTAGGGGTAGGGTTAGGGTTAGGGTTTCGGTATGTGCACACGTATTCTGGTCCTCTGCGGATTTTTCTGCAGCGGATTTGATAAATCCGCAGTGCTAAACCGCTGCGGATTTATGGCAGATTTACCGCGGTTTTTCTGCGCATTTCACTGCGGTTTTACAACTGCGATTTTCTATTGGAGCAGTTGTAAAACCGCTGTGGAATCCGCAGAAAGAAGTGACATGCTGCAGAATGTAAACCGCTGCGTTTCCGTGCAGTTTTTCCGCAGCATGTGTACAGCGATTTTTGTTTCCCATAGGTTTACATTGAAATGTAAACTCATGGGAAACTGCTGCGGATCCGCAGCGTTTTCCAAAGCGTGTGCACATACCTTTAGAATTAGGCTATGTGCACACGGTGCGGATTTGGCTGCGGATCCGCAGCGGATTGGCCGCTGCGGATCCGCAGCAGTGTTCCATCAGGTTTACAGTACCATGTAAACCTATGGAAAACCAAATCCGCTGTGCCCATGGTGCGGAAAATACCGCACGGAAACGCTGCGTTGTATTTTCCGCAGCATGTCAATTCTTTGTGCGGATTCCGCAGCGTTTTACACCTATTCCTCAATAGGAATCCGCAGGTGAAATCCGCAGGTAAAACGCAGTGCCTTTTACCCGCGGATTTTTCAAAAATGGTGCGGAAAAATCTCACACGAATCCGCAACGTGGGTACATAGCCTTAGGGTTAGGGTTGGGTTGGAATTAGGGTTGTGGTTAGGGTTAGGGGTGTGTTGGGGTTAGGGTTGTGGTTAGGGGTGTGTTGCGGTTAGGGTTGTGGTTAGGGTTACGGCTACAGTTGGGATAAGGGTTAGGGGTGTGTTGGCGTAAGAATTGAGGGGTTTCCACTGTTTAGGCACATCAGGGGGTCTCCAAACGCAACATGGCGCCACCATTGATTCCAGCCAATCTTTTATTCAAAAAGTCAAATGGTGCTCCTTCCCTTCCGAGCCCCGACGTGTGCCCAAACAGTGGTTTACCCCCACATATGGGGTATCAGTGTACTCAGGACAAACTGGGCAACAATTACTGGGGTCCAATTTCTCCTGTTACCCTTGAGAAAATAAAAAATTGCTTGCTAAAACATCATTTTTGAGGAAAGTAAAATGATTTTTTATTTTCACGGCTCTGCGTTGTAAACGTCTGTGAAGCACTTGGGGGTTCAAAGTGCTCACCACATATCTAGATAAGTTCCTTGGGGGGTCTAGTTTCCAAAATGGGGTCACTTGTGGGGGGTTTCTACTGTTTAGGCACACCAGGGGCTCTGCAAACGCAACGTGACGCCCGCAGACCATTCCATCAAAGTCTGCATTTCAAAACGTCACTACTTGACTTCCGAGCCCCGACATGTGCCCAAACAGTGGTTTACCCCCACATATGGGGTATCAGCGTACTCAGGACAAACTGGGCAACAATTACTGGGGTCCAATTTCTCCTGTTACCCTTGAGAAAATAAAAAATTGCTTGCTAAAACATCATTTTTGAGGAAAGTAAAATGATTTTTTATTTTCACGGCTCTGCGTTGTAAACGTCTGTGAAGCACTTGGGGGTTCAAAGTGCTCACCACATATCTAGATAAGTTCCTTGGGGGGTCTAGTTTCCAAAATGGGGTCACTTGTGGGGGGTTTCTACTGTTTAGGCACACCAGGGGCTCTGCAAACGCAACGTGACGCCCGCAGACCATTCCATCAAAGTCTGCATTTCAAAACGTCACTACTTGACTTCCGAGCCCCGACATGTGCCCAAACAGTGGTTTACCCCCACATATGGGGTATCAGCGTACTCAGGACAAACTGGGCAACAATTACTGGGGTCCAATTTCTCCTGTTACCCTTGAGAAAATAAAAAATTGCTTGCTAAAACATCATTTTTGAGGAAAGAAAAATGATTTTTTATTTTCACGGCTCTGCGTTGTAAACGTCTGTGAAGCACTTGGGGGTTCAAAGTGCTCACCACATATCTAGATAAGTTCCTTGGGGGGTCTAGTTTCCAAAATGGGGTCACTTGTGGGGGGTTTCTACTGTTTAGGCACACCAGGGGCTCTGCAAACGCAACGTGACGCCCGCAGACCATTCCATCAAAGTCTGCATTTCAAAAGTCACTACTTCCCTTCTGAGCCCCGACGTGTGCCCAAACAGTGGTTTACCCCCACATATGGGGTATCAGCGTACTCAGGAGAAACTGGACAACAACTTTTGGGGTCCAATTTCTCCTGTAACCCTTGGGAAAATAAAAAATTCTGGGCTAAAAAATTATTTTTGAGGAAAGAAAACGTATTTATTATTTTCACTGCTCTGTGTTATAAACTTCTGTGAAGCACTTGGGGGTTCAAAGTGCTCACCTCACATCTAGATAAGTTCCTTTCGGGGTCTAGTTTCTAAAATGGGGTCACTTGTGGGGGGTTTCTACTGTTTAGCCACATCAGGGGCTCTGCAAACGCAACGTAACGCCCGCAGAGCATTCCATCAAAGTCTGCATTTCAAAATGTCACTACTTGACTTTCGAGCCCCGACATGTGCCCAAACTGTGGTTTACCCCCACATATGGGGTATCAGCGTACTCAGGAGAAACTGTACAACAACTTTTGGGGTCAAATTTCTCCTGTTACCCTTGGGAAAATAATAAATTGCAGGCTAAAAGATCATTTTAGAGAAAACAAAATTTTTATTTTATTTTCATGGCTCTGCGTTATAAACTTCTGTGAAGCACTTGGAAGTTCAAAGTCCTCACCACACATCTAGATTAGTTCCTTTGGGGGTCTAGTTTCCAAAATGGGGTCATATGTGGGGGATCTCCAATGTTTAGGCACACAGGGGCTCTCCAAACGTGACATGGTGTCCGCTAATGATTGGAGCTAATTTTCCATTTAAAAAGCCAATTGGCGTGCCTTCCCTTCCGAGCCCTGCCGTGCGCCCAAACAGTGGTTTACCCCCACATATGGGGTATCAGCGTACTCAGGACAAACTGGACAACAACATTTGCGGTCCAATTTCTCCTATTACCCTTGGCAAAATAGGAAATTCCAGGCTAAAAATCATTTTTGAGGAAAGAAAAATTATTTTTTATTTTCATGGCTCTGCATTATAAACTTCTGTGAAGCACCTGGGGGTTTAAAGTGCTCAATATGCATCTAGATAAGTTCCTTGGGGGGTCTAGTTTCCAAAATGGGGTCACTTGTGGGGGAGCTCCAATGCATAGGCACACAGGGGCTCTCTAAACGCGACATGGTGTCCGCTAACAATTGGAGCTAATTTTCCATTCAAAAAGTCAAATGGCGCGCCTTCCCTTCCGAGCCCTGCCGTGTGCCCAAACAGTGGTTTACCCCCACATATGAGGTATCGGCGTACTCGGGAGAAATTGCCCAACAAATTTTAGGATTCATTTTATCCTATTGCCCATGTGAAAATGAAAAACTGAGGCGAAAAGAATTTTTTTGTGAAAAAAAAAAGTACTTTTTCATTTTTACAGATCAATTTGTGAAGCACCTGAGGGTTTAAAGTGCTCAATATGCATCTAGATAAGTTCCTTGGGGGGTCTAGTTTCCAAAATGGGGTCATTTGTGGGTGAGCTCCAATGTTTAGGCACACGGGGGCTCTCCAAACACGACATGGTGTCCGCTAACGATGGAGATAATTTTTCATTCAAAGAGTCAAATGGCGCTCCTTCCCTTCCGAACCTTACCATGTGCCCAAACAGTGGTTTACCTCCACATGTGAGGTATCGGTGTACTCATGAGAAATTGCCCAAGAAATTTTAGGATCCATTTTATCCTGTTGCCCATGTGAAAATGAAAAAAATTGAGGCTAAAAGAATTTTTTTGTGAAAAAAAAGTACTTTTTCATTTTTACGGATCAATTTGTGAAGCCCCCGGGGGTTCAAAGTTCTCACTATGCATCTAGATAAGTTCCTTGGGGCGTCTAGTTTCCAAAATGGGGTCACGTGTGGGGGAGCTCCAATTTTTAGGCACACGGGGGCTCTCCAAACGTGACATGGTGTCCGCTAAAGAGTGGAGCCAATTTTTCATTCAAAAAGTCAAATGGCGCTCCTTCCCTTCCAAGCCCTGCCGTGCGCCCAAACATTGGTTTACCCCCACATATGAGGTATCAGCGTACTCAGGACAAATTGGACAACAACTTTCGTGGTTCAGTTTCTCCTTGTACCATTGGGAAAATAAAAAAAATGTTGCTAAAAGATAATTTTTGTGACTAAAAAGTTAAATGTTCATTTTTTCCTTCCATGTTGCTTCTGCTGCTGTGAAGCACCTGAAGGGTTAAAAAACTTCTGGAATGTGGGTTTGAGTACCTTGAGGGGTGCATTTTTTAGAATGGTGTCACTTTTGGGTATTTTCATCCATATAGACCCCTCAAACTGACTTCAAATGTGAGGTGGTCCCTAAAAAAAATGGTTTTGTAAATTTCGTTGTAAAAATGAGAAATCGCTGGTCAAATTTTAACTCTTATAACTTCCTAGCAAAAAAAAATGTTGTTTCCAAAATTGTGCTGGTGTAAAGTATACATGTGGGAAATGTTATTTATTAACTATTTTGTGTCACATAACTCTCTGGTTTAACAGAATAAAAATTCAAAATGTGAAAATTGCGAAATTTTCAAAATTTTCGCCAAATTTCCGTTTTTATCACAAATAAACGCAGAATTTATTGACCTAAATTTACCACTAACATGAAGCCCAATATGTCACGAAAAAACAATCTCAGAACCGCTAGGATCCGTTGAAGCGTTCCTGAGTTATTACCTCATAAAGGGACACTGGTCAGAATTGCAAAAAACGGCAAGGTCTTTAAGGTCAAAATAGGCTGGGTCATGAAGGGGTTAAAGAGATTTTCCAGGACTGTAATATTAACAGCCTGTCCCTACAATTGTCAATCATTATTTCTTCAGAGAGTGTCTTGATAACACCACAGTTGATTGATTTGTTTAGCAGGCATAACGATGTACATGTAGGTGTGCTAGTACAGTAGCACATGGCATCTTAAGTTCGGTCGTACTCGATGCTGTACCTTCTGTTGATGCCCCTCTAGTTGGTATATTGTCATTTAATATTCAATAGCCATACTAAGCATGGTCATGGGTGCTAGAAAGTATGGTGCACCTAAAACACTTCCATACAATTGCCAAAATTACAATGCTCTATAGCACCACAACACCCCAAACACTACAAAAGTATACTGTTCTTGCGTAGCGGTGTCACAGTCAAATACCACCATTTATTGCTCCAATAATACCAATATTCATTCACCAGTTAAAAGCTCCTTATTAAAAATATACTACTTCTTAACCCCTTTACCTCCAAAGGTGGTTTGCACGTCAATGACCAGGCCAATTTTTACAATTCTGACCACTGTCCCTTTATGAGGTTATAACTCTGGAACGCTTCAACGGATTCTGGTGATTCTGACAATGTTTTCTCGTGACATATTGTACTTCATGATAGTGGTAAAATTTCTTTGATAATACCTGCGTTTATTTGTGAAAAAAATGGAAATTTGGCAAAAATTTTGAAAATTTCGCAATTTTCCAACTTTGAATTTTTATGCAATTAAATCACAGAGATATGTCACACAAAATACTTAAAAAGTAACATTTTCCACATGTCTACTTTACATCAGCAAAGTGTTAGGGAGTTATAAGGGTTAAAAGTTGACCAGCAATTTCTCATTTTTACAACACCATTTTTTTTTAGGGACCACATCTCATTTGAAGTCATTTTGAGGGGTCTATATGATAGAAAATTCCCAAGTGTGACACCATTCTAAAAACTGCACCCCTCAAGGTGCTCAAAACCACATTCAAGAAGTTTATTAACCCTTCAGGTGTTTCACAACAATTTTTGGAATGTTTAAATAAAAATGAACATCTAACTTATTCTCACAAAAAATTTACTTCAGCTCCAATTTGTTTTATTTTCCCAAGTGTAACAGGAGAAATTGGACCCCAAAATTTGTTGTCCAATTTGTCCTGAGTACGCTGATACCCAATATGTTGGGGTAAACCCCTGTTTGGGCACACGGGAGAGCTCGGAAGGGAAGGAGCACTGTTTTACTTTTTCAACGCAGAATTGGCTGGAATTGAGATCGGACGCCATGTCGCGTTTGGAGAGCCCCTGATGTGCCTAAACAGTGGAAACCCCCCAATTATAACTGAAACCCTAATGCAAACACACCCCTAACCCTAATCCCAACGGTAACCCTAACCACACCTCTAACCCAGACACACCCCTAACCCTGATCCCAACCCTATTCCCAACCGTAAATGTAATCCAAACCCTAACCCTAACTTTAGCCCCAACCCTAACTGTAGCCCTAGCCCTAACCCTAGCCCTAACTCTAACCCTAGCCTTAACCCTAGCCCTAGCTTTAACCCTAGCCCTGACCCTAGCCCTAGCCCTAACCCTAGCCCTAGCCCTAACCCTAGCCCTAGCCCTAACCCTAGCCCTAACCCTAGCCCTAACCCTAGCCCTAACCCTAACCCTAGCCCTAACCCTAATGGGAAAATGGAAATAAATAAATTTTTTTTTATTTTTCCCTAACTAAGGGAGTGATGAAGGGGGGTTTGATTTACTTTTATAGCCGTTTTTTTAGCGGATTTTTGTGATTGGCAGCCGTCACACACTAAAAGACGCTTTTTATTGCAAAAAATATTTTTTGCGTTACCACATTTTGAGAGCTATAATTTTTCCATATTTGAGTCCACAGAGTCATGTGAGGTCTTGTTTTTTGCGGGACGAGTTGGCGTTTTTATTGGTAACATTTTCAGGCACGTGACATTTTTTTGATCGCTTTTTATTCCGATTTTTGTGAGGCAGAATGACCGAAAACCAGCTATTCATGAATTTCTTTTGGGGGAGACGTTTATACCGTTCCACGTTTGGTAAAATGGATAAAGCCGTTTTATTCTTCGGGTCAATATGATTACAGCGACACCTCATTTATATTTTTTTTATGTTTTGGCGCTTTTATATGATAAAAACTATTTTATAGAAAAAATAATTATTTTGGCATCGCTTTATTCTGAGGACTATAACTTTTTTATTTTTTTGGTAATCATGATGTATGGCAGCTCGTTTTTTGCGGGACAAGATGACGTTTTCAGCGGTACCATGGTTATTTATATCTGTCTTGTTGATCGCGTGTAATTCCACTTTTTGTTTGGCGGTATGATAATAAAGCGGTTTTTTGCCTCGTTTTTTTTTTTTTTTCTTACGGTGTTTACTGAAGGGGTTAACTAGTGGGCCAGTTTTATAGGTTGGGTCGTTACGGACGCGGCGATACTAAATATGTGTACTTTTATTATTTTTTTTTTTATTTAGATAAAGAAATGTAGTTATGGGAATAATATTCTTTTTTTTTTTCATTATTTATGATTTTTTTTGTTTTTACACATTTGAAAAAATTTTTTTTTTTTACTTTGTCCCAAGGGGGGACATCACAGATCGGTGATCTGACAGTTTGCACAGCACTCTGTCAGATCACCGATCTGACTTAGAGCAGTGCAGGCTTCACAGTGCCTGCTCTGAGCAGGCTCTGTGAAGCCACCTCCCTCCCTGCAGGACCCGGATGCCGCAGCCATCTTGGATCTGGGGCCTGCAGCGAGGAAGGAGGTAGGAGACCCTCGCAGCAACGCGATCACATCGCGTTGCTGCGGGGGTCTCAGGGAAGCCCGCAGGGAGCCCCCTCCCTGCGCGACGCATCCCTGCACCGCCGGCACATCACGATCATGTTTGATCGCGGTGTGCCGGGGTTAATGTGCCGGGGGCGGTCCGTGACCACTCCTGGCACATTGTGCCGGATGTCAGCTGCAATAGGCAGTTGACACCCGGCCGTGATCGGCCGCGCTCCCCCCGTGAGCGCGGCCGATCACTATGACGTACTATCCCGTCGAGGGTCAGATAGGCCGATGGCCCCTCGACGTTATAGTACGTCTAAGGTCAGAGAGGGGTTAATGTATATCTTGTAATTAATTATGTAAATGTAAATTATTAATTATGTAAATTAGTATTAAGATATGTGGAGATACAAAAGTCACCCCATTTAGCAAAGGCAGCTGATGGACTGAATGTGATTCCACAGGTTACACTTCCCTAAAGCCAATCTTAATCCTTAATGAATGAAAAAAATGTGAATGACTACACTTTCATGGGATTTGCTGTTCAGTTTTTTTTTTTGTGTATGCTCTGGTTTCACCTTTCTTTTCTTTGTAGGTCAATAGTTGAATTATTGCTACCTAAAACCTAGTAAAACATTTAACAGAGTTAGTAAATTCTGTCGTTTTTTTATTAACCCTGCTGTTGTCTTCCGTCAAAAACGACCGACCTTGAACTTCAATATTCTTTAAAATATTCAAGATGCGGCTCTGAAACCCGTGGCCGACCGACCCATCCTCATTTAAGTCAATCAACCACAAGTTTCAGAACCGCATCTTGAACACCCCCAAAAATACCAAAGTTCAAAATCGGTCTCCCCAGACCGAAGACAACAGCAGGGTTAAACAAGTCAAAGGTATAATCAAGGCTAACTATAATCTATGTGTGTTTGCCAAATTTATGACATTTGCCACACAATGAAAAGAAATCAATACAATATGCAAATTTTATATAACCCACACCTATTTCTTCTGAAATCCCTAATGTTTGGATTTCTAATTCCATTCCGATGCTGTCACTAAGCCTTCACACTAATACTACAGCATTCTTACTGTTTAACGTAGTAAATTTAATTGACTTCTTGATTGCTTGGCATGCTTACAAATATGTGATTTCATTATATTTCAGCTCTGTCATTTATTGTGTTGAAGTATTAAGCAGCTTATATGAAGTATCAGTTGAGCAGACTTACTAAACACAAACCTGCCTAATACATAGGCAAAGTAAACTCCTAACTAAATAATTGCCCCTCTTTGTGTTCACTGGACAGCCACACCATTCCCTCATATGAAATATAACAGCCACATCACCTACCCTTATGAACTATGACCTCTACACTGTTCTCCCCTATTAATATGGCCTCAACAGTGTCACTACTTCTTACTTTCCTTTCTAACCCTACCTTCCTTCACTTTTTTCTTTTTCCCATCTCCACTCTGCCCCTCCTCAACTGTCCCATTTGTTTTCTCTCCACACTGACCTCAACCATGCCCCCTCTTCAAACTCACCCTCCCTTCCACTGATCTACTCCACAAAGAAATTAAATAGCAATAAACATGGATCTACCTTCTGCTCCAATAAAGAGTTCACCTTTGTCCTCACTACCTCTGTGCTCCAGTTCTCTGCTTCACTTGAGAGGATGTCACACATTGGGACAGGGAGCTGGTGAGGGCCCTTATCCTCTGTCCTTCACATATTTTCAGTTGTATCCATGCTTCACAGGAATGGAAACCATTGAATCCTGCAAGGGGAATCAGGAGCGGATCCTATGGCTTGCTGATAAAAATGTGACTAAAATTTGTCAAACCAATCTGGAAGATCTCCATCCGACCTTTGACTGGAAATTCATGGAGTTCTGTCTGCAAATTTGAACTAAGACATTGAGCATGAAAAGAGTTGCAACAAAATTTGTGCCTTACAACAACCTTTTCTGGTGCTTTTTTCCCTAATTAAATAAAAGTTCATAGCCACACACTGTTCATGTGAACTAGTTGAAAAAAGTAAATAGAGCCAAACACAACCTTCCCCAATCGCATCGGCTGGTATAATGAATCAGAAGGGTTCCACAAATATTTCCTTAGCAACGGAAGCTCATAATTCAAGCGCCCTGCCCTTCAGAAGATTCCTGGTTCCTTTTGGCTATTATACCCATATGCATATAGTTCTATCTAGACTTCTCAACATGGAAATTGCAACACCAAGTAGGAAAAATTGTGGAATAATGCAGAACACAAGATTAATAGATATGTTAGATATGCAAGTGATAAAATAATGGAAACAAAATTAGCAAAACGTCTCAATTTATTCTGTATCAAGCATGACAATCGTGCTGCTTTGTTTTCTTTTGCCTAACAATGATGCCCAAATATGCTTGATGAGAGATAAGTCTGGAGACCATGCAAGCCGTAGTACCTTGTTTAGGCCACAAAGGATGCTCATAGTGGCACAAGAAACATGTGGCCTGGTGTTGAATACACCATAATCCTGCGAGTAGTATTGATGGGACATTTCCTCATGAAGGCTTTTTCATGGCATTGTACAGTAGGTATGGAAAGTATTCAGATCCCTTTAAAATTTTCACTCTGTTTCATTGTAGCCATTTGATAAATTCAAAAAAGTTCATTTTTTTTCACATTAATGTACACTCTGCATCCTACTTGATTGAAACTCCCCCAGAAATGTAGTCCTTTTTGCAAATTTAATAAAAAAGAAAAACTTAAATATCACATGGTCATAAGTATTTAGACCCTTTGCTCAGACACTCATATTTAACCCCTTTACCCCCAAGGGTGCTTTGCACGTTAATGACCAGGCCAATTTTTACAATTCTGACCACTGTCCCTTTATGAGGTTATAAGTCTGGAAAGCTTCAACGGATCCTGATGATTCTGACATTGTTTTCTCATGATATATTGTCCTTTATGATAGTGATAACATTTCTTTGATATTACCTGCGTTTATTTGTGAAAAAAATGGAAATTTGGAGAAAATGTAGAAGATTTTGCAATTTTCCAAATTTGAATTTTTATGCCCTTAAATCACAGAGATATATCACACAAAATACTTAATAAGTAACATTTCCCACATATCTACTTTACATCAGCACAATTTTGTAACCAATTTTTTTTTTGTTAGGGAGTTATAAGGGTTAAATTTGACCAGCAATTTCTCATTTTTACAACACCATTTTTTTTTAGGGACCACATCACATTCAAAGTCACTTTGAGGGGTCTATATGATCGAAAATACCCAACTGTGATACCATTCTAAAAACTGCACCCCTCAAGGTGCTCAAAACCACATTCATGAAGTTTATTAACCCTTCAGGTGTTTCACAGGAATTTTTGGAATATTTAACAAAAAATCAACATTTAACTTTTCTTCACAAAAAATTTACTTCAGCTCCAATTTGTTTTATTTTACCAAGGGTAACAGGAGAAATTGAACCCCAAAAGTTGTTATACAATTTGTCCTGAGTACGCTGATACCCCATATGTGGGGGTAAACCACTGTTTGGGCGCATGGCAGAGCTCGGAAGGGAAGGAGTGCCGTTTGACTGTCGATGCAAAATTGACTGAAATTGAGATAGGACGCCATGTCGCGTTTGGAGAGCCCCTGATGTGCCTAAACATTGAAACCCCCCAAAAGTGACACCATTTTGGAAATTAAACCCCCTAAGGAACTTATCTAGATGTGTGGTGAGCACTTTGAGCCACCAAGTGCTTCACAGAAGTTTATAATGTAGAGCCATAAAAATAAAAAATTATATTTTTTCACAAAAATGATTTTTTGCCCCCAATTTTTTATTTTCCCAAGGGTAACAGAAGAAATTGGACTGCAGAAGTTGTTGTGAAATTTGTCCTGAATACGATAATACCCCATATGTGGGGGTAAACCACTGTTTGGGCGCATGGCAGAGCTCGGAAGGGAAGGAGCGCCGTTTTGCAAAATTGGCTGGAATTGAGATCAGATGCCATGTCGTGTGTGAAAACCCCCAATTCTAACTGAAACCCTAACCCAAACAAACCCCTAAACCTAATCCCAACCCTAGCCATAACGCTAACCACACCCTTAACCCAAACACGCCCCTAACTCTAATCCCAACCATGCCCCTAACCCAACACACCCCTAACCCTAATCCCAAACCTAACCACACCCCTAACCCGAACACACCCCTAACCCCTAACTAACCATGCCCCTAACCCCAACACACCCCTAATCCCAACCCTAACCTCACCCCTAAATCCAACACACCCCTAACCCTAATCCCAACCATAACCCTAACCATACCCCTAACCCTGACACACCCCTAACCCTAATCCCAACCGTAAATGTAATCCAAAACCTAACTTTAGCCCCAACCCTAACCCTAACTTTAGCCCTATCCCTAACTTTAGCCCCAACCTTAACCCTAACTTTAGCCCCAACCCTAAACTTAACCCCAGCCCTAACTTTAGCCCCAACCCTAACTTTAGCCCCAACCCTAAAGGGAAAATGGACATAAATACATTTTTTTTATTTTATTATTTTTCCCTAACTAAGGGGGTGATGAAGGGGGGTTTGATTTACTATTTATAGAGTTTTTTTAGTGGATTTTTATGATTGGCAGCTGTCACACACTAAAAGACGCTTTCTATTGCAAAAAATTGTCTCCACATTTTGAGAGCTATGATTTTTCTATATTTTGGTCCACAGAGTCATGTGAGGTTTTTTGCGGGAGGAGTTGACTTGTTTATTGGTACCATTTTCGGGCACATAACGTTTTTTGATCGCTTTTTATTCCGTTTTTTTGTGAGGCAGAATGACCAAAAACCAGCAATTAATGAATTTCTTTTTGGGGGGGCGTTATACTGTTCCACGTTTATTTGTTTAGTTTGTCCCGGGGGGGGGGTCACGACTATATAATGTCAGATCTCTGATCTGACACTTTGCAATGCACTGTGTCAGATCAGCGATCTGACAGGCACTGCAGGGAGGCTTGCTGGCGCCTGTTCTGAGCAGGCGTTTGCAAGCCACCTCCCTGCTGGACCCAGAAGGCCCTCTGTGGCCATTTTGGATCCGGGGCCTGCAGGGAGGAGGAGGTAGGAGACTGTTATGATCTGGTGGTTTAGGAACAACATGAGACAAGCTCTGAAGGAGGTGGTATCTGTACTGACTGCAAACCCTGAACCTAGCAGCGCAACTAAAAATAGCCGTGGGGGGTACCTGACGCTCCCCAGACCACTCGACACAGCCTAAGATCTAACTTCCCCTAAAGATGAAAACAGGAAACCTATCTTGCCTCAGAGAAAATCCCCAAAGGAAAGATAGCCCCCCACAAATATTGACGGTGAGAGGAGGGGAAAATAACATACGCAGAAATGAAATCAGATTTTAGCACAGGAGGCCAGTCTAGCTTGATAGACAGGACAGGAAAGGATACTGTGCGGTCAGTATAAAAACTACAAAAACAATCCACACAGAGTTTACAAAATCTCCACACCTGACTAAAGGTGTGGAGGGTAAATCTGCTTCCCAGAGCTTCCAGCTAACAGAAAAAATCCATACTGACAACTAGACAAATATAGAATGCACAGAACAATAAGTCCACAACATGTGGACTGAAATGAGCAAAGCCAGAACTTATCTTTGCAGAACTAGTCAGGAAACCAGGAGAATCCAAGCAGAGATGTGAATCCAGCTTGGAACATTGACAAGTGGCACAGGCTGAATAAAGAGCCAGACTTAAATAGCGGACAATAATTGGAGGCA
Organism: Ranitomeya imitator; assembly: GCF_032444005.1. NCBI lineage: Eukaryota > Metazoa > Chordata > Amphibia > Anura > Dendrobatidae > Ranitomeya > Ranitomeya imitator. The sequence continues at coordinate 488,600,028 of NC_091285.1, read as the reverse complement.
GCTGAAGACAGCTAACTCAAAGGAGCAGCCATACCACTAGAAACCACAAGAGGGAGCCCAAGAGCAGAACTCACAAAAGTGCCACTTACAACCACCGGAGGGAGCCCAAGAGCGGAATTCACAACAGGAGACCCTCAGAGCAACGCGATCACATCACATTACTCCGAGGGTCTCAGGGAAGCACGCAGGGAGCCCCCTCCCTGAGCGATGCTTCTTTATGCCGCCGGAAAGCTGCGATCATGTTTGATTGCAGTGTTCTGAGGGTTAATGTGTCAGGAGCGTTCCATGACTCACCCGTGAGCGCGGCTGATCGGTGATGACGTACTATCCCGTCGGTGGTCATATGGGCCCATACTACCTCGATGGGATAGTACGTCATATGTCAGAAAGGGGTTAATGTGCTACCATAGCTTGAAATGGTAAGAGCTTAGTGTGGTTGCATACTGTCAACAATCTACATAGTAACATAGTTAGTAAGGCCGAATAAAGACATTTGTCTATCCAGTTCAGCCTATATTCCATCAGAATAAATCCCCAGATCTACGACCTTCCTAAAGAATCTATTAACTGAAAGATACAATATTGTTATGTTCCAGGAAGACATCCAGGCCTCTCTTGAACCACTCGACTAAGTTCGCCATTATCACCTCCTCAGGCAAGCAATTCCAGATTCTCAATGCCCTAACAGTAAAGAATCCTCTTCTATGTTGATGGAAAAACCTTTGCCCCTCAGTCGTCTTTTCTCAAGACTAAATTATCCTAATTTTGCTAATCTCTCTGGGTATTTTAGTTCCCCCATCCCCTTTATTAATTTTGTTGCCCTCCTTTGTACTCGCTCTAGTTCCATTATATTCTTCCTGAGCACTGGTACCCAAAACTGTAGGCAGTATAATGCTCTCATCATGTGTATCCAGACCTCTTTTAATGCACCCCATGATCCTATTTGCCTTTGCAGCCGCTGACTGGCACTGGGTGCTCCAGGTAAGTTTATCATTAACTAGGATCCCAAAGTCTTCTCCATGTCAGATTTACCCAGTGGTTTTCCATTCAGTGTGTAATGGTGATATTGATTCCTTCTTCCCATGTGTATAACCTTACATTTCTCGTTGTTAAACCGCATCTGTCACCTTTCGGCCCAAGTTGCCAACTTATCTAGATCCATCTGTAGCAGAATTCTATCTTCTCTTATATTGACTGCTTTACATAGTTTTGTATCATCTACAAATATAAATATTTTGTATGTAAACCTTCTACCAGATCATTAATGAATATGTTGAATCGAATACGTCCCAACACCGACCCCTGCGGTTCCCCAATTGTCATAGCGACCCAGTTGCAGAATATACCATTTATAATCACCCTCTGCTTTCTATCACTAAGCCAGTTACTTACCCATTTACACACATTTTCGCCCAGACCCAGCATTCTCATTTTATGTACTCTTGTGTGGCACGGTATCAAACGCTTTGGAAAAATCAAGATATACCACGTCCAATGACTCACCGTGGTCCAGCCTATAGCTTACCTCTTCATAACAACTGATTAGATTGGTTTGACAGGAGCGATTCCTCAGAAACCCATGCTGATATGGAGTTAAACAGTTATTCTCATTGAGATAATCCAGAATAACATCCCTCAGAAACCCTTCAAATATTTTACCAACAATAGAGGTTAGACTTACTGGCCTAAAATTTCCAGGTTCACTTTTAGAGCCCTTTTTGAATTTTGGTACCACATTTGCTATGCGTAAGTCCTGTGGAACAGACCGTGTTGCTATAGAGTCCATAAATATAAGAAATAATGGTTTGCCTATTACATTACTTAGTTCTCTTAACCCCTTAATGACCGCCAATACGTCTTTTAACTGACCTGATATATAGAATAGCATCACCATACAGGAGACAATCCAGCAGCCATCGGCTGTACACTATAGCTGACAATTTGCTGCATCAGCCAGGATCAGTGTTTGCACCGTCCAAGTCTATTTAACCCCATAGATGCTGCTGTCAATAGTGACTACATCATAAAAATGGTTAACAGAGTGTGAGGGTCCCCTTTTTATCCAAATTGGTGCCCTCAGATCATGATTTTGTGGTCCTGATGTTTGCCGTGGCAATTCACGACCAAATAATGGCCTTAGAATCTGATTGCTATAGTAATCTGTTCAGAAGTTAGAGACATATAGGTGCTAAAAATCCACATTTTAATTTCTGTCATACCACTTTGCATTAATTCCTGTAAAGCACCCGAAGGGTTAATAAACTACCTGACAGTAGTTTTCAATATCAGGGGGTGCCATTTATTAAAATGGTATCATGTTTGGGTGTTTCCCAATATGAGACCCCTAAAGTCACTTCAAACATGGATAAGTCCCTAAAAAAAAAAAAAATTTTGTAAATTTCCTTGAAAAAAAAATGAAAAATTGCTGCTGCATTTTTAAACCTCCTAAAATGCTAACAAAATAAAATAACATTTTACAAATGATGCTGATGTAAAGCAGACATGTGGAAAATGTTATTTAATAATGGTTTGCTGTGGTATGACCGTCTGGATTAAAGGGATAATCATTCAAATTTTGAAAATTGCACATTTTTAAACATTTTTCTCAAATTTTTGATATTTTTTCTAAATAAACACAAAACATATTGACCCAAGTTTACCATTATCATAAAGTATCATGTGTCACGAAAAAAAACCGTCTCAAAATCACAGGGATTTGTTAAAGCATTGCAGAGTTATTACCACATAAAGGGACACTGGTCAGGTTTCAAAAATTTTGCTCCGTCACTAAGGGGTTAATACTCGTGGGTGTATGCCATCTGGACCCAGAGTTTTATCTATTTTAATCTTATTTAGCCGGTTTCGCACCACTTCTTGGGTTAGATTGGTGACCCTTAATATAGGGTTTTCTTTGTCTCTCGGCATTTCACCTAGCATTTTATTTTCCACCATGAATACCATGAAGAAGAAGGTGTTTAATATATTAGCTTTTTCCTCGTCATCTACAACCATTCTTTCTTCACAATATTTTAAGGGGCCTACACTTTCACGTTTGATTCTTTTACTATTGATATAGTTGAAGAACAGTTTGGGATTAGTTTTACTCTCCTTAGCAATGTGCTTCTCGGTTTCCTTTTTGGCAGCTTTAATTAGGTTTTTAGATTAAGTATTTTTCTCCCTATAGTGTTTTAGAGCTTCAACTGTGCCATCCTGCTTCAGTAGTGCAAATGCTTTTTACTGTTTATTGCCCCTCTTACTTCTTTGTTTAGCCACATTGGGTTTTTCCTATTTCTAGTCCTTTTATTCCCACAAGGTATAAACCGCTTACAGTGCCTATTTAGGATGTTTGTAAACATTTCCCATTTATTATCTGTATTCCTATTTCTGAGGACATTGTTCCAGTCAACCTGATTAAGGGCATCTATAAGCTGGTCAAACTTTACCTTCCTAAAGTTGTGTTTTTGTGACTCCCTGACAAGTCGCCCTAGCGAAGGACAACTGAAACTACAATATTGTGGTCGCTATTTCCTAGATGCCCGACCACCTGCAGATTTGTTATTCTGTCAGGTCTATTAGGTAGTATTAGGTCTTAAAGTGCTGCTCCTCGGTTTGGTTTCTGCACCAATTGTGAAAGATAATTTTCCTTGGTTATTAGTAGAAACCTGTTGCCTTTATGGGTTCCGCAGGTCTCTGTTTCCCAGTTAATATCTGGGTAGCTAAAGTCTCCCATAACAAAGACCTCATTAGGGGTTGCAGCTTCAGCTATCTGCCTTAGTAGTTGACTTTCCATGATTTTTGTGATATTTGGGGGTTTGTAACAGACCCCAATGAGAATTTTGTTACTATTTTTCCCTCCATGTATTTCTGTTGTGAATTCTGTTGTCGGGCTCCCTCCTGTGGTCATGAATGGTACTTCGGCTGGTTCTGTCCATGGACTTCCTCTGGTGGGTGTTTCTGAGTTTCACAGGTGACGAGGTTAATTCGTTAGCTGCTGCTCTATTTTACTCCACTTAGATCTTTGCTCCATGCCACCTGTCAATGTTCCAGTATTGGTCTGTTCACTCCTGGATCGTTCTTGTGACCTGTCTTCCCATCAGAAGCTAAGTTCCAGCTTGTATTTCTTTGGTTTGCTATTTTTCTGTCCAGCTTGCTATTTAATTTGTTGTCTTGCTTGCTGGAAGCTCTGGGACGCAGAGGGAGCGCCTCCGCACCGTGAGTCGGTGCGGAGGGTCTTTTTGCGCCCTCTGCGTGGTCATTTTGTAGGTTTTTGTGCTGACCGCAAAGTAACCTTTCCTATCCTCGGTCTGTTCAATAAGTCGGGCCTCACTTTGCTAAATCTATTTCATCTCTGTGTTTGTATTTTCATCTTTACTCACAGTCATTATATGTGGGGGGCTGCCTTTTCCTTTGGGGAATTTCTCTGAGGCAAGGTAGGCTTTATTTTTCTATCTTCAGGGCTAGCTAGTTTCTTAGGCTGTGCCGAGTTGCATAGGGAGCGTTAGGCGCAATCCACGGCTATTTCTAGTGTGTTTGATAGGTTTAGGGATTGCGGTCAGCAGAGTTCCCACGTCCCAGAGCTCGTCCTTATTATCAGTAACTATCAGGTCATTCCGTGTGCTCTTAACCACCAGGTCCATTATTGTCCTGACCACCAGGTCATAACATATTTCTACCCATATGGACTCGACATAATAAATAATAATAATAATAATACCGTATTTTTCGGACTACAAGACGCAAAAAAGGGGGGAAAATGGGGGGTGCGTCTAATAGTCGCAATGCAGGCTTACCGTGGCGGCAGAGGTGCGGTGGCAGAGCTGCAGCGGCAGAGGTGCAGCGGCAGAGGTGTGGCGGCAGAGGAGGCGCAGTAAGCGAGGTCCCTTTCTCCGGTGAGGTGATGCAGCAGCCCGGTATGCAGCAGAGCCGGGTGAATCCTGTTATCGGTGGTGGCGGCCATTTTCCTGAGGCCGCGCGTGCGCAGATGGAGCGCTCTGCTTCCCGGGGCTTCAGGAAAATGGCCGCCGTGATCTCCATCTGCGCACTCGCGGCCTCCCGCGGCCATTTTCCTGAAGCCATGGGAAGCAGAGCGCTTCATCTGCACACGCGCGGCCTCAGGAAGATGGCCGCGCCCACCGATAACAATATGATTCGCCCGGCTCTGCTGCTTACCGGGCTGCTGCATCACCATACCGGGGAAAGGGACCCCGCTTACTGCGCCTCCTCTGCCGCTGCACCTCTGCCACCGCACCTCTGCCACCGCACGTCTGCCGCCACGGTAAGCCTGCATTGCCTGCACGGTAAGCCTGGGACCCCTCTCACGCCATACCTCTCACTGCACCTCCTGATCCCAGCACCTCCTGATCCCAGCACCTCCTGATCCCAGCACCTCCTGATCCCTGCACCTCCTGATCCCAGCACCTCCTCATCCCAGCATCACCCCACCTCTGCCGACACCTTGCCTCCTGTGACCCTGCTCTGCCACCGCCAGCCCTCAGGTAAGATACTGTAAATTCAGACAATAAGACGGACCCCCATCTTATAAAAAATCTTTTTTTCTGCAATTTTCACCCCAAATTTGGGGTGCATCTTATGATCCGGTGCGTCTTATAGTCCGAAAAATACGGTAATTTTATTTATATAGCACCAACATATTCCGCAGCGCTTTACAAGTTATAGAGGGGACTTGTACAGACAATAGACATTGCAGCATAACAGAAATCACAGTTCAAAATAGATACCAAGAGGAATGGGGGCCCTGCTCGCAAGCTTACAAACTATGAGGAAAATGGGAGACACAAGAGGTGGAAGGTAACAATTGCTTTAGTTATTCGGACCAGCCATAGTGTAAGGTTCAGGTGTTCATGTAAAGCTGCATGAACCAGTTAACTGCCTAAGTATGTAGCAGTAGAGACACAGAGGGCTAATAACTGCATAAAGTGTATGAGAACATGTTGCGAGGAACCTGATTATGTTTTTTTTTTTTTTGAATGGGCCGCACAGGGATGGTTAGGTTAATGCGTTGAGGCGGTAGGCCAATCTGAACAAATGAGTTTTTAGGGCATGCTTAAAACTGTGGGGATTAATCGTATTAACCTAGGTAGTGCATTCCAAAGAATCGGCGCAGCACGTGTAAAGTCTTGGAGACGAGAGTGGGAGGTTCTGATTATTGAGGATGCTAACCTGAGGTCATTAGCGGAGCGGAGGGCACGGGTAGGGTGGTAGACTGAGACCAGAGAGGAGATGTAGGGTGGTGCTGAGCCATGGAGTGCTTTGTGGATGAGGGTAGTAGTTTTGTACTGGATTCTTGAGTGGATGGGTAACCAGTGTAATGACTGGCACAAGGTAGAGGCATCGGTGTAACGGTTGGTGAGGAATATGATCCGGGCTGCAGCATTCAGGACAGATTGGAGCAGGGAGAGTTTTGTAAGAGGGAGGCCAATTAGTAGAGAGTTACAATAGTCCAGACGAAAATGAATAAGTGAAACAGTAAGGCTGCCGTCACACTAGCAATATTTGGTCAGTATTTTACATCAGTATTTGTAAGCCAAAACCAGGAGTGGAACAAATAGAGGAAAAGTATAATAGAAACATATGCACCACTTCTGCATTTATCACCCACTCCTGGTTTTGGCTTACAAATACTGATGTAAAATACTGACCAAATACTGCTAGTGTGATGGCAGCCTAAGAGTTTTTGCAGACATCCTCATTCCCTTTCCTAATATCCTCTTTAACGTGGACTTTAGACAAGACTTTACATGAAGACAAACCCCTCCTCCTCTCCGATTTTTACGATCATTTATAAACAGAGTGCAACCCTTTAACTCGTCAACATGCCAATGCCAGGCCGCATCTTGCTACGCTGAGCAGCCTTCATAGCCTAAATGTGCTACTATGGTCTCCAGCAAAAGGGACTGCCAGCAGTAGATCTTTATAGTTTTTGTGCCCACTTGAATTCAGCATATCAGACACTCGTCAGGCAACCATTAATACAATAGCTGGAAGGCATCTTGTATAAAAGACTCCCTCCCAAGCAACATAATGAATAATTAGTTAGTAAGGTATACTGCTAGTAAGTTCTGAGGTCCTCCCAGTGTAGCCAGAGCCTGATTGTTATTCCCTGATCCTGGTGTGGCCAGTCTTGTATCCTTAGTTCCCTGTTCCCGTTATGGCCAGTGCCTGAACCTAAAGTAGTGTCGTCATATACCTGACCCCTGAGGTCAGCAGCTGCGGTTTTGGGTTCTGCCCAGAGTGGTACCTGGTGGCTACCTGCCACACAAGCGTGAACTCACCACTAGAGACTCCAGGGAACTCAAAGGTAACCACCTAGTTATGCCCCTTCCTGCGTATGCCTGGTCCTGTGGCACAGTGTGTCCACAAATCCACGTGTGTCATGGCTCGGCATAACAGTCTGCTCAGCCTAGCCATGACCGCAACATTGAGAAATGGCTTTATAGCCTTTTCTAGAATGATGGATCTCAATTACTTTGTTTCTTATTTGTTACAGAAATTCTTTGAATCACAGCATGATGTTTAACTTTTGAGGACCTTTTGGTCAACTTCACTTTGTCAGACAGATTCTATTTAAGTGATTTCTCGATTGAGAGCAGCTTTGGCAGTAATCAGGCCTTAGTGTGGCTCGGCAATTTGAACTCAGCTTCCCAATGTGATAAACCACAGATCATTTGTTTTAAGGGGTGGGGGTGCAACCATTTTTTTCACACAGGACCCTCTAGGTTTGGATTTCTTTTTCCCTTAATAATAAAGACCTTCTGTGTGTGTGTAATATATATAAAATTATAATATATAGCTGCTTGAAAGTATTTTAACTCTGAAAACTTTGGAAATGGGATGGAGAGCATCCGGGAGCAGCAATTTTTGAGTCATGCCACATATTCTCAATGGGATTTAGGTCTGGACTTTGACTAGGCCATTCAGATACATGAATATGCTTTGATCTAAAGCATTTCATTGTAGCTTTTGCAGAATGTTTAAGGTCATTGTCCTGCTTGAAGGTGAACATACATCCCTTTCTGAAGTCTTTTGCATTCTCTAACAGGTTTGCCTCCAGGATGACTCAACCCATCTTCCCATTAATGCTGACCAACTTCTCTAGCCTTGCTGAAGAAAAGCACCCACGTACCATGATGCTGCCATTATCATGTTTAACGGCGGGGATGTTGTTTTCAGGGTGCTGTGCTATGTTAGTTTTCTGCCACCCATAGCTTTTTGCAATTAGCCGAAAAAGTTCTTCTTTGGACTCATATGATCAGAACACCTTTGTCCCATGCCGTGTCCCCTACACGGCTTTTTGCAAACTGCAAATGGAACTTATGGCTTGCTGTCAATAATAGCCTTTTTCTTGCCACATTTCCATAAAGGCCAGATGTGTGGAGTATTTGACCAAGGCCGGGGTCACACTTGCGACTGGAATGTGAGAAACTTGCGCATCAATACCCAGCACTGCCGCTGGCACTCGGGACTGGGGTGTGCGGCTGCATGTATTTTGCATTGCAGTTGCAAATGTGACCCTGGCCTAATAGTTTTCCTGTGGACAGATTCTCCCACCTAAACTGTAGATCTCTGCAGTTCCTCCAGAGTGACCATATGCTTCTTGGTTACTTCTCTAATTAGTGCTATCCTTGCTTGGATGTTAGTTTAGGTGGACAGTCATGTATCCGTAGGTTTACAGTTGTGCCATACTCACTCTAATTTTGGATAATGTACTGAACATTGCATGTGAGTTGTTGAAAGCTTGGGCTATTTTTTTTTATAACCTAACCCTGATTTATGCTTCTCCACAACTTTATCCCTGAAATGTCAGGGGTGTTCCTTTTGTTTCCATGATGCTATTTGATCCCTAATATTCCCCAACAAACCTCTTATGGTTTCACAAAACAGCTGTAGTTTTGTAGTTTTGCTGAGAATAAATTGCACACATGTGGACTATATTGGATGGATATTTACTAAATATTTGACTACCGGGGGTAATTGATCACTCAGTAATTTTATTTAGGGGTATCAGACTGCAAGTGGCTGATATTAAATGCACGTCACGTTTTTTAGATTTTTTTTAAATAACTAGAAAACGATTTATCACCTCCTTGACACTTCACAAATATTTACTACTTTTGTGTTGGTATATCACACATCCTTGAGCTTTCTTATTGTTGCATGACAATACACATCCTCACACCAGTGCACATGCTGTTCAACACTCTTCAACAGGACAATACCTGGCCACATGTTTCTGGTGCAACCGTGAGCATTGCATTGTCAATTGTTACCGTGGCTTCATGGTCTCCAGACTTGTCTCCCTTCAACTACATCTGAGATGTCATTTACTAGCAATTGCAAAGGGAGCTGCCAGTAATGGATCTGGATGATTTGCGTGCCCAAGTGCATTCGCATAGCCAAACCTTCTTCAGACAATCTTTAATAACCTTATTGATAGTAGGCAAAGGTGTGTAAGTGCATGTATTTCTGTGCTTGGTGCTCATGCTTGATGCTGAATAAATTGATGTTTTGAAAAATGTATTTCCATTTTTCATGTTTTACATATCAGCAACATGTTCATCAATCCTGTGATTTCCATAATTATTCGACTTTTCCTTCTTGATGTTGCAGTTTCATTGTTGAGGAGTGTATATACTGTACATAGATGGATTATAATAAGGGCAATCTGGCCTTATATAATAATGCACATATCCTGGCAGGGAGCTTTTCTTGACTCCCAAGCAGATGATTCAGAATGGCAGCAAAGCTCCATGGGAGCTCCCATTACCTCTGCTGTGACATGCCTTATGATGACATTATCAGCCAGCTCGCCAGCAAGTATAGACTGGCAACAAGCAGAAGTGGACCAGAGCAGAGCGCCAAGGGAACAGGAGCAAGGTGAGCTATGTGCTTTTGTTTGTTTCTCATTAATATGTGTATAGGATGTGTGTGAGGTGTGTGTGTGTATGTATGTATGTATGTATGTATATATATATATATATATATATATATATATATTATGCTATGTGAGGGCTCGTAATGTATATAGGCTGCTGTGTGGTTGCTCAAACTGTATATTGGAGGCTATATGCGGGCTCATACTGTATATAGGAGGCCATGTGGAGGCTCATACTGTATATAGGGTGTTATGATCAGGCTCATACTATGTATAGGGAGATATGTGCACACTCATACTAAATATAGGCTGCTATGTGCAAGCTCATATTGTATATAGGGGGTTATGTGCGGGCTTATATTGTATATAGGGGGATATGTGCAGCCTCGTACTGTATATAGGGAACTATGTGCATACTCATACTATATATAGGGAGCTATGTGCATACTCATACTATATATAGGGAGCTATGTGCATTCTCATTCAGTATATATGTGACGAGTGTGTCAGGTCCTGATGTGACTCCTGGAGGATCTGGGGTCAGAAGGTCACACTGTTAGACCACAGGTCCTCTTTAGGATCTGTTGGCCCTTTATCTTGAATTTTAGTGAATTTACTTACTTTCATTCAGTGCTGAAAAGGTTAAGGGCCCTTTATCTTCTGGCTGTGAACTTGGAGCTTGAGTACTGGGCTGCAGCACCTTGTGTCCACTCCCTTTCACTACATAAACCCACTGCTAGCTTCATTCCTTGCCGGTTATAGTTAATTCTATACTGACCTCTTTGGAAGTGTCTGTCTCTGGATAAGCTGAGGTGTTCATTAGTTGCAGCAGTGAAGTTTCCTGCTGGAGAAGCTAAGTAGTGTTATTTGTTGTGTGTTTTGTTTTCCCTGGCCTGTGCACGAGACAGGGCAAGTTCAGGGCTAGTGAGGGCTTAGGCATGTGATTGCGCACCTATCTAGGTATGATAGGGAGTGCAGGGATCATATTCAGGTTTATGCTACCTGTACATCTTCCTTGGTCTTGCGCCGCACACTGGGCGTCCTCACTCGCCCCAGCGTGACAATTTAAGTGGATAGATGGAGTTTCATACTGTATATACAGTTATGTAAGGTTTATACTGTATATAAGGAGTTATGAGGGTGCTGATACTGTATTATTATTATTATTATTATTATTATTTATTTATATAGCACCATTGATTCCATGGTGCTGTACATGAGAAGGGGTTACATACAAGTTACAGATATCACTTACAGTAAGCAAACTAACAATTACAGACTGATACAGAGGGGTGACGACCCTGCCCGGGCTTACATTCTACAGGATGGTGGGGGTGGATACAATAGGTTGAGGGTTGTAGGGGCTCCGGTGTTGGTGAGGCGGTAGCTTCGGTAATGGTGAGGAGGCAGCAGGGTCAGTGCAGGCTGTAGGCTTTCCTGAAGAGGTAGGTTTTCAGGTTCCGCGAATGTGGTTGATAGTCGGATGTGTTGGGGCAAAGAATTCCAGAGCATGGGGGATATTCTGGAGAAGTCTTGGAGGCAGTTGGGTGAGGAGCGAATAAGTGTGGAGGAAAGAAGGAGGTCTCGGGAGGACCGGAGATTACGTGAGGGAAGATATTGGGAGATTTAGTTCAGAGATATATGGAGGATACAGGTTATGGATGGCTTTGTAGGTCAGTATTAGTAATTTGAACTGGATACGCTGAGGGAATGGGAGCCAGTGTAGAGATTTGCAGAGGGGGAAGCGGAGGAGTAGTGAGGAGAGAGATGAATTAGTCGGGCAGCAGAGTTAAAGATGGACTGGAGAGGTGCAAGGGTGTTAGCAGGGAGGCAACAGAAAAGGATGTTGCAGTAGTCAAGGCGGGAGATGATGAGGGCATGCTCAAGCATTTTAGTAGATTGACGGTTGAGGAAAAGACAGATTCTGGAAATATTTTTGAGCTGGAGGTGACAGGAGGTGGAAAGAGCTTGGATGTGCGGTTTGAAGGACAGGGCAGAGTCAAGGGTTACTCTGAGGCAGCGGACTTCTGGTGCGGGGGAAAGCATGATGTCATTAATTGCGATAGATAGGTCAGGTATGGAAGATCTATGAGATGGAGGAAAGATGATGAGTTCAGATTTGTCAACATTGAGTTTGAGGAAGAGAGAGGAGAAGAAGGAGGATATGGCTGATAGGCACTCCTGGATTCTGGACAGCAGAGAGGTGACGTCTGGTCCAGAAACGTAGATCTGAGTGTCATCAGCATAGAGGTGGTACTGGAATCCATGGGGCTTTGAGTTGTCCCAGGCCAAGTGTATAGATTGAGAAGAGTAGGGGTCCTAGAACAGAGCCTTGGGGGACTCCAAGATGCTGAATGTGCGATTGGAAAGGTATGAGGAGATCCAGGATAGGGCGAGATCTTTGATGCCAAAGGAGGAGAGGATGTGTAGTAGGAGGCAATGGTCAAATGTGTCAAAAGCAGAGGACAGCTCTAGAAGGAGGAGTACAGAGTATTGTCCGTTAGCTTTGGCTGTAAGTAGGTAATTTTGGTCAGGGCTGTCTCAGTTGAGTGATGGGGGCGGAAACCGGTTTGTAGATTGTCAAAGAGCAAGTTAGATGAGAGGTGGGAGGAAAGTTCAGCGTGGACGTACTGCTCCAGGATTTTGGAAGCGAATGGAAGCCGCGATATTGAGTGATAGCTGGACATAGCTGTTGGGTCGAGGGTTGGCTTTTTAACCCCTCTGTGACCTTAGACGTACTATCCCGTCGAGGTGCCCTGGGCTTATCTGACCCTGGACGGGATAGTACGTCATAGCCGATCGGCCGCGCTCACGGGGGGAGCGCGGCCGATCGCGGCCGGGTGTCAGCTGCTTATCGCAGCTGACATCCGGCACTATGTGCCAGGAGCGGTCACGGACCGCCCCCGGCACATTAACCCCTGGCACACCGCGATCAAAGATGATCGCGATGTGCCGGCGGTGCAGGGAAGCACCGCGCAGGGAGGGGGCTCCCTGCGGGCTTCCCTGAGACCCCCGGAGCAACGCGATGTGATCGCGTTGCTGCGAGGGTCTCACCTCCCTCCCTGCTCCCTCCAGCCCCGGATCCAAGATGGCCGCGGATCCGGGTCCTGCAGGGAGGGAGGTGGCTTCACAGAGCCTGCTCAGAGCAGGCACTGTGAAGCCTGCAGCGCTGCATATCAGATCAGTGATCTGACAGAGTGCTGTGCAAACTGTCAGATCACTGATCTGTGATGTCCCCCCCTGGGACAAAGTAAAAAAGTTAAAAAAAAATTTTCCAAATGTGTAAAAAAAATAAAAAAAAATATTCCAAAATAATGAAAAAAAAAAAAAATATTATTCCCATAAATACATTTCTTCATCTAAATAAAAAAAAAAACCCAATAAAAGTACACATATTTAGTATCGCCGCGTCCGTAACGACCCGACCTATAAAACTGTCCCACTAGTTAACCCCTTCAGTAAACACCGTAAGAAAAAAAAAAAAAAACGAGGCAAAAAACAACGCTTTATTATCATACCGCCGAACAAAAAGTGGAATAACACGCGATCAAAAGGACAGATATAAATAACCATGGTACCGCTGAAAGCGTCATATTGTCCCGCAAAAAAAGAGCCACCATACAGCATCATCAGCAAAAAAATAAAAAAGTTATAGTCCTGAGAATAAAGCGATGCAAAAGTAATTATTTTTTCTGTAAAATAGTTTTTATCGTATAAAAGCGCCAAACCATAAAAAAATGATATAAATGAGGTATCGCTGTAATCGTACTGACCCGAAGAATAAAACTGATTTATCAATTTTACCAAACGCGGAACGGTATAAACGCCTCCCCCAATAGAAATTCATGAATAGCTGGCTTTTGGTCATTCTTCCTCACAAAAATCGGAATAAAAAGCGATCAAAAAATGTCACGTGCCCAAAAATGTTTTCAATAAAAACGTCAACTCGTCCCGCAAAAAACAAGACCTCACATGACTCTGTGGACCAAAATATGGAAAAATTATAGCTCTCAAAATGTGGTATTGCAAAAAATATTTTTTGCAATAAAAATGGTCTTTCAGTGTGTGACGGCTGCCAATCATAAAAATCCGCTAAAAAAACTCGCTATAAAAGTAAATCAAACCCCCCTTCATCACCCCCTTAGTTAGGGAAAAATAAAAAAAAATGTATTTATTTCCATTTTCCCATTAGGGCTAGGGTTAGGGCTAGGGTTAGGGCTAGGGCTAGGGTTAGGGCTAGGGCTAGGGTTAGGGTTAGGGTTAGGGCTAGGGTTAGGGCTAGGGTTAGGGCTAGGGTTAGGGTTAGGGCTAGGGCTAGGGTTAGGGCTAGGGTTAGGGCTAGGGTTAGGGCTAGGGTTAGGGTTAGGGTTGGGGCTAAAGTTAGGATTAGGGTTTAGATTACATTTACAGTTGGGAATAGGGTTGGGATTAGGGTTAGGGGTGTGTCAGGGTTAGAGGTGTGGTTAGGGTTACCGTTGGAATTAGGGTTAGGAGTGTGTTTAGATTAGGGTTTCAGTTATAATTGGGGGGTTTCCACTGTTTCGGCACATCAGGGGCTCTCCAAACACGACATGGTGTCCGATCTCAATTCCAGCCAATTCTGCGTTGAAAAAGTAAAACAGTGCTCCTTCCCTTCCGAGCTCTCCTGTGTGCCCAAACAGGGGTTTACCCCAACATATGGGGTATCAGCGTACTCAGGACAAATTGGACAACAACTTTTGTGGACCAATTTCTCCTGTTACCCTTGGGAAAATACAAAACTGGGGGCTAAAAAATAATTTTTGTGGGAAAACAAAAAGATTTTTTATTTTCACGGCTCTGCGTTATAAACTGTAGTGAAACACTTGGGGGTTCAAAGTTCTCACAACACATCTAGATAAGTTCATTGAGGGGTCTAGTTTCCAATATGGGGTCACTTGTGGGGGGTTTCTACTGTTTAGGTACATTAGGGGCTCTGCAAACGCAATGTGACGCCTGCAGACCAATCCATCTAAGTCTGCATTCCAAATGATGCTCCTTCCCTTCCGAGCCCTCCCATGCGCCCAAACGGTGGTTCCCCCCCACATATCGGGTATCAGCGTACTCAGGACAAATTGGACAACAACATTTAGGGTCCAATTTCTCCTGCTAACCTTGGAAAAATACAAAACTGGGGGCTAAAATATAATTTTTGTGGAAAAAAAAATATTTTTTATTTGCATGGCTCTGCGTTATAAACTGTAGTGAAATACTTGGGGGTTCAAAGCTCTCACAACACATCAAGATGAGTTCCTTAGGGGGTCTACTTTCCAAAATGGTGTCACTTGTGGGGGGTTTCTACTGTTTAGGTACATTAGGGGCTCTGCAAACGCAATGTGACGCCTGCAGACCATTCCATCTAAGTCTGCATTCCAAATGGCGCTCCTTCCCTTCCGAGCCCTCCCATGCGCCCAAACGGTGGTTCCCCCCCACATATGGGGTATCAGCGTACTCAGGACAAATTGGACAACAACTTTTGGGGTCCAATTTCTCCTGTTACCCTAGGGAAAATACAAAACTGGGGGCTAAAAAATAATTTTTGTGGGAAAAAAATTTTGTTTTATTTTTATGGCTCTGCATTATAAACTTCTGTGAAGCCCTTGGTGGGTCAAAGTGCTCACCTCACATCCAGATAAGTTCCTTAGGGGGTCTACTTTCCAAAATGGTGTCACTTGTGGGGGGTTTCAATGTTTAGGCACATCAGTGGCTCTCCAAACGCAACATGGCGTCCCATCTCAATTCCTGTTAATTTTGCATTGAAAAGTCAAACGGCGCTCCTTCCCTTCCGAGCTCTCCCATGCGCCCAAACAGTGGTTTACTGCCACATATGGGGTATCAGCGTACTCAGGACAAATTGGACAACAACTTTTGAGGTCCAATTTCTTCTCTTACCCTTGGAAAAATAAAAAATTGGGGGCAAAAATATAATTTTTGTGAAAAAATATGATTTTTTATTTTTACGGTTCTGCATTATAAACTTCTGTGAAGCACTTGGTGGGTCAAAGTGCTCACCACACCTCTAGATAAGTTCCTTAGGGGGTCTACTTTCCAAAATGGTGTCACTTGTGGGGGGTTTCAATGTTTAGGCACATCAGTGGCTCTCCAAACGCAACATGGCGTCCCATCTCAATTCCTGTCAATTTTGCATTGAAAAGTCAAATAGCGCTCCTTCCCTTCCGAGCTCTCCCATGCGCCCAAACAGTGGTTTACTGCCACATATGGGGTATCAGCGTACTCAGGACAAATTGGACAACAACTTTTTGGGTCCAATTTCTCCTGTTACACTTGGTAAAATAAAACAAATTGGAGCTGAAGTAAATTTTTTGTGTAAAAAAGTTAAATGTTCATTTTTATTTAAACATTCCAAAAATTCCTATTAAACACCTGAAGGGTTAATAAACTTCTTGAATGTGGTTTTGAGCACCTTGAGGGGTGCAGTTTTTAGAATGGTGTCACACTTGGGCATTTTCTATCATATAGACCCCTCAAAATGACTTCAAATGAGACGTGGTCCCTAAAAAAAAAATGGTGTTGTAAAAATGAGAAATTGCTGGTCAACTTTTTAACCCTTATAACTCCCTAACAAAAAAAAAATTGGTTCCAAAATTATGCTGATGTAAAGGAGACATGTGGGAAATGTTACTTATTAAGTATTTTGTGTGACATATCTCTGATTTAATTGCATAAAAATTCAAAGTTTGAAAATTGCGAAATTTTCAAAATTTTCGCCAAATTTCCGTTTTTTTCACAAATAAACGCAGGTACTATCAAAGAAATTTTACCACTATCATGAAGTACAATATGTCACGAGAAAACAATGTCAGAATCACCAGGATCCGTTGAAGCGTTTCGGAGTTATAACCTCATAAAGGGACAGTGGTCAGAATTGTAAAAATTGGCCTGGTCATTGACGTGCAAACCACCCTTGGGGGTAAAGGGGTTAAGGATAGGTGTCATTGTGGCATAACATGTTTGAAAGCAGAAGGGAAGGTGCCAGAAGTTAGTGATAGGTTGAAGAAGTGGGTTAGGGATGGGATAAGTGTGGTGGTGAGGATGGGGAGAAGGTGGGATGGGATGGGATGGGGTCAAGCGCACAGGTGGTGAAGTGCAATTTGGAGAGGAGACAATTACGCCCCCCTTCAGTGATCTTGGAGAGGGAGGTTATGAGGTTTGGGCATTGGTCTGGTATACAAAGGGGTTGTGGTGGTTGAACAATGAATCCTTGCCTTGTTTGGTCGATCTTATTTTTAAAGTGTGTGGCAAAGTCCTGTATATTGGGTTTATATGATGGCTCATACTACAATGAGGATAATCGCTCACAGTCCAAGGCAATGTGTCTCCACATAGCCCCTACATACAATTTGAACCCCCACACAGACCATAAAGTATGAGCGCCTACAAAGTCCCCTTATATATAGTATGAGCGCCAACATAGCCCTGTACATAAAGTATGAGCCAACACATAGTACAATTACAGCGATACCACATTTATATCATTTTTTTGGGTTTTGGTTTTGGTGCTATTACAGAATTAAAACTTTTACAGAAATAAGAATTCGTTTTCCATCGCTATATTCTCAGGGATCTAACTTTTTAATTTTTTTACACTGATGTAGCTGTATGGCAGCTGTTTTTTGCGGGACAAGATGATGTTGTCAGCTTTACCATTTTTATTTACATTCGTCTTTTTTTTTCTTTTTTTTATACATAAAAATGTGTATTTATTGAGGTAAAAACATTTTTTATTTTGTGATTTTTTTTTAATTTTTTTTTATAACTGTTTTAACCCTGCTGTTCTGTTCGGTCTGGGGAGACCTATTTTGAACTTTGGTATTTTTTGGGGTGTTCAAGATGCGGTTCTGAAACTTGTGGTTGATTGACTTAAATGAGGATGGGTCGGTCGGCCACGGGTTTCAGAGCCGCATCTTGAATATTTTAAAGAATATTGAAGTTCAAAGTCGGTCATTTTTGACCAACAGAACAGCAGGGTTAATTTAACTGTTTTAAGTCCTCTATTGGACTTTCACTTTTTTCACTTAGATCACAGGTATAATGCATTGCAATACATTATACCTGTACAGAAAGCTTTTCAGTATACACAGCTTTCCTTAGCTTGGTTACCTGGGTCATCGAGACGACCTTGGGTCAACATGACAACGATCGGGCCCCCTACATGACTTTGCATGGCCCCAATCTGAATGCAGGGGGAGCTCCCTCCCTCCTAAATTTTGCAATCGCTTTCGATCACAGGATTTAGGGGGTTAAACAGCCAGGGCCTGTGCTGGCATCATCCATGGCAGTGCAGGAAGTTGGCCGCTAGCAGCGCTGAGCTCCTGCTGTGATCGGGCAGAAGGTGATAATATTTCAATACCTCCTGCGGAATCATGCTATGATCGGGCAGTCAGATTGACTGACCGATTACAGGGCCCTAGGTACTGGAACTGATGGCATGGGTCCCCACACCTTTTCCTGTGCCATGTGGCCATGAGTGACAGCTGTTGGCAAGAAACTGTTACTTCATGTTAAAAGTTAACAAGTTAAAAGTTTAAAATCATGATGGACATAGAACGCCATGATGCGTGAACTGACACCCGTTCATGACGTGATATGTACGTCATCGGGTGTTAAGCAGTTAAGCCACAGCATTTCGGGTGATATGGATGATATATCACAACAGAAAATCTTATAGTTGATTTATTGGATGAGATGAATAGCCAGCATTTGTACACTGGAAAGATTATTGTGAAGGAGATGGTAGACATTTATCAAATGCTGTAGTGGTAGGAGCACTGGCAGCCAAGGTGGTATTGGCACTCTTGAATGCACAGTGTTCACCTTGGTTGGCAAGTATTTACCAACCTTGGACGTACTATAACCTTGGACTGGGTATGTTATCGCTAAAAGGCAGCACCGTATCCGCTGTGAAGGTGATCGCTTCCATGTGCATGTGCCATATTGAAACAGGGCACGTAGGGTTGTCATACTGGGGAGTGTCACACCCACCCGCAAGTACAATCCCTGTGATTGGCTATCACCGAGCGCTGATCAGTACTTTTGGCAGTTTTTTTTTTTCGTTTTCGTGCCTCCTGCAGCCGCCGAACGTTGATCAGTGATGCAAGTCACTGATCTGCACTCATGCTCGCTGTTTTCCAGGATTTTTTTTGTCCCTGTCTATTTTTTCTCCCCTCCCGTTTGTACCACCTTTGTGCGTGCATCCTGTAGCCGCTCAGTGTTCATCAGTGACTCAAATCACTGATCCACACTCTGTTTTCCACAACTTTTTTCCTTGTTTCCCCACCCATCACTCTCTTTGCACCACTCTCTGTGCATCAAACAGCTGCTGATCAGATGTATACCATGATTAGCACATCACTTTTGGCAGGAACTTTTTTTCTTGGTCTTTATTTTTTTTTATCCCCTTTTTGCACCACATCCATGCTTGCATCCTACAGCCGTCAAGACTGGTCGGTGACTAACCTCACTGACAGGCTTACAGGTTTTGTTTTTTTTCTTCTTTTTTTTCTTTTGTGTGTGAAAATAAATAAATAAATATAGATTACTTGATAGAAGTACATTAGGGACAGTAAAAATATACTGCAGTAATTGTCTACTACCGCATTTTTTTTTTTTTTTACTGAATTGAGTTAGTGTCAGTAAAGAATAAAAAAAAAAAGTAACATAGATTACTTGATAGGATTAGATTAGGGACAGTAAAAATGTACTGTAGTAACCATTGTCTACTACAGTATTTTTTTACTGAATTAAGTTAGGGTTAGTGCCACCTCGGGAAAAAAAAGAACCATCAGTGCGTGCATCCTACATGAATGGA
Organism: Ranitomeya imitator; assembly: GCF_032444005.1. Taxonomy (NCBI): domain Eukaryota; kingdom Metazoa; phylum Chordata; class Amphibia; order Anura; family Dendrobatidae; genus Ranitomeya; species Ranitomeya imitator. Next base: position 488,580,289 of record NC_091285.1, on the reverse strand, counting down.
GGAGGCATATGCTTTCCTTGCCTCCAAAACTGACAGTGAGGGAGAGGATCCCTCCTTCCTTTATTTTTCCGACTCCTCCTCTTCAAGTTATACCAAATCACCATGTAGATGCCTCAGGACAGAAAATGAACCAGCGCCCACTGTTACTAACCACGTATAGACCCCTGAAAGACTATAAGCCACAGATTGCTGATTTTGTGGTGCAAACAGAAATTCAATTTGATACCACCGGCCTCACAGAAAGACTTTTTCATATATTTTTCTCTGAGGATTTTGTAAACCTCGTGGCCGAGACAAATTTGTATGCCTAGCAATCTTTGTGAGAAAACTGTCAATTTTTGTCATCATTTTCTAACTGGACCCCTGTAGAAGATGCAGTAGAAATGATGATATTTTGGTGCCTAGTTCTTCACATGGGGTTAGTGAAGAAGCCAGAACTTCGGCATTATTGGAGTGTTGACGTTTTATATAACACTACAGTGTTCCGCATGGCCATGACCCGTAAATGTTTTGAGGCCATCCACAAATTTTGCATTACAATGATAATGCACGGTGTCCTCCCCAAGCTAACCCCAACTTTGACAATTTTCAAAGTGCGACCAGTAATTAATCACTTCAGTAACAAGTTTGCTGAGGTGTACGTGCCCCAAACGGACATCGGCATTGATGAGACAGTAATCCATTTCAACGGGAGGTTCAAATTCTGACATTACCTGGCCAGTAAGAGGGCCAGGTATGGAATTAAACTCTACAAGCTGTGCGAGAGTACCTTAGGGCAGGGGTCCCCAACTCCAGTCCTCAAGGCCCACCAACAGGTCATGTTTTCAGGATTTCCTTTGCATTGCACAGGTGATGCAATTATTACCTGGGCAAGACTAAGGAAATCCTGAAAACATGACATGTTGGTGGGCCTTGAGGACTGGAGTTGGGGACCCCTGCCTTAGGGTATACCCACAGGTTTAAAGTTTATGAAGGGAAGGACACCTGGATGCAACAACTTGAATGCCTTCCTGTCCTGAGTGGGAAAATTGTGTGGGATTTGGTGCACCCACTGCTAGATCAAGGTTAAGGTTATCACTTCTACATAGATAAATTTAAACCAGCTTCCCACTCTTCAAGTCCCTCTCTGCGTGAGTTACCTCAGCTTGCAATACTGTCAGCAAAAATCAGAAAGCCTTCCCTAAGATGCTAATTGTGGAACTGCTCAGAAAGGGTGAGAGCAGAGCCCAAAGTAGCGACAACCTGCTGGTGATCAAGTACAAGGACAAGAGGGATGTCCTTTTTTTGACCTCCATAGATGGTGATGGCAGCACCCCCACCACTGTATGAGGTACCTCTACACAGGTCCACAAACCACACTGTACTGGGGTACAATAAGAACATGGGGGGAGTTAATCTCTCTGATCAAGTCCTCCAGCTGTAGAGTGCCATGAGAAAGGCCCAAGGTGTGGGAAAGCTGGCTGTGCACATCATACATACAGCTCTGGTAAAAATTAACCCCTTTACCCCCAAGGGTAGTTTGCACGTTAATGACCGGGCCAATTTTTACAATTCTGACCACTGTCCTTTTATGAGGTTATAACTCTGGAACGCTTCAACGGATCCCAGTGATTCTGACATTGTTTTCTCGTGACATATTGTACTTCATGATAGTGGTAAAAATTCTTTAATAGTACCTGCGTTTATTTGTGAAAAAAAACGGAAATTTGGCAAAAATTATGAAAATTTCGCAATTTTCCAAATTTGATTTTTTATGCAATTAAATCACAGAGATATATCACACAAAATACTTAATAAGTAACATTTCCCACATGTCTACTTTACATCAGCACAATATTGGAACCAAAAATTTTTTTTTTGTTAGGGAGTTATAAGGGTTAAAAGTTGACCAGCAATTTCTCGTTTTTACACCATTTTTTTTTAGGGACCACATCTCATTTGAAGTCATTTTGAGGGGTCTATATGATAGAAAATACCCAAGTGTGACACCATTCTAAAAACTGCACCCCTCAAGGTGCTCAAAACCATATTCAAGAAGTTTATTAACCCTTCTGGTGCTTCACAGAAATTTTTGGAATGTTTAAATAAAAATGAACATTTAACTTTTTTACACAAAAAATTTACTTCAGCTCCAATTTGTTTTATTTTACCAAGGGTAACAGGAGAAAATGGACCCCAAAAGTTGTTGTACAATTTGTCCTGAGTACACCGATACCCCATATCACAGAAATTTATAATGCAGAACCGTAAAAATAAAAAATCATATTTTTTCAGAAAAATTATTTTCGCCCCCAATTTTTTATTTTCCCAAGGGTAAGAGAAGAAATTGGACCTCAAAAGTTGTTGTACAATTTGTCCTGAGTACGCTGATACCCCATATGTGGGGGTAAACCACTGTTTGGGCGCATGGGAGAGCTCGGAAGGGAAGGATCGCCGTTTGACTTTTCAATGCAAAATTGACAGGAATTGAGATGGGACGCCATGTTGCGTTTGGAGAGCCACTGATGTGCCTAAACATTGAAACCCCCCACAATTGACACCATTTTGGAAAGTAGACCCCCTAAGGAACTTATCTAGATGTGTTTTGAGCACTTTGACCCACCAAGGGCTTCACAGAAGTTTATAATGCAGAGCCGTAGAATTAAAACAAAAAATTTTTCCCACAAAAATTATTTTTTTAGCCCCCAGTTTTGCATTTTCCTGAGGGTAACAGGAGAAATTGGACCCCAAAATTTGTTGCCCAATTTGTCCTGAGTACGATGATACACTATATGTGGGGGGAACCACTGTTTGGGCGCATGGGAGGGCTCGGAAGGGAAGGAGTGCCATTTGGAATGCAGACTTAGATGGAATAGTCTGCAGGTGTCACATTGCGTTTGCAGAGCCCGTATTGTACCTAAACAGTAGAAACCCCCCACAAGTGACCCCATATTGGAAACTAGACCCCCCAGGGAACTTAACTAGATGTGTTGTGAGAACTTTGAACCCCCAAGTATTTCACTACAGTTTATAACGCAGAGCCGTGAAAATAAAAAATCTTTTTTTTCCCACAAAAATTATTTTTTAGCCCCCAGTTTTGTATTTTCCCAAGGGTAACAGGAGAAATTGGACCGCAAAAGTTGCTGTCCTATTTGTCCTGAGTATGCTGGTACTGCATATGTTGGGGTGCATCCCTGTTTGGGCGCACGGGAGAGCTCGGAAAGGAAGAAGCACTGTTTTACTTTTTCAACGCAGAATTGGCTGGAATTGAGATCGGACGCCATGTCGCATTTGGAGAGCCCCTGATGTGCCTAAACAGTGGAAACCCCCCAATTATAACTGAAACCCTAATCCAAACACACCCCTAACCATAACCCCAACAGGAACCCTAACCACACCCCTAACCCTAATCCCAACCCTATTCCCAACTGTAAATGTAATCTAAACCCTAACCGTAACTTTAGCCCCAGCCCTAACCCTAGCCCTAACCCTAGCCCTAACCCTAGCCCTAACCCTAGCCCTAGCCCTAACCCTAGCCCTAATTCTAACCATAACCCTAGTCCTAACCGTAACCCTAGCCCTAACCCTAATGGGAAAATGGAAATAAATACATTTTTTTAATTTTTCCCTAACTAAGGGGGTGATGAAGGGGGGTTTGATTTATTTTTATAGCGGGTTTTTTAGCAGATTTTTATGATTGGCAGCCGTTGCACACTGAAAGACGCTTTTTATTGCAAAAAATATTTTTTACGTTACCATATTTTGAGAGCTATAATTTTTCCATATTTTGGTCCACAGTCATGTGAGGTCTTGTTTTTTGCGGGACGAGTTGACGTTTTTATTGGTAACATTTTCGGGCACGTGACATTTTTTGATCGCTTTTTATTCCGATTTTTGTGAGGCAGGATGACCAAAAACGAGCTATTCATGAATTTCTTTTGGGGGAGGCGTTTATACCGTTCCACGTTTGGTAAAATTGATAAAGCAGTTTTATTCTTCGGGTCAGTACGATTACAGCGACACCTCATTTATATCATTTTTTTATGTTTTGGCGCTTTTGTACGATAAAAACTATTTTATAGAAAAAAATAATTATTTTTGCATCGCTTTATTCTCAGGACTATAACTTTTTTATTTTTTTGCTGATGATGCTGTATGGTGGCTCGTTTTTTGCGGGACAAGATGACACTTTCAGCCGTACCATGGTTATTTATATCTTTCTTTTTGATCGCGTGTTATTCCACTTTTTGTTTGGCGGTATGATAATAAAGCGTTGTTTTTTGCCTCTTTTTTTTTTTCTTACGGTGTTTACTGAAGGGGTTAACTAGTGGGCCAGTTTTATAGGTCGGGCCGTTACGGACGCGGCGATACTAAATATGTGTACTTTTATTGTTTTTTTTTTCATTATTTAGATAAAGAAATGTATTTATGGGAATAATAATTATTTTTTTTTTTCATTATTTAGGAATATTTTTGTTTTACACAGTTGGAAATTTTTTTTTTACTTTGTCCCAGGGGGGACATCACAGATCGGTGATCTGACAGTTTGCACAGCACTCTGTCAGATCACCGATCTGACTTAGAGCAGTGCAGGCTTCACAGTGCCTGCTTTGAGCAGGCTCTGTGAAGCCACCTTCCTCCCTGCAGGACCCGGATGCCGCGGCCATTTTGGATCCGGGTCTGGAGCAGGGAGGGAGGTAGGAGACCCTCGCAGCAACGCGATCACATCGCGTTGCTGCGGGGGGCTCAGGGAAGCCCGCAGGGAGCCTCCTCCCTGCGCGATGCTTCCCTGTACCGCCGGCACATCGCGATCATGTTTGATCGCGGTGTGCCGGGGGTTAATGTGCCGGGAGCGGTCCGTGACCGCTCCTGGCACATAGTGCCGGATGTCAGCTGCGATAGGCAGCTGACACCCGGCCGCGATCGGCCGCAGTCCCACCCGTGAGCGCGGCCGATTGCGTATGATGTACTATCCCGTCGGTGGTCATAGGGGCCCACCCCACCTCGACGGGATAGTACCTCTGTCAGAAAGGGGTTAAGAGACCACCACATCAAAAACCCTGTCATTGGCAGCCCAATCTCCAGACTTGAACCCCATTGAAAACCTCTGGAATGTAATCAAGCGGATGATGGATAGTCAAAAGCCATCAAACAAAAAATAACTGCTTAAATTTTTGCGACAGAAGCCGTGTGAAAGACTGGTGGAAAGCATGCCAAGACGCATGAAAGCTGTGGTTAAAAATCATGGTTATTCCACAAAATATTGATTTCTGGACACTTCCTGAGTTAAAATATTTAGTATTGTTGTTTCTAAATGATTATGAACTTGTTTTCTTTGTATTATTTGAGGTCTGTAAGCACTGTTGCAAATTCAAAATTGATTAAATGAACAATTTACATTTTACTCAAAAATATATCTATAAAGAGAAAAATCAGACAAACTGAACATTTTGCAGTGGTCTCTTAATTTTTGCCAAAGCTGTATGGCAATGCACAACGCTTTTATGCTATCACAATGTGCAGGTACGTACTTTTCGTTCCAGGAGGTTGTGATTAAGGCCCTGATATTTGGCAGTCAGGAAGGAGCGGGCCCAAGTACTTTGGGAAATGAAAGTCCTGGTATCGTCCCAGGCCAACATTTTGTGAGTGAGGTCCTTCAAACCGCAAAGTAAGGAAGGTCACAATAAAGGTGCTAAGTTTATTACGAAAGAGGAATATGCAAGGACACCATTTGACAATGCAGCACCTGCTCCGACAAACCTGGCCTGTGTAAAAAAGAATGCTTCAGACTGTGCCACCTTACCACACATCCATGGACTACTAAATGCATTTCTGACTTGCATAACTCATGTATGCCAACCTGACATACACTTCACAACTTACGTATGCCAATCTGGCGTGCACTACACAATTTGCATATGCAACCCAGACATACACTACACAACTCACGTATACCAAACTGATGCACCATGCCACCATGTTTTAAAATTCAAATACCAGGAAAACACTAGATCAATTCCAATATAGGGTCACTTTTTGGGGGGTTTCTACTGTTTAGGCACATTACTGGCTCTGCAAACATGACATGGCACTCGCAGATCATTCCAATCCGAGCCCTGGCGTGCACCCAGACAGTAGTTTTGACCCACATATAGGGTATCAGCGAACTCAGGAGTAATTGAGCAACAGATTTTGAGGTCCCTTTTCTCATGTTACCCTTGTGAAAATAACAAAAGAATTGTGGCTAAAATAACATTGTGGTGGAATTTTTTTTTTTTTAAACTGCTCAATGTTATAAATTTTTTGTAAAGCACCTGGTGGTTCAAGGTGCTCACCACACATCTATATACAGTGGTTACTGAAAGTATTCAGACCCCTTTAAATGTTTCACTCTTTGTTTCATTGCAGCCATTTGGTAAATTCCAAAAAGTTCATTTTTACACATTAATGTTCACTCTGCACCCCAACTTGACTGAAAAAAAAACAGAAATGTAGACATTTTTGCAAATTTAATAAAAAAGAAAAACTGAAATATCACATGGCCATAAGTATTCAGACCCTTTGCTCAGACATTCATATTTAAGTCCCATGCTGTCCATTTCCTTGTGACCCTCCTTGAGATTGTTCTATTCCTTCAATGGAGTCAAGCTGTGTTTAATTAAACTGATAGGACTTGATTTGGAAAGGCACACAACTGTCTATATAAGGCTAGGTTCACATTGCGTTAATGGGTTAACGCTAACTGACTGTGTTGCACGGCGAAAATGTCGCAATTTACGCTGTGCAACGGGTCCGTTAGCGCACCCATTGACAGCAATGTGATTTGTGCCTGTAGCGCATCGCTAGCGCATGCCATTTTCGGCACGAGCTAGCAATGTGCCGTTCTTTTGTGACGGACCTCAGACGCTGCTTGCAGCATTCCAGGTCCGTCCCTTGCTAGCGCAGATTGGGGATCTGCACTAGCGGGGACGGCGAACGCGGACCCAAAATAAACATTGCGTTAGCGCAATCCGCTAGCGCTGTGCATTTAACGGATTGCCCTAACGCAATGTGAACCTAGCCTAAGACCTCACAGCTCACAGTGCATGTCAGACCAAATGAGAATCATGAGCTCAAAGGAACTGGCCAAGGAGTTCAGAGACAGAAATGTGGCAAGGCACAAATCTGGCTATGGTTACTACAGAATTTCTGCAGTACTCAAGGTTCCTTCCTAAGAGCAAAGTGGCCTCTATAATCCTTAAATGGAAGAAGTTTGGAACCACCAGAAGTCTTCCTAGACCTGGCCATCCAGCCTAATTGAGAAACCATGGGAGAAGATCCTTGATGAGACATGTAAAGAAGAACCCCAAGATCACTGTAACTGAGCTACAGAGATGCAGTAGGGAGATGGGAGAAAGTTCCACAAAGTCAACTATCACTGCAGCCCTCCACCAGTCGGGTCTTTATGGCAAAGTGGCCTGACGGAAGCCTCTCCTCAGTGTAAGACATATGAAAGCCCGCATAGAGTTTGCTAAAAAACCATATGAAGGACTCCCAGACTATTAGAAATAAGATTCTCTGGTCTTATGAGATAAAGGTAGACCCTTTTGGTGATAATTCTAAACAGTATGTGTGAAGAAAACCAGGCACTGTTCATCACCGGCCCAATACAACCCCAACAGTGAAACGTGGTGGCAGCATCATGCTATGGGGGTGTTTTTCAGCTGCAGGCACAGGATGACTGGATGTCATTGAATGAAACATGAATGCGGCAAAGTACAGAGATATCCTGGATGAAAACTTCTTCCAGAATGCTCTGGACCTCAGGCTTGGCCGAAGGTTCACCTTCCAACAAGACAATGACCCTAAGCACACAGCTAAAATAAGAAAGGAGTGGCTTCAGAACAGCTCTGTGACCATTCTTGACTGGCCCAGCCAGAGCCCTGACCTAAACACAAGTGAGCATCTCTGGAGAGACCTGAAAATGGCTGTCCACAAACGTTCACCTTCCAACTTGACTGAACTGTAGAAAATCTGCAAGGAAGAATAGCAGAGGATCCCCAAATCCAGGTGTGAAAAACTTGTTGCATCATTCCCAAGAAGACTCATGGCTGTACTAGCTCAAAAGGTGCTTCTACTCAATAATGAGCAAAGTGTCTGAATACTTATGAGCATGTGATATTTCAGTTTTTCTTTGTTATTACATTTGCAAAAATTACTACATTTCTGTTTGTTCAGTTAAGATGAAGTGCAGAGTTTACATTAATTTTGGAAAAATATAACTTTTTTGAATTCACCAAGTGGCTGCAATGCAACAGTGAAAACTGTAAAGGGTTATGAATACTTTCCGTACCCACTGTAAATTCCATGGGTGGTCTAGTTTCCAAAATGGATTACTTGTGGGGGATTTCCCTTCTGAGCCCTGACGTACACCCAAACAGTGGTTTTCCCCCACATATGGGATATCCTCGTACTCAGTCGAAATTGTACAACTTTTGAGGTCCGTTTTCTCCTGCTATACTTGTGAAAATAAAAAAAAATGAGGCTAAAAATAATTTTTTGTGGAACAAATTTGACTTTATTTTCACGGCACTTATAAACTTCAGTGAAGCACTTGGCACAACATGGCGTCTGCTCGTGATTCCATCCAATTTTGCGTTGCCCTGCTGTGCACCCATACAGTGATATTTTTCCCCCACATATGGGGTATCGGCATGTTCAGCAAATCTAGCTTGTTGAACTCTAGAGGTTTTATACCATCCATGTGTTAGGCTACGTTCACATTTGCGTTGTTGGGTGCAGCGTCGGGGACGGATACCGACGCATGCGTCATGCGCCCCTATCTTTAACATGGGGGGCGCATGGACATGCGCCGGTATGTGATGTAATGCGTTTTACGACACATGCGTCATTTTGACGCACAAGACAGGGCGCAGATGACGCTGCTTGTAGCGTTTTCCCTGCGCCGAATTTCCTGATCTTCACTATCTTATGACAACGCATGCGTCACAAAACGCTACGTTGTGTATATACGTTGTGGGTTGCTTCCACAACGCTGCGCCCAAAAACGCAAATGTGAACGTAGCCTTAGATGGACAACCATTCACTTGTATGACTTTCATTTAAAAATATATCTTATACAGTAGTTGATCTGCTGCATGTGTGTATGTGGTGCGGTGCTTTGTGTGTGTGTGTGTGTGAGAGTGATGCTATCCTGTGTGTGTGTGTGTGTGAGGGGTGATGGGGAAGAACAATGATATTGGTGAGGGGAGGCAATGATGGAAGTGATGGGCAATGACGGTGGGGAGGCAATGATGGAAGTGATGGGCAATGATGGTGGGGAGAGGCAGTGATGGCGGTGATAGGCAATGATGGTGGGGGAGACAATGATGGTGGGGAGAGGCAGTGATAGGCAATGGTGGTGGGGAAGCAATGATGGAAGTGATGGGCAATGATGGTGGGGAGGCAATGATGGCGATGATGGGCAATGATGGGGGAGGCAATGATGGAAGTAAACGGCAATGATGGTGGGGGAGGCAATGATGGAAGTGATGGGCAATGATGGTGGGGAGGCACTGATGGAGATGATAGGCAATGATGGTGGGGGAAGCAATGATGGAAGTGATGTGCAATGATGGTGGGTAGGCAATGATGGAGGTGATGGGCAATGATGGTGGTGGGGGGAGGCAATGATGGAGGTGATGAAATGGACAATGATGATGGTGGGGAGGCAATGATGGAGGTGGTGGAGTGGGCAGTGGTGGGGGAGAATGATAGGGGTGGTGGGGAGAAGGCAATGATGGAGGTGGTGATGAGGACAATGATGGGGGTGGAGAGGGGCTGCATTATACTTTATGAGGGGGCTACATTATATTCTGTGGGGGGCTGCATTATTCTCAGGGGACTACATTATATTCTGGGGGGCTCCATCATACTATATGAGCTGGCTACAGTATACTCTATGGGGGGCTGCATTATATTCTGTGGTGGGACTGCATTATTCTCTCAGGGGACTACATTATATTCTGGGGGGCTACATATTACTATATGAGGGGACTACAGTATACTCTATGGGAGGGCCGCATTATATTCTGTGGTGGTGCTGCATTATTCTCTCAGGGGATTACATTATATTCTGGGGGGGCTACATCATACTACATGAGGGGGACTGTTGTGAGTTCTGCTCTTGGGCTCCCTCTTGTGGTTTCAAGTGGTATGGCTGCTCCTTGGAGTTAGCTGTCAGCAGCTGCCTCCACTGATCGTCTTTTCTGCTCGGCTATTTATGCCTGGCTCTTTCCTTCTGCCAGTGCCACTTGTAAATGGTTCCTGGTTGGATTCACATCTCTTTGGATTTCCCTGTTTTCCTGACCAGTTCAGCAAAGCTAAGTTCTTGCTTGCTCTTTTCTGTTCACAGATTGTGGACTTATCCGTTCTGTGCTTTCTATGTTTGTCCAGCTTATCAGTATGAATTAATTCTGTCTTGCTGGAAGCTATGGGAAGCAGATTTACCCTCCACACCTTTAGTCAGGTGTGGAGATTTTTTGTAAACTCTGCGTGGATTTTTGTAGTGTTTTATACTGACCGCACAGTATTCCATCCTGTCCTATCTATCAAGCTAGACTGGCCTCCTGTGCTCATCCTGGTCTCATTCTGTGTATGTCTTTTCCCTCTCCACTCACAGTCATTATTTGTGGGGGGCTAATCTATCCTTTGGGGATTTTCTCTGAGGCAAGATAGTGTTCCTGCTTCTATCTTTAGGGAAAGTTAGCTCTTAGGCTGTGACGAGGTGCCTAGGGAGAGTTAGGAGCATCCCACGGCTACTTCTTGTGTTGTGTTGAGCTTAGGGACTGCGGTCAGTACAGTTACCACTTCCTTCAGAGCTCGTTCCATGTTGCTCCTAAACCACCGCATCATAACAGTACAAGTGGCCAAAAATGAATTAAATGCATCTCAAAAGAAGGAAAAGAAAGTTCTGAACCATTTTTTTTTCTGTGCTCTGGTTTGTCTCTTTTTTCCTCTTGATATCTGGGTGGTTCAGGATATATGCTCTGGCATGGATGTTCAGGGTTTGTTTTCTCGTGTGGATCAACTTGCTGCAAGAGTACAGAGTATCCAAGATTATGTTGTCCTGACTCCGGCTTTAGAGCCTAGAATTCCAACTCCTGATTTGTTTTTTGGGGACAGACCTAAGTTTTTAAACTTTAAAAATAACTGCAAATTGTTTTTTGCTTTGAAACCCCATTCTTCTGGTGATCCCATTCAGCAAGTAAAACTCATCATATCCTTGCTGCGTGGTGACCCTCAAGACTGGGCTTTTTCTCTTGAAACAGAGGATCCCGCATTATTGAATGTAGACGCATTTTTTCAAGCACTCGGATTATTGTATGACGAACCTAATTCTGTGGATCATGCAGAAAAAACCCTGTTGGCCTTGTGTCAAGGTCAGGAAGCGGCAGAATTATACTGCCAGAAATTTAGAAAATGGTCTGTGCTCACTAAATGGAATGAGGAGGCTCTGGCTGCTATTTTCAGGAAAGGTCTTACTGAAGCCCTTAAAGATGTTATGGTTGGCTATCCGACGCCTGCCGGTTTGAGCGAATCTATGTCTCTAGCCATTCAGATTGATCGGCGTCTGCGCGAGCGCAAAGCTGTGCACCATATGGCAGTGTCCTCTGAGCAAAGTCCTGAACCTATGCAATGTGATAGGATTTTGACTAGAACAGAACGGCAGGAATTCAGACATCAGAATAGGCTGTGTTTTTACTGTGGTGATTCTGCTCATGTTATCTCTGATTGCCCTAAGCGTACTAAGAGAGTAGCTAGGTCTGTTACCATTAGTACTATACAGCCTAAATTTCTCTTCTCTGTGACTCTGATTTGCTCATTGTCGTCCTTTTCTGTCATGGCATTTGTGGATTCAGGCGCTGCCCTGAACTTAATGAACTTAGAATTCGCCAGGCGCTGTGGTTTTTCCTTGCAGCCTTTGCAGAGCCCTATTCCTTTGAGGGGTATTGATGCTACACCCTTGGCAAAGGATAAACCTCAGTACTGGACGCAGATGACTATGTACATGGCTCCAGCACATCAGGAAGATTGCCGTTTTCTGGTGTTGCATAACCTGCATGATGTTGTTGTACTGGGTTTTCCATGGTTACAGGAACATAATCTGGTGCTGGATTGGAAAACTATGTCTGTGACTAGTTGGGGTTGTCAAGGGGTACATAGTGACGTTCCTTTGATGTCAATTTCCTCTTCTCCCTCTTCTGAGGTCCCTGAGTTTCTGTCGGATTTCCAGGATGTATTTGATGAGCCCAAGTCCAGTTCCCTTCCACCGCACCGGGACTGTGATTGTGCTATTAACTTGATTCCTGGTTGCAAGTTCCCTAAGGGCCGACTTTTCAATCTGTCTGTGCCAGAGCATGCCGCCATGCGGAGTTATGTTAAGGAGTAGAGAAGGGGCATATTTGGCCCTCTTCGTCACCATTGGGAGCGGGTTTGTTTATTGTTGCTAAGAAGGATGGCTCCTTGAGACCCTGTATTGATTATCGTCTTCTTAAAAAGATCACGGTCAAATTCCAATACCCCTTGCCTTTGCTTACTGATTTGTTTGCTCAGATTAAGGGGGCTAGTTGGTTTACTAAGATTGACCTCCGAGGGGCATATAATCTTGTTCGTATTAAACAGGGTGACGAATGGAAAACTGCATTTAATACGCCCGAAGGCCATTTTGAATACCTTGTGATGCCATTTGGGCTCTCTAATGCTCCATCTGTGTTCCAGTCTTTCATGCATGATATTTTCCGCAATTATCTTGATAAATTCATGGTCGTATATTTGGATGATATTTTGATTTTTTCCGATGATTGGGAGTCTCATGTGAAGCAGGTCAGGATGGTGTTCCAGATCCTTCGTGATAATGCTTTGTTTGTGAAGGGGTCCAAGTGCCAATTCGGAGTTCAGAAGGTCTCTTTTTTGGGTTTTATTTTTTCTCCCTCATCTATAGAAATGGATCCTGTTAAGGTCCAAGCTATTCATGACTGGATTCAACCCACATCTGTGAAGGGCCTTCAAAAATTTTTGGGTTTGCTAATTTCTATCGCCGTTTCACTGCCAACTTTTCCAGTGTGGTTAAGCCCCTTACTGATTTGACGAAGAAAGGCGCTGATGTGATGAATTGGTCCTCTGCGGCTGTTGAGGCCTTTCAGGAGCTTAAACGCCGATTTACTTCTGCCCCTGTGTTGCGTCAGCCGGATGTTTCTCTTCCTTTTCAGGTTGGGCTGGTTGGGCCATCCTAAGCAGAAACAACTGCAATCAAGTGTTGTCAATGAGTCTTTTACAACGCTCTGGAGGAATTTTGGCCTACTCATCTTTGCAAAATTGTATTAATTCAGCCACATTGGAGGTTTTCCGAGTATAAAGCACCTTTTTAAGGTCATGTCACAGCATCGCAATAGGATTAAGGTCAGGACTTTGTCTTCATTTTATTTTTCTTAAGCCATTCAGAGGTGGAGATGCTGGTGTATTTTAGATCATTGTCCTGCTGCACAGCTCAAGTGCACTTTAGCTTGAGGTCATGAATAGATAGCCGGATATTCTTGTTCAGGATATTTTGTTAAACAGTAGTATTCATGGTTTCATTTACCACAGCAAGCCTTCCAGGACTGAAGCAGCACAATACCACCACCACAGTATACTGTTGGTATGATGTTCCTTTTCTGAAATGCTGTGTTTCTTATACACCAGATGTAATAGGACATACACCTTCCAAAAAGTTCAACTTTTTTCTCATCAGTCTCATCACAGAGTTTTCTCCCAAAAGTCTTGGGGATCACCAAAATGTTTTCTGGCAAAACTGAGACAAGCCTTTATGTTTTAAATGCTCAGCAGTGGTTTTCATCTTGGAACTCTGCGATGAAGGCCATTTTTGCCTAGTCTCTTTCTTATGGTGGAGTCATCATCATTGACCTTAACTGAGGCAAGTGAGGCCAGCAGTTTTTTGGCTGTTGTTGTGGATCTTTTGTGACCTCTTGGATAAGTCGTCGCTGCTCTCATGGGGTAATTTTGGTTGGCCGACCACTCCTGGGAAGGTTCGTCATTGTTCCATGGTTTCACCATTTGTGGATAATTGCTCTCACTGTGGTTCACTGGAGTCCCAAAGCTTTAGAAATGGCTTCATAAGCTTTCCTATACTATGTGGCTGGGCAATATACTATGTGGCTTGGCAATATACTACGTGGCTGGGCAATATACTACGTGGCTGGGCAATATACTACGTGTCTGGCCAATATACTACGTGGTTGGGCAATATACTACATGGGCTGAACAATATACTACATGGCCATGCATATTCTGAATATATGAATACCCGATGCGTTAGAATCGGGCCACCATCTAGTTTGTGGATAATTGCTCTCACTGTGGTTCACTGGAGTCCCTAAGCTTCATAAACTTTCCTTGACTGATGGATGTCAATTATTTTGTTTCTCCTTCGTTCCAGAATTTCTTTGGTCGTAGCAAGATGTCTCACGTGTGAGGAACTTTAGGTCTACTTCATTTTGTCAGGCAGGTCTTATTTAAGTGATTTCTTAAGTGAGAACAGGCGTGGCAGTGATCAGGCCTTGGTGTGGCTAGGCAGATTCTCATTCAGATCAGTGTCTAGCCCATAGACCTGAACAGATCATTTACATATAAGAAAAACGTGGATTTCTCTAGAATAACACATCGGATAGCAGACATCAATGTATCATTTTATTTAGCTTCCTATGACTGGCATACAGATGTAGACTGCTTAGGATGGTTGAGCCTACTGACAGAATTCCTTTAATGTTGTGTAAGAAATAATAAAAATATATACTCCAGGCACTTCTCTCTGTATTCTGTATTGTGTCCAGTCGTAGTATCCTGACATCAACATCCAGCTCAGGGCATCGCATGACTGAAGTAGACAGTCATTAGCCGATGATCAGCTACAGTGTTCACGCTATGCCCATGCCAAATTTTGAAGCCATGAAACTGATGGTGGGGAACACAGTATCGAGAACAGAGGAGCGGCCCCAACCATGTTACGTCATCTTACACGGTATCAGGCCAGGATCACACACAGCGAGATACGGTCGAGTCTCGCAGGTTAAAACCAAGCTCTGGCACTGGCACTCCAGAGCGGAGCGTGTGGCCGCATAGCAATACATGGAACTGCATGCTCCGCCCCGGAGTGCTGGTGCCAGAGCTTGGTTTTAACCTGCAAGACTCGGCCGTATCTCGCTGTAGTGTGACTCCGGCCTCAATGTCACAGGAGGGGATACCAGGTGTGAATTTTACCGCTGCACTGGGACATAGCAGAGTATAGGGCCCACTGCCAACTTCAAAGTACCGTATTTTCCGCTTTGTAAGACGCACTTTATTTCCCCCAAATTTGGGGGGGAAATGTGGGTGCGTCTAACAAAGCGGATATACCGCTTACCATTACAGGCTGGGAGGAGGGGGTGTCCGCCGCCGCTACCGCCTGCCGCCGCTGTCGTCCGCCGCCACTGCCGGGGTTGTCCGCTGCTGCCCCGGGTGATGCTGAAGGCTCCGGTGCTGCGGGGGGCTCTGGCGACATTTTGTGAAAGACCAGAGCCCCCCGGCAGTTCTTCCATGCGTTCCAGTATGACTAATTCCGGGAAAATGGCCGCCGGAATCTCGGGAGATGAGATTTCAGCGCTGAGATCTCATCTCTCGAGATTCCGGCGGCCATTTTCCCGGAGTTAGTTCCAGTATGACTGACTCCGGGAAAATGGCCGCCGGAATCTCGGGAGATGAGATTTCAGCGCTGAGATCTCATCTCTCGAGATTCCGGCGGCCATTTTCCCGGAATTAGTCATACTGGAACGCATGGAAGAACTGCCGGGGGGCTCTGGTCTTTCACAAAATGTCACCAGAGCCCCCCGCAGCACCGGAGACAGCCCTACAGCACAGGAGCCCCCTGCAGACCCCTCATCCCAGCCTGCAGCAAAGGAGCCCCCTGCAGACCCCTCATCCCAGGCTGCAGCACAGGAGCCCCCCTGCAGCACAGGAGCCCCCTGCAGACCCCCTCATCCCAGCCTGCAGCAATGCTCCACTCCTGCCTCCGGCAACGAGCCTGGGACCCTGATCCACCACAACCACAACCCCTGGTAAGTAATAAGACGCATGGATTATAAGACGCCCCACCAAT
Source organism: Ranitomeya imitator (assembly GCF_032444005.1). Taxonomy (NCBI): domain Eukaryota; kingdom Metazoa; phylum Chordata; class Amphibia; order Anura; family Dendrobatidae; genus Ranitomeya; species Ranitomeya imitator. The sequence goes on along the minus strand of NC_091285.1, from coordinate 488,564,139 downwards.
TTATTAAAAAATAGTTTTTTCCTATTTTTCTCCTCAAAATTTGGGGTGCGTCTTATAATCCGGAGCGTCTTACAAAGCGAAAAATACGGTAGCTTTCTACTGTCTGAGTTAATGGACTGAGCTACTTAATTTCATATCTCACAATCACTAGAGAATTGTTAGAGATTCATAAGTTTTTGCTTTATGATGTGTTTTAAGAGGACAAGGGGCCCATATTCTCTTCTTGCCCAGTGGCTCTTAGCTGTCTATGTCCGCCCCTGATATGACATGTTATTTTATTTAATGTTATTTACACTGAGATCAGTAGTGATTTCTAGGATATAGTCACAGTTCCTCTCCTTATTCAGATAATAGTACATTTTCTGCATATAATTGGTTAAAGCATTCTGATAAAAATGAAAGTACTGTTGTACATCCCTGATCTCCATTATTCTGTTACTAGTTGTGACATGAAAGTGCAGTATTAAAAGCCCAGCAGAGGTCAGTATATCACTGTACAATAAATGATGATACTTTTGTAAAATCCTACTCAGATTGCAGCGGACATCACCGTTAATAGTTAACATCTGGGTGCCTATCATCCTTGATTATCTGCAAAAGAATGTACAATGATATAATATATAATATAATTGAATACCATGTAAAGGTAGAACACAAAAAAATTTAGGATAGTAACCAGCAGTTAGAAACCACAAGTAACAACAATCCAAAAAACTGGCAATTGTCTATTTTCAGCCTTAGCAACAATGTAATTTTAGTTCTCCTTGTATTTCACTCCCCTGGTGCATAGTATAGCTATCAATAATATCCATTTTGCTCCAAGTTCGCAGATATGTATAACTATATCTATCAAACAAATTGTGTTATTTTCGTAGAACAACAAGCATGCAATTCCAATAGGCCATTGTTGCCCTTTAACATTTTACCAGAGCACATCGGCGCACTCTCATTAAGTAAATATATCCATTGTTTGATTTCTGGTGCTGTTCCAGGTGCTTTGGTTTCTTAGTCTTCTGAAACGTGTAGAGGTGACAATGATGGCAGTATTGGCAGACTTTCTTCAAGATTTCGTATGGTTCTGTTGAATTCCATTGTATTTCACCCTATGCTGTGACTATACTTAGTACTATAATGTTAGTTACTGTATGTAGTCCAAGATCTATGAAAGTATTAACGGGTTGTCTGAAACTAAAAGGGAATTTCATACTATGTCTAACTATTTACCTTCAAGAGGTCATCTGATACCTAAAGTGTCATTTGTAAATATCTATTTTTACTTTTGTAATTTGCTTCATTATTAGATACACTGTAATTCTCCCTATTCAGCTAATTCCTAAATGTGTTTTTTACTTTACTTCCTGTGGTGTTTCATTTTTGAAGATTCTCAAACGGGATGGCATGGGAGGCTGGAGCTGCACTCACTTTTGCTGCAGTGTCTGTCATCCCGCCTGGAACAAGACATTAACAGCGGGCGGCGCCACACTCGCTTACAAGAGTCTCTTTCATCACTGCCTTCTAAAAATGTCCTGAATCCATGACATTGTTAAAATCTTTGTGAAAAGTGTCTGAGGCAACATCACTCTGCTTCTGAGCCCACAAGCCACAGCTTCTTACTGTTGTGGTGCGGTAACCCATGTTACAGCCAGGGGGCGCTGTGTGTGTGTGCTTCAGGATGCACTTGGAGGCATAATTATGGTGATGACACAAAGTCCGGCAGGATTGTAAATGGCCGGTATGTGTCGCAGAGGTTCTCTGCGCTGTAAGCCCAAAATGATATGGTTATGCTGGCACTTATAGTTCCACAAGAGTTTGTTGTGTTTACTTATAAGGGCGGGCTTAGAGGCTTAGCTGGTGAGCTGGGCGGGACTGGCTAACCGCACATACTTGCAGCGCCCCAGAGTCCTGGTTCGTTGCAGTAATGTTATTCTTCCACCAGGGGGAGTGTTGTTACGTCTGAAGGAGATCTTCTGTCCAGGTATCACAACCATTACATACACTTCTAACTCCAGACCACCAGGGGGAGCAAAGGTTCTATCCACTAGGCCACTCCTCACACTAGGGTAAAACTGGTGGGTTGGGGAGGAAGTTAGAGAGAGTTCCTGGCTGGAGACTGATGAGGAAAGGTCTCCAGGTCAAGCTGGCTGGAGTGATCTCCAGTCAGATCCAGACTGCGGTCTGAGGAAGACGAAGGTACACGGAGCGGCGCCTGCATCCCATGCGGCAGCATCCTAGGAAAGGACACGAAAGGAAGTGTGTTGCAGTGAGTGAGCAACGAAGTCATAGCAACAGGAGTGAAACATCAGAGGGAGACCAGCTAGAAGCAGGCTGCCTCTTTCTGAAGCACAGAACCGGTAGCCAGCACACCGAGGGAGTAAAGAGCTCTATGCCGTTACTTCAGAGACTGGCAGGACAGTTAATTCCACGTTGGCTGTAGGACCCATCATACACAGGAGGCAAGGTGGCAACTTGTGGGGGCCGGGGCGTCTCTAGGGTCCCTATAAAAAGCCTCAGGCCTCCTGTGATACGTGTTTTGTTCTATCTGACCACGCGGAACAGTGAAAGGAGTAACCACAATGAGGACCTTATTGGAGCTTATGCAAGTAGGGACCTACTGTATTACTGTGCGCTAGGGGAAGGCTACTGATTTCCACCTGGATAAGGGGACTCTGGATTTGCCTTCAGACCGGCCGGACTCTGCCTACCCTGTGGTCCCTGCCCTGGACTGTGGATGCTGAGGCCTTCAGTAAAGGTAAAGAGACTGCAACCTTGTGTCCTCGTTATTCCCTGCGCCTTACATCATCCACCATTCACCACCATCACTCTGGGAAGCCCTAGGGAAATACTTCACCTGTGGGAAGGTATACCATCTAGCTGCCATAACATCACCTCAGTGGACCCCTAAGCAGTGTCGGTCACCCTGACCAAATACCACAGGTGGCGTCACGAACATTATCTTATAAACTTTAGTCCTTTTATTGGATGCCCCTCAAAGGGCCACGGACCGGGTCAAGCCACCGTGACATCCCCGCTGAGAACAGCAGAAAGGCCCGGCTCCGAGTCCCCCATTGCCCTACATGTGGGGGCGATCCATACTCCCATCTAGGGGAGTGGTTACAACCATATAATGTGACTGAGGTCTGGTCACATTGTCACAGTGTAATGATCTGTATGGTCCATGTGCAAGGTCCTGGACGGTTGGTGTTGGAAGCTCCTGTGAGTGGAGACTTCCTGGAAGCACCTAGAGACTGTGGACCTGAATGCTCAGGGTGTTGGATTGTCCTGGGGTGGACTGGAGTCCTGCAAGCACCTGGTTGAAGTGTAAGTCCTGGAATGGTCAGGGAGTTGGATTGTCCTAGGTTGGACTGGAGTCCTGCAAGCACCTGGTGAGACCATGGACTTATGGCCTGTGTGTTGGAAGTGCCTGTGATTGGACTTCCTGGAAGCGCATAGAGAGGCTGCATCTACAGAGCCTGAGACGGTTTCTGTGTTGGGGAAGCTACAGTTCCTACTGTGGGTCTGGACTATTCGAGGTGCCCTGGTCACAAGGACAGTGATCCCAGTGAGGCAGCTTCCCCCTGTGAACCAGCACTGGCAGGAGTCAGTGTGTGGAGTCAGAGCTCCTGAAAGGTAACCCCGGACAAATGGGATTGTACTATATGGCAGAGAAGTTTGTCTGCTGCATGAACAGTGTCACGATATGGTATGAAATATCATATAAGTAGTTTCTCTTGTTAGCAGGTTGCGGGCTAAAAAGCCCCCTTCCCTTTCACTCAGCCAAGAGCTGCCTTGCCAATGTACATGGGGGAAGAGCGTTTTATTGCCTAAAAGTATTTACGACCGGCATTCCTGCAGTGGAAAGTGACCAGCAAGAACTGGATTCTAAGTCTCTAGAATACATGGAAGTTCTTTGTTTTGTTTTTGTAAGATATTACGCAAACCGTTTTTGTTAAGAACACGAAAATATATATTCTTAATCTCCCTCGGTGGATCTACCCATTCCTCAAAACATGGGCTTCTAACTCCATCTGGTAAAGAAGTAGGGATTTCTCTGTAAATATGTATCCCAGATAGGACATATTTGATCTCATTAGAATGCCCACGTTAATCCGAGATGAATGCTGGGTTTGTTATGACTATGACATGTTTTGTAGCGGAGTTATAGAAATTAGTTATAGGTTAGGGTAAAATTAGTTAACTGAAGTGGTAGGAGGGACGAGGTGATCCAACCCCTTTCTGGGATGGTACAGGCTTAGCTATAACTGTCTGCCCAGATCCCCAGCACTCTCTTTTCTCTTTTTGTTCTGGAGAGCCCTGAGCACGTCCAATGAACTGGGACGTATGGAAATTCCACTAGCCTGGGTGCCTGCAATGCTTTGAACATGTGAGTGTTATCTTTTCTCCTTTAATCCCTTTTATGTTATAATTACCTTGTACATATTTGCAATTGTCTCATTTGTAACATCTTTGTAAAATATTTTGATAAAGCACTGCCTAAATTTTGTGGGATATATTATTTCATGCCAGTTTTTGCTCTAAAAACGTACCCTAAGTCTTCTGAAGGGAATCACGCTACTGTGTTGGGTTAGCTTCGGACCCATTTAATCGAAGCTGGTGGCAGCGACCGTGTGCAGACTTTTGGGTGATGCTGTAGCGACTGCGGCATTGATAATTATTGTTCCTGCCTGAGTGGGAGTAGTTTATTGCATCGCTGCAGCGTGCCCAATAGCCAGTACATAGCAGGCAGCCTTTCTGGCGACTAATTACCCCAGGTGCAGTACCACATCTGACCTGAGAGTAAGGGGGGCGCCAGAGAGCTGCAAGTTTTAAGTGGAACTGTAAGCGGGATATACATAAATCCCTGCAGTTTGTGGTATATTGAAGAGCAGTGGGATACCTAGAATAAGCCCCTGCTGTAAACTAAGAGGTCAATAGCCTTGTGTGTGTTTTTTCATCACATTGTTAGCAGTGGAGGGATAACTAAGATAAGCCCCCCTGCACATGTGATAGCCGTCTGTTGGCCCAAAGTCACCCCGATCCGTGACGTAGGGGTGACGGTCACAGTGTGAATCGTGACAAATTGGTGGCAGCGGTCAGGGATTCCTGACAAATTGGTGGCAGCGGTGGGATATTAGAGCATTAGTGATTTGGTTTGAGCAATCATTCCCCTCACTAAAAACTTGCAGAAAGTTCTTGCGAGGACTCTGCGCAAATAAGTTTGGAGAACGATCTCAGTGTTTTATTAGTCTTGAGACCATTGTGTACTGGTAATTATCCCCTCCCTTTCTCTTCGTTTTTCTATCCTATCTTTTATTTGGCAACCATGGCTGCGAAAGGAGAAGCCTGGTACGCACAGCAGAAGAGGGACACTCTGCCTGGGATATGCATGTACCATGGCCTGAACTCCCAGGGCAAGACCAAGGTTCAAATGGTCGCTGAACTGGTGCAATTTGAAGCAGACCTTGCCAGGTCACAGAGCCCAGAGGCCGCAGAAGCCAGCACAAGTGAACATTGGGCTGCAGCAGAGGTCCAACCACTGAATACGGGCCCTACTGGCAACCAGGGGGGCGCAGACCTCCTCCTGCAGCTGGCTCTGCATCAAGGCTCCGCAGATGACCTAGAGAGACGTCTGCAGCTGATCTAGCAATACCAGCAAGCCGAGCGGGAGGCTGAGAGAGCCGAGCGCCAAGCCCAGCGAGAACACGAACTGGAAATGCTCCAGCAGGGGGGGATGCCCTCCACCGCCCAGAGCCGTGAGCCCAGCAGCGCTCAGATACCTAAGCCCCGGCCCGATCACTTTCCTGTTATGGAGAAGGATGGAGACTTGGACACTTTTTTGCGGGCCTTTGAGAAAGCCTGCAGACAGTACCGGCTGCCTACAGATGAATGGGCACGATACCTGACACCAGGGCTGAGAGGCAAAGCTCTGGAGGCGTTTGCTGCCCTCCCTCAAGAACAAGATGGTGACTATGAGGCCTTCAAGCAAGCCCTGATAGCAAAGTACCAGCTTACACCCGAGGTGTACCATAGAAAGTTCCGGACCCTCCAACGTGGCCCACACGACAGTTAGTGATGTGGTGCATGGACTGGGGACCCACTTTGACCAGTGGACCCAAGGACTGTCAGTGACCACCTTTGCACAGCTGCGAGACCTGATGATCAAAGACCAGTTCTTTCATCTTTGCCCAGCTGAGGTGCGACAGTTCGTGATGGACAGAGAACCCAAAGACGTGACGAAAGCCGCGCAGATTGCCGACGCCTATGAGGCCAACCGTAGATCGGAAGTGCGGAAGCCAGTCACCACCAGCTGGAGAGGGTGTAAGCCTGCAACCAACGGCAGTACCCCTGCCAGCCAACACACCAAAGGTCCTGCCCCCGTGGCCAACAACAACACCAGACCTACCACCGACCCTCGCCTGTGTTTCCACTGCAATCGGCCTGGTCATATCAGTACCTACTGTCCAGCCAAGCCAAAGAACCCCCAAGCCAAAGCCCCAGGGCCTAATGCAGCAGTTCTTTTGGTGGGTGGTGTGGTTGGGAGGGTGTGTGACAACGTACAGCACGTCACGGTGGGAGGCCATGTTGCTACAGGCCTCAAGGACATCGGGGCTGAACGAACCCTCATCCGACCCGAACTGGCGGCCCCTGAAGAAATCATTCCGGGGAAAACCCTAACTGTCACAGGGATTGGGGGCATCAGCTGTCCCTTACTGATGGCCCGGGTTTATCTTGATTGGGGTGCCGGGAGCGGGGTGAAGGAAGTGGGTCTGTTTGATAATTTGCCCACTGATGTTTTGTTGGGGACTGATTTGGGGAGGATGGTTGCATACTACGTCCCTGACACCCCTCCCCAATCTACTAATGAGGGTAAAGTTAACCCTGATGATGATGGGAAATCGCATGTGTTACCTGACCATGCTTTATCTTGTAATGATGCATCTAATAACCAATTTTTTCCTAGGATTGATGGTGAAAATGTTGTATCTGTGCCAACTGAACCTGATAATGATTTTTCTGTGAAGGTTAATGTGTCCATAGGTACAGGCGTGCCCAGCCACGTCGCTCTGCGGAGTGAGACGGCTGAGGAACCCCTAACAGGGGCAAGTGTCGGTGCTACAGGAAATGGGGAGATGCATGGGAACCGTGAGGAAGGTGATGCCATGAAAGTGACCAGTGCCACCGAGGAAGGTAACTCTCCCTTAAGTAGCACTGCCCCTGGAGTGTTGGGGGTGGATGGGGAGGTAGAGCCCATAGCAGCGCCGCTGATGGGTCTGTAGAAACCCCCGGGGAGACAGCCTACGTAGCTGCTGTCACCCGCAGTCAGAGTGTCCGGAACGCAGAGAACTGTCTGCCTTCTGGACCCTCCTCAGTCATCACTGTGACTGAACCAGAGGTGGACCCAGAGCAGGTCCAAGAGGGTTCCCGTGGGGAAGGGACCCTGACGTCGCTTTTGGCTTCCCCTAGCCAGGAGTTTCAGGCCGCTCTGCACACAGATGCGAGCCTAGAGAGTTTGAGACAACTTGCCGGGACGCTCTTCTCTGAGACTGATAAGGAGAAGGTGTTCTGGGAATGAGGAAGGTTGTACCGGGAGACAGTACCCGGAGAATCACAAAAGGAGTGGTTGAGGGAAAGACAGCTGGTTGTCCCGCAGCAATTCTGGGGTGAGTTGTTGCGGATTGCCCTTGATATCCCGCTAGCTGGACACATGGGGATCAGCAAAACTAAGGCCCGGCTGTCTCAACACTTCTATTGGCCTAAGATGGGGATAGATGTGTCAAACTACAACCGCTCCTGTGTCACCTGTCAAAGAGTGGGGAAGGCGGGGCCTGTTCTTAAGGCTCCCCTGATTCCTTTACCAGTGATAGAAGAGCCTTTCCAGAGGATCGCGGTGGACATTGTGGGCCCGCTGGCCGTCCCCAGCAGCTCTGGAAAGCGATATATCCTTACTGTGGTAGACTACGCTACCCGGTACCCAGAGGCAGTAGCTCTGTCGTCAACTAGGGCAGATAAGGTGGCGGATGCCCTGTTGGCTATCTTTTCACGTGTAGGATTTTCCAGGGAAATGCTTACTGATCAAGGGACCCAATTTATGTCTCGCCTTATGGAGGCGCTCTGTAAGAAAATGCAGGTGAAGCACCTGGTATCGAGTGCGTATCACCCACAGACCAATGGCTTGTGTGAACGCTTCAATGGTACCCTCAAACAGATGCTACGCATGCTGGTTGAGACTCAAGGGTGCGACTGGGAGCGGTACCTCCCACACCTGCTGTTCGCTTACCAAGAGGTTCCGCAGGCCTCGACGGGCTTCTCCCCCTTCGAGCTCCTGTACGGCATGTGAGTCCGGGGACCCCTTGGGTTGGTAAGAGAATCCTGGAAAGAGGAGCTGAACCCTTCTGAAGTGTCCATAGTGGAGTATGTCATGCGCTTCCGTGACAAGATGCAGACCTTGATGCAGTTGGTGCATGACAACATGACGCAGGGTTAGGCTGACCAGAAGCACTGGTATGACCAGAACGCCCGGGAGCAGACCTACCACGTGGGTCAAAAGGTGTGGGTGCTGGTCCCCGTACCAACGGATAAGCTTCAGGCAGCCTGGGAGGGCCTGTACGTCGTCCACCAACAGCTCAACCCGGTCACTTATGTGGTCACGCTTGACCATACTCGGGGTAGGCGAAAGGCCTTTCACGTCAACATGATGAAGGCTCATCGCGAACATGAACCTTTCGTCCTACCAGTCTGCAGCGTGCCCGAAGACGGGGAGGAAGACACCCTCCTGGACATGCTGGCCCAAGCCAAGGCCAATGGGTCCATCGAGGACGTGGAGGTAAGCGCCTCGTTAACTGAACCCCAGCGGATGCAGTTGCAAACCACACTGGAACCCTTCCGGGTCGTGTTCTCCAACCGACCTGGGAGGACTAAGTTAGCAGTCCACGAGGTGGACACCGGGAATCACGCCCCACTACGGCGAACACCCTATCGAATCTCTGACCAGGTGGAGCAGATTATGCGCCAAGAGATCGATGAGATATTACAGCTGGGGGTGATTCGATGGTCAAAGAGCGCGTGGGCATCACCTGTAGTTCTCGTGCAAAAGAAGGACCGGACCACCCGGTTCTGCTTGGACTACAGGGGGCTCAACGCCATCACAGCCTCCGACGTGCACCCAATGCCGCGCATCGAGGAGCTGCTGGATAGGTTAGCTGGCACAGATTACCTAACAATAATGGATCTGAGCCAAAAGGAGAGCAATTCAGAGCAATGATTTATAAAACAAACTTTAATTGCCATAAATAATACAAAAACATATATCAAAATATTACATTATCTAATGACTAGAGCACAGGATGAATGTCCCAGGAATGCTGGAAAAGCGCCCATCCCCCCACTCCCCCAGATGTAAATACTGTTGTAATGGCATGCATAAGAAAAAGCACCTGCACTATCCAACCAAGATCACCCCAAAGCAGTGGGATTCTATAGTAATGCCATTAAGTATGGTGGTGGAAAAAGGGGTGCTAGCACTTACCACTACACAGAGGTAGGGGGGGCCATCGCCCGACCGCCCCCCCTACCTCTGTGTAGTGGTAAGTGCTAGCACCCTTTTTCCACCACCATACTTAATGGCATTACTATAGAATCCCACTGCTTTGGGGTGATCTTGGTTGGATAGTGCAGGTGCTTTTTCTTATGCATGCCATTACAAGGGTATTTACATCTGGGGGAGTGGGGGGATGGGCGCTTTTCCAGCATTCCTGGGACATTCATCCTGTGCTCTAGTCATTAGATAATGTAATATTTTGATATATGTTTTTGTATTATTTATGGCAATTAAAGTTTGTTTTATAAATCATTGCTCTGAATTGCTCTCCTTTTGGCATGGTTTGTTTTGAGCTGATTTGGTGAGGTCGGGGTCTTTTGGCGTATTTACTGCCAGACCTCGTGCGCTCACAATATGTATCTGGGAGTTTTGTATTCAATAATGGATCTGAGTAGAGGATACTGGTAGATTCCCCTGAGCCCCGAGGCGCAGGAGAAGTCCGCCTTTATCACACCCTTCGGACTGTACGAGTCCACGGTCATGCCCTTCGGCATGAAGAATACCCCTGCCACTTTCCAGCGGATGGTCAACCTCCTGCTTCAGGGACTGGAGAAGTACGCCGTGGCGTACTTGGATGACATTGCGATCTTCAGTCCCTCCTGGAAGGAACACCTGCAGCATCTCAAGGAGGTGCTCAGGCGAATTCAATGAGCTGGACTAACTATCAAGCCGGGAAAGTGCCAGATGGGCATGAGGGAGGTCCACTACCTGGGCCACCGGGTAGGCGGAGGCACCCTAAAGCCAGAGCCTGACAAAGTGGGAGTGATCGTGAACTGGCCCACTCCCATGACCAAGAAACAGGTGATGTCCTTCTTGGGCAATGCAGGGTACTATAGGCGCTTCGTACAGCACTATAGTAGCCTGGCAAAACCTTTGACGGACCTCACCAGGAAGAAGCTACCCCACATTGTCAATTGGACAGATGGCTGTGAGGGGGCCTTCCAGGCATTGAAAACCGCACTGTGCAACGCCCCTGTGTTGAAAGCAGTCGACAGCAGTCGACCGTTCCTGGTGCAGACCGACGCCAGCGAGTTTGGCCTTGGTGCTCTGCTCAGCCAGGTTGACTCGGAGGACCAAGAGCACCCCATGTTATATCTGAGCCGGAAACTTTTGCCGAGGGAAGTGGCCTACTCCACCATCGAGAAGGAGTGCCTGGCCATAGTCTGGGCCCTGCAGCGCTTGCAGCCCTACTTGTACGGTCGCCCCTTCACTGTGGTGACCGACCACGACCCTCTGCGCTGGCTCAACACCATGAGTGGAACCAATGGCAGGTTGCTACGCTGGAGCCTTGCCCTTCAGCAGTTTGACTTCACCATTGAACACAAAACGGGCAAAGAGCATGGGAATGCAGATGGACTGTCCCGCCAGGGTGAACACCCTGAGGTGCGCATGGAGGCATACCGTCGGGTTCTACCTCCGTAGCGCACACCAAAAGGGGGAGGTGTCACGATATGGTATGAAATATCATATAAGTAGCTTCTCTTGTTAGCAGGTTGCGGGCTAAAAAGCCCCCTTCCCTTTCACTCAGCCAAGAGCTGCCCTGCCAATGTACATGGGGGAAGAGCGTTTTATTGCCTAAAAGTATTTACGACCGGCATTCCTGCAGTGGAAAGTGACCAGCAAGAACTGGATTCTAAGTCTCTAGAATACATGGAAGTTCTTTGTTTTGTTTTTGTAAGATATTACGCAAACCGTTTTTGTTAAGAACACGAAAATATATATTCTTAATCTCCCTCGGTGGATCTACCCATTCCTCAAAACACGGGCTTCTAACTCCATCTGGTAAAGAAGTAGGAATTTCTCTGTAAATATGTATCCCAGATAGGACATATTTGATCTCATTAGAATGCCTACGTTAATCCGAGATGAATGCTGGGTTTGTTATGACTATGACATGTTTTGTAGCGGAGTTATAGAAATTAGTTATAGGTTAGGGTAAAATTAGTTAACTGAAGAGGTAGGAGGGACGAGGTGATCCAACCCCTTTCTGAGATGGTACAGGCTTAGCTATAACTGTCTGCCCAGATCCCCAGCACTCTTTTCTCTTTTTGTTCTGGAGAGCCCTGAGCACGTCCAATGAACTGGGACGTATGGAAATTCCACTAGCCTGGGTGCCTGCAATGCTTTGAACATGTGAGTGTTATCTTTTCTCCTTTAATCCCCTTTATGTTATAATTACCTTGCACATATTTGCAATTGTCTCATTTGTAACATCTTTGTAAAATCTTTTGATAAAGCACTGCCTAAATTTTGTGGGGTATATTATTTCATGCCAGTTCTTTCTCCATGCTCTAAAAACGTACCCTAAGTCTTCTGAAGGGAATGACGCTACTGTGTTGGGTTAGCTTCGGACCCGTTTAATCGAAGCTGGTAGCAGCGACCGTGTGCAGACTTTTGGGTGATGCTGTAGCGACTGCGGCGTTGATAATTATTGTTCCTGCCTAAATGGGAGTAGTTTATCGTGTCGCTGCAGCGTGCCCAATAGCCAGTACATAGCAGGCAGCCTTTCTGGCGACTAATTACCCCAGGTGCAGTACCACATCTGACCTGAGAGTAAGGGGGGCGCCAGAGAGCTACAAGTTTTAAGTGGAACTGTAAGCGGGATATACATAAATCCCTGCAGTTTGTGGTATATTGAAGAGCAGTGGGATACCTAGAATAAGCCCCTGCTGTAAACTAAGAGGTCAATAGCCTTGTGTGTGTTTTTTCATCACATTGTTGGCAGTGGAGGGATAACTAAGATAAGCCCCCTTGCACATGTGATAGCCGTCTGTTGGCCCAAAGTCACCCCGATCCGTGATGTAGGGGTGACGGTCACGGTGTGAATCGTGACAAATTGGTGGCAGCGGTCAGGGATTCCTGACAAATTGGTGGCAGCGGTCAGGGATTCCTGACAAACAGACTGGTGGTCGTGATAAGTTCATGGATGTAATTTAATAGACTGTATGTTATGTGGTTTGTGACATTAAATATCCCAGAATAGACTGTTTAAGTGGAGATATCGTGCCTGAGTGCTTGAATACCGTGCCAAGCGAGTGTTCCCCAACCCACTCAGTAGCGTTTCACCACACTGTGGAAAAAGACCTCTTCAGGGGTCTGTGATAGAAGCAGGATGAGTGACACTAGCACCTGTTCTCCTTTCACCGTAAGAAGCTGCGGCAGGCAGGGACAGTAGAAAAGTGCTGGCACCTCATTCATTTCTCCCACAGCTTTTATCAGTGCCATGTATTCAGGACAATTTCAGAGAGCGGTGATGAAAAAACTGTGGTAACCGTGGGACAGTGAGTGCAGCCCAAGCATCCTGTGACGTCTCGTTTGAGAAACAGAAAGTGAAGTAAAAAACGCATTTAAGGGACGTGCACAGGTTTAATTATTTTTTTTCTTATTTTTTCCGGATATTTCAGCATATAAAACATGTCTCTTGGCATAAAAAATAGCTGTTTTTTCCAAACTTTTTGCATTCGTTTTTGATGCATTTTTTTAATGCAATTTTTCCATGTCAGTAAAATAGGTGAATGCTGGAAAAATTGACATGCTGCAGATCTGAAACAGCTTCAAATCTGAAAAGATAAAACAAGCATTAAGGAGCATGAGATTTCAAAAATCTCATTCACTTTCCTGAGACATTAAAATGGTGCGCGTGGCAAAAACAATTACAAAACTACTTAGAGTGTAAAAATAGATATTCATAAAGGATATTTTAGGTATCGTACCACTCCTTTAAAGATCTAACCACTTTTTTAATATGCTTCAATTAAATATTTTGCACCATTTCTTTTCTACTCTAACTTCTGTTCTATTTTTATTTTACTTCCGATGATGATACATGTGAGTTACCCGGCATGCGCTGGGGATTCCCAAGCAGATTGTCATTAGGAGGCTGCAGCTGCTGTCAATCTTCTGCTTCCTTTTCCACCCTGAAACAAAGTGTCATCAGGGGTGGTGCTGTGGACACTTACCACAGCTTCTTTTATCACCCTCCCCTGATGACCTCTGTCATGATTCCAATGGCAGGGAATCACAAAAGGACAAGCACCAACGAGCTCTAGGGTGATGGAACCTGAGCTGACCGCGACCCTAAACCTGAACACACAAATAACAATAGCCGGGGAACGTGCCTACGTTGATCCTAGACGTCTCGCACCAGCCGAAGATCTAACTTCCCCTATTAGAAGAAACACAGACCTCTCTTGCCTCCAGAGAAATCCCCCACAGAAATAGCAGCCCCCCACATATAATGACGGTGAAATGAGAGGAAGGCACATACACAGTATGAAATCAGATTCAGCAAAATGAGGCCCGCTAAAACTAGATAGCAGAGGATACAAAAGTAAACTGCGCGGTCAGCAAAAAACCCTTCAAAAAACCATCCTGTAATTACTTGAACTCATGTTCCAACTCATGGAACATGAGGAGCAATTACAGCCCGCTAGAGCAACCAGCAGCAAAGAAACAATTATATGCAAGCTGGACAAGACAAAAATAAATCAAAACGTGGAACAAGAAAATCAAAAACTTAGCTTGTCCTGAAGATTACTGAAGCCAGAAGCTGAGGTAACAAAACACTCTGATAACCTTGATAGCCGGCGGGGAAATGACAAGAAAGCCCGGTTAAATAGGAAACTCCCAAATCCTAATAGAACAGGTGGACACCAGAGACAGCAGAACACAAATCACCCAGTACCATCAGTAACCACCAGAGGGAGCCCAAAAACAGAACTTACAACAGTACCCCCCCTTGAGGAGGGGTCACCGAACCCTCACGAGAACCACCAGGGCGACCAGGATGAGCCCTATGAAAAGCGCGGACCAAATCATCAGCATGAACATCAGAGGCAACCACCCAAGAATTATCCTCCTGACCATAACCCTTCCACTTGACCAAATATTGGAGTTTCCGTCTGGAAACACGAGAATCCAAGATCTTCTGCACAACATACTCCAATTCTCCCTCCACCAGTACCGGAGCAGGAGGCTCAGGCGAAGGAACAACAGGTACCACATACCTCCGCAACAACGACCGATGGAACACATTATGAATAGCAAACGATGCCGGGAGATCCAAACGAAACGACACAGGGTTAAGAATTTCCAAGATCCTATAAGGACCGATGAACCGAGGCTTGAACTTAGGAGAAGAGACCTTCATAGGAACAAAACGAGAAGACAACCACACCAAGTCCCCAACACGAAGTCGAGGACCCACGCGGCGACGGCGATTAGCAAACTGCTGAGCCTTCTCCTGGGACAACTTCAAATTGTCCACCACATGACTCCAAATCTGATGCAACCTATCCACCACTATGTCCACTCCAGGACAATCAGAAGGCTCCACCTGACCAGAGGAAAAACGAGGATGAAACCCCGAATTACAAAAGAAAGGAGAAACCAAGGTAGCAGAACTAGCCCGATTATTAAGGGCAAACTCGGCCACCGGCAAAAAGGTAACCCAGTCATCCTGATCAGCAGAAACAAAACACCTCAAATAAGTTTCCAAGGTCTGATTAGTTCGCTCCGTCTGGCCATTCGTCTGCGGGTGGAATGCAGACGAAAAGGACAAATCAATGCCCATCTTAGCACAGAACGTCCGCCAAAATCTAGACACAAACTGGGATCCCCTGTCAGAAACGATGTTCTCCGGAATCCCATGCAAACGAACCACGTTCTGGAAAAACAGAGGGACCAACTCAGAGGAGGAAGGCAACTTAGGCAAGGGTACAAGATGAACCATTTTAGAAAAGCGGTCACACACAACCCAGATGACGGACATTTTTTGAGAGACAGGGAGATCCGAAATAAAGTCCATGGAAATGTGCGTCCAAGGCCTCTTCGGGATAGGCAAAGGTGACAACAATCCACTGGCTCGAGAACAGCAAGGCTTAGCCCGAGCACAAACCTCACAAGACTGCACAAAAGAACGCACATCCCTAGACAAGGAAGGCCACCAATAAGACCTGGCCACCAAGTCTCTAGTACCAAATATTCCAGGATGACCTGCCAACGCAGAAGAATGGACCTCAGAGATGACTCTACTGGTCCAGCTATCCGGAACAAACAGTCTCTCAGGCGGACAACGATCAGGTTTACCCGCCTGAAACTCCTGCAAAGCACGTCGCAAGTCTGGGAAGACGGCCGACAAAATCACCCCATCCCTAAGGATACCAGTGGGCTCAGAATTTCCAGGGGAGTCAGGCACAAAACTCCTAGAAAGAGCATCCGCCTTCACATTCTTTGAACCTGGCAGGTATGAAACCACAAAATTGAAACGAGAGAAAAACAGTGACCAACGAGCCTGTCTAGGATTCAGACGCCTGGCAGACTCAAGGTAAATCAGATTTTTGTGATCAGTCAAGACCACCACACGATGTCTAGCACCCTCCAGCCAATGACGCCACTCCTCAAATGCCCACTTCATGGCCAAAAGTTCCCGATTACCCACATCATAATTCCGCTCAGCGGGCGAAAATTTTCTAGAAAAGAACGCACATGGCTTCATCACCGAGCAATCGGAACTTCTCTGTGACAAAACCGCCCCCGCTCCAATCTCGGAAGCATCAACCTCAACTTGGAAAGGAAGCGAAACATCAGGCTGACGCAACACAGGAGCAGAAGAAAAGCGGCGTTTAAGTTCCTGAAAGGCCTCCACAGCCGCAGGAGACCAATCAGCAACATCAGCACCCTTCTTAGTCAAATCCGTCAAAGGCTTAACAACACTAGAAAAATTAGTTATAAAACGATGATAGAAATTAGCAAAGCCCAAGAACTTCTGCAAACTCTTAAGAGATGCAGGCTGCGTCCAGTCACAAATAGCCCGAACCTTGACGGGATCCATCTCAATAGTAGAAGGGGAAAAAATATACCCCAAGAAAGAAATCTTCCGGACTCCAAAGAGACACTTTGAGCCCTTTATAAACAAGGAATTAGCCCGCAGGACCTGAAACACCTTCCTGACCTGCTGAACATGAGACTCCCAGTCATCAGAAAAAACCAAAATATCATCCAAATACACAATCCTAAATTTATCCAGATATTCACGGAAAATATCGTGCATAAAGGACTGGAAGACTGAAGGAGCATTAGAAAGTCCGAAAGGCATTACCAAATACTCAAAATGGCCCTCAGGCGTATTAAATGCGGTTTTCCACTCATCACCTTGCTTTATACGTATAAGATTATACGCACCCCGGAGATCAATCTTAGTGAACCATTTAGCCCCCTTAATACGAGCAAACAAATCAGTCAACAAAGGCAAAGGATACTGATATTTTACGGTAATCTTATTCAAAAGACGATAATCTATACAAGGTCTCAAGGACCCATCTTTCTTGGCCACGAAAAAAAAACCTGCTCCCAAAGGGGACGAAGATGGACGGATATGTCCCTTTTCCAAGGACATAACATAATCCCGCATAGCAGTATGCTCTGGCACTGACAGATTGAACAAACGACCTTTAGGAAATTTACTACCAGGAATTAAATCTATAGCACAATCGCAATCCCTGTGAGGAGGAAGCGAACTGAGCTTAGGCTCCTCAAAAACATCCCGATAATCCGACAAAAATACAGGAACCTCAGAAGGAGTAGATGAAGCGATAGAAATCGGAGGTGCATCATCATGAACCCCCTGACATCCCCAGCTTAACACAGACATTGTTTTCCAGTCAAGGACTGGATTATGAGTTTGTAACCATGGCAGACCAAGTACTAGAACATCATGTAAATTATACAACACCAGGAAGCGAATCACCTCCTGATGAACGGGAGTCATACGCATGGTCACTTGTGTCCAGTACTGAGGTTTATTCATAGCTAAAGGTGTAGAATTAATTCCCTTCAAAGGAATAGGGACTTCCAGAGGCTCAAGACTAAACCCACATCGCTTGGCAAATGACCAATCCATAAGACTCAGGGCAGCGCCTGAATCTACATAGGCATCGACGGAAATGGATGATAATGAGCAAATCAGAGTCACAGACAGAATGAACTTAGACTGTAACGTACTAATGGCAACAGACTTATCAACCTTTTTTGTGCGTTTAGAGCATGCTGATATAACATGAGCTGAATCACCACAATAAAAGCACAACCCATTTTTCCATCTATAGTTTTGCCGTTCACTTCTAGACTGAACTCTATCACATTGCATTGTCTCAAGTGCCTGTTCAGAAGACACCGCCAAATGGTGCACAGGTTTGCGCTCCCGTAAACGCCGATCAATCTGAATAGCCATAGTCATAGACTCATTCAGACCCGTAGGCGCAGGGAACCCCACCATAACATCTTTAATGGCCTCAGAAAGGCCATCTCTGAACTTTGCAGCCAGGGCGCACTCATTCCACTGAGTAAGCACTGACCATTTCCGAAAGAAATGACAATATATTTCTGCTTCATCTTGCCCCTGAGAGAGAGCTAATAAAGCTTTTTCAGACTGAATCTCTTGGTTAGGTTCCTCATATAGCAAACCCAATGCCAGTAAAAACGCATCCACATTAAGCAACGCAGGATCCCCTGGTGCCAATGCAAATGCCCAATTTTGAGGGTCACCCCGCAGGAAAGATATAATAATCTTAACCTGCTGAGCAGGGTCTCCAGAAGAGCAAGATTTCAAAGAAAAGAACAGCTTGCAATTGTTCCTAAAATTCAGAAAACTAGATCTATCTCCAGCAAAGAACTCTGGAATAGGAATTCTAGGTTCAGACATAGGAGCATGTACAACAAAATCTTGTATATTTTGAACCTTAGCAGCAAGATTATTCAAGCTGGAAGCTAAACTCTGGACGTCCATGATAAACAGCTAAGGTCAGAGCCATTCAAGGATTAAGAGGAGGAAAAAAAAAAAAAAAAATCAGCCAGGCTGCAATTAGGGCTAGGCAGCAACCTCAGAGGAGAAAAAAAAAAAAAAAAAAAACTTCCTCAGACTACTTTTCCTCCTACTTCAGCCCAAACATTTTTGGCCGGCTATACTGTCATGATTCCAATGGCAGGGAATCACAAAAGGACAAGCACCAACGAGCTCTAGGGTGATGGAACCTGAGCTGACCGCGACCCTAAACCTGAACACACAAATAACAATAGCCGGGAAACGTGCCTACGTTGATCCTAGACGTCTTGCACCAGCCGAAGATCTAACTTCCCCTATTAGAAGAAACACAGACCTCTCTTGCCTCCAGAGAAATCCCCCACAGAAATAGCAGCCCCCCACATATAATGACGGTGAAATGAGAGGAAGGCACATACACAGTATGAAATCAGATTCAGCAAAATGAGGCCCGGTAAAACTAGATAGCAGGGGATACAAAAGTAAACTGCGCGGTCAGCAAAAAACCCTTCAAAAAACCATCCTGTAATTACTTGAACTCATGTTCCAACTCATGGAACATGAGGAGCAATTACAGCCCGCTAGAGCAACCAGCAGCAAAGAAACAATTATATGCAAGCTGGACAAGACAAAAATAAAGCAAAACGTGGAACAAGAAAATCAAAAACTTAGCTTGTCCTGAAGATTACTGAAGCCAGAAGCTGAGGTAACAAAACACTCTGATAACCTTGATAGCCGGCGGGGAAATGACAAGAAAGCCCGGTTAAATAGGAAACTCCCAAATCCTAATAGAACAGGTGGACACCAGAGAACACAAATCACCCAGTACCATCAGTAACCACCAGAGGGAGCCCAAAAACAGAACTCACAACAGACCTCCTGTTTTCGCAGGTGATGGAGAAACGACCACAGCTTCTATCTTGACACTCGAATCTTTTCACTTGCTATGCTGTAGCCTTCTCCTAACTAAGAACAAACAAGTGTGAATAATAGAATAAGACCACATAGAAGGAACATGAAAAATTCAGTGTTTGTATACTTTGGCTTCAGGTAGAGTCTTATTCCATGACAGCAACAGAATATTTTTTTTGCCTCCTTTTGATGTTAGTTTTATATTTCTTTCATCTTCTTGGACAGTACAGTTTCTCATTTCAGGAGAGGCAGTTTCCTTCTTATTAAACACGATCAAATATTATTTTTAATCTGCTTGACATACTGCGCTTTGCATTCTTCTACTACAGTAGAATTGTAGCCGCCTTTTTGTCGCCGTTTGGAATCTGTGACTCCTAGTAGCACAATATTTGTATAGTTCTGCATTTCACTACACATGAATCTACCTTAAGGGTTATTATATTGCTTGGAGACATAGTGTGTTTATCTGGGAAAAACGCCATGTCTTACTTTATGCTGGAAATCAGATGAGCTTTGGCATCAGCTTTAGTGACACATACATGAGTAGGATCTGCTTAATGAGACATGATCTGTTTCTTGCAACAAAAAGCAAATTTCAAAAAAGCACCGACTGTAAGAAGCTGATTTTATATGAAACTTATAAACTACTGTGATGTTACAGACTGTAGGCACCATATTTGCTACAAAGTACAGGTCAAGAAATATTTTAACCATGACCGAATTTTTGCGATTTGGGGTCTGCATGCCGCTACTTTTTATTTAAAAGGAAGCAACTGAGTTGCAATTGAAGTGTACAGTATACTTTAATGTTTAATTAAAGGGGTTGAATAAAAATATTCTGTGAAACTTTTAAGAATTGCAACCATTTTTCTACAAACCTTCCTCAATTCAACAGCTCAAAAGTAATTGGACAAATTAACTTTGCCAGACATAAAATGTTCAGTTTTAATACTTTGGAGATAATCCTTTGCAGGCAATGACTGCCAGAAACCATGCACTGGATTTCCTCCTATGTGATGCTTTGCCAGATCTTTACTGCAGCTGACTTAAGTTGTTGATTGTTTGTGGGGTCTTTCTGTATTAAGTTTTCTCTTAAGCATGTGAAATGCTGCTCTTTAGGGTTGAGATCTGGTGATTGACTCTGACACTGCAGAATATTCCACTTCCTTTGCTTCCAAAAACTCTTAGGTTGCTTTCGCATGCTTTGGGTCATTGTCCAACTGTTCTGTGAAGTTGTCATGAATGTACCACACCCTGCTGGGGCCTGTGGTGCATCTGGGATTAGAATATCACAGCAGTTAGCTAATCACAGGTCCTCTTTGGTATCTGTGTGGCCACTCATGAGTTAACACCATAGGTTGATGTTTTCTTGTGAGATGGAAGAGGTTAAGAATTCCTTGTTTAAACTCTGCAGAGTTTTCCATTTGCTCCTGTTTCAGCTGTGGAGCTACTCCTCTTTCTTTATTTAAACTCTTATAGCTTCCTCCCATGCCAGCTCTAGAGTTTCTATCCTGTGCCTTACTTCTCTGGAGGTGTTCCAGGAAAAGCTGTTGTGTTCGTTTTGATACCTGCGGGGTTTCAGTTATGTGTTTTTCCCTGTCTGTCTCTTTCCTAGTGTTGTCTTATCCATGGCTAAGCCAAGGTTCAGCCAAGTGATGGCGTACGGTGGTGAAGTACCTGTCTAGGGCGATAGGGAGCGCAGGGTTCAGCATTAGGTGAGTGTTTAGGGGTCACCATCTTCTCCCTAAGTGTTGATCTTAGTTTCATCTGTCCAAAGAATGCTTTTCCAGAAAGGATGGCTTCTTTATATGTTTTTTGGCAAAGTCTAATCTGACCTTTCTATTTGTAAGGCTGATTTAATAGTTTACACCTTGGGGTGAACCCTCTGTATTTGCTCTCATGAAGTCTTCTCTTTATCATAGACTTAGATACTGCCACACCTACTTCTTGGAGAGTGTTCTTCACTTGGACAGATGTTGTTCGAAAGGATTCTACGATCATCCACCTCTGTTGTCTTCTATGGGTGTCAAGTCCACTTTGGTTTCCAAGCTCACCAATGCCCTTTTTTTTTTCAGCATGCACAAAACTGTTGATTTGTCCCGTCTTATCATTTCTGCCATCTCTCTAATGGATTAAGCCTAATGATGGTCTGTTGCTCTTCAATTGAGAGCTACTTTGACAGCATGTTCTAGGTTAGCAGCAACAGCTTCCAAATGCCACACCTGGAATCATGAAATCAGCTCCAGACTTTTAACTGCTTAATCAATTATGGATTAATGAAGGAAAATCCCATGCAGCACCATGCAGCACATTAACCCCTTAACCGCCGGGACATTTTCCATTTTTGCATTTGTTTTTTGCTCTCCTTCCTTCCAGAGCCATAACTATTTTTATTTTTCTGTCAAAATGGCCATGTGATGGCTTGTTTTTTGTGGGACAAGTTGTACTTTTGAATTACATGATAGGTTTAAACCAATCGTGTGCTGGAAAACAGGAAAAAAATCCAGGTGCAGTGAAATTGCAAAAAAAGTGCAATTCCATAGTCTTTTTTTTTTTTTTTTTTACCATGTTTGCTAAATGCTAAATTTTTAATGCTAAATTCCACCGGGGGAAGAAAACTGCATTAACCCCCAATGACCAGAAAGGAAAAAAGGTTTAAATCTGAGGGAAACCAGATCTGCCACAGATCCAAACATGGAGCGTGACATAAATGCAATCTCACAGTTGTTTTTTGTTTTGCTTTTTTTTACTAGATTCACTAAATGCTAAAATTGACCTGCCATTATGATTCTCAATGTTATTACAAGTTCATAGACACCAAACATGTCTAGTTTCTTGTTTATTTAAGTGGTGAAAAAACATCCAAATTTTGTTTTCTAAAAAAAGGCGCCATTTTCTGAGACCCGTGTTGTCTTCATTTTTTGTGATTTGGGGAGCTGGGTGAGTGCTTATTTTTTTCACACTGTTCTGATGTTTTCATTTTGGCACATATACGATCTTTTGATCACCCGTTATTGCATTTTATTGCAATGTAGCGGCGACCAAAAAAACGTAATTCAGGCGTTTTGAATTTTTTTTATTTCTTTAATATTATTATTAATTTACTTTTTGCATGCTTCAATAGTCTCCATGCGAGACTAGAAGATGCAGTTGTCTGATCGGCTCTGTTACATACAGGCGATGATCAGATGGCCTGTATGTAGCAGAAATGCTCCCTTGCTATGAGCGCCGACCATAGAGGTTTGCTGGAGACCGCTGGTTGTCATGCCAATCCATCGGTGACCTGCAATCACGTAATGGGGTCATCAATGGGCTGGAGTTAAATGCCACTATGAGAGTTTGACAACGGCATTTAACGGGTTAACAGCCACGGATGGATCACGATTCCACCCTCATATGTTAGAGGCATATGTCAGCTGTTCAAAACAGCCAGGAGAGATGTGGGTTCAACGCCGGAGCCCACATCAAAGAGAGGGATTCCGATGTGGGCATACTATAATGCCTGATGTAAGAAAGGGTTTAAAGAGTTTTTAATTAATAATAATTGTCCAGTTATTTTTCGTCCCTTTAAAAAGAGACCGCTATAGTTGCATGTAAAGGTTTGGGCACCGCTAGTCAAAAATTACTGTTATTGTGAACAGGTAATCAATTTAAAGATGAAATAACCTCTAAAATTCCTAAAGTTAAAAATGACATATTTCCTTTGTATTTTAGGAAAAAATATAGATATTGTCCTCTTTTGCATTTTTAACCCCTTCATGACCCAGCCTATTTTGACCTTAATGACCTGGCCAATTTTTGCAATTCTGACCAGTGTCCCTTTATGAGGTAATAACTCGGGAACGCTTTAACGGATCCTAACGGTTCTGAGATTGGTTTTTCGTGACATATTGGGCTTCATGTTAGTGGTAAATTTAGGTCGATAATTTTTGTGCTTATTTGTGAAAAAAATGGAAATTTGGCTACAATTTTGAAAATTTCGCAATTTTAAAATTTTGAATTTTTATTCTGTTAAACCAGAGAGTTATGTGACACAAAATAGTTAATAAATAACTTTTCCCACATGTCTACTTTACATCAGCACAATTTTGGAACCAAATTTTTTTTTTGCTAGGAAGTTATAAGGGTTAAAAGTTGACCAGCGATTTCTCATTTTTACAACGAAATTTACAAAACCATTTTTTTAGGGACCACCTCACATTTGAAGTCAGTTTGAGGGGTCTGTATGGCTGAAAATACCCAAAAGTGACACCATTCTAAAAACTGCACCCCTCAAGGTACTCAAAACCACATTCGAGAAGTTTATTAACCCTTCAGGTACTTCACAGCAGCAGAAGCAACATGGAAGGAAAAAATGAACATTTACCCTTGGGAAAATAAAAAAATTGTTGCTAAAACATCATTTTTGTGACTAAAAAGTTAAAAGGAGAAACTGGACCCCAAAATTTATTGTACAATTTGTCCTGAGTACGCCGATACCTCATATGTGGGGGGAACCACTGTCTGGGCGCACGACAGGGCTCTGAAGGGAAGGAGCGCCATTTGACTTTTTCAATAAAAAATTGGCTCCAATCTTTAGCGGACACCATGTCGCGTTTGGAGAGCCCCTATGTGCCTAAACATTGGAGCTTCCCCACATGTGACCCCATTTTGGAAACTAGACCCCCCAAGGAGCTTACCTAGATGCATAGTGAGCACTTTAAACCACCAGGTGCTTCACAAATTGATCCGTAAAATGATTTTTTCACCAAAAATTTCATTTAGCCTCAATTTGTTCATTTCCACATGGGCAACAGGATAAAATGGATCCTAAAATTTATTGGGCAATTTCTCCTGAGTACAATGATACCTCACATGTAGGGGTAAACCACTGTTTGGGCACGCGGCAGGACTCGGAAGGGAAGGAGCGCCATTTGACTTTTTGAATGAAAAATTAGCTCCAATCGTTAGCGGACACCATGTCACGTTTGGAGAGGTCCTGTGTGCCCAAACATTGGAGCTCCCCCACATGTGACCCAATTTTGGAAACTAGAGATCCCATGGAACTAATCCAGATGTGCGGTGACCACTTTAAACCCCCAAGTGCTTCATAGAAGTTTATAACACAGAGCTGTGAAAATAAAAAATAATTTTTCTTTCCTCAAAAATTATGTTTTAGCAAGCAATTTTTTATTTTCACAAGGGTAGCAGGAGAAATTGGACCCCAATAGTTGTTGCCCAGTTTGTCCTGAGTGTGCTGGTACCCCATATGTGGGGGTAAACCACTGTTTGGGCACACGTCGGGGCTCGGAAGGGAAGTAGTGACGTTTGAAATGCAGACTTTGATGGAATGGTCTGCGGGCGTCACGTTGCATTTGCAGAGCCCCTGATGTGCCTAAACAGTAGAAACCTCCCACAAGTGACCCCATTTTGGAAACTAGACCCCCCAAGAAATGTATCCAGATATGTGGTGAGCACTTTCAACCCCCAAGTGCTTCACAGAAGTTTATAACACAGAGCCATAAAAATAAAAAATAATTTTTCTTTCCTCAAAAATTGTTTTAGCAAGCAATTTTTTATTTTCACAAGGGTAGCAGGAGAAATTGGACCCCAATAGTTGTTGCCCAGTTTGTCCTGAGTATATTGGTACCCCATATGTGGGGTAAACCACTGTTTGGGCGCACGTCGGGGCTCGGAAGGGAGGGAGCACTATTTGACTTTTTGAATGCAAGATTGGCTGGAATCAATGGTGGCGCTATGTTGCGTTTGGAGACTTCTGATGTGCCTAAACAGTGGAAACCCCTCAATTCTAACTCCAACACTAACCCCAACACACCCCTAACCCTTATCCCAACTGTAGCCATAACCCTAATCACAGCCCTAACCCCAACACACCCCTAACCACAACCCTAACCCCAACCCTAACCACAACTTTAACCCCAAAACACCCCTAACCCTATCCATAACCCTAACCACAAGCCTAATCTTAACCCTATTTCCAACCCTAGCCCTAATTCCAACCCTAAATCTAATTCCAACCCTAACCCTAAGGCTATGTACCCACGTATTTTTGAAAAATCTGCAGGTAAAAGGCACTGCGTTTTACCTGCGGATTTACTGTGCATTTCCAGTGTTTTTTGTGCGTATTTCACCTGCGGATTCCTATTGTTGAACAGGTGTAAAACGCTGCGAAATCGCACAAAATTGACATGCTGCGGAAAATACAACGAAGCGTTTCCGCATGGTATTTTCCGCACCGTGGGCACAGCGGATTTAGTTTTCCATAGGTTTACATGGTACTGTAAACCTGATGGAAAATTGCTACGAATTCGCAGCGGCCAATCCGCTGCGGATCCGCGGCCAATCCGCTGCGGATCCGCAACCAAATCCACACCATGTGCAAATACCCTAAACCTAACCCTAGCCCTATCCCTAGTTCTAACCCTAACCCTAGTTCTAACCCTAGCCCTAACCCTAACCCTAGTTCTAACCCTAACCCTAGTGGAGAAAGAAAAAAAAATTCTTTATTTTATTATTGGCCCTACCTATGGGGGTGATAAAGGGGGGGGGGTCATTTACTATTTTTTTTATTTTGATCACTGTGATAGATTATATCAAAATATACCTGGAACGAATCTGCCGGCCGGCAGATTCGGCGGGCGCACTGCGCATGCGCCCGCCATTTTGGAAGATGGCGGCGCCCAGGGAGAAGACGGATGGACACCGGGAGGCCCGGTAAGTATAAGGGGGGGAGATCGGAGCACAAGGAGGATCGGAGGACGGGGGGTGGCATCGGAGCATGGGGGGAGCGGGCAGGAAGACGGGAGAGCGGACAGGATGGCAGAGGGGAGCGGAGTACCGGACGGAGGACCAGGGAGGCGATCGGTGGTAGTGGGGGGGGGGGTACACCAGTGTTTCCAGCCATGGCCGATGATATCTTTAGCTAAAGACATAAAGGGAAATACAAATAATACATGGCAGACCAACAATAATTATGACTGGCATTTGTTTACAATTATTACGTACCTTAACCCCTTAGTGACAGAGCCAATTTGGTACTTAATGACTGAGCCAATTTTTACAATTCTGACCACTGTCACTTTATGAGGTTATAACTCGAGAACGCTTCAACACATCCTGCTGATTCTGAGATTTTTCTGTTCGTGACATATTGTACTTCATGTTAGTGGTAACATTTCTTCGATATTACTTGCGTTTATTTATTAAAAAAATGGAAATATGGCAAAAATGTTGCAATTTTCAAACTTTGAATTTTTATGCACTTGCATCAGAGACATATTTCACACAAAATGGTCAATAAATAATATTTCCCATATGTCTACTTTACTTCAGCACAATTTTGGAAACATTTTTTTTTATTAGGGAGTTATAAGGGTTAAAATTTGACCAGCAATTTCTTATTTTTACAGCAAAATTTACAAAACCATTTTTTTAGGGACCACCTCACATTTGAAGTCATTTTTAGGGGTCTATATGGCAGAAAAATCAGAAAAATGATCTTTTCACCCCCAATGTTTTTATTTTCCCAAGGGTAGCAAGAGAAATTGGACCCCAAAGTTGTTGTGCAATTTGTCCTGAGTATGTCGATACCCCGTATGTGGGTGGGGGTAAACCTCTGTTTGGGTGCACAGTGGAGCTCAGAAGGGAAGGAGCACCATTTGACTTTTTCAACACAGAATTCCCTGGAATTGAGATTGGACACCATGTCACGTTTGGAGAGCCCCTGATGTGCCTAAACAGTGGAAACCCCCCCACAAGTGACCCCATTTTGGAAACTAGACCCCCTAAGGAACTTATCTAGGTGTGTTCAACACTTTGAATCACCAAGTGCTTCACACAAGTTTATAACGTAGAGCCGAAAAAATTAAATATCATTTTTTTTTCACAAAAATGATCTTTTCACCCCCAATTTTTAATTTTCCCAAGGGTAGCAAGAGATATTGGACCCCAAACGTTGTTGTGCAATTTGTCCTGAGTATGTCGATACCCTGAATGTGGGGGTAAACTTCTATTTGGGCGCACTGCAGAGCTCGGAAGGGAAGGAGCGCCGTTTGACTTTTTAATCTCTTAATTGTGAGAGCGGATGCCATTTTTGGTTTGTAGATGTGCCTAACAGCAGAAACCCCCCACAACTGACCCCATTTTGGAAACGACACCCCTCAAAGATTTTAATCAGGGGTATATTGAGCAATTTGAACCCACATGTATGACACAGAGTTTGATAATATTAGGTCGTCATATTGAAAAAATTCATTTTTTTTCCACGAAAATCTTGTTTAGACCTGAATGTCTCACTTTTTTCAGAAATAACATCAAAAAGTGGACCCCACACTTCGTTACCCACTTTATTATGAGCGCAGCGATATCCCATATGTAGTCAAAAAGTTATGTTTGGACAAATGGCAGGGCTTGGACAGAAAGGGGCACAATGAGACAAATTTGGCTTTATGTGAAATAGATTGTTATACTGGCAGAGCCTGTATGGTTCAAGAGCAACAGAAATCCCCCATAAATGTCTTTTTTTTTTTATAAATTGTACCCTCTAATCTATATATCTAGGGAGGTAATGAGTAGTTTAATGCCACCATTTTTTATGCAGTTGATGCAACACAAGCTTGAAAATTTACAATTTGCATTTTTTTTCATTGTCTTTTATTATGATTCTTTTTTGTAAGTTCTGAGGAACACACCTCAAATTTTATTTCACTAGTTTTTAAGCGTTCAGAAATATATCCAATATGGCACCAATGTGAGTACTGGTGACTAGGGTTGAGCGACTTTTACTTTTTTAGTGTCGAGTCGGGTTTCGCAAAACCCGACTGTCTCAAAAGTCGAGTCGAGTGAAATCGGCCGATTATGGCGAAAAGTCGGGGATCGACCGAAACACGAAACCCAATGCAAAGTCAATGGGAAATATATATATATATATATATATATATATATATATATATATATATATATATATATATATATATATATATATATATATATACAGTGGGGCAAAAAAGTATTTAGTCAGTCAGCAATAGTGCAAGTTCCACCACTTAAAAAGATGAGAGGCGTCTGTAATTTACATCATAGGTAGACCTCAACTATGGGAGACAAACTGAGAAAAAAAATCCAGAAAATCACTGTCTGTTTTTTTTATCATTTTTTTTGCATTTTATGGTGGAAAATAAGTATTTGGTCAGAAACAAACAATCAAGATTTCTGGCTCTCACAGACCTGTAACTTCATCTTTAAGAGTCTCCTCTTTCCTCCACTCATTACCTGTAGTAATGGCACCTGTTTAAACTTGTTATCAGTATAAAAAGACACCTGTGCACACCCTCAAACAGTCTGACTCCAAACTCCACTATGGTGAAGACCAAAGAGCTGTCAAATGACACCAGAAACAAAATTGTAGCCCTGCACCAGGCTGGGAAGACTGAATCTGCAATAGCCAACCAGCTTGGAGTGAAGAAATCAACAGTGGGAGCAATAATTAGAAAATGGAAGACATACAAGACCACTGATAACCTCCCTCGATCTGGGGCTCCACGCAAAATCCCACCCCGTGGGGTCAGAATGATCACAAGAACGGTGAGCAAAAATCCAAGAACCATGCGGGGGGACCTAGTGAATGAACTGCAGAGAGCTGGAACCAATGTAACAAGGCCTACCATAAGTAACACACTACGCCACCATGGACTAAGATCCTGCAGTGCCAGACGTGTCCCACTGCTTAAGCCAGTACATACCCGGGCCCGTCTGAAGTTTGCTAGAGAGCATTTGGATGATCCAGAGGAGTTTTGGGAGAATGTCCTATGGTCTGATGAAACCAAACTGGAACTGTTTGGTAGAAACACAACTTGTCGTGTTTGGAGGAAAAAGAATACTGAGTTGCATCCATCAAGCACCATACCTACTGTAAAGCATGGTGGTGGAAACATCATGCTTTGGGGCTGTTTCTCTGCAAAGGGGCCAGGACGACTGATCCGGGTACATGAAAGAATGAATGGGGCCATGTATCGTGAGATTTTGAGTGCAAACCTCTTTCCATCAGCAAGGGCATTGAAGATGAAACGTGGCTGGGTCTTTCAACATGACAATGAT
This sequence comes from Ranitomeya imitator, assembly GCF_032444005.1. Classification (NCBI taxonomy): domain Eukaryota; kingdom Metazoa; phylum Chordata; class Amphibia; order Anura; family Dendrobatidae; genus Ranitomeya; species Ranitomeya imitator. The sequence continues at coordinate 488,534,719 of NC_091285.1, read as the reverse complement.
CCAAAGCACACCGCCAGGGCAACGAAGGAGTGGCTTCGTAAGAAGCATTTCAAGGTCCTGGAGTGGCCTAGCCAGTCTCCAGATCTCAACCCTATAGAAAACCTTTGGAGGGAGTTGAAAGTCCGTTTTGCCAAGCGAAAAGCCAAAAACATCACTGCTCTAGAGGAGATCTGCATGGAGGAATGGGCCAACATACCAACAACAGTGTGTGGCAACCTTGTGAAGACTTACAGAAAACGTTTGACCTCTGGCATTGCCAACAAAGGATATATTACAAAGTATTGAGATGAAATTTTGTTTCTGACCAAATACTTATTTTCCACCATAATATGCAAATAAAATGTTAAAAAAACAGACAATGTGATTTTCTGGATTTTTTTTTCTCAGTTTGTCTCCCATAGTTGAGGTCTACCTATGATGTAAATTACAGACGCCTCTCATCTTTTTAAGTGGTGGAACTTGCACTATTGCTGACTGACTAAATACTTTTTTGCCCCACTGTATATATATAATATTTCTCTCTCTCTCTCTCTCTCTCTCTCTCTCTCTCTCCTCCGTCCCTGAACAGAAAAGCTGGTGTTACACATTGCAAATCGCTACAGCGAGAAGATGGCGATAAGCATCCACGCCCCTAAGACCTATGTCATCACTCTGCCCACGCTCCTTCATTGGCTGAAAAAATGGCGCCAAACGCGTCATACGAAACGCGACTTTGGCGCGAAGATCGCCAACCGCATGGCCGATCCCACACTAGGATCAGGTCGGGTTTCATGAAACCCGACTTTGCTAAAAGTCGGCGACTTTTGAATTTGTCCGATCCGTTTCGCTCAAGCCTACTGGTGGCAAAGCAGTGTCTATAATAGATGGCACACCATTTGGTCTTTAGGGTGAAATTGAAGATCCAGGACCCATTCAAAGCTTCTAGAGACATTGAGCAAAAAAGAAAATCCTTCCAGGAATTATTACTCACAGAGGTAGGCATGCTCCTAAAACACATTGGCTGACTATAAAATTGGTCTTGCTATCAAAACAGTTGTCCCGCATTTGCGTATATTGTAGCAGGAAGAATAAACTGTACTGGAATGAAGGGCAAAATGTGTAGCAAAATGCAGCCAACTATGTGGCAAAGCGGAGTTTGTTCCAAAGATGAAAGAACACCATCAGGGCTAAAATGGCAGACACTTTCAGAGACTGGTAGTACAATGTCCTTTTAGCTCCATCAATCCCTATATGAGGGACGAATGTGCCAATACACGTGGTACACCATAGCAAGCTCCCACCCGCCAAAGTCAGAACCGCTATATGCACAAAACAACCAGTTCTCTATAGAAAGTTTTTTCTGGTACCAGAGGTTCGGCAAGAACCATAAAGTAAAGCCCATAGTGTAGAAGTACGGAACTTCCTAATTTTTTAGAAATCCTACAATAAAATGATCATGCCCGTATCATCAACATAAATACAAGTAATATAAATGGAAGCCAAAGTTTTGTGTAGCAAGACAGTCGTAAAAACAGTCAAAGTTAGATAAATGGTCAAAAATGTTTGTGAGTAATCAAGTCCTAGAATTCATTTTCAGATGATCTCACTTTTCAAGATCATTTCTGGGGTCCACATTCTAACGCTTATTGACAGTCCCACACGCCCGGTGCCTCGGGGTGATCCTCGACTCTGCCCTCTCTTTCAAGCCACATATCCAAGCCCTTGCCTCCTCCTGCCGTCTCAAACTCAAAAATATTTCCCGGATCCGTGCTTTCCTTGACCGCGACACCGCAAAAACGCTAGTGCATGCCCTTATCATCTCCCGCCTCGACTACTGCAACCTCCTACTCTCTGGACTCCCCTCTAGCACTCTGGCACCGCTCCAATCCATCCTACACTCCGCTGCCCGACTAATCTACCTGTCTCCCCACTATTCCCCAGCCTCTCCCCTATGTCAAGCCCTTCACTGGCTTCCTATCGCCCAGAGACTCCAGTTCAAAACCCTCACAATGACATACAAAGCCATCCACAACCTTTCTCCTCCATACATCTGTGACATGGTCTCCCGGTACCTACCTACACGCAACCTCCGATCCTCTCAAGACCTCCTTCTCTACTCCCCTCTCATCTCTTCTTCCCACAACCGCATCCAAGACTTCTCCCGTGCTTGCCCCGTACTCTGGAACTCTCTACCCCAACACATCAGACTCTCACCTACCATAGAAACCTTCAAAAAGATCCCGAAGACCCACCTCTTCCGACAAGCCTACAGCCTGCAGTGATCCTGAAGTTACTGAACCGCCGCGCAACCTGCCCTACCCTCTCCTAGTGTTTCATCACCCATCCCCTGCAGACTGTGAGCCCTCGCGGGCAGGGTCCTCCCTCCTTATGTACCCGTGTGCCTGTTATCTGCTCATGTTTAATGTATTTGTCTATATTTGCCTCGTATTCACATGTAAAGCGCCATGGAATAAATGGCGCTATAAAAATGTATAATAATAATAATAATAATAATGGGTACGTGGACAAGAATTTGTTGGAATAGTAGTTTGGTATGGGATTGATCGAGTCCTAGAATTTTCAGATGACCTGACTTTGCAAGAACATTTGTGGGGTCCACACTCTAGAGCGTACAGACGTGGGTATGTGGATGAGAATTTGTTGGGATAGTAGTTTGGTATGGGATTGATCAAGTTCTGGAATTAATTGTGAAATGGGGTAAAATGGGATCTACTAATTAAAATATTCTTTATCAATTGTTCCAAATTGTTCTACTGGGGCCACTAAGCAGAAAATAAAAATTATTGAAAAAACAAACAAACTAATAATTGTAGGTAGTGTGGTAGGTCTCAAAACAGGGGGAGATACAAAGGTCTTGTTGGGATGGGCATGTGGGGCAATAGAATCTGGAATCACTCCGTCTGCCATGCTTTCTGCAAACTCTGCATCTTTTTTGAGGATATCTTTGGGTGGGAGTGAAAGGGACAGGGTGAGGAAAATGGCATTCTGAAAGTCTCCGGGAATCCTCAGTCGAAGGCTTCCCCCGGTGCCATTGACTCAAATATGAGGTTCTCTACAACTTTTTCCTGAAAGTGCAGGAACGTAAGTGGTCCTTGGGACTTTTTATACAGGACAAAGCTGTTATATGTGGCGGTTTGAATAAGGTAGATTGCCACCTTTTTATACCACGCCCAGGTCTTACTCTTGACCAGGTATGGTTGCAGAACCTGGTCTGACAAGTCTACGCCACCCATATGTTTGTTATAGTCTGTGACGCAGACTGGTTTTTCCTTGTCCCTGGTGGCACCTGTCATGATTCCAATGGCAGGGAATCACAAGAGGACAAGCACCAACGAGCTCTAGGGTGATGGAACCTGAGCTGACCGCGACCCTAAACCTGATCACACAAATAACAATAGCCGGGGAACGTGCCTACGTTGATCCTAGACGTCTCGCACCAGCCGAAGATCTAACTTCCCCTATTAGAAGAAACACAGACCTCTCTTGCCTCCAGAGAAATACCCCACAGAAATAGCAGCCCCCCCACATATAATGACGGTGAAATGAGAGGAAGGCACATACACAGTATGAAAACAGATTCAGCAAAATGAGGCCCGCTAAAACTAGATAGCAGAGGATACAAAAGTAAACTGCGCGGTCAGCAAAAAACCCTTCAAAAAACCATCCTGTAATTACTTGAACTCATGTTCCAACTCATGGAACATGAGGAGCAATTACAGCCCACTAGAGCAACCAGCAGCAAAGAAACAATTATATGCAAGCTGGACAAGACAAAAAAAAAGCAAAACGTGGAACAAGAAAATCAAAAACTTAGCTTGTCCTGAAGATTACTGAAGCCAGAAGCTGAGGAAACAAAACACTCTGATAACCTTGATAGCCGGCGGGGAAATGACAAGAAAGCCCGGTTAAATAGGAAACTCCCAAATCCTAATAGAACAGGTGGACACCAGAGACAGCAGAACACAAATCACCCAGTACCATCAGTAACCACCAGAGGGAGCCCAAAAACAGAACTCACAACAGTACCCCCCCCTTGAGGAGGGGTCACCGAACCCTCACGAGAACCACCAGGGCGACCAGGATGAGCCCTATGAAAAGCGCGGACCAAATCATCAGCATGAACATCAGAGGCAACCACCCAAGAATTATCCTCCTGACCATAACCCCTCCACTTGACCAAATATTGGAGTTTCCGTCTGGAAACACGAGAATCCAAGATCTTCTCCACAACATACTCCAATTCTCCCTCCACCAGCACCGGAGCAGGAGGCTCAAGCGAAGGAACAACAGGTACCTCATACCTCCGCAACAACGACCGATGGAACACATTATGAATAGCAAACGATGCCGGGAGATCCAAACGAAACGACACAGGGTTAAGAATTTCCAAGATCCTATAAGGACCGATGAACCGAGGCTTGAACTTAGGAGAAGAGACCTTCATAGGAACAAAACGAGAAGACAACCACACCAAGTCCCCAACACGAAGTCGAGGACCCACGCGGCGACGGCAATTAGCAAACTGCTGAGCCTTCTCCTGGGACAACTTCAAATTGTCCACCACATGACTCCAAATCCGATGCAACCTATCCACCACCATGTCCACTCCAGGACAATCAGAAGGCTCCACCTGACCAGAGGAAAAACGAGGATGAAACCCCGAATTACAAAAGAAAGGAGAAACCAAGGTAGCAGAACTAGCCCGATTATTAAGGGCAAACTCGGCCAGCGGCAAAAAGGTAACCCAGTCATCCTGATCAGCAGAAACAAAACACCTCAAATAAGTTTCCAAGGTCTGATTAGTTCGCTCCATCTGGCCATTCGTCTGAGGGTGGAATGCAGACGAAAAGGACAAATCAATGCCCATCTTAGCACAGAACGTCCGCCAAAATCTAGACACAAACTGGGATCCCCTGTCAGAAACGATGTTCTCCGGAATCCCATGCAAACGAACCACGTTCTGGAAAAACAGAGGGACCAACTCAGAGGAGGAAGGCAACTTAGGCAAGGGTACAAGATGAACCATTTTAGAAAAGCGGTCACACACAACCCAGATGACGGACATTTTTTGAGAGACAGGGAGATCCGAAATAAAGTCCATGGAAATGTGCGTCCAAGGCCTCTTCGGGATAGGCAAAGGTGACAACAATCCACTGGCTCGAGAACAGCAAGGCTTAGCCCGAGCACAAACCTCACAAGACTGCACAAAAGAACGTACATCCCTCGACAAGGAAGGCCACCAAAAAGACCTGGCCACCAAGTCTCTAGTACCAAATATTCCAGGATGACCTGCCAACGCAGAAGAATGGACCTCGGAGATGACTCTACTGGTCCAACTATCCGGAACAAACAGTCTCTCAGGTGGACAACGATCAGGTTTACCCGCCTGAAACTCCTGCAAAGCACGTCGCAAGTCTGGGAAGACGGCCGACAAAATCACCCCATCCCTAAGGATACCAGTGGGCTCAGAATTTCCAGGGGAGTCAGGCACAAAACTCCTAGAAAGAGCATCCGCCTTCACATTCTTTGAACCTGGCAGGTATGAAACCACGAAATTGAAACGAGAGAAAAACAGTGACCAACGAGCCTGTCTAGGATTCAGACGCCTGGCAGACTCAAGGTAAATCAGATTTTTGTGATCAGTCAAGACCACCACACGATGTCTAGCACCCTCCAGCCAATGACGCCACTCCTCAAATGCCCACTTCATGGCCAAAAGTTCCCGATTACCCACATCATAATTCCGCTCAGCGGGTGAAAATTTTCTAGAAAAGAACGCACATGGCTTCATCACCGAGCAATCGGAGCTTCTCTGTGACAAAACCGCCCCCGCTCAAATCTCGGAAGCATCAACCTCCACTTGGAAAGGAAGCGAAACATCAGGCTGACGCAACACAGGAGCAGAAGAAAACCGGCGTTTAAGTTCCTGAAAGGCCTCCACAGCCGCAGGAGACCAATCAGCAACATCAGCACCCTTCTTAGTCAAATCCGTCAAAGGCTTAACAACACTAGAAAAATTAGTTATAAAACGACGATAGAAATTAGCAAAGCCCAAGAACTTCTGCAGACTCTTAAGAGATGCAGGCTGCGTCCAGTCACAGATAGCCCGAACCTTGACGGGATCCATCTCAATAGTAGAAGGGGAAAAAATATACCCCAAGAAAGAAATCTTCTGGACTCCAAAGAGACACTTTGAGCCCTTTACAAACAAGGAATTAGCCCGCAGGACCTGAAACACCTTCCTGACCTGCTGAATATGAGACTCCCAGTCATCAGAAAAAACCAAAATATCATCCAAATACACAATCATAAATTTATCCAGATATTCACGGAAAATATCGTGCATAAAGGACTGAAAGACTGAAGGAGCATTAGAAAGTCCGAAAGGCATTACCAAATACTCAAAATGGCCCTCAGGCGTATTAAATGCGGTTTTCCACTCATCACCTTGCTTTATTCGTATAAGATTATACGCACCCCGAAGATCAATCTTAGTGAACCATTTAGCCCCCTTAATGCGAGCAAACAAATCAGTCAACAAAGGCAAAGGATACTGATATTTTACGGTAATCTTATTCAAAAGACGATAATCTATACAAGGCCTCAAGGACCCATCTTTTTTGGCCACGAAAAAAAAACCTGCTCCCAAAGGGGACGAAGATGGACGGATATGTCCCTTTTCCAAGGACTCCTTAACATAATCCCGCATAGCAGTATGCTCTGGCACTGACAGATTGAACAAACGACCTTTAGGAAATTTACTACCAGGAATTAAATCTATAGCACAATCGCAATCCCTGTGAGGAGGAAGCGAACTGAGCTTAGGCTCCTCAAAAACATCCCGATAATCCGACAAAAATACAGGAACCTCAGAAGGAGTAGATGAAGCGATAGAAATCGGAGGTGCATCATCATGAACCCCCTGACATCCCCAGCTTAACACAGACATTGTTTTCCAGTCAAGGACTGGATTATGAGTTTGTAACCATGGCAGACCAAGTACTAGAACATCATGTAAATTATACAACACCAGGAAGCGAATCACCTCCTGATGAACGGGAGTCATACGCATGGTCACTTGTGTCCAGTACTGAGGTTTATTCATAGCCAAAGGTGTAGAGTCAATTCCCTTCAAAGGAATAGGGACTTCCAGAGGCTCAAGACATAACCCACATCGCTTGGCAAATGACCAATCCATAAGACTCAGGGCAGCGCCTGAATCTACATAGGCATCGACGGAAATGGATGATAATGAGCAAATCAGAGTCACAGACAGAATGAACTTAGACTGTAACGTACTAATGGCAACAGACTTATCAACCTTTTTTGTGCGTTTAGAGCATGCTGATATAACATGAGCTGAATCACCACAATAAAAGCACAACCCATTTTTCCGCCTATAGTTTTGCCGTTCACTTCTAGACTGAACTCTATCACATTGCATTGTCTCAAGTGCCTGTTCAGAAGACACCGCCAAATGGTGCACAGGTTTGCGCTCCCGTAAACGCCGATCAATCTGAATAGCCATAGTCATAGACTCATTCAGACCCGTAGGCGCAGGGAACCCCACCATAACATCTTTAATGGCCTCAGAAAGGCCATCTCTGAACTTTGCAGCCAGGGCGCACTCATTCCACTGAGTAAGCACTGACCATTTCCGAAATTTTTGACAATATATTTCTGCTTCATCTTGCCCCTGAGAGAGAGCTAATAAAGCTTTTTCAGCCTGAATCTCCTGGTTAGGTTCCTCATAGAGCAAACCCAATGCCAGAAAAAACGCATCCACATTAAGCAACACAGGATCCCCTGGTGCCAATGCAAATGCCCAATTTTGAGGGTCACCCCGCAGGAAAGATATAATAATCTTAACCTGCTGAGCAGGGTCTCCAGAAGAGCGAGATTTCAAAGAAAGGAACAGCTTGCAATTGTTCCTAAAATTCAGAAAACTAGATCTATCTCCAGCAAAGAACTCTGGAATAGGAATTCTAGGTTCAGACATAGGAGCATGTACAACGAAATCTTGTATATTTTGAACCTTAGCAGCAAGATTATTCAAGCTGGAAGCTAAACTCTGGACATCCATGATTAAGAGCTAAGGTCAGAGCCATTCAAGGATTAAGAGGAGGAAAAAAAAAATCAACCAGACTTCAATTAAGGCTAGACAGCAACCTCAGAGGAAAGAGAGAAAAAAAAAAAAAAAACTTCCTCAGACTACTTTTCCTCCTACTTCAGCCCAAACATTTTTGGCCGGCTATACTGTCATGATTCCAATGGCAGGGAATCACAAAAGGACAAGCACCAACGAGCTCTAGGGTGATGGAACCTGAGCTGACCGCGACCCTAAACCTGATCACACAAATAACAATAGCCGGGGAACGTGCCTACGTTGATCCTAGACGTCTCGCACCAGCCGAAGATCTAACTTCCCCTATTAGAAGAAACACAGACCTCTCTTGCCTCCAGAGAAATACCCCACAGAAATAGCAGCCCCCCACATATAATGACGGTGAAATGAGAGGAAGGCACATACACAGTATGAAAACAGATTCAGCAAAATGAGGCCCGCTAAAACTAGATAGCAGAGGATACAAAAGTAAACTGCGCGGTCAGCAAAAAACCCTTCAAAAAACCATCCTGTAATTACTTGAACTCATGTTCCAACTCATGGAACATGAGGAGCAATTACAGCCCACTAGAGCAACCAGCAGCAAAGAAACAATTATATGCAAGCTGGACAAGACAAAAATAAAGCAAAACGTGGAACAAGAAAATCAAAAACTTAGCTTGTCCTGAAGATTACTGAAGCCAGAAGCTGAGGAAACAAAACACTCTGATAACCTTGATAGCCGGCGGGGAAATGACAAGAAAGCCCGGTTAAATAGGAAACTCCCAAATCCTAATAGAACAGGTGGACACCAGAGACAGCAGAACACAAATCACCCAGTACCATCAGTAACCACCAGAGGGAGCCCAAAAACAGAACTCACAACAGGCACCCCTCTCTCTGACCGTCACAGTGGTGTCCGTATGCAGTGTGGAAAGCATATAGACATCCTTCCTGTCTTTCCACTTCACTGCAAGAAGTTGCTCACGTGCGAGTGAGAATGACGCCCCCCTCTCCAAATGTCTGGACACCAATTGTGATGGAAACCCCACTCTGTTTTTCCTCACTGTCCCACAGGCCCCTGTATTTGCAGCATGGAGGGATTTGTATAGGGGGATGCTCGTGTAGTAGTTGTTAGTATACACGTGGTACCCTTGATGAAGAAAGGGCGTCATTAGCTCCCAGACAATTTTGCCTGGGATCCCAATTGTCTGGGGGCAGTTTGGGCGGTTTATTTGGCGGTCCCTACCTTCATAAATTAGGAAGGTGGACGTGTACCCTGATGAGCTCTCGCAAGTTTTGTATAATTTTATGCCGTATTTGGCTCTCTTGGAGGGAATAAATTGGCGGAATGACAAATGGCCCTTGTAGCTCATCAAGGAGTCGTCGACTGCCACAATTTGCTCTGGGGTATAGGAATTTAGAAAGGACGTTTTTAGGAGGGAAATTAGGGTTCTCAATTTATTTAGCCGATCGTAGTTGGGGTCAGTTCTTGGGAGAGCTTGGGAATTGTCACTGAAGTGGAGGAATCTCATCAGGGCTTCGTAACGGACTCGGGACATGATGGCTGCAAATACAGGGGTGCAGTGGACAGCTTTTGTTGCCCAGTAAGAGCGGAGTGTGTTTTTTTTTTTACTAAACCCATATTCAAGGTGAGGCTTAAGATTTTTTTTATTTCGGGGACATTTGTGGGGATCCAGGTACGGGAATGAAAGGCAGTGGGTTTTTGGGAAATATATTGCCAGGCATATAAGTTTGTTTGGTGGACGATTAATTGCAGGACTTCGGGGCTAATGAAAATTTGAAAAAAATCAATAGGGGTAAAATTGGCGACATCTACTCTTATTCTATGGGCTGCAGAAAAAGGGGGAATTTGAGGGGAAAATGAGGTGTCATTATACCACAGCGGTGGGGGGACTACGGTACTTGGTCCTACCTCTGAAGCTTCAGCAGTGACGACCGACTCCGCTACCACCGGGCTGGAGGATCCCGTGGAGGAAGAGTCGTCATCACTGTCTGAAAGCTGCTCAGCTTCAGAGTCAGATTCTGTTTCACTGCCGGAGCTGCCGGAGCAAAGCAGGCTGTAAGCTTGCTCCGCGCTGAAAGTTCTGTTGGCCATTTTATTTATTTCCTCTGCTAACCCTAATATGCATAATTTTTTTTTTATAATCCTCTGCTGATGATGCAGGGATTACGGAGAACAGGGGTGGGTAAATGGGATGCTGGCGGATGCAGAAAATATGTTTTTGATAACTGACAGGGCAGCACTTGAAATGTAGTCTCTCTCTCCTTTCTCCCAGAACAACTACAAGGAGAGAAGAGAGAGGAACAGCCCAAGTGCTGCCATATTTATCAAATATTAGGGGTTTTGATCACTGTGATAGGACATATCACAGTAATCAAAACCCAGCAGCCAATGAGAAAATTCTCACTGGTTGCTGGGTGTCTGCTGGCAGATCTTGGTGGGCGCACTGAGCATGCGCCTGCCATTTTCTTCCAGCAGAGAAGAAGGGGGGCTGGGAGCTGTGGGCTGGGGACCGGGGACCGGGGGACATCACCTGCAGGGGACTTCTAGTTACCGTGGGGGGCTCGGGGGACACTATTTCTCTCCTCTCTGATGTGCGATCACATCAGAGGGGAGAGAAATGCAAAGTAACCTTATTTTTTACTTATTATATGCTATATGGAGCGATCGCAACCCTGGGGGTCTTTAAAGACCCTCGGGATTGTGATCGCTCCTGGGGTCGGTAAAAACTGACCCCAATACACTGGCGGGGGAAGCTAGATTTTGGCGGGCGCATCTGCACATTCGCCTGCCATTTTGGAGCCCAGAGGAGACAGAGGAGGGTCGGGGACTGGGGGGGCACCTTATTCGGTACATAAGGTACCATGGGGGGCTTGGGGTACCCTATTTCTCTCACCTCTAATGTGCAATCACATCAGAGGGGAGAGAAAGTAAACGCAAGTCCGGATTTTTTTTTTGCGATCGCCGGTAAACGATCATGTTCTGGGGTCCCGGCAACCCCCGGCAACCGAGACCCCGGAGAAAATCTGACTCTGGGGGGGGGGCTATTTACTTTTTCCACAGTGCCGTTAATTAACGGCGCTGTGGTTTAAGTACCCTTAATGACCGCCGTTAAAAGGCGTATCGGCAGTTGTTAAGGGTTTAATGTAACCAGGAGACGTTCCTCTGCAGGAATCGCTCTATGGAGCTGGATGTCCTGTCTCCGGATTGCTCCTTGGACACGACCAAGCAAATCCCGAAAAGAGTCTTGAGACATCCTGGTATATTCTGGGAGTTTGTCTGGGTTGGCATTAAGCTCGTGTGATAGGCTCCATGGCTCTCCCGGAGTTCAATAATGGGGTGTCTCCAAAAATGCCTACACCGTGTCCTTCTGTCGTTCTCTATTTCTTTGTTGCTCCAAATCAAACGTACAGGCAAGAAACCGCTTGATACTTAAATCCAGGTTGAAATAAAAGCTCTTCATTCGAAGATCCATCATGATGCAGGATACAGTAGCAAACTGTTAAGATTTCAGCAGTCCAAGGGTCTGTATATAGATATCCCATAATACACGCCCACTGTAGTCCCATTGGCGGTGGCTGTTTATCTAAATTTCTCTCCTGTTAAATTTTCCACCATGCGCACAGAAAACGCAAACGCATGCAAATCGCATGAAAAAGTGTGAAAACGCCACGGTTTTTTAACCCCTTAATCCCATATGATGTACTATCCCGTCGAAGTGGGGTGGGCCTTAATTCCCACCGGCGGGATAGTATGTCATAGCGATCGGCCACGCTCACGGGGGAGCGCGGCCGATCGCGGCCGGGTGTCAGCTGACTATCGCAGCTGACATCCGGCACTATGTGCCAGGAGCGGTCACGGACCGCTCCCAGCACATTAACCCCCGGCACACCGCGATCAAACATGATCGCGGTGTGCCGGCGGTACAGGGAAGCATCGCGCAGGGAGGGGGCTCCCTGCGTGCTTCCCTGAGACGATTGGTACAAGGTGATGTGCTCACCTTGTACTGAGCGTCTTCTCCTTGCAGGCCCCGGATCCAAAATGGCCGCGGGGCTGCATCTGGGTCCTGCAGGGAGTACTTCCGGGTCGACTGCAGGTGCTGGTAAGCCTGCAGCGATGTGAGTGAGATTGCCGATCTTACAGAGTGCTGTGCAAACTGTAAGATCGGCGATCTGTGATGTCCCCCCTTAGGACAAAGTAAAAAAGTAAAAAAAAAATTTCCACATGTGTAAAAAAAAAAAAAAATTAAAAAAAAAAAAATTACTAAATAAATTAAAAAAAAATATTATTCCCATAAATACATTTCTTTATAAAAAAAACCCACAAAAACAAACAATAAAAGTACACACATTTAGTATCGCCGCGTCCGTAACGACCCAACCTATAAAACTGTCCCACTACTTAACCCCTTCAGTGAACCGTAAGAAAAAAAAAACGAGCCAAAAAACAGCGCTTTATTATCATACCGCCGAACAAAAAGTGGAATAACACGCGATCAAAAAGACGGATGTAAATGATAATGGTACCGCTGAAAACATCATCTTGTCCCGCAAAAAACGAGCCACTACAAAGCATAATAAGCAAAAAAGTAAAAAAGTTATAGTCCTGAGAATATAGCGATGCCAAAATAATTATTTTTCTATAAAATTGCTTTTATCGTACAAAAGCGCCAAATTATAAAAAAATGATATAAATGAGATATCGCTGTAATCGTACTGACCCGAAGAATAAAACTGCTTTATCAATTTTACCAAACGCGGAACGGTATAAACGCCTCCCCCAAAAGAAATTCATGAATAGCTGGTTTTTGGTCATTCTGCCTCACAAAAATCGTAATAAAAAGTGATCAAAAACTGTCACGTGTCCAAAAATGTTACCAATAAAAACGACATCTCGTCCCGCAAAAAACAAGACCTCAGATGACTCTGTGGACCAAAATATGGAAAAATTATAGGTCTCAAAATGTGGAGACGCAAAAACGTTTTTGCTATAAAAAAGCGTCTTTTAGTGTGTGACAGCTGCCAATCATAAAAATCCGATATAAAAAATGCTATAAAAGTAAATCAAACCCCCCTTTATCACCCTCTTAGTTAGGGAAAAATAATAAAATTAAAAAAATGTATTTATTTCCATTTTCCCATCAGGGTTAGGGCTAGGGTTGGGGCTAGGGTTAGGGCTAGGGTTGGGGCTAGGGTTGGGGCTGGGGTTAGGGCTAGGGTTAGGGTTGGGGTTGGGGTTAGGGTTGGGGCTAGGGTTAGGGCTAGGGTTGGGGCTAGGGTTGGAGCTAAAGTTAGGGTTAGGGTTGGGGCTAAAGTTAGGGTTAGGGTTGGGGCTAAAGTTAGGGCTAGGGTTGGGGCTAAAGTTAGGGTTAGGGTTGGGGCTAAAGTTAGGGTTAGGTTTTGGATTATATTTACAGTTGGGATTGGGGTTGGGATTAGAATTAGGGGTGTGTCAGGGTTAGGGGTGTGGTTAGGGTTACCGTTGGGATTAGGGTTAGGGGTGTTGCTGGATAAGGGTTTCAGGTAGAATTGGGGAGTTTCCACTGTTCAGGCACATCAGGGGCTCTCCAAACGCGACATGGCGTCCGATCTCAATTCCAGCCAATTCTGCGTTGAAAAAGTAAAACAGTGCTCCTTCCCTTCCGAGCTCTCCGGTGCGCCCAAACAGTGGTTTACCCCAACATATGGGGTATCAGCGTACTCAGGACAAATTGGACAACAACTTTTGGGGTCCAAGTTCTCTTGTTATCCTTGGGAAAATAAAAATGTGTGGGACTAAAAATCATTTTTGTGGGAAAAATAAGATTTTTTTATTTTCGCGGCTCTGCATTGTAAACTGCAGTGAAACACTTGGGGGTTCAAAGTTCTCACAACACATCTAGATAAGTTCCTTGGGAGGTCTAGTTTCCAATATAGGGTCACTTGTGGGGGGTTTGTACTGTTTGGGTACATCAGGGGCTCTGCAAATGCAACGTGACGCCTGCAGAGCAATCCATCTAAGTCTGTATTCCAAATGGCGCTCCTTCCCTTCCGAGCTCTGCCATGCGCCCAAACAGTGCTTCCCCCCACATATGGGGTATCAGCGTACTCAGGACAAATTGCACAACAACTTTTGGGGTACAATTTATCCTGTTAACCTTGTGAAAATACAAAACTGGGGACTAAAAAATCATTTTTGTGAAAAAAAAAAAAGAATTTTTATTTTCACGGCTCTGCGTTATAAACTGTAGTGAAACACTTGGGGGCTCAAAGCTCTCAAAACACATCTAGATAAGTTCCTTAGGGGGTCTACTTTCCAAAATGGTGTCATTTGTGGGGGTTTCAATGTTTAGGCACATCAGGGGCTCTCCAAACGCAACATGGCGTCCCATCTCAATTCCAGTCGATTTTGCATTGAAAAGTCAAATGGCACTCCTTCCCTTCCGAGCACTGCCATGCGCCCAAACAATGGTTTACACCCACATATGGGGTATCAGCGTACTCAGGACAAATTGCACAACAACTTTTCTGGTCTAATTTCTTCTCTTACCCTTTTGAAAATAAAAAATTGGGGGCAAAAAGATCATTTTTGTGAAAAAATATGATTTTTTATTTTTACGGCTCTGCATTATAAACTTCTATGAAGCACTTGGTGGGTCAAAGTGCTCACCACACATCTAGATAAGTTCGTTAAGGGGTCTACTTTCCAAAATGGTGTTACTTGTGGGGGGTTTCAATGTTTAGGCACATCAGGGGCTCTCCAAATGCAACATGGCTTCCCATCTCAATTCCAGTCAATTTTGCATTGAAAAGTCAAAATGCGCTCCTTTCCTTCCGAGCTCTGCCATGCGCCCAAACAGTGGTTTATCCCCACATATTGGGTATCAACGTACTCAGGACAAATTGTACAACAACTTTTGGGGTCCATTTTCTCCTGTTAATTTGGTAAAATAAAACAAATTGGAGCTGAAATAAATTTTGTGTGAAAAAAATGTAAATGTTCATTTTTATTTAAACATTCCAAAAATTCCTGCAAAACACCTGAAGGGTTAATAAACTTCTTGAATGTGGTTTTGAGCACCTTGAGGGGTGCAGTTTTTACAATGGTGTCACACTTGGGTATTTTCTATCATATAGACCCCTCAAAATGACTTCAAATGAGATGTGGTCCCTAAAAAAAAAATGGTGTTGTAAAAATGAGAAATTGCTGGTCAACTTTTAACCCTTATAACTCCTTAATAAAAAAAAATTTTGGTTCCAAAATTGTGCTGATGTAAAGTAGACATGTGGGAAATGTTACTTATTAAGTATTTTGCATGACATATCTCTGTGATTTAAGGGTATAAAAATTCAAATTTGGAAAATTGCAAAATTTTCAAAATTTTCGCCAAATTTCCGTTTTTTTCTCAAATAAACGCAAGTTATATCAAATAAATTTTATGACTAACATGAAGTACAATATGTCACGAGAAACCAGTGTCAGAATCGCCAATATCCGTTGAAGCGTTCCAGAGTTATAACCTCATAAAGGGACAGTGGTCAGAATTGTAAAAATTGGCCCGGTCATTAACGTGCAAACCACCCTCGGGGCTTAAGGGGTTAACCACATGAGTTACCTTATGCGTCTAAAAAACGCTGCATTTGTACGCATTTTCATGCGGTTTTTCATGCATTTGAGGTTGCGGATTAAACGCTGTGGATTCTAATCCAAATGTGAAACTAGCCTCACACGTCACTCTCCGCAAGGAGAAACGATGCTTCTTGGATCCCGGTCAGATGCCTCTCACTCAGCCAAACCAGATCTCCACTTTGCACTGACGAGGGGCAGAACCCCGAAACAGTGTCTGCAAATTGAGATTCTTGTTTAGTTTTTATCCTAAGTCATGTGACAAGGTTCGTTAAAGGGTCGACATTGACTGTTAGGATTGCTACTTCCAATAGGTGGCACTAGAGTTCTAGTCCTCTTCCTCTCTGAAGAGAAAATTTGTATATCTCTAGGATAATGAATGGTATATAAGGCAAAGTAAATAAGAGACAAAAAAATGCTCCTCCACACCCTGGGCTAAGTATACACACAGTGTTTTTGCATGTTTGCATTGCTTCAAATGGTGTTAAAAAAACATTACACAATAAATTTAATTTTATCATATTCATACTGTAACAACTCTGCTGGCATCACGGCATGACCACTCATCTCTCACACGATCTTACCCACTGCTCCAGGTCATGTTGCGGTTTCTGTTTCTTGCCAGCGCCTGCATACTTCCTGGCTGTGTATAGGGGGACGGCGCCTGATCTCTCTGGTTCTTATAGGAATCAGGTGCACCTGTTTAATCTGTTCCTGACTAATTACCAAGAGGCCTCCAGTATTTAGTGCAGCTCCACCCAGTGGACTGGGCCTGTGCAATGTGTTAGCTCAGTTTCTGTCTTGCTTCTGAGTTTGCCAGGCCTAGCTCTATGTTACTTCCTCTCTTTTGGCCTTTCGCTGTGTTCTTGCCTGGATCTTGTTGTCTGCCCTCCAGGAGGCAGAATATCCTGGTCCCTGTGTCTTTGTCCTTGTGTCTTGTTCCATTGCCTTGTCTGTACTTAGTCTTATCTCAGTCTCCTTGTCTGTGGCTTCCTTCCCTGCTGTGTCTTTCCTTGTGTTCTCAGTCTGCTTACACTTGCGGCTTTGCCCCTTTGTGGTTTTACCTTTGCTCCGCACTCCCGCGGTTCTGCTCCGTTCTACTCTGCTCAGCTCCCGTTGCTGCAGTAATCTCTTGCTGTAGCTCCTCTCCACATTCCTTGCGGTTACGCTCTGCTTAGCTTCTGCAGAAACCTCTTGCTGCAGCTCCTCTCCGCATTCCTTGTAGTTCACCTCTGCTTAGCTTCTGCTGTTGCAGTAATCTCTTGCTGCAGCTCCTCTCCGCATTCCTTGCGGTTCTGCTCTGCATAGCTTTTGTTGCTACGCTATCTCTTGCTGCTCTTCCACTCCTATCTGCAGTCTTGCACTTCTTCTCCTGTGTGAACAGGTCCCAACCTGTTCCTTCATTCTCCTTTCCTTCTGGCTTGTTTCCGTACCTGCATCTCCTGTGTGAACAGATCCCAACCTGTTCCTTCATTCTCCTTTCCTTCTGGCTTGTTTCCGTACCTGCATCTCCTGTGTGAACAGTTCCCAACCTGTTCCTTCATACACCACACCAACCAGTTCTGTGTTCCTGCCAGCCCTGTGTTCTCTGCCATGCCTGCCAGCCCTGTGTTCTCTGCCGTGCCTGCCAGCCCTGTGTTCTCTGCCATGCCTGCCAGCCCTGTGTTCTCTGCCGTGCCTGCCAGCCCTGTGTTCTCTGCCGTGCCTGCCAGCCCTGTGTTCTCTGCCGTGCCTTCCAGCCCTGTGTTCTCTGCCATGCCTGCCAGCCCTGTGTTCTCTGCCATGCCTGTCAGCCCAGTGTTCTCTGCCGTGTCTCTGCCAGCCCTGTGTCTCAGCTGTGCCAGCCTACTCATCTGAGTTTCAGCCGTGCTCTTCTGCCAGTCCTGCCTGATACCCGCACCTGTCCTAGTGTTCCTGTTCTCCAAGTGGGATCAGCAGCCACAACCAGACACCACCCTGGAGTAGCACCTGGCAGCTGCCTGCTGCACAAGCCTGACCTCACCATCAGAGGCTCCAGTGAAAACCCAGGCAGCTGTCATAGTCACGCCCCTTCCAGGATAGTCTGGTTTGTGGCACAGTGGGGCCACAAACCCCCCGAGCTCACGCCCACCAGTCAGGGCATGAGCGTGACACATACCTTATCTGGTCATGTGGTATGTGACATCATCAGACACATTGAAAGCCTTTTTTTTTCTTATTTTTGCAAGGCCATCAGGCAGCCATCGCTATTTGTAGAGGGCCATCATGTGGCCCTTTCTATTGTTAGGGGGCCAACAGGTGTCTTGTTGGCATTTGAGAAAAATATAGTTTTTGGTACAGCACATAATTCTCCTGTTTAGTGTAAATAGAATGAGGCCTACAAATAAAAGATCACAGTAGTTATAGTCCATTATGTTGGAGGTTTAAAGATATTTTGGGGTTGTTTTCCTGCCTGTGGCCCTGGATGCCTTGAAATGTGAAGATTACAAAAGGGTTTTGTGTCGCAATGTAGTGCTCGGGGTCAGAAAGCTGGGTTTGCATCATAGTAGGTCACAGGTCATCTAGCAGGACAATGATCCCAAACATACCTCAAAAACCACCCAGAAATAGATGGAAACCATGCACTGGAAAGTTCTGAAGTGGTAATTCCAGCTCCAGTAGCATAAAGACTTCCACCTTTATCTCTTACCTATAGATGCTACATAAAAGTTGTGAATGGACACATTAAATCATTTAATTTTACCTGCTTTGATTAATTTATCAGTACAGAACACTGTTAAAAAAATTAATTGGTCAATGAAAAAAAAAAATAGCAGCAAGGCTTACAATTTATAAGGCAATAATCCCTGACTAGATACCTGTGATACGCTGTACCTACTGCCACACCTCACCCTACACAAATTGGAGATAACAGCAGTATTATTATGACAGAATCGATGCGAATTGCATTAGCCCTGAAAAAAAGCGATTAGTTTAATATAGCAGCATCAAGGACTGTTATTTTATCAACACTGCTGGGGAATATAGTGGAGCGTTTTGCATATAATCAGCCTGATATGGAGGATACCTGGATCTTCTGTACTTACTGTACAATCTCTCCTGTCCCGGCTGTGAAATCTTGTATTCAGATGAGCAAATATTTCAATGTTTTAATCAGCTCACGATCACCGAATTTGCAGTATTCACCGATTTTAATCGTCGATTAAATCGCCCAATATAGCCGAACATACACAGCACAAAAGCCGGTGTTTCCCAAGCTGTGTGACAGCGTCAGAAACACTGGCGTAGTGCTTCTGATCAGCTGTGAAATCATCCCCGCCAGTTAGAGAGCAGCAGTTCCCATGCTGTCAGAAGACAGTGTGAACACTCAGCTGTTATCGGAGGTACACCGTTTACCTCTGGCCACTAGTGTCAGCTAATGGGACTACAGCTCCCATTATCTGACACCAGCTGCCACTAATAACATTGAGAGCAGGAGCGGCGGATGGGAGAATTCATCAGCCGCTTCTGAGCTGTAAATAAATTAAATACAAAAAATACAGGGGAACCCACGCAGGGTTTTTTTTTTTTTAAATTAAAAGCCAGGCAAAACTCATGTCTGGGGGCTTCAACCCTCAGTTTTCAGATTCAGCAAGGCTAAGGGATGGTGTGTTCAGGGTGATGGGTTGCCTTTATGCCAAACATATCATTTTTTTTGTTGCCAAAAAGTTAAATTTTGTTTTCATCTGACCAGAGCACCTTCTTCCACATGTTTGGTGTGTCTCCTAGGTGGCTTGCTGAAAACGTTAAACAACACTTTTTATAGATATCTTTGAGAAATGGCTTTCTTATTGCCACTATTCCATAAAGGCCATATTTGTGCAGTGTACGACTGATTGTTGTCCTATGGACAGACTGTCCCACCTCAGCTGTAGATCTCTGCAGTTCATCCAGAGTGATCATGGACCTCTTGGCTGCATCTCTGATCAGTCTTCTCCTTGTTTGAGATGAAAGTTTAGAGGGATGGCTTAGTCTTGATAGATTTGCAGTGGTATGATACTCCTTCCATTTCAATATGATCGCTTGCACAGTGCTCCTTAGGATGTTTAAAGTTTTGGAAATTACTTTGTATCCAAATCCGGCTTTAAACTTCTCCATAACAGTATCATGGACCTGCCTGTTGTGTTACTCGGTGTTCATGATGCTCTTTGTGCTTCAAACAGAACCCTGAGACTATCACAGAGCAGGCGCATTTATACAGAGACTTGACAGGTGCATTTATACGGAGGCATTTAGGACAACATTGGATCATTCAGAGATCCACAATGAACTTCTGGAGTGAGTTTGCTGCACTGAAAGTAAAGGGCCTATTCAGGTTTTGAATTTCCACAAAAAATTAAAATAAACAATAAATTTCGTTCAACTTCACAATTGTGTTCCACTTGTTGTTGATTCTTCCCCAAAAATGTACATTTGATATCTTTATTATTTATGTTTGAAGCATGATATGTGGGAAAAGGTTGAAAAGTTCCAGGTAGCCGAATACTTTCGCAAGGCACTGTTTGTTTTCACGAATATTTGAGCCCATGGATCCATTATATGTCCATTTTGCAAGCCGGCAAGAAAATCTCGCCATATGGATGTCACACGGATGCTTACATGTGAGAAAATCGCATCCTCGCCCTGCACAAGGATGACATAGGGAACGTTTCTGCGATTCTCATCCATGTAAAATGGACCAATTTTATTTTTTTCTTTTATTTTTTTCATTTTTTTTTATATACGTTGTGTGTGACTCCAGCCTAAGGGAGATCCCCCAACATTAAACATAATGGTATTTTATTTACTGATCGGAAGGGGTCTGATTGTCAGGACCTTGCAAAAGAACAGGGGCAGAAGCATTTTTTTCCCCTCGACAGCAGCACTGCCATCTATCTGCAGTGTAGGGAGGTCCAACACAGCCCTATGTATGTGAACGGAGCAGCTCCCTGTACAGCAGTGCCACTCTGACAGTAAAAATGATGGAGAATTGACCCCATAACTGAGCGTATTTACACCATTGTATAATTGGGAGTATCCCTTCTGAAAAAAATATCTGCAGATTATTTTACTTTTTTTTTTTCCCCTTCGGTTTGATTTTTTTTTTTCAATTTTTGCAAGGTTGTTTCCACCAATCTCTCCCATCGGGAAACAATGTACAGTTTGAGTTATGTCAATGCTGCATGCAGTTTTTTACTTGGAACCAGAAGTGACTCCAGGTCACCAATAAGCTGCAATCTTAGAAGGAAGATAGACTTTTCAATGACTGTCCAATAATACGGAAAATCTGATGGTTCAGAACCTGTCCGGTCCCTTTTAGGCTGTAGCAAATATATTATATGTACCTGCCTGAAATAGGCTGGGCAAGGAGTTCGGCAAGCTGGAAAGCCCCCAAGGCAACTGTTAGGATTTGTGTCAGCTTTGTGGTATTTTGCTTTGGGGTAGTGAGGTGCCACCTGCAGGTCATTTTTCCTTACTGCATTTTTATGAAAATTAATGTTTAAAATGTATTTTGTGATCACATCATGGATGTGTTGTTTGTTTGGCTATTTTCTTGCTGAAGGGGGCAAGTTTACCTTTCAAATGGTGTATCATTTGTGTGTGTGGGTGCAATATGAACGGAGATAGAAAGGAATCACCGAAAAGAGTTTTTGAAATAATATAGAAAGATTACGGGAGATCGAGGGCTTTGGTGGAATTAGGTGTTAGGTGAGTATAACTGTGTTTGTTATTTTTAAATAAGAAAAAGAAAAGTGTGTCTTGTTTTATTTCTATTTAAAAACTTTGTTCTGGCAGTGTCTTTATTTACCATGTAACTATAAAATTAGTAATGGATAGGTGTCTTATAGATTCCTCTCCATTACTAAGCCATGGGCTTGATGTCACCTGACAATAAAAAGGTGACATCAACCCCACAAATATGAACCCCACTTGCCACCGCTACAGGGCAAGTGGGAAGAGCCGGGCAAAGTGCCAGAATTGGCGCATCTAATCTATGTTCTTTTTCTGGGCGGCTGTGGCTGCATTTTTAGGCTGGGGGGGGGCAATATCCATGGCCCTTTACCAGCCTGAGAATATCAGCCAGCTGTCTGCTTTAGTAAGGCTGGTCTACTTGTCAGTATAACTTTGCAATCACCAACAAAATGGCTGCTCACTGTGTTTCTAAATGCCATCTGATGTTATCCCTTAGCAAACACCCATAAGCGGAGGAGAGGAGTGACATCACACATGTCAGCAGACTCCGCCCATAATTACTGCAGTGCAGTAATGTGAGCTAGTTGTACATTAGGTTTCTGTCAAATTTCATTAGCTGCTCTCCCTAGTGTTTAAAAGTGGAAATACCAAACCTTTTAAAATTATTTTTCATATTTTACTAAATTATAAACAAATGATAATATTTTTTTAAAGCAAATTTAGGCATTAGTTCTTTACATTTTTTCAGTTGCTGGAAAGAAAAACATTTTTTTTATGGCACCTTCCTTTTAAAGAAAAAAAAGCACAATTTTCCCGAGACCCGTAGCATCTCCATTTTTCATGATCTTGGGCTGGGTGAGGGCTTGTTTTTGCACGTCAAGTTGACGTTTTTATTGATACCATTTTGGTGTAGATGGGATCTTTTGATCGCCCATTTTTGCATTTTATTTTAATGTTGATGCGATCAAAAAAGGTAATTTTGGCATTTTGAATTTTTTTTATTCTTACACTATTTAGCAATGAGGTTAATTCTTTTTTATATTGATAGGTTGGGCAGTTATGAACACGACGATACCAAATATGTGTATGGTTTTTTTTATGGCTTTAATTTGAATGGGGCAAAAGGGGGGTGACTTGAATTTTTATAATTTTTAAATATTTTTTAAAACTTTTTTTTTACTTTTTACATGCTTCAATAGTCTCCATGGGAGACTAGAAACTGCAGTGCTTTGATCACTTCTGCTACACACAGGCGATAATCAGATCGCCTGTGTGTAGTAGAAATGCTCACTTGCGGTAGCCCGCACCTTTCCTGGCACATGACAGGTGATCTCTATAGCTGGGGAAGTCTGACATGAGTGTACTATTGTGCCTATTGCCGGAAAAGGGTTAAGGGATGCAGATTGCTTAATGAGGTAAAAACAAAAATACTATAGCCCTAATAAAAATAACCCTATTTTTAAGAGACACAAAAGAGAATAGTAAAACCAAAAACACTCAGTTTGAAAAAATGTTGCAGTAATCCGCAAGTGCTAGTAAAAGATGTAAAAAACAGGGTATTTGGTTGATACGTTTTTTGCAAAAAATGTATACTAAGCTGCTCTACCAATCTTCACGGTATACCCTTATCAGAGCAGTCCTAACTAATGTATGCAATCCCTATCTGATGTATTTAAAAACCTGATCATCTGTATATAACCTGTGTGAACAGGGTTCAGAGAGGAAAAATCCATGTGTGCATACAGGGTAGAACAGCTTTTGTGCAGATAGCCCAAGAGGAGTGGTGGAACTCCCCAGTCTTGTAGACACAAGAGAACAATTATGGAAACAGGAACACATGGGCTACTTGCACAGTGAACAAGTCTGTATGATCATGTTCACACACCACCAAGAAACCTGAAGACACAAAAGAGAATAGTAAAACCAAAAACACTCAGTTTGAAAAAATGTTGCAGTAATCCGCAAGTGCTAGTAAAAGATGTAAAAACAGGGTATTTGGTTGATACGTTTTTTGCAAAAAATGTATACTAAGCTGGATTACTGCAACATTTTTTCAAACTGAGTGTTTTTGGTTTTACTATTCTCTTTTGTGTCTTCAGGTTTCTTGGTGGTGTGTGAACATGATCATACAGACTTGTTCACTGTGCAAGTAGCCCATGTGTTCCTGTTTCCATGATTGTTCTCTTGTGTCTACAAGACTGGGGAGTTCCACCACTCCTCTTGGGCTATCTGCACAAAAGCTGTTCTACCCTGTATGCACACATGGATTTTTCCTCTCTGAACCCTGTTCACACAGGTTATATACAGATGATCAGGTTTTTAAATACATCAGATAGGGATTGCATACATTAGTTAGGACTGCTCTGATAAGGGTATACCGTGAAGATTGGTAGAGCAGCTTAGTATACATTTTTTGCAAAAAACGTATCAACCAAATACCCTGTTTTTTACATCTTTTACTAGCACTTGCGGATTACTGCAACATTTTTTCAAACTGAGTGTTTTTGGTTTTACTATTCTCTTTTGTGTCTTCAGGTTTCTTGGTGGTGTGTGAACATGATCATACAGACTTGTTCACTGTGCAAGTAGCCCATGTGTTCCTGTTTCCATAATTGTTCTCTTGTGTCTACAAGACTGGGGAGTTCCACCACTCCTCTTGGGCTATCTGCACAAAAGCTGTTCTACCCTGTATGCACACATGGATTTTTCCTCTCTGAACCCTGTTCACACAGGTTATATACAGATGATCAGGTTTTTAAATACATCAGATAGGGATTGCATACATTAGTTAGGACTGCTCTGATAAGGGTATACCGTGAAGATTGGTAGAGCAGCTTAGTATACATTTTTTGCTAAAAACGTATCGACCAAATACCCTGTTTTTTACATCTTTTACTAGCACTTGCGGATTACTGCAACATTTTTTCAAACTGAGTGTTTTTGGTTTTACTATTCTCTTTTGTGTCTTCAGGTTTCTTGGTGTGTGAACATGATCATACAGACTTGTTCACTGTGCAAGTAGCCCATGTGTTCCTGTTTCCTATTTTTAAGAGGGATGATTCAAACTAATGTTTTTTTTATTTTTGAAAACTTTTTGTTTACTCGTCACTGTACTTGTTGGTCACTTTATGGACTAGAACATGCGATCGTCAGTACCACAGTATTGCTGCATATAGTAAAAATAATGGTCTCCCTACTAACAAGGGAGCTCCATGATAACAAGCACGGGAGTCTTCAACAGATCGTAGGCTATCATGCCAACCTATCGGCGACCTGTGATCACGTCAGGGGCACGTTGATGGCTGCACAGAATGATGTGCTCCCGTGCTGGTGGGCTGTTCATGCCACTGTCAGAGTTTGAGTGCATGTATGATGGATGTTGGTAAGGGATTAAATAAAGTAAAACATATGTTTCACATTTCATATTTCAGAAATGACAGCTAGATGTTTAAAATCCTATTTAGCCCAATAGAGGTTAAACTAATATTTTTATTATTTCTAGGAGGCCAGGGTGTCTGCAAGAGAATCAGATCGATTGTTAATGACGCTGCTTAAACTCTGCTCCGAGTGTTAGCTTAGTGTGCTCCGATTCTCTTGCATGAGCAAATGGGAGCACAGGTGTGAAGAAGATGGAGAATGTAATAACTTCATTGTCTGATTCTGGGAAATTGTACTGTAATCCGATGATATCCAAGTGCAGTCCGATGTTTTATACGCACCCTTAGATTTGTGTCATCCGACTAGCGAACCCACGAACAGCATGCTGTGATTTTTTTTTTTCTCATGCCAAAACAGCATGAGAAAAAAAACCCGCAGATCTGCACTGCCCCATAATATAACATTTGGCTGAGTACTAACTGATAAAACATCGAATAGCACTCATCCGATGCATATGCTTGTGTGACCGAGCCTGAAGTCTTACTGCTGGATGTATAAGAGAACAATTTCACTGAAGAAGCCCAACTTGAAAATATGTTCAAATATAGCTTTTATTTAAAATGTAAAATGAACACATACCACCACCAAAAGTATCATATAGACACTTATGAAAAATACTTAGGGAGGTGCCTATTCCTATGATATGCTTAATTTACCCTGCCTAGGAGGTTGGCATCCTAAATCCTGTTCATTGGTGCACCGCTCGTCATCTGCTCACCCTGCTGTCGGCCCTAAATGGGTCAGGGAAGAAGGTAAAAGGACACTAAAATAGAGATCTCAAACATTGTTATATATATGGCACTTATAAGTTCATAGGAGTCAGTTAACATATATGGACTCTCTGTCTCG
The DNA here is from genome assembly GCF_032444005.1 of Ranitomeya imitator. Taxonomy (NCBI): domain Eukaryota; kingdom Metazoa; phylum Chordata; class Amphibia; order Anura; family Dendrobatidae; genus Ranitomeya; species Ranitomeya imitator. The sequence goes on along the minus strand of NC_091285.1, from coordinate 488,509,007 downwards.
AGAGTATTCATGATCTATTCATCCCTGAATTTCTTCAATACTGGGTTTCTCTCAGTGATTTTTTTCATTAAAATATATTCCCTATTTTTTTTGACCTGTGAAAATAAAATGTTTGAGAACATTTTATTAGGAAAGAGAAAGTTAATTTCTTTTGTATAAAGCAATCTATCGTCAGTCTTCTCAAGTAAATACACAGTAACCCATTAACAAGTATGTAAAAAAATCCATCTTAATAATGTAAAAAAGTGTAATTTAATAGGAATTGCAGTCCGTGTAATCAAATGACATTTCAGTCAACAATAAGAGTCAATGAAAGGCGGTCATTTAGCAGCGCTGAGGAGGCAGCCCCAGGGATAAGGGAAGTGCCAGGAACCTCCGCAGCTCCAGCCGAAAACCTCCAAAGGAGGATAGACACAGGTGGCACCTGATGAAGACGGCATGTCCGTTGAAACGCGTTGTGGCTAAACTTTATCCAGGGTCAGTGTCTCCTTTCAGTGCTCCTGTGACTGATTTCTACCTTTAACCCCATTTCAGTCAACAAGACCTTCTTCAGACTGATTGCTCTATGGACACTGGAGAAAATAGAAAGTTTTACTCTGAAGAAAATCTTGTTCACTGAAACATCATTTAATTAAAAGGATTGTGATTCCTATTACCGGTAAATTACACTTTTTTCCATTATTAATAGTGCCCGATTTTTCTTACATACTTGATCATGGAGTCGTATCTTACCCGAGCACCAAATTTTCCTGTAGAGTGATGTATATCCCAGCTTACCTACTCAGTAACCCAGTTGCCAAAGTTTAGACAAGAGTGCAGAAAATGGAAACCATGTACAGCATGAATTAGCACCCAGCACTGCTGCAGGTCATTGTCTGATATTTCCCATGTCAGTTCTTTTTAGCAGTGCTGGGAAAAGTCAGCCATGGGTAGAGCTGGATCTTTAAACTGCATATTTTTTAAAACTCCATAGTGCTTCATAGAAAATTATACCTGGCTGTAATCACATTGCTTCTTACTTTTTTGTATGCCCAAAGGATAAATGACACAGTAAGGCCGACGTCACACTGGCGTATTGCATCCGATGCGAGATCATCGGATGCAATATGCTAATGACACTCGGCTCCTGCTCACAGCAGAGCAGGAGCCGAGTGTCATGCGTCTGTGCTCCGATTCTCTCGCACAGGGAAGATCGGAGCACAGCTGCGGAGGAGGCGGAGAAATGAATTTCTCCATCTCCTCCATTGCTGGGGTCCGCTTATAACGCACATCACTCGGATGATATCTGTGTGGTGTGCGCTGTCTCACTCGCACCTATAGGCTTATCGCATGCTGCGATTGTCTGGGACCGAGGAAAACGGCCGACAAAAAGTCAGCTGCTGGGAGCGGCCCCATATGTTAACATTGGTCCGAGGGCAATGCGATTTTTTATCGCATTGCACTCGGCCGTTTAAAATGCCAGTGTCATGCCGGCCTAATTGTTAGATATGGAATGCGAGTAGTAGCTGCACAGATACATGGATCATACAGTAAGTAGTAAAGTGCTTTCAAACTGGATTTTCCAGATTTGGTGAGAAGTATACTTCGATGGTATTTCTTACGGCATAGGCATCAGTTTTCCAAAGCCTTCCATTACAAGAAGAGAAAAATAAAAAAAGTATAGCATGTTGTTTGACTGGTATGAAATAGCATAGCTATACTATTCAATAATTAATAATTCATAGCATACTATTCAATAATACAGGGAAAATATAAAAATATATACCGATATACTGTATACTAGCTCTGACTCTGACTAGTCGTAAAACACACACTTTTGGCTACTTTTAGGTGTATGAGGACCCATGGATACCTTTAATATATTTGCCTTTATTGGTGCATACGACAAAACATCAACTGGAAACACCAGTATAAAAGCAGTAATATGCAAAATTGTAATCTTCCTGGCTCTGTTATCTTTTGGGGGATGTTTCACTTATCAGCTGTACTCAAAAAGAACCTGAAGACCCACCTCTTCAGACAAGCCTACAACCTGCAGCTACCACCGATCGACCAAACCGCTGCATGACCATCTCTACCCTCACCTACTGTATTCTCACCCATCCCTTGTAGATTGTGAGCCCTCGCGGGCAGGGTCCTCATTCCTCCTGTACCAGTTATGACTTGTATTGTTTAAGATTATTGTACTTGTTTTCATTATGTATACCCCTCCTCACATGTAAAGCGCCATGGAATAAATGGCGCTATAACAATAAATAATAATAATAATAATAATACTCTGGTGCCTAGCAGCCTCTCATGGTGAGCTCCACTAAACAGCACAATTTGTTCACACCTTGTAGCAGAAACATGCAATTGAGACTTCTAGTCTTCTAAATCCTGTGCCAAATAAAATTTTCTGGTCAAAACCCCACTTCCATTGCTTTACTTTCTTTGTGCCTCCCAGGCAATCGCTTCATCTTCTCTGCATGTCTGCATCCTTGGCTGCTGCATGCCATGCCAGCTGGGGATGGGTGAGTTCCCGTGCAGTAGGCGGGCACGTCAAAACGCAACATGTGAAAACATCTGCATACAACGCATGTCCCTGCATACCCAATGTTAAAGATAGGTACGCAGGACGCATGCGGGAATAGGTGAAGCTTAAGGGAGGAACTACGCAGGCTAGCCACACGCAAGTGTGAAACCGGCCTAAGCGAGCAACGTTCAAGGAACTACTACTGTGACTGCTGTGCCTCCTGTCCTTAAAATTCTCCTGTGCATTAAAAGCACTGTATTAATATGCCGCAATGTTTTTTAATTATTTTTTCTTGTTAGTCTTTTCTACAATATTAATCTGTCATCATATATTTAGATCAAAGGGTTGTTTTAGCTAGGACTCGGCTTTATATTGATTTTTGCCTTCATGGCAATTTTTTGTTCCTTTATTATAGCGCTCATAACTAGGGTTGAGCGAAACGGATCGTTCATTTTTAAAAGTCGCCGACTTTTGGCAAAGTCGGGTTTCATGAAACCTGATCCGACCCTTGTGTGGGGTCGGCCATGCGGTACGCGACTTTCGCGCCAAAGTCGCATTTCAATGACGCGAAAAGCGCCATTTCTCAGCCAATGAAGGTGGACGCAGAGTGTGGGCAGCGTGATGACATAGGTCCTGGTCCCCACCATCTTAGAGAAGGGCATTGCAGTGATTGGCTTGCTGTCTGCGGCCTCACAGGGGCTATAAAGGGGCGTTCCCGCCGACCGCCATCTTACTGCTGCTGATCTGAGCCTAGGGAGAGGTTGCTGCCGCTTCGTCACAAGCAGGGATAGCGTTAGGCAGGGTCCATTAACCACCAAACCGCTTGTGCTGTAGCGATTTCCACTGTCCAACTGTTATGTTTGCTAATGACAGGTGTTATGAAGGCAATCCAGAAACACAGTGTGCTTAGCGATCAGAGCGCACACAGTGATCTGACAAATACCCAAAAATACAAGAACGAGCTCTGAGACGTGGAAACTCTGTAGACTGCACACCTGATCCTATCCTAAACACAACTAAAAGCGGCTGTGGATTGCGCCTAACAACTACCTAGGCAACTCGGCACAGCCTAAGAAACTAGCTAGCCTGAAGATAGAAAAATAGGCCTGACTTGCCCCAGAGAAATTCCCCAAAGGAAAAGGCAGCCCCCCACATATAATGACTGTGAGTAAGATGAAAAGACAAAACGTAGGGATGAAATAGATTCAGCAAAGTGGGGCCCGATATTCTAGGACAGAGCGAGGACAGTAAAGCGAACTTTGCAGTCTACAAAAAACCCTAAAGCAAAACCACGCAAAGGGGGCAAAAAAAAACCCACCGTGCCGAACTAACGGCACGGCGGTACACCCTTTGCGTCTCAGAGCTTCCAGCAAAACAAAAGACAAGCTGGACAGAAAAAAAGCAACAAAAAAGCAAAAGGCACTTAGCTATACTGAGCAGCAGGTCACAGGAACAATCAGGAGAAGCTCAGATCCAACACTGAAACATTGACAAGGAGCAAGGATAGCAGCATCAGGCGGAGTTAAGTAATGAAGCAGTTAACGAGCTCACCAGAACACCTGAGGGAGGAAGCTCAGAAGCTGCAGTACCACTTGTGACCACAGGAGTGAATTCAGCCACAGAATTCACAACAGTACCCCCCCCTTGAGGAGGGGTCACCGAACCCTTACCAGAGCCCCCAGGCCGACCAGGATGAGCCGCATGAAAGGCACGAACAAGATCGGAAGCATGAACATCAGAGGCAAAAACCCAGGAATTATCTTCCTGAGCATAACCCTTCCATTTAACCAGATACTGGAGTTTCCGTCTAGAAACACGAGAATCCAAAATCTTCTCCACAATATACTCCAATTCCCCCGCCACCAAAACCGGGGCAGGAGGCTCAACAGATGGAACCATAGGTGCCACGTATCTCCGCAACAACGACCTATGGAATACATTATGTATGGAAAAGGAGTCTGGGAGGGTCAAACGAAAAGACACAGGATTGAGAACCTCAGAAATCCTATACGGACCAATAAAACGAGGTTTAAATTTAGGAGAGGAAACCTTCATAGGAATATGACGAAGATAACCAAACCAGATCCCCAACACGAAGTCGGGGACCCACACGGCGTCTGCGATTAGCGAAAAGTTGAGCTTTCTCCTGGGACAAGATCAAATTGTCCACTACCTGAGTCCAGATCTGCTGCAACCTATCCACCACAGAATCCACACCAGGACAGTCCGAAGACTCAACCTGTCCTGAAGAGAAACGAGGATGGAACCCAGAATTGCAAAAAAATGGAGAAACCAAGGTAGCCGAGCTGGCCCGATTATTAAGGGCGAACTCCGCCAACGGCAAAAAGGACACCCAATCATCCTGGTCTGCAGAAACAAAACATCTCAGATATGTTTCCAAGGTCTGATTGGTTCGTTCGGTCTGGCCATTAGTCTGAGGATGGAAAGCCGAGGAAAAGGATAGGTCAATGCCCATCCTACCACAAAAGGCTCGCCAAAACCTTGAAACAAACTGGGAACCTCTGTCAGAAACAATATTCTCAGGAATGCCATGCAACCGAACCACATGCTGAAAGAACAAAGGTACCAAATCAGAGGAGGAAGGCAATTTAGCCAAGGGCACCAGATGGACCATTTTAGAAAAGCGATCACAGACCACCCAAATGACTGACATCTTTTGAGAAACGGGAAGGTCAGAAATGAAATCCATCGAAATATGTGTCCAAGGCCTCTTTGGGACCGGCAAGGGCAAAAGCAACCCACTGGCACGAGAACAGCAGGGCTTAGCCCTAGCACAAATCCCACAGGACTGCACAAAAGTACGTACATCCCGTGACAGAGATGGCCACCAGAAGGATCTAGCCACTAACTCTCTGGTACCAAAGATTCCAGGATGACCAGCCAACACCGAACAATGAAGTTCAGAGATAAGTTTATTAGTCCACCTATCAGGGACGAACAGTTTCTCTGCTGGACAACGATCAGGTTTATTCGCCTGAAATTTTTGCAGCACCCGCCGCAAATCAGGGGAGATGGCAGACACAATGACTCCTTCCTTGAGGATACCCGCTGGCTCAGATAAACCCGGAGAGTCGGGCACAAATCTCCTAGACAGAGCATCCGCCTTCACATTTTTAGAGCCCGGAAGGTACGAAATCACAAAGTCGAAGCGGGCAAAAAATAACGACCAACGGGCCTGTCTAGGATTCAAGCGCTTGGCAGACTCGAGATAAGTCAAGTTCTTATGATCAGTCAATACCACCACGCGATGCTTAGCTCCTTCAAGCCAATGATGCCACTCCTCGAATGCCCACTTCATGGCCAGCAACTCTCGATTGCCCACATCATAATTACGCTCAGCGGGCGAAAACTTCCTGGAAAAGAAAGCACATGGTTTCATCACTGAGCAATCAGAACCTCTCTGTGACAAAACCGCCCCTGCTCCAATCTCAGAAGCATCAACCTCGACCTGGAACGGAAGAGAAACATCTGGCTGACACAACACAGGGGCAGAACAAAAACGACGCTTCAACTCCTGAAAAGCTTCCACAGCAGCAGAAGACCAATTAACCAAATCAGCACCCTTCTTGGTCAAATCGGTCAATGGTTTGGCAATGCTAGAAAAATTACAGATGAAGCTACGATAAAAATTAGCAAAGCCCAGGAACTTTTGCAGACTTTTCAGAGATGTTGGCTGAATCCAATCCTGGATGGCTTGGACCTTAACTGGATCCATCTCGATAGTAGAAGGGGTAAAGATGAACCCTAAAAATGAAACTTTCTGCACACCGAAGAGACACTTTGATCCCTTCACAAACAAAGAGTTAGCACGCAGGACCTGAAAAACCATTCTGACCTGCTTCACATGAGACTCCCAATCATCTGAGAAGATCAAAATGTCATCCAAGTAAACAATCAGGAATTTATCCAGATACTCACGGAAGATGTCATGCATAAAAGACTGAAACACAGATGGAGCATTGGCAAGTCCGAACGGCATCACTAGATACTCAAAATGACCCTCGGGCGTATTGAATGCAGTTTTCCATTCATCTCCTTGCCTGATTCTCACCAGATTATACGCACCACGAAGATCTATCTTAGTGAACCAACTAGCCCCCTTAATCCGAGCAAACAAGTCAGATAACAATGGCAAGGGATACTGAAATTTAACAGTGATCTTATTAAGAAGGCGGTAATCAATACACGGTCTCAGCGAACCATCCTTCTTGGCTACAAAGAAGAACCCTGCTCCCAGTGGTGATGACGATGGGCGAATATGTCCCTTCTCCAGGGATTCCTTCACATAACTGCGCATAGCGGCGTGTTCGGGCACGGATAAATTAAATAATCGACCTTTAGGGAATTTACTACCAGGAATCAAATTGATAGCACAATCACAATCCCTATGCGGAGGTAGAGCATCGGACTTGGGCTCTTCAAATACATCCTGATAATCAGACAAGAACTCTGGGACCTCAGAAGGGGTGGATGACGAAATCGACAAAAATGGAACATCACCATGTACCCCCTGACAACCCCAGCTGGATACCGACATGGAATTCCAATCCAATACTGGATTATGGGTTTGTAGCCATGGCAACCCCAACACGACCACATCATGCAGATTATGCAACACCAGAAAGCGAATAACTTCCTGATGTGCAGGAGCCATGCACATGGTCAGCTGGGCCCAGTATTGAGGTTTATTCTTGGCCAAAGGTGTAGCATCAATTCCTCTCAATGGAATAGGACACCGCAAAGGCTCCAAGAAAAACCCACAACGTTTAGCATAATCCAAATCCATCAGATTCAGGGCAGCGCCCGAATCCACAAACGCCATGACAGAAAACGACGACAAAGAGCATATCAAGGTAATGGACAGAAGGAATTTGGACTGTACAGTACCAATGACGGCAGACCTAGCGGACCGCTTAGTGCGCTTGGGACAATCAGAAATAGCATGAGTGGAATCACCACAGTAGAAACACAGACCATTCAGACGTCTGTATTCCTGCCGTTCAACTCTAGTCATAGTCCTATCGCACTGCATAGGCTCAGGTTTATCCTCAGGCAGTACCGCCAAATGGTGCACAGATTTACGCTCGCGCAAGCGTCGACCGATCTGAATGGCCAAAGACTCATTCAAACCAGCAGGCATAGGAAATCCCACCATAACATCCTTAAGAGCCTCAGAGAGACCCTTTCTGAACAAAGCTGCCAGCGCAGATTCATTCCACTGAGTGAGTACTGACCATTTCCTAAATTTCTGACAATATACTTCTATATCATCCTGACCCTGGCACAAAGCCAGCAAATTTTTCTCAGCCTGATCACTGAATTAGGCTCATCGTACAGCAATCCGAGCGCCAGGAAAAACGCATCGACACTACTCAATGCAGGGTCTCCTGGCGCAAGAGAAAATGCCCAGTCTTGAGGGTCGCCGCGCAAAAAAGAAATAATAATCAAAACCTGTTGAATAGGATTACCAGAAGAATGAGGTTTCAAGGCCAGAAATAGCTTACAATTATTTTTGAAACTTAGAAACTTAGTTCTATCTCCAAAAAACAAATCAGGAATAGGAATTCTTGGTTCTAACATAGATTTCTGATCAATAGTATCTTGAATTTTTTGTACATTTATAACGAGATTATCCATTGAAGAGCACAGACCCTGAATATCCATGTCCACACCTGTGTCCAGAATCACCCAAATGTCTAGGGGAAAAAAAAAAATGAACACAGAGCAGAAAAAAAAAAATGTCAGAACTTTTTCTTTCCCTCTATTGAGAATCATTAGTTTGGCTCCTTGTAGTGTTATGTTTGCTAATGACAGGTGTTATGAAGGCAATCCAGAAACACAGTGTGCTTAGCGATCAGAGCGCACACAGTGATCTGACAAATACCCAAAAATACAAGAACGAGCTCTGAGACGTGGAAACTCTGTAGACTGCACACCTGATCCTATCCTAAACACAACTAAAAGCGGCTGTGGATTGCGCCTAACAACTACCTAGGCAACTCGGCACAGCCTAAGAAACTAGCTAGCCTGAAGATAGAAAAATAGGCCTGACTTGCCCCAGAGAAATTCCCCAAAGGAAAAGGCAGCCCCCCACATATAATGACTGTGAGTAAGATGAAAAGACAAAACGTAGGGATGAAATAGATTCAGCAAAGTGGGGCCCGATATTCTAGGACAGAGCGAGGACAGTAAAGCGAACTTTGCAGTCTACAAAAAACCCTAAAGCAAAACCACGCAAAGGGGGCAAAAAAAACCCCACCGTGCCGAACTAACGGCACGGCGGTACACCCTTTGCGTCTCAGAGCTTCCAGCAAAACAAAAGACAAGCTGGACAGAAAAAAAGCAACAAAAAAGCAAAAAGCACTTAGCTATACTGAGCAGCAGGTCACAGGAACAATCAGGAGAAGCTCAGATCCAACACTGAAACATTGACAAGGAGCAAGGATAGCAGCATCAGGCGGAGTTAAGTAATGAAGCAGTTAACGAGCTCACCAGAACACCTGAGGGAGGAAGCTCAGAAGCTGCAGTACCACTTGTGACCACAGGAGTGAATTCAGCCACAGAATTCACAACATCCAACACCACCTTTTGTTTGCAGGGACAGTGGAAGCTACATTTTTTTTCCTCAGCGCTGTAGCTCATTGGGCTGCCCTAGAAGGCTCCCTGATAGCTGCATTGCTGTGTGTACGCCGCTGTGCAAACCAACTGCTTTTTTCAAAGCACAAATCCTGTTGTTCCTTCCTTTCTGCACAGCTATCTTGTTTGTTTGTCCACACTTTTCATTTCATTTGTGCATCAGTCCACTCCTTATTGCTGCCTGCCATACCTGGCTGAGATTACTGCAGGGAGATAGTAATTGTAGGACAGTCCCTGTTTTTTTTTTTTTTGTGGGAGATTAAGATTGGCATTTCTGCTAGAGTGCCATCCCTGTGTGTGCCATCTCTCTCACATAGTGGGCCATAGAAAGCCTTTTCATTTTTCTGTTTTTTTTGTGGGGTTTATAAATTCTCCCTGATAAAAAAATACAGTGGGAAATTAATATTGGCCTTTAGGCTTCTGTACCAGTCATGAGTGTGCCATCTCTCTCTCAAATAGTGGGCCATAGAAAGCCTATTAATTTTTTTTAGATTGGGTTTCTAAATACTCCCAGAAAAAATAAAAAAAAATCAGTGGGAGATTAATATTGCCCTTTCTGCTTGTGTGCCACTCCTGACTCCTGGGTGTGCCATCTCTCTCTTTCAAATAGTGGGCACTGGGCCATAGAAAGCCTTTTTTTTTTTTATTGTGTTTCTAAATTCTCCCTGAAAAAAAAAAAATCAGTGGGAGATTAATATTGCCCTTTCTGCTTGTGTGCCAGTCTTGACTCCTGGGTGTGCCATCTCTCTCTCTCAAATAGTGGGCCATAGAAAGCCTATTTTTTTTTTATTTGGTTTCTAAATTCTCCCTGAACAAATCCAAAAAAAAAAATGGGAGATCAATATTGACATTTGTGCTTGAGTGACAGTCCTGCGTGTGGCATCTCTCTCATTTGGTGCCACCGAAAACAGAGTGTGTAACATTGTGCCTGATTTTCCTTGCGGTCTCACCCACCTGTAAAGGGATATCTAAATCATACTGAAGTTATAGCTCACCGTGTAAGTTGTTTGACAGCAACAAATACCGTTACTTTGGTTACGTTTTTAAAACAATGAGGAAGTCTGGTGGAAGAGGTCGTGGCCGTGGGAGTTCATTGTCAGCTGGTAATGATGGTAGTGGTAGTGGAGCATCAGGTGGTCGTGGGAAAAAAAATATTGCACCTAAGCCTGGAGCTGTGGAGCCAGGTTCGTCGTCTGGCTACAGAAGGCCTCGAACGCTCCCTTTTCTGGGAGTAGGAAAACCGCTTTTAAAGCCGGAGCAGCAAGAGCAAGTTTTGGCTTACCTTGCTGACTCGGCCTCTAGCTCTTTTGCCTCCTCTTTTGAAACTGGTAAATGTAAAAGCAGCGCGTTGTTAGTGGATGTTCACGGTCAGGGACAAGTCTCTTCCTTGTCCTCTTCAGCAAAAACAACAACAGAGAAGGATGCAGCAGGCGACACAACGGGTTACTCCATGGAGCTCTTTACACATACCGTCCCTGGCTTAGAAAGTGAAGCAGTTAACAGGCCATGCCCATTACAAGTTGAATCTGACATGGAGTGCACTGATGCACAGCCACAGCCAGACTACTATGCTGGTCCTTTGATTCAGACCACAACATTGCCCTCGCAGGGTACTGATCCAGAATCAGACCCTGATGAGACTATGTTGCCCCGTCACGAACGCTCTACCACCGACTTACACGGTGACACAGACGAAGTTGCGCACGAGCTAGAAGAGGAGGTTATAGATGACCCAGTTGTTGACCCCGATTGGCAGCCATTGGGGAAACAGGGTGCAGGCGGCAGTAGTTCTGAAGCGGAGGAGGAGGGGCCGCAGCAGGCATCAACATAGCAACAGGTTCCATCTGCCGGGCCCGTAGATGGGACAAAACGCGTGGCAAAGCCAAAAACTGTTGGAGGACAGCGTGTCCATCCGGTTAAAGCTCAGTCTGCAATGCCTGAAAAGGGATCCAATGCTAGAAAGAGTACAGTCTGGCATTTTTTTAAACAACATCCAATTGATCCGCACAAAGTCATCTGTCAAAAATGTTCAACTACCTTAAGCAGAGGTCAGAATCTGAAAAGTCTGAATACAAGTTGCATGCATACACATTTAACCACCATGCATTTGCAAGCCTGGACTAACTACCAAACGTCCCTTAAGGTTGTAGCACCATCGGCCAATGAAGCTACTCACCAACGCTACATCCCTGCCGTCACTGTAAGGCCACCATTTTCCGCACCACCTGCAGTATCTGTGCAGGTTTCTTTGCCAGGCCAAAGCAGTCAGGGTCAGGGAATCACCAGTTTCGTAGTAGGAAACACTGCATCTAGGGCACAGGTGGAAACAATACCGTCTCCAACCGTCTCTCAGTCTGCCATGTCCACCGGCACACCCGCTAGTTCCACGATCTCCAGCTCTCCAGTCCAGCTCACCCTACATGAGACTCTGGTTTGAAAAAGGAAGTACTTATCCTCGCATCCGCGTACACAGGGTTTGAACGCCCACATAGCTAGACTAATCTCGTTAGAGATGATGCCCTACCGGTTAGTTGAAAGTGAAGCTTTCAAAGCCCTGATGGACTACGCTGTACTACGCTACGAGCTACCCAGTCGACACTTCTTTTCGAGAAAAGCCATCCCAGCCCTCCACCAGCATGTTAAAGAGCGCATCGTCCATGCACTCAGGCAATCTGTGAGTACAAAGGTGCACCTGACAACAGATGCATGGACCAGTAGGCATGGCCAGGGACGTTACGTGTCCATCACGGCACACTGGGTGAATGTGGTGGATGCAGGGTCCACAGGGGACAGCAATTTTGGGACAGTTGTGCCTAGCCCATGGTCTAGGAAACAGTTGGCTGTAGGCGTTCGCACCCCCTCCTCCTCCTCCTCGTCCTCCTGTAGAAGCGAGAGCTCGTCCACAGATCGCAGTCGCCCAATCACTCCATCCGCAGCTGCCACTGTTGCACACCAGTTGTCCCATTATGGGGCAGCTACTGGCAAGCGTCAGCAGGCTGTATTGGCTATGCAGTGTTTGGGCGACAACAGACACACCGCGTAAGTTCTGTCCGAGTTCTTGCAGAAAGAAACGCAGTCGTGGCTGGGCACAGTAGATCTTGAGGCAGGCAAGGTAGTGAGTGATAACGGAAGGAATTTCATGGCTGCCATCTCTCTTTCCCAACTGAAACACATTCCTTGCCTGGCTCACACCTTAAACCTGGTGGTGCAGTGCTTCCTGAAAACTTATCCGGGGTTATCCGACCTGCTCCTCAAAGTGCGTGGACTTTGCTCACATATCCGCCGTTCGCCTGTACACTCCAGCCGTATGCAGACCTATCAGCGGTCTTTGAACCTTCCCCAGCATCACCTAATCATAGACGTTGCAACAAGGTGGAACTCAACACTGCACATGCTTCAGAGACTGTGCGAACAGAGGCGGGCTGTAATGTTTTTGTGGGAGGACACGCATACACGGGCAGGCAGTAGGATGGCAGACATGGAGTTGTCAGGTGTGCAGTGGTCGAAGATACAAGACATGTGTCAAGTCCTTCAGTGTTTTGAGGAATGCACATGGCTGGTTAGTGCAGACAATGCCATAATAAGCATGAGCAGCCCCCTAATGCGTCTGCTGATGCAAAGTTTGACGCACATAAAAAATCAGGCGTCTGCAGCAGAGGAAGAGGAAAGCCTTGATGACAGTCAGCCATTGTCTGGTCAGGGCAGTGTACAGGACGAGGTAGCGGGCGAAGAGGAGGAGGACGAGGAGGATGATGGGGATGAGTATATTTTTAATGAGGAAGCTTTTCCGGGGCCACTGGAAGTTGGTGGCGTGGCAAGGCCGGGTTCTGGTTTTTTGAGGGACACAAGTGACGTAGATTTGCCTGAAACTGCCCCTCAACCAAGCACAACCGCTGATTTGACAACTGGAACTTTGGCCCACATGGCGGATTATGCCTTACGTATCCTCAAAAGGGACACACGCATTACTAAAATGAACGATGACGATTACTGGTTGGCCTGCCTCCTTGATCCTCGCTATAAAGGCAAATTGCAAAATATTATGCCACATGAGAACTTGGAACTAATATTAGCAACCAAACAATCAACTCTTGTTGACCGTTTGCTTCAGGCATTCCCAGCACACAGCGCCCATGATCGTTCTCACACGAGCAGCAGGGGGCAGCAGAACAGAAGTGTTAGAGGTGCAGAAATCCAAAGTGGCGTTGGACAGAGGGGTTTTCTGACCAGGTTGTGGAGTGATTTTGCTATGACCGCAGACAGGACAGGTACTGCTGCATCAATTCAAAGTGACAGGAGACAACATTTGTCCAGTATGGTTACTAACTATTTTTCATCACTTATCGATGTTCTACCTCAACCGTCATTCCCATTTGATTACTGGGCATCCAAATTAGACACCTGGCCAGAATTGGCAGAATATGCATTGCAGGAGCTTGCTTGCCCGGCAGCTAGTGTCCTATCAGAAAGAGTATTCAGTGCTGCAGGTTCAATACTAACAGAAAAAAGGACTCGTCTGGCTACCCAAAATGTTGATGATCTAACCTTCATTAAAATGAACCACAACTGGATATCGAATTCTTTTGCCCCACCTTGCCCGGCCGACACCTAGCTTTCCTATGAAAAGGTATTGCCTGTAGACTACTCTGAATGACTTTACCAATCTCGTAATTTGCAGCAGCTGATTGTCCAGCATACGACATGTTTACACCTCCCTAAATGGCCAAACTCCCCACACGGGGCCGTGGTATCGCCACTTGGCGCAAGCACCCGTGAGAGTGCTGTTTGTCTGAAGAGGTGGGTGTGCCCGCCTTTGGTCTACGGCACTGCCACTGGGTCCCTCATAGTACAATAAAGTGTCTCTGGCGGTGGTGGTGTGCACCCAACATCAGACACACTGTTGTAACATGAGGGGCCCTGGGCATGTACCGCCGGCCACAAGAGAGTTCACCCACCCCCAGCTCAAACATTGCTCTACCACTTGCACAATTATCTCTCACAGTTACACCTATGTTTAGTCTATGCACTGACATCCATAAATTACTGCCACTGACAATACCATTGTATTGACATGTATGATGGTACTTAACATAGTCCGGGGCAGTGTCCTATATTTACCCAAGTAAATACTTTGCGCCAAATTACTAGGTCTGAAACTCCGCAGAGGAGCCCACCCCAGTACCGAATGATTGCACCCTTTGGTGGTTTTGTTTTGTTGTCATGCGAGAGATTAACATCTATTTATTGTTTGGGAATACTAACTGGCAGACACTCATTACAATCGGCCTCCGCTGACAACACCAATGCTGCCCGTGTACCCCTGGAACCAATTATAAAGTGCCTAAAGCCCAATTTTATTATGTTAGGCCTTCGAAGCCTGTCTGCGGTCCGTTCTTTCCACTACTCCTCCACTGACCAGACCACTGCTGCCCGTGTACCCCTGGAACCTATTTAAAAGTGCCTACAGCCCAATTTTTTTTATGTTAGGCCTTCGAAGCCTGTCTGCCGTCCCTTCTTTCTACTACTCCTCCACTGACCAGACCACTGCTGCCCGTGTACCCCTGGAACCTATTTAAAAGTGCCTACAGCCCAATTTTTTATGTTAGGCCTTCGAAGCCTGTCTGCCGTCCCTTCTTTCTACTACTCCTCCACTGACCAGACCACTGCTGCCCGTGTACCTCTGGAACCAATTATAAAGTGCCTACAGCCCAATTTTATTATGTTAGGCCTTCGAAGCCTGTCTGCGGTCAAATCTTTCTACTACTCCTCCACTGACCAGACCAATGCTGCCCGTGTACCCCTGGAACCTATTTTAAAGTGCCTACAGCCCAATTTTTTTATGTTAGGCCTTCGAAGCCTGTCTGCGGTCCCTCCTTCCACTAGGCCTCCACTGACCTGTCTACTGCTGCCCGTGTTCCCCTGGAACCAATGGTAAAGTGCCTACAGCCCTAATTTATTATGTTAGGCCTTCGAAGCCTGTCTGCGGTCCCTCCTTCCACTAGGCCTCCACTGACCTGTCTACTGCTGCCCGTGTACCCCTGGAACCAATGTTAAAATGCCTACAGCCCTAATTTATTATGTTAAGCCTTCGAAGCCTGTCTGCGGTCCCTCCTTCCACTAGGCCTCCACTGACCTGTCTACTGCTGCCCGTGTTCCCCTGGAACCAATTTTAAAGTGCCTACAGCCAAATTTTATTATGTTAGGCCTTCGAAGCCTGTCTGCGGTCCCTCCTTCCTCTAGGCCTCCACTGACCTGTCTACTGCTGCCCGTGTACCCCTGGAACCAATGTTAAAATGCCTACAGCCCTAGTTTATTATGTTAGGCCTTCGAAGCCTGTCTGCGGTCCCTCCTTCCACTAGGCCTCCACTGACCTGTCTACTGCTGCCCGTGTTCCCCTGGAACCAATGGTAAAGTGCCTACAGCCCTAATTTATTATGTTAGGCCTTCGAAGCCTGTCTGCGGTCCCTCCTTCCACTAGGCCTCCACTGACCTGTCTACTGCTGCCCGTGTACCCCTGGAACCAATGTTAAAATGCCTACAGCCCTAATTTATTATGTTAAGCCTTCGAAGCCTGTCTGCGGTCCCTCCTTCCACTAGGCCTCCACTGACCTGTCTACTGCTGCCCGTGTTCCCCTGGAACCAATTTTAAAGTGCCTACAGCCAAATTTTATTATGTTAGGCCTTCGAAGCCTGTCTGCGGTCCCTCCTTCCTCTAGGCCTCGACTGACCTGTCTACTGCTGCCCGTGTACCCCTGGAACCAATGTTAAAATGCCTACAGCCCTAGTTTATTATGTTAGGCCTTCGAAGCCTGTCTGCGGTCCCTCCTTCCACTAGGCCTCCACTGACCTGTCTACTGCTGCCCGTGTACCCCTGGAACCAATGTTAAAATGCCTACAGCCCTAGTTTATTATGTTAGGCCTTCGAAGCCTGTCTGCGGTCCCATCTTCCACTAGGCCTCCACTGACCGGTCTACTGCTGCCCGTGCACCCCTGGAACCAATTCTAAAGTGCCTACAGCCATATTTTATTATGTTAGGCCTTCGAAGCCTGTCTGCGGTCCTTACTTCCAATAGTTCTCCACTGACCAGACCAATGCTGGCCGTGTACCCCTGGAACCCAGCTGAAAGTGCATGGAGCCTCCTTTTTTTCTTTGTTTTATATTTAGAAAGCCCAGATGAACTACGCTGTACCACGGTTCAAGCTACCCAGTCGACATTTCTTTTGCGAGAAAAGCCATCCCAGCCCTCCACCGGCATGAAAAAGTCTGCATTGTCATAGCACTCAGGCAATCAAACAGTAGAAAGGTGCACCTGACAAGAGACGCATGGACCAGTAGGCATGTCCACAAAAAGTTACGTGTCCATTACGGCGCACTGGGTTAATGTGTTGGATGCATGGTCCACAGGGGGCAGCCTACAAAGTCTGTCTGCAGTCCCTAATTGAAATTGTCCTCTGCTGACCACACCACTGCTGCACGTGTACCCCTGGAACCAATTTTAAAGTGCCTACAACCTAATTTTGTTATGTTAGGCCTACTACGCCTGTCTGCGGTCCCTCGTTCCAATACTCGTCCACTGACCACACCACTGCTGCCCGTGGACCCCTGGAACCTATTTTTAATTGCATAGAGCATCCTTTTTTTAATAGTAGGCGTACAAAGTCTGTCTGCGGTCCACTATTGAAATTGTCCTCCACTGCCCAGAGCAATGCTGCCTGTGTACCCCTGTAACCTTTTTTAAACTGCAGTGAGCCACATTTTTGGTTTAAGGCCTACTACCTGTGTCTGTCTGCGCCACTCAATACAGCTGTCCTCCTTTGAAAAAAGCAGAGCGTCAATAGTCTTGTTTTCAGCCTCTAGGAATTTTAAAACTACATTGGGGCTACTACTTTGGTAGGGCCTACTAACGGTGTCTGCCGCCCCAAGGTGTGCCCCAGGTTTCCTCTCCATTGCTTCAATCTTCCGACTCTCGTTTAGTAGTTGTTGCAAACTACACTGCATTAGGCCTACAAATTTGGTATGGGTGTAGAGAGACGGTGTGTTACACTCCAAGGTGTTCCCCAGGTTTCGTCCACATTGCTTCGATCTTCCTACTCTCGTTTAGTAGTTGTTGAAAACTACACTGCATTAGGCCTACAAATTGGGTATGGGTTGTAGAGAGACGGTGTGTTACACTCCAAGGTGTTCCCCAGGTTTCGTCCACATTGCTTCGATCTTCCTACTCTCGTTTAGTAGTTGTTGAAAACTACACTGCATTAGGCCTACAAGTTGGGTCTGGGTTGTAGAGACGGTGTCCTCCGCTCCAAGGTGTTCTCCAGGTTGCCTCTCCATTGCTTCAATCTTCATGCTCGTGTTAAGTAGTTGTTGAAACAACACTACATTATGCCTACAAGTTGGGTCTGGGTCATAGAGACGGTGTCTTCCGCTCCAAGGTGTTCTCCAGGTTGCCTCTCCATAGCTTCGATCTTCTAGCTCTCGTTAAGTAGTTGTTAAAACAACACTGCATTAGGCCTACAAGTTGGGTCTGGGTTGTAGAGACGGTGTCTTCCGCTCCAAGGTGTTCTCCAGGTTGCCTTTCCTGAGCTTCTATCTTCAGGCTCTTGTTAAATAGTTGTTAAATGGAACAACTGCATTTGGCGTACTAGTTGGTTTGGGGCCTACTAACAGTGTCTGCCGTTCCTTGCTGTTCTCCTGGTTTCCTGTCCTGAAATTCCATTTTCAGGCTCTCGTTAAGTAGTTGTTAATGTTAGACTGCATTTGGCCTACTAGTTGGGTTGGGGCCTACTATCGGTGTCTGCCACTCCTTGCTGTTCTCCACTGAACAAAGCTGTGCCGCCTGTTTACTACGGTTGCCAATTTTGAACTGCATTTCGACTACTTACTGATTTGGGCCTACTCTCTGTGTCAGCCTCTCATTCCAGTTGTTCTCCACTGCAATGCCCCCTGGTTAGTCCTGTGTTACCAATTTTGAACTGCATTTAGCCCACTTTATTCTTTGGGCCTATATCTGTGTTTCCTCCTCATCCTGCCCATTGCCCAGCCAGTGATAGATGAGTCTGCTGGTACATTGACCCATAACGCAACATTCCCCGTGCACGCTACACAGCAAGATTGTGACCCTGCTGAAAGTCAGATTCCTCTTCCCGCATACCATACCACCTTACACGGGGACAAAGAGGAAGGTGCAGATGAAAGTGCAGGTTCCATCATCAGGTGAAGGGGAGGAATACTAGTTGGCGACGTCACTGGCACAGGGCCTCTCATAGTACGCAAAAGTGTTGCTGCCCGTGGGAGGCGCCCCCGCCGTGCAAACACACCGCTGTACTTTGAGGGGCCCTGTGCCAGTGCCAATGCCAACAAGTGGGCCCCCCCTGCTTGCTCAGGATCACAGCACTTGCAAAGTTGAAATACTTACCTCTCCCTGCTCCACTGCCATGACGTGGTCCAGATTTACTGGGCCCACTAATTATTTGAACCAGCCCTACCCCACACAACTTTAGCCAAATGACCCCCAATTTCAAATGCCTTCCAATTATTATAAGCTAAATTACGATTGACAAGCTTCTGTAACAAGAATGGATGTTTTTGCCATTAAAATGGGCAGTGTAGGTGTTTTCCTGGCCTCCACTCACTGCTGACTATGCTCCCCCATTGACTTGCATTGGGTTTCGTGTTTCGGTCGATACCCGACTTTTCGCGATAATCGGCCGATTCCACTCGACTCGACTTTTAAGATAGTCGGGTTTCGCGAAACACGGCTCGACTCTAAAAAGGTCAAGGTCGCTCAACCCTACTCATAACTATTGATGAGCGAGTGTACTTGTTGCTCGACTTTTCCCAAGCATGCTCAGGTGATCTCCGAGTATTTGTTAGTGTTATGAGATTTAGTTTTCATCGCCGCAGCTGAATGATTTACATCTACTAGACAGCTTGATTACATGTGAGGATTCCCTAGCAACCATGCAACCCCCACATGTACTTATGCTGGCTAACAGATGTAAATCATTCAGCTGAGGCGATGAAAACTAAATCTCTGAACACTAACAAATACTCGGAGATCACCCGAGCGTGCTCAGGAAAACCCGAGCAACAAGTAGACTCGCTCATCACTACTCATAACTCTTTAACCCATAGATCAAAGTTGCAAATGTTGTATTTATTCTTGCAAGTGAATCTGTATGCATACATATAGTTATTAGAAATGCTGCAGAATCTAGTTAGTATGTAAATGTAGTGCCATGGCTTTTGCATTTGTGCTGAATTTATGCTCAAGATAGAGTACAAGAAAAAGGAGCAACTTTTGTAGATGTATTATGGCTCACAGATGCCGCAGATTTCTTAAGGGTGATTAGTGTATTACACGTCCAAGATATGTGCAGGCACAAATCAGTCTTGCTTTTTGAGAAATGTACCTTGCAAATAATCAGCTCTTTTGTATTCACAATCAATATATTGAGCAGGAACGCTGTAACAGTGATATAAATTTCCCTCAAAAAGGTCTAAATTAACTTTCGTCCTAGAAATAATTTATTTCTCTTGTAAACTAATGGAGCCCTAAGACATATGGAAAGTGAATGTGTATAGCTTGTTAAAAAATAAATATAACTACAGTGGGCAAGATAATTATGAGTCTCATTATTTTATAGATGCTGAAGAAAAGGTTGTAAGGTTTCAGTTAGGAGTAATCACACCATTAGTATATTTCAGCCTAGTTCTTATAAGATCCTGTAATAATATGCTATCGTATAAACCAAACATTAGCAAAGTGCACATGTACACGGCATAAATCACAAAATTTAAGTTTAACTTGTACTTTTATGAGAGATAATATGTATTTGGTTGTAAAATAATTGAAATTGTTACGTGGCTCAGAAAGTTAACTAAAGAAAAGAGAAACTGAAATGGAATTGTTATTAAAAATATTTGTTTACAGGGAGCCTTCCATGTCCAATAATGCTATTATCCTGCAGATATGGGGTTAATATGCAGGTTAATAGCATTATAAAGATAACCGGCTTCAGTACTGACAGTGAGGTACCCAGAAGAAATAAACGTTATTTCTCCCAGGATCCGCCAGCTTGTAGTCCATAGCGTTACTGGACCTGACAGCTCCTCTTTAAGGCTAAGTTAAAACTTGGTGTTTTTGCTGCATTTTTTTCTGCAGCAAAATCTGATTTCTTGGCAGGAATAAGCTGCAATAATAATGCATGCTTTGGTGCATCTTTTCTCGTGTGTATTTGGGCTAACTTTTGCCTCTTTGTACATGCTAATAAAGTTTAGTGCCCTGGAAGGGAAAAAAAAAACTTCCTGTAGAACCATACCTGTACATTCCGATTGGACTGGGAAAAAAAAATCGCAACATAGATAATAGATAGATAAATAGATGAAAAGCCAGCAATTCAACAGCCGTATACAGTAAAATCACAGCAGGACCTGACAAGAAATAGTTTGGTTACATACAGTATACACAAATAGAATAGATAGATATATAGATGTCAGTGACCTATGAATACAGTGCTTGTGCAGCTTACTGTACATGTATTTAATTATTAAAAGATTATTTTTCAGAAAGAAATGACATGGGCTCCCTCGTAATTATCTTAACCAGCAGCGCTAAAGCCGATTGCTGGGGGCCAATGTTTATAGCCTGGGAAAGGGGTAATACCCATGGAGCATCCCAAGCTAGTAATATCAACTCACAACTGTATACTTAGCCTTTACTGGCTATTAAAAGGGGGACCCCAGAAAATGGCGTAGGGTCCCGCTATAATTTTAATAACCAGCAAAAGCTATGCAGACAACTTTGGGCTGATATTTATAGCATAGGAAGGGGCCATGGATATTGGCACCCCCAGGCTAAAAGCATCACCTCTCAGCCACCCCAGAAAAGGCACATCTATAACAATGCTGGCACTTAGCCACGCTCTTCCCTCTTGCCCTGATGCGATGGCAAGTTGGTTAATGGTTGGGGGGGTTATGACAGGTGACATCAAGCCAAGAGGTTAGTAATAGAGAGGCGTCTATAATATTCCCCATTACTAAACCCATAGTCAATTTGTATAAAAAAAAAACACACACCCAGAATAAAGTCCTTTAATTGAAAGAATGACACAGACTCCTTTAATAAATCTTAATTAAACTTTACTTACTGAATCACCCATTCCAGAGACAACATTCTCCCCTGCAAGAGAGTTAAAATAACAATCAACCATATTCCTCACCTGACAGCTGAGAAAATAACCCATTTGTCCCATGACTGGTCTAGGTTTGCTACATCTGGATGGCAAGCTGCATCTTTCCATTATGCAACCGTACTGCCTGACATTCAGCAGAGATACGGAGCAGCGTGTGCTCAGTGTCTCCCGGTGAACTGCTATAACCTGTCTGACATCACCGAGAGCATGAGAAAGTTCTCATGCCCACGGTTCCACCAGTAAGGTCCTGGTAGTTCACAGCCAATTAACTCACTTCACCTTCAACTGACATCTGCTCTAGCACTGTTAGAGACTTTTCCATGGCACTCGCGCTGCCATCAGGAGAAGTGAGTTCATTTACTTTGAGCTCCCAGGACCTTTCTGATGACACCGCGAGCATAATAACTTTCTGATACCTGCATCTTTTCACCACCCATTCATGTCAATGGATAAAAAATGCTGAAAAAATGCTGAAAGAAGTGACATGCTCTGTCCAAAAAAAATGCAACAAAATACTGATGACAAAAAAATGCAAGCTGTGTATGTGAGATTTCTGAAATCTCATGGACATAGCTATCAAATGCATATGAAAATTAGCATAAAAAACTCTGCAAAAACACCCAGTGTGAACATAACCTAAGACTACAGTACTTTTCATGTGCTAAACTCAACACATCTTAGCTGCATTTTGCAAGCACCAGAGACTAAAACTGTATTTACACTAACAGGTAATTGTGAACTAGAGTTCTTAAAAGCACTTGTTTCACTTTCAGTGTAAGCCAGCTGCCTTTCACCCAATGAAATAGGTAAAATCTGATTCGTCGGGTGAAATAATCTTTTGTGCAGCACAAAAAAAAATCATCGTTTTCAGCAGTGAACTGTTCTGTGTAAACAGGACTCGCACTACCTAGAATCTTGGCAGACTATGTGCACCAAGCAATTTATTACAAATATCTCCGTGTGCATTGTTTATTTTGCCTACCTATTTACATAGGCTATTAAACATTTGCTGACCGATAAATGTGTCCTTGATCAGTCTGTGCAATTGTATCTTAAGGGTATGTGCACACGTTGCGGATTCCATTGCGGGTTTTTCCAAACGGATTCTGAGAAATCCGCAGGTAAAACGTCCTGCATCTAGCCCTAGCCTTAGAATCCTATTTCATTTTAATGCATGCAGTGCTTCCTAAAGTAACAGTATTAATCTTATTCAGGATAGTCAATGAAACTTATCAATTTAGATTTTTTAAGAAAATGATTATAAGACAACAACCAAAATAAGAATAAAAACATATATTACTAATATAAGTATTGCTATAGAGCTAGAGATGAAAGTTGAGCATGGATGAAGAAAGCAAGTAAATTACTTTCTATGTAGAAAACAGGAGCTTCTTTAGGTTCCTGTCAAACACACACAGTATACCAGAAAAATACAATAGAGCCCCCTAATATAGTTAATGCCTTTATTTGCTTTTCTAATACTTTGGGAGATTTATACTTTATGAAAAAGTTGTTGCATCAAAACATTATTTAGCAATATCTCTATTTTGCAATGTCTCGGTTTGGCCCACTGCATTGATAGATTTTGTGGTAGACCCCTTCAGATGAGGTGGATCCTCCAAGCACAAGGTCTGGGTAGGTACATGGACCATGGGCATCAGTGCAACAGATTGGAGGGAAACACGGGCAGCCACAGGACAGGAGACTAGGCAGAGTGTGGGAAACTGCAGGCAGGCGAAGGACATCAGGAATCTGCAGGCAGTCGGAGGACATCAGAAAGCTACAAGCAGGCTGATGGAGTGCAGGAGAAGCTGAGTAGCAAGCCAAGCTCCAGAAACAGTGTTTCTCAGTGAGCCTTATATAGGCTCGGGCTGATGCTCACAAGGGATCACACCAGCCCATCTGCAAAGGCCAATGTGCAGCACAGCAGAGTCCAGCAGACTGGGAAGAGGGTAGCAAGGAATGGATCAGTGACAGGTGCTAACATTTTGTCAACCATTTTCCAATCATGCCCTGCCCTTCTCAGTAAAATACTTAGCATCTGCATATGAGTCTACCACTACTGTAAGCATAAACTAGAAATAGTATTTATTTTTATTGAATTGCTATTGAAAAAGGTATGAAAAAAACATTCCAATTGATTTTGTCTTTTTCTTCAAATTAACATAAACTTATATACTAACTTTCTGACCACACAAAAAGCCTATTCATCACTAAAAAATGATGTTAATTTAAAACTGATACTATTACTAATAGCAAAGGTAAAATATAGTGCACATTAATAAGATATGAATACTCTTTTAGCCTTCATCATTTTTTGATATTGAAACAGAATTTATACTTTAAGAAACAAAAACTTCATGCATATAAGTTTTCCATAAAATAAAAACCTCAATTTAACAAGAATTTGAAAACATGGTGTAGCAGTGGTGCTACAAAAAATAAAGCACAATTTTGAAAACATGATTTTTTTTTGTTGTTAGGACGTTCTAAGGGTTAAAAGTTGACCAGCAATTTCTCATTTTTCCAACAAAATTTACAAAATATTTTTTTAAAGGACCACCTCACATTTGAAGTGCGTTTGGGGGGTCAATATAACAGAAAATGCCCAAAAGTTACACCATTCTAAAAACTGCTCTCCTCAGTATGCGCAAAACCACTTTCAATAAGTTTATTAACCCTTCAGGTGCTTCACGAGAACTAAAGCAATTTAGAAGAAAAAATTAACATTTTCCTTTTTTCACAAAAAATTTCCTTTGGAACCAATTTTTTTATTTTTACTAGAAGAAAGTGGAGAAAATGGACCACAGAATTTGTTGTGCAATTTCTCCTAAGTATGCAGAAACCCTGTTTGTGGGGGAAAGCCACTTGGTGTAAGTCAGGGCTCAGAAGGGAGGGAGAAGCCTTTGACTTTCTGATCACAAAATTGGCTGGAATCAATGGTGGGCGCAATGTCACGTTTGAAGACCCCTTGATGTACCTTAATAGTGGAACTCCCCCAATTCTAACTCCAACCCCAACACACCCCTAACCCTAATCCCAACTCTTACCTTAATCCCAACCATAACCACAACCCTGGCCCGAACTCTAGCCTAACCCTAAAAAACGGTGCTGAGGAATAAGTACCCTTAACTGCTACTGTTAAAAGGCGCATCAGCGGTCTTTAAGGGGTTAAACTAATGATACAAGTGGGTGCTTTAACAGCCACTGTTTAACCCTTATAGGATTAGGGCATTTTTCATTTTTGAACTTTCATTTTTTCCTCCCTTCCAACAGCCATAACTTTTTATTACTTATGTCAATAAAACCATATAAGGACTTGTTTTTGAGGGACGAGATGGAGTTTTGAACGAGACTATATATTTTAATGTGCAATATACTGAATAATTAGAAAAAGATTCAAGTGTGATGAAATGGCAAAAAATCTGTCTCCTGTCAAGTGGTCACCAAGTTTAGACCTAGGTGATGGATTGGAGTCCTGCAATGGATTCTCCTAACTCTAATTCTTAAGTTTGTGTGCTGCAATCGCTTTTTTAAAAAATAGCCCAGAAATAGCTATTCTATCTGGTGCAGGACAGGCAACTGTAATCGCCACATTTCCAGGGCTTCTTCTGGACGATAACCTGCCATGACTTCTTCTGAAACTGAGCCTTAGTGCACTTTGTAGTATTCATGGTATCATTGTTTTGTTGGAAGATCCAGTGGATCCAGAGCTTCATCTTCCACAGAGAAGGCATGCCCTCCATATTCTGCAGGTTTCCACTGCCAGAAAGAACAAAATAGCCACAAAGCATCGCTCAGCCACTGCATATGGGGCCAGTAGAAGTACACGTCATGGACTTCAGGCATAGATACCTTCAGCATTTAGTATGTGCCTTATTGTGTAAACTAAAACCTCCAGTTTCTTCCAACTCTTGCCACAAGCCTTTTGCAGTCAGCTTAGATGTTTTTGTTCACCTGTCTCTTCAGGAACTTGGATACAGCTGTTGATACAGTAGCTTCCTCTTTCTTCCACATCAAGGTAGTTTAGCCAGTGTGACGACACAGCATTTAGTCTTAATTATCTGTCTATTTTCAGTAAACCATGGATCATGGACTCTGAGTTATCGTCATGTTGAATTTTCTTGTAGATTGAATTGATATTTGTAAATTGATGAATGATTATTTATCTCTTATATCAGCTCATACAGCTTATTTTATTGTTATTTTTGCAAAACAGGGATGCAGGGTCACTGAACAATGATTTTTGCTGATATGTTGATTACACATTACACCAGGCCATGCCGTTTGCTAATTTGCAAACATTGAAGGATAAACTATAAATAATCAAACAGTGTGGGTTAACCTCATAACCTCTTCTTCTTGTGTGTGATGGCTTGAAGGACAATAGTTGTGAACTATATACAGGGTTTTTTCCCCTTTCCATATCCAAGAGATGCAGAGAGCCAAAGAACCAGAGACTCTTTACAAAACCACAGACGGGAACACTCTACAACAGTGTTTCCCAACTTCAGTCCTCACGGCCCCCAACAGATCAGGTTTTTGGGATTTTCTTAATTGTGCACAGGTGAGCAGCTCTGGTCATTTCTTATGTCTTGATAAAAATTTCATCACCTGTGCAATACTATGGTGGAAATCCTGAAAACTTGACCAGTTGGGGACCATGAGGACTGGAGTTTGGTACACACTGCTCTACCGGATAGCTGCCAGATCATGGCTCCATCACGAGGGACACAGATTTAACATTCTAAAGGATGTCAGCTTAGGGGACCATGGCCCCAGCTGTAAGAACACAGATCTGCTCCATTAACCATTGCTGAACTGTCACAGACATCTTGAAGAATCCAGGTTGGGACAATCAGGTCACCTGGCTACTTCACTGCTCTCGGTTAGCTTCCTAAGCTTGTCGTTACCTCCTCTCTATGCATGCCACAGGTGGGGGTAGTCAGCCCTGGAAGCTCTGAAAGCACAACCGCTCTTATCCCTGCGAGTCAGCTGAAGGGTGAGACTCTGTAATTTGCACCATCTTGTGTATTTTGCTGGTACTGTTCTATGTGTTGTTTGCCTAAATTTGGGGTTAGGAAAATAAAGAAAAAATGTTTTACTTTTTTAATAAAATGGTGCATGTTATAATCCACTTTTGCAATAACTTACCTGGGTGGCAGCGATGGTGGAGCAGGGTCCCTGGTAGCCTTGTCGCTGCTGATGGAGGCATGGGATGCTGTGGGCTCCAGGTGGGTAGGATAAGGTGTTTGGCATCGTCAGGAGTAGGACCATGGCTGCGGCCCCAGGTTGGTACGATGAGGTGTTCGGCAGTGCGAGGGCTCTGCAAACATTTTGTAAAAGCCTGGAACCCCGCACTTTCCATAATTTTTAATTCGGTGGACTCCGGGAAAATGGCCACCGGAGGCAGCACATGCACAATTGAGATTTCGGTGCCGAGATCTCAATTTTTGCTTGTGCGCATCATCTGGTGAACATTTTCCCGGGGTGCACCACATACATGAGTATGAAAAGTGTGGAGCTCCGGGCTTTCACAAAATGTTGGCGAAGCCTCCACACCGCCAAATACCTAATCGTACCAGCCTGGAGCCTGCAGCCATCACCCGACTCATACCTGTGCCGCCGCCAGAAGCTTCTGGCTGCAGCTATCCTGGGACCCCTCTCCTCCACAGCTACAATTTGGATTATAAGATGCACCCTATTTTCCCCAAAACATTTTTGGGAAAAGGTTCATCATCCTATCCAAAAAATATGGTATTTTGCAATGAAGGTTAACCCCTTAGTGACAGAGCCAATTTTTACAATTCTGACCACTGTCACTTTATGAGGTTATAACTCTGGAACGCTTAAACGTATCCTGCTGATTCTGAGATTGTTTTTTCGTGACATATTGTACTTCATGATAGTGGTAACATTTCTTTGATATTATTTGCGATTATTTATGAAAAAAAACAAATATGGCAAAAAAATTTAAAATTTTGTAATTTTCAAACTTTGTATTTTTATGCCCTCAAATCAGAGAGATATATCAAGAAAAATAGTTAACAAATAACATTTCCCACATGTCTACTTTACAAAAGCATAATTTTGGAAACAAAATTTTTTTTGTTTGTTAGGGAGTTATAAAGGTTAAAAGTTCACCAGCAATTTCTCATTTTTACAACACCATTTTTTTTTAGGGACCACATCACATTTGAAGTCATTTTGAGGGGTCTATATGATAGAAAATAACCAAGTGTAACACCATTCTAAAAACTTCACCCCTCAAGGTGCTCAAAACCACATTCAAGAAGTTTATTAACCCTTTACGTGCTTCACAGGAACTGAAACAATGTGGAAGGAAAAAATGAACATTTTAACTTTTTTTTGCAAACATTTTACTTCAGAACCATTTTTTTTATTTTCACAAGTGTAAAAACTGAAATTTAAACATAAGTTTTCTTGTGCAATTTCTCCTGAATATGCTGACACCCCACATGTGGGGGTAAACCACTGTTTGGGCGCACTGCAGAGCTTGGAAGAGAAGGAGTGCCATTTTACTTTTTCAATGTAGAATTGACTGGAATTGAGATCAGAAGCCATGTCGCGTTTGGAGAGCCCCTGATGTGCCTAAACAGTAGAACCCCCCTACAAGTGACCCCATTTTGGAAACTAGACTCCCCCATGGAACTTATCTAGATGTGTGGTGAGAACTTTGAATGCCCAAGTGCTTCACAGAAAGTTATAAGGCAGAGTCATGAAAATAAAAAATATTTTTTTTTGACAAAAAATATTTTTTAGCCCCCCAAGCTTTTATTTTCACAAGGGTAACAAGAGAAATTGGACCCCAAAAGTTTTTGTCCAATTTGTCTTGAGTATGCTGGTACCCCATATGTGGGGGTAAACCACTGTTTGGGCGCACGGCAGAGCTCGGAAGGGAAGGAGCGCCGTTTTGGAATGCAGACTTTGATAGAATGGTCTGCGGGCGTTATGTTGGGTTTGCAGAGCCCCTGATGTACCTAAACCGTAAACCCCCCCACAAGTGACCCCATTTTTTAAACTAGACCCCACAAGGAATTTATCTAGATGTGGTGTGAGAACTTTGAATGCCCAAGTGCTTCACAGAAGTTTATAATGCAGAGTCATGAAAATAAAAAACTTTTTTTTTCCACAAAAAAGATTTTTTAGCCCTCAAGTTTTTATTTTCACAAGGGTAACAGCAGAAATTGGACCCCAAAAGTTATCCAATTTATCCCGAGTATGCTGATTCCCCATATGTGGGGGTAAACCACTGTTTGGGCGCACGGCAGAGCTCAGAAGGGAGGGAGCACCATTTGACTTTTTGAGCGCAAAATTGGCTGTCGTGTTTGGAGACCCCCTGATGTACCTAAACAGTGGAAACCCCCCAATTCTAACTCCAACCCTAACCCCAACACACCCCTAACCCTAATCCAAACCCGATCCATAATCCTAATCACTAACCCTAACAATAATCACAACCCTAACCCCAAAACTACCCTAATCTCAGCCCTAACCATAAACTTAATCAAAACCCTAAATCCAACACACCCCTGATCCTAATCTCAACCCTAACCTCAAACCTAACCCTAATCCCAATACACCCCTAACCCTAATCCCAAACGTAACCCTAATGCCAACCCCAACCCTAATACCAACCCTAATCCCAACTCTAACCCTAACTTTATCCGCAACCCTAGCCCTAACTTTAGCCCCAACCCTAGCCCTAACCCTAACTTTAGCACCAACCCTAACCCTAAATTTAGCCCCAACCCTAACTCTAAATATAGCCCCAACCCTAACCCTAGCCCTAAGACTACTTTCACAATTGCGTTGTGTGGCATCCGTCGCAATCCGTCGTTTTGGACAAAAACCGGATCCTGCAAATGTGCCCGCAGGATGCCTTTTTTGCCCATAGACTTGTATTGCCGACAGATGGCCACATGTCGCGTCCGTTGTGCACTGGATTTGTTGTGTTTTGGTGGACCGTCATCACAAAAAAAGCGTTCAATGTAACCTTTTTTTGTATGTCGCATCCACCATTTCCGACCGCGTATGCGTGGCTGTAACTCTGCCCCCTCCTCCCCAGGACATAGACTGGGCAGCAGATGCATTGAAAAACTGCATCTGCTGTTCACGTTGTGCACAATTTTCGCAACGTGCGTCGGTACGTCGGGCCGACGCATTGCGACGGCTCTTTACCGATGCAAGTGTGAAAGAAGCCTAACCCTAGCCCTAGCCCTAACCCTCACCCTAACCCTAACCTGTCATGATCCCAATGGCAGGGGATCACTAAAGGACAAGCACAGATACAAACAAGCTCTAGGGCGATGGAACCTGAGCTGACCGCGACCCTGAACCTAACACACAAATTAAAGTAGCCGGGGAACGTGCCTACGATGATCCTAGACGTCTCGCTCCAGCCGAAGATCTAACTACCCCTATTAGAAGAAACACAGACCTCTCTTGCCTCCAGAGAAATACCCCACAGAAATAGCAGCCCCCCACATATAATGACGGTGAAATGAGAGGAAAGCACATACGCAGTATGAAAACAGTTTCAGCAAAATGAGGCCCGCTAAAGCTAGATAGCAGAGGATACAAAAGTGAACTGCGCGGTCAGCGAAGAACCCTTCAAAAAACCATCCTGAAATTACTTGAACTCATGTGCCAACTCATGGTACATGAGGAGCAATTTCAGCCCACTAGAGCAACCAGCAGCAGAGAATCACATATCTGCAGGCTGGACTAAAAACCAAATAAAGCAAAACACCAAAACAGGAAAATCCAAACTTAGCTTGACCAGAAGGTTCTAGGAGCAGGGAGCAGAGGTAACAAGACACACTGGATACATTGATAACCGGCGAGGAAATGCCAGCAAAGCCAGGTTAAATAGGAAACTCCCATATCCTGATGGAACAGGTGGAACCCAGAGACCCAGGAAAGACAAGTCACCCAGTACCATCAGTAACCACCAGAGGGAGCCCAAAAACAGAACTCACAACAGTACCCCCCCCTTGAGGAGGGGTCACCGAACCCTCACGAGAACCACCAGGGCGACCAGGATGAGCCCTATGAAAAGCGCGAACCAAATCATCAGCATGAACATCAGAGGCAACCACCCAAGAATTATCCTCCTGACCATAACCCTTCCATTTGACCAAATACTGGAGTTTCCGTCTGGAAACACGAGAATCCAAGATCTTCTCCACAACATACTCCAATTCTCCCTCCACCAGCACTGGAGCAGGAGGCTCAAGCGAAGGAACAACAGGTACCTCATACTTCCGCAACAACGACCGATGGAACACATTATGAATAGCAAACGATGCCGGGAGATCCAAACGAAACGACACAGGGTTAAGAATTTCCAAGATCCTATAGGGACCGATGAACCGAGGCTTGAACTTAGGAGAAGAGACCTTCATAGGAACAAAACGAGAAGACAACCACACCAAGTCCCCAACAAGAAGTCGAGGACCCACGCGGCGACGGCGATTAGCAAACTGCTGAGCCTTCTCCTGGGACAACTTCAAATTGTCCACCACATGACTCCAAATCCGATGCAACCTATCCACCACCATGTCCACTCCAGGACAATCAGAAGGTTCCACCTGACCAGAGGAAAAATGAGGATGAAACCCCGAATTACAAAAGAAAGGAGAAACCAAGGTAGCAGAACTAGCCCGATTATTAAGGGCAAACTCGGCCAGCGGCAAAAAGGTAACCCAGTCATCCTGATCAGCAGAAACAAAACACCTTAAATAAGTTTCCAAGGTCTGATTAGTTCGTTCAGTCTGGCCATTCGTCTGAGGATGGAATGCAGACGAAAAGGACAAATCAATGCCCATCTTAGCACAGAACGTCCGCCAAAATCTAGACACAAACTGGGATCCCCTGTCAGAAACGATGTTCTCAGGAATCCCATGCAAACGAACCACGTTCTGAAAAAACAGAGGGACCAACTCAGAGGAGGAAGGTAACTTAGGCAAGGGGACCAGATGAACCATTTTAGAAAAGCGATCACACACAACCCAGATGACGGACATTTTTTGAGAGACAGGGAGATCCGAAATAAAGTCCATGGAAATGTGCGTCCAAGGCCTCTTCGGGATAGGCAAAGGTGACAACATTCCACTGGCCCGAGAACAGCAAGGCTTAGCCCGAGCACAAACCTCACAAGACTGCACAAAAGAACGCACATCCCTCGACAAGGAAGGCCACCAAAAAGACCTGGCCACCAAGTCTCTAGTACCAAATATTCCAGGATGACCTGCCAACGCAGAAGAATGGACCTCGGAGATGACTCTACTGGTCCAATTATCCGGAACAAACAGTCTCTCAGGCGGACAACGATCAGGTTTACCCGTCTGAAACTCCTGCAAAGCACGTTGCAAGTCTGGGGAGACAGCAGACAAAATCACCCCATCCCTAAGGATACCAGTGGGTTCAGAATTTCCAAGGGAGTCAGGCACAAAACTCCTAGAAAGAGCATCCGCCTTCACATTCTTTGAACCTGGCAGGTATGAAACCACAAAATTGAAACGAGAGAAAAACAGTGACCAACGAGCCTGTCTAGGATTCAGACGCCTGGCAGACTCAAGGTAAATCAAATTTTTGTGATCAGTCAAGACCACCACACGATGTCTAGCACCCTCTAGCCAATGACGCCACTCCTCAAAAACATCCCGATAATCAGACAAAAACACAGGAATCTCAGAAGGAGTAGATGAAGCGATAGAAATTGGAGGTGCATCATCATGAACCCCCTGACAACCCCAGCTTAACACAGACATTGATTTCCAGTCAAGGACTGGATTATGAGTTTGTAACCATGGCAGACCAAGCACTAGGACATCATGCAAATTATACAGTACCAGGAAGCGAATCACCTCCTGATGAACGGGAGTCATACGCATGGTCACTTGTGTCCAGTACTGAGGTTTATTCATAGCCAAAGGTGTAGAGTCAATTCCCTTCAAAGGAATAGGGACTTCCAGAGGCTCCAGACTAAACCCACAGCGATTGGCAAATGACCAATCCATAAGACTCAGGGCAGCGCCTGAATCCACATAGGCATCGACGGAAATGGATGATAATGAACAAATCAGAGTCACAGACAGAATGAACTTAGACTGTAAAGTACTAATGGCAACAGACTTATCAACCTTTTTTGTGCGTTTAGAGCATGCTGATATAACATGAGCTGAATCACCACAATAAAAGCACAACCCTTTTTTCCGCCTATACTTTTGCCGTTCACTTCTGGACTGAATTCTATCACATTGCATTATCTCAGGTGACGGTTCAGACGACACCGCCAAATGATGCACAGGTTTGCGCTCCCGTAAACGCCGATCAATCTGAACAGCCATAGTCATAGACTCATTCAGACCAGTAGGCGCAGGGAACCCCACCATAACATCTTTAATGGCCAACAAAGCTTTTTCAGCCTGAATCTCTTGGTTAGGTTCCTCATAGAGCAAACCCAATGCCAGAAAAAACGCATCCGCATTAAGCAACGCAGGGTCCCCTGGTGCCAATGCAAATGCCCAATCCTGAGGGTCACCCCGCAGGAAAGATATAATAATCTTGACTTGCTGAGCAGGGTCTCCCGAGGAGCGAGATTTCAAAGAAAGAAACAACTTGCAATTGTTCCTAAAATTCAGAAAACGAGATCTATCTCCAGAAAAAAACTCTGGGACAGGAATTCTAGGTTCAGACATAGGAGCATGTACAACAAAATCCTGTATATTTTGAACCTTAGCGGCAAGATTATTCAGGCGGGAAGCCAAACTCTGGACGTCCATGATAAACAGCTGAGATCAGAGCCATTCAAAGATTAAGAGGAGGAGGAAGTAGCCAGGCTGCAATAAGGCTAGGCAGCAAACTCTGAGGGAAAGAGGGAAAAAAAAAAAAAAACTTCCTCAGACTACTTATCCTCCTACGTCAGCCAATACAATTAACACTTTGTGGGCCGGTTATACTGTCATGATCCCAATGGCAGGGGATCACTAAAGGACAAGCACAGATACAAACAAGCTCTAGGGCGATGGAACCTGAGCTGACCGCGACCCTGAACCTAACACACAAATTAAAGTAGCCGGGGAACGTGCCTACGATGATCCTAGACGTCTCGCTCCAGCCGAAGATCTAACTACCCCTATTAGAAGAAACACAGACCTCTCTTGCCTCCAGAGAAATACCCCACAGAAATAGCAGCCCCCCACATATAATGACGGTGAAATGAGAGGAAAGCACATACGCAGTATGAAAACAGTTTCAGCAAAATGAGGCCCGCTAAAGCTAGATAGCAGAGGATACAAAAGTGAACTGCGCGGTCAGCGAAAAACCCTTCAAAAAACCATCCTGAAATTACTTGAACTCATGTGCCAACTCATGGTACATGAGGAGCAATTTCAGCCCACTAGAGCAACCAGCAGCAGAGAATCACATATCTGCAGGCTGGACTAAAAACCAAATAAAGCAAAACACCAAAACAGGAAAATCCAAACTTAGCTTGACCAGAAGGTTCTAGGAGCAGGGAGCAGAGGTAACAAGACACACTGGATACATTGATAACCGGCGAGGAAATGCCAGCAAAGCCAGGTTAAATAGGAAACTCCCATATCCTGATGGAACAGGTGGAACCCAGAGACCCAGGAAAGACAAGTCACCCAGTACCATCAGTAACCACCAGAGGGAGCCCAAAAACAGAACTCACAACACTAACCCTAAATTTAGCCCCAACCCTAACCCTAACTCTAAATTTAGCCCCAACCCTAACCCAAATTTTAGCCCCAATTCCTCTAGCTGCCGGCCAGCAGATCATGGCGGGCGCACTGCGCATGCGCCCGCCATTTTCTTTCCTGATGAAGAAGCCGGCAGGCAGGAGGGGACGCAGGAGGATCCAAAGACACCGGTAAGTATAACAGGGTCCCCGAATTCCCCTATTTCTCTGTCTTTGTTTTTTTTGCCACCCCCGGTAAACAGTTAATTACCGGCAATCGCAAAACAGGGGTCGGTAGAAACCAACCCCGATCATGTTCTTTGGGGTCTCGGCTACCCCTGGCAGCCGAGACCCGAAAGATCTTCCGGGTGCCAGCCGGCAGGCGCACTGCGCATGCGCCCGCCATTTTTTTGCCGGAAAAAGATGGCCGTGCTCATCAGGAGCCACGAGGAGCACCAGGGGAGACAGGTGAGTATCGGGGGGCTATCGGGACCCCATTTCTCTGTCCTCTGATGTGCGATCACATCGGAGGACAGAGAAATTAAATGGGAAATCGTTGGTTTTTTTTTTGCGACCGCCGGTAAACGGTTAATTACCGGCGATCGCAACCTAGGGGTCGGTAAAAACCCCCCGAATCATGTTCTCTGGGGTCTCGGCTACCCCCAGCAACCGAGACCCCAGAGAAAATCTGACTCTGGTGGGCGCTATTCACTTTTTCCACAGCGCCGTTAATTAATGGCGCTGTGGTTTAAGTACCCTTAACTGCCGCCGTTAAAAGGCGTATCGGCGGTCGTTAAGTGGTTAAATAACATTGATTGCAACTGTAGTTTTCAATTTGTTCATAAATGTTCAGCAGTGGCACAGTGCAATGAAATTGTGCTGAAGAATTATTTCATAGTGAATATTAATGTATTAAAACAGATGTAATGTACTAAAACAGACATGTCTGGGAGAGAACAGATTCTCTAAATTCACTGAAGGCATAGTACATTTGTCTTAGTTTTAGGTGTGTTAGGACTCTGATTTCTGTAAATTGATGCTTAAATGGAACCTGCCATGTGAGAAAATGCTATTAACCTGCACGCATAGGGTTAATCTGAAGGTTAACAGCATTCTGAACCTGCCTGGCTCACGCTCTTAGGACCCTGCTGCAGGGAGGAAATTTACATTTTTTTTCCCCAATCAGCCTTCAGTATTCAGTCATAGGGGTAGCACAGGCGCGGGTTCAGTCCACGCTCTGTATATTGGGAGCGGTGGCTCTAACCGCGCCCCAGGCACTATCAGCTCGCTCATCATTAGGGCCGACTGTGAGTCAATGGCATGGGTGTGGTTACAGCCACCGCTCTCTATACACAGAGCAGTGACTGAACACGTGCTTGCGCCCACTGTGACTGAACGCCGAATGCTGCCATGAGGAATGAAGTTAATTTCCTGCTGGCAGCTGGTCTCTAAGTGCGTGGGCCAGGCAGGTTCAGAACACTATTAACCTACAGAGTAAACCTATATCTGCAGGATAATAGCATTTTTATGTGATAAGTTCCCTTTAAGTCCTACTTAGCACTGAAGCATTTTTTAAGTTTTATTGACTTCTTGATTGAAACCTATACTTTTTTACAAAAGTTATAGCTAAGACCCAAAATGATTTATTAGCTTGCACATACTAAATTCACACAACGCATTGCACATTGCTTGCTTGTTAACCACAACTACAGAATTATGACTGTTTTTGCTAGGTGCCTTGCAAAATAATTATATTGTCCTATCAACCTCTAATATGTTTGATTCCTCAGCAGCAGCCATAAGCATCTTTATTTCTGCTTTTCCACTATATTAATTTTGTTGTTTGGACATCTATTAAACTTTTATGTAAACAGCATGAACACTGCAGGCAAGATAAATCAATTAATTCCTAGATCTAGTAGCTGGAGGTCTTCAGAATGTAGAGGATGCAAAATGAAAAAAATAGATTTGGGCAGCAAAACAGCGTCAGTACAGCTTCTAGCATAGCATTACTGTAGTTTATTTGAAACATACTATAACACAACATATTGTTCAGTACTTTTCAATTCAAAAGGGACTTTTACAAACAAAATAAGAAACAGAGTAACACAATATTTTACACATATACAAAGTCCTATGGAGAGCTTGGAAATTGTGGCCAATGAGGATGTCAAATTCCTCATAAGTTTATGGGTATTGATGGCATGTATATTTCTGTAAATGTAGTAAGCATAGGTGTCCTGGGTGGGGTGACAGTTCTTGACAAAAAAGGAAAGAAGGAGAGGACTCATGGAAAGTGGATATTAAAAATATTTAGCCTGCAAAAGATAACTGCAAGGATTTATAGACAGTAGGTAAATGCACTATTAAATGACAATGAGGGCATAGATTTAGTAGATGAAAATGTTGTATCTGTTGGGGAGGTGGTTGGGTGAATTCCAGTGTAATGGACAGTTCTCTGTCAATGTGGCATCTTAAATGGTGTTTGTGCAGAGTTGACTGCATTATGTGACATGCGCTTCATCCGTGATGAGGAGTGGCTTGCAAACAGAGCTCAGATGTTCCGAGGACATCCTAGGTTGTACTATGGGCGGACCAGTGACATCAGAGATTCACGCTTCACGTGTGATGAAATGTCCGCCAAAAAGAGTCAAGCGAACTTTGGATGTACATGAGAACACAGCGTGCAGGGAGCTGGGTATGGGGGTATGGAAAAGCTGTAGGTTGTCATATGAGAGTGCAGCGGTGGAGTTTAACAAAGAGTCAGAAGTCTAAGAATTTGACATGAAAAAGTAATGGCTGTAGGAGAGTTTACTTACAAATTGGAGTTCCAGGCGGCATAATTAAAGGGGAAAAGGAGTAATCATGTACTTATTTTAAATGAGAGTACCAAAGTTTTTGTATGTAGCAGAGGAGTTGAATTTACTAGTACAAAGATGGCCCAGGTTAGGAGAGATTTCAAGAACTAGGAAGAGCAGGCTGAATAGACAGGGTAAGTAGACGGTTCAGTTGATTTGTAGGAGCTCATCTTGTGTTGTATGATGGGAGTCAATGGATTTGTGAGTTTTAAAAATATAAAAAGAACATGTGAACTGTACCTGGGAGAATGGAGTAGAGATGGACTGATATGCAGAGTGTGTGTGTGAAAGGCCAGTAGATTTGAATGAATGCAGCAGCTAGAACATAGCTGAGGGAAATAGATATGGTAAATACATCTTGTAGCACAAGTGAACTAGAAACAAGTATGTTTCAAGATTTTGCATGGCTTACTTGTATCTTGCCCTGGCTAGCTGTTATGTTTAACTGCCTTCCATTTTGAAAAATCTGACTTTTCGACCAAATCTGCACAAGTGCCCCTTCATCATAAGTATTGGTTCACAACATTTTATATTGGAATAATTTTTTTTTTCATTTAGTTCCATTGCCATAGGTATATATAAAATTAACCCCTTCACAACCGCCCATGAAATATAAACTTTGGCACTTATTGGGCTTTGTACAGTGCCAACATTTCTCTACAGTCTTGCAGCGTACAGGACCCCCGAAGTACTGCATGAGCTGAGATTCCGGTGCAGATTGATAGGTCTCGATGATGTTAACCCTGTGTTTTCTTTTGAAGTGGCATTTAGAAATTTGTGAGTGGAAGGGGGCTGCTTTTTTGACCCCTCTGACTCACCTGTGACGTGATCACGAATGAGCCAATGGTTGTCATGGCAGCCCAAGTTCAAATGATGATCTTTGGGTCTGCCAGCTATGGTGATCTGTTAGACTCAGCCAGCAGCAGGGTCTAACATGTGTTCTGTCAGCATAAAACTGACAGTTCTTATGCATTGCAATACATACAGGGTTGGCCATTTGTATGGATACACCTAAATAAAATGGGAATTTGTGGTGATATCAACTTCCAGTTTGTGGTACATTAGTCTATGTAAGGGGGAAAATTTTCAAGATGACCATGGCGGCCTTTCATTGGGAAGAGGCTCATGTGACACATCAAACTTATTGAGCATTTCACAAGAAAAACAATGGTGTGCTTGGTTTTAACGTAACTTTATTATTTCATGAGTTATCTACAAGTTTATGACCACTTATAAAATGTGTTCAAAAGTGCTGCCCATTGTGTTGGATTGTCAATGCAATCCTCTTCTCCCACTCTTACACACTGATAGCAACACCACAGAAGAAATGCTAGCACAGGCTTCCAGTATCCGTTGTTTCAGATGCTGCACATCTCGTATCTTCACAGCATAGACAATTGCTTTCAGATGACCTCAAAGATAAAAGTCTAAGGGGGTCAGATCGGGAGACCTTGGTGGCCATTCAACTGGCCCCTTTAACCAATCCACTTTCCAGTAAACTGTTCATGTAGAAATGCTCGGACCTGACACCCATAATTGATGGTATGGTGTGGTATAAGGGGTACAAAGATAGTGGGGCCATTCTTCATCCATGAAAACTTCAATACCACTGGATATCTGAAATTGCTACCTCATGATGTGTTGCCCTCTTTATGCACTGAAGATGGCATGTTCCCTAAGTGTTTCCAGCAAGATGGTGCACCACCACATTATGGGTGTCAGGTCTGAGCATTCCTACAAGGAATTTGACCCGCTTGGACTAGCATTTCTTCTGTTAAAACCAAGCACACCATTTTTTTTCTTGTGAAATTCTCAATAAGTTTGATGTGTCACATGTCCGTCTTCCCATTGGAAAAAATAAAGTTGGATCCAAAATGGCCAACTACAAAATGGCCACCACGGTCACCACCCATCTTGAAAAGCTTTCCCTCTCCCATATACTAATGTGCCACAAACAGTAAGTTGATATCACCAACCATTCCCATTTTATTTAGGTGTATCCATATAAATGGTCCACCCTGTAGATATAAGTATTGCAGTGTATAAGACCAACCATCAGAGAAAGAATAATTGAAGTCTCATACAGGGATAAAGTAAAACCGCAAAATAGTTATTTTTGTTCCTAACTAATTGCTTATACCGCACAAGGAACAGCATTAAAAATAAAAACTATTTTTGACCTGCTGTTGATTTGTTCACTCTGCCACTTTAAGATTGTAGTTAGGCTCAGCTCACATCTATCCTGGACTCAATTCTGCGCGCTTACACTGGAGTTTCCATGTAATACTTTGAAATCAGGGATTCAGACCGAAACCTTTTTTAGAAGATTGCTTATAATGAGGCAGATAGATACACTTTGGACATTGTCTGGCCTTTCATCTATGTGTGTCTGTCTTCTTAAGCATGATCTTTTGAGAAGACAGACACTACTGAACAGAGCCCATCTGTATATGGAGTCGATCAGGTGTCGTGTGCCAGAAAAGGTGTGGACTCCGCACCGGACCCTGAACCAAAGAGGGGGAGGCGACCTATGACCTACCTATACGTCACAGGTCATAAAGGGGTTAAGACATATTCTGGTTGAACAACCAAAGCTGGAGGGCACTATTGCTAGGAATCTCCCATTACATGCTAGATAAATATGGCACAAACAAGCAGAAGGAAGGTAGCATGCATACAACAGGGATCACCAAAAGAGTAATTATTACAAAAAATATATAAACTTTATTGAATTGTAATACAACACTGCAAAGAGTTAAAATCAATTAAAATTGCAAACTGAAAACAAAATTATACATTGACCCAAGATAAGGTCATGCCCCTGCCACACCTCAGTAATATTGTTCCTAGACATGTATGTGGCTTGATGTGCGGGTTATTTTCTATATTACTGAGGTGTGGCAGGGGCATGACCTTATTTTGGGTCAATGTATAATTTTGCTTGCAGTTTGCAATTTTAATTGATTTTAACTCTTTGCAGTGTTGTTGCATTACAATTCAAAAAAGTTTATATATTTTTTGAAATAATTACTCTTTTGGTGATCCCTGTTGTATCATGCTACCTTTCTTCTGCTTGTTTTTGACATATTCTGGTTTGTTTCCCAGGGGGTTCTTTTATTCTTGGTTTTATGTGTTTCTTCATGGTTTTGCATCTTTTGGTCCGAATCTGCAGTATGCAAATTCTAAGTAGAAAAAACATTCAAGGAAAATAATTGCATGAACAAAACATGTGACTGGTACTATAGATAAAACATTAGAAAAATGCCAGTCATAAATTCCCATATACATATATCTAATGCCAACTCATCCACAATATCATCACAGGAGAAAAGAGTCCAAAAAGTTGCCAATAAGTCACAAAAATAACAATATTTATTTGAACAATGAAACACTAGTTTACACATTAAAATTTCACAATATTAAAAAATTAAAGTATATGGATTTTATCATCAATGCGACTCTATCCATAGATGCAAAAAGTGACCCAAGAATGCATAACAGGACATTTAATGCCCACAGCAGGATCAAAGAATCGTAAAGAAAGGCATGATGTCCATAATAATGTAAAGTGTATGTGCCTAATATATAGTGATTATTATAAAAGGTGCATCGGTATAAACAGTTAATCCCTTAATCACTATATGCCTCTCTACGCATAGTCCAAAGCAGTAAGAGTGAGTAAGAAGGATATTTACCCATAAGTGTAGAAGATCCATCTGGACCCTGGTCACCTTACCCCAACGTGCGTTTCGCGTCCAAATGTTACCGCTTCCTCTTTACTTAACAAGAGCAAAAAGATAGAGATGGTTCATTCACATGAGCCAATAACTACAGTTTTTTGGTAATTATCGTATTTTTCGGACAATAAGACACTTTTTTTCCCTCAAAATTTGAGGGAAAATGGAGGTGCATCTTATGGTCGCAATATACAAAGCCTGCGGCTGTGGCGGAGCAGCGGGGCTCTGTGGTGTGGTGGTGGTGAGCTGTGCTCCAGGGTAGTGGAAGGGGCTCTCTCTTCTCCATGGGGGGATCCACCGGCATTTTGTCAAAGCCCAGAGGCCCCCGCACATCCGTTGCTGCCATAATGTGGTGGCCTCTGGGAAGCTGGCCGCAGTGTCGGGGGCGGCGCATGCTCAGATTCAGATCTCGGGACACGAGATCTCAGGCTGCTTCCACTGCGCCAAAGCACAGGCCCCCTGCCCCAGCACAGAGCCCCTGCCCCAGCACAGAGCCCCTGCTCCAGCACATTGCCGCCACCACCGCACCAGCTTGGGATGGGATTTCCCTGAGGCCACCACACTAGACCACTGACTGACCCCTGTGACTACTCCTCCACCTGTGCCAATCCCTTTTCTGGTAGGCTGAATTCGGGCTGTAAGACGGACCCCCATTTGACACATTTTTGTATTCCCTATTTTCCTTCTGAAAACTTGGGGTGAGTCTTATGGTCCGGTGCGCCTTATAGTCCGAAAAATACGGTATTTAGTTTTGGAACTACCCTTGGACAACTGGGATGGAAAGGGTAGCTTTGGTGTTTGGCAGCATAATATGGTAAATATCAGTAAATGTTTAAAATAAGAAGTGTATAGACTTGAAAGTAAATCTCTAGAAGTCCTGGATTTTTGAAAATGAGCGGCATTTATTTAAAAGGGATCAGTTTTGGCTGCAGAATCCATTTCAAGTTTAGCATGTTAGGGTCCCGATAACATTAAAACAGCAAACTGTATAAACCTCTGACAAACATTAAAGCATTAATGTGAATAAAGCCTGAGTTTGTGCATAGAGCTGTAAAATGTATCTCTATATAATAAGAGATTCATTGAGCTACCCATGAATAATATTCTCTTCTCTGCCTGACATGCTGTTAGGCAAAGTTTAGGCAAAGGAATAAAGCAGTGAACAAGATGTATTAGTGTAAATCATTTTGAAGAAAAAACACATTCATCATTAGTAAACTGCTTGTCGAGAGCTGTTCTATGAATCCAATCGTAATCTCTTATTACAGTGAAACTGAAAATGTATCTCCTTGTCGAAACTGAGCCCAGCAAATCTAGCTATTACAGAGCTGTATTCCCATATATGAAAATTGAGATAAAATATAGATTTCTGTCATAATTCCTATAGTTTGTATAAGTATTTCCTTTCGTTCCATTGATTTATTTTTCCTAAATAAGAAAATTGCATCTAAACTACTGCACTGATGCTGCTTTGACCCTATTCTATCACATAGAGCTGACACCCGCAGCACTCAGCGTGAGGCCGCGCGATGGCGGCGCCATACATATACTGCTGTTTGCGAGAATGCAGTCCCACAGAGCAGTATATGTACGGTACATGTCGGGAAGGGGTTAAGCTTTTATTTATAGATACTCTGAAAGTACCTTTAACCCCATAATGACCGCCAATACATCTTTTTACTGACCTGGGATATAAGAGAATGGCATCCCCATACAGGTGACAATCCAGCAGCTGTCGGCTGTACACTATAGATGACATCTTGCTGTCTCAGCCACGATCAGGGTTGGCACCATCCATATCTGTGTAACCCCTTAAATGCTGCTGTCAATAGTGACTACACTCACCCACACTCTGTTATCCATTTATATGATGTAGAGTCTGCCGGCTACAGCGACCTGTTCAGAAGTTAGCAACATTTAGTGGCAAAAATATACTTATTCATTCCTGCCTTGCCGCTTTGTATTAATTTCTGAAAAGCACTGGAAGGGTTAATAGACGACCTGACAACAGTTTTCAGTATGTCAGGGGGAGTTCTTTGTACACCTTATTGACCAATGACGGAACTCAGTCATTGGACCCCTCCCCCAGTTTGGTGCGGATTCTGTGATCCTCCCGCAGCTGTTAGCCTGTTAAATGCCACTGACAGCGGCATTTAACATACATTTCCGGCAATCGTGCCAGGAATCTGTGATCGCGGGTCACCGATGGGTTCGTTTGACAACCAGTGGTCTCCTGGAGGCCTCTATGGTTGTCACTGCTGGATTCCTATGAGCACCACCCAGTGGTTGGCACTCATAGCAAGTGAGGTTTTTTGCTACATGCAGGTGATCTGATCATCGCCTGTATGTAGCAGAGCCGATCAAGTTATGGCAGCTTCTAGTCTCCCATGGTGACTATTGAAGCATGCCAAAAGTGAAAATGTTTTTAAAAATATAAAAAAATTTAAAATATATTAAATTTCAAATCACCCCCCTTTCGCCCCTTTGGTAATAAAACAATAAAAAAAATACATTTTGCATCGCCGCGTTCAAAACTGCCCTATCTGTCTATAGAAAAAGCTTTAACCTGATTGCTAAACGGTGTAGCGAGAAAAAAATCAAAATGCCAAAATTAAATTTTTTTGGTCTCTGCAACATTGCATTAA
Organism: Ranitomeya imitator; assembly: GCF_032444005.1. Classification (NCBI taxonomy): domain Eukaryota; kingdom Metazoa; phylum Chordata; class Amphibia; order Anura; family Dendrobatidae; genus Ranitomeya; species Ranitomeya imitator. The sequence goes on along the minus strand of NC_091285.1, from coordinate 488,465,673 downwards.
AATGCAATAACAGGCGATCAAAAGATCGTATCTGCACCAAAATGGTATCCTTAAAAACAACAGCTCGACCTGCAAAAATAAGTCCTCACCCAACCCGAGATCACGAAAAATGGAGACGCTACGGGTAGGGTTGAGCGAAACGGGTCGAAATTGTTCAAAAGTCGCCGACTTTTGGCAAGGTCGGGTTTCATGAAACCCGACCCGACCCCAGTGGGGGGTCGGCCATGAAGTCGGCGATCTTTTGAATCTGGAATCGGAATTCCGATCCCGATTCCCGATATGTTTAAGATATCGGGAATTGGTATCGGAATTCAGATTAAAGTGTAAAATATAGAATTAAAATAAAAAATATTGCAATACTTACCCTCTGACGCGCCCTGGTACTAACCGGCAGCCTTCCTCCTTCGAATCCGCGCTTCTAGGACCTTGCCGTGACGTCGCGGCTTGTGATTGGCCGCGCGGCCGCCCATGTGACCGCTCGCGCGGCCAATCACAAGCCGCGACGTCACCCGCGACGTCACCGAAGGTCCTGGAAGGGCTGATTCTTAGGAAGGAAGGCTGTCGGAAGGAAGCAGGGCGCTTCCGAGGGTGAGTATATACCTAATAGGTATTCCGCTCCTTCAGACCCTGGGAACCATGGAAACCCAATGCACTGCATTGGGTTTCGTGTTTCGGCCGACCCCGACCCTGACTTTTTTATAGGATCAGCCGATTTCACTCGACCCGACTTTTCCAAAAGTCGGGTTTCGTGAAACCCGACCCGATCCTATAAAAGTGAAGGTCGCTCAACCCTAGCTACGGGTATCGGAAAAAGGCACCATTTTTTTTTTTTAAACAAAGTTTGGAATTGTTTTCACCACTTAGATAAAAAAGAACCCATACATGTTTGGTGTCTATGAACTAACGACCTGGAGAATCATAATGGCAGGTCAATTTTAGCATTTAGTGAATCTAGTAAAAAAAAGCAAAACAAAAAACAACTGTGAGATTGCATTTATTTTTGCAATTTCACCGTACTTTAATTTTTTTTTTTCATTTTCCAGGACATGATATGTTAAAACCAATGGTGTTCAAAAGTACCATTTTTCCCGCAAAAAACCAAGTCATCACATGGCCATATTGACCAAAAAATAAAAAAGGTATGACTCTGGGAAGAAGGGGAGCAAAAAAACGAAAATCACTTTTGGGGGTTTTCCAATATATAGGACCCCTGAAGTCACTTCAAACATGGATAGGTCCCTAAAAAAATACATTTTGTACATTTCCATGAAACATTGTTGCTACATTTTTAAACCTCCTAAAATAACATTTTACAAATGTGATGATGTAAAGCAGACATGGGAAATGTTATTTATTATTGATTGTGTGTGGTATGACTATCTGGATTAAAGGGATAATCATTCAAAGTTTGCAAATTGCTAATTTTTGTTACATTTTTGTCAAATTTCTGATATTTTTTATAAATGAACACAAAACATATCAACCTAAATTTGCCAATATCATAAATTATAATGTGCCACGAAGAAACAGTCTCAAAATCACTGGGATTTGTTAAAGCATTCTAGAGTTATTGCTCCGTAAAGTGGCACTGGCAGATTTTAATAATTTGGCCCTGTCACTAATAGGTTAACAAGTTTTGGGAAAATGATTTATTTATTCTTATAATGTACACAACTGTGAAAAAAGTTAAACACGCACAAACAGAAGCAAATAAAAATACAGTATATGTTATTGTAATCATTTTACACTAAGAATATGAATGCAAAATAATTTGTATTGTTCAATTAATTGCCAAATATTAAAAACCACTTTACAAGGTTTCAATTACAGGTGATATTTAGGTGATATTTTACAATAAAGTTTAATAGGGAAAATGTAGGAAGACAAATTAGAAAATCTAAGCAACAATGTGATTTGCTTGCTGCAGGCAAAGATGCTCTTGAACAATGTGTTGTGTAACCAGAAAGAATTTGTTCTAATTTTGGTTACTCTAAGGCTGGAGTCACACTCAGCGTAAGACAATACGGTCCGTATATTACGGCCGTAATACGCTGAAAAGTCCCCAAAATAGTGGTCCGTAGCTCCTCCGTAGGCAGGGTGTGTCAGTGTATTTTGCGCATGGCATCCTCCGTATGTAATCCGTATGGCATCCGTACTGCGTGTTTTTCTTGCAGGCTTGCAAAACCAACATACGGCTATACAAGGGATCCATGTGTAAAAAAAAAAAAAAAACATATATACTGTCTATATATATATATATATATATATATATATATATATATATATATATATCTAATATATAATTGCCTAGAATACTACTTCCTGCAATTTGTGCCAACTTCCTGTCCGGAGCTAATGTCCGGAGCTAATGTCCGGAGCTAATGTCCGGAGATAAGTGACGTCAACAGTGTCCAGTGTCTGATTGGTTGCCGCCTGCTGCGAGCGACCAATCAGAAACGTGCCGTACTGTGACACACTCCGCCCGCCATTTTGGTGTGATTTTTGAATTTTTACCTCACAGCAAGTTTCTACTGCGTGGAGGCGGTCCCAGTGACATTGCTCTTCAAGCTCCTGCCGAATTTCGTCAAAAAAATGATAATACCATTTACCAAAACTATATATATTTAGTTGTGAAGTGGTTCAGTGACATTTTCACACCAATTTTGAACTTTTGTTTGGTGTTTTCTCCATATACTGCCTATTATTTTTGTTCTTTCTTACTATTATTTATTAATTGTATTATTCTTACATTTGAATAAATAAAGTATATATGGGTTCTAGACTCCCGATTCTTTAGAATCGGGCTGCCATCTAGTATATATATAAATATATATATATATACAGTTAGGGCCAGAAATATTTGGACAGTGACACAATTTTCGCGAGTTGGGCTCTGCATGCCACCACATTGGATTTGAAATGAAACCTCTACAACAGAATTCAAGTGCAGATTGTAACGTTTAATTTGAAGGGTTGAACAAAAATATCTGATAGAAAATGTAGGAATTGTACACATTTCTTTACAAACACTCCACATTTCAGGAGGTCAAAAGTAATTGGACAAATAAACATAACCCAAACAAAATATTTTTATTTTCAATATTTTGTTGCAAATCCTTTGGAGGCAATCACTGCCTTAAGTCTGGAACCCATGGACATCACCAAACGCTGGGTTTCCTCCTTCTTAATGCTTTGCCAGGCCTTTACAGCCGCAGCCTTCAGGTCTTGCTTGTTTGTGGGTCTTTCCGTCTTAAGTCTGGATTTGAGCAAGTGAAATGCATGCTCAATTGGGTTTAGATCTGGAGATTGACTTGGCCATTGCAGAATGTTCCACTTTTTGGCACTCATGAACTCCTGGGTAGCATTTGATGTATGCTTGGGGTCATTGTCCATCTGTACTATGAAGCGCCGTCCAATCAACTTTGCAGCATTTGGCTGAATCTGGGCTGAAAGTATATCCCGGTACACTTCAGAATTCATCCGGCTACTCTTGTCTGCTCTTATGTCATCAATAAACACAAGTGACCCAGTGCCATTGAAAGCCATGCATGCCCATGCCATCACGTTGCCTCCACCATGTTTTACAGAGGATGTGGTGTGCCTTGGATCATGTGCCGTTCCCTTTCTTCTCCAAACTTTTTTCTTCCCATCATTCTGGTACAGGTTGATCTTTGTCTCATCTGTCCATAGAATACTTTTCCAGAACTGAGCTGGCTTTTTGAGGTGTTTTTCTGCAAATTTAACTCTGGCCTGTCTATTTTTGGTATTGATGAATGGTTTGCATCTAGATGTGAACCCTTTGTATTTACTGTCATGGAGTCTTCTCTTTACTGTTGACTTAGAGACAGATACACCTACTTCACTGAGAGTGTTCTGGACTTCAGTTGATGTTGTGAACGGGTTCTTCTTCACCAAATTAAGTATGCGGCGATCATCCACCACTGTTGTCATCCGTGGACGCCCAGGCCTTTTTGAGTTCCCAAGCTCACCAGTCAATTCCTTTTTTCTCAGAATGTACCCAACTGTTGATTTTGCTACTCCAAGCATGTCTGCTATCTCTCTGATGGATTTTTTCTTTTTTTTCAGCCTCAGGATGTTCTGCTTCACCTCAATTGAGAGTTCCTTTGACCGCATGTTGTCTGCTCACAGCAACAGCTTCCAAATGCAAAACCACACACCTGGAATCCACCCCTGACCTTTTAACTACTTCATTGATTACAGGTTAACGAGGGAGACGCCTTCAGAGTTAATTGCAGCCCTTAGAGTCCATTGTCCAATTACTTTTGGTCCCTTGAAAAAGAGAACGCTATGCATTACAGAGCTATGATTCCTAAACCCTTTCTCCGATTTGGATGTGAAAACTATCATATTGCAGCTGGGAGTGTGCACTTTCAGCCCATATTATATATATAATTGTATTTCTGAACATGTTTTTGTAAACAGCTAAAATAACAAAACTTGTGTCACTGTCCAAATATTTCTGGCCCTAACTGTATATATATATGTCAGTAGACACATATATGTATATATATTATTACTTCATACAGCGCTAGATAGCTTTAAAGCCGGTAATTCAATTGCCGGCTTTTGCTATCTCCTTCCTAAAACCCGACATGATATGAGACATGGTTTACATACAGTAAACCATCTCATATCACCTTTTTTTGCATATTCCACACTACTAATGTTAGTAGTGTGTATATGCAAAATTTGGCCTTTCTAGCTATTAAATTAAAGGGTTAAATGGCGGAAAAAATTGGCGTGTGCTCCCGCGCAATTTTCTCCTCCAGAGTAGTAAAGCCAGTGACTGAGGGCAGATATTAATAGCCTGGAGAGGGTCCATGGTTATTGGCCCCTCCTGGCTAAAAACATCTGCCCCCAGCCACCCCAGAAAAGGCACATCTGTAAGATGCGCCTATTCTGGCACTTGGCCACTCTCTTCCCATTCCCGTGTAGCGGTGGGATATGGGGTAATGAAGGGTTAATGTCACCTTGCTATTGTAAGGTGACATTAAGCCAAATTAATAATGGAGAGGCGTCAATTATGACACCTATCCATTATTAATCCAATAGTAGTAATGGGTTAAAAAATACACACACACATTATTAAAAAAGTATTTTAATGAAAAAATCACAAAGGTTGCTGTAATATTTTATTCTACGCTCAATCCACTCACTGAAGACCCTCGATCTCTAACAAAAAAAAAACAACAATATACATACCTTCCGAAGATCTGTAAAGTCCCACGATGTAAATCCATCTGAAGGGGTTAAAATATTTTGCAGCAAGGAGCTCTGCTAATGCAGCGTTGCTCCTTGCTGCAAAACCCCGGAGAATGAAGGTAAAGTAGGTCAATGACCTATATTTACCTTCATTTGCGGTGAGGCGCCCTCTGCTGGCTGTTCCTAGATCGTGGGAACTTTCCTAGAAAGCTCCCAGGCTCGAGTTCATATGAGGACAACCAGTAGAGGGCGCCTCTTATGAACTCGAGCCTGGGAGCTTTCTAACATTAGTAGTGTGGAATATGCAAAAAAAAAGGTGATATGAGATGGTTTACTGTATGTAAACCATGTCTCATATCATGTCGGGTTTAGGAGGGAGATAGCAAAAGCCGGTAATTGAATTACCGGCTTTAAAGCTATCTAGCGCTTTATGTGTCTCACTGACATATATATATATATATATATATATATATATATATATCTACCTATTCTATGTGTACACATTTATTCTACCTATACTATTGTAAGCTGTCAGTGTGATTTTACTGTACACCGCACTGAATTGCCGGCTTTTCTCTCTAACACCGCTGCGTATTTCTCGCAAGTCACACTGCTGGTCCGTGTGTAATACGTATTTTTCTGGCTTCCATAGACTTTCATTGGCGTTTTTTTTGCGCAATACGGTGACAAACGCAGCATGCTGCGATTTTTTTACGGCTGTAGAAAGCCGTATAATACGGATCAGTAAAATACGGCAGATAGGAGCAGGGGCATAGAGAATAATTGGGACGTTTGTTAGGCGTGTTTTACGGACGTATTTTCTGCACTCATACGTCCGTAAAACTCGCTAGTGTGACTCCAGCCTAATATGTTTTAGTTATGTGCTACAGGTAAAATATAACAAAAGAAATTCAAGTAGTAAACAGGATGGTAAAGAACAGATTAATAAAATATGCAAAATTTAGAAAAAAAACATAATATATAGAGAGAGAGTTGTTCTTTTTTTTCTTTTAAAGTACTTGTAATATGTATGGTAATCTGTGTGGCACAAAAGTAAGTGTGCAGTTGGATTAATGAAATTGTATAACATTTTATGAGTACTCAAATAAAACAGTGTTGATGGTAACAATACCCTAAACATGTTGTGCCACAGCTTAGGACTATGGCTAACTTTCTTGGAGTGCTTTAACAAGATATAACACCTCCTCAATATGCTTTTGCAGTAACAGACAACCTTGACCTCAGCTTCCGACAGCATTGGATCAGATAACATGGCAGCAATGAGTGTCTGCCACCATCACCTAACAAGTGCACCTAAATGCATATTTTTTAATAAATCTATGTATGTGTGTATGTGCTTATATACTCACCAACCACCAACTTTTCCGGGATCCAGCGCCATTCTGCTCATCTTCTGAGTGACGTCACTGCTATTCAGACTTTACAGCTCACTCTAAGCTCTGAATTGGAAGTCTCTTTTACACTAGAAGTGTATGGATCCTCTTTGTGATGGTCCATAGGCTTACATTGTAAAATGAACTTCCAGGTCATGCCGAGCACAATGTGAGCCAGAGAGTTTGAAGATCTGTGACATCACTGAGAAGAGGATCAGAATGGCTCTGGATCCCAGTGAAGACAACACTAGATGAGTTTATTAACACAGTAGCACAACACTACATACACATACACAGATTTATTTAAAAAATCTTCATGGGAGTGCTTTTTTTTTAATACCAATGGACTTCCTTCTTTGGGATGCAGTAAAGAATAATGTTTTTGAGGAAGATTTAGACAATGGACAAATTAAAAACGTTCATCTTGGAAACATTGATGGACATTGACACAGATCGGAATTTATGTCATTTTCTGTATGAGGTCTTGGAATGTTGCAATGTCATTTGAGATATGTTGCAACGTTGAAAAATATTTTGAGCGTTTCCAAGATTAAACAGGGTTAAATGTAATAAACAATGTGATAAAATGTGATTAAAATGTGCTTTTGTTGTGTATCAGTGTGTATGCTTAGCCTTATAATCTGTTGTGATTTCCTTGATTCAACTGCATACCTACTTTCAAACCATTCTGTATATTTTAAAACTTCAGATTTACATTCATTTTAGCTAGAACTTGTTAACAATATAAGTTCTTTACCATGGGAGATGTGCAGCCTCTGTTGGCCATGAACAAGAAATATGAAACAGATGGTATAATAATTCATACTGATTATATTTTAGCTCCAAGTGTTCAATTGTTTGCAAAAAAATACTCATGTTGCTTATCGATCAAATTCAGTAGCTCATCCTTGCTAATTGTTACAACAGATGGCACGATCGAGGACCAAGAGGATCCAACCAATGATGAAAATGAGGTCTCTTCTGACAGTGCAGAATTATGTCCTTCATCGCAGAATTATATTCTTGGTACTATCGTAAAAGAAGCAAGGTACTTTATTCACCACTGTTTTATCATTAACTAGCTATTGAACCCGTTCTACGCCCGGGTGGCGAGCATTTATATTAGTATATTGTCTCCATCCTGGTATGTGCTGCTCCATCCTGCGTCCCCATCCTGTCATGCGCTGCTCCATCCTGCGTCCCCATCCTGTCATGTGCTGCTCCATCCTGCGTCCCCATCCTGTCATGCGCTGCTCTATCCTGCGTCCCCATCCTGTCATGCGCTGCTCCATCCTGCGTCCCCATCCTGTCATGCGCTGCTCCATCATGCGTCCCCATCCTGTCATGCGCTGCTCCATCCTGCGTCCCCATCCTTATGTGCTGCTGCATCCTGCGTCCCCATCCTTATGTGCTGCTCCATCCTGCGTCCCCATCCTTATGTGCTGCTCCCATCCTGCGTCCCCATCCTTATGTGCTGCTCCATCCTGCGTCCCCATCCTTATGTGCTGCTGCATCCTGCGTTCCCATCCTTATGTGCTGCTGCATCATGCGTCCCCATCCTTATGTGGTGCTGCATCCTGCGTCCCCATCCTTATGTGCTGCTGCATCCTGCATCCCCATCCTTATGTGCTGCTCCATCCTGCGTCCCCATCCTTATGTACTGCTGCATCCTGCGTCCCCATCCTGTCATGCGCTGCTCCATCATGCGTCCCCATCCTGTCATGCGCTGCTCCATCCTGCGTCCCCATCCTTATGTTCATGCTGCATCCTGCGTCCCCATCCTTATGTGCTGCTGCATCCTGCGTCCCCATCCTTATGTGCTGCTGCATCCTGCGTCCCCATCCTTATGTGCTGCTCCATCCTGCGTCCCCATCCTTATATGCTGCTGCATCCTGCGTCCCCATCCTTATGTACTGCTGCATCCTGCGTCCCCATCCTTATGTGCTGCTGCATCCTGCGTCCCCATCCTTATGTTCATGCTGCATCCTGCGTCCCCATCCTTATGTTCATGCTGCATCCTGCGTCCCCATCCTTATGTTCATGCTGCATCCTGCGTCCCCATCCTTATGTGCTGCTCCATCCTGCGTCCCCATCCTTATGTGCTGCTCCATCCTGCGTCCCCATCCTTATGTGCTGCTGCATCCTGCGTCCCCATCCTTATGTGCTGCTCCCATCCTGCGTCCCCATCCTTATGTTCATGCTGCATCCTGCGTCCCCATCCTTATGTGCTGCTGCATCCTGCGTCCCCATCCCTATGTTCATGCTGCATCCTGCGTCCCCATCCTTATGTTCATGCTGCATCCTGCGTCCCCATCCTTATGTTCATGCTGCATCCTGCGTCCCCATCCTTATGTGCTGCTCCATCCTGCGTCCCCATCCTTATGTGCTGCTCCATCCTGCGTCCCCATCCTTATGTGCTGCTCCCATCCTGCGTCCCCATCCTTATGTGCTGCTCCATCCTGCGTCCCCATCCTGATGTGCTGCTCCATCCTGCGTCCCCATCCTGATGTGCTGCTCCATCCTGCGTCCCCATCCTTATGTGCTGCTCCATCCTGCGTCCCCATCCTTATGTGCTGCTCCATCCTGCGTCCCCATCCTGTTATGTGCTGCTCCATCATGCGTCCCCATCCTTATGTGCTGCTCCATCCTGCGTCCCCATCCTTATGTGCTGCTCCATCCTGCGTCCCCATCCTGTTATGTGCTGCTCCATCATGCGTCCCCATCCTTATGTGCTGCTCCATCCTGCGTCCCCATCCTTATGTTCATGCTGCATCCTGCGTCCCCATCCTTATGTTCATGCTGCATCCTGCGTCCCCATCCTTATGTGCTGCTCCATCCTGCGTCCCCATCCTTATGTGCTGCTCCATCCTGCGTCCCCATCCTTATGTGCTGCTGCATCCTGCGTCCCCATCCTTATGTGCTGCTCCATCCTGCGTCCCCATCCTGTTATGTGCTGCTCCATCATGCGTCCCCATCCTTATGTGCTGCTCCATCCTGCGTCCCCATCCTTATGTTCATGCTGCATCCTGCGTCCCCATCCTTATGTTCATGCTGCATCCTGCGTCCCCATCCTCATGTGCTGCTCCATCCTGCGTTCCCATCCTTATGTGCTGCTCCATCCTGCGTCCCCATCCTTATGTGCTGCTGCATCCTGTGTCCCCATCCTTATGTGCTGCTCCCATCCTGCGTCCCCATCCTTATGTTCATGCTGCATCCTGCGTCCCCATCTTTATGTGCTGCTGCATCCTGCGTCCCCATCCTTATGTTCATGCTGCATCCTGCGTCCCCATCCTTATGTTCATGCTGCATCCTGCGTCCCCATCCTTATGTTCATGCTGCATCCTGCGTCCCCATCCTTATGTGCTGCTCCATCCTGCGTCCCCATCCTTATGTGCTGCTCCATCCTGCGTCCCCATCCTTATGTGCTGCTCCATCCTGCGTCCCCATCCTGTTATGTGCTGCTCCATCATGCGTCCCCATCCTTATGTGCTGCTCCATCCTGCGTCCCCATCCTTATGTGCTGCTCCATCCTGCGTCCCCATCCTTATGTGCTGCTCCATCCTGCGTCCCCATCCTTATGTGCTGCTCCATCCTGCGTCCCCATCCTTATGTGCTGCTCCATCCTGCGTCCCCATCCTTATGTGCTGCTCCATCCTGCGTCCCCATCCTGTTATGTGCTGCTCCATCATGCGTCCCCATCCTTATGTGCTGCTCCATCCTGCGTCCCCATCCTTATGTTCATGCTGCATCCTGCGTCCCCATCCTTATGTTCATGCTGCATCCTGCGTCCCCATCCTTATGTGCTGCTCCATCCTGCGTCCCCATCCTTATGTGCTGCTCCATCCTGCGTCCCCATCCTTATGTGCTGCTGCATCCTGCGTCCCCATCCTTATGTGCTGCTCCATCCTGCGTCCCCATCCTGTTATGTGCTGCTCCATCATGCGTCCCCATCCTTATGTGCTGCTCCATCCTGCGTCCCCATCCTTATGTTCATGCTGCATCCTGCGTCCCCATCCTTATGTGCTGCTCCATCCTGCGTCCCCATCCTTATGTGCTGCTCCATCCTGCGTCCCCATCCTTATGTGCTGCTCCCATCCTGCGTCCCCATCCTTATGTTCATGCTGCATCCTGCGTCCCCATCCTTATGTGCTGCTGCATCCTGCGTCCCCATCCTTATGTTCATGCTGCATCCTGCGTCCCCATCCTTATGTTCATGCTGCATCCTGCGTCCCCATCCTTATGTTCATGCTGCATCCTGCGTCCCCATCCTTATGTGCTGCTCCATCCTGCGTCCCCATCCTTATGTGCTGCTGCATCCTGCGTCCCCATCCTTATGTGCTGCTCCATCCTGCGTCCCCATCCTTATGTGCTGCTCCATCCTGCGTCCCCATCCTGTTATGTGCTGCTCCATCATGAGTCCCCATCCTTATGTGCTGCTCCATCCTGCGTCCCCATCCTTATGTGCTGCTCCATCCTGCGTCCCCATCCTTTTGTGCTGCTCCATCCTGCGTCCCCATCCTTATGTGCTGCTCCATCCTGCGTCCCCATCCTTATGTGCTGCTCCATCCTGCGTCCCCATCCTTATGTGCTGCTCCATCCTGCGTCCCCATCCTTATGTGCTGCTGCATCCTGCGTCCCCATCCTTATGTTCATGCTGCATCCTGCGTCCCCATCCTTATGTTCATGCTGCATCCTGCGTCCCCATCCTTATGTGCTGCTCCATCCTGCGTCCCCATCCTTATGTTCATGCTCCATCATGCGTCCCCATCCTTATGTGCTGCTCCATCCTGCGTCCCCATCCTTATGTTCATGCTGCATCCTGCGTCCTCATCCTTATGTTCATGCTGCATCCTGCGTCCCCATCCTTATGTGCTGCTCCATCCTGCGTCCCCATCCTTATGTGCTGCTCCATCCTGCGTCCCCATCCTTATGTGCTGCTGCATCCTGCGTCCCCATCCTTATGTGCTGCTCCATCCTGCGTCCCCATCCTGTTATGTGCTGCTTCATCATGCGTCCCCATCCTTATGTGCTGCTCCATCCTGCGTCCCCATCCTTATGTTCATGCTGCATCCTGCGTCCCCATCCTTATGTTCATGCTGCATCCTGCGTCCCCATCCTTATGTGCTGCTCCATCCTGCGTCCCCATCCTTATGTGCTGCTCCATCCTGCGTCCCCATCCTTATGTGCTGCTGCATCCTGCGTCCCCATCCTTATGTGCTGCTCCCATCCTGCGTCCCCATCCTTATGTTCATGCTGCATCCTGCGTCCCCATCCTTATGTGCTGCTGCATCCTGCGTCCCCATCCTTATGTTCATGCTGCATCCTGCGTCCCCATCCTTATGTTCATGCTGCATCCTGCGTCCCCATCCTTATGTTCATGCTGCATCCTGCGTCCCCATCCTTATGTGCTGCTCCATCCTGCGTCCCCATCCTTACGTGCTGCTGCATCCTGCGTCCCCATCCTTATGTGCTGCTCCATCCTGCGTCCCCATCCTTATGTGCTGCTCCATCCTGCGTCCCCATCCTGTTATGTGCTGCTCCATCCTGCGTCCCCATCCTTATGTGCTGCTCCATCCTGCGTCCCCATCCTTATGTGCTGCTGCATCCTGCGTCCCCATCCTTATGTGCTGCTCCATCCTGCGTCCCCATCCTGTTATGTGCTGCTCCATCATGCGTCCCCATCCCTATGTGCTGCTCCATCCTGCGTCCCCATCCTTATGTTCATGCTGCATCCTGCGTCCCCATCCTTATGTTCATGCTGCATCCTGCGTCCCCATCCTCATGTGCTGCTCCATCCTGCGTTCCCATCCTTATGTGCTGCTCCATCCTGCGTCCCCATCCTTATGTGCTGCTGCATCCTGTGTCCCCATCCTTATGTGCTGCTCCCATCCTGCGTCCCCATCCTTATGTTCATGCTGCATCCTGCGTCCCCATCTTTATGTGCTGCTGCATCCTGCGTCCCCATCCTTATGTTCATGCTGCATCCTGCGTCCCCATCCTTATGTTCATGCTGCATCCTGCGTCCCCATCCTTATGTTCATGCTGCATCCTGCGTCCCCATCCTTATGTGCTGCTCCATCCTGCGTCCCCATCCTTATGTTCATGCTCCATCATGCGTCCCCATCCTTATGTGCTGCTCCATCCTGCGTCCCCATCCTTATGTTCATGCTGCATCCTGCGTCCTCATCCTTATGTTCATGCTGCATCCTGCGTCCCCATCCTTATGTGCTGCTCCATCCTGCGTCCCCATCCTTATGTGCTGCTCCATCCTGCGTCCCCATCCTTATGTGCTGCTGCATCCTGCGTCCCCATCCTTATGTGCTGCTCCATCCTGCGTCCCCATCCTGTTATGTGCTGCTTCATCATGCGTCCCCATCCTTATGTGCTGCTCCATCCTGCGTCCCCATCCTTATGTTCATGCTGCATCCTGCGTCCCCATCCTTATGTTCATGCTGCATCCTGCGTCCCCATCCTTATGTGCTGCTCCATCCTGCGTCCCCATCCTTATGTGCTGCTCCATCCTGCGTCCCCATCCTTATGTGCTGCTGCATCCTGCGTCCCCATCCTTATGTGCTGCTCCCATCCTGCGTCCCCATCCTTATGTTCATGCTGCATCCTGCGTCCCCATCCTTATGTGCTGCTGCATCCTGCGTCCCCATCCTTATGTTCATGCTGCATCCTGCGTCCCCATCCTTATGTTCATGCTGCATCCTGCGTCCCCATCCTTATGTTCATGCTGCATCCTGCGTCCCCATCCTTATGTGCTGCTCCATCCTGCGTCCCCATCCTTACGTGCTGCTGCATCCTGCGTCCCCATCCTTATGTGCTGCTCCATCCTGCGTCCCCATCCTTATGTGCTGCTCCATCCTGCGTCCCCATCCTGTTATGTGCTGCTCCATCCTGCGTCCCCATCCTTATGTGCTGCTCCATCCTGCGTCCCCATCCTTATGTGCTGCTGCATCCTGCGTCCCCATCCTTATGTGCTGCTCCATCCTGCGTCCCCATCCTGTTATGTGCTGCTCCATCATGCGTCCCCATCCCTATGTGCTGCTCCATCCTGCGTCCCCATCCTTATGTTCATGCTGCATCCTGCGTCCCCATCCTTATGTTCATGCTGCATCCTGCGTCCCCATCCTCATGTGCTGCTCCATCCTGCGTTCCCATCCTTATGTGCTGCTCCATCCTGCGTCCCCATCCTTATGTGCTGCTGCATCCTGTGTCCCCATCCTTATGTGCTGCTCCCATCCTGCGTCCCCATCCTTATGTTCATGCTGCATCCTGCGTCCCCATCTTTATGTGCTGCTGCATCCTGCGTCCCCATCCTTATGTTCATGCTGCATCCTGCGTCCCCATCCTTATGTTCATGCTGCATCCTGCGTCCCCATCCTTATGTTCATGCTGCATCCTGCGTCCCCATCCTTATGTGCTGCTCCATCCTGCGTCCCCATCCTTATGTGCTGCTCCATCCTGCGTCCCCATCCTTATGTGCTGCTCCATCCTGCGTCCCCATCCTGTTATGTGCTGCTCCATCATGCGTCCCCATCCTTATGTGCTGCTCCATCCTGCGTCCCCATCCTTATGTGCTGCTCCATCCTGCGTCCCCATCCTTATGTGCTGCTCCATCCTGCGTCCCCATCCTTATGTGCTGCTCCATCCTGCGTCCCCATCCTTATGTGCTGCTCCATCCTGCGTCCCCATCCTGTTATGTGCTGCTCCATCATGCGTCCCCATCCTTATGTGCTGCTCCATCCTGCGTCCCCATCCTTATGTTCATGCTGCATCCTGCGTCCCCATCCTTATGTTCATGCTGCATCCTGCGTCCCCATCCTTATGTGCTGCTCCATCCTGCGTCCCCATCCTTATGTGCTGCTCCATCCTGCGTCCCCATCCTTATGTGCTGCTGCATCCTGCGTCCCCATCCTTATGTGCTGCTCCATCCTGCGTCCCCATCCTGTTATGTGCTGCTCCATCATGCGTCCCCATCCTTATGTGCTGCTCCATCCTGCGTCCCCATCCTTATGTTCATGCTGCATCCTGCGTCCCCATCCTTATGTTCATGCTGCATCCTGCGTCCCCATCCTTATGTGCTGCTCCATCCTGCGTCCCCATCCTTATGTGCTGCTCCATCCTGCGTCCCCATCCTTATGTGCTGCTCCCATCCTGCGTCCCCATCCTTATGTTCATGCTGCATCCTGCGTCCCCATCCTTATGTGCTGCTGCATCCTGCGTCCCCATCCTTATGTTCATGCTGCATCCTGCGTCCCCATCCTTATGTTCATGCTGCATCCTGCGTCCCCATCCTTATGTTCATGCTGCATCCTGCGTCCCCATCCTTATGTGCTGCTCCATCCTGCGTCCCCATCCTTATGTGCTGCTGCATCCTGCGTCCCCATCCTTATGTGCTGCTCCATCCTGCGTCCCCATCCTGTTATGTGCTGCTCCATCATGAGTCCCCATCCTTATGTGCTGCTCCATCCTGCGTCCCCATCCTTATGTGCTGCTCCATCCTGCGTCCCCATCCTTTTGTGCTGCTCCATCCTGCGTCCCCATCCTTATGTGCTGCTCCATCCTGCGTCCCCATCCTTATGTGCTGCTCCATCCTGCGTCCCCATCCTTATGTGCTGCTGCATCCTGCGTCCCCATCCTTATGTTCATGCTGCATCCTGCGTCCCCATCCTTATGTTCATGCTGCATCCTGCGTCCCCATCCTTATGTGCTGCTCCATCCTGCGTCCCCATCCTTATGTTCATGCTCCATCATGCGTCCCCATCCTTATGTGCTGCTCCATCCTGCGTCCCCATCCTTATGTTCATGCTGCATCCTGCGTCCTCATCCTTATGTTCATGCTGCATCCTGCGTCCCCATCCTTATGTGCTGCTCCATCCTGCGTCCCCATCCTTATGTGCTGCTCCATCCTGCGTCCCCATCCTTATGTGCTGCTGCATCCTGCGTCCCCATCCTTATGTGCTGCTCCATCCTGCGTCCCCATCCTGTTATGTGCTGCTTCATCATGCGTCCCCATCCTTATGTGCTGCTCCATCCTGCGTCCCCATCCTTATGTTCATGCTGCATCCTGCGTCCCCATCCTTATGTTCATGCTGCATCCTGCGTCCCCATCCTTATGTGCTGCTCCATCCTGCGTCCCCATCCTTATGTGCTGCTCCATCCTGCGTCCCCATCCTTATGTGCTGCTGCATCCTGCGTCCCCATCCTTATGTGCTGCTCCCATCCTGCGTCCCCATCCTTATGTTCATGCTGCATCCTGCGTCCCCATCCTTATGTGCTGCTGCATCCTGCGTCCCCATCCTTATGTTCATGCTGCATCCTGCGTCCCCATCCTTATGTTCATGCTGCATCCTGCGTCCCCATCCTTATGTTCATGCTGCATCCTGCGTCCCCATCCTTATGTGCTGCTCCATCCTGCGTCCCCATCCTTACGTGCTGCTGCATCCTGCGTCCCCATCCTTATGTGCTGCTCCATCCTGCGTCCCCATCCTTATGTGCTGCTCCATCCTGCGTCCCCATCCTGTTATGTGCTGCTCCATCATGCGTCCCCATCCTTATGTGCTGCTCCATCCTGCGTCCCCATCCTTATGTGCTGCTCCATCCTGCGTCCCCATCCTTTTGTGCTGCTCCATCCTGCGTCCCCATCCTTATGTGCTGCTCCATCCTGCGTCCCCAACCTTATGTGCTGCTCCATCCTGCATCCCCATCCTTATGTGCTGCTGCATCCTGCGTCCCCATCCTTATGTTCATGCTGCATCCTGCGTCCCCATCCTTATGTTCATGCTGCTTCCTGCGTCCCCATCCTTATGTGCTGCTCCATCCTGCGTCCCCATCCTTTTGTGCTGCTCCATCCTGCGTCCCCATCCTTATGTGCTGCTCCATCCTGCGTCCCCATCCTTATGTGCTGCTCCATCCTGCGTCCCCATCCTTATGTGCTGCTCCATCCTGCGTCCCCATCCTTATGTGCTGCTCCATCCTGCGTCCCCATCCTTTTGTGCTGCTCCATCCTGCGTCCCCATCCTTATGTGCTGCTCCATCCTGCGTCCCCATCCTTATGTGCTGCTCCATCCTGCGTCCCCATCCTTATGTGCTGCTCCATCCTGCGTCCCCATCCTTATGTGCTGCTCCATCCTGCGTCCCCATCCTTATGTGCTGCTCCATCCTGCATCCCCATCCTTATGTGCTGCTCCATCCTGCGTCCCCATACTGCCTCTGACCCGCTCGGCGCCGAGTGCTGGGGGGCCTGAGCAGGCGGGGACACCGGCGCGCTGTGGGGGTAAGGGGCCGGTATCGCCGCCAGCTCAGGCCCCCCAGCACTTCCTATATTCACCTGTCCGGCGTTCCAGCGCTGAGCGGCGCCATCTTCCCGGTCTCCTGGCTGTGACTGTTCAGTCAGAGGGCGGCGCCGGCGCGCATTAAACGCGTCACCGCGCCCTCTGAACTGAAGGTCACAGGCCGAAGACCGGGAAGATGGCGCCGCTCAGCGATGGAACGGGGACAGGTGAATATAGGCCGATACTCACCCTCCTGGCGGTCCCTGCTTCTGCGGTGGAGATCGCGGTGTGCGTTCAGTGTGAACGCACACCGCGATCTCCCGGGAGCGTCGCTCTGTGAGGCCCAGACTGCGCCGGCGCTTGCGCTTGCGCAGTCTATAGAGGCTTCGGACAGAGTGACGCTCCCAGCGTTATATTATAGATACCATGGTGTTCCTTAACTGTTTCTGTGCCAAGTGTTTCAGTTTATAATGAGAACAATACAGGGGTAATGCCAATATGCACAATATATTTTGGTCCTGGTGCTATAGCTGCAAGCTATTTGAAATTTTTAGGCTGTTTATTTTGCATTTTTTTTATTTGAACTTCAAATTGCTTGAAAAACTGTTAGGGTATGTTTCCACGGTCAGGAACTGGCAGCGCTATGGATGCAGCACATGTCTGCTGCGTCCAAAGCGATGCCCGCTTTTGAACGCAGGTGATTCTGCATGTGTTCACTGAACCATGCAGAATCACCGCACCCAATACATTGGATGGGAAATTTATGTTGCGGAGACTGTGCGTCTCCGCAAGATAAATTGACATGCTGTGGTCTTGAAAGATGTGCCGCGATGCCTGCACGCATAGTGAAGATGGGATTTCATCCACTATGCTGTAACATCTGACCGCTGCGGGTTTGACGCTGCAGATGAACACAGCGTCAAACCTGAAGCGTTTACTGACTGTAGAAACATACCCTTAGTTTCTTTATACATAGAAAAAAAATGACACAATAATTTTTAAGATTTTTTTCTCAAATATATGAACACACTATTATTAACGGTGTTTTAGTAACACCAATTTGTAATGAATGTGGCTAAAACATTAAATTATTGAGATTAGGTGTTTTAGCCATATACAATACAAATGGGTACAATCATGCACACAGCCATGCAGTCCTCAAAGACAAACCGTAGCAGTACCAGCCATACTGGAAACCTGTCAGATTTGGCATTGTTTCGAGTGAAATATCTGATCTGCCCCTTCACAACATATGACGTATGCTTTTAATGTGGACTTACACACCGAGCATGCATATTTCCCCACATAAGATGTCTGATTCAATCAGCCATCATTTGCTTCCACAGTCACTCGTGAAGGGGAGCTCCATTCACGGCTTTTAACCTATTAAATTCCACTGTTAATCTCTGATGGTGGCATTTAACAAGCACCACACGGTAAATGGCAAATCATATCGACCCAATTTTATCCCTAATATGAAGTAAAAACAAAAATAATTTCAGAATCAGTGGGATACGTTGAAGCGTTATAGAGTTATTACCACATACAGTGCCTTGCGAAAGAATTTGGCCCCCCTGGAACTTTTCAACCTTTTCCCACATATCATGCTTCAAACATAAAGATACCAAATGTACATTTTTGGTGAAGAATCAACAACAAGTGGAACACAATTGAGAAGTTGAATTAAATTTATTGTTTTTTTTTTTTAATTTTGTCGAAATTTAAAAACTGAAAAGTGGGGCGTGCAATATTATTCGACCCCGTTACTTTCAGTGCAGTAAACTCACTCCAGAGTTCATTGTGGATCTCTGAATGATCCAATGTTGTCCTAAATGCCTAATGATGGTAAATATAATCCACCTCTGTGTAATCATGTCTCCATATAAATGCACCTGCTCTGTGATAGTCTCAGGGTTCTGTTTGAAGCACAGAGAGCATCATGAAGACAAAGGAACACAACAGGCAGGTTCGTGACACTGTTGTGGAGAAGTTTAAAGCCAGATTGGATACAAAATGATTTCTAAAACTTTAAACATCCCAAGGAGCACTGTGCAAGTGATCATATTGAAATGAAAGGAGTATCATACCACTGCAAATCTACCAAGACCCGGCCGTCCCTCTAAACATTCAGCTCAAACAAGGAGAAGACTGATCAGAGATGCAGCCAAGAGGCCCATGATCACTCTGCAGTTCATGCAGAGATCTACAGCTGAGGTGGGACAGTCTGACCATAGGACAACAATCATTCGTACACTACACAAATCTGGCCTTTATGGAAGAGTGGCAAGAAGAAAGCCATTTCTCAAAGATATCCAGAAAAAGAGTTTAAAGTTTGCAACAAGCCACCTAGGAGACACACCAAACATGTGGAAGAAGGTGCTCTGGTCAGATGAAACCAAAATTGAACTTTTTGGCAACAATGCCAAACGATATTTTTGGTGTAAAGGCAACACATCTCATCACCCTGAACACACCATCCCCACTGTCAAACATGGTGGCGGCATCATGGTTTGGGCCTGCTTTTCTTCAGCAGGGACAGGGAAGATGGTTAAAATTGATGGGAAGATGGATGAAGCCAAATACAGGACCATTGTTTTAGAAAACCTGTTGGAGTCTGCAAAAGACCTGAAACTTGGACAGAGATTTGTCTTTCAAAAAGACAATGATCCTAAACATGAAGCAAAATCTACAATGGAATGGTTCACAAATAAACGTATCCAGGTGTTAGAATGGCCAAGTCAAAGTTAAGACCTCAATCCATTCGAGAATCTGTGGAAAGAGCTGAAAACGATCTCCATGAAATCTCACTGAGCTCGAGCTGTTTGCCAAGGAAGAATGGGCTAGAATTTCAGTCTCTAGATGTCTAAAACTGATAGAGACATACCCCAAGTGACTTGAGGCTCTAATCACAGCAAAAGGTGGCGCAACAATGTATTAAGTTAAAGGGGCCGAATAATATTGCACGCCCCACTTTTCAGTTTTTGAATTCCCTCAAAAATTTAAAATAAGCAATAAATTTCGTTCTATTTCACAACTGTGTTCCACTTGTTGATTCTTCACCAAAAATTTACATTTAGTATTTTTATGTTTGAAGCATGATATGTGGGAAAAGGTTGAAAAGTTCCAGGGGGCCGAATACTTTTGCAAGGCACTGTAAAGTGACAGTGGATAGAATTGAAAAAAAAATGGCCTGGTCATGAAGGTGAAAACAGACTTGGGTGATTTGGGGTTAAAAAAATAGAAAATACGCATATTTTGTACGGCTGCATTCATAAAAGTGATCTGTCAAAATATGAAGTTAATCTGTTTGGTAAACGGTGCAGTGAGAAATGCAACAGTGGCCATGCAAAAAAGAGGCGATCAAAACATTGTACCTACCAAAAATTGCTATCAGTAAAACCTTTGATCAGGATGCAAAAAATGAGCCCCAGAAAAATGAAAACGTTACAGGTCACAAAAAATGGCGACTAA
This sequence comes from Ranitomeya imitator, assembly GCF_032444005.1. NCBI lineage: Eukaryota > Metazoa > Chordata > Amphibia > Anura > Dendrobatidae > Ranitomeya > Ranitomeya imitator. Next base: position 488,445,305 of record NC_091285.1, on the reverse strand, counting down.
AGAAAACATTTTTTCTTTTTCCAATCTACAAATTTTTTCACCACTTAAATAAATTAAAAACTATGCATGTTTGGTATTTGCGTGCTTGTACTGACCTGGGTAATCATATTTACCAAGTCCGTTTTACCATAAATTGAATATGGTCTAAAAAAAAAAAAAAAAAAAAAAACAATTGTAAAATTGCACTTTTTTTTGCAATTTCAACACACTTGGAATTTTTCCACATTTTTTTTTCCAGTACACTATGTGGTAAATTGAATGGTGTATTGCAAAAGTACAACTCTTTCTGCAAAAAACAAGCCCTCAAACAGCTATATTGATGGTAAAATAAAAAATTATGGCTCTTTGAGAAAGGAAAGAAAAAACAACAACAAAAAAACGAAACAGAAAATCGCCATGTTGTGAAGGGTTTAAGGCTATGTGCACATATTGAGTATTTGCAGCAGATTCTGTGCAAAAAAAAAAACCCGTATGGGCTAGAAAAACAGTGAGTATAATATGCACTTTTACTCTTCGCAACGACAGCACCCACATGATAGAGGGATTGGAACAGGAAACCTACAGAAACAAAAGGGCGGTCCACTTCTCCTCAGTTGGTTTCTTGTTCCTATGGAACCAAAGTACCTGTGGAAGAAAGAAGAATACCTGGACCAATACATGCTGCCTGTGCAGTGTCCGTTGTGAACAGCAGCTCATATCTGGGATGACCAGCCGCTGGGATTCCACAGGTGGCAGAAGCACTGTTGCGGATAGCGTGAGGCCAGGGTCTGGGTAAGGCTGGGCTGGCTCATGTGGGAACAAAGGCCATTAATGCCTCGCGGTGCCAGGGAAGAGAATGCCGGCCTGAGCATGCACAGTAGGCCGTTAAGCGCTCCTTGCCCCAGAAGTGACTTGGATGACTTCCGGGGGGGCCGGAGAAGGTGGTACTGTCAGCGCAAGGCTGGAGGTCAACCGCACATGAGCAGGGGAAAAACGAGGCCCTGGGTAATTAAAAATTGCGGTGGTTACAAAACTGCCAGTGTGCCAAATATGTCATCCCCAGGCAGACATGTGGCGCACCCACCAGCAAACCTGCAGGCACATAGCGTGGGCAAAGACAGTGGACACTCCAGGGAAGGAGACTCTACAGCAGGGGTGTCAAACTGCATTCCTCGAGGGCTGCAAACAGGTCATGTTTTCAGGATTTCCTTGTACTGCACAGGTGATAATTTAATCACCTACACACATAATGATTGCAGCACCTTGTGTAATGCTAAGGAAATCTTGAAAACACGCATGGTTTGCGGCCCTTGAGGAATGCAGTTTGACACCCCTGCTCTACAGACAGGAGTTGGAGAGGTATAAGCTTCACTGGGTGAGTGTGCTGGGCTCTACCTATTAATTAACTTCCCTTCTTTCTGTATACCTCCCTCTTTCATACAAAGAAAACAAAAAAATATAAACAAAGAGCGTGCACTATGCAAACAGCTCCTTCCTGACTCCTACCCCAAGAGACTATGTCAGGGTTGTATTAGTGAAACACTACAGGGGGAGTTTAAGAGAGGAGCTTCAGACTTTAGGCTAGACCAAAATTCCTAAGGGCCGTACAAGAAAAATAAAAAAGGTGTTTTCCATCTGCAATTCAGACTTTCATACTGAACAGGGAAAGGCTTCCGACTCCTCGCAGACATTTTCATCATTTCTCACATCTGATGTAGAGGGGCGTTCATGCTTTCCTTAACACTATGGGATGCACGGATGCAAAAGCAGCCTTAATAACACAGGATATAATGTTTGCAGGGCTTTCTCAGAGGAAGAAAAGAGCCTTCCCTGTTCTTCCAGCAGTAAAGGATCTAGTAAAGAGGGAATGGGAAAAAACAAAGCCAGCGGGGCTTCTTTTCCTCTGCTTCCAAGCGGAAATATCCATTCAGTGATGAGGAATTATTAATCTGGACCAAAGTCCCTAAAGCGGACGTGGCGGTAGCCACCACATCTGCACAATCGACTCTACCAGTAGACGATGTGGGTTTGTTATCCGACCGACTTGATCGCAGAGCAGAAACCTCACTTAAGAGAGTGTGCAAAGCCTCTACTGGGACTTTTAAGCCAGCCATATCCAGCACGTGCACGGCAAGGTCGATGCTGGTATGGATAGACTAACTAGAGCAACAGATTGAGCAGAAAGTGCCCAGGGACAAATTGTTACCCGCTATTCCATTAATCCGAGGAGCGGTGGCATTCCTGGAGGATGCATCAGAGGATTCTTTACGATTAGCGGCTAGATCAGCTGGTCTAGTTAATGCTGCCTGACGCGCTCAGTGGCTTAAGAGCTGGAAGGGAGATACACAGTCAAAAACAAAACTGCATCATCCCGTGCCATGGTGAATTCCGCTTCAGAAGTGTACTGGATCAGATATTTGCCAAAGCGGGAGAAAGGAAAAAGGGTTTCCCTAATCAATCTATCCCATTATATAGAAAAGCATTTAAAAGACGTCTGTTCAACAAAAGAAAGATGTCGGGAAGCCGTTGGGCTAAGAATGAGGTCAAAAAAAGACTGACTATGTTTAAAGCGCCTTCTTCCCAGATAGGTAGTAGGTTCCAATAGACTAGATCCTCCAGTAGGAGGCAGACTGAATTTTTTTCACCAAAAATGGAAAGAAATAACATCAAGTACCTGGCTCCTGAACCTAGTGAAATTCGGATTTGAATTATGTCGAATTCCCCATGAATCATTTATTTTAACATCATGTAAGTCACCAGAACAACAAATAGCTCTTGAATTAGAAATTCTGAACATAGTGTTCAAAAATGTCCTGGTAGAAGTTCCAGTGGGTCAGGAAGGAAGGGGATTTTATAACCCTTTGTTCCTCATCTCTAAACCAGATGGGTCTTTTAGGACCATTATAAATTTAAAGAAGCTGAACACCTTTCTTTACAATTGTAAATTCAAGATAGCCAATTAGAACTACTATCAAACTTTTCTTTCCTAGATGTATGATGGCCTGTATGGATCTAAAAGATGCATATTATCATGTTCCCATACATGCCAAATACCAGCAGTATCTGTGTGGCAGTGATTGTGGCAGGGAGAGTCTGCCATTTCCAGTTTGCAGCGATGCCCTTTGGCCTCTCTATGGCACCTCGAGTATTCACGAAAGTAATCTTGGAGGTGTTGGCCTTTTTACGTCTGCGGGATACGCTGATCAAACCATATTTAGATGATTTTTTGGTAGTAGGAAACTCGACCTCTCAATGTAGTAACCGCCTTGCTGACACAATTTCGTCTCTACAGGTGTTGGGATGGATTGTCAATTTTGAGAAGTCCAGGCTGGTGCCACAGACCCTTCAGTCTTTCCTGGGTCTTCATCTGGATTCAACAAGTCAGAGGTGTCTGCTTCCAGAGGTAAAGAAGTCAATCATAAAGGTGAAAGTTAGGACAGAAAAGGATAAACCTAGTATGTCCTAAAGAGAGGCTATGTTCCTTCTAGGATCCCTTACCTCCTGCATTCTGGTGGTCCAATGGGCGCAATACCATACCCGGGGGTTGCAGCATGAGGTCCTCCATGAGGAAGAATGCTTGCAGGGTCATCTGGAAGGAGTAATAACCTTTTCTACAGAAGTGTTAACCTCCCTGACTTGGTGGTTGGATGATACCCCTCTTTCTAGAGGTGTCCCATGGGTAATAAGACATCCAGTATAATCACCACTGATGCTAGTTCGGAAGGATGGGGCGCCCACATGGGGGACAGCCTGGCCCAGGAGCAGTGGAACATAGAGGGGATGCAGGACTCATCAGACTTGAAAGAGCTGAACGCAGTCAGTCATGCGCTGGATCATTTTCCTCCACAGCTTCAAGGTTCGCATGTAAGAGTCTTGTTGGACAACACCACAGCGGTCGCCTATGTGAACCAACAAGATGGAACACGATCAAAAAAGTGGACGTTTTCCGCTGTAAATTTTTCAGTTCATCTGAGACCTACCTACTTTCTCTCTCATCCATTCATATCAAGTGGAAAGACAATTCAAAAGCAAACTTTCTGAGCCGTCATGTACTACGTCAAGGTGAATGGTGTCTCAGCCGCCACATATTCAGGAAGATCATAGAATTATGGGGTCTTCCTCAAATAGACCTTTTTTGCCATGAGAGAGAACAAGCAGGTGCAAAGATTCGCCTCCCTGAATATAGCAGATCATCCTAAGATAATGGATGCCTTTCAAGTTCCTTGGCAGTTCAAACTGGCAAATGCCTTTCCGCCAATAATGCAGTTACCTCTGGTCATCAGAAAAATGCGGGAGGAGAAAGCAAGAATAATCCTCATCGCACCATTCTGGTCCAAGAGACCTTGGTTCTCCTAGCTGCAGGCCATGTCCATAACTGACTCATGTGTCCTCCCATCGGTCCGGGATCTACTCTCTCACGGTCCATGCCTTCATCCTCGAGTGGAGGGTCTCCACTTGACAGCATGGAACTTGAGAGGCAGTTATTAAAATTAAGGGGATTTTTGGAGGGCTTAATTAACAGACTCCTGCACAGTAAGAAAGAATCTACAACAAAGATTTATAGTAAAGTATGGAGGAAGTTCCTTGAATTCCATACGGGTTCGCTCTCTAGGGAGGTTCCAATCACACGTATTTTAGAATTTCTGCAGAGTGGTAGAGAACTGGGTCTGTCCGTTAGTACACTAAAAGTCCAGGTATCTGCCTTAAAGGCCATTTATGGTTATAATGTGGCAGGAGATACTGTAGGTGGGTCTCTCAGTTCATCGCAGCTTGTAAATGAAGTGACCCATTTCGCATTTCTCGGGTTCCTCCATGGGATCTAAATTTAGTTCTGGATGCCCTAAGAGGTTCTACATTTCAGCCATTAGAGTCCGTTCCCCTGAAATACATATCATTAAAGACAGCCCTTTTGGTAGCATTGACATCTGCCAGAAGAGTTAGAGATACCCAAGCTCTTTCCAAAGATCCACACTTCCTGTTAGTATCTCAATACAAGATTATACTGAAACCAGATCCATTATACCTTCCTAAGGTGGCAGCTAAGTTTCACAAGTCTCAGGAGATCATTCTTCCCTCCTTCTTTAGTAATTATTCCACTCCAGAGGAAGAGAGGTTGCACACCCTAGGCGTGAGGAGAGCGGTCCTGAAATATATAGATAGATCTAGGGCCTGGAGACACAGTAGGGCTCTGTTTGTATCCTCCCAGGGTCACAGGAAGGGGTCATGAAGGGCACCTTATCTCGTTGAATAGAAAATGCAATCTACCTGGCATACTCAGCAAAAGGCGAAAATTCTCTGAAGGGTATAAAGGCGTTTTCAGTGCGAGCGGTGGCATCCTCTTGGGCTGAGAGGGCTGACATCCCAATTGAGCTTATATGTAAGGCCGCAACATGGTCGTCACAGTCCACCTTTTATAACCACTACAGGCTGGATCTTTCATCCTCTTCGGAACTTGCCTTTAGGAGAGCTGTCCTCAGCATGGTGGTCACTCCCAGGTGATGGTTCTCTGAAAATCTCTTATGTGGGTGCTGTCGTGGCGAAGAGTAAAAAGCCAGATTACTTACCATTAATGTTCTTTTATTGAGTTCACAACAGCACCCACTCACAACTCTCCCTAAGTTAAATATAAACTGATCACGTATTGGTGGTGGTATATAGGAATTTATATATAAATATGGTTATATTTGCAAAAAAAAAGTATATTTGACCTAATACTTGGCAGTTTCTCTGGTACTCTGAAATCCAACTGAGCGGGAGAGGCAGACCACCCCTTTTATTTCTGTAGGTTTCCTTTTCCTATGGGTGGATCCCTCTCTCATGCGGGTGCTGTCGTGGACTCAATAAAAGAGCATTAACGGTAAGTAATCAGGCTTTGTTTTGCATGCATTTTTGTTGCGTATTTACTTATGTCTCTTTCCCATTTACTTTAATGGGTGCAAAAGTCTACAAACACTGAAAAAGTTGACATGCTGCAGATTTGAAAAAAAAATTGCTTTGGATGTTCAAATCTGCAAGATTATAAATAAGCAGTATGCGCATGAGATTTCAGAAATCCCATTCACTTTCTGCATTCTGGAAAACACTACTTTTTTCCACATAAAAACACACTGAAAACACTCAGTGTATGAACAAGCCCTAAGTTTTCTTACTGTGAAGAAGAAAAGTCATCATTGCAGCCACGATTCACATTGAAAATTCACTTATCAAAATAAGTCATCAAGTACAGAAAATTTGCTCCACTACAAAAACAAATCTTCTACATAGTGTATGCATTTACAACAAAAAGCGCATGTTCCCGTCACACTTCAGCAAGGTTAGTTACCTATTTTCTTTTTGTCCATCTAAGGATTTTCCATTGTACTGTAATTACATTTTTCTTTCTTAATTATGACTGAGGTTAATAGTTTGCCATTTTTTACTTCAATTATGCTGGATTTAATGATTTTCTACTCTATGCCCTGGAAGTCATTCAGGGTCAAAAGCTAAATCTAATGAAAGGTCAGAGGCACAGACATGTTATTTTTTCAGACCTCTTCAGGCACCAAGTCCCAGCTGTAATAATCATTTTTAATCAATTAAGCATGTACTTTTACTATAGGCAACTATATACACACATATCACAAAAACAGATTACTCGTCATTGACTATAATCTAATGATCATTTACACGTTAGTTGCATATATTATTCTGCTTTTTATGGTAAATGTTGTTTTCCAAAACGTGCGTAGGGGACCTGGCTGCATGTCTATCACTGGTAATCAATGCCTCTCTGACTTTTTTTCTGATGCTCTCTAATCTAGCACCTTACTTTACACACTATACACTTTGTGTTTGTCTTTGGCCATTAATTTGTTCATGCACATCAGCACTTTATTTGTACATGCTTACACATTAACTTGCTGTTGTACTTATATATATATTTTTTTCACAGTGTATATACACTGCTCAAAAAAATAAAGGGAACCCTAAAATCCCACATCCTAGATATCACTGAATGAAATATTCCAGTTGTAAATCCTTATTCATTACATAGTGGAATATGTTGAGAACAAAAAAACCTAAAAATAATCACCATAAATCACAACTAATATCCAATGGAGGTCAGTTTGTGCAGACACATGCACATTTGTGGCCTGCTGGAGGTCATTTTGCAGGGCTCTGACGGTGCTCCTCCTTTTCCTTCTTGCACAAAGGCTGAGGTAGTGGTCCTGCTGCTGGGTTGTTGCCCTCCTATGGCCCCCTCCACATCTCCTGGTGTACTGGCCTATCCCCTGTTAGCACCTCCAGCCTCTGGACACTACTTTGACAGACACGGCAAACCTTCTTGCCACAGCTCGCATTGATGTGCCATCCTGGATAAGCTGCACTACCTGAGCCACTTGTGTGGCTTGTAGAGTCCTTCTCATGCTACCACGGGTGTGAAAGCACAACCAACATTCAAAAGTGACCAAAACATCAGCCAGAAAGCATTGGTACTGAGATGTTGTCTGTGGTCCCCACCTGCAGAACCACTCCTTTGAGTGTGTCTTGATAATTGTCAATAATTTCCATCTGTTTATTCCATTTGCACAACTGCATGTGAAATTGATTGTCAAACAGTGTTGCTTCCTAAGTTGACAATTTGATTTCACAGAAGTTTGATTTACTTGGATTTATATTCTGTTGTTTAAGTGTTCCCTTTATTTTTTTGAGCAGTGTATTTACACTGGAATTGCTTGCCTGAGGAGGTGGTGATGGCGAACTCAGTCGAGGGGTTCAAGAGAGGCCTGGATGTCTTCCTGGAGCAGAACAATATTGTATCATACAATTAGGTTCTGTAGAAGGACGTAGATCTGGGGATTTATTATGATGGAATATAGGCTGAACTGGATGGACAAATGTCTTTTTTCGGCCTTACTAACTATGTGTTACTATGTGTTACATGGTCATTGCCTTATTTCTTTTTTGTTTTTTTTTTATGTTTTGGTCACTTTATTCAATTTTTAAGATGCCTTTTATGATATACTAAATGGTGGCCCGATTCTAACGCATCGGGTATTCTAGAATATGCATGTTCACGTAGTATATTGCACAGCCCATGTAGTATATCGGCCATCCACATAGTATATTGCCCAGCCATGTAGTATATTACACAGTCACGTAGTATATTGTCCATTCACGTAGTATATTGCCCAGCCACGTAGTATATTGCCCAGCCACGTAGTATATTGCCCAGTGACGTAGTATAGCTACATAGTATATTGCCCTGTTACATAGTATATTGCCCAATGACATAGTATACAGCACAGAACCACGTAGTATATTGTACAGCGACGTAGCATACAGCGCAAAGCTACGTAGTATATTGCCCAGTGACGTATTATATTGCCCAGTGACATAGTGTATTGCCCAGTGACGTAGTATATTGCCCAGTGACATAGTATACAGCACAGAACCACATAGTATATTGCCCAGTGACATAGTATACAGCACAGAACCACATAGTATATTGCACAGCAACGTAGTATACAGCGCAGAGCCACGTAGTATATTTCCCAGCGAAGTAGTATGCAGCACAGAGCCACGTAGTATATTGCCCAGCCACGTAGTATATTGCAGTCACGTAGTATATTGCCCAGTGACGTAGTATATTACCCAGCGAAGTAGTATACAGCACAGAGCCACGTAGTATATTGCCCAGTGACACAGTATATTTCCCATCGAAGTAGTATACAGCATAGAGCCACGTAGTATATTGCCCAGCTACGTCGTATATTGGCCAGTCATGTAGTATATTGCCCAGCCAGGTTTGTCACAGGTTAAAAAATAAAAAAAAAACATATACTCACCTTTCCAAGGGAGCCCTTGTAGTCCACGGCAGCTTCCGGTCCCAGGGTTGGTATGAGCGCAGGACCTGTGATGACGTTGCGGTCACATGACCGTGACATCATGGCAGGTCCTTCTGCCACAGGAACCTGCAACGGAAGATGGCGGCCGGCGCGAGCTGCTACGGAGGGTGAGTATAGCAGGTTTTTTTTTTTTTTTTAACATTACATTTTTTTACTTTTGATGCAGCATAGGCAGCGTCAATAGTAAAAAGTTGGGGAGACACAGGGTTAATAGCGGCGGTAACGGAGTGCGTTACCCGCGGCATAACGTGGTCCGTTACCGCCAGCATTAACCCTGTGTTAGCGGTGACCGGAGGGGAGTATGCGGGCGACAGGCACTGACTGCGGGGAGTAAGGAGCGGCCATTTTCTTCCGGACTGTGCCCCATTGCTGATTGGTCGCGGCAGCCATGACAGGCAGCTGCCGAGACCAATCAGCGAATGAATAACCGTGACGGACAGAAGGACAGATGAAAGTGACCCTTAGACAATTATATAGTAGATATATGTTTCTGTTTTCTACTTGAGCTAGTGCAAATTACTTTTAAAGGGATTTTTCTTTGGGCACTTTTTTACATTGTTATTTTTAATGAACCTTTAATTGGTTCTTTGTACTATTTTTATACCATGCACCATTACCTGATTCAGCTATTTAATTTACCATATATACTCGAGTATAAGCTGAGATTTTCAGCCCATTTTTTTAGTCTGAAAGTGCTCTTCGGCTTATACTCGAGTCATTGTCCCAGGGGGTCGGCGGGGGATTGGAAGCGGCAGCTGTCCATCATACTCACCTGCTCCAGACACATCTCTGCATGTCCCTGCTTCTCCTGCGCCCACAGCTCTTCCTGTGTTCAGCGGTCACATGGTTCTTATTCATTAGAGTAATGAATAAGGATGCGACTACACTCCCATAGGGGTGCAGCCACATATTCATTACTTTAATGAGTGGTACAAGTGACCGCTGAGCACAGGAACAAGATGCCAGCGCCATCGCATTGGAGAAGCGGGGACCGCACCAGGAGGGTGAATATAACGGGAGAGGTGAGCCATGCAATATTCACCTGTTCCTGTTCCACCTCCACTCCTTCTTCTGCGTCCTCTGGCTGTGACGTTCAGGTCAGATAGCGCGATGATGTGTTTAGTGTGCGCGCTGCCCTCTGCCTGAACAGTCACTGCAGAGAGACAGAAGACAGAGCGGCACGAGGCGTTGGAATGGGGACAGGTGAATATCGCAAATGTCAGTGTCCCCACCTGCTCAGGACAAGAGGTGAGTTTGTCATTTTTTTTAATTGCAGCAGCGGCATATGGGGCAAATGTTTCTATGGATCATCTTATGGGGCCATAATCAACCTTAATGCATTATTATATGGGGCAAATGTTTCTATAGAGCATCTTATGGGACCATAATCAACCTTAATGCAGCATTATATGGGGCACATTCTCTATGGAGCATCTTATGGGGTCATAATATAATCAACCTTTATGCAGCATTGTATAGGGCAAATGTTTCTGTGGAGCATCTTATGGGGCCACGATCAACCTTTGTGCAGCATTATATGGGGCATATTTTTGTATGAAACATCTTATGGGGCCCATCATAAACTTTATGGAGCATTATATGGGGCATATTTTATTATGGAGCATCTTATGGGGCCCATCATGAACTGTATGGAGCATCATGTGGGGCTTCTGATTCAATATGGATATTCAAAAACACTTAACCTATTGATATCTCAATTAATTTTACTTTTATTGGTATCTATTTTTTTTTTTAATTTGCCTGTAGCTGCTGCATTTCCCACCCTAGGCTTATACTCGAGTCATTAAGTTTTCCCAGTTTTTTTGTGGCAAAATTAGGGTTCTCGGCTTATATTCGGGTCGGCTTATACTAGAGTATATACGATATCTTTAAAAAATGTTGTATTAACACGATTATTTCGTCATATTGGTCTTTGTGGCATGGCACTTTTTGTAATGTGATCTGTATCTGCTTTTGTGCTTGACCCTTAGCTTATATATAATTTGTTCTACTTCTGCTAGTTATTTTCCTACCTGTCCACTTTGGGAACAGACTCTGTTTCCATTTTTCTTCATGTTTGCATGTCCTTGTTCACATTTCGGGGACCTCCCCATTTTTCAAGCACGAGGGTGCAAATTGAGTGGGGTCGCCCCAAAATCAGGACCTGCTCAAATATAAAACATCAATATAACAATACCAGCTATAGTGCTCCCATGTAAAGCAACAGTCAGAATAATCTTCTTAAATGCCCATGAGACTGAATATTGATGGAGTTTAACAAATACACATGTACACATTCTTCAGTACAGGAGGCTGCTGTTAGTCAAAGAGTGAAAAATCAAAAAATCAAATAGTGAAAAGAAAAAAAGAAAAAGTAGCAGTAATAAGATAGAAAACACATTGAAGTACTTAAATGGGTCAAGCGCATCGCTGGCATCTCCGAGTGCAGGCGCAGTGCACCTGACAGGCACAGGTTGGAAAACTGCCTCTACTATCTAATTATCACATTTTCTGGGCTATAAAAATAATCAGTGACCTTCATAGGGATGTATAAAAAGAGAGTATTCTAAATCAGATGCAAAAACCAATCATTTAATAACCATAAACATAATAAAATAAAAAGTACCCGAAGAGGCCATTTCTAAGAAAACCCCCTTATTTGAAAGAAAATCCTACTTATTTTTATGAACTATCTACAAACTTTGCATTATTCATTCATAAAACAAGCAAAATAAAATATTGTGAAGAAAAAAAACCCTCAAAGTATGAACCTTCAAAAGTCAGAAACTTCAGTGCAATGAGTCTTAGAGACGATGCAGGTCAAATCTGCTCTCCACAAGGACAGCGATAAAACTGAGTTGAGGGTAGGTTTGAAGCGGCACCTAAAGTTAGGTACAGGGTTGGGTGGGATCCCCTGCCACCAAAAATGTGTGAGGGTTAAATACCCTGCCACCCAACTTTGCTGCTTTGATGGTTCTCTAACAGTCCATGCTTACATCTTAGGAACATAATAATGTCCTGCTGACATATTACTGCAGGTGACTGACATTACTTCAAGTGATTGACTGTAAAAGTCACAATGCTGCAATATATGTGGAGAAGGATACAAAGGATGTTTCTCGATTTAATATCTGTGTTCCAACCACTAGTTTAAATGAAGACCGGGATAAAAATGAAGGAAAGGTTATGAATGTGCTGTGAAGGAACACAATCAGGAGACCAGGTGGATAAGTGAGACATGGAAATTGGGCAAGAAAGTAATATCTAAGAGATAAATGGGATTGCTTCTAACTAGAGAGAAGTGTGGGGTCAGGAAAGGTTGAAGACAGAATGATGCTAGAAATAGGGAAAAAGATGTCAATGTAGGGATGAAACTAGAGGAGATATTATGAATGAAAGTTAAGGAAATTGGATCACTTGTGCAAATAATAATGTAAGACATTGACGTTTGGAAAAAATGTCATAGAGAAGTAAGGCAAAGGGTTCAAAGAAATAGCAGAAAATATGGTTATTAAGTGGACTGAATGTTTAATCAGTATATTAAATCCTTTGTTTGAAGGCAAAATCAGGAGTCTATCCAAAACACGAAGTATAATGAGAACATATGTGCATCTACTGTTGAAAAAATGAATGCACAAACGTCTTTTTATAGGTATGTTCTCAGGTTATTTTTTAACCATTAATTGAATTAAATATTTACATATCTATTGCTACATGTAGCGTTTTTTTTTTTTTTTTGCTCCCCTTCTTCCCATGGCCATAAGTTTTTTATTTTTTGGTCAAAATGGCCAAGTGAGGGCTTGTTTTCGGTGGGACAAATTGTACTTTTGAATAACACCATTGTTTTTAACACATCGTGTACTGGAAAATGGGAAAAAAATTACAAGAGCGGTGCAATTCCACAGTTTTTTTTACCATTTTCACTAAATGTTAAAACTGACCTGCCGTTCAGATTCTCCAGGTCATTATGAGTTCATAAACACCAAACATGTATAGGTTCTTTTTTGTTTAAGTGGTGAAAAAAAATCCAAAATCCAAACTTTGGTAAAAAACAAAAAATGGCTCCATTTTCTGAGACCTGTAGCGTGTCTCTTTTCATGATATGGGGCTTGGTGTGGGCTTGTTTTTAAGTGCCAAGGTAACATTTTTATTGATAGTAATTTGGCATAGATACGATATTTTGATCACCCATTATTGCATTTCATTGCAATGTAGCGGCGACCAATAGACCGTAATTCTGCTTTTTTATTTTTTCTCTTAAGCCATTTATCGATTGGGTTAATTATTTTTTTTACATTGATAGATTGAGCAAATCTGAATGCGGTGATACCAAATATGTGTATTAGGGTTGAGCGAAACGGGTCGAAATTGTTCAAAAGTCGCCGACTTTTGGCAAGGTCGGGTTTCATGAAACCCGACCCCAGTGGGGGTCGGCCATGAAGTTGGCGATCTTTTGAATCTGGAATCGGAATTCCGATCCCGATTCCCGATATGTTTAAGATATCGGGAATTGGTATCGGAATTCAGATTAAAGTGTAAAATATAGAATTAAAATAAAAAATATTGCAATACTTACCCTCTGACGCGCCCTGGTACTAACCGGCAGCCTTCCTCCTTCGAATCCGCGCTTCTAGGACCTTGCTGTGACGTCCGGTGACGTCGCGGCTTGTGATTGGCCGCGCGGCCGCCCATGTGACCGCTCGCGCGGCCAATCACAAGCCGCGACGTCACCCGCGACGTCACCGAAGGTCCTGGAAGGGCTGATTCTTAGGAAGGAAGGCTGTCGGAAGGAAGCAGGGCGCTTCCGAGGGTGAGTATATACCTAATAGGAATATACTCACTCTCGGAAGCGCCCTGCTTCCTTCCGACAGCCTTCCTTCCTAAGAATCAGCCCTTCCAGGACCTTCGGTGACGTCGCGGGTGACGTCGCGGCTTGTGATTGGCCGCGCGAGCGGTCACATGGGCGGCCGCGCGGCCAATCACAAGCCGCGACGTCACCCGCGACGTCACCGAAGGTCCTGGGAGGCTGATTCTAAGGAAGGAAGGTTCCCGGTTAGTACCAGGGCGCGTCAGAGGGTAAGTATAAGGATATTTTTTATTTTAATTCTATATTTTACACTTAAATATGGATCCCAGGGCCTGAAGGAGAGTTTCCGCTCCTTCAGACCCTGGGAACCATGGAAACCCAATGCACTGCATTGGGTTTCGAGTTTCGGCCGACCCCGACCCCGACTTTTTTATAGGATCGGCCGATTTCACTCGACCCGACTTTTCCAAAAGTCGGGTTTCGTGAAACCCAACCCGATCCTATAAAAGTGAAGGTCGCTCAACCCTAATGTGTATGTTTTGATTTTTTTTGTTGTTGTTTTATTTTGAATGGGGCGAAAGGGTGGTGCTTTGAACTTTTACATTTTTTAAATATTTTTGGAAACCCTTTTTTTATTTTTTACAGACTAGAAGCTGCAGTTGTCTGATCAGCTCTGCTACATACAGGCGATTATCAGATCGCCTGTATGAAGCAGAAATGCTCACTTGTTTTGAATGCTGACCACTGAGTGGCGATCATAGCAATCTGGCTATGACAATCATAGAGGTCTACTGGAGACCTCTGGTTGTCATTAGGAATGGGCAAACCCGAACTGTAAAATTCGGGACTGTACCGAGCACAGTGTTGGGTCACAAGGTCCCGAAGATGGGATTCCATGGGAAACTCCTGTTACAGTTTGGATCCAGTTCGGGTCCAGGGCCTGTAAAAGAAACAAAACATAAAATTAATAATAAACATTATAAATATTATACTTACCTGTCCAGCGACGCTCTGCTTCTCTGTACTGGCTGTCAGCACAGCGGCCGGAAAGCAGAGCGGTGACGTCACCGCTCTGCTTTCCGGCCGCTGTGCTCACAGTGAGTGCAGGAAAGCACAGCGCCGGAGGACAGACAGCGGAAGGTAAGTATGAAGCGTTTGTTTTTTTTACTTTTAGGATGGTAACCAGGGTAAACATCAGGTTACTAAGCGCGGCCCTGCACTTAGTAACCCGATGTTTACCCTGGTTACCCGAGGGCTTCGGGCATTGTGATGTTTATTATCTTTAATTTTTTATCACAAAATGTTTGATTTGATTTTTATTTGTTTTCTATTTTCGTTTTGCTCATTGGATGGATCTGTTTTTTCAGAATAAAAACAAAAAAAAAAAGATATCTAGTTCATTTTCCTTTTTTTTTTTACTACCAAACATGTTCACAAACAGTCTAGTAAGCAAAAAGTATAAAAAAAATGGAGTTAGAGTGTCTAAAATCAAGGTTTAATAAGCCGGGTAATAGTGACCCGGAACACTACAAGTGTATAGTAAATGCAAACAAAACAGCAGGGTTTTAATGATCTTGCATCTATCTTGACTATCTGGACTGGTTGCAAGATATGATATAAATGGTAGGATGTCTGGTATCTTAAGGGCACCGTCACACAGTGGCATTTTGATCGCTATGACGGCACAATCCGTGACGCTCCAGCATCGTAACAATATCGCTCCAGCGTCGTAGACTGCTGTCACATTTTGCAATGTACGACGCTGGAGCGATAATTTCATGACGTATGTGCGATGTAGAAGCCGTTGGTTACTATGCGCACATCGTATACAATATCGTGCACACCTTTGTTACACCATGCGATCATGCTGCCACAGCGGGACACTAGACGACGAAAGAAAGTTTCAAACGATCTGCTACGACGTACGATTCTCAGCGGGGTCCCTGATCGCAGGAGCGTGTCAGACACAGCGAGATCGCTGGAACGTCACGGATATATCGCTGGAACGTCACAAATCATGCCGTCGTAGCGATCAAAATGCCACTGTGTGACAGTACCCTTAGTCTTGCCATAAACTACAGTACATTCCATTTTTATTATACTATCTAATAAAAAGACATCATTTAGTAATACTATATTTTATAATCATCCATCATTCATCAGTCATCAAATCAATGCCTCAAAAAAGGAATTGAAGGTTAAAAGGACTTCCTTTTGGCCTCCATCGATGGATACATTTAGCGTCCTTGTTGAGACTTTTCTTGGCTTGTACAAATATAGGCCCCAAACCTGATGTGAGCAGAGGAATTGCATTTATTCCTATTTGCTTTTGCTGAATTAGCAAACACAAATGTAAGATGCTGTTTCATCAAAAAAATCCAATTCTCACGTATCTTGCTCTGTTTTCCTGAGGCCATAAGACTTTGATATATATACTCTTCAGTTGAGATATTATTGGGCTCAATGCCATATAAACAGATAGACTTTTGTGACAACAGAAAGGCACAGATGTACAACTATTGTGAATTCGAGATAGGCTTCCAGGTGTAAAAATAAGAAAGTTAACTTTCTCAAATCAGTGCTTTGAAAATTCGTAAGTAACAAACACTTTAGAAGTATTTTCTACTATTCTCAGTAAAAAAAAATCACTGACTGAAATATTTGTAGGCTATGAGAATTGCTGTGTGGATGCATCATATCATGTCTAGCCACATGTTTGAATGCACATGTTTAATTAACTTACATTTCAGCAACACGTTACATTGCCACATAAAATAATGGCAAGGCAATATAAAACAAGGCAACGAAAATGTCTCTAAACATACAGCCAAATTCTGTGTACATTCAGAGTAGTATTACTGACTGTTCATTGTGCTGCTACTGTTGGATATTTCTTGTTTTGTATAAAACCGATTTTTGCTTTTGTGCAGTTTTTGGCACCATTTGTTGTTCTGTTGATCTCACTTTGCGTATTTCTGCTTATTTTCACTTTCAGCTATTTGTGGTTACATGGCAGCATGGCAAATATCACTGGGCTTTTATATATTGTTGGTTGTTTATTTAAAGTTGTTGGATGCTAGTAATGGTAGGTGTGTTACTTAATAAAATGAAGAGCAAAGTTAAAAGAAAAAATTGTGTAGTGTGGTTTACTGATTCAGGTTCTCTTAAAATGTGTCATTGAGAGTGAAGCTCAGGATAAAATGCACAAGGGTTCTTAACGAGGGCCTGACACTTGGCTTAAAAATGTAATTTTGAACATGGTATGTGCCACTGTTCCACGAATTTGTCTTTTTTTTTTTTTTATTGTTTCTGTTCCTTTTCATTCATGCGATATGGACTACTGGTCCCTGTATAAAAATCTATTCTTGCTATCCAAGTGGGTGTAATCTTCATTCCCGATTTACCGTATTTCTGTGATCCTCCCTCTTTCTTACCATGAGGGTATGTGCACACGTTCAGGTTTTTTCATGTTTTTTTCGCATTTTTTCACAATTAAACTGCATTAGAAACTGCAGACATATGCATCCTAGCATTTAGAATGCATTCTGCAATTTTTGTGCACATGATGCGTTTTTTT
Organism: Ranitomeya imitator; assembly: GCF_032444005.1. Classification (NCBI taxonomy): domain Eukaryota; kingdom Metazoa; phylum Chordata; class Amphibia; order Anura; family Dendrobatidae; genus Ranitomeya; species Ranitomeya imitator. The sequence goes on along the minus strand of NC_091285.1, from coordinate 488,428,054 downwards.
TCTGCGGAAAAAATGCATCGCGGTAAAAAAAGCAGCATGTTCATTAATTTTGTGGGTTTTTTTCTTGCGTTTTTTCCAAATACATAGAATAGCAGGAAAAACGCAAGAAAAAACGCATCAAAAATGCATCAAAAACGCGAAAAAAACGCATGCGGATTTCTGGCAGAAATGTTAGGTTTTTGTTAGGAAAATTTCTGCCAGAAATCCTGACATGTGCACATAGCCTGAAAGCTACATCCAGAGCCCCCTGTGCAATGACATCCAGCTGCCGCCTTCCACTGCCTCACAGCAGTGATTTCCAGTGCCCTGATTATTGGTATAGTGACAGACAGAGCTTCCCCTCCGAAATCCCACTGAGCCTCGGCAAGCTATAGCGTTTGCTGAACAAGCCCCAGTGGGAACCCCAGCTTCCTGGAGCAGAGAAGCATGAGAGCCTGTTTGTTGGGCTCTCCATGCATGTGTCGTTACTGTTACACAGCTGTGACACATGCAGCTGCGGCGCCGATTAGCTGATCGTCTGGCATGATCCAGGAAGCCGGGTTTCCTCTGCAGCTTATTCGGCAAGCGCTATAGCTTGCTGAATAAGAGGGAACCTGAGCAAATTTTCTCATCTCTAGTTCTTACGTACGGAGGGAATTCCAGGGCTGGGAACCCGATCTATGATGTCTATATACCGTAACTTCTGTCAAGTTCCCTTTTAAGTAAACAAAGTATTTCCTATGCTTGTTCTATAAAATCGTGTAGTGTAAATTTTTATCGCAGATTTACTTTATTCTCCTTTTATAAGCTAAAGCATATATAAAAAAATTGTTTTTTTTTTTAAATATGAAATAAAATAAGAGCCTAGACTAAACAAGACGTAGTTGGTTTGCCGAAGAATGTCTGATATCCTCAGTAATAGGACCACTAGGGAGCACTTCCTTGTGTCTTTTTTGCTCAGCTGCTGATGTAAGCACATCTGCTAGTACTGCGAGGTGCCCATAGTTTCTTAGATCATATGAAGCTAGCCTGAAATAATAACCTTTTAGGAAGTTGCTGCAAAAGGTACAGCAATTAGCTGTCAAAATAGTTTTGTAGTTGATGGCTATATCCAGAATATTATATAGCGTTCTCCCACCATTATAAAACCATAAATTCAAGATTCCCCCCCAAAACCCCACAAAATTATGTTGCCAACTTCATGGAGTGTTCTCAAGTTTAGATGTCATCTCTTATCCTTGTGACAAAGGATAACTTTGCAATCACTGGGTGTATAACTGCTAAGTCACCCATGATCCCTAGAATCCCTTTATACAATATTAATAGAAGTAATCAAAATAGTATCCACCAATATATCAATCTATAAGAGAGGGCCCCAGATAGCCTCAAGCAATTGCTTCACAATAGTAAATAGGTGTTCATAAAACATATGACGTCAAAAAAGGATACAAAATTATCCAAAAAAACACCACTTAACAAAGACATAATTAAGAACATCAATCTTTATTAGAGATATCAACATATAAATATAAAGATAGCATGAACTGTGTGTACCACGAGACATGTATAAGGTACAGAAAAAATAGTGAATCAAGTCCATACATATAGTGGAACAGACAAAAATTCAGGCTGCAACACAGTTAAATGATCATAGTAAAGCTACACCAGGTCAGAAAAAAAAAAAACGACCAAGTGGAGCAGTAATTCATAACTCGATCTTACCCATGTTGCTGTAAGCCTCTGTCTGTGATGCCACAGGATGCCCCGACACCCATTTCGCAAATGTGCTTTCTCAAGAGGAGTGTCTGCCCATCCCTAATGGCACCCATATATACCACTCAGAGTTTGTGAAAGGCGAATTAGATTGCAGCGCATGTCAACACCGCCTCTCCATCACAGCTGCTAGGGCAGGGCAATTCCGGCCAGTGTGTGGAGGAAACCCATCCATGACGTCATAAACACTTTCCGGAACTTGTAAAAGGCCATCATACCATGCGCCGACAGGAAGTTCAAATGTGCTTGTGCAGTAGAAACACCATTTTTTAGAAGTTGCATGTACGTGCCATCTTCAAGTCACACAGAAACTACCCAGAATACCACCCGTGACATCATAATTGCTTGCCAGAGACTGTGAAAAGCCATCGTACTATGCACGGTCAGGAAAAGCCAGTGCACATGTGCAGTGGAGTCACCATTTTTAAGTTCCAAGTACGTGGCTATTTTCAAGAAGTCACATACAAACTGTCCATAATACCATCTTATAAGTGTGGATATGTCATAATCTTACAGTAAAGGGATAACTGTTATGAAAGGTAATTCAGTACCACAATGGACATAGAGGTCAGCGCACATACAGTGACCTGGCAATAACCCAAAAAACTAGAACGAGCTCTGAGACGTGGGAACTCTGTTGACCGCAATCCCTAATCCTCTCCAACCACACTAAAGGCAGCCGTGGATTGCGCCTAACGCTCCCTATGCAACTCGGCACGGCCTGAGAAACTAGCTAGCCTGAAGATAGAAAATAAGCCTACCTTGCCTCAGAGAAATAACCCAAAGGAAAAGGCAGCCCCCACATATGACTGTGAGTTAAGATGAAAAGACAAACGTAAAGATGAAATAGATTTAGCAAAGTGAGGCCCAACTTTCTGAACAGAGCGAGGATAGGAAAGGTAACTTTGCGGTCAACACAAAACCCTACAAAAACCACGCAAAGGGGGCAAAAAGACCCTCCGAAACTCAGAAGCCGCAGTACCACTTTCCTCCACCAACGGAAGCTCACAGAGAGAACCAGCCGAAGTACCACTTGTGACCACAGGAGGGAGCTCTGCCACAGAATTCACAACAGTACCCCCCCCCTTGAGGAGGGGTCACTGAACCCTCACCAGAGCTCCCAGGACGACCAGGATGAGCCATATGAAAGGCACGAACAAGATCGGGAGCATGGACATCAGAGGCAAAGACCCAGGAATTACCTTCCTGAGCATAACCCTTCCACTTAACCAGATACTGGAGTTTCCGCCTTGAAACACGAGAATCCAAAATCTTCTCCACAATATACTCCAACTCCCCCTCCACCAAAACCGGGGCAGGAGGATCAACAGATGGAACCATAGGTGCCACGTATCTCCGCAACAATGACCTATGGAATACGTTATATATGGAAAAAGAATCTGGAAGGGTCAGACGAAAAGACACAGGATTAAGAACCTCAGAAATCCTATACGGACCAATAAAACGAGGTTTAAACTTAGGAGAGGAAACCTTCATAGGAATATGACGAGAAGATAACCAAACCAAGTCCCCAACCCGAAGTCGGGGACCCACACAGCGTCTGCGATTAGCGAAACGTTGAGCCTTCTCCTGGGACAAAGTCAAATTGTCCACTACATGAGTCCAAATCTGCTGCAACCTGTCCACCACAGTATCCACACCAGGACAGTCCGAAGACTCAACCTGCCCTGAAGAGAAACGAGGATGGAACCCAGAGTTGCAGAAAAACGGTGAAACCAAGGTAGCCGAGCTGGCCCGATTATTAAGGGCGAACTCAGCCAAAGGCAAAAAGGACACCCAGTCATCCTGATCAGCAGAAACAAAGCATCTCAGATATGTTTCCAAGGTCTGATTGGTTTGTTCGGTCTGGCCATTTGTCTGAGGATGGAAAGCCGAGGAAAAAGACAAGTCAATGCCCATCCTACCACAAAAGGCTCGCCAAAACCTTGAAACAAACTGGGAACCTCTGTCAGAAACGATATTCTCTGGAATGCCATGTAAACGAACCACATGCTGGAAAAACAATGGCACCAAATCAGAGGAGGAAGGCAATTTAGACAAGGGTACCAAATGGACCATCTTAGAGAAGCGATCACAGACCAACCAAATGACTGACATCTTTTGAGAGACGGGAAGATCTGAAATAAAATCCATAGAGATATGTGTCCAAGGCCTCTTCGGGACCAGCAAGGGCAAAAGCAACCAACTGGCACGAGAACAGCAGGGCTTAGCCCGAGCACAAATCCCACAGGACTGCACAAAAGTACGCACATCCCGCGACAGAGATGGCCACCAAAAGGATCTAGCCACTAACTCTCTGGTACCAAAGATTCCAGGATGACCAGCCAACACCGAACAATGAACCTCAGAGATAACTTTATTCGTCCACCTATCAGGGACAAACAGTTTCTCCGCTGGGCAACGATCAGGTTTATTAGCCTGAAATTTTTGCAGCACCCGCCGCAAATCAGGGGAGATGGCAGACACAATTACTCCCTCTTTGAGGATACCCGCCGGCTCAGATAAACCCGGAGAGTCGGGCACAAAACTCCTAGACAGAGCATCCGCCTTCACATTTTTAGAGCCCGGAAGGTACGAAATCACAAAGTCAAAACGGGCAAAAAACAACGACCAACGAGCTTGTCTAGGATTCAACCGCTTGGCGGACTCGAGATAAGTCAAGTTCTTATGATCAGTCAAGACCACCACGCGATGCTTAGCTCCTTCAAGCCAATGACGCCACTCCTCGAATGCCCACTTCATGGCCAGCAACTCTCGATTGCCCACATCATAATTTCGCTCACCAGGCGAAAACTTCCTGGAAAAGAAGGCGCATGGTTTCATCACCGAGCAATCAGAACTTCTCTGCGACAAAACAGCCCCTGCTCCAATCTCAGAGGCATCAACCTCGACCTGGAACGGAAGCGAAACATCTGGTTGACACAACACAGGGGCAGGAGAAAAACGACGCTTCAACTCTTGAAAAGCTTCCACCGCAGCAGAAGACCAATTGACCAAATCAGCACCTTCCTTGGTCAAATCGGTCAATGGTTTAGCAATACTAGAAAAATTGCAGATGAAGCGACGATAAAAATTAGCAAAGCCCAGGAACTTTTGCAGACTTTTCAGAGATGTCGGCTGAGTCCAATTATGGATGGCTTGGACCTTAACAGGGTCCATCTCGATAGTAGAAGGGGAAAAGATGAACCCCAAAAATGAAACCTTCTGAACACCAAAGAGACACTTTGATCCCTTCACAAACAAAGAATTAGCACGCAGGACCTGAAACACCGTTCTGACCTGCTTCACATGAGACTCCCAATCATCCGAGAAGATCAAAATGTCATCTAAGTACACAATCAACAATCAGGAATTTATCCAGGTACTCTCGGAAGATGTCATGCATAAAGGACTGAAACACTGGAGCATTGGCAAGTCCGAATGGCATTACTAGATACTCAAAATGGCCCTCGGGCGTATTAAATGCAGTTTTCCACTCATCGCCTCGCTTAATACGCACAAGATTATATGCACCACGAAGATCTATCTTGGTGAACCAACTAGCCCCCTTAATCCGAGCAAACAAATCAGATAACAATGGCAAGGGGTACTGAAATTTAACCGTGATCTTATTTAGAAGGCGGTAATCTATACAAGGTCTCAGTGAACCATCCTTCTTGGCTACAAAAAAGAACCCTGCTCCTAATGGCGACGATGACGGGCGAATATGCCCCTTCTCCAAAGACTCCTTCACATAACTCCGCATAGTGGCGTGCTCAGGCACAGATAAATTAAACAGTCGACCTTTTGGGAATTTACTACCAGGAATCAAATCGATAGCACAATCACAATCCCTATGCGGAGGTAGGGTATCGGACTTGGGCTCATCAAATAAATCCCGGTAAACAGACAAGAACTCAGGAACCTCAGAAGGGGTGGATGACAAAATAGTCAGAAATGGGACATCACCATGTACCCCCTGACAACCCCAGCTGGACACAGACATGGATTTCCAATCTAATACTGGATTATGGACTTGTAGCCATGGCAACCCCAACACGACCACATCATGCAGATTATGCAACACCAGAAAGCGAATAACCTCCTGATGTGCAGGAGCCATGCACATGGTCAGCTGGGTCCAGTACTGAGGCTTATTCTTGGCCAAAGGCGTAGCATCAATTCCTCTCAATGGAATAGGACACTGCAAGGGCTCCAAGAAAAACCCACAACGCCTAGCATACTCCAAGTCCATCAAATTCAGAGCAGCGCCTGAGTCCACAAATGCCATGACAGAATACGATGACAAAGAGCAGATCAAGGTAACAGACAGAAGAAATTTTGACTGTACCATACCAATGGTGGCAGACCTAGCGAACCGCTTAGTGTGCTTAGGACAATCAGAGATAGCATGAGTGGAATCACCACAGTAGAAACACAGCTCATTCAGACGTCTGTGTTCTTGCCGTTCAACTCTGGTCAAAGTCCTATCGCACTGCATAGGCTCAGGTTTAAGCTCAGGTAATACCGCCAAATGGTGCACAGATTTACGCTCGCGCAAGCGTCGACCGATCTGAATGGCCAAAGACATAGACTCATTCAGACCAGCAGGCATAGGAAATCCCACCATGACATCCTTAAGGGCTTCAGAGAGACCTTTTCTGAAAATAGCTGCGAGCGCACCTTCATTCCACTGAGTGAGTACGGACCACTTTCTAAATTTCTGACAATATACCTCTATTTCATCCTGACCCTGACACAGAGCCAGCAAATTCTTCCTCCTGATCCACAGAATTAGGCTCATCGTACAGCAATCCGAGCGCCAGGAAAAATGCATCGATATTACTTAATGCAGGATCTCCTGACGCAAGAGAAAATGCCCAGTCCTGAGGGTCGCCACGCAAAAAAGAAATAACGATCCTAACTTGTTGAACTGGGTCACCAGAGGAGCGAGGTTTCAAAGCCAGAAATAGTTTACAATTATTTTTGAAACTCAGAAATTTAGTTCTATCTCCAAAAAACAAATCAGGAATAGGAATTCTCGGTTCTAACATAGAATTCTGAACCACAAAGTCTTGAATACTTTGTACTCTTGCCGTGAGCTGATCCACACATGCAGACAGACCTTTAATGTCCATTGCTACACCTGTGTCTTGAACCACCCAAATGTCTAGGGGAAAAAAGGCAAAACACTGTGCAGAGAAAAAAAAATGGTCTCAGAACTTCTTTTTTCCCTCTATTGTGAATCATTAGTACTTTTGGCCTCCAGTACTGTTATGAAAGGTAATTCAGTACCACAATGGACATAGAGGTCAGCGCACATACAGTGACCTGGCAATAACCCAAAAAACAAGAACGAGCTCTGAGACGTGGGAACTCTGTTGACCGCAATCCCTAATCCTCTCCAACCACACTAAAGGCAGCCGTGGATTGCGCCTAACGCTCCCTATGCAACTCGGCACGGCCTGAGAAACTAGCTAGCCTGAAGATAGAAAATAAGCCTACCTTGCCTCAGAGAAATACCCCAAAGGAAAAGGCAGCCCCCACATATAATGACTGTGAGTTAAGATGAAAAGACAAACGTAGAGATGAAATAGATTTAGCAAAGTGAGGCCCAACTTTCTGAACAGAGCGAGGATAGGAAAGGTAACTTTGCGGTCAACACAAAACCCTACAAAAACCACGCAAAGGGGGCAAAAAGACCCTCCGTACCGAACTAACGGCACGGAGGTACACCCTCTGCGTCCCAGAGCTTCCAGCAAGCAGTAAAAAACAAATTGACAAGCTGGACAGAAAAAAAACAGCAAACAAATAGCAAAGAGGAACTTAGCTATGCAGAGCAGCAGGCCACAGGAACGATCCAGGAGGAAACAGGTCCAATACTAGAACATTGACTGGAGGCCAGGATCAAAGCACTAGGTGGAGTTAAATAGAGCAGCACCTAACGACTTCACCACATCACCTGAGGAAGGAAACTCAGAAGCCGCAGTACCACTTTCCTCCACCAACGGAAGCTCACAGAGAGAACCAGCCGAAGTACCACTTGTGACCACAGGAGGGAGCTCTGCCACAGAATTCACAACAGATAACATAATCATTGATAATTTACTTACCAGAGTTGCATACACCCACTACACTATAACACGGCTAAAGGTGCAGTCCATATACGTAATAAGGTCGCCATAAGGTTCAGTATAAGCGGCCATTTTGATGGTGTCACATTAAAACTGCTCAAACTGCTGTATCAAAACATATATATGTCAAATGTGTCTAATATAAGACTAATCAGAGCAGCAATATCACCATAATAGTCAATAGATTGAATATATTGATAAAAATATTCATATATTTACATATATATGCAAATACCACATAGTATGTCGATTTAAGAAAAAAATCTCCATAACCCTGGATAATAATCATAACTAAAATGGAGAAAAATGTATGTAATACATAACTAAACAACCCACATATAATCAAAGTGCATCTAAATAAGGTTCAAAGTCACATAACATACAAATGCCGCAAATCAAGTATAGAGTCATATAACATACTAGATGGTGGCCCGATTCTAACGCATCGGGTATTCTAGAATATGCATGTCCACGTAGTATATTGCCCAGCCACGTAGTATATTGCCCAAACACGTAGTATATTGCCCAACCATGTAGTATATTGCCCAACCACGTACTATATTGCCCAGTCACATACTATATTGCCCATTCACGTAGTATATTGCCCAGCCACGTAGTATATTGCCCAGTCACGTACTATATTGCCCATTCACGTAGTATATTGCCCAACCATGTAGTATATTGCCCAGCCCACGTAGTATATTGCCCAGCCACGTACTATATTGCCAATTCACGTAGTATATTGCCCAGCCACGTAGTATATTGCCCAGTTACGTAGTATATTGCCCAGTGACATAGTATACAGCACAGAGCCACGTAGTATATTGCACAGCAACTTAGTATACAGCACAGAACCACGTAGTATATTGCCCAGCCACGTAGTATATTGGCCAGTCATGTAGTATATTGCCCAGCTACGTAGTATATTGCCCAGCCACGTCTGTAACAGGTTAAAAAATAAAAAATAAACATATACTCAACTTCCGAGGGAGCCCTTGTAGTCATGTGGCCTGTGTGCAGTGCACTCGGCAGCTTCCGGTCCCAGGGTTGGTAGCGCAGGACCCGTGATGACGTCGCAGTCACATGACCGTGACGTCATGACAGGTCCTTCTCGCGCAGGGGCGCAGGACCTGTGATGAGGTCGCGGTCACATGACCGTGACGTCATGGCAGGTCCTTGTCGCATATCATCTTTGAACCTGCAACCCGGAACCTGACGCTTGCATGGAGCGGTTACCGGAGCGTCGCAAGGAGCGGGAAAGGTGGCAGAAGGTGAGTATATAATGATTTTTTATTATTTTTAACATTAAATCCTTTTACTATTGACGCTGCATAGGCAGCATCAATAGTAAAAACTTGGTCACACAGGGTTAATAGTGACGGTAACGGAGTGAGTTACAAGACGCGGTCCGTTACCGCTGGCATTAACCCTGTGTGAGCGGTGACTGCGGGGAGTATTGAGCGGGCACTGACTGTGGGGAGGAAGGAGCGGCCATGTTGCGCCGGACTGCGCCCGTCGCTGCTCGTAGGCGTTTTGCCACGACCAATCAGCGACTTGGATTCCATGACAGACAGAGGCTGTGACCAATGAATATCCATGACAGAAGGACAGACAGACAGACAGACGGAAGTGACCCTTAGACAATTATATAGTAGATAAATGCCGCAAGTCATCTAAAGGAAGTCAGCCTGGCTAGTAGCTGTAAATCATTCAGCTGCCGTGATGAAAACTAATTTTCTGAGCAGTCATAAATACTTGGAGGTCACCCGAGCGTGCTCGGGAACCCCGAGCAACGAGTACACTCGCTCATCACTTTTTTATCATCTTGTTTACGCTTTTTTGAAGGTCTAAGCAAAATCTTAGCAATATCTCACGTGGGGTGCGTTTAGCCCTGTGGTAACCATTCTTGATGGCTCTGTGACTATAACCCCTATCTAACAGGAGTGCCGGAGATTGCTGGGCACAATGCTTAGCTGATTTTTTGCACTCCTATTAGAATGAAAGGAGAGGCAGTGCGCATGATCAACCTCCGCTCCATTCAGCTAGGGTTCTTCAAAGTCCCAGGATTGGTGGGGGCCACAGCTGTCGTATCCCCCAGCGTTCGGAAAGTTACACCCTATTCTTTAAATGGAAGATAACTTTCAAGCTTGAGAATGCCCCTTTAAGTGATTTGACACACTGTATGTCCCAGTGCACCTGAGACATTGCTAGTATTACTGTATAGTACCTTTATATTTTTCCAAAAGAAACCAATGATATACAGTTTGGTGCACTTGGTTCCGCTTCCATGGTTACCTTCTGCACGGGCCTCAGTGGCGTTGTTTATTCATTTTCCATCTATATGGCAAGCCTGACAAAATTGTCAGTAACCGGGGTCCTCCATTTAGGTTCTGGAGAGAGCTCTGTCGTTTACTCAGCATTGTGCTGAATCTCTCTTCTGCATACCACCCGAGACAAATGGGTTGGTTGAGAGGGCCAACCAGACTCTGGTCACATACTTGCGACATTTTGTCTCCGCCAATACCTTGGGCAGAATTTGCTTTGAACAACGCCGTGGCAGACTCTACCAGGCAGACTCCATTTCTCCTTAATTATGGCCAGCATTTGTGTGTCCCTGTGCCCATGCCCGTGTCGTCCACCGATTCTAGGGTGACAGACTGGACGGTGGAGGCACATGACATTTGGGACTGCACACAGGATGCCATCTGGGCCTCCAAGGAGAGAATGAGGGTTTATGCTTATGCACACCGGTGCTCCGCTCCGACCTGTGCTCCTGGTGACTTAGTGTGGCTCTCTGCCCATAGCATCAGGCTGCGAGTTGAGTTCACTAAGTTTGTGCCTCGCTACATAGGCCCTTTCAAAGTTCTGGAACAGGTCAACCCTGTGGTCTACCGTTTGGCTATTCCTCCGCGCCTAGGTATCATCGTCACTTTTCATGTATCCCTCTTAAAGCCCGTCTACATGTTCCGGTTTTCTGAGTCATCTGCCAGGACATCGGGTTCATCCACGGATGAGTACGAGGTGAACTCTATCTTGGGGTACATGGCAAAAAATACTATCTGGTGGACTGGATGGGCCACGGCCCAGAGGATAGAACCTGGAAGCCTGTGGAGAACATTCGGGCTCCGCTACTCATTGCAGCCTTTGAGCATAAAAAAACACCATAAGAGGAAAAGCCTCCACTATTCTAGACAAAAAAAACACCAGTACACAGGCAGAGATGCTTACCTGTCCAAGGCCTCCAACAATTGCACTAGCCAAGGTGCAGCAGATCCAAGTTAAGATGGCAGATACACAGGTGCAATAATTCTGATAAGGCAGCCACCCTACAATCAGGAATTGGCCACTTGGTGCACCTGTGCAAACAAATAGTCTGTATGTGGCGTGTTCACACAGAAATGCAAAGTGTATAGCTCAAAGCCTATTAATGACGCCATATAGCGGGCTAACCATAATGCATCCTGTGTGAACAGAGGCCACAGTGTACAGAGCCATCTAGGGCCCAGCCACACCCTGGAAAAATATACAGTGCACCAAAAACATAACAATGTATGCAAGGTAATGGTCGATATTATGGCCACAATATTTAAGCTGCCAACCCGCGTCAAGGGTCCTTACATATTGGCAGTCCTATTCTAAAAAAAACACCATAAGAGGAAAAACCTCCACTATTCTAGACAAAAAACACCAGTACACAGGCAGAGATGCTTACCTGTCCAAGGCCTTATTATTGCACCTGTGTATCTGCCATCTTAACTTGGATCTGCTGCACCTTGGCTAGTGCAATTGTTGGAGGCCTTGGACAGGTAAGCATCTCTGCCTGTGTACTGGTATTTTTTAGCCTTTGAGCGTAGCAAGGCCCAAGGAGGGGGGCCCTAGGAGGGGAGGTAATGTTAGGTGTCAAGTTCCTGCCGCTGCACAGGGGGAATCTCGAACCACCTCCGCTGCGGTCTCCCATTCTTCTCCAGCCGCAGTGGAGCCTACTCAGCGGAGACGTCGGTCCCAGCCCCTGGCCAGGACAGATACTGCACGTTTGGTTACTGCTACCCTTCCAGGTTCAGCCATTGTAACTAGTGCTGTTCAGCGGCGAGTAGGCATTCCTGGGACTAAGTCCTGATTTTCCCCTCCACATCCATGCGCTAGTATAATTTGTGTTTGGCAGTTGCCAGTGGATTCTCTGCCACACTGTATATAAGTGGGGTGAGTCTGCTTAGCCTTGGGGCTGTACACTCAGGTAGGCCTTTTTTATAAAAAGAAAGAAACAGTGGGTCAAAAGAAGTACATACCGGTATATATTTTTTATAATATCATCTAAAAACATGTATGCACATCAAAATGAAGTATGTAAAAAATATATGTGTGTATCCAATAACCACAATGTGCATACTCATATAGTTAGGTCCATATATATTTGGACAGAGACATTTTTCTAATTTTGGTTATAGACATTACCACAATTAATTTTAAACAAAACAATTCAGATGCAGTTGAAGTTCAGATTTTCAGCTTTCATTTGAGGATATCCACATTAAAATTGGATGAAGGGTTTAGGAGTTTCAGCTCGTTAACATGTGCCACCCTGTTTTTAAAGGGTCAAAAGTAATTGGACAGATTCAATAACTTTAACCCCTTTCTGCCATCAGACGTACTATTGCGTCCATGGGGGGTGGGCCCTACTTCCCAAGGACGCAATAGTACGTCATATGCGATCGGCAGCGCTCACGGGGGGAGCGGCGCCGATCGCGGCCGGGTGTCAGCTGCCTATCGCAGCTGACATCCGGCACTATGTGCCAGGAGCGGTCACGGACCGCCCCCGGCACATTAACCCCCGGCACACCGCGATCAAAGATGATCGCGATGTGCCGGCGGTGCAGGGAAGCACCGCGCAGGGAGGGGGGCTCCCTGCGGGCTTCCCTGAGACCCCCGGAGCAACGCGATGTGATCGCGTTGCTGCGAGGGTCTTGCCGCCCTCCCTCCCTGCTCCAGGTCCCGGATCCAAGATGGCCGCGGATCCGGGTCCTGCAGGGAGGGAGGTGGCTTCACAGAGCCTGCTTAGAGCAGGCACTGTGAAGCCTGCACTGCTGCATGTCAGATCAGTGATCTGACAGAGTGCTGTGCAAACTGTCAGATCACTGATCTGTGATGTCCCCCCCTGGGACAAAGTAAAAAAGTAAAAAAAAAATTTTCCAAATGTGTAAAAAAAATTAAAAAAAATATTCCTAAATAATGAAAAAAAAAAAAAAAATATTCCCATAAATACATTTCTTCATCTAAATAAAAAAAAAAAAAAACAATAAAAGTACACATATTTAGTATCGCCGCGTCCGTATCGACTCGCCCTATAAAACTGGCACACTAGTTAACCCCTTCAGTAAACACCGTAAGAAAAAAAAAAAAAAAAACGAGGCAAAAAACGACGCTTTATTATCATACCGCCGAACAAAAAGTGGAATAACACGTGATCAAAAAGACAGATATAAACAACCATGGTACCGCTGAAAGCGTCATCTTGTCCCGCAAAAAACGAGCCACCATACAGCATCATCAGCAAAAAAATGAAAAAGTTATAGTCCTGAGAATAAAGCGATGCCAAAATAATTATTTTTTCTATAAAATAGTTTTTATCGTATAAAAGCGCCAAAACATAAAAAAATGATATAAATGAGATGTCGCTGTAATCGTACTGACCCGAAGAATAAAACTGCTTTATCAATTTTACCAAACGCGGAACGGTATAAACGCCTCCCCCAAAAGAAATTCATGAATAGCTGGTTTTTGGTCATTCTGTCTCACAAAAATCGGAATAAAAAGCGATCAAAAAATGTCACGTGCCCGAAAATGTTACCAATAAAAACGTCAACTCGTCGCGTAAAAAACAAGACCTCACATGACTGTGTGGACCAAAATATGGAAAAATTATAGCTCTCAAAATGTGGTAACGCAAAAAATATTTTTTGCAATAAAAAGCGTCTTTCAGTGTGTGACGGCTGCCAATCATAAAAATCCGCTAAAAAACCCGCTATAAAAGTAAATCAAACCCCCCTTCATCACCCCCTTAGTTAGGGAAAAATAAAAAAATGTATTTATTTCCATTTTCCCATTAGGGCTAGGGTTAGGGCTAGGGTTAGGGCTAGTGTTAGGGTTAGGGCTAGGGTTAGGGCTAGGGTTAGGGCTAGGGCTAGGGTTAGGGCTAGGGTTAGGGCTAGGGTTAGGGTTAGGGCTAGGGTTAGGGTTAGGGCTAGGGTTAGGGCTAGGGTTAGGGTTAGGGCTAGGGTTAGGGCTAGGGTTAGGGCTAGGGTTAGGGCTAGGGTTAGGGCTAGGGCTAGGGTTAGGGTTGGGGCTAGGGTTAGGGCTAGGGTTAGGGCTACAGTTAGGGTTGGGGCTAAAGTTACAGTTAGGGTTTAGATTACATTTACAGTTGGGAATAGGGTTGGGATTAGGGTTAGGGGTGTGTCAGGGTTAGAGGTGTGGTTAGGGTTACCGTTGGAATTAGGGTTAGGGGAGTGTTTGGATTAGGGTTTCAGTTATAATTGGGGGGTTTCCACTGTTTAGGCACATCAGGGGCTCTCCAAAAGCGACATGGCGTCCGATCTCAATTCCAGCCAATTCTGCGTTGAAAAAGTAAAACAGTGCTTCTTTCCTTCCGAGCTCACCCGTGTGCCCAAACAGGGGTTTACCCCAACATATGGGGTATCAGCGTACTCAGGACAAATAGGACAACAACTGTTGGGGTCCAATTTCTCCTGTTACCCTTGGGAAAATACAAAACTGGGGGCTAAAAAATAATTTTTGTGGGAAAAAAAAGATTTTTTATTTTTACGGCTCTGCGTTATAAACTGTAGTGAAACACTTGGGGTTCAAAGTTCTCACAACACATCTAGATAAGTTCCCGGGGGGGTCTAGTTTCCAATATGGGGTCACTTGTGGGGGGTTTCTACTGTTTAGGTACATTAGGGGCTCTGCAAACGCAATGTGACGCCTGCAGACCATTCCATCTAAGTCTGCATTCAAATGGCACTCCTTCCCTTCCGAGCCCTCCCATGCGCCCAAACAGTGGTTTCCCCCCACATATGGGGTATCAGCGCACTCAGGACAAATTGGACAACACATTTTTGGGTCCAATTTCTCCTGTTACCCTCGGGAAAATACAAAACTGGGGGCTAAAAAATAATTTTTGTGGGAAAAAAATTTTGTTTTATTTTTACGGCTCTCCATTATAAACCTCTGTGAAGCCCTTGGTGGGTCAAAGCGCTCACCACACATCTAGATAAGTTCCTTAGGGGGTCTACTTTCCAAAATGGTGTCACTTGTGGGGGGTTTCTACTGTTTAGGTACATTAGGGGCTCTGCAAACGCAATGTGACGCCTGCAGACCATTCCATCTAAGTCTGCATTCAAATGGCACTCCTTCCCTTCCGAGCCCTCCCATGCGCCCAAACAGTGGTTTCCCCCCACATATGGGGTATCAGCGCACTCAGGACAAATTGGACAACACATTTTTGGGTCCAATTTCTCCTGTTACCCTCGGGAAAATACAAAACTGGGGGCTAAAAAATAATTTTTGTGGGAAAAAATTTTTGTTTTATTTTTACGGCTCTCCATTATAAACCTCTGTGAAGCCCTTGGTGGGTCAAAGCGCTCACCACACATCTAGATAAGTTCCTTAGGGGGTCTACTTTCCAAAATGGTGTCACTTGTGAGTGGTTTCTACTATTTAGGTACATTAGGGGCTCTGCAAACGCAACATGGCGTCTCATCTCAATTCCTGTCAATTTTGCATTGAAAAGTTAAACGGCGCTCCTTCCTTTCCGAGCTCTCCCATCCGCCCAAACAGTGGTTTACCCCCACATATGGGGTATCAGCGCACTCAGGACAAATTGTACAACAACTATTGGGGTCCAATTTCTTCTCTTACCCTTGGAAAAATAAAAAATTGGGGGCGAAAAGATAATTTTTGTGAAAAAATATGATTTTTTTATTTTTACGGTTCTGCATTATAAACTTCTGTGAAGCACTGGGTGGGTCAAAGTGCTCACCACACCTCTAGATAAGTTCCTTAGGGGGTCTACTTTCCAAAATGGTGTCACTTGTGGGGGGTTTCAATGTTTAGGCACATCAGTGGCTTTCCAAACGCAACATGGCATCCCATCTCAATTCCTGTCAATTTTGCATTGAAAAGTCAAACGGCGCTCCTTCCCTTCCGAGCTCTCCCATCCGCCCAAACAGTGGTTTACCCCCACATATGGGATATCAGCTTACTCAGGACAAATTGTACAACAACTATTGGGGTCCAATTTCTTCTCTTACCCTTGGAAAAATAAAAAATTGGGGGCGAAAAGATAATTTGTGTGAAAAAATATGATTTTTTATTTTTACGGTTCTACATTATAAACTTCTGTGAAGCACTTGGTGGGTGAAAGAGCTCACCACACCTCTATATAAGTTCCTTAGGGGGTCTACTTTCCAAAATGGTGTCACTTGTGGGGGGTTTCAATGTTTAGGCACATCAGGGGCTCTCCAAACGAAACATGGTGTCCCATCTCAATTCCTGTCAATTTTGCATTGAAAAGTCAAATGGCGCTCCTTCGCTTCCGAGCTGTGCCATGCGCCCAAACAGTGGTTTACCCCCACATGTGGGGTATTGGCGTACTCAGGACAAATTGTACAACAATGATTGCGGTCCATTTTCTCCTGTTACCCTTGGTAAAATAAAACAAATTGGAGCTGAATTAAATTTTTTGTGAAAAAAAGTTAAATGTTCATTTTTATTTAAACATTCAAAAAATTCCTGTGAAGCACCAGAAGGGTTAATAAACTTCTTGAATGTGGTTTTAAGCACCTTGAGGGGTGTAGTTTTTAGAATGGTGTCACACTTGGGTATTTTCTATCATATAGACCCCTCAAAATGACTTCAAATGAGATGTGGTCCCTAAAAAAAAATGGTGTTGTAGAAATGAGAAATTGCTGGTCAACTTTTCACCCTTATAACTCCCTAACAAAAAAAAATTTTGGTTCCAAAATTGTGCTGATGTAAAGTAGACATGTGGGAAATGTTACTTATTAAGTATTTTGTGTGACATATATCTGTGATTTAATTGCATAAAAATTCAAAGTTGGAAAATTGCAAAATTTTCATAATTTTCGCCAAATTTCCGTTTTTTTCACAAATAAACGCAGGTACTATCAAAGAATTTTTACCATTGTCATGAAGTACAATATGTCACGAGAAAACAATGTCAGATTCACTGGGATCCGTTGAAGCGTTCCAGAGTTATAACCTCATAAAGGGACAGTGGTCAGAATTGTAAAAATTGGCCCGGTCATTAACGTGCAAACCACCCTTGGGGGTAAAGGGGTTAAATAAAATTTTCATTTTTCGTACTTGGCTGAAAACCCTTTGTTGGCAATGACTGCCTGAAGTCTTGATCTCATGGACATCACCAGACGCTGTGTTTTCTCCTTTTTGATGCTCTGCCAGGCCTTCACTGTGGTGGTTTTCAGTTGCTGTTTGTTTGTGGGCCTTTCTGTCTGAAGTATAGTCTTTAACAAGTGTAATGCATGCTCAGTTGGGTTGATATCAGGTGACTGACTTGGCCATTCAAGAATATTCCACTTCTTTGCTTTAATAAACTCCTGGGTTGCTTTGGCTTTATGTTTTGGGTCATTGTCCATCTGTAGTATGAAACGGCAACCAATCAGTTTGGCTGCATTTAGCTGGATCTGAGCACACAGTATGGCCCTGAATACCTCAGAATTTATTCAGCTGCTTCTGTCCTGTGTCACATCATCAATAAACACTTGTGACCCAGTGTCACTGGCAGCCATGCATGCCCAAGCCATCACACTGCCTCCACCGTGTTTTACAGATGATGTGGTATGCTTTGGATCATGAGCTGTACCACGCCTTCACCATACTTTTCTCTTTCCATCATTCTGGTAGAGGTTGATCTTGGTTTCATCTGCCCAAAGAATGTTCTTCCAGAACTGTGCTGGCTTTTTTAGATGTTTTTTAGCAAAGTCCAGTCTAGCCGTTTTATTCTTGATGCTTATGAGTGGCTTGCACCGTGCAGTGAACCTCTGTATTTACTTACTTACTTACTATAGATGAAGCTGCAACCCATAATGAGGTCCTGGTTATGGGGGACTTTAACTACCCGGATATTAACTGGGAAACAGAAACCTGTGAAACCCATAAAGGCAACAGGTTTCTGCTAATAACCAAGAAAAATTATCTTTCACAATTGGTGCAGAATCCAACCAGAGGAGCAGCACTTTTAGACCTAATACTATCTAATAGACCTGACAGAATAACAAATCTGCAGGTGGTTGGGCATCTAGGAAATAGCGACCACAATATTGTACAGTTTCACCTGTCTTTCACTAGGGGGACTTGTCAGGGAGTCACAAAAACACTGAACTTTAGGAAGGCAAAGTTTGACCAGCTTAGAGATGCCCTTAATCTGGTAGACTGGGACAATATCCTCAGAAATAAGAATACAGATAATAAATGGGAAATGTTTAAGAACATCCTAAATAGGCAGTGTAAGCGGTTTAAACCTTGTGGGAATAAAAGGACTAGAAATAGGAAAAACCCAATGTGGCTAAACAAAGAAGTAAGACAGGCAATTAACAGTAAAAAGAAAGCATTTGCACTACTAAAGCAGGATGGCACCATTGAAGCTCTAAAAAACTATAGGGAGAAAAATACTTTATCTAAAAAACTAATTAAAGCTGCCAAAAAGGAAACAGAGAAGCACATTGCTAAGGAGAGTAAAACTAATCCCAAACTGTTCTTCAACTATATCAATAGTAAAAGAATAAAAACTGAAAATGTAGGCCCCTTAAAAAATAGTGAGGAAAGAATGGTTGTAGATGACGAGGAAAAAGCTAACATATTAAACACCTTCTTCTCCACGGTATTCACGGTGTAAAATGAAATGCTAGGTGAAATCCCAAGAAACAATGAAAATCCTATATTAAGGGTCACCAATCTAACCCAAGAAGAGGTGCGAAACCGGCTAAATAAGATTAAAATAGATAAATCTCCGGGTCCGGATGGCATACACCCACGAGTACTAAGAGAACTAAGTAATGTAATAGATAAACCATTATTTCTTATTTTTAGGGACTGTATAGCGACAGGGTCTGTTCCGCAGGATTGGCGCATAGCAAATGTGGTGCCAATATTCAAAAAGGGCTCTAAAAGTGAACCTGGAAATTATAGGCCAGTAAGTCTAACCTCTATTGTTGGTAAAATATTTGAAGGGTTTCTGAGGGATGTTATTCTGGATTATCTCAATGAGAATAACTGTTTAACTCCATATCAGCATGGGTTTATGAGAAATCGCTCCTGTCAAACCAATCTAATCAGTTTTTATGAAGAGGTAAGCTATAGGCTGGACCACGGTGAGTCATTGGACGTGGTATATCTCGATTTTTCCAAAGCGTTTGATACCGTGCTGCACAAGAGGTTGGTACACAAAATGAGAATGCTTGGTCTGGGGGAAATTGTGTGTAAATGGGTTAGTAACTGGCTTAGTGATAGAAAGCAGAGGGTGGTTATAAATGGTATAGTCTCTAACTGGGTCGCTGTGACCAGTGGGGCACCGCAGGGGTCAGTATTGGGACCTGTTCTCTTCGACATATTCATTAATGATCTGGTAGAAGGTTTACACAGTAAAATATCGATATTTGCAGATGATACAAAACTATGTAAAGCAGTTAATACAAGAGAAGATAGTATTCTGCTGCAGATGGATCTGGATAAGTTGGAAACTTGGGCTGAAAGGTGGCAGATGAGGTTTAACAATGATAAATGTAAGGTTATACACATGGGAAGAAGGAATCAATATCACCATTACACACTGAACGGGAAACCACTGGGTAAATCTGACAGGGAGAAGGACTTGGGGATCCTAGTTAATGATAAACTTACCTGGAGCAGCCAGTGCCAGGCAGCAGCTGCCAAGGCAATCAGGATCATGGGGTGCATTAAAAGAGGTCTGGATACACATGATGAGAGCATTATACTGCCTCTGTACAAATCCCTAGTTAGACCGCACATGGAGTACTGTGTCCAGTTTTGGGCACCGGAGCTCAGGAAGGATATAATGGAACTAGAGAGAGTACAAAGGAGGGCAACAAAATTAATAAAGGGGATGGGAGAACTACAATACCCAGATAGATTAGCGAAATTAGGATTATTTAGTCTAGAAAAAAGACGACTGAGGGGCGATCTAATAACCATGTATAAGTATATAAGGGGACAATACAAATATCTCGCTGAGGATCTGTTTATACCAAGGAAGGTAACGGGCACAAGGGGGCATTCTTTGCGTCTGGAGGAGAGAAGGTTTTTCTACCAACATAGAAGAGGATTCTTTACTGTTAGGGCAGTGAGAATCTGGAATTGCTTGCCTGAGGAGGTGGTGATGGCGAACTCAGTCGAGGGGTTCAAGAGAGGCCTGGATGTCTTCCTGGAGCAGAACAATATTGTATCATACAATTAGGTTCTGTAGAAGGACGTAGATCTGGGGATTTATTATGATGGAATATAGGCTGAACTGGATGGACAAATGTCTTTTTTCGGCCTTACTAACTATGTTGCTATGTTACTATGTTACTTTCATGCAGTCTTCTCTTTATGGCAGATTTGGGTATTGATACGCCTACCTCCTGGAGAGTGTTGTTCACTTGGATGGCTATTGTGAAGGGGTTTTTCTTCACCGTGGAGATTATTCTGTGATCATCCACCACTGTTGTCTTCTATGGGCGCCCAGGTCTTTTTGCATTGATGAGTTCATCAGTGCTTTCTTTCTTTCTTTCTCAGGACGTACCAAACTGTCGATTTTGCCACTCCTAATATTGTAGCAATTTCCCGTATGGGTTTTTTCTGTTTTCACAGCTTAAGGATGGCTTGTTTCACCTGCATGGAGAGCTCCTTTGACTTCATGTTTACTTCACAGCAAAATGTTCCAAATGCAAGCACCACACCTCAAATCAACTCCAGGCCTTTTATCTGCTTACTTGAGAATGACATAATGAAGGGATTGCCCACACCTGTCCATGAAATAGCCTTGGAGTCAATTGTCCAATTACTTTTGGTCCCTTTAAAAGCAGGGTGGCGCATGTTAAGGAGCTGAAACTCCTAAACCCTTCAACCAATTTTAATATGGATACCCTCAAATGAAAGCTGAAATTGGGTTTTTTGCAACAGCTATTTCAGTTTCATATATCTAATAACTGTTGGACATAGTAATGTTTCTACCTTGAAATGAGGTTTATTGTACTAACAGAAAATGTGCAATCTGCATTCAAACAAAATTTGACAGGTGCATAAGTATGGGCACCCCACCAGAAAAGTGACATTAATATTTAGTAGATCCTCCTTTTGCAAAAATAACAGCCTCTAGTCGCTTTCTGTAGCTTTTAATGAGTTCCTGGATCCTGAATGAAGGTATTTTTGACCATTCCTCTTTACAAAACAATTCCAGTTCAGTTAACCCCTTAGTGACAGAGCCAATTTGGTACTTAATGACCGAGCCAATTTTTGCAATTCTGACCACTGTCACTTTATGAGGTTATAACTCTGGAACGCTTCAATGGATCCCACTGATTCTGAGACTGTTTTTTCGTGACATATTGTACTTCATGATAATGGTAACATTTCTTCGATATTACTTGCGATTATTTATGAAAAAAATGGAAATATGGCGCAAATTTTTAAAATTTTGCAATTTTCAAACTTTGTATTTTTATGCCCTTAAATCAGAGAGATATGTCACAAAAAATAGTTAATAAATAACATTTCCCACATGTCTACTTTACATCAGCACAATTTTGGAAACAAAATTTTTTTTTGTTAGGGAGTTATAAGGGTTAAAAGTTGACCAGCAATTTCTCATTTTTACAACACCATTTTTTTTAGGGACCACATCACATTTGAAGTCATTTTGAGGGGTCTATATGATAGAAAATACCCAAGTGTGACACCATTCTAAAAACTACACCCCTCAAGGTTCTCAAAACCACATTCAAGAAGTTTATTAACCCTTTACGTGCTTCACAGGAACTGAAACAATGTGGAAGGAAAAAATGAACATTTAACTTTTTTTTGCAAACATCTTAATTCAGAACCATTTTTTTTATTTTCACAAGTGTAAAAACAGAAATGTAACCATAAATTTAGTTATGGAATTTCTCCTGAATACGCCAATACCCCATATGTGGGGGTAAACCACTTTTTGGGCGCACCGCAAAACTTAGAAGTGAAGGAGCGCCGTTTTACTTTTTCAATGTAGAATTGGCTGGAATTGAGATTGGACGCGATGTCTGATGTGCCTAAACAGTGGAAACCCCCCACAAGTGACCCCATTTTGGAAACTAGACCCCTTAAGGAACATATCTAGATGTGTGGTGAGCACTTTGAACCCCCATGTGCTTCACAGAAGTTTATAATGTAGAGCCGTGAAAAAAAAAAATCGCATTTTTTCTACAAAAATGATTTTTTTGCCCACAAATTTTTATTTTCACAAGGGTAACAGGAGAAATTAGACCACAAAAGTTGTTGTGCAATTTCTCCTGAGTATGCTGTTACCCCATATGTGGGGGTAAACCACTGTTTGGGCGCACGGCAGAGCTCGGAAGGGAAGGAGCGCCTTTTTGGAATGCAGACTTTGATAGAATGGTCTGCGGGTATTATGTTGCGATTGCAGAGCCCCTGATGTACCTAAACTGTAGTAACACCCCACAAGTGACCCCATTTTGGAAACTAGACCCCCCAAGGAACTTATCTAGATATGTGGTGAGAACTTTGAATGCCCAAGTGCTTCACAGAAGTTTAGAATGCAGAGTCGTGAAAATAATTTTTTTTTTTTTTCACAAAAAAGATATTGTAGCCCCCAAATTTTTATTTTCTCAAGGGTAACAAGAGAAATTGGACCCCAGAAGTTGTTGTCCAATTTATCCCGAGTACGCTGATGCCCCATATGTGGGGGGTAACCCACTGTTTGGGCGCACGGCAGAGCTCAGAATGGAGGGAGCACCATTTGACTTTTTGAGCGCAAAATTGGCTGTCGTGTTTGGAGACCCCCTGATGTACCTAAACAGTGGAAACCCCCTAATTCTAGCTCCAACCCTAACCCCAACACACCCCTAACCCTAATCCCAACCTGATCCATAATCCTAATCACTAACCCTAACCATAATCACAACCCTTACCCCAAAACAACCCTAATGTCAACCCTAACCATAACCCTAATCAAAACCCTAAATTCAACACACCCCTAAACCTAATCTCAACCCTAACCTCAAACCTAACCCTAATCCCAATACACCCCTAATCCCAAACCTAACCCTAATCCCAAGCGTAACCCTAATGCCAACCCTAACCCTAATACCAACCCTAATCTAAACCCTAACCCTAATCCCAGCTCTAACCCTAACTTTAGCCCCAACCCTAGCCCTAACTTTAGCCCCAACCCTAACCCTAGCCCTAAGGCTACTTTCACACTTGCGTCGTTTGGCATTCCGTCGCAATCCGTCGTTTTGGACAAGAAACGGATCCTGCAAATGTGCCCGCAGGATGCGTTTTTTGCCCATAGACTTGTATTGCCGACGGATCGTGACGGATGGCCACACGTCGCGTCCGTCGTGCACTGGATCAGTTGTGTTTTGGCGGACCGTCGGCACAAAAAAAGTTCAATGAAACTTTTTTTGTACGTCGCATCCGCCATTTCTGACCGCGCATGCGTGGCCGTAACTCCGCCCCCTCCTCCCCAGGACATAGATTGGGCAGCGGATGCGTTGAAAAACTACAGCTGCTGCCCACGTTGTGCACAATTTTCACAACGTGCATCGGTATGTCGGGCCGACGCATTGCGACGGCCCCGTACCGACGTAAGTGTGAAAGAAGCCTAACCCTAAATTTAGCCCCAACCCTAACCCTAAATTTAGCCCCAACCCTAGCCCTAACCCTACCCCTAACTTAACCCTACCCCTACCCTAACCCTACCCCTAACCCTACCCCTAACACTAACCCTACCCCTAACCCTACCCCTAACCTAACCCTACCCCTAACCTTAGCCCTAACCCTACCCCTAACCCTACCCCTAACCCTACCCCTAACCCTAATTTTAGCCCCAACTGCTGTTCTCCTGCCGGCCGGCAGATGGAGACAGATGGCGGGCGCACTGGGCATGCGTCCGCCATGTTCTTCTGCCGGCGGCCAGGAGGAGCAGCAAGAGGATCCAGGGACACAGGTGAGTATTGTAGGGTCCCCGAATCCCCCTATTTCTCTGTCCTCTGATGTGTGATCACATCAGAGGACAGAGAATTACACTTTACTTTTTTTTTTTGCGGTCGCCGGTAAACAGTTAATTACCGGCGATCGCAAAACAGGGGTCGGTAAAACCGACCCCGATCATGCTCTTTGGGGTCTCGGCTACCTCCGGCAGCCGAGTCCCCAAAGATTCTCGCGGGGCCAGCCGGCGGGCGCACTGCGCATGCGTCCGCCATTTTAAAGATGGCGGCGCCCACCGGGAGACACGAGGAGCATCGGGGAACTAGGTGAGTATTGGGGGGCCACCTGGGACCCCTTTTCTGTGTCCTCCGATGTGCGATCACATCGGAGGACAGAGAAATTAAAAAGAGATCGCGTTTTTTTTTTTTTTTTTGCGATCGCCGGTAAACGGTTAATTACCGGCGATCGCAAATGCGGGGTGGGTTAAAACCCCCCCGAATCATGTTCTCTGGGGTCTCGGCTACCCCCGGCAGCCGAGACCCCGGAGAAAATCGGCCTCTGGGGGGCGCTATTGACTTTCTCCACAGCGTCATTAATTAACGGCGCTGTGGTTTAAGTACCCTTAGCGGCCGCCGTTAAAAGGCGTATCGGCGGTTGCTAAGGGGTTAAGTTTGATGGTCGCCGAGCATGGACAGCCCTCTTTAAATGATCACACAGATGTTCAATGATATTTAGGTCTGGGGACGAGGATGGCCATTTTAGAACAGTGTAATTGTTCCTTTGCATGAATGCCTGAGTAGATTTGGAGTGGTGTTTTGGATCATTGTCTTGCTGAAAGATCCATCCCCGGCGTAACTTCAACTTTGTCACTGATTCTTGAACATTATTGTCAAGAATCTGCAGATACTGAGAGGAATCCATGCGTCCCTCAACTTTAACAAGATTCCCGGTGCCGGCATTGGCCACACAGCCCCAAAGCATGATGGAACCTCCACCAAATTTTACTGTGGGTAGCAAGTGTTTCTCTTGGAATGCTGTGTTTTTTGGCCGCCATGCATAATGCCTTTTTGTATGACCAAACAACTCAATCTTGGTTTCATCAGTCCACGGGACCTTCCTCCAAAAAGAAATTGGCTTCTCCAAATGTGCTTTTGCATACCTCAGCCGACTCGGTTTGTGGCATGTTTGCAGAAACGGCTTCTTTCGCATCACTCTTCCATACAGCTTCTCCTTGTGCAAAGTGCGTTGTATAGTTGACCGATGCACAGTGACACCATCTGCAGCAAGTTGATGCTGCAGCTCTCTGGAGGTGGTCTGAGGATTGTCCTTGACTGATCTCACCATTCTTCTTCTCTACCTTTCTGATGTTTTTCTTGGCCTGCCACTTCTGGCCTTAAATAGAACTGTACCTTTGTTCTTCCATTTCCTTACTATGTTCCTCACAGTGGAAATTGACAGGTTAAATCTCTGAGACAGCTTTTTGTATCCTTCCTCTGAACAACTATGTTGAATAATCTTTGTTTTCAGATCATTAGACAGTTGGTTTGAGGAGCCCATGATGCCACTCTTCAGAGGAGATTCAAACAGGAGAACAACTTGCAAGTGGCCACTTTAAGTAGCTTTTCTCATGATTGCATACACCTGGCTATGAAGTTCAAAGCTCAATGAGGTTAGAAAACCAAAAAAAGTGCTTTAGTAAGTCAGTAAAAAGTAGGTAGGAGTATTTAAAACAAGAAAATGATAAGGGTGCCCATACTTATGCACCTGTCAAATTTTGTTTGAATGCAGATTGCACATTTTCTGTTAGTACAATAAACCTCATTTCAAGGCAGAATCATTACTGTGTCCAATAGTTATTAGATATATGAAACTGAAATAGCTGTTGCAAAAAAAAACAATTTTTATAAAACATTAAGCTTAAGATTAATAGGGGTGCCCAAACTTTTTCATATAACTGTATTAGAAAGAGATATAATTGTAAAAATCAATATATCAATATCTACCAAGAGTGCAACGTAGTGCAAAATGGTGACCATATAATAAATCAAAAGTAATGATTGATTAAATATAAAACACAATAAGTGCAAAAAAAAGGCCTTTAATAGTGGGGAAAATAGGGACCAAAAAGTGAATAAAATGTGTTAAGATGCACACAATGAAGAGAAACCAGGAGTGCAATGGGGGGAGAATATGTACCTTTAAGGCCCGCCAGTCCAAGTACAGCACATCCCAATGCACATTTCGCATTCAATCCTTCGTCAGGGATTTGTACAAGGGCTGTGTCCTTGTACGATTCTTTCCTCAAATTGAGTCGGTCCGAGAAAAAAATTGCAGCGTGCAAGAGTAGCCTTCGATAATCAAATGGCATGAGTCTATGGAAAAATTCAGACTGCACTCAGACGTCATCCAAGCGCAGTCTGGCTTTCATGGGCACAATGAATGGAGAAGATGGAGATTTTTTTTATTCCCAATTCTGAGAAGATCGGATCACACCCTGATCCATCAAAATGGGCGTACGCTAGCGATGTGCCATCATTGAGTGACAGACCCTGGGACGCGGGCTGCAGCATTTCCGGGTCCGTCACTGCTATCGCAGATAGAGCATCTGCTAGCTCTACCTGTGCTAGCGATATGACATGTCGTTACTTGCATTAACGCAACCCGTTTAACACATGTAATGAACGGGCTGCTTTAACACAATGTGAACCTAGCCTAAGCAAGATGAAGAAGAAATGATCTCTAAAAGGCTTAAAGTTAAAGATGACACATTCTTTTGTATCTAAGTAAAAAAAATCTATATATATTTATCTTTTGCATTTTAAAAAATGCAACTTCCACTGTATACTGCGTACATATATTGTATTGCACTTTTTATTTATAGTGCTATATTGCACAGATTGGCTGAATCATATCATAGCAATGCTATGTAACACTGTTGTATGTATTGTCAAAGGAAAGGCAGCAGCACTGGCAATTTGAAAGTGGGGGTGCACGCCTCTTTGGACTTGATCCAATGGTCATCAATAGTCAAACATAATGGAGTGAGTCACACATTAACTGTACAGCTCCAAGGAGATTTCCTAAGGCATAATAATTAAGCAGCATTGACCATTATTTATACACGTGAAAACAATCAGTAAATGCATCATCACTGTTTCATTCAACAAAAAAATAGGAAATGTGTAAAACACAGTGATCAATCATTATATCAACATTTTGTGCATCATATATAACTTCAATAAATATTGTGCAAAATATATTGTCATTATATGTGACAATATGTGAAAAGGATATAGTAATGCAACACAGTATTATTCACAAGTACCGTATTTTTCGGACTATAAGACGCACCGGACTGTAAGGCGCACCCAGGTTTTAGAGGTGGAAAATAGGGAAAAAAATATTTGAAGCAAAAAAATGTGGTAAAATATTTAATAACATAATAGTATATATAATAACACCACATATAATAGTATGTTATTATGTTGGAAGCTGCGGGACCAGTGTGGTGTCTGTACAGTACTATATGAAGATGCTGGAGGGTGAGTATAAGAATGGGGGCACAGGGCTTACATTTAAAGCACCACTCCAGCACTGCAAAATAACACTGGAGTGCTGCTTTAAAATTTAATGGGATAACTATAACTCCCAGCATGTCCTGCAGATCCTATGACATGCTGGGAATTCTAACTCCAACCCTAACCCCAACACACCCATAACCCTAATCCAAACCCGATCCATAATCCTAATCACAACCCTAACAATAATCACAACCCTTACCCCAAAACAACCCTAGTGTCAACCCTAACCATATCCCTAATCAAAACCCTAAATCCAACACACCCCTAATCCTACTCTCAACCCTAACCTCAAACCTAACCCTAATCCCAATACACCCCTAATCCCAACCCTAACCTTAACCCTAATCCCAAACCTATCCCTATTCCCAAGCGTAACCCTAATGCCAACCCTAATCCAAACCCTAACCCTAATCCCAACTCTAACCCTAACTTTAGCCGCAACCCTAGCCCTAACTTTAGCCCCAACCCTAGCCCTAACCCTAAATTTAGCCCCAACCTTAACCCTAACTTTAGCTCCAACCCTAACCCTAGCCCTAACTTTAGCCCCAATCCTAACCCTAGCCCTAAGGCTACTTTCACACTTGCTTCGTTTGGCATCTGTCGCAATCTGTCGTTTTGGACAAAAAACGGATCCTGCAAATGTGTCCGCAGGATGCGTTTTTTGCCCATAGACTTGTATTGCCAACGGATTGCAATGTGCACTGGATCAGTTGTGTTTTGGCGGACCGTTGGCACAAAAAGTTAGGGCTAGGGTTAGGGTTGGAGCTAAAGTTAGGGTTAAGGTTGGGGCTAAATTTAGGGTTAGGGCTAGGGCTAAAGTTAGGGCTAGGATTAGGGTTGGAGCTAAAGTTAGGGTTAAGGTTGGGGCTAAATTTAGGGCTAGGGTTGGGGCTAAAGTTAGGGCTAGGGTTGCGGCTAAAGTTAGGGCTAGGGTTGCGGCTAAAGTTAGGGTTAGAGTTGGGATTAGGGTTAGGGTTTGGATTAGGGTTGGCATTAGGGTTACGCTTGGGAATAGGGATAGGTTTGGGATTAGGGTTAAGGTTAGGGTTGGGATTAGAGGTGTATTGGGATTAGGGTTAGGTTTGAGGTTAGGGTCGAGAGTAGGATTAGGGGTGTGTTGAATTTAGGGTTTTGATTAGGGTTATGGTTAGGGTTGACACTAGGATTGTTTTGGGGTAAGGGTTGTTATTATCGTTAGGTTTGTGATTAGGATTATGGATCAGGTTGCGATTAGGGTTATGGGTATGTTGGGGTTAGGGTTGGAGTTAGAATTGGGGGGTTTCCACTGTTTAGGTACATCAGGGGGTCTCCAAACACGACAGCCAATTTTGCGCTCAAAAAGTCAAATGGTGCTGTCTCCCTTCTGAGCTCTGCCGTGCGCCCAAACAGTGGGTTACCCCCACATATGGGGCATCAGCGTACTCGGGATAAATTGGTCAACAACTTTTGGGGTCCAATTTCTCCTGTTACCCTTGTAAAAATAAAAACTTGGGGGCTACAAAATCTTTTTTGTGGAAAAAAAATATTTTTAAGACCTGCCAAGTGCTCGGGTGTCCATCAGTAAATAGTTACATAGTTATTAAGGTTGAAGGAAGACTATAAGTCCATCTAGTTCAACCCATAGCCTAACCTAACATGCCCTAACATGTTGATCCAGAGGAAGGCAAAAAAAACCATGTGGCAAAGAGTAGGCTCCACTTTGGGGAAAAAAATTCCTTCCCGACTCCACATACGGCAATCAGACTAGTTCCCTGGATCAACGCCCTATCAAGGAATCTAGTATATATACCCTGTAACATTATACTTTTCCAGAAAGGTATCCAGTCCCCTCTTAAATTTAAGTAATGAATCACTCATTACAACATCATACGTCAGAGAGTTCCATAGTCTCACTGCTCTTACAGTAAAGAATCCGCGTCTGTTATTATGCTTAAACCTTTTTTCCTCCAAACGCAGAGGATGCCCCCTTGTCCCTGTTTCAGGTCTATGATTAAAAAGATCATCAGAAAGGTCTTTGTACTGTCCCCTCATATATTTACACATTAAAATAAGATCACTCCTTAGTCTTAGTTTTTCCAAACTAAATAGCCCCAAGTGTAATAACCTATCTTGGTATTGCAGACCCCCCAGTCCTCTAATAACCTTGGTCGCTCTTCTCTGCACCTGCTCTAGTTCAGCTATGTCTTTCTTATACACCGGAGACCAGAACTGTGCACAGTATTCTAAGTGTGGTCGAACTAGTGACTTGTATAGAGGTAAAATTATGTTCTCCTCATGAGCATCTATGCCTCTTTTAATGCATCCTATTATTTTATTTGCCTTTGTAGCAGCTGCCTGACACTGGCCACTGAATATGAGTTTGTCATCCACCCATACACCCAGGTCTTTTTCATTGACGGTTTTGCCCAAAGTTTTAGAATTAAGCACATAATTATACATCTTAATACTTCCACCCAAGTGCATGACCTTACATTTATCCCCAATAAAGCTCATTTGCCATTTATCAGCCCAAGCTTCTAGTTTACATAAATCATCCTGTAATATAAAATTGTCCTCCTCTGTTTTGATTACCCTGCAGAGTTGTGTCATCTGCAAATATTGAAATTCTACTCCGAATGCCCCCTTCAAGGTCATTAATAAATATGTTAAAAAGAAGAGGGCCCAATACTGACCCCTGTGGTACCCCACTGCTAACCGCAACCCAGTCAGAGTGTGCTCCATTAATAACCACCCTTTGTTTCCTATCCCTGAGCCAGCTCTCAACCCACTTACACATATTTTCCCCTATCCCCATTATTCTCATTTTATGTATCAACCTTTTGTGTGGCACCGTATCAAAAGCTTTTGAAAAGTCCATATAAACTACATCCACTGGGTTCCCTTGGTCCAATCCGGAACTTACCTCTTCATAGAAACTGATCAAATTAGTCTGACATGAACGGTCCCTAGTAAACCCGTGCTGATACTGGGTCATGAGGTTATTTCTCTTCAGATACTCCAGTATAACATCCCTTAGAATGCCCTCCAGGATTTTACCAACAATAGAGGTTAAGCTTACTGGCCTATAATTTCCTAGTTCAGTTTTTGTCCCCTTTTTGAATATTGGCACCACATTTGCTATACGCCAGTCCTGTGGTACAGACCCTGTTATTATGGAGTCTTTAAAGATTAAAAATAATGGTCTATCAGTGACTGTACTTAATTCCTGCAGTACTCGAGGGTGTATCCCATCCGGGCCCGGAGATTTGTCAATTTTAGTGATTTTTAGGCGCCGCCGCACTTCCTGATGGGTTAAGCAGGTGACATTTAATTGGGTATTTATATCACTAGTCATTTTGTCTGCCATGGGATTTTCTTGTGTAAATACTGATGAAAAAAAGTCATTTAGCATATTGGCTTTTTCCTCATCCTCATCCACCATTTCACCCAGACTATTTTTAAGGGGGCCAACACTATCATTTTTTAGTTTCTTACTATTTATGTAGTTAAAGAATATTTTAGGATTATTTTTACGCTCTCTGGCAATGAGTCTCTCTGTCTCAATCTTTGCTGCCTTGATTTGCTTTTTACAGAATTTATTTAATTTTTTGTATTTATTTAATGCCTCCTCACTACCTACTTCCTTTAATTCTCTAAATGCTTTCTTTTTATCACTTATTGCGCCCCTTACAGCTCTATTTAGCCATATTGGTTTCCTCCTATTTCTAGTATGTTTATTCCCATACGGTATATTGTTATGAAAGGCAATTCAGAATCACAATGGACATGGAGGTCAGAGCACATACAGTGAGCTGATAATAACCCAAAATACTAGAACGAGCTCTGAGACGTGGGAACTCTGCAGACCGCAATCCCTAAGCCTATCAAACCACACTAAAGGTAGCCGTGGAGCGCTCCTGACCAGAACCTAGGCGCCTCGTCACAGCCTGAGAAACTAGCTAATCCTGAAGATAGAAAAATAAGCCTACCTTGCCTCAGAGAAATTCCCCAAAGGAAAAGGCAGCCCCCCACATATAATGACTGTGAGTAAGGTGAAAACACAAACATAGAGATGAAACAGATTTAGCAAAGTGAGGCCCGACTAGCTGAACAGAACGAGGATAGGGAAGATAACTTTGCGGTCAGCACAAAAACCTATAAAAAACCACGCACAGGGGACAAAAAGACCCTCTGCACCGACTAACGGTACGGAGGTGGTCCCTCTGCGTCTCAGAGCTTCCAGCAGGCGAGAAAAACCAATAAAGAAAGCTGGACAGAAAAATAGCAACAAAATAACGTAAGCAAAACTTAGCTTTGCAGAGCAGCAGGCCACAGGAATGATCCAGGGAAAAAACAAGTCCCACACTGAAACATTGACAGGAAGCATAGATCAAAGCATCAGGTGGAGTTAAGTAGAGAAGAAGCTAACGAGCTCACCAGATCACCTGAGGGAGGAAACTCAGAAGCTGCAGTACCACTTTCCTCCACAAACGGAAGATCCCAGAGAGAATCAGCCGAAGTACCACTTGTGACCACAGGAGTGAACTCTGCCACAGAATTCACAACAGTACCCCCCCCTTGAGGAGGGGTCACCGAACCGTCACCAGAGCCCCCAGGCCGACCAGGATGAGCCACATGAAAGGCACGAACAAGATCGGGAGCATGGACATCAGAGGCAAAAACCCAGGAATTATCCTCCTGAGCATAACCCTTCCATTTAACCAGATACTGGAGTTTCCGTCTTGAAACACGAGAATCCAAAATCTTCTCCACAATATACTCCAATTCCCCCTCCACCAAAACCGGGGCAGGAGGCTCAACAGATGGAACCATAGGTGCCACGTATCTCCGCAACAATGACCTATGGAATACGTTATGTATGGAAAAAGAATCTGGAAGGGTCAGACGAAAAGACACAGGATTAAGAACCTCAGATATCCTATACGGACCAATAAAACGAGATTTAAACTTAGGAGAGGAAACCTTCATAGGAATATGACGAGAAGATAACCAAACCAGATCCCCAACACGAAGTAGGGGACCCACACGGCATCTGCGATTAGCGAAAAGTTGAGCCTTCTCCTGGGACAAGGTCAAATTGTCCAATACCTGAGTCCAAATCTGCTGCAACCTGTCCACCACAGTATCCACACCAGGACAGTCCGAAGACTCAACCTGTCCAGAAGAGAAACGAGGATGGAACCCAGAATTGCAGAAAAACGGTGAAACCAAGGTAGCCGAG
Source organism: Ranitomeya imitator (assembly GCF_032444005.1). Classification (NCBI taxonomy): domain Eukaryota; kingdom Metazoa; phylum Chordata; class Amphibia; order Anura; family Dendrobatidae; genus Ranitomeya; species Ranitomeya imitator. The sequence goes on along the minus strand of NC_091285.1, from coordinate 488,395,127 downwards.
CTGGCCCGATTATTAAGGGCGAACTCGGCCAAAGGCAAAAAGGACACCCAGTCATCCTGATCGGCAGAAACAAAGCATCTCAGATATGTTTCCAAGGTCTGATTGGTTCGCTCGGTCTGGCCATTAGTCTGAGGATGGAAAGCCGAGGAAAAAGACAAGTCAATGCCCATCCTACCACAAAAGGCTCGCCAAAACCTCGAAACAAACTGGGAACCTCTGTCAGAAACAATATTCTCTGGAATGCCATGCAAACGAACCACATGCTGGAAGAACAAAGGCACCAAATCAGAGGAGGAAGGCAATTTAGACAAGGGTACCAGATGGACCATCTTAGAAAAGCGATCACAGACCACCCAAATGACTGACATCTTTTGAGAAATGGGAAGGTCAGAAATAAAATCCATAGAGATATGTGTCCAAGGCCTCTTCGGGACCGGCAAGGGCAAAAGCAACCCACTGGCACGAGAACAGCAGGGCTTAGCCCGAGCACAAATCCCACAGGACTGCACAAAAGCATGCACATCCCGCGACAGAGAGGGCCACCAAAAGGATCTAGCCACTAACTCTCTGGTACCAAAGATTCCAGGATGACCAGCCAACACCGAACAATGAAGTTCAGAGATAACTCTATTCGTCCACCTATCAGGGACAAACAGTTTCTCCGCTGGGCAACGATCAGGTTTATTAGCCTGAAATTTTTGCAGCACCCGCCGCAAATCAGGGGAGATGGCAGACACAATTACTCCTTCCTTGAGGATATCCGCCGGCTCAGATAAACCCGGAGAGTCGGGTACAAAACTCCTAGACAGAGCAACCGCCTTCACATTTTTAGAGCCCGGAAGGTACGAAATCACAAAGTCAAAACGGGCAAAAAACAACGACCAACGAGCTTGTCTAGGATTCAAGCGCTTGGCAGACTCGAGATAAGGCAAGTTCTTATGATCAGTCAATACCACCACGCGATGCTTAGCTCCTTCAAGCAAATGACGCCACTCCTCGAATGCCCACTTCATGGCCAGCAACTCTCGGTTGCCCACATCATAATTACGCTCAGCAGGCGAAAAGTTCCTGGAAAAGAAAGCGCATGGTTTCATCACTGAGCAACCAGAACCTCTCTGCGACAAAACAGCCCCTGCTCCAATCTCAGAAGCATCAACCTCGACCTGGAACGGAAGAGAAACATCTGGTTGACACAACACAGGGGCAGAAGAAAAACGACGCTTCAACTCTTGAAAAGCTTCCACAGCAGCAGAAGACCAATTGACCACATCAGCACCCTTCTTGGTCAAATCGGTCAATGGTTTAGCAATACTAGAAAAATTGCAGATGAAGCGACGATAAAAATTAGCAAAGCCCAGGAACTTTTGCAGACTTTTCAGAGATGTCGGCTGAGTCCAATCATGGATGGCTTGGACCTTAACAGGATCCATCTCGATAGTAGAAGGGGAAAAGATGAACCCCAAAAATGAAACCTTCTGCACACCAAAGAGACACTTTGATCCCTTCACAAACAAAGAATTAGCACGCAGGACCTGAAAAACCGTTCTGACCTGCTTCACATGAGACTCCCAATCATCCGAGAAGATCAAAATGTCATCCAAGTACACAATCAGGAATTTATCCAGGTACTCTCGGAAGATGTCATGCATAAAGGACTGAAACACTGATGGAGCATTGGCAAGTCCGAACGGCATCACGAGATACTCAAAATGACCCTCGGGCGTATTAAATGCAGTTTTCCATTCATCACCTTGCTTAATTCGCACCAGATTATACGCACCACGAAGATCTATCTTTGTGAACCAACTAGCCCCCTTAATCCGAGCAAACAGATCAGATAACAATGGCAAGGGGTACTGAAATTTAACCGTGATCTTATTAAGAAGGCAGTAATCTATACAAGGTCTCAGCGAACCATCCTTCTTGGCTACAAAAAAGAACCCTGCTCCTAATGGCGACGATGACGGGCGAATATGCCCCTTCTCCAGGGATTCCTTCACATAACTGCGCATAGCGGTGTGCTCAGGCACGGACAAATTAAACAATCGACCTTTTGGGATTTTACTACCAGGAATCAAATTGATAGCACAATCACAATCCCTATGCGGAGGTAGGGTATTGGACTTGGGCTCATCAAATACATCCCGGTAATCAGACAAGAACTCTGGGACCTCAGAAGGAGTGGATGACGAAATTGACAGAAATGGAACATCACCATGTACCCCCTGACAACCCCAGCTGGACACCGACATGGATTTCCAATCTAATACTGGATTATGGGCTTGTAGCGATGGCAACCCCAACACGACCACATCATGCAGATTATGCAACACCAGAAAGCGAATAACCTCCTGATGTGCAGGAGCCATGCACATGGTCAGCTGGGTCCAGTATTGAGGCTTATTCTTGGCCAAAGGCGTAGCATCAATTCCTCTCAATGGAATAGGACACTGCAAGGGCTCCAAGAAAAACCCACAACGCTTAGCATATTCCAAGTCCATCAAATTCAGGGCAGCGCCTGAATCCACAAATGCCATGACAGAATATGATGACAAAGAGCAGATCAAGGTAACGGACAGAAGAAATTTTGACTGTACAGTACCAATGGTGGCAGACCTAGCGAACCGCTTAGTGCGCTTAGGACAATCAGAGAAAGCATGAGTGGAATCACTACAGTAGAAACACAGACCATTCAGACGTCTATGTTCTTGCCGTTCAACTCTGGTCAAGGTCCTATCACACTGCATAGGCTCAGGTTTAAGCTCAGGTAATACCGCCAAATGGTGCACAGGTTTACGCTCACGCAAGCGTCGACCGATCTGAATGGCCAAAGACAGACTCATTCAAACCAGCAGGCATAGGAAATCCCACCATGACATCCTTAAGGGCTTCAGAGAGACCCTTTCTGAATATTGCTGCCAGCGCAGATTCATTCCATTGAGTGAGCACTGACCACTTTCTAAATTTCTGACAATATACCTCTATCTCATCCTGAGCCTGACAAAGAGCCAGCAAATTTTTTTCTGCCTGATCCACTGAATTAGGCTCATCGTACAGCAACCCAAGCGCCAGGAAAAACGCATCGATATTACTCAATGCAGGATCTCCTGACGCAAGAGAAAACGCCCAGTCCTGAGGGTCGCCGCGCAAAAAAGAAATGACGATCCTAACCTGTTGAATTGGGTCACCAGAAAAGCGAGGTTTCAAAGCCAGAAATAGTTTACAATTATTTTTGAAACTCAGAAATTTAGTTCTATCTCCAAAAAACAAATCTGGAATAGGAATTCTCGGTTCAAGCAAAGAATTCTGGACCACAAAATCTTGAATATTTTGAACTCTTGCCGTGAGCTGATCCACACATGAAGACAGACCTTTAATGTCCATTGCTACACCTGTGTCCTGAACCACCCAAATGTCTAGGGGAAAAAAAAGACAAAACACAGTGCAAAGAAAAAAAAATGGTCTCAGAACTTCTTTTTTCCCTCTATTGAGAATCATTAGCACCGTGGGCTTCCTGTACTGTTATGAAAGGCAATTCAGAATCACAATGGACATGGAGGTCAGAGCACATACAGTGAACTGACAATAACCCAAAATAATAGAACGAGCTCTGAGACGTGGGAACTCTGCAGACCGCAATCCCTAAGCCTATCAAACCACACTAAAGGTAGCCGTGGAGCGCTCCTGACCAGAACCTAGGCGCCTCGTCACAGCCTGAGAAACTAGCTAATCCTGAAGATAGAAAAATAAGCCTACCTTGCCTCAGAGAAATTCCCCAAAGGAAAAGGCAGCCCCCCACATATAATGACTGTGAGTAAGGTGAAAACACAAACATAGAGATGAAACAGATTTAGCAAAGTGAGGCCTGACTAGCTGAACAGAACGAGGATAGGGAAGATCACTTTGCGGTCAGCACAAAAACCTATAAAAAACCACGCAGAGGGGACAAAAAGACCCTCCGCACCGACTAACGGTACGGAGGTGGTCCCTCTGCGTCTCAGAGCTTCCAGCAGGCGAGAAAAACCAATAAAGCAAGCTGGACAGAAAAATAGCAACAAAATAACGTAAGCAAAACTTAGCTTTGCAGAGCAGCAGGCCACAGGAATGATCCAGGGAAAAAACAAGTCCCACACTGAAACATTGACAGGAAGCATAGATCAAAGCATCAGGTGGAGTTAAGTAGAGAAGAAGCTAACGAGCTCACCAGATCACCTGAGGGAGGAAACTCAGAAGCTGCAGTACCACTTTCCTCCACAAACGGAAGATCCCAGAGAGAGTCAGCCGAAGTACCACTTGTGACCACAGGAGTGAACTCTGCCACAGAATTCACAACAGTATATACTGTGCACAGGTCCTATCCTGGATGCTAATAAATGTCTCCCATTTTCTTTGTGTATTTTTATGTCTCAGGATATTGTCCCAGTTAATTGCACCAAGATCCTCTCTCATCCGTTGGAAATTTGCCCTCCTGAAGTTTAGTGTCCTTGTAACCCCTCTATTACACATCTTTTTAAAGGATACATGAAAACTTATTATTTTGTGATCGCTATTTCCCAAGTGACCCCCAACCCTTATATTTGCTATGCGGTCTGGCCTATTGGTTAATATTAGGTCTAGCAGTGCCCTCCTTCTTGTTGGGTCCTGAACCAGTTGTGAAAGGTATTTGTCTCTCATAGTTGTCAAAAACCGATTACCTTTGCTGGAACTGCACGTTTCTGTTCCCCAATCTATTTCAGGGTAAATATCCAAAGATAGAAAGAGAGTGGAAGCTTTGTGCCAATAAAAACATGAATTTTATTAATAATACATTAAAAATTCTAATAAAGTCCAATGACAACCAGTGGAGATACAGAAGACATAATATACTGTCTGCTAAGGAAAATACATACAAGACACCTATCAAAAAATCAAATGATCCCAAATACTTGCTGCTAAAGCCCAGTAGAGTTCAGAAAGGCATGAATGATAGTCAGTAATATATGCAAAAAAATCATAAATATATCGTAATAAAAAATGCTTAAGATACATGAGCTGAATAAATCTGCCTGAAACGTAGCCACATGTCTAATGCCACATAGATGAAGGATACAAAGGGTTAAGTATGTAATCAAATATATGTTGGCAAACCTAACACATCAAGTAAAGAGAGCCCTAGAGATCCTAAAGGCGGTAATACTCTATGTATTCATACGATGGCCACAAGGTGCATATATTGCTAAAGTGCAAGGCATAGGGAGAGGTAGGGATATATTTACCTGAAAAAGCAGAGCAGTAAATGGACCCCGACGCGCATTTCGCGGTTAAGCTTCGTCCAGGGGATAGTCATCTATGTGGCATTAGACATGTGGCTACGTTTCAGGCAGATTAATTCAGCTCATGTATCTTAGGCATTTTTTATTACGATATATTTATTATTTTTTTGCATATATTACTGACTATCATTCATGCCTTTCTGAACTCTTCTGGGCTTTACCAGCAAGTATTTGGGATCATTTGATTTTTTGATAGGTGTCTTGTATGTATTTTCCTTAGCAGACAGTATATTCTGTCTTATGTATCTCCACTGGTTGTCATTGGACTTTATTAGAATTTTTAATGTGTTATTAATAACATTCAGTGTTTTTATTGGCACAAAGCTTCCGCTCTCTTTCTATCTTTGGATATTTGCTTTAATTTGGGAATGCCTTTAATATAGGCTATTATTTCGGCTATTTCAGGGTAGTTGAAGTCCCCCATAATAATGACTTCCCCTTGAGTTGCAGCTTCATCTATTTGCTTTATGAGGATATTCTCCATTGCTTACATTATTTTTGGAGATTTATAACAAATCCCTATCAGTAATTTATTATTTTTTTCCCCTCCCCTTATCTCCACCCACAGGGATTCTACATTTTCATTAAATTCACCTATATTATCATGCAGGATGGGTTTTAAGGATGATTTTACATATAGACACACCCCTCCCCCTCGCTTATCTGTACGGTCATTTCTGAACAGTCTATAGCCCTGCAAGTTAACAGCCCAGTCATGGCTCTCATCCAGCCACGTCTCAGATATCCCCACCATGTCATAATTATGCTCCAACAACATTAGTTCTAATTTGTCCATTTTGTTGTCAAGGCTTCTGGCATTAGTATACATGCACTTGATGTTCCTTTCTGTACCTCTATTCTTTCTTAAATTTTTAACTGTTCTAACCCCACCCCCCATGCCACCGCCACCCCCAACTTCCTTATTTGGGCCCAGGTCTCTGTCTGCACTATCTTCCCCTCCTATAAAATGAATACCCTCCCCCCCAATTCCTAGTTTAATCACTCCTCCAACCTTCTAGCCATTTTCTCCCCCAGCACAGCTGCACCTTCCCGATTGAGATGCAGCCCGTCCCTAGCGTAGAGCCTGTAGCCAACTGAGAAGTCGGCCAAGTTCTGCAGGAACCCAAACCCCTCCTTCCTACACCAATTCTTGAGCCACTTATTAACCTCCCTAATCTCCCGTTGCCTCTCTGGCATGGCACGTGGTACAGGCAGTATTTCGGAAAATACCACGTTGGAGGTCCTTGCTTTCAGCTTGTAGTCTAATTCCCTGAAATCATCTTTAAGGACCTTCCACCTACCTCTAACTTTGTCATTTGTGCCAATGTGCACCATGACCGCTGGGTCCTCACCAGCCCCTCCCAATAATCTGTCCACCCTATCAGCGATGTGTCGGACTCGAGCGCCAGGTAGGCAGCACACCGTTCGACGATCCCTGTCTTAGGGCAATCTGTCACAATCTGTTCCCCTAATAATTGAGTCGCCCACTACCAGCACCTGTCTGGCCTGCTCTGCTCTCCTATTTCCCTCCTTACTGGAGCAGTCACTCCTCCGGCTTTCAGAGAACATGCCTGGCTGCAGCAGTGCTACCCCTGTACTGGCACCCCCCTTATCTGCCAACTTAGCAAACTTATTGGGGTGTTCCAGATCAGGACTAGCCTCCCTAGCACTCTTCCCTCTACCCCGCTTTCTAACTGTCACCCAGCTTCCTACTTCACCATCCTGCAGCTCCATCCCACCATCCCCCCCCTCATCTATCCCATTGAGCGTCTGCTCAGTGAGCAGAAGACTCCTCTCCATATTGTCTATGGATCTCAGTGTTGCCAGCTGCACATTTAGATTCAGAATCTGGTTTTTCAAATGCACAACGTGCTCACATCTCGCACAGCAGTATGCACCCTCGACCGGCTGCTCAAGGACTGCATACATGTGGCAAGATGTGCACTGGATGGCATTAACAAGAGTGGAGCACATTTCCTAATGGGGATTGCACCAGACAGAAAAGTTAAATAAAAAAAAAAAAAATACAAAGTATTAATAAAAAACAGACAGCAATTCAGTAATTCCTCCCTTGGAAACTCCCTGACTCCAAAGTCACTGAATCACAAGTCACACTTACCGCCGTTCACACTGACACTCAGGTCACACTCAGCTCGCTCACACTCGCTATGCTGAAGATTTATTGATTTTTTTTTTCTCTAGTTCCCTTAACAGCAATCCACCTTGCTGTTCAAATGCACTTCCAAAAAGGACGGGAGCCCCAAACAGCTGCCCCTTATAAACTCTTAATTATGAGCCCCCACCCTAAGTAAACCCCTTATGAATATAGCTACTCCCAATTCAGCAACTCACACCAATTCACACAGGTATTTGTTAAAGGCTTTCCAAATACCTCTTCACTGAATCACAAGTCACACTTAAACACAAGTAAAGGACTTCCCAAAATCACCAATCTCTCTTCGTCAATGCCAGCTCTATGATACATCTGTCACTGTGTGTCGGGTCTGCCTCTAAAATCCCCTCAATTAATACACCAAATGGGAGTCATTGGGGTGGGTTTAGTGAAAATAATTGGGGCCAGCCCAATGAGAAACGATGTAATGTAAAATTCTAATTAGCTTTATTTTGAAGTCTGAGCTAAATTCTACTGATATATTTCTTTACCACCAGTAACCAGTTCTCTTTCTCCATATAGAGTAGATGACGTGACTAAGTTCATCCATCGTGTAACTTCTGCTGCGTGTACATCAGTTTCACAGCAGGCGCAGTAGAAGCTATGTATGTACAGTGAGTCTATATTGGGAGATAATGCAATAGAAACTTTGGGACTGGTGCACACACAGGTCCATGGTAGATGATTCCCACGATATGATGAGAAATAACACATGACCAGTAGATAGAGCACTGTTATGGGGTACAGCAACAACAAAAATTACAAACTGGACAGCAGTGAAAATAAATATGCTGTATATTAAAATACATTACAACTCTGCATCATATGATTAATGAAATATATTTTTAAAAAGTTGCCAACTTTCTAATGTCATTTTATCGACTATTACATGCATTACTTATGAATGAATTCTTTTTACTTACAGTGTGTGTGTATATATATATATATATATATATATATATATATATATATATATATATGATTATTATAATATATCAATATTGTTTAATTGTATGCACTATTCTTTATCACTGTGTAGAATAATTTTTTTCGCAACTGGAAAATTGATCCACTAATATGGTATATGATACGTTGTTAAGAGATGATCACATTGTTTAATAAAGACTCTTGCAATTGTGTTATGTGCCCTTGATACAGGATGAAGAAGTCATGTTCCCTATAGTAATCAATGTGATCAAGTGACAAATCAGATCTTCACTTTTATTAAGTAAGGGACAGTTTTAGTCTTTGAGGGAAACTGTAGTATGACAAAAAACAAAAAACTCTTGATTTTCAGCTGATTCATATAAAGGTTAAAGCATTGTATTACTCCAATAGTTGTAAAATAATTTAGAAAAAAAACAGCCTATCCAGAATAGCTATTTGTTTACCGAATAAATATACCGTAAGTTTCTTTTCCTTAGAAATGAAGATGCGGTTTTCACAAGTTGCATTGCAAAAGAAAGGTGGAGCAGAGCAATAGAAAAGGTAAGGCAGTCCAGCTATTACCAGTCACTGCAGAAAACAAGCTCATGGGATCTTAAAGACATGGTACTTTAAGTATAATGGCATTCGGAGAAAATGGTTAGTTTAAGAAAATGGCATTATTTTTTAAGATTTCTTTCGTAAAGTATATCTATATAAATAAAGGAATATGCACCAAATACATCTCATAAATAAATTACTATCCATTCATTAGACGATCCTTTGGAATGACCTCCTATATTTTACATCCTTTTTGCACAAAGCTTTAGAGATGAGCAGATCAGGCAAAATTTACAGAGGCGTTATTATGCTCAGAGGTCTCTTCATGCTCCAGAGCCGCCACCATTTTTGTTATATAACGTAAAAATAAAAAGGCAGCAAAAATGTCGGGGAAGACATCAGAAAAGACACTACAGGTAAAATACCACCAGTGTTTTACTAAAGCATCTTCCTACAACACATGAAATGCGGGTATGCTGACGTCCACGCCATGTGCATGTACTCTTAGCAAGCTCAATAACCCAAGGGACGTCCATGATATAAATTGCCTTGCATAACGGTTTCTTAAAGAAGGACAATTACATCAGAAACCTTTTACAAGCCTAGAAGTTGTACCCTCTCTATGGACAGCAGGACCCAGATGCCCACTATAACAACGGTGATTGGAGCTCACCAATGGGCCACCATGATAAATAACGTTTTTCATAATTGTGACACAACCTTTGTGGGTCCTTTTATTCATTACATTTTGACTTTCCATAATGTCATTATGCTGTTACACAATGAAGCCATTCTTCAACAGCTTACAGGTACATTTAACAAGAATTTTCATCTAATAGAACAGCTGAGAGAAATGTGTATGTGCCACCATCTTCAATATACCTTCATGCTATACTTACTGGATGTCTAATAGATAAGCATTAAAAAACCATTAAGGGGCATAATAAAGTCTGAAAGCAAACTGCTTGACCTTCACAAATGGTGTGAGTATGCAGCTATAAATGTGACAAGATGCATTTATTCGCAGTGAATCAATGCACTCACATAAATGTCATCTAGGCCAGGCTTCATAAGAAAGCCTAATCTTGAATATAGATTACACTAGAGTCCCATACAGCACTTTATACATTATATAAATTTAGAGTTAAAGTACACTTTTTGGTTAAGCAACGCTGAACAATTTTCTCCAGATAAAACTTACATTAGAGTCTATCCCTCTTTCCTAATTTTCATCGTTGCTGTCACGTACACACTTCAAAACACGTGACGTGGAGTGCACCTCAAGGGTTAATTTATCTCCTCTCACTCAATCCAGCTCTAAACCTCTGCTTTAGGCTATAAAGTGAGCATAAATCACAGCCCAACACATTCAGCCACCCTGATTTCATCACTTGCTGCCACCACTCATTAAACACACAGGGCGATGAGTCCCCAAAATATGGTACAAATATGTGTTAGGGCTAGCGGAACGCACCAAATAATAAGACAGAGTATGGTGCGTTCGCAGCCCGGGGTCCACCGTGCAGAGATGGAACCTGCTGCCAAGTAATGACGGACTATATGGCGGTACAAAGTGAATACACACATGGGCTAACCTCACCCTGTGTGAAGGAAGCGAACCCTGTTACGTCACAGGGCCGTGGTACCGCACCAAGAGCACAAGCAACAAGTCTCAGAACTCAATCACAAGACACAGGATTTGAGTACATAGACCTCATGCGCTCGACACCGCTACTGAGGTGTCAGAGTGACAGCAATAGAAGCACGAGAGTGCATGCAGTGTCGCACTAGCGAACGCCACTAACCACCCAGGCTTGGGTCAGGAAAGCGCTGTGAAAGCACAAGGCGCCACACTGGCGGTCACAGCAATAAGATGCTGTATTGTGTGTTTACGTGCTGATGGCTAAGTCGGGCGCTAGATAGCAAACATACACCTTCCGCGAACAGTCATCCAATAGGGAGGGTTATTTAAAGAGCGACTTTCACTCACAACACACACACATTTACAAATGTACACTAGCGCATGGCCGTGCGGTCATGCACAGCTTATATAGTTGCAGCACGTTCAGGACCTTCCAATAAAGGACCAATGGGAAGCTGCTACCAAAGTTTTGCCCTTTCAGGACCTTCCTGGAGGACCAATGGGATGTGCTGCAGTACCTGAGCATGTGACCCTCGATCTCCAATGGGAGATCTTGCCCTGGGCATGCTCAGAAAGAGAAAAGCAGGACTTAGCCCCAAAAGCATCTGCTCGCCGCTGCCCAACACTGACTTCAATGGCAGAAGCAGGAAAAGCAGCAGTAACTCTTTGTACAGAGTGAGACTGAGCAAGAGGCTGGGACCGACGTCTCTGCTGAGCAGACTCCACTGCGGCTGGATAAGAATGGGAGACCGCAGCAGAGATGGCTCGAGATTCCCCTTGTGCAGAAGCAGGAACTCAACACCTAACATTACCCCCCCTCCTAGGTCCCCCCCCTCCTTGGACCTCGCTACGCTCGAAGGCAGCAATGAGCTGTGGGGCCCGAATGTTTTCAGCAGGCTCCCAGGACCTGTCCTCTGGGCCATAACCCTTCCAATCCACCAGATAGAACTTTTTGCCACGTACCACCTTGCACCCCAAAATAGCGTTCACCTCGTAATCGTCCGTAGACGAATCCGATGTCCCGGCAGATGACTCGGAAAACCGGGACATGTATACGGGTTTCAAGAGGGACACATGAAAGGTGTCGGTGGTACCCAAGCGTAGAGGGCCAGACGGTAGACCACAGGGTTAACCTGTTCAAGGACCTTGAAGGGACCCAAGTAGCGAGGTGCAAACTTAGTGGACTCAACACGCAGCCTGATGTTACGGGCGGAGAGCCACACTAAGTCGCCAGGAGCAAAGGTCGGAGCGGGACGCCGATGAGCATCGGCGGAGGACCTCATTCTCTCCTTGGAGGCCCGAATGGCATCCTGAGTGCGGTCCCAAATGTCCCGTGCCTCCACAGCCCAGTCTGCCACCCTGGAGTCAACAGAAGACACAGGCATGGGCACAGGGACACGCGGATGCTGGCCGTAATTTAGGAGGAATGGAGTCTGACTGGTGGAGTCGGCTACGGCGTTGTTAAGCGCAAACTCTGCCCACGGTAGCAAGGATGCCCAGTCATCCTGCCTGGCAGAAACAAAATGTCGTAAATATGTGACCAAGGTCTGGTTGGCCCTCTCTACCAACCCATTCGTCTCGGGATGATATGCCGAAGAGAGATTCAACTCAATACTGAGTAGACGACAAAGCTCTCTCCAGAATCGAGACGCAAACTGGGGACCCCGGTCACTAACAATTTTGTCTGGCATACCGTGTAGGCGAAAGATATGTTTGATGAACAAGACAGCCAACGCCCGTGCAGAAGGTAGCCGTGGAAGAGGCACCAAGTGCACCATTTTGGAAAAATGGTCGGTGATCACCCAGATAATGGTGCAGTTACGAGACTTGGGTAAGCCCACCACAAAGTCCATCCCGACCATCTCCCAGGGCCTGTCCGCCACCGGCAGAGGGTAAAGCAAACCAGCTGGCCGTTGCCGAGGGGACTTGTTCTTGGCGCAAGAGACACACGCCCGAACATATTCTGCGACATCACGAGCCATATGCGGCCACCAGTATGTCCTCGCCAGTAACTCAGATGTCCTTTTGGAACCAAAATGTCCACCCACCCTGGACGAGTGTGCCCAAGAGAGAACCTCCGGTCGCAAACTGGATGGTACAAAAGTCTTGCCCGGAGGCACAGACTCTAGCGAAACCGGGGCCACAGTTCTCAAGCTCTCGGTGGGGACAATAAGCCGAGGCTCCTCTTCCTCCTCCGCAGATGACACAACGGAGCGAGAGAGAGCGTCGGCCCGAATGTTCTTCTCCCCAGAAAGAAAATGGAGGGTGAAATGAAACCAGGAGAAGAATAAGGACCATCTGGCCTGGCGAGAATTCAACCGCTGGGCTGTCTGCATGTACACCAAATTTTTATGGTCTGTGAAGACTTGGAAGGGAAAACGTGCTCCCTCCAAGAGATGTCTCCACTCCGAGAAAGCCAACTTCATGGCTAGCAACTCCCTGTCCCCGATGGAATAATTCCTCTCTGCTGGTGAGAAGGTCTTAGAAAAGAAGAAGCAAGGATGCTTCCGACCTTGAGCATCCTTTTGCAAGAGGAATGCTCCAGCACCAACAGAAGAGGCATCCACCTCCATGATAAATGGTTTATCAACATCGGGGCGATGTAGGATGGGAGCGCTAGCGAAGTGTGACTTTATGGAGTTAAAGGCCTTGGAGACCTCCTCAGACCACAATTTGGGATTTGCCCCTTTCTTGGTGAGGGCAACCAAGGGAGCTACCAAAGTTGAGAAGTGCGGAATGAACTGGCGATAATAATTAATGAACCCCATAAAGCGCTGCACCGCTTTAAGAGAATGGGGTTCCTGCCAGTCCATCACAGCCTGTAGTTTGGCAGGATCCATAGCCAATCCCTGGGCAGAGATGATGTAGCCTAGGAAAGGTAAGGACTCCTGCTTGAACATACACTTCTCCAACTTGGCATAGAGGGAGTTTGCCCGTAGGAGGTCGAAGACTTTGCAAACATCTCTCCGGTGGGAGTCAATATCTGGAGAGTAGATGAGAATATCATCCAGATAGACTACGACCGAGGTGGAAAGCATATCCCGGAAGATGTCGTTCACAAAGTCTTGGAAAACGGCTGGGGCATTACAGAGCCCGAAGGGCATCACCAGATATTCATAGTGCCCATCCCTGGTGTTAAAAGCCGTCTTCCATTCGTCCCCCTCACGGACGCGAATCAGGTTGTAAGCACCCCGCAGATCTAATTTAGTAAATACCCTTGCTCCCCGAAGCCTATCGAAGAGCTCAGATATCAAGGGCAAAGGATTCTTATTCTTAACGGTGATGGCGTTAAGACCCTTGCAGTCTATGCATGGACGCAATTCCCCATTCTTCTTCTGCACGAAGAAGAACCCTGCCCCAGCAGGTGACACTGACTTCCTAATGAATCCTCTTGCCAGATTTTCCTGGATGTACTGTGACATTGCCTCCGTCTCTGGGAGAGATAACGGATAGACTCGACCCCGGGGAGGCTCAGCACCAGGCAAGAGATCAATAGGACAGTCATAGGGGCGATGGGGCGGAAGGATCTCCGCCGCCTTTTTGGAGAACACGTCTGCATAAGACCAATACTGCTTGGGGAGAGAGGATAGATCTGCGGGTACCTCTGTAGTAGCAACCTGAACGCACTCCCTCTGACACCTACCCCCACAAGATTCGCCCCATCCCAGAATTCTGCCTGAGGACCACTCGATATGAGGAGAGTGGTACCGTAGCCAAGGTATTCCCAACAGGACCTCATCAATTCCCTCTGGAATGACGAGCAGAGATATAATCTCCTGATGAGATGGCGACATGGACAGAGTAAAAGGGATGGTCTGGTGTTATCTGTGAGGGCAGTGTTGACCCATTCACCACTCGTACCGTTACTGGTTGAGCTAGCATAACCAGGGGTATTGCGTGACGTTGGGCGAAGGCAGAAGACATAAAATTGCCCTCCGCCCCAGAATCCACGCAGAGCTCTACCGAGTGGGAGAATGAGCCTATAGTAATTGTCCCCTTAAAGGACAATTTAGAGGCAAACGTCGCCGTGTCTAATGTACCTCCACCTACTACCACTAGACACTGACGTTTCCTCGACCGCTGAGGACATCTGGTGGCTAGATGTCCTGACTGCTGGCAAACATGACAGACCTTGAGTGCACAAGCGGTCCGGGACTTAGATCCCGCTGGTGACACTTCCATGGCCTCATGTGACTCAGGAACCAGGACCGGAGATTCCAGAGGTTTGGCGAAGGTAGGAGCCAGCCGAAACCTCTGCCTACACTGGGCTCGCTCTAACCTCCGCTCGTTAAAACGGAGGTCAATTCGAGTGGAGACAGTTATTAACTCCTCCAGTGTGGCAGTAATCTCCCTAGTGGCCAGAGCGTCCTTAACGTGATCAGCCAGGCCCCTCCAAAATATGGGGATAAGGGCTTTATCCGACCAGTCCAGCTCAGAAGCTAAAGTGCGGAATTGGACGGCAAAATGACTGACCAAGGACTCACCCTGAGTTAATGCCAGCAGTTGGAGCGCAGTATCATGGGTGACTTGAGGTCCTAAAAAGACCTGTTTCAGAGTGCTCAGGAACAGCGGAGCACTCTGCACCACATGATCGCCACGCTTCCACAGCGGCGTAGCCCATTCCAACGCCCTGTCCGACAAGAGAGACACTATAAATCCCACCTTAGCCCGCTCTGTGGGAAAACGTTCAGCCAGGAGCTCGAGGTGAATAGAGCACTGACTCACGAATCCCCTACAAAATTTGCTATCACCAGAAAATATTTCTGGCAGCGGGAGGTGAGATAATGTCGGAACAAGGGTGGCAATGGACAAGGTTGCTGCAGCCACGCTAGCAGCCTGTACAGCAACTGCGGTAACATCCACAGCTGAGGTTGAGCTCTCGAGAGCCGCCAACCTACCCTCCAGCTGCTGGATATACCACAAGGATTGCTGTTTGTCCGTCATTACTAGCCACACCCTGGCGCTAGTGTAATGTTAGGGCTAGCGGAACGCACCAAATAATAAGACAGATAGAGTATGGTGCGTTCGCAGCCCGGGGTCCACCATGCAGAGATGGAACCTGCTGCCAAGTAATGACGGACTATATGGCAGTACAAAGTGAATAAACACATGGGCTAACCTCACCCTGTGTGAAGGAAGCGAACCCTGTTACGTCACAGGGCCGTGGTACCGCACCAAGAGCGCAAGCAATGAGTCTCAGAACTCAATCACAAGACACAGGATTTGAGTACATAGACCTCATGCGCTCGACACCGCTACTGAGGTGTCAGAGTGACAGCAATAGAAGCACGAGAGTGCATGCAGTGCCGCACTAGCGAACGCCACTAACCACCCAGGCTTGGGTCAGGAAAGTGCTGTGAAAGCACAAGGCGCCGCACTGGCGGTCACAGCAATAAGACGCTGTATTGTGTGTTTACGTGCTGATGGCTAAGTCGGGCGCTAGATAGCAAACATACACCTTCCGCAAACAGTCATCCAATAGGGAGGGTTATTTAAAGAGCGACTTTCACTCACAACACACACACATTTACAAATGTACACTAGCGCATGGCCGTGCGGTCATGCGCAGCTTATATAGTTGCAGCACGTTCAGGACCTTCTAATAAAGGACCAATGGGAAGCTGCTACCAAAGTTTTGCCCTTTCAGGACCTTCCTGGAGGACCAATGGGATGTGCTGCAGTACCTGAGCATGTGACCCTCGATCTCCAATGGGAGATCTTGCCCTGGGCATGCTCAGAAAGAGAAAAGCAGGACTTAGCCCCAAAAGCATCTGCTCGCCGCTGCCCAACACTGACTTCAATGGCAGAAGCAGGAAAAGCAGCAGTAACTCTTTGTACAGAGTGAGACTGAGCAAGAGGCTGGGACCGACGTCTCTGCTGAGCAGACTCCACTGCGGCTGGATAAGAATGGGAGACCGCAGCGGAGATGGCTCGAGATTCCCCTTGTGCAGAAGCGGGAACTCGACACCTAACAATATGTTACTGTCAGACAATCAAAGATCACATACTCTCTGAAGGGCTATAGATTCTTTTAGAGCATACAGGATTTTAAGCTTTAATATAAAAATATATAGTGCTTACATTAAATATATAAAAAGGTAAAAATAAAATGACACACAAATATGCAAAAAAGTTATAAAATAATGTTATTGTCTATTTTCCTGAGGGAACGAGAAGGGAATCATGAATCGCATCAGCCCTCAGGCAGCCCCCACATGTGAACAATTCTCTTTGTGTCACTCGGCTTTATACTCTTGATCATAGGCTCATATTTCAAGGATGACCCGGATTGGTCCTTTTAAAGGATGCTGTTTGTTAGTGGACGACTGGCTAAACTGTGGAATTTCAAATCTCCTGTGTTTCCCTATACAGACAAAAGGAAATATTCTAATTTACCCAGAACCAATTAAGGCACATGGAGTGTATAGCAAAAAATCAATGAAGTTTATTCATATAAATATGCATAAAATCTTGTCAAAGTATATAATGGATATCTCAAGTCAGACTAGAAGACAAACAGTAGCATGGTACACCAAATTACATAGAATATATTAATTTCATACTAAATGGTAAAGCCATAAAATTACTGCAATAAATAACCATGAATCAAGGTTATACCTACACTCACTAGCATAAGGCATAGTGCCATTTATCAAAGAAAATGAATTACTGAAAATGTTATTTCCCTTAATCCCATATAAGGGCACGAGCAAGTAAAGTGTCTACGCGCATAGTGCTATATTTACCATAAAGTAAAGTGCATAAAAATCTCATTGTACCTGAATCATGTATCAACACTGCTACGTCTCACCTCGATGTGCGTTTCTCCTTCTGGGGGCCCCAGAAAAAGCTGGTGGCGAAACGCGCGTTGGGGTGAGGGGACTCCGAACGGACATACAGCACCAATGTTATAGGTAAAATCCTCATTCAGGATTTATTACTGGGACTAGTGTTTGACCTGCTTAGGTAACGCTGTTACTGTGATTTGTATCAGTCCCTCATTTATACTGACATGCGTAGGGACGTTATATTTGTATAACACCTTTTCATGTTATTATATAATTAACCTCACACGGTTAGTGTTATATCTGTGGTGTCTCACATAACTATATACTAAAGGTATATTATTGTTATTGTATTTTTAGTCCCAGGTCCAACTGATATATGTAGGGAGTATATATGTTAATCAGATACCATTTAGCATTGTTATACATGTTACTATATTTTTTGGTGCCTCACAAATTGCATCCTATAGGCATAGCAGTGTCACCATATCTATATTATGACAGTTTATAAAAAATATCCCTCGTATCATTAACATCAGTTTATTATTTGGTGTTTTTTTTCTGTTCGGTATCCCTTGTTAGTAATTTTGCTTTTTAATTGATTTTTACTGTATTAATAAATACAAGTTATTTTTGATCCTTATTGCATTTGGGATCTCTTCATATTCCCATGAGTATTATACAAGTTGGGAATGTTTGTGATATCTAACAAACTTTGTAAATAAATGAATCACAATGTTTTTAAATAATGAAATTAAAAAGGTCAGCTCACCCAGAAATGAAGAGTCAATGGAGGGAAACTTGTGGTGCTGCAAAGAAGCCAAATAGAAGAGGAAAATTCCAGCGCATCAGACTATAACGAGCAAATGCTAGTGTCTTTACTCATTCTCATTGATATTGACAAAAGACATCAGTGTGAAACACCTTTGCTAGTTATTTTCAGCATTATGGAAACAGGCTCTCCATGCATGTGTCGTGACTGTTACACAGAAGTGACACATGCAGCTGTGGCGCCGAACAGCTGATCGGCTGGAGCGATCCAGTAAGCCAGGTTCCCTCTGCAACTTATTCCGTAAGCACTATAGCTTTCCAAATAAACAGGGACCTCAGCAAATTCGCTCAACTCTACTCCTTTTGTAATCCAAAATTTGAGGATAGCATGATCACTGGCTCCTAAATTCTTAGCCACCTTTACTTCCTCAACCAATTCCTCCCTGTTGGGAAGAATTGGCTCCAAGATTGCAAATCCTCTTGTTCTCTCTTCTACCTTTTGAAAGATAATATTGTCAGCAAAAGAAGATAAGAATTTTCTTTACCCATTACTTTTGCCTGAGGAAGATTCACAACAAATATCTGAATAGATCAAATCTCTCATGATCACAGAGTCATATTTTTTGAAGAACAGAAACATCTGATGTAAAATAAAAGTTCATCCATATCTTCAGTCTGTTCAGGTGACTTATACTAAACATCTACAATAATGTATTTTTCTGTTCTTCTCTCCTTTGTATTCTTACCCAAACAGTTTCTACCGAGCTATCTGTCTCTGTGGAGATACCGTATATACTCGAATATAAGCTGAGATTTTCAGCCCATTTTTTTAGGCTGAAAGTGCCCCTCTCAGCTTATACTCGAGTCATTGTCCCAGGGGGGTCGGCAGGAGAGGGGGAGCGGCGGCTGTGACATACTCAGCTGCTCCTAGCGCGATCCCTGCATCTCCAGTCTCCGGGCGCTGACAGTTTCTTCCAGTGTTGAGCGGTCACATGGTGCCACTCATTACAGTAATGAATATGGACCCGACTCCACTGCCATAGGGGTGGAGCCGCATATTCATTACTGTAATGAGCAGTAACGGTGACCGATCAATGCTGGAAGAAGCTGTCAGCGCCCGGAGACTGGAGATGCAGGGACCGCCCCAGCATCAACATTTGTGCAGCACTATATGGGGCAAAGATCTTAATGGAGCATCTTATGGGGCCATAATCAATGTTTGTGCAGTATTATATGGGGCAAATATCGCTGGAGCATCTTATGGGGCCATAATCCACATTTGTGCAGCACTATATGGGGCAAATATCTCTATGGAGCATCTTATGGGGCCCTTATTAACCTATGTGCAGCATTATATGGGGCATATTTTTATGTGGACCATCTTATGGGGCCCATCATCAACTGTATGGAGCGTTATATGGGGCTCCTGATTCAATATGGATATTCAAAAACATTTAACCTACTGATATCTCAATTAATTTTACTTTTATTGGTATCTATTTTTATTTTTGAAATTTACCGGTAGCTGCTGCATTTTCCACTCTAGGCTTATACACGAGTCATTAAGTGTTCCCATTTTTTTGTGGCAAAAATAGGGAGGGGGGGTCAGCTTATACTCTAGTATATATGGTATATTTTCCTAACATACAATGCAACACCTCCTCCCCCTATTATTCCTGTTTCTAATAAATAAGTTGTAGCCTTCAAGGTTTCTATTCTATTCTATCATGTGTATCATCGCACCAAGTTTCAGTTATGCCTTTGACATCATGTTTCTCATTCTGTTTTTGCAGCTCCAATTCACCTTGTTTGTTTCCCATGCTCTGTGCATTTGTATAGACACATTTTAGTTTGTAGTCTGTTTCTCTTGCGCCTCTATTTTCATACAGAATTTTATGTTTTTGTTCTATATTTCCACTTCCAATAGCAGAGTTTTCAAAAGAATTCATTAGCTGCATATTTTTTCCTGGCTGTATATTTCACATCCCATATTGCTCTAGCTTAACCCCTTAGTGACCAAGCCAATTTTGACCTTAACCCTTTTCTGACATGAGACGTACTATCCCTTCGAAGTGGTCTGGGCCCCTATGACCATCGACGGGATAGTACGTCATCACTGATCAGCCGTGCTCATGGGGGAGCACAGCCGATCGCGGCCGGGTGTCAGCTGATTATCACAGCTGACATCCAGCACTATGTGACAGGAGCGGTCACGGAGCTCTCCTAGAACAATAACCCCCGAACACTGTGATCAAACATGATCACAGCGTTCCGGCGGCATAGGGAAGCATCGCGCAGGAAGTGTCTCCTCCCTGCACGCTCCGGATTCAAAATGGCCATGGGGCTCCTTCCGGGTCCTGCAGGGAGGTAGCTTGCAAGCGCCTGCTTAGAGCCTGCAGCACTGCCTGTCAGATTGTTGATCTGACACAGTGCTGTGCAAAGTGACAGATCAGCGAAAGTAAAAAAATATATATTTACATGTGTAAAAAAAAAAAAAGCTAAATAAATAAACAAAATGTTCCAATAAATTTCTTTATGTAAATAAAAAAACAATAAAAGTACACATATTTAGTATCGCCACATCCATAGCGACCCGACCTATAAAAATGTCCCACTAGTTAACCCCTTCAGTGAACACCGTAAAAAAAAAATGCTTTATCATCATACGGCTGAACAAAAAGTGGAATAACACATCAAAAAGACGGATATAAATAAACATGCTACTACAAAAAACATCATCTTGTCCAGCAAAAACGAGCCACTATACAGCGTCGTCAGCAAAAAAAATTAAAAAGTTATAGCCCTCAGAATAATACGATGCCAAAATAATTATTTTTTCTTTTAAATAGTTTTTATTGTATAAAAGCGCCAAAACATAAAAAAATATAAATGCGGTATCACTGTAATCGTACCAACCCGAAGAATAAAACTGCTTTATCAATTTTACCAAACGCAGAACGGTATAAACGCCCCCCCAAAAGAAATTCACGAATTGCTGGTTTTTTTTGTTCTGCCTAACAAAAATCAGAATAAAAAGCGATCAAAAAATGTCATGTGCCTTAAAATGCTACCAATAAAAATTTCAACTTGTCCCGCAAAAAATAAGACCTCACATGACTCTGTGGAACAAAATAAGGAAAAATTATAGCTCTGAGTGTGGTAGCGCAAAAAATATTTTTTGCAATAAAAAGCGTCTATTATTGTGTGACGGCTGCCAAACATAAAAAACCACTATAAAAACCTGCTATAAATAGTAAATCAAACCCCCCATTTATCACCACCTTAGTTAGGGAAAAATAATAAAAAAAAATGTATTTATTTCCATTTTCTCATTAGGTTTAGGGTTGGGGCTAAAGTTAGGGTGAGGGTTCCGGCTAAAGTTAGGGTTGGGGCTAGAGTTGGGGTTAGGGTTTGGATTACGTTTACGGATGGGTCATGGGTGGGTTAGGGGTATGTTTAGGGTTGGGATTAGGGTTAGGGGTGTGTTGGGTTGGGATTAAGGTTATGGGTGTGCGGGTTATTGGTGTGGTTAGGATTAGCGTAAGGGGTGTGTTGGGGTTAGGGGTGTGGTTAGGTTTGGGATTAGGAATAGGGGTGCATTGGGGTTAGGCTTGGAATTAGAATTGGGAGGTTTCCACTGTTTAAGCACACCAGGGGCTCTGCAAACGCAACATGACGTCCGATCTCAATCCATACAATTTCTGAGTTGAAAAAGTAAAACTGTGCTCCTTTGCTTATGAGCTCTGCTATGCTCCCAAACAGTGGTATACCCCCACATATGGGGTATCAGTGTACTCCAGACGAATTGGACAACAACTTTTGGCATCCAATTTCTCCTGTTACCCTTGGGAAAATACAAAACTGGGGGCTAAAAAATCATTTTTGTGGAAAAAAAATATTTTTATTTTCACGGCTCTGCGTTATAAACTTTAGTGAAACACTGGGGGGGTTCAAAGTTCTCACAACACATCTAGATAAGTTCCTTGGGGGTCTGTTCTCCAATATGGGGTCACTTGTAGGGGGTTTCTACTGTTTAGGTACATCAAGGGCTCTGCAAACGCAACGTGATGCCCGCAGACCATTCCATCAAAGTCTGCATTCCAAAATGCCACTTCTTCCCTTCCGAGCTCTGCCATCCTCCAAACAGTAGTTTTCTCCCACATATGGGGTATCAGCGTACTCAGGAAAAATTGGACAACAACTTTTGCGGTCCAATTTCTCCTGTTACCCTTGGAAAATTACAAACTGGTGGCTAAAAAATAATTTTTGTGGAAAAAAAATAATTTTTATTTTTACGGCTCTGCACAATAAACTTTAGTGAAACACTTGGGGGTTCAAAGTTCTCACAGCACATCTAGATAAGATCCTTGGGGGGGTTTGTTAAGATACGGTGGTCTAGGAGCAACATGGAACGAGCTCTGAAGGAAGTGGTAACTGTACTGACCGCAGTCCCTAAGCTCAACACAACACTAGTAGTAGCCGTGGAATGCTCCTAACTCTCCCTAGGCATCTCGTCACAGCCTAAGAGCTAACTACCCCTAAAGATAGAAGCAGGAAAGCTATCTTGCCTTAGAGAAAATCCCCAAAGGATAGATTAGCCCCCCACAAATAATGACTGTGAGTGGAGAGGGAAAAGACATACACAGAATGAAACCAGGATGAGCACAGGAGGCCAGTCTAACTAAATAGATAGGACAGGATGGAACACTGTGCGGTCAGTATAAAACACTACAAAAATCCACGCAGAGTTTACAAAAAATCTCCACACCTGACTAAAGGTGTGGAGGGCAAATCTGCCTCCCAGAGCTTCCAGCAAGACCGAATTAATTCACACTGATAAGCTGGACAAACATAGAAAGCACAGAATGGATAAGTCCACAATCTATGGACAGAAAAGGGCAAGCAAAATCTTAGCTTAGCTGAACTGGTCAGGATAACAGGGAACTCCAAAGAGATGTGAATCCAACCAGGAACCATTTACAAGTGGCACTGGCTGAAGATAGACCCAGACTTAAATAGCCAAGCAGAGCTGATGACAGCTAACTCCAAGGAGCAGCCATACCACTAGAAACCACAAGAGGGAGCCCAAGAACAGAACTCACAAAAGTGCCACTTACAACCACCGGAGGGAGCCCAAGAGCGGAATTCACAACAGGGGTTATTTTCCAATATGGGGTCACTTTTGGGGGATTTCTACCGTTTAGGTTCATCAGGGGCTCTGCAAGCCCAATGTGATGCCTACAGACCATTCCATCAAAGTCTGCATTCCAAAACACCACTTTTCTCCCTCATATGAAGTATCAGCGTACTCAGGACAAATTGCACAACAACCTTTATGGTCCAATTTCTCCAGATACTCTTGGGAAGATACAAAATTGAGGGCTAAAATATAATTTTTGTGGAAAAAAAATGATTTTTAAATCATTTTTAAATCATTTTTTTTAAATTTTCATGGCTCTACATTATAAACTTCTGTGAAGCACTTGGGGGTTCAAAGAGCTCACCACAGATCTAGATAAATTCCTTAGGGGGTCTACTTTCCAAAATGGTATTACTTTTGCGAGGTTTCCACTGTTTAAGCACATCAGGGGCTCTCTAAACGTGACATGGCGTCCTATCTCAATTCCAGCCAATTTTGCATTGGAGTCAAATGGCGCTCATTCCCTTCTGAGCTCAGTAATGCGCCCAGACAGTGGTTTGCCCCCACAAATGGGATATCGGCGTACTCAGGACAAATTGTACAACAACTTTTGTTGTCCAATTTCTCCTGTTACCCTTGGTAAAATGAAACAAATTGGATCTGAAGTAAAAAAATTTTTTTAAACATTCCAAAAATTCCTGTGAAACGCCTGAAGGGTTATTAAACTTCTTGAATGTGGTTTTGAGTACCTTGAGGGCTGCATTTTTTAGAATTGTGTCACACTTTGGGTATTTTCTATCATATAGCCCCCTCAAAGTGACTTCAAATGTGATGTGGTCCCTAAATAAATGGTGTTGTAAAAATGAGAAATTGCTGATCAAATTTTATCCCTTATAACTACCTAACAAAAATATTGGTTCCAAAATCATGCTGATATAAAGTAGACATGTGGGAAATGTTACTTATTAAGTATTTTGTGACCTATCTCTGTGATTTAACCCCTTCGCGACATGCGCCATATTAGTACTGCGCTGCCGGCACTGCATTAGTGCCAGCAGCAGTACTAGTACGGCGCACCGATCACCGCGGTCTCGCGCTGAGCGCCGCGGTGATCGGGTGCGGGTGTCAGCTGTATATGACAGCTGACACCCCGCAGCAATGCCCACGATCGGCGCTATCGCCGATCGCGGGCATTTAACCCCTCTGATGCCGCTGTCAGTAGTGACAGCGGCATAGAGGGGGATCGCGCAGGGACGGGGGCTCCCTGTGCTCTCCCACCGGAGCAACGCAATGAGATCGCGTTGCTCCGGTGACCCGGAAGGAGTCCCCGGATCCAAGATGGCCGCCGGACTCCTTCCGGGTCATGAAGTGACCTGGCTAGCCGGCGCCTGCTGAGAGTTGCTGAGAGCAGGCGCTGGAAAGCCAGCTAAGCTGCCTGTCAGATCGTTGATCTGACAGTGTGCTATGCACAGTGTCAGATCAACGATCTGATCTAATACAGAGATGTCCCACCCTGGGACAATGTTAGAAAGTAAAAAAAAAAGAATGTGTAAAAAAAAAATTAAAAAAAATCCCCAAATTAAAAAAAAAAAACATTTTTCAATAAATCCATTTATTTATGTAAAAAAAAAAAAAAAACAATAAATGTACACATATTTGGTATCGCCGCGTCCGTAACGACCCGCTCTATAAAACTATCCCACTAGTTAACCCCTTCAGTGAACACCACAAAAAAAAAAGGCAAAAAACAACTCTTTATTATCATACAGGCCAACAAAAAGTGGAATAACACGCGATCAAAACGACGGATATAAATAACCATGGTACCGCTGAAAACGTCATCTTGTCCCGCAAAAAAAAAGCCGCAATACAGCATCATCAGCAGAAAAATAAAAAAGTTATAGCTCTCAGAATAATGCGATGCAAAAACAATTATTTTTTTATATAAAATAGTTTTTAGTGTGTAAAAGCACCAAAACATAAAAAAAATTACATAAATGAGGTATCGCTGTAATCGTACTGACCCGAAGAATAAAACTGCTTTATCCATTTTACCACACGTGGAACGGTATAAACGCCCCCCCTAAAAGAAATTCAGGAATTGCTGGTTTTTGTTCATTCCGCCTCCTAAAAATCGGAATAAAAAGCGATCAAAAAATGTCATCTGCCCGAAAATGTTACCAATAAAAACGTCAACTCGTCCCGCAAAAAACAAGACCTCATATGACTCTGTGGGCCAAAATATGGATAAATTATAGCTCTTAAAATGTGGTGATGCAAAAACTATTTTTTGCAATAAAAAGCGTCTTTTAGTGTGTGACAGCTGCCAATCATAAAAATCCGCCAAAAAAACGCTATAATAGTAAATCAAACCCCCCTTCATCACCCCCTTAGTTAGGGAAAAATAATAAAATGTAAAAAAATGTATTTATTTCCATTTTCCCATTAGTGCTAGGGTTAGGGCTAGGGTTAGGGCTAGGGCTAGGGTTAGGGCTAGGGTTAGGGCTAGGGCTAGGGTTAGGGCTAGGGTTAGGGTTAGGGTTGGGGTTAGGGTTTCAGTTATAATTGGGGGTTTCCACTGTTTAGGCACATCAGGGGGCGTCCGATCTCAATTCCAGCCAATTCTGCTTTGAAAAAGTAAAACAGTGCTCCTTCCCTTCCGAGTTCTCCTGTGTGCCCAAACAGTGGTTCCCCCCAACATATGGGGTATCAGCGTTCTCAGGACAAGTTGGACAACAACTTTTGGGGTCCAATTTGTCCTGTTACCCTTGGGAAAATAAAAACATAGGGGATAAAATATCATTTTCGTGGAAAAAAAATATTTTTTATTTTCACGGCTCTGCGTTATAAACTGTAGTGAAACACTTGTTGGTTCAAAGCTCTCACAACACATCTAGATAAGTTCCTTGGGGGGTCTAGTTTCCAATATGGGGTCACTTGTGGGGGGTTTCTACTGTTTAGGTACATCAGGGGCTCTGCAAATGCAACATTACGCCTGCAGACCAATCCATCTAAGTCTGCATTTCAAATGGCGCTCCTTCCCTTCCGAGCTCTGCCGTGCACCCAAACAGTGGTTCCCCTCAACATATGGGGTATCAGCGTTCTCAGGACAAGTTGGACAACAACTTTTGGGGTCCAATTTGTCCTGTTACCCTTGGGAAAATAAAAACATAGGGGATAAAATATCATTTTCGTGGAAAAAAAAATATTTTTTATTTTCACGGCTCTGCGTTATAAACTGTAGTGAAACACTTGTTGGTTCAAAGCTCTCACAACACATCTAGATAAGTTCCTTGGGGGGTCTAGTTTCCAATATGGGGTCACTTGTGGTGGGTTTCTACTGTTTAGGTACATCAGGGGCTCTGCAAATGCAACATGACACCTGCAGTCCATTCCATCTAAGTCTGCATTTCAAACGGTGCTCCTTCCCTTCCGAGCTCTGCCATGCACTCAAACGGTGGTTCCCCCCCACATGTGGGGTATCAGCGTACTCAGGACAAATTGGACAATAACATTTGTGGTCCAATTTCTCCTGTTACCCTTGGGAAAAAAAAATTGCGGGCTAAAACATCATTTTGTGGAAAGAGAAAATGATTTTTTAATTTTCACAATGCTACATTCTAAACTTTAGTGAAACAATTGGGGGTTAAAAGTGCTCACCACACATCTAGATAAGTTCCTTAGGGGGTCTTCTTTCCAAAATGGGGTCACTTGTGGGGGGTTTCCACTGTTAAGGCACGTCAGGGGCTCTCCAAATGCGACATGGCGTCCGATCTCAATTCCAGCCAATTTTGCATTGAAAAGTCAAATGGCACTCCTTCCCTTCCGAGCTCTGCCATGCGCTCAAACAGTGGTTTATCCCCATATATGAAGTATCGACGTACTCAGGACAAATTGCACAACAACTTTTGGGGTCCAATTTATCCTTTTACCCTTGGGAAAATAAAAAATTTGGGGCAAAAAGATCATTTTTTGTGAAAATTAATAAAAAAAATTTTTTTACGGCTCTACATTATAAACTTCTGTGAAGCACTTGGAGGTTCAAAGTGCTCACCACACATCTAGATTAGTTCCTTAGGGGGTCTACTTTCCAAAATGGTGTCACTTGTGGGGGTTTCCACTGTTTAGGCACATCAGGGGCTCTCCAATCGTGACATGGGCTCCGATCTCAATTCCAGCAAATCTTGCATTGAAAAGTCAAATGGCGCTCCTTCCCTTCCGAGCTCTGCCATGTGCCCAAACAGTGGTTTACCCCCACATATGGGGTATCGGCGTACTCAGGACAAATTGTACGACTTTTGTGGTCCAATTTCTCCTGTTACCCTTGGTAAAATGAAACAAATTGGACCTGAAGTAAAAATTTTGTGAAAAAAAAGTTAAATGTTCAATTTTTTTAAACATTCAAAAAATTCCTGTGAAGCACCTGAAGGGTTAATAAACTTTTTGAATGTGGTTTTGAGTACCTTGAGGGGTGCAGTTTTTAGAATGGTGTCACTTTTGGGCATTTTCTGTCATATAGACCCCTCAAAGTCACTTCAAGTGTGAGGTGGTCCGTAAAAAAATGGTTTTGCAAATTTTGTTGCAAAAATGAGAAATCGCTGGTCAACTTTTAACCCTTATAACGTCCTAACAAAATAAAATTATGTTTCCAAAATTGTGCTGATGTAAAGCAGACATGTGGGAAATGTTGTTTATTAACTATATTATGTGATATAACTCTCTAATTTAAGGGCATAAAAACTAAGAGTTTGAAAATTGCTAAATTTTCATAATTTCCGATAAATTTTTGTTTTTTTCACAAATAAATGCAAGTCATATCGAAGAAGTTTTACCACTATCATGAAGTACAATATGTCACGAGAAAACAGTGTCAGAATCACCAGGATCCGTTGAAGCGTTTCAGAGTTATGACCTCATAAAGTGACAGTGGTCAGAATTGTAAAAATTGGCCCTGTCACTTAGGTGAAAACAGGCTTTGGGGTGAAGGGGTTAAGGGCATGGAAATTTAAAGTTGGAAAATTGCAAAATTTTTCCAAATTTTTGCGCCAAATTTCCGTTTTTTCACAAATAAACTCAAGTAATGTCAAGGAAATTTTTCCACTAACATGAAGTACAATATGTCTTGAGAAAACAGAGTCAGAATCACCAGGATCCATGCAAGCTTTCCAGAGTTATAACCTCATAAATGGACAGTGGTCATAATTGTAAAAATTGGCCCGGTCATTAACGTGCAAACCACACTTAAGGGTAAAGGGGTTAATGACCAAGCCAAATTTTATAATTCTGACCACTTTCATTTTATGTGGTTATAACACTAGAACGCTTTAACGGATCCCACTGATTTTGAGATTGTTTTTGCAATTTTCAAACTTTGAATTTTTAAAAAGGAATCGGTCACCACCCAGGGTGTTTTTTAAGTAAAAGAGCCACCTTCAGGAGCTCTAAGTCTGCATTCTGTGAAGGTGGCTATTATGTTTAGCATCCATAGGAATGCTGAATTAATCACTTTTATAAATTTGGTGCAATACCTCTATTGAGTCAGGGAGGTATGATTTCTCCCTGACTCAAGCGCCTCGCAGCCGTCCATCATCCCACCGGGCCCTGCCTCCTCTCTTGACATCACAGTGCCTTTGTGTAGCCGAGGCCCCAGATCCCCCCCACAGTGTGTTATGAATCTGGCGCCTGCACAGTGGAGCGGGTCACTGTGCTCCATTGAAGATAGTGCCGAAGTCTCGCGAGGTCACTGTGCTCCATTGAAGATAGTGTTGAAGTTTTAATGCTGCTGAAGGTGGCTCTTTTGCTTAAAAACACCCTGGGGGGTGACAGATTCCCTTTAAATAAGAGAGATATGTATATCACCCCAGGAGTCCGGTTGCCACAGTGGCATTGCCTCCCTCACAGGGAGATGCCATGCCTGGAAGCAAGAAGGGATTCCCGTTCTAGGTATGCTGGCATACAACACCTTTTCTGACTCCAGACCAGAAGGGGGAGCTCTATACTAGGTTTCAGGATAGCTTCCCTATAAGTTCTGGCCTGGAGGCGAGGTTTGGGAGTCTAGTGTGAGACAGTGAAGGGAGAGAAGCATGTGAGGAGAGCCTGGGAGTAGAGCTGCGACTAATCTCACCCCAGGATTGAGCGCAACAGAGCAGACACCGGAGTCCATGGTTGTGTGGGAACTACATGCCCCGCAGCCAAACCTGGAGGACAGGAGATTGCAGGTCTCCTAGCCACAACTGACACCCAAAGGCACAGCCGCATTTCAGAGCCCGGTGTCCCCACGAGGGAGTGACACCTGGAAAAGGCTCAAGCTGCCTGCCATGCGGGTAGCATTTCACTAAGTGGACAGACTGAGAGAGGGACTTAAGGAGAACTACAAGCATCAGGGACACAGAGAGCAGCATTGTAGGGAGGCTTCCAACCCCGACTGGCTAGGGGAATTGTGAACTGCTTCCGGGCTGCCCAGATCTCTAATACCAACTGTTACCTGTGCTCCAGACTGCAACTACAATTAAAGGTAAAGAAACTACAGTCCCTGTGTCCTCCAATTATTCCTGTACCCCAACATCCACAACCCCTCATAGACTGGTCTGGTTGCCCTGGGCCCCCCCCCCCCCCGCTCTGCCTGTGGGGAGTAGAACCATCCCAGTTGCATCACCATCGGCCCCAGCAGACTCCCTAAGAAGCGTGGGCCATTCATAGCTGAATACCACAGGTGGCATCACAAACAATCCCTTACCAACATTTCCCTCATCTCTTTGATTGCAAGCCCAGGGCCACGAACCGGGTCACTGCCTCCGTGACCACCCCTTTAAGAGCCATCCAACCTGCTTTGCAGTACCCATGGCCCTATGTCCAATCCGGGTGGAGGTTCTGCGGCGGCCACAGCCTCAGCCCCCTTGATGCAGCCAGATCCATCCGCTACCACAGCTTCCATAATGCCGGTATCAATGCTCTACATACCTGAAACAGCCTGGTTACCGCAGTACTCAGGGGAGTCACACACCTTGAGTGATTTTAAGGAGAGACTCTGCAGTTTGTTTGAAGTGTACCCCCTGTCTGAGAATCAAAAGGTCAGCATGCTCATTGGCCAGTTAACTGATGCAGCTCAGAAAGAAGTAAAGTCCTGGCTGGACATCGATAAAAGAACTGTTAAACAAATCTTAGCCAAGCTGAAGGACATGTTTGACACCTGCACTGCAGCAGAGATAAAAATGAGATTCTTTGGGTGTAAACAAAGGGTACAGGACAGTAAACGGGACAATGCCCTTAATGTCCATGAGGCACAGCGGGATATTAAGCAAGTTGACCTCGACAGCGTGCAACATGGGAACAGATTGTTTATGGAGCAGTTTATTGAAGGACTCCTGTCCAGCACTCACAGAACACAGCTGCTCATCTTGGCCCTACAAAAGCCAGATCTGGACTTTGCACACTTTAAAGTTAGGGCCATCAGGGTGCTGCATGAACCAAATTCCAGCTGCACAGTGCCCCCTAGTCGCCCAGCAATTACATACCACCAGGAAGCAGCATACTTTCCCCAGACCCTTGTGGAAGCCGACACGCAGACCCTAGATAACAACTCCTCTGCAGACCTACATTTCCAGGTCCAGGAGCTGAACAAAAGTATGGTTGCATTAGCTAAAACTGTGCAGTCCCTGCAAGTGTCCCCAAAGGAGAAGATCCAGCTGGCTTTCAGTCCAGATGACGTCCCATGGTGACGGCAGAAGAGGAACCCACCGACCAGAGGGAAAGACAACGACTGCTACGACCACAGCCTCAAAATCTTAATGATTTAGAGATGATCTGCAAAGAGGAGTGGACCAAAATTATTCCTGACGTGCGCAAACCTAATCATCAACTACAAAAAACGTCTGACTGCTGTGCTTGCCAACAAGGATTTTGCCACCAAGTATTAAGTCTTGTTTGCCAAAGGGATCAAATACTTATTTATCACTGCGAAATGCAGATAAATGTATATAATTTATACAATGTGATTTTCTGGATTTTATTTTTGATATTCTATATCTCAATGTTAAAATTAACTTACCCTTAAATTATAGACTGGTCATGTCTTTGTCAGTGGGCAAACTTACAAAATCGGCAAGGGATCAAATAATTTTTTCCTTCACTATATGACCTTGTATCAGTTTAACTCATATATACATTTAATTATCTTTTACAATTAAAACAAAAAATATTCTAAAACCAGGACCTTGGCATACTACTGTAATAATAGAAGATCGGTCATTTATAACTGTAGGCTGCTTGGGTATTAACTTTCTTGCTTGTCGGCTTTCACTACTCAAGAATAAAGTGATTTTTCCCTAATCATGTTGTGCTGACCTTCTGAATGCTCCTTTTCCTGGAGAAGCAACCATCTTGGTAGATTAATAAAACATTAGGATTGTTTTCCCCAAAAAATGATGGACTAAACAAATATTAGCTCTGTGTTGTTTGCTCTGACTGCCAATGAGAGATTATTTGTTGGCTGAGGCATATGACATTTTATGAACCATTTAGATAAACTCAGATGTTCATTTTAGAATTTTTACATCTCCGGCTATCTGGACCATAAGGTTAATGTTATGATAAATTTTTAAGACATTTTTGTTTGCCTCCAGGCACCAAGTCTGCGTTCCTGAGCTTTGCATAATTAATGAGAAGGAGAACTGGTTAACGATAGCTGTCTTGGGAGGAAATGAAAAGATAGAATAACGTATGTGCAGGATATGTTATGGCTACAGGAGCCATGCTCTGGAGACAGTGAATAGATGCTGCTGTATCCTAGAATGCAGCTTTTATCAAGAGTTAACGGTTTTTATTCCATCACTAAAAAACACTAGTGCTACAATTTTGGTGGGAAAAATTAGGAAGAGGAATAGAAGAAATACATTTTACATTTTTTGCAATAGACAAATAAATATTAACGCTTATCCATGTGTCAAATTAACTACCGATTAGGTTATCAATAATTTTAGTCTTCGTGAGAAAAGAATTATTTTGTATGATCTTATACATTGCTTTATGGAAGCTTAATATTTTACAGAATGAGTTGTAGTTTTTGTTAAACATTATTTTGGAATACTTAATTGTGAGCATGAAATATCTATCTATCTATCTATTTACCTTAAAGGGAACCTGTCACCTGAATTTGGCGGGACTGGTTTTGGGTCATATGGGCGGAGTTTTTGGGTGTTTGATTCACCGTTTCCTTACCCGCTGGCTGCATGCTGGCTGCAATATTGGATTGAAGTTCATTCTCTGTCCTCCATAGTACACGCCTGCACAAGGCAAGATTGCTTTGTGCAGGCGTGTACTATGGAGGACAGAGAATGAAGTTCAATCCAATATTGCAGCCAGCATGCAGCCAGCGGGTAAGGAAAGGGTGAATCAAACACCCGAAAACTCCGCCCATATGACCCAAAACCAGTCCCGCCAAATTCAGGTGACAGTCCCTTTAAGAAGGAAAGATAGCAACACAGTCCTAATGTTGTGGATGCAATGCTTCCGCAAGCAATCAGCCAGAAAGCAGCACTCCAATGGAAGCAACACTCCAATGGAAATCGGTGAAAAGAGTTGCCTTTATTCATACAGATATTGACACGTTACATGCAACATTTCAGCTCTTCATTTGAAGCTTTTCTCAAGCCTTTCTTAAAAAGCTGTAAATGAGGAGCTTAAATGTTGCATGTATCTGTGTGAATTAAATCCACTTTTTTATTGATTTCCATTGGAGTGCTGCTTCCAAACTAATTTTCTATCTATTTATATTGCAGTAGAGATGATTGGAGCTGACAAAATTTGAATTTGCAAAATTACACACATTTTCCCAGCAAATTCCATCTGCAGCTAAATTATTATGTTCTGGGGCCTGGAGAGATGATAAATGTAAGATGTGAAAATAGAAAATACAACAACTTATACTCACAACACTATTCACCTGTCTGACCCCTCAGCTGCTTGCTGACCACAGTCCTGTTTTCAGAGCCGCCTCTTCTTTCCTCTGAAGCCTAGTCAAGACTGGAAGTTCTGGGTCTAGAGTTAACAAGCTCAAGGTACAACAGCAGAAATAAGAAGCTCGAAGGACTGAATGACAGTAAACGAGCCTGCCATACGGTCTTTTTCTTTCTTCTATCACATCTTTGATGTAACAACTCTGCTGGCATCACAGCATGGCCTCACATCTCTCACACAATCTTACCCACTGCTCCAGGCCATGATGTGCTTTCTCTTTAATGCCAGCTCCATGTTCGGTGTCTCTGCTCTCTGCATGCCTCATGGCTATGTGTATATGGGGCCGGCGCCTGAATGCTCTGGTTCTTATAGGAATCAGGTGCATCTGTCTAATCAGTTTCTGACCAATTACCAAGAGGCCTCCTGTATATAGTGCAGCTCCACCCTGTGGTCTGGGCCTGTGCAATGTGTTAGCTCAGTTAGTGTTTAGCTGCTGAGTTTGCCTGGCCTTGCTCTGAGTTACTCCCTCTGAGCTTTTCTCTGTGCTATTGCCTTGATCTTGTAGTCCGCCCTCCAGGAGGCAGAATATCCTGGTCCCTGTGTCTTTGTCCCTGTGTCTTGTTCTATTGCCTTGTCTGTACTTTGTCTTTTCTCGGTCTCCTTGTCTGTGGCTTCCTTCCCTGCTTTCTTTCCTTGTGTTTTCTGTCTGCTTACACTCCGCACTCTTGCGGCTCTGCACTCAGACCTTGCTTCGCACTCTCTGGCTTTGATCTGTGGCTCCGCTCTTTGCGGTTCTATCTGGCTCCACTCTTTGCGGTACTATCTAAGCTCCGCTTCCTGTGTTTCTGCACTTTGCTCCGTCTCTGCTCTTGGCTCCGCCTCCAGCGTTTCCGCTCTTGGCTCCGCCTCCAGCGTTTCCGCTCTTGGCTCCGCCTCCAGCATCTCCGCTCTTGGCTCCGCCTCCAGCGTCTCCGCTCTTGGCTCCGCCTCCAGCATCTCCGCTCTTGGCTCCACCTCCAGCGTCTCCGCTCTTGGCTCCGCCTCCAGCGTCTCCGCTCTTGGTTCCGCCTCCAGCGTCTCCGCTCTTGGCTCCGCCTCCAGCGTCTCCGCTCTTGGCTCCGCCTCCAGCATCTCCGCTCTTGGCTCCGCCTCCAGCGTCTCCGCTCTTGGCTCCGCCTCCAGCGTCTCCGCTCTTGGCTCCGCCTCCAGCGTCTCCGACCTTGGCCCTCTTGCGGCTCCGCCCTTGGCACTGCCTTCTCCTTCTCTTCTCTTTTTTCCACATTCTACTTGTTACTTGGTCCTCCTGTCTGAACAGGTTCCAACCTGTTTCTCATACCTGCCTGCAGACCGGTCCCTACCGGTTCTTCCTATGTTCCAGCCGTACCCGCCTGCCTACCAGAGAGCCAGCCGTTTCCGCCTGCCCGCCAGTGTCTCTGTTGTACCCGTCTGCCTGCCTGTGTCCCAGCCGTGCCCGCCTGTCAGCCAGAGTGCCATTCGCCCGCTCCGTTCCTTAGTGGGATCAGCAGCCACAGCCTATTGCACAAGTCTGACCTCACCATCAGAGGCTCCAGCGAACACCTAGGAAGCTACTTAGTTACGCCCCTTCCAGGGAAGTTTGGTCTGTGGTCCAGTGGGGCCACACCCCCGTATGCCCGCGCCAACCAGTCTGGGCGCGTGCGTGACAGTTTGCACAGGCCATGGCCTCCGCTGTATCCCATGTCCTACCGCTCTCTGAGCATGATGAACTTTCTCTCTACCAGTATGAGCAAGCTGAAGAATTTGTTCCGCCCTGTGTCGTTCCAATTGAGGAGACCTCGGGCCCAATCATAATTTCAAACGCTCTCTACAATCAACTTCGGGCCTATGAGGAAGAGCACAACCCAGCAGACCCACCTAGGTTCTATGGGAATCCAGAGGAATGCCAAAGCTTCCTGGAACAGTGCTTGCGCTACATCCTGCAGAATGCAGCTTGTTTTCCCTCTGACCAGATTAAGGTGGGCTATATCATGTCCTACCTAGCAGGAGATGCTTTATTATGGATTTGTCCCTTCTGGGAAGCAGGGGATCCTATCGTTATGAGTCTTGGGGCCTTCCTGGTGGCCTTCCGTAAAGTCTTTGACAAGCCTCGTCCTGCTGCTCCTGTGAAGCCTTCCCCATCTAGATCTGAGAGGCGGTCCAGACGGGCGAAACCCGTGAAGAAATCGTCACGTCTGACCAAGTCCGTCCAAGACCCACCTGTTCCTCTACCTGTCCCAGCAGCTACCCAAGCAAAACCCCAGAAGGCTGATATAAGTGGGCTGGCAAAGCAGCAGCCCAAATGCAGCCGCAAGAAGGGAACGCGGTATCGCTGCGGTTGCAAGGAACATCCTGACGGTCTCTGCCCTGTAGATCTAAAACTCCAAAACCCTGGGCCAGCAGGAGAGGCTGCCCTAGGTGAGAGTTCTTCCTCTCCATTAAAATCAAAGACTGTGTCTCTGTTTTCCGGGAGCTTTGGTGTGGTAAAGTCGCCAACCATTCAGAGTCGGTGTGTGGTCTCTGTCATACAGCTCCAGAACCCGGTAAGGGCGTTGTCTGAAGTTGGTCAAGCCCTACTCAAGAGCAGTCTAGTCCTGCAAGGACAACTACAGCTCTAAGTTGGAGCCTTATACACGAAGAAATTTGTCTACCGTATGCTGTCTGTTATGCCCATGGGTCATTCTGAGCCAAGGACTCTACCACCCGCTCTGGTCAAGAGTTCCAGTAAAGTGCTTCGTTTGAACTTACCCAGTCTTAAGAAGTGTCTGGTTCCCATGCGTCAAAGACACCCAGCAGTGTCATCTTCTTCAGCTGGTCTGCTAGTCGTTGAGTCAAGGTGTGCTGACGTCACCGAAGATGGGGAAACGGTGACGATGTCTCCACACATCTCCAGCGACTATACCAGAAAACAGTTAGTCGTCGAGTCAAGGTGTGCTGACGTCACTGAAGATGGGGAAACGGTGACGATGTCTCCACACATCTCCAGCGACTATACCAGAAAACAGTTAGTCGTCGAGTCAAGGTGTGCTGACGTCACTGAAGATGGGGAATCGGTGACGATGTCTCCACACATCTCCAGCGACTATACCAGAAAACAGTTAGTCGTCGAGTCAAGGTGTGCTGATGTCACTGAAGATGGGGAAGCGGTGACTATCTCTCCACACATCTCCCACAACTATTCCTGTAATCCATTCCTAGGAACATCCCCGCCATTTGGACGATTTCTTCTGGATAACGGGCAGAAGATGGTTCCTATGTGGATACCTTCAGCGTCCTTGTGGCCGGCTGGTGAAGATTTCAAAACAGAAGTTTGTTCACCTCAATTTTTCTCTGACCCGGTGGAGCTGTTGTTCTCCACTCTCATCTCTAATGACTTTTCTTGTGTTCCGTACCTAAGAACATCTCTGCTACCTGTCGGGCAAAAGTTGAATCCTTTGAGAGGGCTTCCAGTTTCCATGTGTCCGGCTGGTGAAGATGTCAAGACAGCAGCATTCAATTCCCTGTTACCTGTCTACCTGAAGGAGGTGGTCCAGCTCATTGTGGAAGCTAACCCTGTTGAGCACCAAGAGACTTTGTTTTATGAGATTCCTGGTGACCCGCCTGCCTTATTCTACCCTGAAGATGTCATGTTGGCCTGGACTATGTGTGCTCCTATCCTTCTTCTACAAGTTATTCTGGCGGGCTTGAAGAAGAGGGGCCGTAAAGGGGGGGTACTGTAACAACTCTGCTGGCATCACAGCATGGCCTCACATCTCTCACACAATCTTACCCACTGCTCCAGGCCATGATGTGCTTTCTCTTTAATGCCAGCTCCATGTTCTGTGTCTCTGCTCTCTGCATGCCTCATGGCTATGTGTATAGGGGGCCGGCGCCTGAACTCTCCGGTTCTTATAGGAATCAGGTGCATCTGTCTAATCAGTTTCTGACCAATTACCAAGAGGCCTCCTGTATATATTGCAGCTCCACCCTGTGGTCTGGGCCTGTGCAATGTGTTAGCTCAGTTAGTGTTTAGCTGCTGAGTTTGCCTGGCCTTGCTCTGAGTTACTCCCTCTGAGCTTTTCTTTGTGCTATTGCCTTGATCTTGTAGTCCGCCCTCCAGGAGGCAGAATATCCTGGTCCCTGTGTCTTTGTCCCTGTGTCTTGTTCTATTGCCTTGTCTGTACTTTGTCTTTTCTCGGTCTCCTTGTCTGTGGCTTCCTTCCCTGCTTTCTTTCCTTGTGTTTTCTGCCTGCTTACACTCCGCACTCTTGCGGCTCTGCACTCAGACCTTGCTTCGCACTCTCTGGCTTTGATCTGTGGCTCCGCTCTTTGCGGTTCTATCTGGCTCCACTCTTTGCGGTACTATCTAAGCTCCGCCTCCTGTGTTTCTGCACTTGGCTCCGTCTCTGCTCTTGGCTCCACCTCCAGCATCTCCGCTCTTGGCGTTACCTCCAGCATCTCCGCTTTTGGTTCCGCCTCCAGCGTCTCCGCTCTTGGCTCCGCCTCCAGCGTCTCCGCTCTTGGCTCCGCCTCCAGCATCTCCGCTCTTGGCTCCGCCTCCAGCGTCTCCGCTCTTGGCTCCGCCTCCAGCGTCTCCGCTCTTGGCTCCGCCTCCAGCGTCTCCGCTCTTGGCTCCGCCTCCAGCGTCTCCGCTCTTGGCTCCGCCTCCAGCGTCTCTGCTCTTGGCTCTGCCTCCAGCGTCTCCGCCCTTGGCTCCGCCTCCAGCGTCTCCGCCCTTGGCACCGCCTCTTGCGGCTCCACCCTTGGCTCTGCCTTCTCTTTCTCTTCTCTTAGTTCCACCTTCTACTTGTTACTTGGTCCTCCTGTCTGAACAGGTTCCAACCTGTTTCTCATACCTGCCTGCAGACCGGTCCCTACCGGTTCTTCCTATGTTCCAGCCGTACCCGCCTGCCTACCAGAGCGCCAGCCGTGTCCGGCTGCCCGCCAGTGTCTCTGTTGTACCCGTCTGCCTGCCTGTGTCCCAGCCGTGCCCGCCTGTCAGCCAGAGTGCCAGCCGTGCCCGCTCCGTTCCTTAGTGGGATCAGCAGCCACAGCCAGACATCACCCTGGAGTGGCACCTGGTAGCTTCCTATTGCACAAGTCTGACCTCACCATCAGAGGCTCCAGTGAACACCTAGGAAGCTACTTAGTTACGCCCCTTCCAGGGAAGTTTGGTCTGTGGTCCAGTGGGGCCACACCCCCGTATGCCCGTGCCAACCAGTCTGGGCGCGTGCGTGACATTTGACCTGTTCACTTAAGCCGGAACTTCCTGCCACGACAAGGCCATAGAAGCCTCTGGGTTTCAAACATGCATGATGTCAAG
This sequence comes from Ranitomeya imitator, assembly GCF_032444005.1. Classification (NCBI taxonomy): domain Eukaryota; kingdom Metazoa; phylum Chordata; class Amphibia; order Anura; family Dendrobatidae; genus Ranitomeya; species Ranitomeya imitator. The sequence goes on along the minus strand of NC_091285.1, from coordinate 488,356,548 downwards.
ACGTGCAGTGACTTCTAAGGCCTAGCTGGATTCACCATACTAAAGAAAGAGAAATAATGGGAGAAAGAGAACTCTTTTGATTGGAAAGTGGCACCAAGCAGCAGAGGGGCTAAACAGGTTTTTAGTGAGCATGCGTTTTCTTGTTTTGCTTTTTAAAATTTTGCTGGCTGGCTGTGGTTCTGCAAAATGTCAACCAGCCAGTAGCCATTTTGGTGAATCCCTGTGAGTTAAATCTACAAAAATCCCAACTCACAAAAATTTATCTGAGTATAATTCAATTCCACTTTAACAAATTCTCCCATAATAAAGGTGTTAGGGCTAGAGATGAGCAAATTTGATCAGGTCATGGCTTATTCAGCAAGCTATAGCAAATAAGCTGTAGAGGGAACCCGGCTTCCTGGATCACTCCGGCCGATCAACTGTTCTGCTCCACAGCTGCATGTGTCACGGCTAGGTGACCGACACGACACATGCATGGAGAGCCCAGCAAACAGGCTCTCCATGCATGTGTTGTGACTCACACAGCCGCGACACATGCAGCTACTGAGCTGAACAGCTGATCAGTCTGAGCGATCCAGGAAGCCGGGTTCCCTCTGCAGCTTATTCGGTAAGTGTAAGCGCTATAGCTTGCCGAATAAGCCATGACCCTATCAATTTCGCTCATCTCTAGTAAGGGCAAGAAATTGCATGTGGCAGACCGAGCATCTGGATGGCTGGTGTTATTGCTGCCATTTTCTACACACTTGCAGGAGGATAAACATGCGTAAAGCACCATACAATAAATGGCACTATAAAAATGAATAATAATAATAATCGAGGCTGAATTCCAAGGTATGTTGGCTAATATGGAGCTACAGTAGGAATTATGTGTCTTTAACATTTTGTAACTAAATGACTGAACTGCAGATCCTTCTCAACACCCTAATTTAATATCTAAATGAGAATAACTGTTTAACTCCATATCAGCATGGGTTTATGAGAAATCGCTCCTGTCAAACCAATCTAATCAGTTTTTATGAAGAGGTAAGCTATAGGCTGGACCACGGTGAGTCATTGGACGTGGTATATCTCGATTTTTCCAAAGCGTTTGATACCGTGCCGCACAAGAGGTTGGTACACAAAATGAGAATGCTTGGTCTGGGGGAAAATGTGTGTAAATGGGTTAGTAACTGGCTTAGTGATAGAAAGCAGAGGGTGGTTATAAATGGTATAGTCTCTAACTGGGTCGCTGTGACCAGTGGGGCACCGCAGGGGTCAGTATTGGGACCTGTTCTCTTCAACATATTCATTAATGATCTGGTAGAAGGTTTACACAGTAAAATATCGATATTTGCAGATGATACAAAACTATGTAAAGCAGTTAATACAAGAGAAGATAGTATTCTGCTACAGATGGATCTGGATAAGGTGGAAACTTGGGCTGAAAGGTGGCAGATGAGGTTTAACAATGATAAATGTAAGGTTATACACATGGGAAGAGGGAATCAATATCACCATTACACACTGAACGGGAAACCACTGGGTAAATCTGACAGGGAGAAGGACTTGGGGATCCTAGTTAATGATAAACTTACCTGGAGCAGCCAGTGCCAGGCAGCAGCTGCCAAGGCAAACAGGATCATGGGGTGCATTAAAAGAGGTCTGGATACACATGATGAGAGCATTATACTGCCTCTGTACAAATCCCTAGTTAGACCGCACATGGAGTACTGTGTCCAGTTTTGGGCACCGGTGCTCAGGAAGGATATAATGGAACTAGAGAGAGTACAAAGGAGGGCAACAAAATTAATAAAGGGGATGGGAGAACTACAATACCCAGATAGATTAGCGAAATTAGGATTATTTAGTCTAGAAAAAAGACGACTGAGGGGCGATCTAATAACCATGTATAAGTATATAAGGGGACAATACAAATATCTCGCTGAGGATCTGTTTATACCAAGGAAGGTGACGGGCACAAGGGGGCATTCTTTGCGTCTGGAGGAGAGAAGGTTTTTCCACCAACATAGAAGAGGATTCTTTACTGTTAGGGCAGTGAGAATCTGGAATTGCTTGCCTGAGGAGGTGGTGATGGCGAACTCAGTCGAGGGGTTCAAGAGAGGCCTGGATGTCTTCCTGGAGCAGAACAATATTGTATCATACAATTATTAGGTTCTGTAGAAGGACGTAGATCTGGGTATTTATTATGATGGAATATAGGCTGAACTGGATGGACAAATGTCTTTTTTCGGCCTTACTAACTATGTTACTATGTTACTATGTAAATGAGACAGTGATAGTTTTGCTGTTTCAAGCATGTGATGTAATTTGACAAGTTCAGGGCGTATTGCTATTTGAAACTGTACAAGCACATTCTGAAAATAGCATACATAGCCAAGCTATTGATAGAACTCTGCCATTTAATGTTTACGCTGTTGTAGTAGTAGACAACACATTGAATCCATTGCTTCATAGGATTTGTTTGAAAACCAATCTCTTATGGCCTTTGTCTTGCTAACAACGTAAGCTGTGATGTCAATATTATTTGCTGTAATTCTGTATTACAAAATTTGGAATTGCTCATTTGGGAAATTGAATTCCAATCAAATTTAATGAAATTCACAGGTCCCAGCAATTTGCAATTCAATTTGCTTAAAAAAAATTGCCAAAAAAATTCCTGTTGCATTTTTACATATTGCAGAAGATTACATCAGTTACATAAGGTTGACATGACCTTAGACATAATTCCTTGCAGCTTTCTCATTAATATAGTTGCCCGTAGTCATATCAGTTGAGGTCACTTTGAAATTAATAAGGCTTTGTTTACATGAAAGAGATTAAAATGGGATGGATACAGTCCTAGGAGACTATATCCTCAATGGGGAAGGTGCAGCTGTGTTGGAGGAGAAAATGGCTAGAAGGTTGGAGGAGTGTTTAAACTAGGAATTGGGGGGGAGGGTGTTCAATTTATAGGAGGAAAAGATAGTGCAGACAGAGACCTGGGCACAAATAAGGAAGTTGGGGGTGGCGGTGGCATGGGGGGTGGGGTTAGAACAGTTAATAATTTAAGAATGAATAGAGGTACAGAGAGGAACATCAAGTGCATGTATACTAATGCCAGAAGCCTCGCCAACAAAATGGACGAATTAGAACTAATGTTGTTGGAGCATAATTATGACATGGTGGGGATATCCGAAACATGGCTGGATGAGAGCCATGACTGGGCTGTTAACTTGCAGGGCTATAGCCTGTTCAGAAATGACCGTACAGATAAGCGAGGGGGAGGGGTGTGTCTGTATGTAAAATCGTCCTTAAAACCCATCCTGATAATATAGGTGAATTTAATGAAAATGTAGAATCCCTGTGGGTGGAGATAAGGGTAGGGGGAAAAAATAATAAATTACTGATAGGGGTTTGTTATAAATCTCCAAAAATAATGGAAGCAATGGAGAATATCCTCGTAAAGCTAATAGATGAAGCTGCGACTCAAGGAGAAGTCATTATTATGGGGGACTTCAACTACCCTGAAATCGATTGGGGAACAGAAACCTGCAGTTCCAGCAAAGGTAATCGGTTTTTGACAATTATGAGAGACAATTACCTTTCACAACTGGTTCAGGGCCCAACAAGAAGGGGGGCACTGCAAGACCTAATATTAACCAACAGGCCAGACCGCATATGAATTATAAGGGTTGGGGGTCACTTGGGAAATAGTGATCACAAAATAATAAGTTTTCATGTATCCTTTAATAAAATTTGTGGTAGAGGGCTTACAAGGACACTAAATTTTAGGAGGGCAAATTTCCAACGGATGAGAGATGATCTTGGTGCAATTAACTGGGACGATATCCTGAGACACAAAAATACACAAAGAAAATGGGAGACATTTATTAGCATCCTGGATAGGACCTGTGCACAGTATATACCGTATGGGAATAAACATACTAGAATTAGGAGGAAACCAGTATGGCTAAATAGAGCTGTAAGGGGCGCAATAAGTGATAAAAAGAAAGCATTTAGAGAATTAAAGGAAGTAGGTAGTGAGGAGGCATTAAATAAATACAAAAAATTAAATAAATTCTGTAAAAAGCAAATCAAGGCAGCAAAGATTGAGACAGAGAGACTCATTGCCAGAGAGAGTAAAAATAATCTTAAAATATTCTTTAACTACATAAATAGTAAGAAACTAAAAAATGATAGTGTTGGCCCCCTTAAAAATAGTCTGGGTGAAATGGTGGATGAGGAAAAAGCCAATATGCTAAATGACTTTTTTTCATCAGTATTTACACAAGAAATTCCCATGGCAGACAAAATGACTAGTGATAAAAATTCCCAATTAAATGTCACCGACTTAACCCAGCAGGAAGTGCGGCGGCGTCTAAAAATCACTAAAATTGACAAATCTCCGGTCCCGGATGGGATACCCCCCCGAGTACTGCAGGAATTAATAGACCTGCAGTTATTGATAGACCATTATTTTTCATCTTTAGAGACTCCATAAAAACAGGGTCTGTACCACAGGACTGGCGTATAGCAAATGTGGTGCCAATATTCAAAAAGGGGACAAAAACTGAACTCGGAAATTATCGGCCAGTAAGCTTAACCTCTACTGTGGGTAAAATCCTGGAGGGCATTCTAAGGAATGCTATACTGGAGTATCTGAAGAGGAATAACCTCATGACCCAGTATCAGCACGGGTTTACTAGGGCCGTTCATGTCAGACTAATTTGATCAGTTTCTATGAAGAGGTAAGTTTCGGATTGGACCAAGGGAACCCAGTGGATGTAGTGTATATGGACTTTTCAAAAGCTTTTGATACGGTGCCACACAAAAGGTTGATACATAAAATGAGAATAATGGGGATAGGGGAAAATATGTGTAAGTGGGTTGAGAGCTGGCTCAGGGATAGGAAACAAAGGGTGGTTATTAATGGAGCACACTCGGACTGGGTTGCGGTTAGCAGTGGGGTACCACAGGGGTCAGTATTGGGCCCTCTTCTTTTTAACATATTTATTAACCCCTTCCCGACCCATGACGCCACGTAGGCGTCATGAAAGTCAGTGCCATTCCGACCCATGACGCCTATGCGGCGTCATGGAAAGATCGCGTCCCTGCAGATTGGGTGAAAGGGTTAACTCCCATTTCACCCGATCTGCAGGGACAGGGGGAGTGGTAGTTTAGCCCAGGGGGGGTGGCTTCACCCCCTCGTGGCTACGATCGCTCTGATTGGCTGTTGAAAGTGAAACTGCCAATCAGAGCGATTTGTAATATTTCACCTATTATAACGGGTGAAATATTACAATCCAGCCATGGCCGATGCTGAAATATCATCGGCCATGGCTGGAAATACTAGTGTGCCCCCACCCCACCCCACCGATCGCCCCCCCAGCCCTCCGATCTGGCCGGTACACTGCTCCGGCTCCCCTCCGTCCAGTGCTCCGCTCCCCCCCGTGCTCCAATCACCCCCCCGTGCTCCAATCACCCCCCCTGCACTCCGATCCACCCCCCCGGTGCTCCGTTCCACCCCCCCGTGCTCCATTCCAGCCCCCCCGTGCTCCGTTCCACGCCCCCCGTGCTCCGTTCCACCCCTCCCGCACTCCGATTCCCCCCCCGTGCTCCGATCCCCCCCTGTGGTCCCCCCCACCCCATCATACTTACCGATCCAGCCGGGGTCCCGTCCGTCTTCTCCCTGGGCGCCGCCATCTTCCAAAATGGCGGGCGCATGCGCAGTACGCCCGCCGAATCTGCCGGCAGGCAGATTCATTCCAAAGTGCATTTTGATCACTGAGATAGATTATATCTCAGTGATCAAAATAAAAAAAATAATAAATGACCCCCCCCCTTTGTCACCCCCATAGGTAGGGACAATAAAAAAATAAAGAAATTTTTTTTTTTCCACTAATGTTAGAATAGGGTTAGGGGTAGGGGTAGGGGTAGGGTTAGGGGTAGGGTTAGGGCTAGGGGTAGGGTTAGGGCTAGGGTTAGGGTTTCGGTATGTGCACACGTATTCTGGTCCTCTGCGGATTTTTCCGCTGCGGATTTGATAAATCCGCAGTGCTAAACCGCTGCGGATTTATGGCGGATTTACCGCGGTTTTTCTGCGCATTTCACTGCGGTTTTACAACTGCGATTTTCTATTTGAGCAGTTGTAAAACCGCTGCGGAATCCACACAAAGAAGTGACATGCTGCGGAATGTAAACCGCTGCGTTTCCGTGCAGTTTTTCCGCAGCATGGGCACAGCGATTTTTGTTTCCCGTAGGTTTACATTGAACTGTAAACTCATGGGAAACTGCTGCGGATCCGCAGCGCTTTCCGCAGCGTGTGCACATACCTTTAGAATTAGGCTATGTGCACACGGTGCGGATTTGGTTGCGGATCCGCAGCAGTGTTCAATCAGGTTTACAGTACCATGTAAACATATGAAAAACCAAATCCGCTGTGCCCATGGTGCGGAAAATACCGCGCGGAAACGCTGCGTTGTATTTTCCGCAGTATGTCAATTCTTTGTGCGGATTCCGCAGCGAATTACACCTGTTCCTCAATAGGAATCCGCAGGTGAAATCCGCACAAAAAACACTGGAAATCCGCGGAAAATCCGCAGGTAAAACGCAGTGCCTTTTACCCGCGGATTTTTCAAAAATGGTGCGAAAATATCTCACACGAATCCGCAACGTGGGCACATAGCCTTAGGGTTAGGGTTGGAATTAGGGTTGTGGTTATGGTTAGGGGTGTGTTGGGGTTAGGGTTGTGGTTAGGGGTGTGTTGCGGTTAGGGTTGTGTTTAGGGTTATGGCTACAGTTGGGATTAGGGTTAGGGGTGTGTTGGGGTTAGTGTTGGAGGTAGAATTGAGGGGTTACCACTGTTTAGGCACATCAGGGGTCTCCAAACGCAACATGGCGCCACCATTGATTCCAGCCAATCTCGTATTCAAAAAGTCAAATGGTGCTCCCTCACTTCCGAGCCCTGACGTGTGCCCAAACAGTGGTTTACCCCCACATATGGGGTACCAGCATACTCAGGACAAACTGCGCAACAATTACTGGGGTCCAATTTCTCCTGTTACCCTTGTGAATCAAAAAAAATGCTAGCTAAAACATAATTTTTGAGGAAAGAAAAATGATTTTTTATTTTCACGGCTCTGCGTTGTAAACGTCTGTGAAGCACTTGGGGGTTCAAAGTGCTCACCACATATCTAGATAAGTTCCTTGGGGGGTCTAATTTCTAAAATGGGGTCACTTGTGGGGGTTTCTACTGTTTAGGCACACCAGGGGCTCTGCAAACGCAACGTGACACCCGCAGACCATTCCATCAAAGTCTGCATTTCAAAAGTCACTACTTCCCTTCTGAGCCCCGACGTGTGCCCAAACAGTGGTTTACCCCCACTCATGGGGTATCAGCGTACTCAGGAGAAACTGGACAACAACTTTTGGGGTCCAATTTCTCCTGTAACCCTTGGGAAAATAAAAAATTCTGGGCTAAATAATTATTTTTGAGGAAAGAAAACATATTTATTATTTTCACGGCTCTGCATTATAAACTTCTATGAAGCACTTGGGGGTTCAAAGTGCTCACCACACATCTAGATAAGTTCCTTTCGGGGTCTAGTTTCCAAAATGGGGTCACTTGTGGGGGGTTTCTACTGTTTAGGCACATCAGGGGCTCTGCAAACGCAACGTGACGCCTGCAGAGCATTCCATCAAAGTCTGCATTTCAAAACGTCACTACTTCAATTCCAAGCCCCGGCATGTGCCCAAACAGTAGTTTACCCCCACATATGGGGTATCACCGTACTCAGGAGAAACTGGACAACAAATATTGGGGTCAAATTTCTCCTGTTACCCTTGGGAAAATTAAAAAATTCTGGGCTAAATAATTATTTTTGAGGAAAGAAAACATATTTATTATTTTCACGGCTCTGCATTATAAACTTCTATGAAGCGCTTGGGGATTCAAAGTGCTCACCACACATCTAGATTAGTTCCTTTCGGGGTCTAGTTTCCAAAATGCGGTCACTTGTGGGGGGTTTCTACTGTTAAGCCACATCAGGGGCTCTGCAAACGCAACGTGACGCCCACAGAGCATTCCATCAAAGTCTGCATTTCAAAACGTCACTACTTCACTTCCGAGCCTCGGCATGTGCCCAAACAGTGGTTTACCCCCACATATGGGGTATCAGCGTACTCAGGAGAAACTGGACAACAACTTTTGGGGTCCAATTTCTCCTGTTACCCTTGGGAAAATAAAAAATTGCAGGCTAAAAGATCATTTTTGAGAAAATAATTTTTTTTTTTTTCATGGCTCTGCGTTATAAACTTCTGTGAAGCACTTGGGGGTTCAAAGTCCTAACCACACATCTAGATTAGTTCCTTTGGGGGTCTAGTTTCCAAAATGGTGTCATTTCTGGGGGATCTCCAATGTTTAGGCACACAGGGGCTCTCCAAACGTGACATGGTGTCCGCTAATGATTGGAGCTAATTTTCCATTTAAAAAGCCAAATGGCGTGCCATCCCTTCCGAGCCCTGCCGTGCGCCCAAACAGTGGTTTACCCCCACATATGGGGTATCTGCGTACTCAGGACAAACAGGACAACAATATTTGGGGTCCAATTTCTCCTATTATCCTTGGCAAAATAGGAAATTCCAGGCTAAAAAATCATTTTTGAGGAAAGAAAAATTATTTTTTATTTTCATGGCTCTGCGTTATAAACTTCTGTGAAGCACCTGGGGGTTTAAAGTGCTCAGTATGCATCTAGATAAGTTCCTTGGGGGGTCTAGTTTCCAAAATGGGGTCACTTGTGGGGGAGCTCCAATGTTTAGGCACACAGGGGCTCTCCAAACGCGACATGGTGTCCGCTAACAATTGGAGCTAATTTTCCATTCAAAAAGTCAAATGGCGCGCCTTCCCTTCCGAGCCCTGCCGAGTGCCCAAACAGTGGTTTACCCCCACATATGAGGTATCAACGTACTCGGGAGAAATTGCCCAACAAATTTTATGATCCATTTTACCCTACTGCCCATGTGAAAATGAAAAAATTGAGGCGAAAAGAATTTTTTTGTGAAAAAAAAGTACTTTTTCATTTTTACAGATCAATTTGTGAAGCACCTGAGGGTTTAAAGTGCTCACTAGGCATCTACATAAGTTCCTTGGGGGGTCTAGTTTCCAAAATGGGGTCACTTGTGGGGGAGTGCCAATGTTTAGGCACACAGGAGCTCTCCAAACGCGACATGGTGTCCGCTAACGATGGAAATAATTTTTCATTCAAAAAGTCAAATGGCGCTCCTTCCCTTCCGAGCCTTACCATGTGCCCAAACAGTGGTTTACCCCCACATGTGAGGTATTGGTGTACTCAGGAGAAATTGCCCAACACATTTTAGGATCCATTTTATCCTGTTGCCCATGTGAAAATGAAAAAATTGAGGCTAAATGAATTTTTTTGTGAAAAAAAAGTACTTTTTCATTTTTACGGATTAATTTGTGAAGCACCTGGGGGTTCAAAGTGCTCACTATGCATCTAGATAAGTTCCTTGGGGCATCTAGTTTCCAAAATGGGGTCACTTGTGGGGGAGCTCCATTTTTTAGGCACACGGGGGCTCTCCAAACGTGACATGGTGTCCGCTAAAGAGTGGAGCCAATTTTTGATTCAAAAAGTCAAATGGCGCTCCTTCCCTTCCAAGCCCTGCCGTGCGCCCAAACAGTGGTTTACCCCCACATATGAGGTATCAGCGTACTCAGGACAAATTGGACAACAACTTTCGTGGTTCAGTTTCTCCTTTTACCATTGGGAAAATAAAAAAATTGTTGCTAAAAGATAATTTTTGTGACTAAAAAGTTAAATGTTCATTTTTTCCTTCCATGTTGCTTCTGCTGCTGTGAAGCACCTGAAGGGTTAATAAACTTCTTGAATGTGGTTTTGAGTACCTTGAGGGGTGCAGTTTTTAGAATGGTGTCACTTTTGGGTATTTTCAGCCATATAGACCCCTCAAACTGACTTCAAATGTGAGGTGGTCCCTAAAAAAAAATGGTTTTGTAAATTTCGTTGTAAAAATGACAAATCGCTGGTCAAATTTTAACCCTTATAACTTCCTAACAAAAAAAAATTTTGTTTCCAAAATTGTGCTGATGTAAAGTAAACATGTGGGAAATGTTATTTATTAACTATTTTGTGTCACATATCTCTCTGGTTTAACAGAATAAAAATTCAAAATGTGAAAATTGCGAAATTTTCAAAATTTTCGCCAAATTTCCGTTTTTATCACAAATAAACGCAGAATTTATTGACCTAAATTTACCACTAACATGAAGCCCAATATGTCACGAAAAAAAAAAATCTCAGAACCGCTAGGATCCGTTGAAGCGTTCCTGAGTTATTACCTCATAAAGGGACACTGGTCAGAATTGCAAAAAACGGCAAGGTCTTTAAGGTCAAAATAGGCTGGGTCATGAAGGGGTTAATGACCTTGTAGGGGGCATTCAGAGCAGAATTTCAATATTTGCAGATGACACTAAACTCTGCAGGGTAATTAATACAGAGGAGGACAATTTTATATTACAGGATGATTTATGTAAACTAGAAGCTTGGGCTGATAACTGGCAAATGAGCTTTAATGGGGATAAATGTAAGGTTATGCACTTGGGTAGAAGTAATAAGATGTATAATTATGTGCTTAATTCTAAAACTCTGGGCAAAACCGTCAATGAAAAAGACCTGGGTGTATGGGTGGATGACAAACTCATATTCAGTGGCCAGTGTCAGGCAGCTGCTACAAAGGCAAATAAAATAATGGGATGCATTAAAAGAGGCATAGATGCTCATGAGGAGAACATAATTTTACCTCTATACAAGTCACTAGTTTGACCACACTTAGAATACTGTGCACAGTTCTGGTCTCCGGTGTATAAGAAAGACATAGCAGAACTAGAGCGGGTGCAGAGAAGAGCGACCAAGGTTATTAGAGGACTGGGGGGTCTGCAATACCAAGATAGGTTATTACACTTGGGGCTATTTAGTTTGGAAAAACGAAGACTAAGGGGTGATCTTATTTTAATGTATAAATACATGAGGGGACAGTACAAAGACCTTTCTGATGATCTTTTTAATCATAGACCTGAAACAGGGACAAGGGGGCATCCTCTGCGTTTGGAGGAAAAAAGGTTTAAGCATAATAACAGACATGGATTCTTTACTGTAAGAGCAGTGAGACTATGGAACTCTCTGACGTATGATGTTGTAATGAGTGATTCATTACTTAAATTTAAGAGGGGACTGGATAACTTTCTGGAAAAGTATAATGTTACAGGGTATATACACTAGATTCCTTGATAGGGCGTTCATCCAGGGAACTAGTCTGATTGCCGTATGTGGAGTCGGGAAGGAATTTTTTTCCCCAATGTGGAGGTTACTCTTTGCCACATGGTTTTTGTTTGCCTTCCTCTGGATCAACATGTTAGGGCATGTTAGGTTAGGCTATGGGTTGAACTAGAAGGACTTATAGTCTTCCTTCGACCTTAATAACTATGTAACTATGTAACTATATGTGCTATGCACATATTTTCAGAGCAATCGGAGTACCTGCAAATTTATTTGCCACAATAATTATTGGAAAAATTTGCCGAACCTGGCAAATTCGAATTTCAGAAGATTCAATTATCTTTAACAGCTATAATATAATATGACCAGGTTATTACACTACATAAATGCCCTTTTAGGTTATGTGCACATGTTGCAGATTTGCCTGTGGAATTTTCTGTGCAGATTCTGCATGTCTAGGCAGAAAATGCAGGTAAAAATCCGTGCATTTTTGATGAGTTTTTTGTGTGGATTTTCATACTGATTTGTCTGCATTTTTGCAACCTAAATAAAGATCTATTATTTAACAAAAAAAAAAGAATTGTGATGTCATTTCTTGTCCAACCTCTTCATTTACATACTCTATTGAAGAATAATGTTTACACACACAGACAGATATAGATAGATAGATAAATAGATAGATAAATAGATAGATAATAGATAAAAGATAAATAATAGATATTAGATGATAGATAAATGATAGATAGATAATACCAAGGCCGATGTTTAGTAATAAACCTAATAAAATGGTACATAAAGGGTTAAATAAAGACACACATACAAAATCTGCACTCAATATCTTTAATTTAAAAAAAAAGAAAAAAAATGGTGGGAGAGAGGGAAAGCCGATGGCTGGGGGCTGATGTTTCTAGCCTGAGAAGGGGTTATTACTAGTGATGAGCGAATATACTCATTACTCGAGATTTCTCGAGCATGCTCGGGGGTCCTCTGAGTATTTTTTAGTGCTCAGAGATTTAGTTTTTCTTGGCACAGCTGAATGATTTTCATCTGTTAGCCAGTACATGTGGGGGTTGCCTGGTTGCTAGGGAATCCCCACATGTATTTATGCTGGCTAACAGATGTAAAGCATTCAGCTGCGGCAAGAAAAACTAAATCTCTGAGCACTAAAAAAATATTTGGAGGACACCCGAGCATGCTAGAGAAATCTCGAGTAACGAGTATATTCGCTCATCACTAGTTAATACCCATGGAGCTTGCCAGGCTATGAATATCAGCCCACAGCTGTATAGTTGGCCTTTACTGGCTATTAAAATAGGGGACCCTTCAAAAAATGACATGGGGTCCCCCTATAACTAATAGCCTGAAAAGGTTATGCAGACAGCTGTGGACTGATATTCATAGCCTAGGAAGGGACCATGTACATTGCCCCCCTGGCTACAAATACCAGCCCCCAGCCACCCCAGAAAAGGCACATCTCTAAGATGCGCCAATTCCGGCACTTATCCTCTCTCTTCCCACTGCCCTGTAGAGGTGGCATATGGGGTAATTAGGGATTAATGTCACCTTTGATTGTAAGGTGACATTAAGCCTGGTTAGTAATGGAGAGGTGTCAATAAGACACCTATCCATTACTAATCCTATGCTAGTGAAAGTTAAATAAAGACACAGCCAGAAAAAAGTATTTTAATATTCTTAATTTCACCATACTTACAACCATGTCTAATTCTCTGAAGCCATCGATCACCTGCAAAAAAAATAAAAAATAATAAACCAACAGAATACTCCCTGGTCTGATGCAGTCCAATTAATGAGTGTCCCATGACGATCTCCCCTATAGAGCTGTCACATCAGGAGATGACAGTTCTATAGGTCTCCAGTGACACACTGAGAGGAGACAATGGCTCCTGCAGTGTTATCACTGAGGGTTCAATGGCTTCTCACTTTACGGCACTGCTGCATGAGAATTTTCCTACACAGTAGTGCCGCAAGTGACAGTATGAACTGCACTGTACTCACAGCGACAGAGGGATACAGTGTGGAAGGATACCTTCAGTCATTGTATCCCGGAGCCCTTGGAGAGCGGTCGCATCTGCCAATGTGACAGCTCTCAACGGGAGATCATCATGGGACACTCATTATTAAATGGATTACATTGGATCAGGGAGGATACTGTTTGTTTATTATTTTTTAATTTTTTTTACAGGTGATCGAGGGCTTTGGGGATTAGCTGTATGGTGAGTATATACTGTATGTTGTATGTACTGTATGTTTATATGTTTTTACTATATATGTGTGTATGTGTTTTTGTTTTTTGTTTTTTTTACACTTGAATAGAGTAGCCGGATGATGGAACTACTGCTGCTCCATCATCCGGCTAGCTGTCACTGTAGCAGGCATAGCCGGATGAAACTAGTAGTCCCATCTGACGATGCCTGCCTACACACCGACTCGCATGCACACACACACAGCCCCGCACACCCACACACACACACATGCAGCCCCACACACACAGATACACACTAACACCCGCACACACAGCCCCGCACATCTTATGCTCAGACACACACAGCCCTGCACAACCCTGCAGACCCCCGCAGACAAAAACAAACATCCGCACACAGCCTAGCACATCTTCTCCGCACACACAGTTTCCGCCCACACACACAGTATCTGCCCACTCTCCGCCCACACACTCTCCCCCCTCTCGATCTGCAGCGTTTCTTGCAGATACATCCTCAGCAAATCCGCAGATCTTTTTTAAACCTTCAGTTTTGCTGCGGATTGGCCTGACACAATGGAAGTCAATAGGTACAGAAATGCTGCAGATCCGCAAAAAGAATTGACATGCTGCGGGAGAAAAAAGCTGTGATTCCATGCGTTTTTTTCTGCACACCAAATGTCAATTTCTCATTGACTAACATTGCTTGTGCACTACACTGCGGATTTGATGCAATTCCGCGACTCCAAAAATGCTGCGGATCCGCATCTAAATCCGCAATGTGTGCACATAGCCTTAGAGCTCCACCACTAACACTTGGCCATCCCGGCAATTGTTCTACCAAACACATGCCACAACTGGTCTCCTTTGCTTCTAGCAAGCTTATTAGTGGGGAGAAAGAAGAGGAAATTATGGAATACATGGCACATCACTCTTTCCATTTACAGCAGGATCATTTTGTCTCTAACAGCAACAACATCAGTTCGAGTCTGTGTTCTGCACAGAATTGTCTACCTGATCACAATTTACTGAGAATAATTTTTAGACAGTTTTATTTTTAATCAAAAACAAAGAAAAATCTGTCAGGGTGTTTTGTTAATAAATGGGGTGTTGGTTATTACCCAGTTACCCTCCATTTCTATGGTGAGGTAATTTTGACAGTACTCTTGTTGGCTTGGTATTAAAGACATAGAAGGGGGTTGGATATAGTCTTACAATACCTCAGACTGTTATACATATCTTTTCAGGGCAGCAGGAGTACTTGCCATTCACAGTAAATTTATTTAACAGAAATTGAATTTTTGGTAAAAATTTGCCAAACCTGACAAACTTAAGTTTCAAAGAAGTGTTAATCTCTAATAGCTATAATACGAAAGGAACATTTGATTGTATCACATATTATATTTTAGAGCATATAAACATTGCAGGGGAACTTTTACTCTGATCGAAATTTCCCAGCCTTTTGTTTCTTGGGTATTTATTCATTGAAGTCACTTATGTAAGCTACATGTTCTTTTCCCTATGTCAGCCACAGCAGTGGCACATTTCTAGTTAGCTGCAGCTTTTCTTGGTGATGCTAGCTAATCATCAGGGGTTTCTTTAGGTAGGCATACAGTGATCAACTAAAGATTAGACAAGCTTTGACAAAAATAGGCTGTCCTGATGAAACAACACTTTTCATAGTAATTATCACATAAATCAGGTGTTTAGCATTTATGCATATTTGCCAGAAATCAGAGATGACTTACTACATTGGGCATTACACAAAAGGTTTATTTTAGGCACGTTACATAATCTTTCAAAAACTCCCAAATTTTTAAAACTGCCACAGAAATTGAGAGAGCTGCATATGCACAGCCGTGTCTTCATTTCTGACAGCATGTAACGAAACCTCAATGATACTGTAGATGCGGACTAGCATGTCCAAGAAGGGACAACACTTTAAATATTAAGCATCTAACTTTTGTTATTTAAGTACCATGCTACTTGTTAGAGATACAGGCCGTACACACAACCGTCCTCTTCTGGTTTCCAGACTGTTGTGCATGTTGGTCCACACCGGTGATGTAGCTAACGCACACTTTGGTGATGCAATAAAACATGGTGCCTCATGTGTAGAAGTGTTGATCGATGTGGGAACATGGGATGCCATGCTTCCCACTGGTTTTGCTGCCTGGGAGACATGTCATGGTAACGCATGATGCTGTCTTGTCTGTTGTTAGCCAGTGGTGGGAATTTGTTCACCCTGCGGTTCAGATGAGCAGGGAGTGGCTCCCTGGACATGACTGGGAGGAATACATCACCTTATTATTACCCTAGGATTAGGGCTGGCTTCATAAGGCCTGCTTCTAATCCATTTCAGTGCTGTTTATTCAATTCTATTGTGCAGGTGTATGGTTAGTGATTCCTGGTTGAGCTTTAGTTGCTTCTACGTACTTGCTAAAAGTCTTTATTGGGTTTTTCTTTATTATCTATCATCCCAGGGTTCTCCTTTGGTTTTCATTTGCGTTTTTTTCTATCTTTTGGTTTTACTCATGTACCGGACTCCACATCGTCCACGTCACCAGATGCCAGCTACCCTGGGATAGCAGTCTGGAAAGGGCTCCGTAAAGCGCCCCTCTTCTTAGGGAGTGGGTGAAGATTAACCCGGCTCCTAAAGAATTGACGAGCAGTGGTGGCTTGCGCAAAATGTATCTGTGACTGCGCTTTTGCTGGTCTGATGCGAGTTATTAGAGAGTAGCTATTCCTGCGCACAACTATTACTACTATGATTGATCATGTGTTTAAGTATCTCATCATACTACCTATATGTATTATGTTGTAAGTTTTTATAGAGTGCTCAAAGTAATATTTAAAGCCTGACAGTTTGTGACTTTTGAAAATGTATTTACTCTGTAGATCTTTTGATTAAAATCATTTGCTTTTTTGAAAATGAATGTTTTAGTAATTAGAAACAGAGCAGATAAGGAGTGGCTCAGACTGTTATATACAGGTGCTCAGGAAAAATATCTAAATAGTCTCGAAAAAAATCCGGCACACTGTTTTTCCAAACACGGTGAAATTTATTAGAAATGTAAATTTATTTCATTTCGTATTCAAACAAAATGCGCACAAAAAGGACCAAAAAGGTACATAAAGTAGGTATCAAGATCCACATGAGGTAGGTATCATATTTCAACGTTTCGGCTATAGCATTAGCCTTTATCAAGAGATACCTAAATAGGGCGATATAAATTCAAATTACTAACAAAAATAATAAATAAAAAAGCAAAAATATTTAAAAATAAAAATAAAGCATAATAAATAAAGTATATACATATGCAATTATAAAGCTTACACCCGAAGACATTTCATACTCATTGGTAAAATGACGACTCCATCATATACATATATCTCCAAGCAACAGACCATTGTGTTAGGAAAAAATATGTATCAAATATGTTCAAAAATCCATAATCAGATACCACAAAGCTTGAAAAAACTAACGTAACAGCTCACACCGCAGTATGTGTCCCTGTTAATATACAGTGGGGCAAAAAAGTATTTAGTCAGTCAGCAATAGTGCAAGTTCCACCACTTAAAAAGATGAGAGGCGTCTGTAATTTACGTCATAGGTAGACCTCAACTATGGGAGACAAACTGAGAAAAAAAAAATCCAGAAAATCACATTGTCTGTTTTTTTATCTTTTTTTTTGCATATTATGGTGGAAAATAAGTATTTGGTCAGAAACAAACAATCAAGATTTCTGGTTCTCACAGACCTGTAACTTCTTCTTTAAGAGTCTCCTCTTTCCTCCACTCATTACCTGTAGTAATGGCACCTGTTTAAACTTGTTATCAGTATAAAAAGACACCTGTGCACACCGTCAAACAGTCTGACTCCAAACTCCACTATGGTGAAGACCAAAGAGCCGTCAAAGGATACCAGAAACAAAATTGTAGCCCTGCACCAGGCTGGGAAGACTGAATCTGCAATAGCCAACCAGCTTGGAGTGAAGAAATCAACAGTGGGAGCAATAATTAGAAAATGGAAGACATACAAGACCACTGATAATCTCCCTCGATCTGGGGCTCCACGCAAAATCCCACCCCGTGGGGTCAGAATGATCACAAGAACGGTGAGCAAAAATCCCAGAACCATGCGGGGGGACGTAGTGAATGAACTGCAGAGAGCTGGGACCAATGTAACAAGGCCTACCATAAGTAACACACTACGCCACCATGGACTCAGATCCTGCAGTGCCAGACGTGTCCCACTGCTTAAGCCAGTACATGTCCGGGCCCGTCTGAAGTTTGCTAGAGAGCATTTGGATGATCCAGAGGAGTTTTGGGAGAATGTCCTATGGTCTGATGAAACCAAACTGGAACTGTTTGGTAGAAACACAACTTGTCGTGTTTGGAGGAAAAAGAATACTGAGTTGCATCCATCAAACACCATACCTACTGTAAAGCATGGTGGTGGAAACATCATGCTTTGGGTCTGTTTCTCTGCAAAGGGGCCAGGACGACTGATCCGGGTACATGAAAGAATGAATGGGGCCATGTATCGTGAGATTTTGAGTGCAAACCTCCTTCCATCAGCAAGGGCATTGAAGATGAAACGTGGCTGGGTCTTTCAACATGACAATGATCCAAAGCACACCGCCAGGGCAACGAAGAAGTGGCTTCGTAAGGGACAGGTAGTTTTGGGCTAGTCGACGTCGAGTGGGGGCGCCATTTGCGCAGGGTTCTTTTTAGGGTGCCAACCTCCGCGACAGGCAGGGACAGGAGAGTAGCGATATCATGACAGGGTAATTTTTTTAGGGTCACCGTTTCCCTCCTTTTGGTTTTTTGGTGATGGATGGTGGTGTCCCGCGCATAGGAATTATTTCCCTATATTAATTCCTTATATCAACAAATCAGTGGTTTATTTCCACTTAATTTTACGTTTTTTCTCTGGCCCTCTCGTCCTTGCTGTCTCTCGCAGTTTAAATGTGATATTGTCATACACAATAAGTAGATAAACTTCCGTTGTCAACCGTAACTTGATTGGTATAAGAATATGCTGAGTTTTTCCATGAATCATGTCATCTGGTGAACAGGATCGGTGCTCTATTGTAGGTCCTGTTTTTAGGGTGCTGTCTATATATGCGGCATTTTGGATGGATGATCGACTCCATTCTGCAATATGTACAGACACCTTAGGGAGCTATATGTATGAACTCATACATTTACGTTCTATTCCCTCGTATTATGAATAAAAAATAGTCCGCTCACATACTCTGGGATATCTCCAACCCCGCTTTGGTAGATGCGCATGCGCGACTGAGCCGGTATTCCCTACGTCCGGCGAGCGGCTGGAACAGTCTGGACAAGCTTGAGTAGCGCGTCGCACGCCAGGTGGGCGTGGCTTATGTCAGCGTGGCACGAGCTTAATCTATAAAGGACACAGAAGAGGGAGACCCGTAATGGCAGCAGCATTCTCCCCTGATGAATCCGCAAGGAAGAAACGCGTCGGGAGACGCTTTCTGCAGCACCACTTTGTAAATGGCCAAGATATGAGGTGGACGAGGAAAGAGGATCAGCTGGTAATGAGTTGAACACGCGGTGAGATCTAACCAATTTATATGGTGGCTATATGACTGATCTCGTGTATCACAGCGTTCCCGTTATTATATCCCACCATCATTTAACCCTTTAATAATGCCACAACTGAACCCTTCGGGGAACACTCAAAGCATGTGTAAATGAGCCAATATGTATCCCTAAATTATATGGAAGGGTATTTGCAATTGTTGGGCATCCTATAATGCTGCAAATGTGGTCTGCTACTCTGCACTGACGTTATTCCAATCTGGGTGCACATATTTTGGTAGAATGATGACATGTTGTCTACCAGTGACACATTATAAGAACACTTTTTGGTTCAGAAACCAGCTGTGACATACTATTTTTTGTTTGTACAGACACGGTTATAGCTACAATACCTTTATATAGAGGTGCATCCTGTGTCAAATATTTGTGTCTAGCTGGGTTGTTCAATAGTTGGCCTACTCTGTGTGAGCCTATAAGGACTATTGTGGATTGGTAACTCAATATAGGCACGGTCAGTGCTGCAGAGTATATGTTATTTGTATTTGTCTGTCTGTTTCTCGTTTTCCCATTCTGTGTAGGTAATGGGGCACATATCACGCTTGGTTTCCTATTTTTGTTTGTTTTAATTATTTTTGGTCTAGAGTCAGGTCCTATTTGAGGCCTATTTTTTAACATATACCTAATAAAGGTTAAATTTTATCCTTTTGCTATAATACAGTATTAAATACCTTTGGATAAATACACCACGCTTCTTATACATTTATCTTTGGCATGGCAGGATTTCTCAGCACAGGAATTGATACCAATCAGTGGGTTACGGATGCAAGGGTGGTTTTCTCTGAAAGATCTTATACCCAAAAAAAGTATGTTCCCTCATTTAATGCGGCATTTAAAGAGCTGACCAAAGTATACAAAGGTCAAATAGCCTCATGGTGGGAGGTACAAAGCTTAGACAACTACATTAAATCTGGCATTGTTCTCAGACATCTAAGGATCACCTTGGCACCAGGTTATCGTTATAAAAATCCCAGTTTATTAGCTAAATGGGAGAGGGAGGCCACGGCTAGTTCACTAAAGGTACCTTCACACATAACGATATTGTTAACGATATCGTTGCTATTTGTGACGTAGCAACGATATCGTTAATGAAATCGTTATGTGTGACAGCGACTAACGATCAGGCCCCTGCTGGGAGATCGTTGGTCGCTGAAGAAAGTCCAGAACTTTATTTCGTCGCTGGACTCCCTGGAGACATCGCTGGATCGGCGTGTGTGACACCGATCCAGCGATGTCTTCACTGGTAACCAGGGTAAACATCGGGTAACTAAGCGCAGGGCCGCGCTTAGTAACCCGATGTTTACCCTGGTTACCATGCTAAAAGTAAAAAAAAACAAACACTAGATACTTACCTACAGCCGTCCGTCCTCCAGCGCTGTGCTCTGCTCTCCTCCTGTACTGTCTGTGAGCCGGAAAGCAGAGCGGTGACGTCACCGCTCTGCTTTCCGGCTCCCAGACAGTACAGGAGGAGAGCAGAGAAGCAGAGCGCAGCGCTGGAGGACAGACGGCTGTAGGTAAGTATCTAGTGTTTGTTTTTTTTTACTTTTAGGATGGTAACCAGGGTAAACATCGGGTTACTAAGCGTGGCCCTGCGCTTAGTTACCCGATGTTTACCCTGGTTACCGGCATCGTTGGTCGCTGGAGAGCGGTCTGTGTGACAGCTCTCCAGCGACCAAACAGCGACGCTGCAGCGATTCGGATCGTTGTCGGTATCGCTGCAGCGTCGCTAAATGTGAAGGGGCCTTTAGATTGATGGGACTATTATTAGAAGAGGAAAAACTAAATTTGAATAGTTTGAATGAATCCTTGAAAGAGCATATAGATATAACAAATAAATTCTCGGCTGAACCTGAGTTCTCCAAAAAAGAAATCCAATTGCAGAACTCAGTAGAGAGATTCCAGTATCATCTGAAGGACAAAAAACATAAATTTTTCATAAGAGATCTTCAGGAGTTCAAAGATAATAAAGCTTATACCTTTTCAGCTAGTAGATTTTCCCGAAAAACTGAGACTGATATTTCATCTTCAGAAGCAGAAGTTTCGGACAGTGAAGGTAGATCTGGAGGACAGAGAGAAAAAGGAAAGAATAGGGGGAGAGGTAGTAACTGGGGACGCGGGAGTAACAAAAGATCACCGGTTAAGAACAATTTTTTAGACCTCAGTTACCCACTCAGGAGTCGAACCAATCCCCCAACTTAAATATGCAGGTAGTAAATCTTTCTTCCAGAGCACTGTCAGAGATTGAAATATCATTACTAAGTAGGGGTCTCTCTTTTGTACCTAGTTCAGACATGGACACTTTTGAGGTCATTAAGGATGTAAATCTATTTGTAAGATGTCTCAAGTGGAAAAAAAATTTTCTGAAGGAAGAGAGAAAACAATGCGCAGATTTGGGTATAGCAGAGGATCTGTTGCAGGATGTTCGGCTTCTGTTCCATCTGGGGGATGTCGACCCCAATGTGGAAGGTTTAGGACCTTTCACTAAACTTAAGAATAAAAGCTCCAGTATGCCCCCACCTATGGGAGATTTAAGCTCCATTGATATAGAAAATTCCCACAACTTATCTAGAAGTGAAATGAACTGTCTATGTAATTTGGAAAAGGACAAAAGTATTACCATAAAGCCCTCAGATAAAGGGGGTAATGTGGTGGTAATGGACACTATCAAATATCGCACTCTATGTCTCTCTCTGTTGGAGGGTAAGGAAGATTACAAGGTACTACCACATAACCCCCTTAAACAATTTGAATGTGAACTCAGATCCATCGTTGAGGAGGGTTTCAGGGATGGAGTGTTAAGCAAGGACGAGAGGGAGTATTTGGTACCCAAGCATCCGGTTACTCCAACTTTTTATTGTCTTCCAAAGATTCATAAGGGGACCAGCCCCCTAAAAGGGCGCCCAATTGTTTCAGGTAACAACAGTTTGACAGAAAGACTTGGTATTTACATCGACAAGATCTTAAAACCATTTGTGGGAGCTTTGAATTCTTATGTGCGGGACACCACTGACCTCTTGCTTAAATTGGAAGATGTTGGCCTTGACTCAGACATGATCTTAGGCAGTATTGACGTAGAGTCACTATACTCTTCAATACCACATGACAAGGGTCTAATGGCTGTGAGCCACTTCTTACACACTAGAGGCACACAATATAACAGACATAATGATTTTGTGTTAAAGGCCCTAGAATTTTGTTTGACTCGAAATGTTTTTCTGTTTGACCGTAAGTACTTCCACCAGCTCAGGGGCACTGCGATGGGCAGCCCTTGTGCGCCTTCGTATGCAAATTTGCTCCTGGGCTGGTGGGAGGAAACGGTAGTTTTTGGGGACACATTGACCCATCCTGAGGAGAGGATAATTTTGTGGCTAAGGTATATTGATGATGTGTTTGTAATTTGGAGAGGAGAAGCCACCGATTTTGGCAATTTTGTTGAGGGGCTAAACATCAATGACCTGGGCCTGCGCTTCACATTTGAAGCTAGTAACACTAGCCTGGCATTTTTGGACATACGCATTGTTAAATGTCCTAATGGTGAATTAACCACAAAAACACACAGAAAGGACACGGCCACAAATTCTCTCCTCAGGTGGGAAAGCAGTCACCCTGCTCCTCTAAAAAGAGGGATCCCGAAGGGACAATATTACAGGGTGCGCAGAAATTGCTCAAACAATGAAGTAGTCCAGGAACAAGCCATTGATTTAAAGCACCGGTTCCTGGAAAGGGGATATCCGGAGGGTGTACTTAATAGGGCCTATAAAGAATCTCTGAAAAAAGAAAGGAAAGATTTACTTATACCCAAGCCCAAGTCTGATGAAGACAATATTATTCGCTTCATCACTAGATACTCTAATGGGTCGAATCATGTCAGAGAAATTCTTCAGAAACATTGGCCCATCTTACAGATGGATAGATATATAAAAAAACATGTCCCACTGGTACCTCAGATTACATATAAAAAGGGCAGATCTCTCCACGACAGATTGGTTCACAGCCATTTTGACTCAGGTAACAGCCTTTGGTTAACGACAAACCAGACTAAGGGTTGTTATAAGTGTGGTAGCTGTAAAAGCTGCACGTCTATCAGACCCTCTAAAAGCTTTATAAGTAATGTCACTGGTACCACGTACACAATTCGGCATTTTATCAACTGCCGGACCAAGGTGGTCATTTACAAGGCCACATGTGATTGTAACCTAGAGTACGTGGGTAAAACAAAGAGGGAGTTTCGCAAGAGAATTGGTGAACACCTCCGTGACATTGCCAATAAAAGGGATACTCCCGTGGCTATCCATATGAATCAGTTTCATCAGGGCAATCCCAGTAAGATCTATTTCATAGGGATTGACAGGATAATACCTCCACTAAGAGGTGGTGACTGGGACAAACAAATATTGCAAAAAGAGACGAGATGGATATTCATGTTGAAGACTGTACAACCGTTAGAACTGAATGAGACACAATCATACAGTTGTTTCCTGTAATCTGTAGTTAGGTATTCTTTTATCTTACTTTTCTGCAGCTCTTCTGTTAATAAATCTGATAGGGTTTACAATTAGGGCTAGCCGTCGTAGAGTGGGGGCGCCACTTGCAAAGGTTGTAGGGTGCCAACCCCCGCGACAGGTAGGGTCAGGATCTTAGGGATTGTCTGTATCTCCTAGTTACGGATCTGACCTTTATAAACATTCTTAAATAATTGGAAAATCCTATAGTTTTTCCCCCCCAACCCGTGTTCTGTCTTTCTAGCTATCCTTTGTAGATATGAGGGTGCTATAGGGACAGGTAGTTTTGGGCTAGTCGACGTCGAGTGGGGGCGCCATTTGCGCAGGGTTCTTTTTAGGGTGCCAACCTCCGCGACAGGCAGGGACAGGAGAGTAGCGATATCATGATAGGGTAATTTTTTTAGGGTCACCGTTTCCCTCCTTTTGTTTTTTTGGTGATGGATGGTGGTGTCCCGCGCATAGGAATTCTTTCCCTATATTAATTCCTTATATCAACAAATCAGTGGTTTATTTCCACTTAATTTTACGTTTTTTCTCTGGCCCTCTCGTCCTTGCTGTCTCTCGCAGTTTAAATGTGATATTGTCATACACAATAAGTAGATAACCTTCCGTTGTCAACCGTAACTTGATTGGTATAAGAATATGCTGAGTTTTTCCATGAATCATGTCATCTGGTGAACAGGATCGGTGCTCTATTGTAGGTCCTGTTTTTAGGGTGCTGTCTATATATGCGGCATTTTGGATGGATGATCGACTCCATTCTGCAATATGTACAGACACCTTAGGGAGCTATATGTATGAACTCATACATTTACGTTCTATTCCCTCGTATTATGAATAAAAAATAGTCCGCTCACATACTCTGGGATATCTCCATCCCCGCTTTGGTAGATGCGCATGCGCGACTGAGCCGGTATTCCCTACGTCCAGTGAGCGGCTGGAACAGTCTGGACAAGCTCGAGTAGCGTGTCACACGCCAGGTGGGCGTGGCTTATGTCAGCGTGGCACGAGCTTAATCTATAAAGGACACAGAAGGGGGAGACCCGTAATGGCAGCAGCATTCTCCCCTGATGAATCCGCAAGGAAGAAACGCGTCGGGAGACGCTTTCTGCAGCACCACTTTGTAAATGATCAAGGGTCAAGATATGAGGTGGACGAGGAAAGAGGATCAGCTGGTGATGAGTTGAACACGCGGTGAGATCTAACCAATTTATATGGTGGCTATATGACTGATCTCGTGTATCACAGCGTTCCCGTTATTATATCCCACCATCATTTAACCCTTTAATAATGCTACAACTGAACCCTTCAGGGAACACTCAAAGCATGTGTAAATGAGCCAATATGTATCCCTAAATTATATGGAAGGGTATTTGCAATTGTTGGGCATCCTATAATGCTGCATATGTGGTCTGCTACTCTGCACTGACGTTATTCCAATCTGGGTGCATATATTTTGGTAGAATGATGACATGTTGTCTACCAGTGACACATTATAAGAACACTTTTTGGTTCAGAAACCAGCTGTGACAAGGTGACATACTATTTTTTGTTTGTACAGACACGGTTATAGCTACAATACCTTTATATAGAGGTGCATCCTGTTTCAAATATTTGTGTCTAGCTGGGTTGTTCAATAGTTGGCCCTACTCTGTGTGAGCCTATAAGGACTATTGCGGATTGGTAACTCAATATAGGCACGGTCAGTGCTGCAGAGTATATGTTATTTGTATTTGTCTGTCTGTTTCTCGTTTTCCCATTCTGTGTAGGTAATAGGGCACATATCACGCTTGGTTTCCTATTTTTGTTTGTTTTAATTTTTTTTTTGGGTCTAGAGTCAGGTCCTATTTGAGGCCTATTTTTTAACATATACCTAATAAAGGTTAAATTTTATCCTTTTGCTATAATACAGTATTAAATACCTTTGGATAAATAAACCACGCTTCTTAAATATATATATAAGTTCCTTAGGGGGACTACTTTCCAAAATGGTGTCACTTGTGGGGGGTTTCAATGTTTAGGCACATCAGTGGCTCTCCAAACGCAACATGGCGTCCCATCTCAATTCCTGTCAATTTTGCATTGAAAAGTCAAACGGTGCTCCTTCCCTTCCGAGCTCTCCCATGCGCCCAAACAGTGGTTTACCCCCACATATGGGGTATCAGCGTACTCAGTACAAATTGTACAACAACTTTTCGGGCCCAATTTCTTCTCTTACCCTTGGGAAAATAAAAAATTGGGGTGAAAAGATAATTTTTGTGAAAAAAAAAAAAGATTCTTTATTTTTACGGTTCTGCATTATAAACTTCTGTGAAGCACTTGGTAGTCAAAGTGCTCACTACACCTCTAGATAAGTTCCTTAGGGTGTCTACTTTCCAAAATGGTGTCAGTTGTGGGGGGTTTCAATGTTTAGGCACATCAGTGGCTCTCCAAACGCAACATGGCATCCCATCTCAATTCCTGTCAATTTTGCATTGAAAAGTCAAACAGCGCTCCTTCCCTTCCGAGCTCTCCCATGCGCCCAAACAGTGGTTTACTCCCACATATGGGGTATCAGCGTACTCAGGACAAATTGTACAACAACTTTTGGGGTCCAATTTCTTCTCTTACCCTTGGGAAAATAAAAAATTGGGGGCGAAAATATAATTTTTGTGAAAAAAACGATTTTTTATTTTACGGTTCTGCATTATAAACTTCTGTGAAGTACTTAATGGGTCAAAGTGCTCACCACACCTCTAGATAAGTTCCTTAGGGTGTCTACTTTCCAAAATGGTGTCAGTTGTGGGGGGTTTCAATGTTTAGGCACATCAGTGGCTCTCCAAACGCAACATGGCGTCCCATCTCAATTCCAGTCAATTTTGCATTGAAAAGTCAAATGGCGCTCCTTCGCTTCAGAGCTCTGTCATGCGCCCAAACAGTGGTTTACCCCCACATGTCAGGTATCGGCGTACTCAGGACAAATTGTACAACACCGTTTGGCATCCATTTTCTCCTGTTACCCTTGGTAAAATAAAACAAATTGGAGCTGAAGTAAATTTTTTGTGAAAAAAACTTAAATGTTCATTTTTATTTAAACATTCCAAAAATTCCTGTGAAACACCTGAAGGGTTAATAAACTTCTTGAATGTGGTTTTGAGCACCTTGAGGGGTGCAGTTTGTAGAATGTTGTCACACTTGGGTATTTTCTATCATATAGACCCCTCAAAATGACTTCAAATGAGATGTGGTCCCTAAAAAAAAAAATGGTGTTGTAAAAATGAGAAATTGCTGGTCAACTTTTAACCCTTATAACTCCCTAACAAAAAAAATTTTTGGTTCCAAAATTGTGCTGATATAAAGTAGACAGGTGGGAAATGTTACTTATTAAGTATTTTGTGTGAAATATCTATGTGATTTAATTGCATAAAAATTCAAAGTTGGAAAATTGCGAAATTTTCAAAATTTTCGCCAAATTTCCATTTTTTTCACAAATAAACGCAGGTAATATCAAAGAAATTTTACCACTATCATGAAGTACAATATGTCTCAAGTAAATTATGTCAGAATCACCGGGATCCGTTGAAGCGTTCTAGAGTTATAACCTCATAAAGGGACAGTGGTCAGAATTGTAGAAATTGGCCCGGTCCATAACGTGCAAACCACCCTTGGGGGTAAAGGGGTTAATATAAAAAGACTCCGTGGGACCGTGGGTAAAGAAAAGCAAAGTTAGGCTTTTACAGTGGCTTTTAGCCAGGATATTTTATATGTTATTGCTAGTGTTAGCATGTTTGCATTATTTTTTTGTTAGGGATGGATAAATGCAAAATGTGACTTTGATTTGAAGATGAGTTGAGATTGTAAGAATATATGTAAGAAGTTTATAAATAGGTACTGATCTAAATGTTATCCCTAGGCAACGTGTTAGTGAAAAGAAGGATATTAGGGCATTGTTAACAGCTATGGGGATTTTGGTGGTGGGAGCAGATTGAGATGCAAGAAAAATAATGTTCTCTTTTTTTGTCACTTTGAAATCTATAATACTTGAAGAGGAAATTCACTATAACAGTTACTGTTTTTTGTGCATTACTGGTCATGGTCAGCCATTGCTAAATGTAAATGCCACTAGTAATGACATGGCTTAACCCCTTCCCGACCCATGACGCCACGTAGGCGTCATGAAAGTCGGTGCCAATCCGACCCATGACTCCTATGTGGCGTCATGGAAAGATCGCGTCCCTGCAGATCGGGTGAAAGGGTTAACTCCCATTTCACCCGATCTGCAGGGACAGGGGGAGTGGTAGTTTAGCCCAGGGTGCTGGCTTCACCCCCTCGTGGCTACGATCGCTCTGATTGGCTGTTGAAAGTGAAACTGCCAATCAGAGCGATTTGTAATATTTCACCTATTATAACGGGTGAAATATTACAATCCAGCCATGGCCGATGCTGAAATATCATCGGCCATGGCTGGAAATACTAATGTGCCCCCACCCCACCACACCGATCGCCCCCCCAGCCCCCGATCTGGCTGGTACACTGCTCCGGCTCCCCTCCATCCAGTGCTCTGCTCCCCCCCGTGCTCTTGTCCGCTCCCCCCGTGCTCCAATCACCCCCCCGTGCTCCAATCACCCCCCCTGCACTCCGATCCACCCCCCCGTGCTCCGTTCCACCCCCCATGCTCCGTTCCAGCCCCCCGTGCTCCGTTCCACACCCCCCGTGCTCCGTTCCACGCCTGCCGTGCTCCGATTCCCCACCCCATGCTCTGATCCCCCCCCCCCGTGCTCCCCCCCACCCCATCATACTTACCGATCCAGCCGGGCTCCGTCCGTCTTCTCCCTGGGTGCCGCCATCTTCCAAAATGGCGGGCGCATGCGCAGTGCGCCCGCCGAATCTGCCGGCCGGCAGATTCGTTCCAAAGTGCATTTTGATCACTGAGATAGATTATATCTCAGTGATCAAAATAAAAAAAATAATAAATGACCCCCCCCCCCCCCCCTTTGTCACCCCCATAGGTAGGGACAATAAAAAAATAAAGAAATTTTTTTTTTCCACTAATGTTAGAATAGGGTTAGGGGTAGGGGTAGGGGTAGGGGTAGGGGTAGGGCTAGGGGTAGGGTTAGGGTTAGGGTTTCGGTATGTGCACACGTATTCTGGTCCTCTGCGGATTTTTCCGCTGCCGATTTGATAAATCCGCAGTGCTAAACCGCTGCGGATTTATGGCGGATTTACCGCGTTTTTTTCTGCGCATTTCACTGCGGTTTTACAATTGCGATTTTCTATTGGAGCAGTTGTAAAACCGCTGCGGAATCCGCACAAAGAAGTGACATGCTGCGGAATGTAAACCGCTGCGTTTCCGTGCAGTTTTTCCGCAGCATGTGTACAGCGATTTTTGTTTCCCGTAGGTTTACATTGAACTGTAAACTCATGGGAAACTGCTGCGGAGCCGTAGCGTTTTCCGCAGCGTGTGCACATACCTTTAGAATTAGGCTATGTGCACACGGTGCGGATTTGGCTGCGGATTCGCAGCAGTGTTCCATCAGGTTTACAGTACCATGTAAACATATGGAAAACCAAATCCGCTGTGCCCATGGTGCGGAAAATACCGCGTGGAAACGCTGCGTTGTATTTTCCGCAGCATGTCAATTCTTTGTGCGGATTCCGCAGCGTTTTACACCTGTTCCTCAATAGGAATCCGCAGGTGAAATCCGCACAAAAAACACTGGAAATCTGCGGAAAATCCGCAGGTAAAACGCAGTGCCTTTTACCCGCGGATTTTTCAAAAATGATGCTGAAAAATCTCACACGAATCCGCAACGTGGGCACATGGCCTTAGGGTTAGGGTTGGAATTAGGGTTGTGGTTAGGGTTGTGATTAGGGTTATGGCTACAGTTGGAATTAGGATTAGGGGTGTGTTGGGGTTAGGGTTGTGATTAGGGTTATGGCTACAGTTGGGATTAGGGTTAGGGGTGTGGGGGGGTTAGTGTTGGAGTTAGAATTGAGGGGTTACCACTGTTTAGGCACATCAGGGGGTCTCCAAACGCAACATGGCGCGACCATTGATTCCAGCCAATCTCGTATTCAAAAAGTCAAATGGTGCTCCCTCAATTCCGAGCCCTGACGTGTGCCCAAACAGTGGTTTACCCCCACATATGGGGTACCAGCATACTCAGGATAAACTGCGCAACAATTACTGGGGTCCAGTTTCTCCTGTTACCCTTGTGAAAATAAAGAAATGCTTGCTAAAACATCATTTTTGAGGAAAGAAAAATGATTTTTTATTTTCACGGCTCTGCGTTGTAAACGTCTGTGAAGCACTTGGGGGTTCAAAGTGCTCACCACATATCTAGATAAGTTCCTTGGGGGGTCTAGTTTCTAAAATGGGGTCACTTGTGGGGGGTTTCTACTGTTTAGGCACACCAGGGGCTCTGCAAACGCAATGTGACGCCCGCAGACCATTCCATCAAAGTCTGCATTTCAAAAGTCACTACTTCCCTTCTGAGCCCCGACGTGTGCCCAAACAGTGGTTTACCCCCACACAAGGGGTATCAGCGTACTCAGGAGAAACTGGACAACTTTTGGGGTCAAATTTCTCCTGTTACCCTTGGGAAAATTAAAAAATTCTGGGCTAAATAATTATTTTTGAGGAAAGAAAACGTATTTATTATTATCACGGCTCTGCATTATAAACTTCTGTGAAGCACTTGGGGGTTCAAAGTGCTCACCACACATCTAGATAAGTTCCTTTCGGGGTCTAGTTTCCAAAATGGGGTCACTTGTGGGGGGTTTCTACTGTTAAGCCACATCAGGGGCTCTGCAAACGCAACGTGACGCCCACAGAGCATTCCATCAAAGTCTGCATTTCAAAACGTCACTACTTCACTTCCGAGCCTCGGCATGTGCCCAAACAGTGGTTTACCCCCACATATGGGGTATCAGCGTACTCAGGAGAAACTGGACAACAACTTTTGGGGTCAAATTTCTCCTGTTACCCTTTGGAAAATAAAAAATTGCAGGCTAAAAGATCATTTTTGAGAAAATAATTTTTTTTTTTATTTTCATGGCTCTGCGTTATAAACTTCTGTGAAGCACTTGGGGGTTCAAAGTCCTCACCACACATCTAGATTAGTTCCTTTGCGGGTCTAGTTTCCAAAATGGTGTCATTTCTGGGGGATCTCCAATGTTTAGGCACACAGGGGCTCTCCAAACGTGACATGGTGTCCGCTAATGATTGGAGCTAATTTTCCATTTAGAAAGCTAAATGGCGTGCCATCCCTTCCGAGCCCTGCCGTGCGCCCAAACAGTGGTTTACCCCCACATATGGGGTATCAGCGTACTCAGGACAAACTGGACAACAATATTTGGGGTCCAATTTCTCCTATTATCCTTGGCAAAATAGGAAATTCCAGGCTAAAAAATCATTTTTGAGGAAAGAAAAATTATTTTTTATTTTCATGGCTCTGCGTTATAAACTTCTGTGAAGCACCTGGGGGTTTAAAGTGCTCAATATGCATCTAGATAAGTTCCTTGGGGGGGTCTAGTTTCCAAAATGGGGTCACTTGTGGGGGAGCTCCAATGCATAGGCACACAGGGTCTCTCCAAACGCGACATGGTGTCCGCTAACAATTGGAGCTAATTTTCCATTCAAAAAGTCAAATGGCGCTCCTTCCCTTCCGAGCCCTGCCGTGTGCCCAAACAGTGGTTTACCCCCACATATGAGGTATCGGCGTACTCGGGAGAAATTGCCCAACAAATTTTATGATCCATTTTATCCTACTGCCCATGTGAAAATGAAAAAATTGAGGCGAAAAGAATTTTTTTTGCGAAAAAAAAGTACTTTTTCATTTTTACAGATCAATTTGTGAAGCACCTGAGGGTTTAAAGTGCTCACTAGGCATCTAAATAAGTTCCTTGGGGGGTCTAGTTTCCAAAATGGGGTCACTTGTGGGGGAGCGCCAATGTTTAGGCACACAGGAGCTCTCCAAACGCGACATGGTGTCCGCTAACGATGGAAATAATTTTTCATTCAAAAAGTCAAATGGCGCTCCTTCCCTTCCGAGCCTTACCATGTGCCCAAACAGTGGTTTACCCCCACATATGAGGTATCGGTGTACTCAGGAGAAATTGCCCAACACATTTTAGGATCCATTTTATCCTGTTGCCCATGTGAAAATGAAAAAATTGAGGCTAAATGAATTTTTTTGTGAAAAAAAAGTACTTTTTCATTTTTACGGATCAATTTGTGAAGCACCTGAGGGTTCAAAGTGCTCACTATGCATCTAGATAAGTTCCTTGGGGCGTCTAGTTTCCAAAATGGGGTCACTTGTGGGGGAGCTCCAATTTTTAGGCACACGGGGGCTGTCCAAACGTGACATGGTGTCCGCTAAAGAGTGGAGCCAGTTTTTGATTCAAAAAGTCAAATGGCGCTCCTTCCCTTCCAAGCCCTGCCGTGCGCCCAAACAGTGGTTTACCCCCACATATGCGGTATCAGCATACTCAGGACAAATTGGACAACAACTTTCGTGGTTCAGTTTCTCCTTTTACCATTGGGAAAATAAAAAAATTGTTGCTAAAAGATAATTTTTGTGACTAAAAAGTTAAATGTTCATTTTTTCCTTCCATGTTGCTTCTGCTGCTGTGAAGCACCTGAAGGGTTAATAAACTTCTTGAATGTGGTTTTGAGTACCTTGAGGGGTGCAGTTTTTGGAATGGTGTCACTTTTAGGTATTTTCAGCCATATAGACCCCTCAAACTGACTTCAAATGTGAGGTGGTCCCTAAAAAAAATGGTTTTGTAAATTTCGTTGTAAAAATGACAAATCGCTGGTCAAATTTTAACCCTTATAACTTCCTAACAAAAAAAATTTTGTTTCCAAAATTGTGCTGATGTAAAGTAAACATGTGGGAAATGTTATTTATTAACTATTTTGTGTCACATATCTCTCTGGTTTAACAGAATAAAAATTCAAAATGTGAAAATTGCGAAATTTTCAAAATTTTCGCCAAATTTCCGTTTTTATTACAAATAAACGCAGAATTTATTGACCTAAATTTACCACTAACATGAAGCCCAATATGTCACGAAAAAACAATCTCAGAACCGCTAGGATCCGTTGAAGCGTTCCTGAGTTATTACCTCATAAAGGGACACTGGTCAGAATTGCAAAAAACGGCCAGGTCATTAAGGTCAAAATAGGCTGGGTCATGAAGGGGTTAACAGCCTGCAGCTCATCCAGAAGCTTTGGAGATTCACATAGATGGGGATTAGTTTCACTACCTGTTTATAGAGGCTTTACAAAGAAACGTAGCCTTAGGCTACTTTCACACTAGCGTCGGAATCTCCCCGTCGCAATGCGTCTGGCAGAGATTCCGACGCTAGCGTTTAACGCACTGCACAACGGAGGCAGTGGATGCATTTCTCTGGCACATCCGCTGCCCCATTATGAGGTGCGGGAAGGTCGGGGCGGAGTTCCGGCCGCGCATGCGCGGTCAGAAAAAGTGGTCCGTCAGGAGCAAAAAAACGTTACATGTAGCGTTTTTTGCTCCCGACGGTCCGCCAAAGCACGACGCATCCGTCGCACGACGGATGCGACGTGTGGCAATCCGTCGCAATGCGTCGTCAATACAAGTCTATGGGGAAAAAACGCATCCTGCAAGCACTTTTGCAGGAGGCGTTTTTTCTGCAAAACGACGCATTGTGACGGATTGCAGTTAACGCTAGTGTGAAAGTAGCCTTAGATATCCGTACAACATAGCTGTGTTTAACAGCAGATGCTGTTGGGTAAAGAAAAATATTTGTGCTGAGGTTTACTAGTGCTGTAGGCAATGACATACACATACAGGTCAGAATGAATGCCCTATTTACTTTTAAGGGATTTCTTTTCTAACCTCATTTATTCAAATATGTTCCACATGTTCATCCATCCACACCTTTGTCTACAGATTGACCCTTATATGTACATAGCAGCTTACAGACTGCAACTTTTCCTGTTCAGTGCTCAATTGACATAAGGGCTTTTGATCCAGGCATTCCCATTTAGAGTAATTTGCTTTTGCAAGTCTTTGATACTGTATCCATCATTGTCTTTCCTAAAAGGAAATCTTTCATTGGGTTTTTGCTGTGCAATCTGAGATCAGCGTGTTGTAGGGGCAGTGACACTGAT
Source organism: Ranitomeya imitator (assembly GCF_032444005.1). Lineage (NCBI taxonomy): Eukaryota > Metazoa > Chordata > Amphibia > Anura > Dendrobatidae > Ranitomeya > Ranitomeya imitator. Next base: position 488,322,774 of record NC_091285.1, on the reverse strand, counting down.
TCCAGAGATTTAGCCCTTATTAGCCGGCATGCTGTAATGTTGATAAAATCCCCATTTTCTCTCCTGGAGATCTAACAGTTCTATCAATACTGAGCTCTGGATATCGCCACTCACTCCACTGATTGGCAGCTTTCAATGTACAAGGGGCATCGGCAATGTGTTTACACAAAGCTGGACTACATGGCATGAGACAACTGGTCTTCTAGTGATAATCTCCTGCTAATAAAATGCTTATTTTATTAAACACGCAACAAGCAACTCAGTAACACCGCTGGAATAAGGTTCTCATGATGCTGCTTTCAGATTACATAAGACAAAGCTGCTTACAAATTCTCTTTAACACCTTAATGACCTAGGACCTGCAGTGTCCATCATAGGTCATCACCCCCTCATTGGTGATGTCTCCGACAATGAGCCCGCACCTTTTCCGGCACATGACAGCTGATCTAATAAGCTGACAGGTGACCCTAACAGCAGCGCGTGAAATTGCAATCCACAATTTAATTAGTTAAATATATCTGTCAATCTCTGACATCAGCATTTAACTTGCACAACCTGGATGCATGTCTTAGTACCGCCCATCGACACCATGTCACATGACCACAGGTCGCTGATGGATTGGCATGACAACCTGGGGTCTGCAGCAGACTCCTGTGGTTGTGTTTGTCAAACTGCTTTAAGTGCCAACTGGTGGCCGGCACTCATAGCAAATGAGCATTTTAGCTACACATAGCAGGTTTGCAGCCCTGCTATGTGTAGCACAGGTGATCAGATGATCGCAGCTTCTAGTCTCCCATATTGAAGCAAGCAAAAAGTTAAAAAAAAAAAAAAAAAAAAAAAAAAAGTTTTACAAACATTTTTTTTAAAAAATGAGAATATAATGGAAATCTCCGCATTCAAAGTTGCCTGATCTATCAAGATGTAAAAAGAATGAATGTGATAGATAAATGGCGTAAAGAGAAAAAAAATCAAAACACCAGAATTACGTTTTCTTGGTCGCTACAACAAGGGACCAAAACATTGTATCTACACAAAAATGGTATCCATAAAATGTACACTCAGCATGCAAAAAATAAGCCCTCACCCAGCCCCAGACCCCAGAAAATGGAGACATTACAGATCTCAGAAAATGGCACCATTTTGGTTTTTACAAACTTTGGATTTTTTCACCACTTAAATTAAAAAGAACCTATACTTAGTGTTCGGTATTTGTGAACTCATAATGACCTGGAGAATCATAATGGCAGGTCAGTTTTAGCATTTATTGAACATGGTGTAAAAAAAAAAAACAATTGTGAATTCCCATTTTCCTGTAAAAGCAATGGTGTCATTCCCTCACTTGGCCATATTGGTGGAAAATAAAAAAAAAAGCTACAGCACTGGGAAGAAAGGGAGCAAAAAATGGGTTCACTGTGCTCACCACTCATCTACATACATTTTGGGGTGGCATAGTTTCCAAAATGGGGTTATTTGTGGGGATTTCCATTGTCTAGGCACATCAGGGGCTCTCCAAACGTGGTATGACACCCGCAGATCATTCCAACATTCTTCTTGACCTTTAATTTTCACGTCTCAACGTTATAAATTTCTGTGAAACACCTCAGGGTTAAAGAGGATCACCTTATATCTATAGAAGTTTCTTTCAGGGTTCTAGTTTCCAAAATCGGGTCATTTGTGGGGGGTTCCCACTGTTTAGGCAAATTGGGGCTCTCCAACCTCGACAAGGCATCAGTTCTTGATTCCAGACAACTTTGCATTCAAAAAGTCAAGTGATGCTCCTTCCCTTCCAAGCTTTGCCAATGGAGGTTTTCCCCCACGTGTGGGGTATCAACGTACTAAGGATAAATAGAACAACAATTTAAATGGTTCACTTTCTCCTGTTACCCTTGTGAAAATATAAACAAATTGGAGTTAACGTAAAAATTTTGTGAAAAAAATTGTTACATTTTTTTCTTCCACATTGCTTTAATTCCTGTGAAGCAAATATAGGGTTAATAAACTTCTTTAATGTGTTTGTGTGTGTTTAAGCAATTTGAGAGGTGCAGTTTTTAGAATAATGCCACTTTTAGGTATTTTCTGTCATATAGACCCCTCAAAGTCACTTCAAATGGGATTTGGTCCCTAAAAAATGGTTTTGTAAATGTTGTGAAAATGAGAAATCACTCGTCAACTTTTCACCCTTCTAACCTCCTAGCAAAAAAAAAAAGTTTAAAATATTGTGATGATGTAAAGTAGTTATGAGGGAAATGTTATTAATTACTTATTTTGTGTGACATAACTGATTTTAGGGCACAAAAATTGAAAGTTTGAATATTGCAAAATTTAAAAAATTACCACCAAATTTCAGTTTTTTTTTTTTTAGTAATTGATGCGTCATATTGAAAAAATGTTACCACTGTCATGAAAAACAATATGTATAAAAAAACAATGTTTGAATTAGTGGGATCCATTGAAGCATTGGAGAGTTACTCTGTTGGTTTTTCCACCAACATAGAAGAGGATTCTTTACTGTTAGGGCAGTGAGAATCTGGAATTGCTTGCCTGAGGAGGTGGTGATGGCGAACTCAGTCGAGGGGTTCAAGAGAGGCCTGGATGTCTTCCTGGAGCAGAACAATATTGTATCTTATAGTTATTAGGTTCTTTAGAAGGATGTAAATCTGGGGATTTATTATGATGGAATATAGGCTGAACTGGATGGACAAATGTCTTTTTTCGGCCTTACTAACTATGTTACTATGTTACATCAGAAAATGACACTGGTCAGAATTGTGAAATTTGGCCTGGTCATGAAGGTGTAAACAGGCTCAGGGGTGAAGGAAATTAACAAAGTGGGTGGAATATTATATTTATTTATCTGGAACATACTGTATCTGCATCTCTTTTACATGAAAGAAGGTAGGTTGTTTACATATCTATTACACCTTTCTGGTAGATGTGAATACTTTTGTGCCCAATGATGACAGAAGTATTATAGGAGTGATACCTTTATTGGCTAACCAGAAAATGACATGTTTGCCTACTTTCACAGCACAGTGGCTCCTTCTTCAAACAAGATTACAATAGATTAAGATTAATCTATTTGTAATCAAGCCTGAAGAAGGAGCCTCTGTGCTCTGAAAGCTTGCAAACATATTTTCTGTTTAGCCAATAAAGGTATTACTCCTAGAATACTTCTGTCATCATTCAGCAGAAAAGTATTCACATCGATTTTTCTGGGTAACACGGTACCACAATACAATTTGTTACTGTACATCACCTTTCTGGTAGATAAGCCACAATGTGCATACATTCTGCTTAGGAGTTTTTAGTGGTTTTCTTTTAATCCTACAGTATGTTTGGTTGCAGATTTTATTTCGGCTTTACCACAAATTTTATTCTGTGGGTGAAGTCTTTAAAGAAAATAATTGATATAATAAAAACATAACCTCTTAAGGATGTAACCCAGCTTAAAGGGACTCTGTCACCTGAATTTGGAGGGAACAATTTTCAGCCATAGAGGCGGGGTTTTTGGGTGTTTGATTCACCCTTTCCTTACCCGCTGGCTGCATGCTGGCTTGAAGTTCATTCTCTGTCCTCCATAGTACACGCCAGCACGATTGCCTTGTGCAGGCATGTACTAGGGAGGACAGAGAATGAACTTCAATCCAATATTGCAGCCAGCATGCAGCCAGCGGGTAAGGAAAGGGTGAATCAAACACCCGAAAAACCCACCCCTATGGCTGAAAATTGTTCCCTCCAAATTCAGGTGACGGAGTCCCTTTAATACTTAAAGTGAACCTGTCAGCAGAATTTTGCTAAGGCATTGTCATGTTGGTGCTGTTACACTGATTTAAAATACCTGGGGTGAAAAAAAAAACATCTTGTGGTTCTTGTGTAATCAGTGTTAAAAGTTTCAGTTAATGAGATGCTCCGGGGCAGAACTGTAAGGTCATGTGCACACATTCAGGATTTTTCGCGTTTTTTCGCTATAAAAACGTGATAAAAACGCGAAAAAAAAAAAAACACTTACATATGCCTCCTATTAATTACAGTGTATTCCGCATTTCTAGTGCAAATGTTGCTTTTTTTCCGCGAAAAAAAAGCATTGCGGAAAAAAAAGCAACATGTTCATTAAATTTGCGGAATTGCAGGGATTCTGCACACCTAGGAATGCATTGATCTGCTTACTTTCCGCATGGGGCTGTGCCCACCATGCGGGAAGTAAGCAGATTATGTGCGGTTGGTACCCAGGGTGGAGGAGAGGAAACTCTCCTCCACGGACTGGGCACCATATAATTAGTAAAACAAAATAGAATTAAAATAAAAAATAGTCATATACTTACCCTCTGATGGCCCCGGTGTCTTCCCGCCTCTCTGCGCTGCATGCTGCCGCTTCTGTTCCTATAGATGCTCTGTGTGAAGGACCTACGATGACGTCACGGTCCTGTGATTGGTCGCGCGACCGCTCACGTGACCGCTCACGTGACCGCGACGTCATCGAAGGTCCTGCACACACACGCCATCTAAAGGAACGAACGCCGCTGAGGAGATCGGCTGTCTGCAGGGTGAGTATAACCATTTTTTTAATTTTTTTTATTATTTTTAAACATTCTATCTTTTACTATAGATGCGGCATAGGCAGCATCTATAGTAAAAAGTTGGTCACACTTGTCAAACACTATGTTTGACAAGTGTGACCAACATGTCAGTCAATTTTCCAAGCGATGCTACAGATCGCTTGGAAAACTTTAGCATTCTGCAAGCTAATTTTGCTTGCAAAATGCTAAGAAAAACGCGAAAAAAACGCAAAAAAAAAATGCTGATTTCTTGCAGAAAATTTCCGGTTTTCTTCAGGAAATTTCTGCAAGAAATCCAGATGTGTGCACATACCCTAAGAAGCTCTTATCTTGGTTCCTCAGCAAGAAAAACCAAGAAAAGGCCTGCTCGTAGACCTGCCCTGATGCACAAATATGTTCCTCATAACAGAAACTGAGAGAGACAGACTGACAGTTGAGGCTGGTGCTATTTTTCTGGAAAGTGAATAATATCCAGGAAACTTCCCAAGCTATTATTATCAGTTCACAGCTGAGTGCATAGCCTTTACTGCTTATTAAAAAAGGGGGACACCCCAAAAATAAATGACGTGGTGTTCTTCTCATTTTTAATAATCATCAATGGTTAAGCAGACAGCTATGGGCTGAAATTAATGGAAGGGGCCATGGATATTGAGCCCCTCCCAGACTAATAAAACCATCCCTTAGCCGCCCCAGAAATTATGCATCCATTAGATGCACCAATTCTGGCTCTTAGCCTCGGCTCTTTCCGCTTGCCCTGCTGCGTTGGCAAATGGAGTAATGATTTTGGGGTTGATGACAGCAATGTAATGTCCGCTAACATCAAGACCAGGTGTTCGTAACGTAGAGGCATCTATAAGACACCCCCAATACTGACCCCATAGTCAAAAGTAATAAACACACACACAGAGAAAAGCCCTTTATTTATGCAAATCACTCCCCAACCATCTTTTACCCATTCATTAACATACAAAATAAAGTAACCCAAAGGGATCTACCATCAATACCATGTCCCACAACGATCTCCAACTCTGGTACATCCAGTTGCAGTGCTGAGTAGTGACATCAATAATTTGACAGCTGCTGCAAAGAGCACTGACGTCAGTAAAGTAATCACAGTTCATAGCCAATGAACTGCGGTAATCTTACTTATGTCACCGCTCACAGCATGATACATCTCTCACCCTGCGAGTGGCGGTAACGTCAGTAAGGCTATCGCTGTTCATCGGCTATGAACTGCAATTAGCTTATGGACGTCAGCGCTTGTCGCAGCAGCCGGTTTCACACGCTGCTGCTAGTGTGTTCTGGCTGTTGTGCTGAGCGGTCACATTACTGATGTCTCTGCTCAATTGTGCATCTGGATGTAGCAGATTTGGCGATCATCATGGGATGTATTTATGGCATATCCTTTTGGAATATTTTATTTTTTAAAGGTAATAAATGGGTAAAAGAAGGTTGGGGAGTGTTTTGTACAATTAAAGGATTTCTCTCTGTGTGTCCATTTATTATTTTTGACTACAGGATTAGTAATGGGGGTGTCTGATAGACGCCATTCCATTACTAACCATGGGCTTGATGTCAGCAGACATTATACAGCTGACATCAACCCCAAAATATTACGCCGCTTGCCAGCACACTATGTGAATGGGAAGCGTCAGGCAAAGCCTCAGAATTGATTCATCTAATGGGTGCGCATTTTCTGGAGTGGATGTGGGCTGCTCTGTTTAGGCTGGCGATGGCCAAATATCAATGACTTTCCCCACCTGAGACTACCAGCCCAAAACTGCCTGCTTTACCTTGGCTGGCTATGAAAATTAGGGGGGAACCCAACACCATTTTTTAACATTTATTACTTTTAATCATTTAAAAAACTCCCTGTTTCTCTATTTTTGATAACCAGCCAAGCTAAATCAGACAGATGAGGGCTACAGCCCACAACTGTCTTTTTTACCTGCTCTTGTTATCAAAAATAGAAGGGACCTCATCAAGGCATGGCTGTGATGGGGCCAAAATTGCACACACCAGAAAAACTTATTTAGCTGTGTTGCATCCTTTCAACATTTTTTTTGTGCTGCAGAACCGAAACAGTAACACCAACTTCAAAGAGAAGTCCCTGTTCAGGGTCTGTGCAAAATTTGTAGATAATACAGTTCTTTATATGTTGCTTGGTTATAGAATGATGTGACTTGTCTGGTAATAAAGAGCTCAGGGCAGGGCCCTTGGCCCGATCTTCCACCTGCGTCTGCGGCCTCCTGAGGTCTGGGCACTGCACATAGGGCACTTGTGCTCCTGTTTTTTTAAAGAGACAGTGTGCACCGTCCTAAAGTTTCCCCAGCCAATGGCTGAGAGACACTTATTATGTAAGGCACCTCCACCTTTTGGGAGGTGACAGAGCAATATTTTCAATCTGCTTGTTTGCATGCTTGATTGTTCTCAATTTCCCTGTTCTAGCATATCTGTCTATACCTGCTTACATCTGTTGTGCCTGCATCTGTACCAGCCATACCTGCCAGCTCCTGCCACGTCTGCTTGTATACCAGCCATTCCTGCCATCACCTGCTGTGCATGTTTATATACCATCCGAACCCACCTGCACCTGCCGTGTTTCCCCGTATACCTGCCATGCCTGCCAACACCTGAAGTTCCTGTATACCTGCCATGCCTTGCAGTACCACCTGAGCCCTTACATTCCTGGCTGTTCCAGCTTACTGCCCCATTGGGAGTCAGCTGACATGTGTCCAAGTTCCATCCTCAAGTAGCACCTGTGTCCATCTGAAGCCAAGTCTAACCACACGATCAGGGAATCTAGTGAAGAGTCAGGTGTTCGCCTAGTCACACCCCTCCTGATTCTCCTTGGTCCATGGCACAATGGTTCCACTACCATGTATGTTACACGGAACAAGGTATTTTGGTGCCCTAGGCAGATGAAGCTGATGATGCCACCCCTGATGAGCCCTCAACCCCAAATTAAAGGAAGGAGTTAGAGACTAAAGTGACAGGTCCCCTAACACTCCCTCCTTCCCTTCGGGTGGATTAAGTAACAGGCTCTGATGACTACTTTCACTAGAATTGTTACCTTTTTCACCCAAGGGATGAGGCTCAACAGGGAGTGTGTTTTCAAAGTTATGTATAGAATCATTCATTGTTTGTGTATCACAAAAAGGCACAAAAAGCTATGTTCTTCCCTAACATTCTATATTGTAAATGTCAAATGCAAGGATGGTTATGAGAACTAATAAAACTTAACTATAATGGAGGCTGTTTGGGTTCAATTAAGGTGTCCAGCATTTGGTGGATATCCCAATGATATCCTACTTAGATAAAGGGATACATATAATGAATTTTAGATCCATCATGCGATAGATACAGTTTGCATCAAAACTGATGGTGGTTCTGGCGCTGTATTCCTGTATTGATGGTGGTTCTAGTGACGTATTCATGTACCGATGGTGATTCTATTAATGTCCTCATGTAGTGATGATTGTTCTGGCGACATATTCATAACCAGAACCATCGTCAATAGGAAACCAAAATCATCAGTTCATAAATAAAAACCAGAGCCATGAATAGTACATAAATATGTCTCCAGAACATCACCAGTAAATAGCTATGTCACTAGAACCACCATCAATACAGGAGTACAGCACCAGAACCACCATCAGTAGATAGATGCATAATCAGCACCATCATCACTACATGAATACATCACCAGAACTACTATCAGTACATGAATACATCAAGGACCACAGTTGGTAAACAAATACAACACCAGAACATCATCAATAGATATATACATCACCAGAACCACCATTAGTTCATGAATATATTACCAGAATCAACCTTAGTACAGCAGTTAGTTACAATCTCAAGTCAGGCCCGTATACATTTGTATCTCATGAACCTTCTATGTAGTCTTGGGGGTCAGTGGGTGCTCTCGGCCAATGGCACGGCTGTTTTTAGAATGATCACACAGACCGGTGCTCATCCCACTGAATACCTATATTCCTTCCCTGTGGGCAGAACACTACTCAGACAACACTGGGTCAGGGTACCACACTCTGCTAAGACTTTATTGGGTCATCATCAGTTATCAGCATATATTACATTCCCAGCAAGGACACAAGATGGTGCAAGCGATAGTCTCACCCTTCCGCTGGCTCACCAGGGATTAGAACTTCTGCAACTTCAGGAAATCTAGGGCCAACTACACCAACCAGCAGCACTCCACTTTTGGTGGGCACCCACAGAGAAGAGGTAGCGGCAAGCTTAGGAAGCTGACCGAGCACCGTAAGGTATGTGGCCAGGTGACCTCTTTGTCCCAACCTGGTTATTCAAACAAATTCGTGGACTCAGTATTTGACAGTGGAGCATTTCTGTAATACATCAACTGGAAACATGGCCCCTAGGCTTTAGTCCAGTAGAATCACGCCTATGACAGGAGCAGAGCAATTTTATAAACCTCAGCTCTTATTTCAGGGCATTGTCCCACAGGATTGGGGAGGTAATCATGGCTGTTCCCTCATTGTTCAATTAGACTTCATAATCGTCCTCCACCTTGTGCAGACTAGTACACCACAGCAGGCTGACGCAATCTGTAATCAGCAGGCATTCAACAAATTAGCATTCAAAAAGTGTCATTGGACAGTCTCACATTAAACAATGGCTCATGTCCCTTGACTTACTGAACAAAGGAGTAATATGTCCTGCATAATTAAGAATAATCCACGCCCTCCCCCCCCACACACAAGTGGCCAGATTGACGCTGAGTCGTCATACCTACAACTCCAAGTATTGCTTAAACCATGGTTAGGAGATGCTAGTTGTTGTTATCCATTAATATCAGACTGCAGACCATACAGGAACCACAATACTGATGAAGCATTGTCAATATCACACGTAAACATTTACAATTACCTTTTATAGCAGTATTTTGTGCCTAATATTATGCATGTTTGTTTGACACTTGTTACTTATTTTAATTCGAATATCCCACCATGGGAATTTGACACTTTTGTTCTAAACAAACTGTTAATTATATTATAATTTGTGCATTTGTATGCATATACACTGCTCAAAAAAATAAAGGGAACACTAAAGTCCTCATCCTAGATATCACTGAATGCAATATTCCAGTTGTAAATCTTTATTCATTACATAGTGGAATGTGTTGAGAACAGTAACACCTAAAAATTATCAATGTAAATCACAAGTAATGTTGAGGGAGGATCTAAAGTGATCCTTCACGGTTGACTCAGTGATTTCCAAATTAATCTACAGGGCGTTGCCGGCAACTGAAAATGACCAGATGGAGACGCGTGCCTCTGTGTGGGGGATCGAGCAGATCTCTGGGCCCCCGTTTATTGTGTATGAGTTTTCATAGTCATAGAAATTATACTTCAGCCAATCAGCATAAGAACACGCTCACAGTTCTTAACCTATAAGAATACAGGAAAAACTTAACCCATGAGGATACAGGAAAAATGGAAACTACAGATATAGTCGTGTCTTTTTGGCATAAAAAACATATTAACAGATGCCTCAGTCTTGTATAGCGATACACCCACGAGTCTCTTATCTGGCTCGGCTCGAGTTAGAATACTCAAGGTCTTTATACCAATTATGAACTATAGACTAGCTGAATAACAAAATGTTATCTTCGTGAGAAACAGGACAGAGTCACTTCACGGCAGCAATAACCTTCTACCTAAATAAATAACAGAATTTATCTTTAACCAACAACAAAATGGAGTCAAAGCACAAAATGGAGAATCTTTCATAATTTGTTCCTTCACATTCCCCCCTAGATAAATTTTGTTAATTAATGTCCAGCATCAGAGGTACTATCCCAAGCCATAAGCTCGAGGGGTAATGGTCTTCACATGACTGGTGCCATGTTACCAGCCATGGCTGTTGTGGCTTCAACATCTTCATCAGATAACTTTGTGAAATCGGTGTAGAGAAGAGCAGGGGTGGTAACGCTTTTGGTTTCATCAGTTGTTGTCTTAGTGCAGAATTTCCTAATACATACAGAAATACACCAAAGAACAAGTTTTAGTATTACATACATGACAAGGATAAAGGCAGCGATGTGAAACAAACTTTGTAAAATTCCAGCTATCCAGCCCCCAAGTCCCTCAAACCAATTGGCTGGATTAAGAAAAGAGAAGATATCTGCCCACCAACTGTCCTTATTACGGTCATTGTTTTTATCATATTGATCTCTGACTTTTTGAATATCTTCTAACTTTAACTTTAGAGTACTATTGGGATCTGTATAATGACAGAAAGCGGGTCCAATAATCTGACACATACCACCCTGTGCTGCTGTTAAGTAGTCCAGTACTACAGTATATTGATTAGTGACTATGATAAGTTAGTTTTAGACAGCAACAGTAGTATTAAATATATCCAATATATCCCCAAATTTTATCATCTGGATAATTTGTAGCCCTAAGCAATTTATCCCACATTTGTGTAATCATAGGGTAAATGAAAATAGAACTGACAATTTTATTGGCTATACCCATCTGTACTACTACTCTTTCATGATATTGTACAAACTTATTATTCAAGGATGTTGGAGAATTTAGGCTGTCCCATGCGGTTACCAATATTATTATATGGAAATATGAAAAACTAAAACATTATGTCCCCTTATTTGCTACTAGTCTGTTTGACCAGCTTGCACTGCAATACGTGGATCCACGTCGGCCTTCCTTCCAGCTTTACTGACATAGGAGTAATGAAGAGGACTTGGTAGGGACCGTTATACAAGGGTTCTAGTCCGTGTTTTCTGACATAGCTTTTCACGACCATAAAACCACCAGGCTTCAAATTGTGACAAGTGTCGGTTTCTGCTGAATTTGGAAGGGAAGAAGAAACTAAAACATGGGTGTTAGCAACATTTTTACTAAGCTGAATAACATATTGAACAGCATGGTCAGTTTCTTCTGATAACTACTGAGGCTTGAAATTTGCAACAGAGGGCCTAGCACCAAACAGTATCTCATATGGGGACAGGCCATGTTTTGCAATAGGGGCAGTACAAATGTGGTACAGTACAATGGGTAGGAGCTCTGGCCATGGAGCCATAGTCTCCTGCATCATTTTGGTCAATTGTCCCTTCAGTGTGCCGTTCAGCCTCTCAACTTTCCCACTGGATTGTGGATGGTACGGAGTATGGAGGGCTACAGTGGATCCAAGCATTGTTAGAACCTCCTGATACCCATGAGAAGAAAAGGCCGGGCCTTGGTCACTTTCAACAACTTCTGGAACACCATATCTGCATATGACTTCCATCACCAGTTTCTTTGCTGTGGTCTTTGCAGTCATATTGGTAACGGGGAATGCTTCTGGCCAACTGGAGAACATGTCGACAACCACGAGACAATATTCATACCTTCCAGACTTAGGCAACGTGATGTGGTCCACCTGGAGCCTTTGGAAAGGATAGTCGGGCTTAGCAAGGTGCTTCGGGGGTACACGTTGAAGTTGACCGGGATTGCAGGTCTGACAGATATTACATGCACGGTTGAGTGCTGTCAGGACTGTAGAAACACCTGGAGTCCAGTAGAATTTTTGTACCAGGTCAAGGGCCTGGTTTTTTCCTTGATGTGTGGGCCCATGTGTCCACATGGCAATAGCAGGGTACATCCGCTTAGGGAAACACACAAGTTGGTCCTTTTTCCAAAGACCATTGTCCATACATGCTCCATCAGCTTCCACTGTTTCACTTTTTCCTTTGGAAACATTCTCTGCATCGTCATTAAGCGGTCTCGCGGGGTCCGACAGAAAACTTCAGTCTGTTGTGGATCATCAGGTTCCTGTAGAGTCAGTGTTTCTTGTAACTGTTTACGCTGAGAGCGTGTGGTCACCATAGCTGGTATGGTCTGCTCAACGGGTAGGAGAGCAACAGCTTTTGCTTGCATATCCGCAAAGGTGTCACTAACAGTCTGTTTACTGTTCCATAGTACCGTGCTCCTTAACTTTGATAATGGCCACCTGGGTAGGTAATTTGATTGAGTCCATGAGGGATTTAACAGCTTCAGCATTCTCCACTGGAGTCCCGGCAGTAGTAATAAACCCTCAATTGGCCCATAGGGCTCCGAAATCATGAGCAATACCAAATGCATACTGTGAGTCCGTATATATATTAGCCTGCCTGTCTTTGGCCAGAGCACATGCAGTAGACAGAGCCTGAAGTTCTACTTCTTGTGCTGACTGTGAGGGAGGGAGGGAGTGCAGCCCCGTGCACTACAGTGTCTTCCGTAGTAACAGTGTATCCGGTGTGGAATCTGCCAAAATCATCACCATATCTTGAACAGTCTTTCAGGGCATTGTAGAGAGGTTGCATTATGCGGGATGCGTCCGGTATTCACTGACAACAATAAGTACATAGTCCAAGAAAACGCTGGAGTGCAGTCTCATCTTTTGGGAAAGGAAGGGAGCTGACTGCTATTTTTCTTTCTTCTGTGAGGTGTCTGGCACCCTGAAGGAGACAGTGACCCAAAAATATCACTTGACCAAGGCAGAACCAAAGTTTTGAGGCCGAAACCCGACAGTTCAGATCTGCCAGATACTTGAGGAGGCTAACAGTGGCAACAATGGCTTCCTGCTCTGTCCATACACACAAGAAAAGATAATTCACATACTGAAGCAGCGTGACATAGGGGTAATTTAACTGCCAGGGTAAAAGACATTGGCCCATATTTTTTGCAAACTGATTGGGACTGTTTTGGGCTCCTTGTGGCATAACTGTCCACGTCAATTGTCATCCCTGATAAGTGAATGCAAACAGAAACTGGAAATCTCGGTGTAAAGGAATGCAGAAGAAGGCATTGGCGAGGTCGATAACTGTGAACCAAGCAGCATCCTGAGATATCTGGGACAAGAGTATGTGGATTAGGCACTGAAGTCTCCAGAACAGTAACTGCATTAACTGCCCGTAGGTCTTGTACCAGCCGGTACACAGGGGATTAGCCGGGTGGGGTCTTTTTCTTAACGAGAAACAAAGGCGTGTTACATGGGGAAACACAGGGTACCGGGGCACCATTATCGAGTAACGTTTGTATTTGCCCCTTGGGGCCCTGCTCCTGATCATATTTCAAAGGGTACTGATGGACTTTGGGAAAAGGGGCACCAGGTTTGAGAAACACTTTTACTGGATTTACAGGCATTATTGGGGGTGCATCTGGGCCTATCAGGGCCATCATCACTGTGGAAAGGGCATGTAAGATACAGATCTCATTATGTTCATCTGCATAGGGGTTATATAACGTAAATACCATTTGACCATCATCTTGGAATTATATTCTGGAGCGGAACTGTGATAATAAAACTGCCCCCCAGTAAATTTACCGGACATGAGGGAGAGATTACAATCTGAGCAGTAACTTCAGGGAAAGGTCCCACAGGGATGGGTTTTGTGAGAGTATATTTATTGGGTCTGCCATCTACTCTAATTAAAACAAGCTCTTGATCTGAGAATTGACATGGCAGGGCTTGGAAATTCCCAGACATAGGGTTAAAAAGGGATATTGGAGTATGGGACTGGATTTGTGTAAGGGAGGAGGGCTGGAGCTAAAGTCTTTTGCTTGGGCCACTGATAAGGAACCAGCTACGTCCTTGAAGCTGCGGTTCCTGCTCCTTGAAGCTGCGGTGGGGGCTAGAGAGCGAGTAAAAATCACTGCAGCTGCTGATTTAACCTCTAATTTCACTGCTGATGCAGAATGGGTTAAGTTCTTCTGAAAACTTTGTACTACTTTTTTTTTTTTTTTAATGCACCGTCCAGAATGGAAATCTTAATATCGGATCTGACTGACATTATTGCCTCTTTCAATTCAGATTTAAGGCCGGACATCAAAGCTACTGCAAAAAGGTGTGAATGGGCTTTATTATACAGTGAAAACCCCAAATCTTTAAGTACTACCATAAGATGCCCATAGAACTTCTCGGCAGTCTCCCCCTTGTCCTGTGCGACATCCGTGAGGGAGGCAGCCCGGTCCGCCAGTCCATCCTGTGGCCAAACTTTTAAAGCATTACAGAAATCAACATCACTCTCATAGGTTCCCCCGTTCACATTATACATTATGCCACCCTCAATAATTGGAAAATACCCCTCTCCAGCCTTCACATGGAGTAAGTGTAACAGATCTCTCCGGGGAGTGGAATAAATCTCTCGATTCGCTGCTATTTGTCTATAAAAGGCCATGGGGGATGTTTCTGAATCGGGTAACTAAAGTAGGAGGGGGTGGATACTCATAACCACTAGCAATACTAAGCATAGCAGGGACTGGTTCTGGCGGTGGCTGGTAATAAGTGCCATCAGCGTTTAGCAAGGGAAAGGTGGGGGCTACAACTCCGGGTCTCCTTGCTTCACAATTGTAAGAGACCTGTCTCCACTGAGAATTAATAACTCTGCATACATCACAAATCCACCGAGCAGGATCATAGGGTGGGGGCGCACTAAGTTTTGGCAACCCAGGATATATTGGAGCTTTGGGGTTAAGGGGCACAGAGCTTACAGTCGGGAGAAGAGGCTTGATTTCCTGGGGAGGGAACATATTACCTAACAGGGAGCCCCCCTGTTCCAGATCATCATTTTTAATTATTTGTCTTTCTAACATATTACCCTCAATCACTTTCTCAGTTCCTTCTTGCACCACAAAACATCCAGTTTTTTGTCTTAGTAATAGACAACTTTCCTTTTTCAACGTAACAAAAACAAATCAGAATTCACTTTCTCTGTTAATCCTTAATTTGCTATATATCAACCACTCAACTTGAAGCAGGTGAATCTTTTACCAATTTTTCAATTACACTGATAACCAAACTATCACTTACAAGTTTCCTTCGAAAACAAGACACCATATTTTACTTTAAACTTACAATAATTCTTTCTAATTCAATACAATATTGTACTATTGCTTCAAACAAAACACAGATCTCCCAGCACATACTACACAAGGATAGAAAATTCAGAGAGACCGCAGCGACTTGCCCCCTCCATACCAGACACACGGAACAGATAAGAACATCACAGCATTCCTCAACACAGAAAGAAGAAAAACAATAGCGCAGCTGCTTGACTCCCCCCTCCCATCGGGTGTCTTGGAAATCTCCACACAGTAACGGAATACAGCAGTTCTCAGACTTAATTAATTTCTACCAAACCTTCATCACGCAATTCACATGCCAGAACACCTTAGAAAAACCAATGATTGAGAATATTTTCCTCATCTTTGGGCTAACAATATCAGATTCATCACACAAATTCAAAGTCTTCTCTTACTTCCATGGAAACATGATTCTCCTTTAGAGCTAAATATCCTTACTTTGCTTGTGCACATTACCGAGCGGCCTTATGGTTTGTTTCATGGGTCTCTCTGTCCCCCACTGGGACAACCCAAAAACGCGGTACTCAGCGAAAGGAGGAGGGCGTCTTAAACTTCCCTCCGGACACATCTGGATATACAGTGGGGCAAAAAAGTATTTAGTCAGTCAGCAATAGTGCAAGTTCCACCACTTAAAAAGATGAGAGGCATCTGTAATTTACATCATAGGTAGACCTCAACTATGGGAGACAAACTGAGAAAAAAAATCCAGAAAATCACATTGTCTGTTTTTTTAACATTTTATTTGCTTATTATGGTGGAAAATAAGTATTTGGTCAGAAACAAAATTTCATCTCAATACTTTGTAATATATCCTTTGTTGGCAATGACAGAGGTCAAACGTTTTCTGTAAGTCTTCACAAGGTTGCCACACACTGTTGTTGGTATGTTGGCCCATTCCTCCATGCAGATCTCCTCTAGAGCAGTGATGTTTTTGGCTTTTCGCTTGGCAACACGGACTTTCAACTCCCTCCAAAGGTTTTCTATAGGGTTGAGATCTGGAGACTGGCTAGGCCACTCCAGGACCTTGAAATGCTTCTTACGAAGCCACTCCTTCGTTGCCCTGGCGGTGTGCATTGGATCACTGTCATGTTGAAAGACCCAGCCACGTTTCATCTTCAATGCCCTTGCTGATGGAAGGAGGTTTGCACTCAAAATCTCACGATACATGGCCCCATTCATTCTTTCATGTACCCGGATCAGTCGTCCTGGCCCCTTTGCAGAGAAACAGCCCCAAAGCATGATGTTTCCACCACCATGCTTTACAGTAGGTATGGTATTTGATGGATGCAACTCAGTATTCTTTTTCCTCCAAACACGAAAAGTTGTGTTTCTACCAAACAGTTCCAGTTTGGTTTCACCAGACCATAGGACATTCTCCCAAAACTCCTCTGGATCATCCAAATGCTCTCTAGCAAACTTCAGACGGGCCCGGACATGTACTGGCTTAAGCAGTGGGACACGTCTGGCACTGCAGGATCTGAGTCCATGGTGGCGTAGTGTGTTACTTATGGTAGGCCTTGTTACATTGGTCCCAGCTCTCTGCAGTTCATTCACTAAGTCCCCCCGCATGGTTCTGGGATTTTTGCTCACCGTTCTGGTTATCATTCTGACCCCACGGGGTGGGATTTTGCGTGGAGCCCCAAATCGAGGGAGATTATCAGTTGTCTTGTATGTCTTCCATTTTCTAATTATTGCTCCCACTGTTGATTTCTTCACTCCAAGCTGGTTGGCTATTGCAGATTCAGTCTTCCCAGCCTGGTGCAGGGCTACAATTTTGTTTCTGGTGTCCTTTGACAGCTCTTTGGTCTTCACCATAGTGGAGTTTGGAGTCAGACTGTTTGAGGGTGTGCACAGGTGTCTTTTTATACTGATAACAAGTTTAAACAGGTGCCATTACTACAGGTAATGAGTGGAGGAAAGAGGAGACTCTTAAAGAAGAAGTTACAGGTCTGTGAGAGCCAGAAATCTTGATTGTTTGTTTCTGACCAAATACTTATTTTCCACCATAAAATGCAAAAAAAATGATAAAAAACCAGATAATGTGATTTTCTGTTTTTTTTTTTCTCAGTTTGTCTCCCATAGTTGAGGTCTACCTATGATGTAAATTACAGACGCCTCTCATCTTTTTAAGTGGTGGAACTTGCACTATTGCTGACTGACTAAATACTTTTTTGCCCCACTGTATATACTGTATACTTCTATATATTCCTGAGTTACGTATCCTACCCAATCTTCGATCACCTCACCGCGCCTGATTCTAACAATGATCAGGAATTCAGGATATTTTGACTATAAAGAGAATTACATCACTGGTCAATCCGGGGTGTCCGTGCCTTATGAGGTACGGTTCGAGCACTGGGCTGCCAACGGAACTACACCTCTATATGATTCCACCCAAAAATCACCCCACCATCGGGGACAAACCTCAGATCCTCTTTGCAGCACAAACACAGGAAAACCACACCAAACGGTCAGTCTGGACAGTATAACTGCCAACTTACCGTGGTTGTTGTGGGGGATGATCAATCCCAATTTTCCAGTGCCTGTGTCCGCTCCGAGGGTCCTTTGTCTTGTTGTCCTCCGGGGGGCAGAGGCATTCCTGTTTGGGGCCCCACGTTTCGGGCGCCAAGCTGTTGAGGGAGGATCTAAAGTGATCCTTCACGGTTGACTCAGTGATTTCGAAATTAATCTACAGGGCATTGCTGGCAACTGAAAATGACCAGACGGAGACGCGTGCCTCTGTGTGGAGGATCGAGCAGATCTCTGGGCCCCCGTTTATTGTGTATGAGTTTTCATAGTCATTGAAATTATACTTCAACCAATCAGCATAAGAACATGCTCACAGTTCTTAACCTATAAGAATACAGGAAAAACTTAACCCATGAGGATACAGGAAAAATGGAAACTACAGATATAGTCGTGTCTTTTTGGCATAAAATACATATTAACAGATGCCTCAGTCTTGTATAGCGATACACCCACGAGTCTCTTATCTGGCTCGGCTCGAGTTAGAATACTCAAGGTCTTTATACCAATTATGAACCATAGACTAGCTGAATAACAAAATGTTGTCTTCGTGAGAAACAGGACAGAGTCACTTCATGGCAGCTATAACCTTCTACCTAAATAAATAACAGAATTTATCTTTAACCAACAACAAAATGGAGTCAAAGCACAAAATGGAGAATCTTTCATAATTTGTTCCTTCACAGTAATATCCCACGGAGGTCTGGAGTTGGAATGACGCTCAAAATCAAAGTGGAAAATGAAGTTACAGGCTGATCCAACTTCAGTGGAAATGCCTCAAGACAAGGAAATGATGCTTAGTAGTGTGTGTGGCCTCCATGCCTGTATGACCTTCCTATAACGCCTGGACATATTCCTGATGAGGCGGCAGATGGTCTCCTGAGGGATCCCCTCCCAGACCAGGACTAAAACATCCGCCAACTCCTGGACAGTCTGTGGTGCAACGTGACGTTGGTGGATGGTGCGGGACATGATTTCCCAGATGTGTTCAATCGGATTCAGGTCTGGGGAATGGGCGGGCCAGTCCATAGCATCAATGATTCATCTTGCAGGAACTGCTGACACACTCCAGCCTCATGAAGTCTGGCATTGTTCTGCATTAGGAGAAACCCAGGGCCAACCGCACCAGCATATGATCTCACAAGAGGTCTGAGGATCTCATCACAATACCTAATGGCAGTCAGGCTACCTCTGGCGAGCACATGGAGAGCTGTGCGGCCCTTCAAAGAAATGCCACCCCACACCATTACTGACCCACTGCCAAACCGGTCATGATGAAGGATATTGCAGGCAGCGGATCACTCTCCACGGTGTCTCCAGACTCTGTCACGTCTGTCACACGTGCTTAGTGTGAACCTGCTTTTATTTGTGAAGAGCACAGGGTGCCAGTGGCAAATTTGCCAATCTTGGTGTTCTGTGGCAAATGCCAAGTGTCCTGCATGGTGTTGGGCTGTGAGTACAACACCCATCTGTGGACGTCGGGTACTCAGACCATCATCATGGAGTCGGTTTCTAACCAATTGTGCAGACACATGCACATTTGTGGCCTGCTGGAGGTCATTTTGCAGGGCTATGGCAGTGCTCCTCCTGTCCCTCCTTGCACAAAGGATGAGGTAGTGGTCCTGCTGCTGGGTTGTTGCCCTCCTACAGCCCCCTCCACATCTCCTGTTGTACTGGCCTTTCTCCTGATAGCATCTCTGGGCACTACACGGACAGACACAGCAAACCTTCTTGCCATAGCTCCCATTGATGTGCCATCCTGGATAAGCTGCACTACTTGAGCCACTTGTGAGGGTTATAGAGTCCATCTCATGCTATCACGAGTGTGAAAGCACAACCAACATTCAAAAGTGACTAAAACATCAGCCAGAAAGCATTGGTACTGATGTGGTCTGTGGTCCTCACCTGCAGAACCACTCCTTTATTGAGTGTGTCCTGATAATTGCCAATAATTTCCATCTGTTTACTATTCCATTTGCACAACAGCATGTGAAATTGATTGTCAAACAGTGTTGCTTTTCAAGAGAGAGAGAGTTGTCCTCAAATGCTTACATACCACAGCAAAATGTTTGCCTTTCTCAGAGAATATAAATAACACCAAAATTTGTATCCACTCATGGTTAGTGGTTGGGTGAAGCCATTTATTGTCAAACTACTGTGTTTTCTTTTTTTAAATCATAATGACAACCCAAAACATCCAAATAATGACCCTGATCAAAAGTTCGCATACCCTATTTCTCAATACCGTGTTTTACCCCCTCTAACATCCATGACAGCTTGAAGTATTTTGTGGTAGTTGTGGATGAGGTTCTTTATTTTCTCAGATGGTAAAGCTGCCCACTCTTCTTGGCAAAAAGCCTCCAGTTCCTGTAAATTCCTGGGCTGTCTCGCATGAACTGCGTACCTGAGGTCTCCCCAGAGTAGCTCAGTGATATTGAGGTCAGGAGACTTAGATAGTGACTCCAGAACCTTTACTTTGTTCTGCTTTAGCCAATGACAGGTTGACTTGGTCTTGTGTTTCGGATCGTTGTCATGTTGGAACGTGCAAGTACATCCTATGCACAGCTTCCGGGCTGATGAGCACAAATTTGTCTCCAGTATTTGCTGACAATGTGCTGCATTCATCTTTCCTTCAACTTTGACCAAGTTTCCTGTGCCTTTGTAGCTCACACATCCCCAAAACATCAGTGATCCACCTCCATACTTTACAGTAGGAATGGTGTTCCTTTCATCATAGGCCTTGTTGACCTCTCTCTCGAAACGTAACGCTTATGGTTGTGGTCAAAAAGTTCAGTTTTGGTCTCATCACTCCAAATTACCTTGCTCCAGAAGCTTTGAGGCTTGTCTCATCTGATGACTATGCCAAGGAGTCCTTATGCCTACTGGGGGATCAACATACGTATAGCCTCTTATCAAAGGATACATCAGATATATTTATCCAAGAAATGAAAGATTTGATTAAAAAGGGACTTGAACAAGGTATTCTCACCAAGCGAGAATTTGACTTTATCAACACAGAACATCCAAGAATACCATACTTCTACTATCTCCCTAAAATTCATAAAAATCCAACTAACCCCCTCAGAAGACCCATCATATCCAGGGTGTGTTGTCTTACAGCAAATATGTCGATGTATGTAGATTGCCGTTTACAAAAACTGGTCCCCAAGCTTCCATCATATTTGAAAGATAGCACACACATTCTCAGAATTTTAGAGAAAGTGGAATGTAAAGAACATTATATCATGGGCACACTGGATATTACCTCTCTGTATACAGTTATATAACACGACAAAGGGTGTGAAGCTGCAAAATTCTTTTTAGACGAACAGGGAATACTTCATGAAGAACAAGTCTCGTTTATTTTAGATTGTATGAGATTTATATTAACTCATAATTATTTCAAATATGAGGGGAACTACTAGTCCCTTCAATGGGGGACTGCAATGGGTACCAGGTTCGCACCAAGTTATTCAAATTTATATGTTGGAAAATGGGATCACCACACTATTTGATGGGGGCTTATTTGTGCAAACCTGGTACTCTGGCAACACTTCATTGATGACATTGTTTTAATTTGGTCTGGTGGTCCTAATTCATTGTCAGATTTTATTATGAATTTAAATAAAAATGAATTTTTTTTACATTTTTCAGGTACCGCCAGTTCCCAATCTATTAATTTTTTAGATCTTAACATTTTCATTGAAAACGGCAAAATCCATACTAAAACCTTTCACAAGCCTACGGATGTGAATAACTGTATCTATTTAGAAAGTTGTCATCTTCCTAGCCTGGCTACTTAGCGTTCTTAAGAGCCAGTTAATCCATGCTCATAGAAACTGTTCAAAAACACAGGATTTTAACCGTGAAGCGGAAATACTGACCAGGAAATTTCCCCACAAGGGCTATTCTCAGAGCTCCTTGTCTATGACAAAAACTCTAGTTGAAGGGGTACCTAGAACACAATTACTTCAAAATAAAGAAAAAAAAGGACAAGCAGTCATTGCTCGAAACAGTTCCTATTATTACACAGTTCAATGCCAACACTCACCTCCTGAGAAAGGTAGTTAACAGACATTGGCATATTCTCAAGGAAGATAAAATCATTGGCGACAAACTTCCTAAGCGTCCACTATTTATCTACAGAAAGGCCAGCAATCTGGGAAATAAAATAGCTCCTACGGTTCCGCATCCTCATGTTCCAACACTATACCCTTTTTATTACAAGTGCTCAGGTTTCTACCTTTGTCTGAAATGCAAATCTTGCAAATTACTTAAAACAAAAAAACTATTTTCACTATCTAATGGAATTAGGGACTGGCAAATAAATGAGTATATATCATGCAATACAGAAGGTGTCATTTATTCGATCAAGTGCCCCTGTGACAAAATATATATAGGTAGAACTAAACGTCCCTTGCATGTAAGGACAAATGAACATCTAATGAACATTAACAAAAATTTCAAGGTCATCCGCTATCAAAGCATTTTTCAATTCACCATAGTGGTTGTTGTGAATTCTGTTGTCGGGCTCCCTCCTGTGGTCATGAATGGTACTTCAGCTGGTTCTGTCCATGGACTTCCTCTGGTGGGTGTTTCTGAGTTTCACAGGTGACGAGGTTAATTCGTTAGCTGCTGCTCTATTTAACTCCACTTAGATCTTTGCTCCATGCCACCTGTCAATGTTCCAGTATTGGTCTAGTTCACTCCTGGATCGTTCTTGTGACCTGTCTTCCCATCAGAAGCTAAGTTCCAGCTTGTATTTCTTGGGTTTGCTATTTTTCTGTCCAGCTTGCTATTTAATTTGTTGTCTTGCTTGCTGGAAGCTCTGGGACGCAGAGGGAGCGCCTCCGCACCGTGAGTCGGTGCGGAGGGTCTTTTTGCGCCCTCTGCGTGGTCTTTTTGTAGGTTTTTGTGCTGACCGCAAAGTAACCTTTCCTATCCTCGGTCTGTTCAGTAAGTCGGGCCTCACTTTGCTAAATCTATTTCATCTCTGTGTTTGTATTTTCATCTTTACTCACCGTCATTATATGTGGGGGGCTGCCTTTTCCTTTGGGGAATTTCTCTGAGGCAAGGTAGGCTTTATTTTTCTATCTTCAGGGCTAGCTAGTTTCTTAGGCTGTGCCGAGTTGCATAGGGAGCGTTAGGCGCAATCCCCGGCTATTTCTAGTGTGTTTCATAGGTTTAGGGATTGCGGTCAGCAGAGTTCCCACGTCCCAGAGCTCGTCCTTATTATCAGTAACTATCAGGTCATTCCGTGTGCTCTTAACCACCAGGTCCATTATTGTCCTGACCACCAGGTCATAACATTACAGGTGGCCCAAAGTACTAATGCATCTCAATAGAGGGAAAAGAGAAGTTCTGAGACCATTTTTTTTTCTTTGCAGTGTGTTTTGTCTCTGTTTTCCCCTTTACCTATGGGTGGTTCAGGACACTGGTGTAAACATGGACATTCAAGGTCTGTCCTCTTGGATGGATAATCTCACTACAAGGATACAAAACATTCAAGATTTTGTGGTTCAGAATCCGATGTCAGAGCCTAGGATTCCAATTCCTGATTTGTTCTTTGGTGATAGATCTAAGTTCTTGAATTTCAAAAAGTAAATATCATAATTTCTTTGTTACGTGGTGACCCTCAAGACTGGGCATTTTCCTTGCGCCAGGAGATCCGGCATTGCGTGATGTTGATGCGTTTTTCCTGGCGCTTGGATTGCTTTATGATGAACCTAATTCAGTGGATCAGGCAGAGAAAATCTTGCTGGCTCTGTGTCAGGGTCAGGATGAAGCGGAGATATATTGTCAGAAGTTTAGAAAGTGGTCTGTGCTCACTCAGTGGAATGAATGTGCCCTGGCAGCAATCTTCAGAAAGGGTCTCTCTGAAGCCCTTAAGGATGACATGGTGGGGTTTCCCATGCCTGCTGGTCTGAATGAGTCTATGTCCTTGGCCATTCAGATCAATCGACGCTTGCGTGAGCGTAAAGCTGTGCACCATTTGGCGGTACTATCTGAGCATGGGCCTGAGCCTATGCAATGTGATAGGACTTTGACCAGAGCTGAACGGCAAGAACACAGACGTCGGAATGGGCTATGTTTTTACTGTGGTGATTCCACTCATGCTATCTCCGATTGTCCTAAGCGCACTAAGCGGTTCGCTAGGTCTGCCACCATTGGTACGGTACAGTCTAAATTTCTATTGTCTGTTACTCTGATTTGCTCTTTGTCATCCTATTCTGTTATGGCATTTGTGGATTCAGGCACTGCCCTGAATTTGATGGACTTGGAGTATGCTAGGCGCTGTGGTTTTTTCTTGGATCCCTTGCAGTATCCTATTCCATTGAGAGGAATTGATGCTACGCCTTTGGCCAAGAATAAGCCTCAGTATTGAACCCAATTGACCATGTGCATGGCTCCTGCACATCAGGAGGAAATCCGCTTTCTGGTGTTGCATAATCTGCATGATGTGGTCGTTTTGGGGTTGCCATGGCTACAGGTTCATAATCCAGTATTGGACTGGAAATCTATGTCTGTGTCCAGCTGGGGTTGCCAGGGGGTACATGGTGATGTTCCATTTTTGTCTATTTCGTCTTCCACTCCTTCTGAAGTTCCAGAGTTTTTGTCGGATTATCGGGATGTATTTGATGAGCCCAAAGCCAGTGCCCTACCTCCTCAAAGGGATTGCAATTGTGCAATTAATTTGATTCCTGGTAGTAAGTTTCCTAAGGGCCGATTGTTCAATTTATCTGTGCCAGAACACGCCGCTATGCAGAGTTATATAAAGGAATCCTTGGAGAAAGGCCATATTCGCCCGTCATCATCACCGTTAGGAGCAGGGTTCTTTTTTGTGGCCAAGAAGGATGGTTCTTTGAGACCTTGTATTGATTACCGCCTTCTTAATAAAACTACAGTCAAATTTCAGTATCCTTTGCCATTGTTTTCTGATTTGTTTGCTCGTATTAAAGGGGCTAGTTGGTTCACCAAGATAGATCTTTGAGGGTCGTATAATCTTGTGCGTATTAAGCAAGGCGATGAATGGAAAACAGCATTTAATACGCCCGAGGGCCATTTTGAGTACCTGGTTATGCCATTCGGGCTTTCCAATGCTCCATCAGTATTTCAGTCCTTTATGCATGACATCTTCCGAGAGTACCTGGATAAATTCCTGATTGTGTATTTGGATGATATTTTGGTCTTTTCGGATGATTGGGAGTCTCATGTGAAGCAGGTCAGAATGGTGTTCCAGGTCCTTCGTGCGAATTCCTTGTTTGTGAAGGGGTCAAAGTGTCTCTTTGGAGTTCAGAAGGTTTCATTTTTGGGGTTCATTTTTTCCCCTTCTACTATCGAGATGGACCCTGTTAAAGTCCAGGCCATTTACGATTGGACTCAGCCGACATCTGTGAAGAGCCTGCAAAAGTTCCTGGGCTTTGCTAATTTTTATCGGCGCTTCATCGCTAATTTTTCTACTGTTGCTAAACCGTTGACTGATTTGACCAAGAAGGGTGCTGATGTGGTCAATTGGTTTTCTGTGGATGTAGAGGCTTTTCAGGAGTTGAAGCGTCCTTTTTCTTCTGCCCCTGTGTTGTGCCAGCCAGATGTTTCGCTTCTGTTTCAGGTTGAGGTTGATGCTTCTGAGATTGGAGCAGGGGCTGTTTTGTCACAGAGAAGTTCTGATGGCTCGGTGATGAAGCCATGTGCTTTCTTTTCTAGAAAGTTTTCGCCTGCTGAGCGTAACTATGATGTTGGTAATCGTGAATTGTTGGCCATGAAGTGGGCATTCGAGGAGTGGCGTCATTGGCTGGAAGGAGCCAAGCATCGCGTGGTGGTCTTAACAGATCACAAGAATTTGACTTATCTTGAGTCTGCCAAATGGTTGAATCCGAGACAGGCTCGATGGTCGTTATTTTTCTCCCATTTTGATTTTGTGGTTTCGTACCTTCCGGGCTCTAAGAATGTGAAGGCTGATGCCCTGTCAAGGAGTTTTGTGCCTGACTCTCCGGGTGTTCCTGAGCCGGCGGGTATTCTCAAAGAGGGGGTAATTTTGTCTGCCATCTCCCCTGATTTGCGGCGGGTGCTGCAAAAATTTCAGGCTGATAGACCTGACCGTTGCTGTTATGAACAGGTAACTCAGAACCACAATGGACCTTGAAGTTCAGAGCACACAAAGTGACCTGACATTTACCAAAAACATAGGACGAGCTCTGAGACGTGGAAACTCTGCTGACCGCAATCCCTAATCCTATCACACCACACTAGAGGTAGCCGTGGATTGCGCCTAACACTCCCAACTCGGCACAGCCTGAGAAACTAACTAGCCCTGAATATAGAAAAATAAGCCTACCTTGCCTCAGAGAAATTCCCCAAAGGAAAAGGCAGCCCCCCACATATAATGACTGTGAATAAAGATGAAATACAAACACAGAGATGAAATAGATTTAGCAAAGTGAGGCCCGACTTACTGAATAGACCGAGGATAGGAAAGATAGCTTTGCGGTCAACACAAAAACCTACAAACAACCACGCAGAGGGGCAAAAAGACCCTCCGCACCGACTAACAGTACGGAGGTGCTCCCTCTGCGTCTCAGAGCTTCCAGCAAGCAAGAAAAACCAATATAGCAAGCTGGACAGAAAATATAGCAAACAAAAATAACACAAGCAGAACTTAGCTTATGCAGGATAGACAGGCCACAGGAACGATCCAGGAGGAAGCAAGACCAATACCAGAACATTGACTGGAGGCCAGGATCAAAGCACTAGGTGGAGTTAAATAGAGCAGCACCTAACGACTTAACCTCATCACCTGAGGAAGGAAACTCAGAAGCCGCAGTACCACTCTCATCCACCAAAGGAAGCTCATAGACAGAACCAGCCGAAGTACCACTCACGACCACAGGAGGGAGCTTGGCCACAGAATTCACAACACGTTGCCCAGCGGAGAAACTGTTTGTCCCTGATAGATGGACTAGTAGAGTTATCTCTGAGATTCATTGTTCAGTGTTGGCTGGGCATCCTGGAATCTTTGGTACCAGAGATTTGGTGGCTAGATCCTTCTGGTGGCCGTCTTTGTTGCGGGATGTGCGTTCTTTTGTGCAGTCCTGTGGGACTTGTGCTCGGGCTAAGCCCTGCTGTTCTCGTGCAAGTGGGTTGCCTTTGCCCTTGCCGGTCCCGAAGAGGCCCTGGACGCATATTTCTATGGATTTTATTTCGGATCTCCCAGTCTCTTAAATGATGTCGGTCATTTGGGTGGTTTGTGATCGCTTTTCTAAGATGGTCCATTTGGTACCTTTGTCTAAATTGCCTTCCTCCTCTGATTTGGTGCCATTATTTTTCCAGCATGTGGTTCGTTTACATGGTATCCCGGAGAACATCGTTTCTGACAGAGGTTCCCAGTTTGTTTCAAGGTTTTGGCGATCCTTTTGTGCTAGGATGGGCATTGATTTGTCTTTTTCCTCGGCTTTCCATCCTCAGACAAATGGCCAAACCGAACAAACTAATCAAACTTTGGAAACATATCTGAGATGCTTTGTTTCTGCTGATCAGAATGATTGGGTGTCCTTTTTGCCGTTGGCTGAGTTCGCCCTTAATAATCGGGTCAGCTCGGCTACTTTGGTTTCGCTGTTTTTCTGCAATTCTGGTTTCCATCCTCGTTTCTCTTCAGGGCAGGTTGAGTCTTCAGACTGTCCTGGTGTAGATACTGTGGTGGATAGGTTGCAGCAGATTTGGACTCATGTGGTGGACAATTTGACATTGTCCCAGGAGAAGGCTCAACGTTTCGCTAACCGCCGGCGCTGTGTGGGTCCCCGACTTCGTGTTGGGGGTTTGGTTTGGTTGTCATCTCGTTATGTTCCTATGAAGGTTTCCTCTCCTAAGTTTAAGCCTCGTTTCATTGGTCCGTATAAGATTTCTGAGGTTATCAATCCTGTGTCATTTCGTTTGGCCCTTCCTGCTTCTTTTGCCATCCATAATGTGTTCCATAGGTCGTTATTGCGGAGATACGTGGCGCCTGTGGTTCCAACCGTTGATCCTCCTGCCCCGGTGTTAGTTGAGGGGGAGTTGGAGTATGTGGTGGAGAAGATTTTGGATTCTCGTGTTTCGAGACGGAAACTCCAGTACCTGGTCAAGTGGAAGGGTTATGGTCAGGAAGATAATTCCTGGGTTTTTGCCTCTGATGTTCATGCTGCCGATCTGGTTCGTGCCTTTCATTTGGCTCATCCTGGTCGGCCTGGGGGCTCTGGTGAGGGTTTGGTGACCCCTCCTCAAGTGGGGGGTACTGTTGTGAATTCTGTTGTCGGGCTCCCTCCTGTGGTCATGAATGGTACTTCAGCTGGTTCTGTCCATGGACTTCCTCTGGTGGGTATTTCTGAGTTTCACAGGTGACGAGGTTAATTCGTTAGCTGCTGCTCTATTTAACTCCACTTAGATCTTTGCTCCATGCCACCTGTCAATGTTCCAGTATTGGTCTAGTTCACTCCTGGATCGTTCTTGTGACCTGTCTTCCCATCAGAAGCTAAGTTCCAGCTTGTATTTCTTGGGTTTGCTATTTTTCTGTCCAGCTTGCTATTTAATTTGTTGTCTTGCTTGCTGGAAGCTCTGGGACGCAGAGGGAGCGCCTCCGCACCGTGAGTCGGTGCGGAGGGTCTTTTTGCGCCCTCTGCGTGGTCTTTTTGTAGGTTTTTGTGCTGACCGCAAAGTAACCTTTCCTATCCTCGGTCTGTTCAGTAAGTCGGGCCTCACTTTGCTAAATCTATTTCATCTCTGTGTTTGTATTTTCATCTTTACTCACCGTCATTATATGTGGGGGGCTGCCTTTTCCTTTGGGGAATTTCTCTGAGGCAAGGTAGGCTTTATTTTTCTATCTTCAGGGCTAGCTAGTTTCTTAGGCTGTGCCGAGTTGCATAGGGAGCGTTAGGCGCAATCCCCGGCTATTTCTAGTGTGTTTCATAGGTTTAGGGATTGCGGTCAGCAGAGTTCCCACGTCCCAGAGCTCGTCCTTATTATCAGTAACTATCAGGTCATTCCGTGTGCTCTTAACCACCAGGTCCATTATTGTCCTGACCACCAGGTCATAACAGGTGGTTCAACAAAAGGCACTATGATTACAGGCCTTAAAGTAGTGCATAGAAGCTGGAGAAAAGGGAATTACATTCAACAAATGTCCAGGGAAGAGAGCAAAATGATATTTGAACTTGACACTTTAATCCCGAAAGGCTTGAGCAGTGAAATAGAACTATTTGCCTTTAACACATAACGTGGTCATGTGATCGCTGCCTGCTATATAGGTACTAAGAACCTATTATGGGCCATCCCTGATTAAGGAATACGTTGATTCCAAAACGCATAGGAATTGGTCCACTGCGCTTTCCCTAGCCAATCACATGAGCTATCACGTGACCGTGACGTCACGCAAGGTCCTGCATTGACAGAGAACCAAGCAGCTGAAGTTGGCAGCGTTCACTATCTCCACATGGGAGACAACTTCAGGGTGTCCTGCCGCCGGCCAGGGCAGCACCCACAGTCCGCTCACCTGAAGAAAATACGCTCGATTCCCTGGAATTGTACTTTTATGACAGACGCAAGTAGAGAAGCTGAAGACTCCGTATCACCTTTTCAGGTGTATCAGGTAAACTCACTACAGTTGTTTCTTTCATGTGGGTTTTACCGTCTCCAGATTTTTTTCACTGGTAAAGTAATTTTTTATACATTATAGTGAACTTAATAGAGAAAGTGCCCTTTTACTTTTTATATTTTTTTTATTTTTTGTTATCTATGTGCCACTTTACTGGGTCACTTTTATTTGAAAGCAGTCACTTTTTATTGCTGGTCTAATTAATGAAGGATTGAATCTAGCGCAGATATAATACTATTTACTATCTTTTTGTATCCCTTTCATGTTTTATACAGTTCAACTTCCTTTTCCCGTAGATCCACTGACAATTCTTTTGCTTTCCCCATGACTCACAATCCAGAAACATCAGTGTTTGGATGAAAGATGCAAGAGTCTGTCTGGAGGTGGCACTAGAGTTCTTGTCCTCTTCCTCTCTGAAGAGACGATTTGCATATTTCCCAGAGGAGCATTGTGACTTTAAGTCTCCTCATCTTGACATGCTTAACATGTCACTCTCCGCAAAGAGAAACGATACTTCTTGGATCCAGGATCCTAGAAACTCACTCGGCTTTTATGCACACACTGATTACAAGCAAACAGGTCACAGGTGAGGATGTTACCTTTAGTAGCCATTCAAATCCATTTGTATCAACTTCTGTGCATGTTATCAGGCCAAAATCACCAGGGTATGTGAACTTTTGATTAGGGTCATTTGGATCTTTTGGGTTGTCATTGTAATTTAATAAGAGAAAACACATTAGTTTGACAATAAATGGCTTCACCCAAACAGTAGCCATGAGTCGAGAAAAAGTTTTGGTGGTATCATTCATATTCTCTGAAAAAGAGATCAAGAAAGGAAAAATTCTGCTGGTGTACGTAAACTTTTGAGCACAACTGTGTTTGTGTGTATAACAAAAACAATGAATGAGGGAGTCATGTGTCTCAATTTTGATCAACGGCCGTCATATGATCTATAAAATAGAAAAAGAAAAATAATTATACCTCATGATTACACCAAAGAAAAACAGACAAGAGTGTGCCCAAATCTAAGATGGCTGCTCTTGATCTCTGCCTCTACTGCGCAGGCGCATGGTGAGCGCAGGATATTGTCATCATCCTGATGCTCTGATGGTAAATTGTCATCGCTCCGGCGCTTGCACATGAGCGGTAGCTCCAGCAATGTTTGCTTATAGTTCTTCCGGTACTGCGCACTTAGTTAATTAGAACGCCAAGGTTTTTTTTTAGAATGTGAATGGTGTGAGTCATATTTGATATCATTAATACACAGCTGTCTTTGATCATTGATTATGCTCTGGATATGTAAATAATGATTATATGTATGTATTTTTATAAAAATATGCATCTTAGCACATCACATTGTTAATTCAGTTTATCACTATGGCTTTGCATTATGTGAAATAAAGTGATATACACCAGACTGACTCTGGCCCTGACACACCCATACCCCTTCCTACAGGGCTTTTAACAAAAAGGAACCTGTGGCTTCCTGCCACATGGAAAACTCGAACCGGATATGAAACTGACTGCACCACTATCAAACTGCAGTCAGTTTCATAACATACGTTACAGAGCCGCTTTTCCCTATATCTGTCTTGGACAATAGCATGTCCAAGGCTACAATTACGTTTACTATTTCTGAACTGCATTGCAGTCACCGCTATGCCTGTAACTGCCATGCATTCCTATGGACTTCATACACCTCCATACATAACCTGGGGTGAACACACAGTGACCCCTACCTGTGACATTGGTCACTGCTTCACTATTGCTATCTTAGATACGACTGTGACTGCAATGCCCTCTCATGACCTCACTACACCTCCCTGCGCATTTTGGGGAGCACAAACAGCGACCCCTACCTGTGACATGGGTCACTGCCTCACAATATATATATATATATATATATATATATATATATATATATATATATATACATATGTATATGTGTGTATATATATATATATATATATATATATATATAGATATATACAAAAAGTGTGAAACAGCTGAAAATATGTCTTATATTCTAGGTTCTTCAAAGTAGCCACCTTTTGCTTTGATGACTGCTTTGCACACTCTGCGCATTTTCTTGATGAGCTTCAAGAGGTAGTCACCAGGAATGGTCTTCCAACAATCTTGAAGGAGTTCCCAGAGATGTCCAGCTCACCCCAAACCATCTCGACTGGGTTCAGGTCTGGTGACTGGAGGCAAGGTCATCTGGAGTAGCACCCCATCACTCTCCTTCTTGGTGAAATAGCCCTTACACAGCCTGGAGGTGTGTTTGGGGTCATTGTCCTGTTGAAAAATAAATGATGGTCCAACTAAACGCAAACTGGATGGAATGGCATGCCGCTGCAAGATGCTGTGGTAGCCGTGCTGGTTCAGTATGCCTTCAATTTTGAATAAATACCCAACAGTGTCACCAGCAAAGCACCCCCACACCACCATCACACCTCCTCCTCCATGCTTCACGGTGGGAACCAGGCATGTAGAGTCCATCCGTTCACCTTTTCTGCGTCGCACAAAGAGACGGTGGTTGGAACCAGAGATCTCAAATTTAGACTCATCAGACCAAAGCACAGATTTCCACTGGTCTAATGTCCATTCCCTGTGTGCTTTAGCCAAAACAAGTCTCTTCTGCTCGTTGCCTGTTCTTAGCAGTGGTTTACTAGCAGCTATTTTACCATGAAGGCCTGATTGCACAATCGGTCCCGGTTACTGGCTACCTTGGTTCCCAGCTACATACCGGAAGATCCTATTTACTCTTTCTGTTCGTGAGTGCACTGAACATTAAAAGAGACTTTGTTTTTGAACTTTCCTGGGTCACTGCCTGTCTGTCACACTGCACCAACGCCGCTGAACTACACTATACATCATCAATATTACTAACATCTATAACGCACATCACCATGTACATTATATTTCACATTACGCCACATAGCATTAAACTTGTTTTTTCAAGAATGAAACATGGCCATCATGTTCATCTCCTTACATATTTATGAGCGGGCAATATTTGTCTGTTGGCTGTAGGAATCTTATTATGATGCACAAAACTTCACCACAGCGACCGGTTGTCCACTGCCTTGTAAACATTACATCAGCAAGGGAAAACAATCAACCCGTAAAGAAACTGGTAAACTGGGGCATTGAAAATGAAGAGTATTATGGCAGTAATGATAGTTTATGTATATTTTTATAATGATAATAATTTTTATAATTATAAAATGTATAGGAGTTCATATAATGTCAATACCAGTACCTGCAAGGCTTTAAGGTTGATGTACACATTGCAAATTTGCTGTGGAGTTTGTTTAAAGTTCTTTTGTTCATCTGAAGCAACCCATTCAGATAAGAAAAAAAAAAAGATTTTAAGTTGCAGAAACTTTTGCAACAAAATTTGAAGCATGGCAATTCACCCCTGTAATTTAAACTAAGAAGTTGCAACAAAACCACTCTTTTCTATTATCTAAGGACCCTTTCACACATCAGTCTTTTGCCGTCAGTCTCAATCCGGCGAACTTGTATTAGCAATAGATTGCGATGGATGGCCTCACGTTTCATCCGTCGTTCTCTGGATCCGTTGAAAATTGTTTGTCCGGCGGCCAGAGAAAACGGACATAGTAACGTTTTTGTGTCCAACAAAAAAACAGACAGCGACTGATCCGTTGTTTGCTAGAATGGAAGCCTATGCCGCTGGATCCGTCAAATGATGGAATTCGGTGACGGATTCCATTTTTTTAACTGAGCATGCTCCAGTTTTTTTAGGATCCAATTTGCTGGATTAGCTAGTAGGTTCCGGCAAAAAGCAGATCCGTCGCATCAGTTTTTCACAATCTGCAACGGATCCGTTTTTTTCAACATTTGATGGATTGTGACTGATGGCAAAAAACTGATGTGTGAAAGCAGTCTAAGGGGTAATGTTTCTCCATATGGAGAGTGACATACCAGCCCGAAACACCGTGTCTGCGAATTGAGATACTGATTTGGCTCTTATCCTATTGCACGACTCTTTAAAGGGTTAATTGTGACTTGTAGGATCGCTACTTCCAACAGGTGACACTATAGAGTTTAAGTCCTCTTTTTGTCTGAAGAGGCAATTTGCATCTTTTCTATTATTTCATTCTTAAATGGTATCTGTCTAAAGTGTTTTTCAGGGTGGAAAAACAGCTGTGGACCATCTTTCTTAGAACTCTACGCTGTATTCTTCCTCCGTTATGCCTCCTTGAAATATTTAAAAGAACTGAGAATTATTGATTCATCTTTTTTAACAGAATTGTCCAAGTTTTTGAATTCAATGATCATTTCCATTAAACTCAAAAGTTCACATTGAATCAATGCTCTGAGTCATCATGTTGCTAAATCGCTGAGTTCTGCAACTTTTATTTTTGTTTTTGCAGATATTACAAATTTGTAAACAACAAACAAGTATGCTAAACATAACATTAGACAGGAAGTTGTCACATGAGAGGGGATCTTCTCATAGGAGTAGCTATCTTGCTTGAGCAGCTTATAGAAGCCACGTGGACCAGAAGAACCTTTTAGTCTGATGATGATCAGGGCTGGCGTTAGGGGTATGCAGACCAGACAGCCGCCTATGGCACCTGCACCTCTAGGGGCCCCCAGCCAGTGGCATGCTGCCACACAGCCGCTATAGGGCCCCTGAGTAAGAGGGACCCAGTGCCATACCTCCCCCCTCCCCTGCATTGTGCATTCAACTTACAGGCATCTTAGATGCCGATATAGTTGAAAGCAATGATGGAGGAGATGGCTTCATGTGATACTCCCTGTCCCATCACTCCTCCTCTGACTCAGCAACGTGTGTCAGCAGTGGAGCTGCGGTGTAACATAGTCCGTTTAACGTAGTCACTGAACGCAGTGTGAACTTAGCCTTAAGGTACCGTCACACTCAGCGACGCTGCAGCGATATGGACAACGAGCCGATCGCTGCAGTGTCGCTGTTTAGTTCGCTGTAGAGACGTCAAACACAGCAACACTAACTAGCAGAGTTCAGCAAGTGCACAGTGTCTTCCATCATGGCTTCTCATGATAGTGGCACATAGTCCAAGATGTTTTCTTCAGTATTTGTCTTCCTATATACAGGCATATATTCACTGTAGGATTTATTGGCAGGATGGCAGGATAATCTACATGAATCTATTGAAATTGTATATAAATGTTAGTTTTATCATCAGTTGTGTAATTGATGATATTATTCTTGATTCCTTCCACTTGGGCAAATTCCCTTTGTGCAAGTTCACATTTTTCTAATTTATGTGACCTACAATTACCTTTGATATCTTCAATCAAGGCCTTTTAGGTGTTAATATTCCGTTACTGTGAATTTTGTTGGACTTACTCTTTTAGAGTTTGCCTCACTATCCATTTCTCTCAGTTGGCTAATCATTTTTTCTGCAAACTCCTGTTTTTTATTATCTATTTGCATGTACTTCCTAGCTCAGACCTTTGATTAACCTTTTTTTGTTGTCATCATAATAAACTCTTCTCTTCTCAACTGTTTCTATTTACGCTACAAGGCTGCTACAAAAGAGAATAATCTCCTCTTCAAGTAGATGCCCAATTTGCCTGTTCACCACATCTGCCTATGGTTAGCCATTTATTTGTTGATTGCCTGCATATTTGCCATTGGCTATCTATCTGCTGGTAGCATACAACTTTACCATTAACCATTAATTTGCTGCAAGTTCTGGACAAATTTTTTTATATATCTTGTGAGGCAGTGACCCCTGTTACAGCTAGTGGGCACTGTTTGTGCTCCCCAGAATGCGCACAGAGGCGTATAAAGGCCATAGGTGTGCATGGCAGTCGCAGGTGTAGCTGTGATTCCAATGTGAGGCAGTGACTCATGTCACAGGTAGGAGTCGCTGTGTGTTCTCCCCAGGTTGTGCATGGAGACGGATGAAGTCCAAAGGTGTGCATGGGAGTCACGGATTTCTGGTCCGGGTTTTCCATGTAGATGATGGCCACTTGTGTATTATAAGCCCTGCAGTAAGGGGTATGGGTGTGTCAGGTGTAAGGTGCAACGTCAGTGTCAGTCTCGTGTGTGCTGGTGTGCAGAGCAGAGGCCTGCCGAGCGATGGCTGAGTGCATGGAGGCACAGACCAGCGGAGCCAGTACGCTGGGCAGCTGAATAGCCTGGCACCTGTAGCATATACAGCAATGCAAGTCGTCCATGGTACTGGTCTTGGATGTGGACTGTCCTGTGCCCGGAGGTGAATGTACTGTGCCTGAAAGTGGACTAGCATGTGTAACAATTGCAAACAGGTTGATGTGGTGCCCGCTGCTATCCGGAGGATATCCTGGGTTGTGTACAGCTGTTTGAGTAGAGAGACTGTGATACAGCGATGCAGAACACCCACGGGAACTAGTCAGAGGAGAACTGTTGTGTGTAGTGTTTTCAACATATGAGGCTGTGTATGGAGACTGTAATATGGCATGCAGTTGCCCCACGGATACTGGATAAGGGGAGGTCTGGTGTGTTTAGGGACTGCAATCTAAAAGCCATATGACATGTAGTGCTGTGAACTGGTGTGAACTGAACACTGATAATATACACTGAAGTTATATGCACTGAAATGATATGCACTTGTGTGTGAATTGGACTTTCATGCTGTGAGGAAACACATGGACTTTTGTTTTTGGACTTTGTGGGTCGCTGCCTCTTCACTGCGTTCGGTTGCTACCACAGCATCACAATCTCCAGTTCATGAGTATAACAGCATTGTGTTTCCTGACATCCTGCTTTCCTGATTCTTGCTGATGTATGTGCCATCCGACAAGACTGGCTTGCTGTGCCATAGCTTTCAGTCTGTTTACCCTGATCTACAGCATAGACAATAGTTCTTACTAGGTGAGCCCATATCAATAATACAGTCATGGCCAGAAGTTTTGAGAATGACACCAAAATTATATTTTCACATGATCTGCTGCCCTCTGGTTTGTATTAGTGTTTGTCTGATGTTTATATCACATAAAGAAATATAATTGTAATCATATTATGAGTACCAATAGGTTATATTGACAGTTAGAATGAGTTAATGCAGCAAGTCAATATTTGCAGTGTTGACCCTTCTTCTTCAAGACCTCTGCAATTCTCCCTGGAATGCTCTCAATCAACTTCTGGACCAAATCCTGACTGATAGCAGTCCATTCTTGCATAATCAATGCTTGCATTTTGCCAGAATTTGTTAGTTTTTGTTTGTCCACCCGTCTCTTGATGATTGAGCACAAGTTCTCAATGGGATTAAGATCTGGGGAGTTTCCAGGCCATGGACCCAAAATCTCTATGTTTTGTTCCATGAGCCATTTAGTTATCACCTTTGCTATATGGCAAGGTGCTCCATCATGCTGGAAAAGGCATTGTTGGGTGCCAAACTGCTCTTGGACGGTTGGGAAAAGTTGCTCTTGGAGGACATTCTGGTACCATTCTTTATTCATGGCTGTGTTTTTAGGCAAGACTGTGAGTGAGCCGATTCCCTTGGCTGAGAAGCAACCCCACACATGAATGGTTTCAGGATGCTTTCCAGTTGGCATGAGACAAAACTGGTGGGAGCGCTAACCTCTTCTTCTCCGAATAAGCTGTTTTCCAGATGTCCCAAACAATCGAAAAGGGGATTCATCAGAGAAAATGACTTTGCCCCAGTCCTCAGCAGTCCACTCCCTGTACCTTTTGCAGAATATCAGTCGGTCCCTGATGTTTTTTCTGGAGAGAAGTGGCTTCTTTGCTGCCCTCCTTGAAACCAGGCCATGCTCAAAGAGTCTCCGCCTCAAAGTGTGTGCAGAAGCACTCACACCAGCCTGCTGCCATTCCTGAGCAAGCTCGGCACTGCTGGTAGTCTGATCCCGCAGCTGAAACAGTTTTAAGATACGGTCCTGGCGCTTGCTGGTCTTTCTTGGGCGCCCTGGAGCCTTTTTGACAACAATGGAAGCTCTCTCCTTGAAGTTCTTGATGATGCGATAGATTGTTGGCTGAGGTGCAATCTTTGTAGCTGCGATACTCTTCCCTGTTAGGCCATTTTTGTGCAGTGCAATGATGGCTGCACGTGTTTTTTTAGAGATAACCATGGTTAACTGAAGAGAAACAATGATACCAAGCACCAGCCTTCTTTTAAAGTGTCCAGTGATGTCATTGTTACTTAATCATGACTGATTGATCGCCAGCCCTGTCCTCATCAACACCCACACCTGTGTTAATGGATCAATCACTAAAATGATGTTAGCTGCTCCTTTTAACCCCTTCATGACCAGGGGATTTTTCGTTTTTCCGTGTTCATTTTTCGCTCCCCTCCTTCCCAGAGCCATAACTTTTTTATTTTTCCGTCAATTTAGCCATGTGAGGGCTTATTTTTTGCGGGACGAGTTGTACTTTTGAACGACATCATTGGTTTTAGCATGTCGTGTACTAGAAAACGGGAAAAAAATTCCAAGTGCGGTGAAATTGCAAAAAAAGTGCAATCCCACATTGGTTTTTTGTTTGGCTTTTTTGCTAGGTTCACTAAATGCTAAAAATGACCTGCCATTATGATTCTCAAGGTCATTACGAGTTCATAGACACCAAACATGACTAGTTTATTTTTTATCTAAGTGGTGAAAAAAAATTCCAAACTTTGCTAAAAAAAAAAAAAAAAAAATTGCGCCATTTTCCGATACTCGTAGCGTCTCCATTTTTCGTGATCTGGGGTCGGTTGAGGGCTTATTTTTTGCGTGCCGAGATGACGTTTTTAATGATAGCATTTCGGTGCAGATACATTCTTTTGATCGCCCGTTATTGCATTTTAATGCAATGTCGCGGCGACCAAAAAAATGTAATTCTGGCGTTTCGAGTTTTTTTCCCGCTACGCTGTTTAGCGATCAGGTTAATACTTTTTTTTATTTGATAGATCGGGCAATTCTGAGCACGTCGATACCAAATATGCGTAGATTTGATATTTTTTTTATTGATTTATTTTGATTGGGGCGAAAGGGGGGTGATTTAAACTTTTATGTTTTTTTTATTTTTTTCACATTTTTTTAAACTTTTTTTTTTAACTTTTGCCATGCTTCAATAGCCTCCATGAGAGGCTAGAAGCAGGCACAAGCCGATCGGCTCTGCTACATAGCAGCGATCTGCTGATCGCTGCTATGTAGCAGAATTGCACGTGTGCTGTGAGCGCCGACCACAGGGTGGCGCTCACAGCGACGGGCAATCAGTAACCATAGAGGTCTCAAGGACCTCTATGGCTACAATGGAGACGCATCGCCGACCCCCGGACATGTGACGGGGGTCGGCGATGACGTCATTTCCGGCCGCCCGGCCGGAAGCGGTAGTTAAATGCCGCTGTCTGCGTTTGACAGCGGCATTTAACTAGTTAATAGGTGCGGGCAGATCGCGATTCTGCCCGCGCCTATTACGGGCTCATGTCAGCTGTTCAAAACAGCTGACATGTCCCGGCTTTGGTGCGGGCTCACTTCGGAGCCCTGCATCAAAGCAGGGGAGCCGGCATCGGACGGTATAGTACGTCCGATGCCGGTAAGGGGTTAAGGCAGGTCTGCAATGATGTTGAAATGTGTTTTGGGGGTTAAAGTTCATTTTCTGGGCAAATATTGACTTTGCAAGTACAGTAATTGCTGTTAAGCTGATCACTCTGACATTCAGGAGTATATGCAAATTGCCATTAGAAAAAATGAAGCAGTAGACTTTGGAAAAATTTATATTTGTCTCATTCTCAAAACTTTTGGCCATGACTGTAGTATTGTCTATTTAGATATCTACCTTAAAAATGTATTAAATCATACAGTGTTTACTAGTTTTGCAAGTTTCTCCACAAATGTAAATTACCGTATATACTTGAGTATAAGCCGACCCGAGTATAAGCCGACCCCCCTAATTTTGCCGCAAAAACAGGGAAAACTTATTGACTCGAGTATAAGCCTAGGGTAGGAAATGCAGCAGCTACCAGTGATTTTCAAAAATAAAAATAGATGCTCCATACCGTTCATTATTGCCCCATAGATGCTCCATATAAAGCTGTGCCACATATAATGCTGCATACTGTTCATTATTGCCCCATAGATGCTCCATATAAAGCTGTGCCCCACATATAATGCTCTGCACCGTTCATTATGGCCCCATATAAAGCTGTGCCACATATAATGCTCTGCACCGTTCATTATGGCCCCATAGCTGCTCCATATAAAGCTGTGCCCCATATATAATGCTCTGCACCTTTCATTATGGCCCCATAGATGCGCCATATAAAGCTGTGCCCCATATATATTGCTCTGCACCGTTCATTATGGCCCCATAGATGCTCCATATAAAGCTGTGCCATATATAATGCTGCTGCTGCAATAAAAAAATCACATACTCGCCTCTCTTCGCTCAGGACGCCGGCGCTTTTAATATTTACCTGCTCCTCCTGCGGCTCCGTCTCCAGCACTGACACTCAGCAGAGGGCGCACACTGACTACGTCACCGTGCCCTCTGACCTGAGCGTCACTGCCAGAGGACGCTGGAGACGGAGCCGCACCGGAATGAGGAGCAGGTAAATATCGCGCAGCGCTCCCCTCACCGTATACTCACCTGCACCTGGTGCGGTCCCTGCTTCCACTGCTGCATCATCTTACTGTATTGAGCGGTCACAGTTACCGATCATTACAGTAATGAATATGCGGCTCCACCTCTATAGGAGGTGGAGCCGCATATTCATTACTGTAATGAGCGGTGCCATGTGACCGCTCAGTACAGGAAGAATCTGCATCGCTGGAAGAAGCAGGGACATCCAGGGACCGCACCAGCAGTAGGTAAGTATAATTACACAGCCCCCGCTCCCCCTCACCTGCCGACCCCCGGGTATGACTCGAGTATTTGCCGAGAGGGGGACTTTCAGGCAAAAAAAATGGGCTGAAAATCTCGGCTTATACTCGAGTATATACGGTATAAGGCATTATGCACAGAGGCATTTTATTTAGAGCCTTAATAGGGCTTGCATTCTAGTTCATGGGTCCTAAATAGTGATGAGCGAGTATACTCGGTAATGTTCGTTACTCACCCGAGCATCGCTGTACTCGGCGAGCACCGATCATTTCTGGGTTTGCTCGGCGGGAGCTCGGGTCTCTGCCCTGCTTGATTGGCGCTCTTTACAGAGCAAATCAACATGCAGGGATTGTCTGTCATGCACTGTAATGCCGCAGCCATCTTTATTGTGGTATTAAAGTGATTGGCTGGGCGCACAGCGTCATCAGGTCTATAAGAGACCTGGTGCCGCCCTGCTCGGGGCCTTCCACTTCGGAATCAGACAGTGAAGGGAAAGCCGCTGCAGAGAGAGGGTCAGATTTGGAGGTTTAATCAGTTAGTGTGGGTATACCATCGTTGAATCCACATATCCAGCTGAACCAACAGTCCTTCTAAGGACTAATTATGGGGTCTATAGATTGCCATGCTAGGTAGGCAGGGGAGTGTATGTGCGTATATACACATCAGTGCAAGGCATGTAGGCACTGTATGTGGCTTTATAGATATTGCATACATCAGGAGGGTCCATTACTGTCTGCTGCTGCCATCTATTCCATATATAGCTAGCTCCAGGTATCAGTGGCTAGCAATCTTACTTTAATCCTGATTTTTTTTTTATTTATTCCAAAGCAATCCAGACCCCATTTTTTTCTCCATTTGCTTGTTGACAATGCAGACTACAGCCAGAGCATTTTAATACTACAGTGTGAAAATCCAGCAATTTTAAATGGCTTTTCCCATCCCAGGCATCACATCTGAGTGTGCAGAAAATTGTGGCATTTTTTGTGGTACTGTAGTATTTTTGAGGGCCAGAATAGGCGCATCTGCCAGATGTGCCTTTTCTGGAGTGGCTGGGGGCAGATGTTTTTAGCCGGGGGGGGCAATAACCATGGTCACTCTCTAGGCTATTAATATCTGCTCTCAGTCACTGGCTTTCCCACTCTGGCAGAGAAAATTGTGCGGGAGCCCATGCCAGTTTTTTCTGTGATTTAACCCTTTATTTTAACACCTAGAGCCATCAAATTTGGCACACAGACTCTTCTAATATTAGTAGTGAGGAATATGCCAAAAAAGGGATATGAAATGGTGTACTGTATGTAATAACAATAATAATCTTTATTTTTATATAGCGCTAACATAGTCCGCAGCGCTTTACAGGTTGCACACATTATCATCACTGTCCCTGTTGGGGCTCACAATCTAGGTTCCCTATTAGTATGTCTTTGAAATGTTGGAGTAAACTGGAGAACCCGGAGGAAATCCACGCAAACACGGAGAGAACATACAAACTCTTTGCAGATGTTGTAAACCATTCTCATATCCTGTCTGGTTTGATATGGAGATGGCAAAAGACGGCAATTGAATTACCGGCTTTTAAGCTATCTAGTGCTGTATGAAATGGCCAAAAGGATTGACACCCCTGCAATTCTGGCAGATAATACTCAGTTTCTTCCTGAAAATGATTGCAAACACAAATTATTTGGTATTATTATCTTCATTTAATTTGTCTTAAATGAAAAACACAAAAAGAATTGTCCTAAAGCCAAATTGGATATAATTCCACACAAAACATAAAAAAGGGGGTGGACAAAAGTATTGGCACTGTTCGAAAAATCATGTGATGCTTCTCTAATTTGTGTAATTAACAGCACCTGTAACTTACCTGTGGCACCTAACAGGTGTTGGCAATAACTAAATCACACTTGCAGCCAGTTGACATGGATTAAAGTTGACTCAACCTCTGTCCTGTGTCCTTGTGTGTACCACATTGAGCATGGAGAAAAGAAAGAAGACCAAAGAACTGTCTGAGGACTTGAGAAACCAAATTGTCAAGAAGCATGAGCAATCTCAAGGCTACAAGTCCATCTCCAAAGACCTCAATGTTCCTGTGTCTACCGTGCACAGTGTCATCAAGAAGTTTAAAGCCCATGGTACTGTGGCTAACCTCCCTAGATGTGGACGGAAAAGAAAAATTGACAAGAGATTTCAACGCAAAATTATGCGGATGTTGGATAAAGAATCTCGACTAACATCCAAACAAGTTCAAGCTGCCCTGCAGTCCGAGGGTACACAGTGTCAACCCGTACAATTTGTTGGCGTCTGAATAAAAAGGCACTGTATGGTAGGAGACCCAGGAAGACCCCACTTCTTACCCCGAGACATAAAAAAGCCACGCTGGAGTTTGCCAAAACATACCTGAAAAAGCCTAAAACGTTTTGGACGAATGTTCTCTGGTCAGATGAGACAAAAGTAGAGCTTTTTGGGCAAAGGCATCAACATAGAGTTTACAGGAGAAAAAGAGGAATTCAAAGAAAAGAACACGGTCCCTACAGTCAAACATGGCGGAGGTTCCCTGATGTTTTGGGGTTGCTTTGCTGCCTCTGGCACTGGACTGCTTGACCGTCTGCATGACATTATGAAGTCTGAAGACTGCCAACAAGTTTTACAGCATAATGTAGGGCCCAGTGTGAGAAAGCTGGGTCTCCCTCAAAGGTCATGGGTCTTCCAGCAGGACAATGACCCAAAACACACTTCAAAAAGCACTAGAAAATGGTTTGAGAAAAAGCACTGGAGACTTCTAAGGTGGTCAGCAATGAGTCCAGACCTGAATCCCATAGAACACCTGTGGAGAGATCTAAAAATGGCAGTTTGGAGAAGGCACCCTTCAAATATCAGGGACCTGGAGCAGTTTTCCAAAGAGGAATGGTCTAAAATTCCAGCAGAACATTGAAAGAAACTCATTGATGGTTACCGGAAGCGGTTGGTCGCAGTTATATTGGCTAAAGGTTGTGCAACCAAGTATTAGGCTGAGGGTGCCAATACTTTTGTCTGGCCCATTTTTGGAGTTTTGTGTGAAATGATCAATGTTTTGCTTTTTGCTTCATTCTCTTTTGTGTTTTTTCATTTAAGACAAATTAAATTAATATAATAATACCAAATACTTTTGGCCATGACTGTATATATATGTATATGTGTCTCAATTATATACAGTGGGGCAAAAAAGTATTTAGTCAGTCAGCAATAGTGCAAGTTCCACCACTTAAAAAGATGAGAGGCGTCTGTAATTTACATCATAGGTAGACCACAACTATGGGAGACAAACTGAGAAAAAAAAAATCCAGAAAATCACATTGTCTGTTTTTTTAACATTTTATTTGCATATTATTGGTGGAAAATAAGTATTTGGTCAGAAACAAAATTTCATCTCAATACTTTGTAATATATCCTTTGTTGGCAATGACAGAGGTCAAACGTTTTCTGTAAGTCTTCACAAGGTTGCCACACACTGTTGTTGGTATGTTGGCCCATTCCTCCATGCAGATCTCCTCTAGAGCAGTGATGTTTTTGGCTTTTCGCTTGGCAACACAGACTTTCAACTCCCTCCAAAGGTTTTCTATAGGGTTGAGATCTGGAGACTGGCTAGGCCACTCCAGGACCTTGAAATGCTTCTTACGAAGCCACTCCTTCGTTGCCCTGGTGGTGTGCTTTGGATCATTGTCATGTTGAAAGACCCAGCCACGTTTCATCTTCAATGCCCTTGCTGATGGAAGGAGGTTTGCACTCAAAATCTCACGATACATGGCCCCATTCATTCTTTCATGTACCCGGATCAGTCGTCCTGGCCCTTTTGCAGAGAAACAGCCCCAAAGCATGATGTTTCCACCACCATGCTTTACAGTAGGTATGGTGTTTGATGGATGCAACTCAGTATTCTTTTTCCTCCAAACACGTCAAGTTGTGTTTCTACCAAACAGTTCCAGTTTGGTTTCATCAGACCATAGGACATTCTCCCAAAACTCCTCTGGATCATCCAAATGCTCTCTAGCAAACTTCAGACGGGCCCGGACATGTACTGGCTTAAGCAGTGGGACACGTCTGGCACTGCAGGATCTGAGTCCATGGTGGCGTAGTGTGTTACTTATGGTAGGCCTTGTTACATTGGTCCCAGCTCTCTGCAGTTCATTCACTAGGTCCCCCCGCGTGGTTCTGGGATTTTTGCTCACCGTTCTTGTGATCATTCTGACCCCACGGGGTGGGATTTTGCGTGGAGCCCCAGATCGAGGGAGATTATCAGTGGTCTTGTATGTCTTCCATTTTCTAATTATTGCTCCCACTGTTGATTTCTTCACTCCAAGCTGGTTGGCTATTGCAGATTCAGTCTTCCCAGCCGGGTGCAGGGCTACAATTTTGTTTCTGGTGTCCT
Organism: Ranitomeya imitator; assembly: GCF_032444005.1. Lineage (NCBI taxonomy): Eukaryota > Metazoa > Chordata > Amphibia > Anura > Dendrobatidae > Ranitomeya > Ranitomeya imitator. Next base: position 488,277,962 of record NC_091285.1, on the reverse strand, counting down.
TTGACAGCTCTTTGGTCTTCACCATAGTGGAGTTTGGAGTCAGACTGTTTGAGGGTGTGCACAGGTGTCTTTTTATACTGATAACAAGTTTAAACAGGTGCCATTACTACAGGTAATGAGTGGAGGAAAGAGGAGACTCTTAAAGAAGAAGTTACAGGTCTGTGAGAGCCAGAAATCTTGATTGTTTGTTTCTGACCAAATACTTATTTTCCACCATAATATGCAAATAAAATGATAAAAAAACAGACAATGTGATTTTCTGGATTTTTTTTTCTCAGTTTGTCTCCCATAGTTGAGGTCTACCTATGATGTAAATTACAGACGCCTCTCATCTTTTTAAGTGGTGGAACTTGCACTATTGCTGACTGACTAAATACTTTTTTGCCCCGCTGTGTATATATATATATATATATATATATATATATATATATATATATATATATATATACATACATACAGTGGGGAAAAAAAGTATTTAGTCAGTCAGCAATAGTGCAAGTTCCACCACTTAAAAAGATGAGAGGCGTCTGTAATTTACATCATAGGTAGACCTCAACTATGGGAGACAAACTGAGAAAAAAAAATCCAGAAAATCACATTGTCTGTTTTTTTAACAATTTATTTGCATATTATGGTGGAAAATAAGTATTTGGTCAGAAACAAAATTTCATCTCAATACTTTGTAATATATCCTTGGTTGGCAATGACAGAGGTCAAACGTTTTCTGTAAGTCTTCACAAGGTTGCCACACACTGTTGTTGGTATGTTGGCCCATTCCTCCATGCAGATCTCCTCTAGAGCAGTGATGTTTTTGGCTTTTCGCTTGGCAACACAGACTTTCAACTCCCTTCAAAGGTTTTCTATAGGGTTGAGATCTGGAGACTGGCTAGGCCACTCCAGGACCTTGAAATGCTTCTTACGAAGCCACTCCTTCGTTGCCTTAGCGGTGTGCTTTGGATCATTGTCATGTTGAAAGACCCAGCCACATTTCATCTTCAATGCCCTTGCTGATGGAAGGAGGTTTGCACTCAAAATCTCACGACACATGGCCCCATTCATTCTTTCATGTACCCGGATCAGTCGTCCTGGCCCCTTTGCAGAGAAACAGCCCCAAAGCATGATGTTTCCACCACCATGCTTTACAGTAGGTATGGTGTTTGATGGATGCAATTCAGTATTCTTTTTCCTCCAAACACGACAAGTTGTGTTTCTACCAAACAGTTCCAGTTTGGTTTCATCAGACCATTGGACATTCTCCCAAAACTCCTCTGGATCATCCAAATGCTCTCTAGCAAACTTCAGACGGGCCCGGACATGTACTGGCTTAACCAGGGGGACACGTCTGGCACTGCAGGATCTGAGTCCATGGTGGCGTAGTGTGTTACTTATGGTAGGCCTTGTTACATTGGTCCCAGCTCTCTGCAGTTCATTCACTAGGTCCCCCCGCGTGGTTCTGGGATTTTTGCTCACCGTTCTTGTGATCATTCTGACCCCACGGGGTGGGATTTTGCGTGGAGCCCCAGATCGAGGGAGATTATCAGTGGTCTTGTATGTCTTCCATTTTCTAATTATTGCTCCCACTGTTGATTTCTTCACTCCAAGCTGGTTGGCTATTGCAGATTCAGTCTTCCCAGCCTAGTGCAGGGCTACAATTTTGTTTCTGGTGTCCTTTGACAGCTCTTTGGTCTTCACCATAGTGGAGTTTGGAGTCAGACTTTTTGAGGGTGTGCACAGGTGTCTTTTTATACTGATAACAAGTTTAAACAGGTGCCATTACTACAGGTAATGAGTGGAGGAAAGAGGAGACTCTTAAAGAAGAAGTTACAGGTCTGTGAGAGCCAGAAATCTTGATTGCTTGTTTCTGACCAAATACTTATTTTCCACCATAATATGCAAATAAATTGTTAAAAAAACAGACAATATGATTTTCTGGATTTTTTTTTCTCAGTTTGTCTCCCATAGTTGAGGTCTACCTATGATGTAAATTACAGACGCCTCTCATCTTTTTAAGTGGTGGAACTTGCACTATTGCTGACTGACTAAATACTTTTTTGCCCCACTGTATATATACAGTCATGGCCAAAAGTATTGACACCCCTGCAATTCTGTCAGATAATACTCAGTCTCTTCCTGAAAATGATTGCAAACACAAATTCTTTGGTATTATTATCTTCATTTGATTTGTTAATTGCCCCTTTTCATTCAGATGCCGACGGATAGTACGGGTTGACACTGTTGCACCCTCGGACTGCAGGGCAGCTTGAACTTGCTTGGATGTTAGTCGAGGTTCTTTATCCAACATCCGCACAATCTTGCGTTGAAATCTCTTGTCACTTTTTCTTTTCCGTCCACATCTAGGGAGGTTAGCCACAGTGCCATGGGCTTTAAACTTCTTGATGACACTGCGCACGGGAGACACAGGAACATTCAGGTCTTTGGAGATGGACTTGTAGCCTTGAGATTGCTCATGCTTCCTCACAATTTGGTTTCTCAAGTCCTCAGACAGTTCTTTGGTCTTCTTTCTTTCTCCATGCTCAATGTGGTACACACAAGGACACAGGACAGAGGTTCGGTCAACTTTAATCCATGTCAACTGGCTGCAAGTGTGATTTAGTTATTGCCAACACCTGTTAGGTGCCACAGGTAAGTTACAGGTGCTGTTAATTACATAAATTAGAGAAGCATCACATGATTTTTCGAACAGTGCCAATACTTTTGTCCACCCCGTTTTTTATGTTTGGTGTGGAATTGTATCAAATACGGCTTTAGGACAATTCTTTTTGTGTTTTTTTCATTTAAGACAAATTAAATGAAGATAATACCAAATAATTTGTGTTTGCAATCATTCTCAGGAAGAAACTGAGTATTAAGAAACAGAATTGCAGGGGTGTCAATACTTTTGACCATGACTGTATATATATATATATATATATATATATATATATATATATATATATATATATATATATATATATATATATATATATATATATATATATATATGTATGTATATATATATATATATATATATATATATATATATATATATATATATATATATATATATATATATGTATATATATATATATATATACAGTCATGGCCAAAAAGTTTTGAGAATGAGACAAATATAAATTTTTCCAAAGTCTACTGCTTCATTTTTTCTAATGGCAATTTGCATATACTCCTGAATGTCAGAGTGATCAGCTTAACAGCAATTACTGTACTTGCAAAGTCAATATTTGCCAAGAAAATGAACTTTAACCCCCAAAACACATTTCAACATCATTGCAGACCTGCCTTAAAAGGAGCAGCTAACATCGTTTTAGTGATTGATCCATTAACACAGGTGTGGGTGTTGATGAGGACAGGGCTGGCGATCAGTCAGTCATGATTAAGTAACAATGACATCACTGGCCACTTTAAAAGGAGGCTGGTGCTTGGTATCATTGTTTCTCTTCAGTTAACCATGGTTATCTCTAAAAAAACACGTGCAGCCATCATTGCACTGCACAAAAATGGTCTAACAGGGAAGAGTATCGCAGCTACAAAGATTGCACCTCAGCCAACAATCTACCGCATCATCAAGAACTTCAAGGAGAGAGCTTCCATTGTTGTCAAAAAGGCTCCAGGGCGCCCAAGAAAGACCAGCAAGCGCCAGGACCGTATCTTAAAACTGTTTCAGCTGCGGGATCAGACTACCAGCAGTGCCGAGCTTGCTCAGGAATGGCAGCAGGCTGGTGTGAGTGCTTCTGCACACACTGTGAGGCGGAGACTCTTTGAGCATGGCCTGGTTTCAAGGAGGGCAGCAAAGAAGCCACTTCTCTCCAGAAAAAACATCAGGGACCGACTGATATTCTGCAAAAGGTACAGGGAGTGGACTGCTGAGGACTGGGGCAAAGTCATTTTCTCTGATGAATCCCCTTTTCGATTGTTTGGGACATCTGGAAAACAGCTTATTCGGAGAAGAAGAGGTGAGCGCTCCCACCAGTCTTGTCTCATGCCAACTGGAAAGCATCCTGAAACCATTCATGTGTGGGGTTGCTTCTCAGCCAAGGGAATCGGCTCACTCACAGTCTTGCCTAAAAACACAGCCATGAATAAAGAATGGTACCAGAATGTCCTCCAAGAGCAACTTCTCCCAACCTTCTAAGAGCAGTTTGGCACCCAACAATGCCTTTTCCAGCATGATGGAGCACCTTGCCATATAGCAAAGGTGATAACTAAATGGCTCATGGAACAAAACATAGAGATTTTGGGTCCATGGCCTGGAAACTCCCCAGATCTTAATCCCATTGAGAACTTGTGCTCAATCATCAAGAGACGGGTGGACAAACAAAAACTAACAAATTCTGGCAAAATGCAAGCATTGATTATGCAAGAATGGACTGCTGTCAGTCAGGATTTGGTCCAGAAGTTGATTGAGAGCATGCCAGGGAGAATTGCAGAGGTCTTGAAGAAGAAGGGTCAACACTGCAAATATTGACTTGCTGCATTAACTCATTCTACCTGTCAATATAACCTATTGGTACTCATAATATGATTACAATTATATTTCTTTATGTGATATAAACATCAGACAAACACTAATACAAACCAGAGGGCAGCAGATCATGTGAAAATATAATTTTGGTGTCATTCTCAAAACTTCTGGCCATGACTGTATATATGTATATATACTCAAGTATAAGCCGACCCGAGTATAAGCCAACCCCCCTAATTTTGCCACAAAAAACTGGGAAAACTTAATGACTCAAGTATAAGCCTAGGGTGGAAAATGCAGCAGCTACCGGTAAATTTCAGAAGTAAAAATAGATACCAATAAAAGTAAAATTGATTGAGACATCAGTAGGTTAAGCGTTTTTGAATATCCATATTGAATCGGGAGCCCCATATAATGCTCCATAAAGTTTGATGGGCCCCATTAGATGCTCCATATTAAAATATGCCCCATATAATCCTGCATAAAGGGTAATAAGGGCCCCATAAGATGCTCTATAGAGATATTTGCCCCATATAATGCTGCACAAGCGTTATGGCCCCATAAGATGCTCCGTACAGTCAATTGCCCCATATAGTGCTGCACAAGTGTTATGGCCCCATAACCTGCTCCGTACACTCACTTGCCCCATATAGTGCTGCACAAGTTTTATGGTCCCATAAGATGCTCCGTACAGTCACTTGCCCCATATAGTGCTGCACAAGTGTTATAGCCCCATAACATGCTCCGTACAGCCACTTGCCCCATATGCTTTTGCTGTGATAAAAAAAAATCACATACTCACCTCTCTTCGCTCAGGACCCCGGCACTGGCAATATTTACCTGCTCCTCGTGTGGCTCCGTCTTCGGCACTGACGTTCAGCAGAGGGCACGCACTGACTACGTCACCGCACCCTCTGACCTGAGCGTCACAGCCAGAGGACGCTGAAGATGGAGCCGCACTGGAACGAGGAGCGGTAAATATCGCGCAGCGCTGCGCTCCCCCTCCCTGTATACTCACCTACTGCTGGCGCTGCGTCCCTGCTTCTTCCATCGCTGCATCTTCTTCCTGTATTGAGCGGTCGCAGTTAACGCTCATTACAGTAATGAATATGCGGCTCCACCTCTATGGGAGGTAGAGCCGCATATTCATTACTGTAATGAGCGGTACCATGTGACCGCTCAGTACAGGAAGAATCTGCAGCGCTGGAAGAAGCAGGGACGTCCAGGGACTGCGCCAGCAGTAGGTGAGTATAATTACACAGCCCCCGCTCCCCCTCCCCTGCCGACCCCCGGGTATGACTCGAGTATAAGCCGAGATGGGGACTTTCAGCTCCAAAAAATGGGCTGAAAATCTCGGCTTATACTCGAGTATATGCGGTGTATATATATACAGTATATACAGTACATGCCTATACTATGTGTAGACATTTATTCTATCTATTCTATTCTAACCTGTCAGTGTGATTTTACTGTACACTGCACTGAATTACCGGCTTTTCTATAGAACACCGCTGCATATTTCTTGCAAGTCATACTGCTGGTCCGTGTTTAATCCGTATTTTTCTCACCCCCCCATAGACTTTCATTCGTGGATTTTTTGCACAATACGCTGACAAACGCAGCATGCTGCGATTTTCTCAGCCGGCAAAATATGGCCGAGAAATATACGGCTGATAGAAGCTGCCCCATAGACAATCATTGTTCCGTGTTGCAATGCATTGTTTTTGCGCCTCTCAAACGTTCGTAAAACTCTCTAGTGTGACCCTGGCCTAATTTTTGGCAAGGGTGTTTATGATGCCCGTATCTAATTAAATAATTTAAAAGGAAAATGTTTGTCAGGCCTTATACTTAGTGTATGGGCATTACAAGTATAGGAGACTCGCTCGTTTATAACAGGAACATTTTTTATTAGGCCCTCCTCCACATCTCTTTCAAGGGCATTGGAGTGCCTCCTAATTTTTTGCAGGCCTTGCTTTCACTGCATAGGCAAAAACTATGGGAGACCAACTTCCAAATAATGGTAACATTGCTTTCAGGAGGCATACCTCTACGTCTCTTCCAAGGCTTATTGGGGTGCATGTTACTTTGGTGCTGGGCAGGCCTTCATGCAATGCATAGGCTAACAGTATAACAGAACCAAATGAAAAAAATGTGAAATTTGGTTTTATGTGGCCAATCAGTATGTGGGCTCAAAGGCTTATCGGGGTGCATGTTACTTTGGTGCAGGGCAGGCCTTGCATTCAATGCATAGGCAAACAGTGTGGCAGTAACAAATTGATAATAGTAGGAACTTTGGTTTCATGTAGCCATCCAGGACGTCTGTTCAATGGGTTGTTGGGGTGCGTGTAACTTTGGTGCAGGGCAGACCTTGCATTCAATGCATAAGCAAACAGTGTGGCAGTAACAAATTCATAATAATGGGAACTTTGGTTTCATGTAGCCATTCAGTATGTGGGCTCAAAGGCTTATCGGGGTGCGTGTTACTTTGGGCAGGGCAGGCCTTGCATTCAATGCATACACTAACAGTATGGCAGTACCAAATGAAAAAAATGGGAACTTTAGTTTCATTGGCTGTCCAGTACATGGGCTCAAAGGCTTATTGGGGGGCGTGTTACTTTGGTGCAGGGCAGGACTTGCATTCAATGCATAGGCTAACACTATGGGAGATCCACTTTCTTATAATGGGAACATTTTTTCAGGAGGCCCACCTATATGTCTCATAAAAGAGGTATTGGTGTGCGTCCTAATTTATGGCAGCCCAGCCACTCACTGCATAGGCAATAACAGTATAGGAGACCCACTGTATAATAATAGCGGATTAATAATATTAATGCTGCCTCATGCCACCATAAAAATAGGCTTTGTGACTTTTCATTCCTTCATAAATGAAACAAGATGTGTCTGATGATGTCACACACCACATGGCCAGCTAGGGTTGTTAAATGTTACAATGACATTTCCCAGTGAATGCATTTGTATTGGTTGAAAGCAATGTTAAAGTTGAAAAACGCATCAAAAATGCTACGTGTGAATATGGCCAAAGTGGGGGAGGAACATTTTTGTTTTTGTTTAATTTTTTTGCTTTATATATAATTCATTACCCTGGAAAGGATGTTTATTAACATATTTCCCAGGAAAATCCATTTTGGTTTTGTTTTTGTATGTTTTTGGGTGCACCTGTAAAAATGCCTTAAAACTCTGGCAACGTTGCTCAAAGCTGTGACCTGAGAGTCAGAAATGCTTCTAGGGGCGATCCCCATGATGTCCCTGTGTCATTGGAGTACTGTTTCTATCATTGTCAGATGTTTTTAGACCTTAAAAGGACCCCTGGGGGATCACTGTAAAAAATACTCGAGTCCATTACCCGAGTATTCCAATCTGCTCGACCCGAGCAACGAGCACCCAAGCATTTTAGTGCTCTCTCATCACTAGTCCTAAACTGTACCTCCATATCTCTCCAATTTCATACATTGGGTATGCTCCATTGGTATACTTTTGTATTCGGAAGCTAGTAAACCTTCATGCTCTTTTTTGTTAACTCTGTGCACACAATTCTGTAATGTGCCCGAACTCCAACTTTTGCTTAGCCTTTGTGAATAAATTAACTACCACATACATTTAAAGGTTGCAAATTCTATATCAATTTACATTTTTTGCTAGCTTTTGACCACAACTTATATTCTAGTCAATTTATTCATTAAGAAAATTGCTAAGTGGGTCTTTAATGTACTCCGGTCAGTGACATTAATCAGGATAACCTTATCACAGTGAAAAATTAACTAGATGCTCAGCATTCCATAAATAATTAGACAATCTGTTTTGTAGACTTTTTCAAGAAGTGTTTAAACTCCTTAGAGCTCTATTCTCCCTAAGTTCCATTTTTAGAGCACTATTGATGGATGCTCTCAATGATTCAATGCCTCGGTGTCTACTAGAGGCAGAAATAACTGTAGTCTCAGTACTGTCAGAGTATTGATTTCTAGTATAGCTCATGTGCCAAACGAGAGGACACATAAGAGGCAAATAAAGTAATGACAAAGCACCAAAAATCCAATCTGAATAGAACAACTCACTTAGACTATACAACAACAAAAAGGGAAATCTGAGGACCGAGGGATTAGCTTTTTGTTTAAGCTCATTCAGTTAATTGATTTCTCAACATGATTTCAGTAAACTAATCTCGTGTTCCTAAATTGTTTTTGATGATTTTTTGTCTGACTATATATTTTACATGGTTGTAATTGAATGCAGTGCACATTAGCGCATCATCCAGAATGTATTTTTTTACTTTTCTGCTGTTGTAAAAGCTATCTCAAGTGGAATAACACAGAGCTTTGTAGAATGTTGAACAGTAAAAATGTAACTTACCAAGCGAGTGCTTGTGGCTAAGAGGAAAATCGCTCAAAGGCAGAAAGTACTGTATAATCAAAGCTGCCAATTAGGAAAGAATAAAATGGATCATTCAAGTAATCTTGTACAGTAAAAGTCATTACGTATCCAGGAAATACATATTGTCTCCAAGGAATTGGGGTCTGAGGATTTTTGTTGTAAAAGGAAATTTAAGTAGTCTAACACGTATGCCATTTCCTACTTATTGCATCTCTTGGGAGCATGTGGTGCCATTGTCAGAAATGTGTTTGACATGATATGGGTAAATTTACTACATTTCCTTCCTGTATTAAGCATAATAATCAATCAATTGTAGTCACATTTACTTTGTCAAGGTGATTATGAGGCCTATCTTTTAATGACTGGCAGTTTTTTGATGTAGATACATTAGAAATATTTTTTAAGATTTACAAATACATACATGTAATCTAAACATTTACATTGTACTTATTTTGTATGTATTTTTGTTAGAAAAAAAATTGTTGTAAGCTGAAAAGCACAAAAATGAATAATGTACAAGGATAAAAAGTGAGTGAGAGAGAGAACTTAAAATGTTAATTCAACGTGGTAATTTGTTTCAACAAACTGCATAAATCATTATTGCATTCAAATATAATAAACTGTAAATATGTTATCAGATTAATCTGCATGCTTCTCTATTTATGAGTCTCCTATACTCATCATTCAATCTAAAAAACTGCTAAAATCGATCTTGCTGGAAACATGATAGACTGCCTGATCAGTGAGGGATCAGATTACAGCTGAATGAAAGAAGCAGGGGGATTGTGCTGCTGCTTTCTTGTGTTTCATCTCATTCCACTGCAGGATTCAGTACAATTCTACTCTCTACAGCTGGAAGAGAGTATTCATGGTTTTGGGGTGCAGTAACCGAAATGGAGATCCTTGATTCCTTGATGTAATAATATAAAATACTAGATGGTGGCCCAATTCTAACGTATCGGGTATTCTAGAATATGTAGGTAGTATATAGCACAGGCTACATACTATATTGCACAGTGACGTAGTATATAACACAACCGACGTAGTATATAATATAGCTACGTAGTATATAACAGAGCTACATAGTATATAAAACAGCCACATAGTATATAACATAGCCATGTAGTTTATTGCACAGGTACTTAGTATATTGGTCAGCCACGTAGTATATAGCAGAGCCACGTAGTATTGTAACATAGGCACGTAGTATATTGCACAGGCACGTAGTATATTGCACAGCCACGTAGCATATAACACAGTCACATAGTGTATTGCACAGCTATGTAGTATATTGGTTAGCGAGGTAGTATATAACATAGCCACGTAGTATATTGTAGAGGCACGTAGTATATTGCATAGCTACATAGTACATTGCACAGCCACGTAGTATATAACAGAGCCACGTAGTATATTGCACAGTCGACGTAGTATATAACAGAACCGACACAGCCACATAGTATATTGCACAGCTACGTAGTATATAACACAGAGCACGCAGTATATTGCACAGCCACATAGTATATTGGACAGTCACGTTGTATATTGCACAGCCACATAGTATATTGGACAGTCACGTTGTATATTGCACAGTCACGTTGTATATGGCCCAGCTACATAGTGTATAGCACAGAGATGTAGTATGTAAAAGAGCCCATGCAGTATGTAACACAGCCCACGTAGTATATAGCAATGTGGGCACTATATGCGTGGTTAAAAAGACTTAAAATAAAAAATAATCATATACTCACCTTCCGAAGGCCTGTTGAAGTCCTGGCGCCTGTGTACAGTGCACACGGCAGCTTCCGGTCCCAGGGTTGGTATGAGCACAGGACCTGTGATAACATCGCTTTCACATGACCGTGACATCGTGGCAGGTCCTTCTCGCATAGCATCCTTGGCACCGGAACCTGCCGCTTGCACTGCTGAGGACAGCGGGCAATGTCGGAGGGTGGCAATAACCTTTTTTTTATTAGTATTATTTGTAACATTAGATCTTTTTACTATTGATGCTGCATATGCAGCATCAATAGTAAAAAGTTGGTCACACAGGGTTAGTAGCTGCGTTACCGGAGTGCGTTACACCACGCTCCGGTAACGCTGGCATTAACCCTGTGTGAGGGCTGACTGGAGGAGAGTATGGAGCGGGCACTGACTGCGGAGAGGAAGGAGCGGCCATTTTGCCGCCAGACTGTGGCCATCGCTGATTGGTCGGGGCAATGGTCGTTTGCGTTTTGCCACGACCAATCAGCGACTTGTTTTTCCATGACAGACAGAGGCCGCGACTAATGAATATCCGTGACAGACAGACAGACGGAAGTGACCCATAGACAATTATATAGTAGAAGAGAATTTTTTATTCCACAAAGTGTTTCCATGCCAGACTGGCATCTTTTTCAAATGTAAAAAATAACTTTAGTTTTATATGCTTGAGAAAAATGTCAGATTGAAGTGGAAAAACGTTGTTGAATAAAAACCATTCCTTTAAAGTATTGGATCAAGGATATTCATTTCGGTTAGACCAGCCAAAAACCATGAATTGTCTTTTCCTTCAAGCATCCTGGTGAAGTTCATGACCGAGCCAAGGGCAGCAGCAATGGTTATTGAGCTTTCACGGGACTTGTGCCTACACAACTCCTTAGATGAGTACTAGTGATGAGCAAGTGGATCCCCCACTAGGACCCTGTGGTACTCGGGTCGGGTCCAGGGGTCATTAAAGAGGTAGTCACGGTAAAAGCGACCCGGTCCACGGCCCTAAGCATCCAAGTTAAAGGGAAGGTCTTTAAAGGGGTTGTTGTTAATAAAGAATGTTCATGACGCCACCTGTGGTATTCGGTCAGGGATGACCAACGCTGCTTAAAGGGGTCCACTGGGGATGATGGTACTGCGGCAATGATGGTGTGGCTTCCCACAGGTGAAGCTTAGTCCCCAGGGCTCCCGGTGTAGTGGGTAAAGAAGACAGTTGGCAAAGTGCAGAAAAGAATGAGAGAACAGAAGGTTGCAGTCTCTTTACCTTTTACTGGTATGATGCAGCCACAGTCTAGGGAACGGATCACAGGTTATGGTGAGGTCTGGCCATCTTGGAAGCGATTCGGAATCCCCCTTTGCAGGTGGGGTTGGAAGCCTTTCTTACTGCACTGTGTTGTAGACCCTTGCTGCCTAAGGCTTCACACAAGGTCCTCACTCTCTCTCTGTCCCTTTAAGTTGGACACTACCCACATGGCAGCCAACTCAAGCCTTTTTGCAGGTGTCTCTGATTGCCACTCCGGGCTTTATATGCTGCTGTGCCTTCGGGTGTTGATGGTGGACAGGAGACTTGAAATCTCCTGCCCACCGGTTTCTGCTGTGGGGCATATAGTTACCCTCACAACCTCGGGCTTACGCCCTCCGGTATTCTTGCACTTCAGCGTGGAGGGAGCTCAGTCGCAGCTGCCCTCCATCCCTTCACTTCTCCTGTGCTCCTTCCTCCTTCACACTTTCCTACAGACTGCTATGTCTTTCTCTTTCCTTCGCAGGAGCTGCAGAACCTCGTGTCTGCATGGCCCCAGCTTTCATCTCAAATTGCCCTCTCAGGATCTGCAGAACCTAGTGTCTGCACGGCTCCAGCTCTCTTCTTGACTGACTAACTCCTCCTCCTGCCAGAATATATCTAGGGAAGTTCCCCTGAAACTGGGTCTTGAGCTCCCCCTTCTGCCCTGGAGTCAGAAGAGTGTTGTATATACTGGTTAAACTGGACGTCACCACCAGACACTCCTCCAGCTCCTGCAGTATTCCCAGGGACATACCCCTTCCGTGCCGTTCCAGATTTCCACATGCATTAATTATAGTCTGTACTGGGAATTTCTCCAGATTCTTTTACACTGCATCTCCGTTTTACTATTCCTATCCTCTTTCAAGTGAGGTTTGACAAAGACCCACCACGGGGTCGAAACGTTACTTACTTACCTACTTTCTACCTACCATGGAGTCCGTCTCCTAATTGCCTTAACATTGTGGTCACTTGAATAAACTTTTTGCTCCTGTTATGCATTCAAAACATCCAAACCTGAGCTTTGAGGTTATCAAAGTCATGGACTCTTCTTGCTTCATCAATGCCCTAAGAAGATTCTTTTCCATCCATGGGCCTGCTAAACAACTCCGGTCTGACTGTGGAACTAACTTTGTAGGCGCTTGCAAGGAATTGCAGTTAGACAACTTCTTGACCAATAGCGGCTGCACGTGAGTGTTGAATCCTCCACACTCATTACACATGGGTGGACCCTGGGAACGCATGATTGGAACTGCACAAAGAATTCTTCATTCCGTGTTGCTGGATCAAAATCTTTCCCCCCCCATTCCTCGCAGAAGTGTCAGCTATAATAAATGCCAGACCTTTGCTTCTGGTATCATCCAACCCCGATGATCCAACTATTCTCACTCCAGCTACACTGCTTACGCAGAAGATCAGAGCTGTTCCAGTCCCTCTTGGAGACTTTGATCAGAAAGACATTTTAAAACGCCAATGGAAGCAGGTACATTATCTGTTTAATGTATTCTGGCAACGGTGGAAGACTGAATATCTGCATCTGCTTCAAAATGTCACAAATGTCAGGAGCCAACTCCTAACCTACAAGAAGATCTCATTCTTTTAAGACAAAGAGGCTCATCGTAATCAATGGCTGATGGGTCTAATCACCAAGGTTGTGCCCAGCGATGATGGAAAATCTCGGAAGGTAGAAGTCAAGGTGACAAAGGGGGTTCAACTCAAATCTTCTTTCAACCAGTCACTGAATTCGTGCTACTTCTACCGAAGGAGGAAGTCACATGAACTGAACATTGTTGCTGGACTCCGTCACAGCAGGGAGCATACTTCCTCATACCACAGCCGTGTTAGGACATAAAACGCTCTGCATGCAACCGGACTTGAAAACTTCTCCATGGATTAAATGTTACCATTGGATTGTTGGGTTGGTGGAAGAGTTGGCTTGTTGCGGCTTCCCCAACCCAAATATGGGTTTTTCTACGAAACTCATATTTATATTTTATTCCAGGACTATGCTTCTTCATTTAAGTATGGAATTGTTGCATTATTGCTGCATATTGTTTTCTTCTCTCCTCTTTTCAGGTTCCATATCGGCATTGGACAGCAATGACTCGTCACGTCATACAGAGACATTGTGAAATCTGAAGATTTCAGACGGGGAGTGTTGTGTCCCATGAATGGGAACAGCTTGTTGTGTATTTTCTATGTTATACATTTCATTTTGCTGTTGCTAAGGAGAAGCTCTACCCTCTGAAGTTTGTCCCTTTGTCTCTCCTGTAGTTGATGATGATGGCCCTTGCTCCTCCCTTCTTCTTCATTATCAGTTTGCTGTAGCCATCTTTGGAGGCACTTTTATACTTCTCTGTTTGTGATTACTCTTTCCACCTGCTGCATTGTACTGAATACAAGACTTCAGAGAATATCAACTCTGCTTCTCCTGGACTCTTATTACAAGTCACTGCTAGCTGAGTTGGCACTATCTGAAGACACCTGGCATGTGAGTACAACAATCATGCAGTTATCTAAGGAATTGATGGCTAAGGATTTAGAGACTCATACTGCATTGAAAAGTCAGAATAGTGATCGAGATGCTTGTTGCTCAGCGAGTAATTTTGAATGCTCACCTGCAAGTTAAAGTCTCCGCTCAACCTGTTTGGTGCTTGTTAGACAGCTAATAAAAATGCAGTCATTGCCTGCCAGTCACTGTAATGCTGCAGCCATCTTGGTTGTGGCCACATAGTGTCATCATCAGGTCTATATGCTCGGCATAGTTTACCAACGGCAACAGGCAAAGCAGGGAGAGGTGATTATGAACTAGGGACAGAGTTTTAGCTGCATATAGGCAGAGATTAGTTACCATTAATGTTTCTTTCAACTGCAACAGCCCTTATTAGGGCTAATTATATTCAATATTAAAGGGAGTCTGTCAGCAGGATAGTGCACAGTAACCTACTCACAGTGTCTGGTTGGCACCATTATACTAATTAAAATGATGTCTTGGTTGATGAAATCCATCTTGTGGTTGTTGTTTAATCTTTATTTTAGGTTTTTAGTTAATGATATGCCTGTGCTGCAAGGGGGGCCTGAAGGGGGTTCTTTTTATGGTGCTCTCGAAAATCAGGTGTCTGGCGCCTCGGCTGTATGAGTCGCGGCTATGTGACAGTCACAACACAAATGCTCTCCATTTATGTCTTGTGACTGTCACACAGCCATGTCACATGCAGCTGCGGCGGTGGACACCTGATTATTGGGAGCGCTCCAGGAATCCGTATTCCCGCTGCAACTATTCGGTAAGCTCTATTAGCAAGCCGAATAAGGATGGATCCATCAGTATTCGCTCATGTGCAGTCAACACTATCAAAGGTGTGGGACAGTTTTCGCAGACCCTCCCATCGCCTAGACTCGGATGTGCGGGGTACTCTGACAAGAAGGGAAAAGTTTTGAAAGATGCTGAAGGATTACATTGTTATTTCTCTGTACCTTACATCTATTGGGTATCCAACCTAGACACGTGGCATGAATTGTCTCTCTATGCCTTGGAGGTTCTGGCCTGCCATTCTGCTAGAATTTTTTCAGAGTGGGTTTTTAGTGATGGCACATCCATCTGTTAACTGAAAATGCTGACAAGCTGACTCTTATCAAAATGAACAAGGGATGGATTGGCCCAAACCTCTCTACACCACTGGATGACAGCAGCATAATAGCATCAGCAGGGTTGATGAAATAATAGTCCTAGATGCTGCTACGTTAAACTAATCATTTTTTTCAGGGCTAATTCAAATAGATATACTTTTCTAATAATATCGCTCTTATCTACAATTCGTGTAGTGTCTCCTGTTGCAGTAGGGATAGCGTATTACAGGCATCTAGGCAGGGATTATTGACTCGTATAACTGATTCCATATATCTCTTCCACAGTCTGTAACTTCATTGCTTTTTTCCCATACACTCACTAACAGATTCATGATTTTTTTAATGTGCAAAATTAATTGATTTAATGTGTCCATTCGCAGTTTCTCTGTAGCATCTGTATGTAAGAGGTAGTAGTGGGAGACTTTACACTACTGGAGCGGGAATTACCTCTTCCATCTATTTCTCTGTGGTTCTTGAAGCATGTTTTAGGGTCCTTGTCCTGCTAGAAGACCCATGAACTACTACAATGCAAACCCAGCTTTCTGACACTGGGCACTACTTTGCGACCCAAAATCCTTTGGGAATCTTCACATTTCATGATGCCTTGCACACAGTGATGGCACTCAGTGCCAGAGGCAGCAAATCAACCACAAAATATTTTGGAACTTCCACCATATTTGACTGTAACTACTATGTTCTTTTATTTGTAAGCCTCATTCCATTTACTGTGAACAGTAGAATTATGCACTTTATCAAAAAGCTCTATCTTGGTTGCCTCTGTCTACAAGATACCTGCTGACTATCTAAAAATGTGAGCGTTGCCTGCTGGCTGTAATGGATTAGGTGGTGAAACCACTGTGCCGTGATCCGTTTAGAGCCTGAAGCAGTACCTAGGTGCCTCACCAAGTCTTACCTCAGATGCATGGCGGCTGACAATATTGCAATTAGAGGAGAAATGAGGGAAGTGGAACCATATTCTTATCCAGGACTGACCTTGGGTAGATGACAGCTGAACTCAAATTGATCAGAGGCAGGAATGGCCAGGGATGGTAGACTTGGCAAGCACAGATGGCCACGGCTGATAGACAGGCAGGCAGACATGGCTGATGGGTGGGCAGGTGAACATGGCTGATGGGTAGGCAGGTGGGCAAGGCTGATAGGCAGGCTGGTGGGCGCGGCTGATAAACAGGAAGGTATACAGGAATATGAGCACTGGCACCTGACAACTAACAAGAATGTTAAGAAACAAACTTACAACGTTGCACAGGTGCCTCCCATCTTGTGGAGGTGCTTTAAATAATAAGTGTTCCCATTCCATTGGCTGGGGACACTTTAGAAGGGCGCGTGCTGTCCTTTTAAGATGCTGCACCCTAAGTACAGTGCCCAGGAATCTGCGAGGGGTGTGCAGACCGTGGGCAGCCACATGAGGATGAGACCATGTCGGTGAGTATGTTGGCTTCTCTGTTGGGGGAGGGAGGCAGAGACACTGAAGCTTTAGCAGTAGGGGTAGAGGGAGGTGCAGGGCTGTGGTAGTGATGGAGTTGGTGTCTCTGCTGAGGACAGGGGTGCAAAGACACTGGTGTGACAGTACCCCTCCTTTACACCCCATCTTTTTCAAGTCCGCAAGTTATCTCCATGAGGAGAGCGGCATGTGTGTTCTCCCTGGGCTCCCAGGACCTCTTATCGGGACCACTTCTAATCCACAAGAAAAAAGTTGTTTCCTCTTACCCTTTTGGTAGCCAGAATGTCCTCTACCTCAAAATCGTCATTAGTGCTGACAGGAGCAGGAGTAGTAGCAGGATCTTTAAAGAAATGACTGAAGACAACAGATTTGGACAGAGACACATGAAAAGAAATAGGAATCCAGAAGTTTGAGCTTGTAGGCCACAGGATTAGTCTGTCTCAGAACCTCAAATGGACCAATGAAGGGATGACCCACTTTATAGGAGGGTATCTTGAGATGGACATACTTAGATGACAACCAGTCGAAACACAAGCTAATCCAGACGTCTCTAGTTTACATGTCTTTTCAGCCTTTCCAAGGATCTCAATAATGTGGACTTGGTATTTTCCCAGATCCTAGAAAAACCGTTGAGGGATTCAGCAGCAGAAATATTGGAGGTAATGGAAACGGGGAACTGGATATTGTAATGTTGACCATATGCAAACAAAAAGGAGATTTAGCAGAATTCATTCACGTGATTGTTGTATGAGAATTCAGCCATTGGCAGCAGTTTGGATCAGTCACTGTAGTAAACATTGATGAAGGGCCACAGGAAGTTGGTCAGTATCTGACCGACCCATTCTATTTGACCACTGGATTGAGGGTGATAGGCAGAAAAAAAATCAAGAGCGATATTAAGCAGTTTACAGGTGACCCTCCAGAAGTGAGATTTAAAATTGATGCCTCTATCCGAGATGATATGGAGTGGAAGACCATGAAGGCAGAAAATATGTGGAATGAAATTCTCTGCCAGCCCTGGAGAAGATAAGAGTCCAGAGAGTGGAATTAAATGAGCCATCTTGGCAAAACGATCCACAACCACTCAGGTAATGGTACAATCTGCCGATAGTGGGAGACCGGTGAAGTCCATTGCAATATGCTGCCTGGGAGCAAATGGTGCAGGCAAAAGAAGTAGACAACTTGAGGGAAGCTGCTTCAGGGTTTTGTTCTGGACACAAGAAGGACAGGCAGCGAAGAAATCTGCAATATCCTGACACAGGCCACCAATGATGTCGGCTATTGAGGAGAGACTTTTTCCTCTAACTGACATAACCAGAAACCTTAGACGAATGACCCTACAGAAGAACCCGTGTTTTATCGGGTTTGGTCACACAAGTTTTACCAAAAGGGAGCCAGGGCAAATACAACAGATGAACCTTAATCATTTTGGTGGGCTCAATGACATGTTGGGGATCCTCATTTTAGTCAGAAGACTGGGAAGATCTAGAGAGGGCATCCACCTTGACGTTCTTAACTGCTGGCTGAAAAAGGAATGTGAAGTTGAAGTGGGCAAAAAACTAGAGACCACCTGGCTTGTCGTGGGTTACGTCACCGGGCATGGAGAGCAGTGTATATTCCGGCAGCTGACCTTAGCATGTGAGGGTGCATGGCAGTTATGTCATGCGCTGCTTACATGCTCCAGAAAGCTGCCAGCATCAGAACAGGACGCCGCTGTGAGGGAGCAGAGGAAAGGTACATATAATTGTTTATTTTTATGTGTGCAGCATGATGGGGGCCATGTATAACATGATGGGGATAATGGCCATGTATACCAGGATGGGGGATAGGGGCCATGTTTACGAGGATGGGGTATACCTGCAAGGAGATCTGCATCAAATAAGTATCATCTGTAAGAAAACATAAATACAATTTACATTTTAACACACTTCATCCAACCCGGTGTTAGAGCTGTAGCTTGAGTTTGGCAAGGGGTAGAGTTAATTTATGTTTATGGGCAAATCTTGTGGCCAGAGAGATCGGGCTAGTTTAGGGCTAGTGCAATAAAATATTTACAAAACTGAAATAAAGAAAAAAAATAAAGCATATATGGCATTGTATACATTTTTACTTTGAAACTGTTGGCAAATTTCAGCAAAAAGAAGAAAAAAATATTTGGCCAAAGAGAAAGTTATAAAGGGTTCATTACTGGACTCCGGGTGTCCATGATTTGGCTGGTGCAAAGTCCTTGCCTTGCCCCTGACATTGACAACCAACACTAAGCCACTAGTGAGCTGTAATATCTGACAGTCTACAGATGAAAGTAGCATTGTTCCTGGGAATGCAAAGTACACCTTTTCACTAAAATCCTCACTTTGCTTATATTTGTGGACAGGAAATGTATAGTTGTGTTTGTAAAAAGAATTTAGTCTTGCATAAACGTGTTTACTCAGAATGACGCAGTGTGTTATGCAAGTGGTCGTGGAACAACTGTGACATGGTCTGGGTAGAGCGTGAAGGGATGTAAATAAGCGGACACTTGGTTCTTCACTCGAGCCCCTGATGGTGTGGTTAGACTTTAAATCAAAATGGACACCAGGTGCTAATCCAGGACAGACCCCAGAACCACGGCAGATGACCCAAAAGGGCCAAGGAAGCAGATCCTGCCAGGAACTGGAAGACAAAAACATGTAGCTGCTAGACAGAACAGGTACTGGATCAGGAATGGACAGGATGAGTTCAGGAACACAGGAAGGTTTCACGTCAGTATCATAGGGAAAGCAAGTTGGACTAGGTCAGTTTTGGACATAGCACAGGTAAACATGGTAGCAGAAAACAGACTGAATGCTAAAGTTGCTAAGGCACTTCCCAATAGGGAAGGGTTTCTTAAATATCAGACATCTTCCAGCTATTGGCTGAACATTTCAAGGAGCACACACCTTAAGCAAACTCCATAGAGGCGTGCATGCCGTGCACAGGTCCTGGGAGGACACAGACACCGATGGAGGGCGGACGAGTAAGTGAACACACCGATGTTCCTATACAGGGAGGGGGAAGGGGATTCGTACAGAGGCACCAGCGCTGTTCTAATAGATGATATCTCGGTTGCTGAGTTAATTGGTAGACTGTGTGTGCATTGCTGTTGTGAATAATGTAATTGGATAGCATGGATATTCTTATAACATTCAATACGTCTTCTTGCAGGTAAAGTAAGAGACTTAATGACATACACAATTCTCCATTTATCTAATTAAATAAGTAGAATTAAATAGATGTGCAATTGGGAAAATTGAGCTACAACAGTAAATAAAGATGGCATGCTCAGCAACAAGGAAATCTGATTAGTAGGGAAGTGTCCATTATAGTGATTGAAGAATCACTGCAAATGACAAAATGTAAACTTGTTCTGACATAACTGTCATAACAGATGAAGTGTTTCCTACCCAATAGTCCTAGCTGCTATTAAAGGCTTACAGAGTCATACAACAGTATTCAGGCATGTTTCTCCTTGGAGTATGAGGATGTTTCAAAGGGCTTGGAAAAAGCCATGTATTTCAAAGTATATCAGGTCCAAAGCTTACATAGACATTGTACTGCAGGCCACCTACTACCCGGAGGTACCCCTGCATAAATGCAAAAGCAATTGCAGTAACGCTAATAGAAGCCGACAAGTGGAGAACCCCACTGTCTGATATTTCTTCCTCTAAATTACATTTTATTCATGCTGCACTTTTCTTTCATTTTTATGGTTGAGTATTTTTCTGGAAGGTAATGGCAATTTAAGGCAAATTAGATTGTGCATGAATATTTTGTCTGCAGTTATTGAAGAGCCGAACTGGACGCAGATGCATCATCATTTATTACCTTTAAGGTTGGGGAAAATTGGTCTGCTGAGAGATAATTTATGGCTTTTCCGAGCTGGATTGTGTCTCTCCAACGAACTATTGAAAGTGACAGAACTATCACATACATTTGTATTCTGTGGCTGAATCCCCTTAAAGATGATAGTTTGCAAACTAAGAGGCATGAGCTGAAAATGGCTTACTTTTCTGTAGTCTACAAATGTCCATGTATTTTCAGGTGTTGGCAGGATAATTTCATCAACATCTCCTTATTTTAATCTGCTTAATATAGTCCAGGCACTGCAGTACACCTATTTTTCAGTTTGTATACTTCAAATGAAATAATGCTTCCAAATAATTTTCGGTATTAGTGCCGTGATGCTATTTCTCTCATTGTGTTTTGGATTTGTATTATAAATTTATAAGAATGATGGGCACTGCTTTGGCACTGTACTAATGACCCACCTGGGTACCTCTATTTATGTTTTGAACAGCTCTTACTTTTCAAGCTATTGAATAAAAATGGTATGTCATTGCAATGCAGACATCTAATCCTCACTTATAATGGTATATTAGTAGAGGCCTTAAATAGTATTCACAGGTTCAATGTGCATGACATATTTTTTATAATAAGTTTTTGATTTATCAAAGCATCCAATCCGTCAAGACAAGCCAGTCTTAATGAAGAGTACACTGGAGTTCACCCGGAGTCATAAATACTGCAAAGCCTGTAATCTCTATGAAAAAACGTGTATTACACTCTGAGGTCTTTTAGGGATAAGTTTATAATCATAATTTTTATTTCTATGGCACCGACATATTCCACAGCAAGTTTCATTTTAGAAGGGACTTATACCAACAATAAAGACATGACAAAAAAACACATAAAATCAACAGATACCAAAAGGACTGAGGACCCTGCTCTCAAGCTTTCAATCTATGAAGATTTAGGGGAGACATGAAAGGAGAATGGTAAAAAAAAATGCTTGTATTGTACGGTCCAGCCATGAATAAAATACATAGGGGATTTCACAACACTGCAGTCACCAGCCAGTATCAGTGCAGGTACAGAGACAGAGGGCTAATAAGTGAGTAGAGGATGTGTGAACAGATGCTAATAACCAAGAAAAATTATCTTTCACAATTGGTGCAGAATCCAACCAGAGGAGCAGCACTTTTAGACCTAATACTATCTAATAGACCTGACAGAATAACAAATCTGCAGGTGGTCGGGCATCTAGGAAATAGCGACCACAATATTGTACAGTTTCACCTGTCTTTCACTAGGGGGACTTGTCAGGGAGTCACAAAAACACTGAACTTTAGGAAGGCAAAGTTTGACCAGCTTAGAGATGCCCTTAATCTGGTAGACTGGGACAATATCCTCAGAAATAAGAATACAGATAATAAATGGGAAATGTTTAAGAACATCCTAAGTAGGCAGTGTAAGCGGTTTATACCTTGTGGGAATAAAAGGACTAGAAATAGGAAAAACCCAATGTGGCTAAACAAAGAAGTAAGACAGGCAATTAACAGTAAAAAGAAAGCATTTGCACTACTAAAGCAGGATGGCACCATTGAAGCTCTAAAAAACTATAGGGAGAAAAATACTTTATCTAAAAAACTAATTAAAGCTGCCAAAAAGGAAACAGAGAAGCACATTGCTAAGGAGAGTAAAACTAATCCCAAACTGTTCTTCAACTATATCAATAGTAAAAGAATAAAAACTGAAAATGTAGGCCCCTTAAAAAATAGTGAGGAAAGAATGGTTGTAGATGACGAGGAAAAAGCTAACATATTAAACACCTTCTTCTCCACGGTATTCACGGTGGAAAATGAAATGCTAGGTGAAATCCCAAGAAACAATGAAAACCCTATATTAAGGGTCACCAATCTAACCCAAGAAGAGGTGCGAAACCGGCTAAATAAGATTAAAATAGATAAATCTCCGGGTCCGGATGGCATACACCCACGAGTACTAAGAGAACTAAGTAATGTAATAGATAAACCATTATTTCTTATTTTTAGGGACTCCATAGCGACGGGGTCTGTTCCGCAGGATTGGCGCATAGCAAATGTGGTGCCAATATTCAAAAAGGGCTCTAAAAGTGAACCTGGAAATTATAGGCCACTAAGTCTAACCTCAATTGTTGGTAAAATATTTGAAGGGTTTCTGAGGGATGTTATTCTGGATTATCTCACTGAGAATAACTGTTTAACTCCATATCAGCATGGGTTTATGAGAAATCGCTCCTGTCAAACCAATCTAATCAGTTTTTATGAAGAGGTAAGCTATAGGCTGGACCACGGTGAGTCATTGGACGTGGTATATCTCGATTTTTCCAAAGCGTTTGATACCGTGCCGCACAAGAGGTTGGTACACAAAATGAGAATGCTTGGTCTGGGGGAAAATGTGTGTAAATGGGTTAGTTACTGGCTTAGTGATAGAAAGCAGAGGGTGGTTATAAATGGTATAGTCTCTAACTGGGTCGCTGTGACCAGTGGGGTACCGCAGGGGTCAGTATTGGGACCTGTTCTCTTCAACATATTCATTAATGATCTGGTAGAAGGTTTACACAGTAAAATATCGATATTTGCAGATGATACAAAACTATGTAAAGCAGTTAATACAAGAGAAGATAGTATTCTGCTACAGATGGATCTGGATAAGTTGGAAACTTGGGCTGAAAGGTGGCAGATGAGGTTTAACAATGATAAATGTAAGGTTATACACATGGGAAGAAGGAATCAATATCACCATTACACACTGAATGGGAAACCACTGGGTAAATCTGACAGGGAGAAGGACTTGGGGATCCTAGTTAATGATAAACTTACCTGGAGCAGCAAGTGCCAGGCAGCAGCTGCCAAGGCAAACAGGATCATGGGGTGCATTAAAAGAGGTCTGGATACACATGATGAGAGCATTATACTGCCTCTGTACAAATCCCTAGTTAGACCGCACATGGAGTACTGTGTCCAGTTTTGGGCACCGGTGCTCAGGAAGGATATAATGGAACTAGAGAGAGTACAAAGGAGGGCAACAAAATTAATAAAGGGGATGGGAGAACTACAATATCCAGATAGATTAGCGAAATTAGGATTATTTAGTCTAGAAAAAAGACGACTGAGGGGCGATCTAATAACCATGTATAAGTATATAAGGGGACAATACAAATATCTCGCTGAGGATCTGTTTATACCAAGGAAGGTGACGGGCACAAGGGGGTATTCTTTGCGTCTGGAGGAGAAAAGGTTTTTCCACCAACATAGAAGAGGATTCTTTACTGTTAGGGTAGTGAGAATCTGGAATTGCTTGCCTGAGGAGGTGGTGATGGCGAACTCAGTCGAGGGGTTCAAGAGAGGCCTGGATGTCTTCCTGGAGCAGAACAATATTGTATCATACAATTAGGTTCTGTAGAAGGACGTAGATCTGGGGATTTATTATGATGGAATATAGGCTGAACTGGATGGACAAATGTCTTTTTTCGGCCTTACTAACTATGTTACTATGTTACGAAGAGGGTCCTGATTTGTAAGATGATTTTAGAGGGCAAAACAGGGATAGTTAGATAAGTGTGATGAAGTGACAGTCCAGTCCAGTCATGAAATGCATTTTTAGGTCACGCTTAAAACTGTGGATATTGGGGATCAATCAAATTGCCCTGGGCAGTGCATTCCAAAGAATTGGCGCAGCACTATTGAGACTGACCTAGACGGACTGGTAACCATAAGCTGTAAGTTTAAATGATTGGTATTGAGATATGAGGCAAACCCCTTAAAGGGAACCTGTCACCTGAATTTGGCGGGACGGGTTTTTGGTCATATGGGCGGAGTTTTCGGGTGTTTGATTCACCCTTTCTTTACCCGCTGGCTGCATGCTGGCCGCAATATTGGATTGAAGTTCATTCTCTGTCCTCCGTAGTACACGCCTGCGCAAGGCGACTTCAGCACACACCTATACCAGATTGGAAGACCGACCTGTCAGTAACTGCATTCCAGACACACTGAGGGGTGGAACCATGACAGTGGCCAGACGTAATGTGATACTAGTCACTTTTCATGGCCAAGCCATAAGTTAGAGTGGTCAATGAGTCCAAGGTCAAAAGCCAGGAGGGTACATCATAAACAGAAGGAAGAGACAGTCAGGTAATATTCCAAGGTCAGTGTACCGGAAGGATAACGGATCAGAGCTGAAGGTGTTAAACTGGTGGATGGTCAGAACGAAGTCTAAGGTCAGGCAGCAGATCAATCATACAGAACTCAAAACACATTCAACCTGTGATATTTGTTCTTTCTTGTGCCTTGAGTTCTGTATGATTGTTCTGTTGCCTGACCTTGGACTTCGTTCTAACCATCCGCCTGTTTAACCCCTTCAGCTCTGATCTGTTATCCTCTCAGCAGTCTGACCTCGCAACATTACCAGACTGCGCTTTTATACTTTCCTTCTGTTTATGACATACTCTCCTGGCTTCTGACCATGGACTCCTTGACCACTCTGACTTACGGCTTGGCCGTGAGAAGTGACTAGTGTCACAGTGTTCCTGTCTCCTGCTCTCAAAACAGAGATACATTTTGTATGGTTTGTAAAAAGCTATTACTACTTCATTTAAATAAATATTTTGGTATTCACCAAATAGGAATCATCTTTGCATCACTCCCTGTGAAAAGCCATGGCTTCTTCTGTGTGTATCATCTGTGTATAAACAAGTGCAAGGCAGGCATCTGCCCCACAAAAAGATAATTTTCTAAACCATTTAGAAAACAGGCTGTTGGTTATCAGTAGTTAATATTTTTTGTTTATATAGGTAGGTTACTTTGATATTTCTATCTCTGTGTTTGTGTTGAGGAGCTCGTAAGGGTTTTAATACAGTCCTAGGTGACCTCAGAATGTTGCACGTCTTTTTTGAGCAATTAAAAACTTAGCAGTACAGACAATTCACAGTAGATTGATTCTCTGTCAATCAAATTTTTGGGAACAAATTTGTTGAACCTATTGAACTTAAAAACAACTACCTCATCTATTGCTGACGATGCAAATTACTTTGGATATCAATCTGCGACTGTCTCTATTTCTTAGTTATACATAGCCTGTTCTTTGAAAATTATTTTTATGGCTGGTACT
The DNA here is from genome assembly GCF_032444005.1 of Ranitomeya imitator. Lineage (NCBI taxonomy): Eukaryota > Metazoa > Chordata > Amphibia > Anura > Dendrobatidae > Ranitomeya > Ranitomeya imitator. Next base: position 488,252,030 of record NC_091285.1, on the reverse strand, counting down.
GTGATGCAAAAAAATGCACCTCCAAAGGTCATCACCATGATAATTGTGCATCTTCTTAGTCATGCTGTAGCAGGAGCACATCAAGCTTGCATTTAAGATTTTTCATTTTCTATATTTAATCAACCAGCTATAGTTTTACCACAACAAGTATATTTCATATTCCAAAACAAGTGGATAAAAGTGATATCGGAATGACATTTGAAATATTCTTAGATTTCTAAATTATAGTCGCTCCTTCTTGAAAAATATCTGTTAAGAATTAGGTAGTTGTTAGATTTTATGGGAAAATATGGTTAACTGAGCTGAGTGTCAGAGGTCATGACTGTGATGTTAGGAGCAGTGTATAAAATTAAGAAATTTTCTAGGTGTGAGGAAATCGTAGATATGTAAACCCTGATGACTTGCAGAGCTTTGCTGTTAATAAACTACATTATAATAATGATTTTTCATTCACTGTACTAATGTCATATTGATGTAGACTTTGTACTTTGAAAATAATAATATTAGTTTTCTCTAACAACATTATTAAGTTTTGAGGACCCAATTATTCAATTCCTGGTTGGTTTATTTATATAAAACCTGAAAAGAGCTGTGTTTATATGTTGTAGGCTACAAAGTGACCTAAAGCATTGCATAATAAACATGAATGAATCATATGTTTCTATTTGGCTATTCAACACAGGGCCAGAGCTATGGGGGGTGTAAAAGCAAGCATTGCACCAGTGATGTACTATATATATGACACATGGTAGGTAGGGTCCTGTTACACAGTTTGCTTTGGGGCTTAAATGTATGCCTCTGGTTCCAGACGTTAACATAGATTTGACAGTGCCAGATAATGTGTAGTTTATTGCCTAAATTTATAGTGGTAAAAAGTTTTGTAGGAATAAAGAGTAAATACTAGTTGTTATGAGTAGTGATGGTCTAACTTGTGGATGTTCGGGTCCGGCAGGTACAGCCGAACATCTAAAAAAAAAGTTTTGTTTTGGTACCCAAATGGTACTCTAACCCGGACCCATTCAGATGATGGGGGGTCCAAACATCTGTTGTTTGCCACCTGTCTTCTGCATGACAGCGCGGCAAACACAGACTCTGAACGGCGGTAAGATTGTTACCTCGCGGTCAGACCTGCTGTTCCCACTCTGTCAGATGTCAGCGTAAGCCAGCACCTGTTACCGATGGTAAAAAGTTTACCACCAGTCACAGGGGTTGGCTGATGAGAGAGTACTACTCCCATCAGGCTACACCTGCTGTCGCTGCTAAGTGAGAGAAGGCGCCGCTGATGGGAGTATTCATTAGCTGGCGAATGTACTATAAATTAATTTTTGTTTATATGGCCTGGGGCCTCTTCTGTTTTTGATAACCAGTGCAGGCAAAATTGACAGCTGTGGGCTGCAACCCTCCACTGTCAGCTTTATCATGGCTGGTTATCAAGAATAGAGGAGTCCCCATGCCGTTTTTTTAAATTATTTAATTAATAAAAACAACATGTAGGGTCCCCCCATTTTTTACTACCAGCTAAACTAAAGTAGACAGCTAGGGGTCTGGTATTCTCAGGCTCAAATAGGGCCATAGATCCCCCCCCCCAACCTAAAAATAGCAGCTTGCAGCCACCCCAGGTGAGGCACATCTTTTGGATGTGCAAATTCTGGCGCATTGCCCAGCATTGCCATAGCACCAGGGCAAGTGGGGTAATATTTATGGGTTTGATGTCAGCTGTGTTGTGGCCTATCATTTATGAACCCCATAGTTAGATTTTAAAAAAGACACAGCCAGAATAAAATCCTTTGTTTGAAAGAAAGACACAGGCTCCTTTATTTGAAATTAAAAAAATCACTTCTACTCATCTTACGCCTATTCCATCGAAGCACTTGTCCCATGTAAAAAAAATAAAAAATAAACCATGTCTCTCACCTATCCAATGTGAAGATAATCCATACTGTCCCACAACGATCTAGATTTGGATAGCGATCACATCACTGATGGGTTAGTAATGTCACCTGATTATACAAAGATGATATTAACTACACAAATAATACCCCACTTGCACTGCCACAGTGCAAGTGGGAAGATCGAGGCTAAGCGCCAGATTTGGGGACTCTTATTGAAATGCCATTTTTGGGGCAGTGTGGGCTGATATTCTTAGCCTGGGAGTAGGGCCTATTTCCCTGGACCCTTCCCTGGCTATTAATATCAGTCCACAGCTGTCTGTTTAGCCTTTGCTGATTTAAAATCATGGGGGACCCTACATCATTTTTTTTTCCTGGAGTCCCCCATAAAATACCGAGTAAAGGCTAACCATACAGCTGTGAGCTGATATTAATAGCCTGGGAACCTCTAGGGATATTGTCCTCCTCCCTAGAATATTAACTTCAGACGGCTGATGTTAATATTCTGGAAAGGAGGGCAATATTCCAAAATGTTCCCAAGTTATTAATATCAGCTCATAGGTGTTTAGTTAGTCTTACTGGTTATTTTCTAGGGTACCCCAAAAACAGAATGATGTAGAGTCCCCCTATAATTTCAAACTTGTAAAGGCTAAACAGACAGATGTGAATGGATATTAATAGTAAAGGGGCCTGAGAAAAACATCAGGCCTCATCTGCTCCAAAAATGGTCCTTCAAAAAGGTGCGCCAAATTTGGTGCTTAGCCTCGCTCTTCCCAGTTGTCCTGTGGCAGTGGCAATTGGGGTAATATTTGTGGGGTTGATGTCACATTTGTATTGTCAAGTGACATCAAGCCCAGGGGTTAGTAATGGAGAGGTGTCTATAACATGCCCCCATTACTAAGCCCATAGTACGTTTGGAAATAAACGTACAGCCATTGTCGCCAGTAAAAAATAAAAAAAAATACTCACTTTACACCTAATCACCAATGCCCATGTCCCCTGGAAAAGAAAAAATAATAAACAACCATGTCCCTCACCTGTCTGCTGTGAAGGTAATCCATACTGTCCCATGATGATCCAGATGATTGGATAACTGTCACATCAGTGATGCAACCGCTATCCCGGCCAGCCAGAACATGCTGACAGCAGTGTAATCTAGCACTGACAGCTGAGCGTTGCAGCCCGCATCTGTCAGTTTTGTCTGTTTTGGTTATCAAAAATGTAAGAGACCCCACGTCAATCTTTTTATTCATTTATAGCACAGGCGCAAGCTGATGAATACTCCCATCAGAGGTGCCTGCTCTCGCTGTTAACAGGGACAGCAGCCGTAGGCTGATGGGAGTAGTTCTCTCTCATCAACCCCATGCCTGTGACCAGAGGTAAATTTTTACAGCCGGTCACAGCTTTATGCTCACGCTGTCGTCTGACAGCGTGGGAACCACAGCTCTCTGACCGTCGTACTGCCAGTCAGAGCCACCAGTGTCTCCCACTCTGTCATGCTGATGACATCGTGGGAAACACCCGATGATCAGGGTGCCGAACCGAACAGTAGCATAGACTTCCTAGAGAAGTCACGGTTCGGGGTTCATGCCCCAACACTGTTTGGGTTCACCCATCTCTCGTTATGAGTCCATTCTCTATAGAAAAGAGAACTCTTTATGCAGCATAAGAGTTGGTTTGAATAGCTTCACAGAATGCTGCTCATTGACCAATACGTGGGCACTGGTTGAAAGCACTGAGAACAACCTCCTCTTTCTCTGCACTTATGGCTCTTTTGATTAGCTAGCCTGACGCAACATCATCATCACAGAATGATACATATGTTACGTCGCACCATGAACGGCTAATCAAAAGAAGAACCATGGATATCGGGAGGTTTTTATGGCTCTCATCCAGCAGCCACAGATTACTGATCTCTGTATCAATTTGCACCAATTTTATAAAGTATAATCCAAAAACTTTTAGAAAACTATTGTAACAGTTCTGGAAGACACTATTCCTGTTTGAGCATATTAGAAGTGAAGGTTTATTCTGATGTTTACAGGCAAAATAATTAAATACTGAACATTTAAATTATAGATAGATGGAAAGATAGATAAAGACACAGACAGATCGTTACATCTTAACACAGTGAAAAATAAATTGTGTATAGTTGGAAAATAACAATGATGACAAAATATTAACGATTAAAAATTGGACAAATTGATGAAACCCTAAGGGTTAATAAATGTTTTATAATCAATGCTTCATCATCAGTAATAATGTTCTCAGTGTGAAAAACAAGATAATCTTGTAGTTATGATACCTTTTAATGGCTATAACTAGCCATGAAATGGTATCATAACTACAAGATTATCTTGTTTTTCACACTGAGAGCATTATTTTTTCAACTGGCTAACACGATACCAAACCCCTTTTTTTCTTTTAACTAAATGGAGGATACTATCAGCCCTAATAAAACAATATCTGGCATATTTTACAGCTAATTAGATTAATAGATTTGTTTATATAATATGATTTTTTTTTTCTATGATTTCTAGCTTATTTAAAAAATGTCCACTTAATTGTTGAAGCAGGTGTGTATGTACAGGAATTGCCAGCAGAGGGTGCTACAAGAGCATTTCCTGAAAGGACGCACAATGATTTAATTCTGTTTGATGTAAAGATAGAAAAAACTTTTCCTATAGACTGATACATGAATATGTTCAATAATAAATTGCTAATGTTTTTTATAAGCATTTTCTTTATTATAGAGGTTAGAAATGTTTTTGCTAGGGTCCATGAATCGGTGACACATAATTTAAGAAAATACATATATTAATAGTATAAGTAAATGTTGTGGTGGGGTTTGAGGGGGACTTTCATACATAAAGGGGACACATTTATTAAAAGGTTGGTGATATCTTCTTTTTTTCATGAGTACACGACTCTCAAGGTTCCTGCCTTTATGATTTCTTGGGATTAGGCACCCAATTGACATCTTAGGTGAGCAGCTCTGCCTTCTGAGGAGTCTTTGCCTCTGAAGTTCGGAAACACAGTGGAATTGAAGCTGGCTGCGATCAGAAGCTACAGTCATTGCACAGCAATCCTAGCCAGCACAGGACACTGCTTACAAGCTCACTTGGAAAGAGCTTGTAGCACTCGGCATGATCAGCTATCGATAGCTGGTCCCTTTGGTAATTAGCAATAAGCCATAAAATAAAGAAAATTTAGCACCGATCTCCCCAAATCTTTAAGTAAAATATAAAGTTGCTTGATTTTACGATTTAAGCATGTTGCAAGATAGGATTGAAGGGAACCTGACACCCCAAACCTCCCCCCCCCCCCCCCCCCAGGCGTTTGTAACTAAAAGGGCCATCTTGTGCTGCACTAATGTTGCATTCTGGCAGAAGTGGGGGCACCACAGGATATGCAGCATAGGGATCCAACCCTGACCTGAGAATATGAGCATACAAAAAACAGAAGAAAAAGCACAGGCCATATAAAATGGGGATCACCAGTCAGTAAAGAATTTATTCCAAAACACAGCTTTATTAAAGTATAACAAGTATAACACAGGAAAAAAGACATTAAAAACATCTAAAAACACATATTAAACTAATGCCAAACAAATGGCACATGCCTGTACACATGTAGAAGGGGAGAAAACATATATAATAATAATGTGAATGACATAAGTGTGCAAATACTCCTCACAATACTATATGGACAGCATATTATTCACCATACATAGTGTCAAAACCAACACACATACATCATACAAAGCACCCAAAAGACTGCTATGGCAGAAATAAATACATGCAATATAGTACAAGAGCTCTGAATGAACTTAGAGTGAGGCCCAAAGCCATAGGTAATGCACATACAATGGAGACACTCAAGTAAATGCAAGAAGATAAAACATAAAGCTCAGTATTAGCCAAAAAACTCCTATTCCCCAGATAATACGGAGTTGGACCGGCACAATAGCCCTGACTGTCCCAGAACTAGTACAGAAGCATAACATTATGAGTGAACACATAAATTGCATGTAAAACCAGCAGAGCATGCACAGCAGTCACCTCCCCAGGAAGTTAGCGGGTATAATAACCCAGATGTACTGACAGGCAAAAAGAGAGCGAGTACCCAGTTAGTTATTGTTGCTGTAACCGCTAAAATAATCGTTTTTGAAATTTGTCCTTCATACTGTAACGCCCACAGGGTGTGACAAGGTATAGTGGACTCACTAGACCACTGATGGTGCAGTGGCGGCTATATACCCGATACTCAAAAGACAGGAAAGTGGATCTCATAACCCAAAAGATATTTATTAACAAGGTAAAAACAAAAATGGAAAAGGTGTCACAGGGAAAGAGCCTCTGGATCACAACACTGTACCATGTAGTGGAGCAACGGGCAAGGTGTACCCCTATACAGGGATTCCTCATCACAACAGCAGGTGGCGTGAATGCCACGAATCCAGGACCAGAGGACGACCCGTACTGACAAACTAGCAACACTGTAGAATACTTGGACCTGCTGGTGGAGAGAATCCCAGAAGCTCCATGAAATCCAGAAAGGACCCGGTAGCAGGGTCTGGAGGGTTCTGTGAGGAGAGGTAAGACAATTTGGAGTGGGAACCGGAGAGACCAGGGGAGTCCAGGATGGGAATCGCCAGAAGAGGACTCTGTGAAAATAGAGATGTAAATAAAGTGCAGAGCACAGCAGAGCGTGGCCTGAAGCTGAGGCAACAATCCAGAGAATGAACACATTGCCCAGGCACCTCCCTTAAGGGGAGGATGCTTTTTATGCACAGAGCATCATAGCACCGACAGCCCTAATAGCGAACAGGTGCCCTGCTGTTTCAAGTATGTGCAGAAAGCGGGGCGCGGCTCCTAAGAGCATTTCCAGGAGACCTGCCAAGAGGATACAGGTTCTTAGCAAAGAAAGGAGCCGCTGATCGTCTGGAGCCACGGACAGGGTGAGTAAGGCTGTGTGATAGTCGCCGGTCTCCCTGCGCAGCGGAGACCGGACCTGCGGCTGAGTGCATGACACATACCTCCATAGGGAGATGAGGGAGAGCCGCAGATAAGTACTGTGCATGCCCAAGATTCCCAGCCCCGCAGAGTGAATAAATCATAAGAGACTGCGGGGTGGGATCTCAGGCCATGCGTGCACGCAGGTGCAGTTAGCAAGACATCAAGTGATGTCAGAGGACGGGCAGCACTAACTGCGCATGCTCATGGCCTAATATGACAGCGTAGGTGCAGGGAAAATTTAATAACGCAGAGCCCATGAGTGACGGCTGTGGTGCGTCTGGATTATGGGGGAAAGACCAGCCCCAGAACGATTTCAAGGTATGAAAGACAAATTTCATAAACGATTATTTCAGCGGTTACAGCAACAAGAACTAAAAGAGCCACCTTGTCAGAATGCAGCATGTGCTGCACAAGATGGCTATTTTAGTTACAAACGCCTGGGGGGGGGGTGACGGGTTCCCTTTAAGGTTAAAATTTCAAATAACAGCATGTTGGATTACAATGAGCATGTTAGATTACAATGAGCATATTGGCGAGTGTTGTGCATCTTAGGCTGTCCTTTTGATAGAAGATATCTTGACCAGGGTGATATCACAAAATGTGCCATTTTCTGTTCATTCTCCTAATAATTTGTCAGCTATATGCAGACCACACCCACTTTTATCATTTTTGTTATCGCAGCATTTCGATAGACTTCTTTTTATCTGTTTTGACACACAAGAATTTGCAGCAATTTTTGCCATAGTTTACAGCTAAAACTGTTTCCAATTGAATAATAACTTCCCTACAGAGGTCAAATGAACACTGTTTTCAGGTCAATTTTACCAGATAACTTGCATAACTATAGTGATACAACAGATTAAGAGTTATTGGAAACCACTTGGGGAACAGTGAAGGTGCCTAGAAGAGAATCACACACTTGCCTTCGATTTCTATCCAGCACTAGAAGAAAATGACAAGTACTTAGGATCTCGTTTAATAAGCTACATATTACAAAGTCTTACGTAGTTTTATATGTTTGCTCGTAGATGCTTTCTGTGCCCCACTTTTCATGAAACTTAAATAATTAAAATATACTGTACTTGGATTATTGCTGTTCAACCCATTGAAACATTTATGGCTATGTGATCTAACACTGCCTTTACAACTGACAGCTAAGTAGTCCTTGAACATTACAGTATGTGCATTATCTCACTCCTGACGAACCCCTCTGGAGGGGAAACGCGTCCAGTATCTTGTTTACATTTACAATGTTCTGTTTGCATCTAATTTGCTATTTGAGTGTAGTGTTTACATTTACAGTTTTGGTCTGTACCCAAGTTCCCTGCTTCTTATGTGGTAACCCATCACTGAATGTCATATATGACATATGGTATATTAGCATTTTTTCAACGGTGAACAGTATCCTTGGATAGTCTCAGATAATAGCCTATTTGAGCATCTTTATGCTTTCAAGTGGTTGACTATGAGCCACATTATTTTCCTGCTAATGAGCTTCTATGGGAACCATTTCTGTATGTATTGATCACTTCATCTTCACTACATAAACAACATACTACATAATACAACTACTATACACTCTATCCAGCATATAAGATAAATACCCTGTGTATTACATCTTTTTGCACTTAGGCACTTTAGATTGGCTATTATTTTTTCCCCTATCCTGCACATTATTATAACAGAATGGCCAGTAGTGTTCTCTTTAATGTAACTGCCAATGTATATATATATATATATATATATATACAGTGGGGCAAAAAAGTATTTAGTCAGTCAGCAATAGTGCAAGTTCCACCACTTAAAAAGATGAGAGGCGTCTGTAATTTACATCATAGATAGACCTCAACTATGGGAGACAAACTGAGGAAAAAAAATCCAGAAAATCACATTGTCTGTTTTTTTATCATTTTTTTTGCATATTATGGTGGAAAATAAGTATTTGGTCAGAAACAAACAATCAAGATTTCTGGCTCTCACAGACCTGTAACTTCTTCTTTAAGAGTCTCCTCTATCCTCCACTCATTACCTGTAGTAATGGCACCTGTTTAAACTTGTTATCAGTATAAAAAGACACCTGTGCACACCCTCAAACAGTCTGATTCCAAACTCCACTATGGTGAAGACCAAAGAGCTGTCAAAGGACACCAGAAACAAAATTGTAGCCCTGCACCAGGCTGGGAAGACTGAATCTGCAATAGCCAACCAGCTTGGAGTGAAGAAATCAACAGTGGGAGCAATAATTAGAAAATGGAAGACATACAAGACCACTGATAATCTCCCTCGATCTGGGGCTCCACGCAAAATCCCACCCCGTGGGGTCAGAATGATCACAAGAACGGTGAGCAAAAATCCCAGAACCAAGCGGGGGGACCTAGTGAATGAACTGCAGAGAGCTGGGACCAATGTAACAAGGCCTACCATAAGTAACACACTACGCCACCATGGACTCGGATCCTGCAGTGCCAGACGTGTCCCACTGCTTAAGCCAGTACATGTCCGGGCCCGTCTGAAGTTTGCTAGAGAGCATTTGGATGATCCAGAGGAGTTTTGGGAGAATGTACTATGGTCTGATGAAACCAAACTGGAACTGTTTGGTAGAAACACAACTTGTCGTGTTTGGAGGAAAAAGAATACTGAGTTGCATCCATCAAACACCATACCTACTGTAAAGCATGGTGGTGGAAACATCATGCTTTGGGGCTGTTTCTCTGCAAAGGGGCCAGGACGACTGATCCGGGTACATGAAAGAATGAATGGGGCCATGTATCATGAGATTTTGAGTGCAAACCTCCTTCCATCAGCAAGGGCATTGAAGATGAAACGTGGCTGGGTCTTTCAACATGACAATGATCCAAAGCACACCGCCAGGGCAACGAAGCAGTGGCTTCGTAAGAAGCATTTCAAGGTCCTGGAGTGGCCTAGCCAGTCTCCAGATCTCAACCCTATAGAAAAGCTTTGGAGGGAGTTGAAAGTCCGTGTTGCCAAGCAAAAAGCCAAAAACATCACTGCTCTAGAGGAGATCTGCATGGAGGAATGGGCCAACATACCAACAACAGTGTGTGGCAACCTTGTGAAGACTTACAGAAAACGTTTGACCTCTGTCATTGCCAACAAAGGATATATTACAAAGTATTGAGATGAAATTTTGTTTCTGACCAAATACTTATTTTCCACCATAATATGCAAATAAAATGTTAAAAAAACAGACAATGTGATTTTCTGGATTTTTTTTTCTCAGTTTGTCTCCCATAGTTGAGGTCTACCTATGATGTAAATTACAGACGCCTCTCATCTTTTTAAGTGGTGGAACTTGCACTATTGCTGACTGACTAAATACTTTTTTGCCCCACTGTATATATATATATATATATATATATATATATATATATATATATATATATATACACGCATAAATGTATAAATTATAGTGACCATAGACATAAGTATAATGCCAAAGAGGGATAACAAAGAGTGCAAATCATTTGATAAGATATTTGATGATAAGGATTAGGTTTAATAAAGGTCTACTACAATAATTTTATATATAGTCATGCTAAGCACATTACTTAATTTGGCAAGACAAAACAGATGGTGAACAGCATATCAAGAGAGAGCAGCCTTATGAATCAATAATGATCAATGTGACAGACACTTGGAGTCTTTCAGTAACTCACCCAATACATTTACAATAGCTGTACAACTCCAGTACATTGCTGCACAAATACAGATTACTATGCATGAATCAGGTTAGATTCCTCCAAGCAGCACAGTACAATACATGACTGTAAAGAGGAAAAAGTGAGTATCTGTTGCTTAAGAATTAGCAAATGCTCAACTAAATTAAGTAAGATTTCTGCATGTAAAAATTGTGCTATAACACTATTTGTCAGTTTGGCCCTTTATCTGTTTTGGGTATCGTTTTCCTTATGAAAATCTTCATTGGTGGGTAAAGTAAATGTCTATTTGTGGATATCCTTTCTTAAATAATATCTACCTCCTGAAATCTGCCTTCATTCTCACCATAGCCTTAAGCTGCTGCTTTATACTGATGCTCCGCTAGAACAGTCCGACTGCTGACCCATCTCAATTCCAACATGAAGTCCATGTTACACTAGAGCTAGGTTTCAACACTAAAAAGGCAGAAATGACTGACAGTGATGATCATGGCTTGTACTCAGAAGCCTCAATTTTATTCAGACAAATCTATCGAGATCCTATATCACCAAAAAACAAACAAAAAAGAAACACAAGGATCCCTAAGATATAACTTTTAATATACAAAGTTTAAAAAGTATTCCAAAATTGGAGACAAGTAACAAAATTTAAATATATAGATACCATAGGGAATAATATAAATATCAATAATGTGTCCTTTTGGGCCCTATAGATATACCAGAATAACCCCTGCCTAACAGTGGAGGTTGGTGTCACGGCCGCCTCTGCTGCTGGGTCCACCGCAGCTTCAGCTCATACTTACCTTCTCCGGCGAGCTCCTCCTGTTCCTCCAGCTGCTGGGTCCGCCGCTGTCTTCTCCGCTTCTTCTCACCCATGGCGGCGCGCTCCTACTGCAGGCACACGTGAGTTTCTGCCATACCCTGCCTGTCCTGGACATCCGCCATATTCAGTCCGTCCTGTGTCCCTGCCATTCCCTGCCTGTCCTGGTCATCTGCCATATCCAGTCCGTCCTGTGTCTCCACTATTCCCTGCCTGTCCTGGTCGTCCGCCATATCCAGTCCGTCCTGTGTCTCTGCCATTCCCTGTCTGTCCTGGTCGTCCGCCATATCCAGTCCACTCATAGTAACATAGTAACATAGTTAGTAAGGCCGAAAAAAGACATTTGTCCATCCAGTTCAGTCTATATTCCATCATAATAAATCCCCAGATCTACGTCCTTCTACAGAACCTAATTGTATGATACAATATTGTTCTGCTCCAGGAAGACATCCAGGCCTCTCTTGAACCCCTTGACTGAGTTCGCCATCACCACCTCCTCAGGTAAGCAATTCCAGATTCTCACTGCCCTAACAGTAAAGAATCCTCTTCTATGTTGGTGGAAAATCCTTCTCTCCTCCAGACGCAAAGAATGCCCCCTTGTGCCCGTCACCTTCCTTGGTATAAACAGATCCTCAGCGAGATATTTGTATTGTCCCCTTATATACTTATACATGGTTATTAGATCGCCCCTCGGTCGTCTTTTTTCTAGACTAAATAATCCTAATTTCGCTAATCTATCTGGGTATTGTAGTCCTCCCATCCCCTTTATTAATTTTGTTGCCCTCCTTTGTACTCTCTCTAGTTCCATTATATCCTTCCTGAGCATCGGTGCCCAAAACTGGACACAGTACTCCATGTGCGGTCTAACTAGGCATTTGTACAGAGGCAGTATAATGCTCTCATCATGTGTATCCAGACCTCTTTTAATGCACCCCATGATCCTGTTTGCCTTGGCAGCTGCTGCCTGGCACTGGCTGCTCCAGGTAAGTTTATCATTAACTAGGATCCCCAAGTCCTTCTCCCTGTCAGATTTACCCAGTGGTTTCCCATTCAGTGTGTAATGGTGATATTGATTCCTTCTTCCCATGTGTGTAACCTTACATTTATCATTGTTAAACCTCATCTGCCACCTTTCAGCCCAAGTTTCCAACTTATCCAGATCCATCTGTAGCAGAATACTATCTTCTCTTGTATTAACTGTTTACATAGTTTTGTATCATCTGCAAATATCGATATTTTACTGGGTAAACCTTCTACCAGATCATTAATGAATATGTTGAAGAGAACAGGTCCCAATACTGACCCCTGCGGTACCCCACTGGTCACAGCGACCCAGTTAGAGACTATACCATTTATAACCACCCTCTGCTTTCTATCACTAAGCCAGTAACTAACCCATTTACACACATTTTCCCCCAGACCAAGCATTCTCATTTTGTGTACCAACCTCTTGTGTGGCACGGTATCAAACGCTTTGGAAAAATCGAGATATACCACGTCCAATGACTCACCGTGGTCCAGCCTATAGCTTACCTCTTCATAAAAACTGATTAGATTGGTTTGACAGGAGCGATTTCTCATAAACCCATGCTGATATGGAGTTAAACAGTTATTCTCATTGAGATAATCCAGAATAACATCCCTCAGAAACCCTTCAAATATTTTGCCAACAATAGAGGTTAGACTTACTGGCCTATAATTTCCAGGTTCACTTTTAGAGCCCTTTTTGAATATTGGCACCACATTTGCTATGCTCGAATCCTGCGGAACAGACCCTGTCGCTATAGAGTCCCTAAAAATAAGAAATAATGGTTTATCTATTACATTACTTAGTTCTCTTAGTACTCGTGGGTGTATGCCATCCGGACCCGGAGATTTATCTATTTTAATCTTATTTAGCCGGTTTCGCACCTCTTCTTGGGTTAGATTGGTGACTCTTAATATAGGGTTTTCATTGTTTCTTGGGATTTCACCTAGCATTTCATTTTCCACCGTGAATACCGTGGAGAAGAAGGTGTTTAATATGTTAGCTCTTTCCTCGTCATCTACAACCATTCTTTCCTCACTATTTTTTAAGGGGCCTACATTTTCAGTTTTTATTCTTTTACTATTGATATAGTTGAAGAACAGTTTGGGATTAGTTTTACTCTCCTTAGCAATGTGCTTCTCTGTTTCCTTTTTGGCAGCTTTAATTAGTTTTTTAGATAAAGTATTTTTCTCCCTATAGTTTTTTAGAGCTTCAATGGTGCCATCCTGCTTTAGTAGTGCAAATGCTTTCTTTTTACTGTCACTCTGTGTTTGTCACTGTCACTCAGTCCTGTGTCTCCGCCTTAGCCACTTCCGCGCCCTTCCTCTCCTGCTTCCTGTTCCCCAGTATCAACTTCCATGGCAATAGTCTCTCCCGGGCCTGCCCCTAACGCTCCGTGTATAGGGGGTGGTCCATCTGGTAAGCTCGCCCTTGGGAGGTTCGTTGTCGCGGTACTGTGAGTTCACTCTTGGAGTTCGGAAGTTCTGACAGTACAAACAGGCCATGGACCCCGCCGGTACCCCAACTCCTACCCAGAAGGAATTATTATTCCTCCGGGAGAATCCGTCCAGGATTATGTCCTTTTTGAAGTCCATTGAGTCCCGACTCTCATCCCTGTAGGCCTCTGACCCTGGGAGCTCCTCTCAGTTAGCAAGTCTCCAACAGGAGCTGGCCCACCAGCGTGACACTCAAGCTCATATTCTTAATTTTATGGCTTCTGTGGATGATCGCCTTCGTGCCCTCCAGTCTTCCTCTCCCGTTCCCTCTCAAGCTTCAGCTCCTCATCCACCTCCCCACTTGGCTAAACCTTCTCGCTATAGTGGGGATCCTAAATTGTGAAGAGGGTTTTTAAACCAATTCCAGCTTCATTTTGAGTTACTTCCCATGCAGTATCCCACTGATCATCCTAAAGTGGCTTTTGCATCAGATTGCATCAGTCAATGGCCAACCTCTGCGGGAGTCCGTTACGTTGGTTACTGAAGAATTGGAGCTCCAAATTGGAATCCTGCATTGTGAAAAGATCGTCTTCTATGTGCTGCCTTCTTTGTCCCACACGTTTCTTCTTGGACTTCCTTGGTTAAGGACTCACGAGCCTTGTATTGACTGGCGGTCTGGCGAAATCCTGCGTTGGGGACTCTTCTGCCAGAGTAACTGTTTGCTTCCTGTGTTAGGACGAGAAGATTCTCTTGGTATCTCGGGGTCCTCCAATTTACCTTCCACGTATTTGTCTTTTCTGGATGTCTTCGATAAGAAAGAGGCTCAGACCTTACCTCTGCATCGACCCTACGACTGCCCAATTGATCTAGTTCCGGCTCTACTCCTCCCCGAGGTCGAATCTACCCATTGTCTCCTGCCGAGACTCAAGCAATGACTGAATACGTCCGGGAGAATTTAACCAAAGGTTTTATTCGCAAATCCTCCTCCCCTGCAGGTGTGGTTTTTTTCTTCGTTAAGAAGAAGGATGGGACTCTTCGTCCGTGTATAGACTACCGAGGCCTCAACAATCTTACAATCAAGAACAAGTACCCGCTACCACTCATACCTAAGTTGTTTGATCCCCTGAGAGGAGCCCAAATTTTCACGAAATTGGATCTTCGTGGAGCTTACAACTTAATCCGTACTCGTTCAGGAGAGGAATGGAAAACTGCTTTTAACACACGGGATGGTCACTATGAGTATTTAGCCATGCCTTTAGGCTTATGTAACGCTCCAGCAGTGATCCAGGAGTTTGTGAATGACGTTTTCCGAGATCTACTCTTTGCCTGTGTGGTGGTGTACTTAGACGACACTCTGGTGTTCTCTTCTGTGAGAAGCAAGGTCAGCAGAAATGTCCATCAAGTGCTCTCCCGTCTGAGAGAGAATCGTCTCTACGCAAAACTCGAGAAATGTGTTTTTGAGCAGTCTTTGCTACCGTTTCTTGTCTATATCATTTCTGACTCTGGCTTGCAAATGGACCCAGAGAAAGTGTCTGCTGTGCTTAACTGGCTACACCCTCAGGGAGTGAAAGCAATTCAATGTTTTCTTGGGTTCGCCAATTACTACTGGCAGTTTATTCCACATTTCTCCACTCTGGTCACCTCAATTTCTGCTTTGACTCGCAAGGGGTCCAATTCCCACATCTGGTCTTCCGAAGCTGAAGATGCTTTTAGGTCTCTGAAACATGCATTTGCCTCGGCTCCTGTACTCCGTCGGCCTGAGATCAACAAACCCTTTATTCTTGAGGTAGATGCTTCTTCCATTGGAGCTGGTGCAGTACTCTCCCAGAGATCTTCTTCCGGACGATTGGCTACTTGTGGTTTCTTTTCCAAAATCTTCTCCACCTCGGAGAGTTACTATGCCATTGGTGATAAGGAATTATTGGCCATAAAATTGGCGCTGGAGGAATGGTGTTATCTCTTAGAGGGAGCTGTTCACCCTTTGAAGATCATTACAGACCACAAGAACCTTGAATATATCCGCTCTGCACAAAGACTGAATCCCCGACAAGCCAGATGGTCGTTATTCTTTGCCCGTTTTGACTTTGAACTACTGTATTTTCTGGCGTATAAGACTACTTTTTAACCCCTGAAAATCTTCTCAAAAGTCGGTTGTCGTCTTATACGCCAGGTGTCGTCTTATAGGGCAGATGCGGAGTAATCTGCGGTCGCCGCATATTGTGGGGGGAGCGGTCCCGATGACGAGGTGAGGGGGCGCCTCACCGGGAAGGTGTAAGTGAAGCAGAGGCAGAGAAGGACATAATAGGAAACAAGGGTGAGCCAGATGAGTGAAAGGAGTGTTTTTCTAGGCACAGCATCGCTCTCTCTCTTTTTTGCATACCCCTGGCATCCCAGACGCTGACAGTTTGCTTCACTTACACCTTCCTGGTGAGGCACTCCCTCATCTCGTCATCGGGACCACTCCCCCCCACTACATATGTCGACCGCAGATTGCTTCGCACCCACCCTATAAGACAACACCCGGCATATAAGACAACCCACGACTTTTGAGAAGATTTTATATTTTAACTGGAAAAGTTGGGGGTCGTCTTATACGCCCAGTCATCTTATACGCCGGAAAATACAGTACATTTCCATCCAGGCGACAAGAACTTTAAAGCTGATGCTTAGTCCAGGTCATTTCTTGCATCCGATGTTGTAGAGGAACCAGCACACATCGTTGACCCCAGCAAAATTATTCTTGTGGCTCTGGTCAGCTTGTCTTCCTTTCCACCAGGAAAAACCCTTGTCCGGTTGAACAAGAGGTCTCGAGTCATATGTTGGGGTCATGCCTCAAGACTGGCAGGCCATGTCGGGTACAAGAAAACACTCTCTCTCACGTCATTATTGGTGGCCATGCCTTCTTTCGGATGTTTAAGGTTTTGTCGCTTCGTGTCCATCTTGTGCTAGGAACAAGGTTCCCAGACATCTGCCCTCTATAGTCTCCTACATCCTCTTCCAGTTCCTTCAGTCCCGTGGCAACATATCGCTATGGACTTTATTACTGATCTGCCTCAGTCTTCTGGTCATACAGTCATTTTTGTTGTTGTGGATCGATTCTCCAAGATGGCTCACTTCATCCCTTTGCCTGGATTGCCCTCCGCTCCTGAATTGGCAAAAATCTTCATTTCTCATGTCTTCCGGATTCATGGCTTTCCGTTGCACATAGTCTCTGATAGAGGAGTTCAGTTCTCTTCTCGTTTCTGGCAGGCTCTTTGTAAATTAATGAATGTTACCCTGGACTTTTCTACAGCTTATCATCCTCAGACCAACGGACAGGCAGAGCGCACTAACTAAATACTGATGACTTATTTTCATCGTTTTTCCAATGCTCATCAAGATAACTGGTCTGATTTGCTTCTGTGGGCTGAGTTCGCTTACAATAACCACATCAATGAGTCTTCTTCCACGTCAACATTCTTCATCGTCTATGGGCAACATCCTGGTATCCCTCTGCCGGTTCTCCCTGTCTCGGGTGTGCCAGCGGCTGATCTTCTGTCCAAGGAGTTCTCTGGGGTCTGAAAGGAGACCAAAATCGCCCTGGAACAGGCTCAGGTCAGGAATAAGAGACATGCCGATAAACGATGTCTGGATTCTCCTGTATATCGGTCAGGCGATAAAGTGTGGTTGTCCTACAGGTTTATTCGTCTTAAGATTCCCTCGTATAAATTGGGTCCACGGTACATTGGCCCTTTCGAGGTTGTGTCTCGTATCAATGATGTTTCCTACAAGCTGAAATTGCCCGCTTCTCTTCGCATACCTAATTCTTTTCATGTTTCTCTTTTGAAACTAGTTGTCTTCAATCACTTCCATTGTTATCCTGCTCTAACTCCTTTACCTGTCTCTGATCCAGATGTTTTTGAGGTTAAAGACATTCTTGCCATAAAAAAGCTGAGAGGTAAATGTTATGACCTGGTGGTCAGGACAATAATGGACCTGGTGGTTAAGAGCACACGGAATGACCAGATAGCTACTGATAATATAGGACGAGCTCTGGGACGTGGGAACTCTGCTGACCGCAATCCCTAATCCTATCAACCACACTAGAAATAGCCGTGGATTGCTCCTAACGCTCCCTATGCAACTCGGCACAGCCTAAGGAACTAGCTAGCCCTGAAGATAGAAAAATAAAGCCTACCTTGCCTCAGAGAAATTCCCCAAAGGAAAAGGCAGCCCCCCACATATAATGACTGTGAGTAAAGATGAAAATACAAACACAGAGATGAAATAGATTTAGCAAAGTGAGGCCCGACTTACTGAACAGACTGAGAATAGGAAAGGTAGCTTTGCGGTCAGCACAAAAACCTACAAAAAGACCACGCAGAGGGCGCAAAAAGACCCTCCGCACCGACTCACGGTGCGGAGGCGCTTCCTCTGCGTCCCAGAGCTTCCAGCAAGCAAGACAACAATCAGAATAGCAAGCTGGACAGAAAAATAGCAAGCTGGACAGAAAAATAGCAAACCAGAGAGAAACAAGCAGTCACTTAGCTTCTGCTGGGAAGACAGGTCACAAGAACGATCCAGGAGAGAAATAGACCAATACTGGAACATTGACAGGTGGCATGGAGCAAAGATTATAAGTGGAGTTAAATAGAGCAGCAGCTAACGAATTAACCTCGTCACCTGTGGAAGGAAACTCAGAAACACCAACAGCCACCAGAGAAAGTCCATGGACAGAACCAGCCGATGTACCATTCATGACCACAGGAGGGAGCCCGACAACAGAATTCACAACAGTACCCCCCCTTGAGGAGGGGTCACCGAACCCTCACCAGAGCCCCCAGGCCGTCCAGGACGAGCCAAATGAAAGGCACGAACCAGATCGGCAGCATGAACATCAGAGGCAAAAACCCAGGAATTATCTTCCTGACCATAACTCTTCCACTTGACCAGGTACTGGAGTTTCCGTCTCGAAATACGAGAATCCAAAATCTTCTCCACCACATACTCCAACTCCCCCTCAACCAACATCGGGGCAGGAGGATCAACGGATGGAACCACAGGCGCCACGTATCTCCGCAATAACGACCTATGGAACACATTATGGATGGCAAAAGAAGCAGGAAGGGCCAAACAAAATGACACAGGATTGATAACCTCAGAAATCTTATACGGACCAATGAAACGAGGCTTAAACTTAGGAGAGGAAACCTTCTGAACTCCAAAGAGACACTTTGACCCCTTCACAAACAAGGAATTCGCACGAAGGACCTGGAACACCATTCTGACCTGCTTCACATGAGACTCCCAATCATCCGAAAAGACCAAAATATCATCCAAATACACAATCAGGAATTTATCCAGGTACTCTCGGAAGATGTCACGCATAAAGGACTGAAATACTGATGGAGCATTGGAAAGCCCGAATGGCATAACCAGGTACTCAAAATGGCCCTCAGGCGTATAAAATGCTGTTTTCCATTCATCGCCTTGTTTAATACGCACAAGATTATACGCCCCTTGAAGATCTATCTTGGTGAACCAACTAGCCCCTTTAATACGAGCAAACAAATCAGACAGCAACGGCAAAGGATACTGAAATTTAACTGTAATTTTATTGAGAAGGCGGTAATCAATACAAGGTCTCAAAGAACCATCCTTCTTGGCCACAAAAAAGAACCCTGCTCCTAACGGTGATGACGACGGGCGAATATGGCCTTTCTCCAAGGATTCCTTTATATAACTCCGCATAGCGGCGTGTTCTGGCACAGATAAATTGAACAATCGGCCCTTAGGAAACTTACTACAAGGAATCAAATTAATTGCACAATCGCAATCCCTATGAGGAGGTAGGGCACTGGCTTTGGGCTCATCAAATACATCCCGATAATCCGACAAAAACTCTGGAACTTCAGAAGGAGTGGAAGACGAAATAGACAAAAATGGAACATCACCATGTACCCCCTGGCAACCCCAGCTGGACACAGACATAGATTTCCAGTCCAATACTGGATTATGAACCTGTAGCCATGGCAACACCAAAACGACCACATCATGCAGATTATGCAACACCAGAAAGTGGATATCCTCCTGATGTGCAGGAGCCATGCACATGGTCAATTGGGTCCAGTACTGAGGCTTATTCTTGGCCAAAGGCGTAGCATCAATTCCTCTCAATGGAATAGGATACTGCAAGGGCTCCAAGAAAAAACCACAGCGCCTAGCATACTCCAAGTCCATCAAATTCAGGGCAGCGCCTGAATCCACAAATGCCATTACAGAATAGGAAGACAAAGAGCAAATCAGAGTAACGAACAATAGAAATTTAGACTGTACCGTACCAATGGTGTCAGACCTAGCGAACCGCTTAGTGCGCCTAGGACAATCGGAGATAGCATGAGTGGAATCACCACAGTAAAAACATAGCCCATTCCGACGTCTGTGTTCTTGCCGTTCAGCTCTGGTCAAAGTCCTATCACATTGCATAGGCTCAGGCCCATGCTCAGATAGTACCGCCAAATGGTGCACAGCTTTACGCTCACGCAAGCGTCGATCGATCTGAATGGCCAAAGACATAGACTCATTCAGACCAGCAGGCATGGGAAATCCCACCATGACATCCTTAAGGGCTTCAGAGAGACCCTTTCTGAAGATTGCTGCCAGGGCACATTCATTCCACTGAGTGAGCACAGACCACTTTCTAAACTTCTGACAATATATCTCCGCTTCATGCTGACCCTGACACAGAGCCAGCAAGATTTTCTCTGCCTGATCCACTGAATTAGGTTCGTCATAAGGGAATCCAAGCGCCAGGAAAAACGCATCAACATGACGCAATGCCGGACCTCCTGGTGCAAGGAAAAATGCCCAGTCTTGAGGGTCACCACGTAACAAAGAAATAATGATCTTTACTTGTTGAACAGGGTCACCTGAGGAGCGAGGTTTCAAGGCAAGAAACAATTTACAATTATTTTTGACATTCAAGAACTTAGATCTATCACCAAAAAACAAATCAGGAATAGGAATCCTAGGCTCTGACATCGGATTCTGAACCACAAAATCTTGAATGTTTTGTACACTTATAGTGAGATTATCCATCAAAGAGGACAGACCTTTAATGTCCATGTCTACACCTGTGTTCTGAACCACCCAGATGTAAAGGGGAAAAGAGAGACAAAACACACTGCAAAGAAAAAAAAAATGGTCTCAGAACTTCTCTTATCCCTCTATTGAAATGCATTAGTACTTTGGGCCACCTGTACTGTTATGACCTGGTGGTCAGGACAATAATGGACCTGGTGGTTAAGAGCACACGGAATGACCAGATAGCTACTGATAATATAGGACGAGCTCTGGGACGTGGGAACTTTGCTGACCGCAATCCCTAATCCTATCAACCACACTAGAAATAGCCGTGGATTGCGCCTAACGCTCCCTATGCAACTCGGCCCAGTCTAAGGAACTAGCTAGCCCTGAAGATAGAAAAATAAAGCCTACCTTGCCTCAGAGAAATTCCCCAAAGGAAAAGGCAGCCCCCCACATATAATGACTGTGAGTAAAGATGAAAATACAAACACAGAGATGAAATAAATTTAGCAAAGTGAGGCCCGACTTACTGAACAGACTGAGGATAGGAAAGGTAGCTTTGCGGTCAGCACAAAAACCTACAAAAAGACCACGCAGAGGGCGCAAAAAGACCCTCCGCACCGACTCACGGTGCGGAGGCGCTTCCTCTGCGTCCCAGAGCTTCCAGCAAGCAAGACAACAATCAGAATAGCAAGCTGGACAGAAAAATAGCAAACCAGAGAAAAACAAGCAGTCACTTAGCTTCTGCTGGGAAGACAGGTCACAAGAACGATCCAGGAGAGAACTAGACCAATACTGGAACATTGACAGGTGGCATGGAGCAAAGATCTAAGTGGAGTTAAATAGAGCAGCAGCTAACGAATTAACCTCGTCACCTGTGGAAGGAAACTCAGAAACACCCACAGCCACCAGAGAAAGTCCATGGACAGAACCAGCCGAAGTACCATTCATGACCATAGGAGGGAGCCCGACAACAGAATTCACAACAGGTAAAACTCTCTTTTTGGTTGATTGGAAGGGTTTTGGTCCCAAGGAGAGGTCTTGAGAACCCCGTGAGAACATACAATCTCCTCAGATTTTATCCAGGTTTCTGTCTGGTCTTAGTACCCCTCCTCTTACTCCCCCCTTTTCTATCATGGCCGCCTCTGCTGCCAGTCCACCGCCGCTTCAGCTCATGCTTACCTGCTCCAGCGCGCTCCTCCTGTTCCTCCAGCTGCCGGGTCTGCCGCCGTCTTATCCGCTTCTTCTCACCCGCGACGGCGTGCTCCTCCTGCAGGCACACGTCCTCTTCCTGGTTCTCGGCGGGTGCGCACTCCTCGCTCCAGCACCTCTCTACGCACGCACACCTCGCTTTCCTGAACTACAGGCACTCCATACCTTTTCTCTATGATCCTGGGAGGATTCTGACCCGGAAGTCCTTCAGCACATCTTGTATATAAGGTAATTCCTTCCTCTGGCCTTTGCCTGTTTGTCAATTGTCCTCATTTGACCCAGGTACTCTATACCTTGCTCCATCCTGTGTCTCTGCCAATCCATGCCAGTCCTGGGCATTCACCTTATACAGTCCATCCTGTGTTTCTGCCATACCCTGCCTGTCCTGAACATCTGCCATATCCAGTCTGTCCTGTGTCCCCGCCTTTCCCTGCCTGTCTTGGTCGTCCGCCATATCCAGTCCGTCCTGTGTCTCCACCATTCCCTGCCTGTCCTGGTCTTCCGCCATATCCAGTCCATCCTGTGTCTCTGCCATTCCCTGTCTGCCCTGGTCGTCCACCATATCCAGTCCACTTTGTGTTTCTGTCATGGTCACTCAGTCCTATGTCTCCGCCTTAGCCACTTCCTCTCCTGCTTCCTGTTCTCCGGTATCCGCTTCTGCAGCAATAGTCTCCCCCGGGCCTGCCCCTACCGCTCCCTGTATAGGGGTGGTCCATCTGGTAAGCTCGCCCTTGGGAGGTTCGTTGTCACGGTACTGTGGGTTCACTCTTGGGGTTCGGAAGTTCTGACAGTTGGCACCCTAAGTTGACACTCTGCAGCGGCTCGCCCACCTGTCTCTTTGAATCCCTATGATCAATAAAAATATGTCCCAATACACCTATTGCCCATGTGAAAAAAAAAACAAAAAACAAAAAAAGAAAAATAGAAAAAAATCAAATAATAAATAGAGAGGTTTTTACCCTTCTAATAAACACTCTGATTTACTCCCAAATGGGAAATATGGGAAATAATATCCCCTTTATAAGAAAATGTCCGTATCAATCTATAGGCAAATGCAGTGTGAGAAATTATATACTTGTCTCATTTGTTCTACAGCATTGCTAAGAGGAAGCAAACACTCTGCATTCTATATCACTTTTTCTCATCATAGATGACCAGCAAGTCGCATGTCGTCTGTTTATATAAAATCTATTACAGCTGGACAATAATATCTAATGGTAAAAAACAGAGTTTGCAATCCACATTGGGCCACCGGTCAGACTCCACATAAGTACAATAAATAGAAGGCCACCCTCAAACATAATAGTACCAGGGACCACCATCAATCAACACTTAATGAGTCAGATACTCCCCTTAATAGGGTTAAAACATTGTCACAATGTACACAGTTGATGCTGATTGTATTCATCAACTTATGCTGCATATTATACACAATAGCCATATACTCATCTGTGCTATGATTTAAAGGGTCGCTGTCACACTGAGTCATCGGTAAGCCACCATAAGAACGACATTCCAGATTATATCCGACGCTTTTCCCCCTGTGGGAATAGCGGGGGGTCATCAGGGAATGCTGGCCATCAAGATAGGATAGGGCTCAGAAGCCTCAACCCTGAATTTCATGGATATTATGGGTTCTGTTGGGGGTTCATTTTTTTTTTTTATCATTTTGACAGCATATATAGATCTGCATTTTCCACTATTCCTACTGTCAAAAGTGACAGAACTGCTGATGAAGACTCCAAGAGGAGACACCAATTCAAATATGACCATAGTCTCAGAATCGCTTATATAATAGGGCAGCACGGTGGCTCAGTGGTTAGCACTGCAGTGCTTGGGTCCTGGGTTCAAATCCCACCAAGGAAATTATCTGCATGGAGTTTGTGTGTTCTCACCATCTTTGCATGGGTTTTCTCCAGGTTCGGCGATTTCCTTCCATACTCCAAAGACATACTGATAGGGAATCTAGATGAGCCCCATTGGAGACAGTGAATATGATGTATGTAAAGCGCTGTGGAATTAATGGTGCTATGTAAGTGAGTAAAATAAATAATGTATGAAATAGATATGACATTTCTCTTGTAATGATATATATATATATATATATATATATATATATATATATATATATATATATATATTGTGCTTTTTAATCTCCATTTTTTCCCAGATAATCCTCTTTTTCTGCTTTCATCTATAGTTGGTTAGCTGCTTTCTAAGTGTCCTTTTCTGGGAGGAGACTTTTCCCTTATTTCACCCATGACACTAATATAGCTTCTGGCATATTTTCATTTACACTCTACTCTCTCTCTCTCACTTTTTATCTCTCTCGCTTTCTATCTCTCTCTCTTGTAATTTTTTTTGAAGTTGTTGGCTGTAGCAGCAACAACATAACTACAGCCAGGGCCAGAACAAGGTATTTTGATGCCCTAGGCAAATGAAGCAAATGGCACCCCCCTTCCCTCAAGCAAAGTAATGGGTCAGAGACTAAGGTGAAAGGACACCCAAGGCACTTCCCCTATGTGTAAGGTAACACATGCTCCAATGACCACATCCACAAGAATAGTTCCCTTTTTCAATTTCAAAGTTAGGTATAAAATTGTTCATTTTTTGCCCACCATTCAAACAATACAAGGGACACAGTGATATTCATCCCTAACATCCTGTAATTAAATTATCTTGATAAATTCATGGTTGTATATTTGGATGATATTTTGATTTTTTCCAATGATTGGGAGTCTCATGTGAAACAGGTCAGGATGGTATTTCAGATCCTCTGTAATAATGCTTTATTTGTGAAGGGGTCAAAGTGCCTCTTTGGAGTGCA
Organism: Ranitomeya imitator; assembly: GCF_032444005.1. NCBI lineage: Eukaryota > Metazoa > Chordata > Amphibia > Anura > Dendrobatidae > Ranitomeya > Ranitomeya imitator. Next base: position 488,227,059 of record NC_091285.1, on the reverse strand, counting down.
GAAGGTTTCTTTTTTGGGTTTCATTTTTTCTCCCTCATCTATAGAAATGGATCCGGTTAAGGTTCAGGCCATTCATGATTGGATTCAGCCCACATCTGTGAAGAGCCTTCAGAAATTCTTGGGCTTTGCTAATTTTTATCGTCGTTTCATTGCCAACTTCACCAGTGTGGTTAAACCTCTAACCGATTTGACCAAGAAAGGCGCTGATGTGACGAATTGGTCCTCCGCGGCTGTTTCTGCCTTTCAGGAGCTTAAACGCCGATTTACTTCTGCCCCTGTGTTGCTTCAGCCAGATGTTTCTCTTCCATTTCAGGTTGAGGTTGACGCGTCTGAGATTGGGGCAGGGGCCGTTTTGTCTCAGAGGAATTCTGATGGTTCCTTGATGAAACCGTGTGCCTTCTTTTCTCGGAAGTTTTCGCCTGCGGAACGCAATTATGATGTTGGCAATCGGGAGTTGTTGGCTATGAAGTGGGCATTTGAGGAGTGGTGACATTGGCTTGAGGGGGCCAAGCACCGTATTGTGGTCCTGACCGATCATAAGAATCTGATTTACCTCACGTCTGCCAAACGGCTGAATCCTAGACAGGCTCGATGGTCCCTGTTTTTCTCCCGTTTTGATTTTGTGGTCTCGTACATTCCTCGTACTAAGAACGTTAAGGCGGATGCCCTCTCTAGGAGTTTTTTTCCTGATTCCCCTGGGGTTCTTAAGCCGGTCGGCATTTTGAAGGAAGGGGTGATTCTTTCTGCCATCTCCCCTGATTTGCGACGGGTTCTTCAGGAATTTCAGGCTGATAAGCCTGACCGCTGTCCTGTGGGGAAACTGTTTGTTCCTGATAGATGGACTAGTAAAGTGATTTCTGAGGTTCATTGTTCTGTGTTGGCTGGCCATCCTGGGATTTTTGGTACCAGAGATTTGGTTAGTAGGTCCTTTTGGTGGCCTTCTTTGTCACGGGATGTGCGTTCTTTTGTGCAATCCTGTGAAATTTGTGCGTGGGCTAAGCCTTGCTGTTCCCGCACTAGTGGGTTGCTTTTGCCATTGCCGGTCCCTGAGAGACCTTGGACACATATTTCTATGGATTTTATTTCCGATCTTCCTGTTTCCCAAAGAATGTCGGTTATCTGGGTTGTCTTTGACCGATTTTCTAAGATGGTTCATTTGGTACCTTTGCCTAAATTGCCTTCTTCTTCTGATTTGGTTCCGTTGTTTTTTCAGCATGTGGTGCGTTTGCATGGTATTCAGGAGAATATTGTCTCCGACAGAGGTTCCCAGTTTGTTTCCAGGTTTTGGCAGGCCTTTTGTGCCAAGCTGGGCATTGATTTGTCTTTTTCCTCTGCATTTCATCCTCAGACAAATGGCCAGACTGAGCGAACTAATCAGACCTTGGAGACCTATTTGAGATGCTTTGTGTCTGCTGATCAGGATGATTGGGTGGCTTTATTGCCATTGGCTGAGTTTGCCCTTAATAATCGGGCTAGTTCGGCTACTTTGGTTTCGCCTTTTTTTTGTAATTATGGTTTTCATCCTCGTTTTTCTTCTGGGCAGGTTGAGCCTTCTGACCTTCCTGGTGTGGATTCTGTGGTCGACAGGTTGCAGCAGATTTGAGCTCATGTGGTGGACAATTTGGTGCTGTCTCAGGAGGAGGCTCAGCATTTTGCTAACCGTCGTCGGTGTGTTGGTTCCCGGCTTCGGGTTGGTGATCTGGTTTGGTTATCTTCCCGGCATGTTCCTATGAAGGTTTCTTCCCCTAAGTTTAAGCCTCGATTTATTGGTCCTTATAGGATTTCTGAGATTATTAATCCGGTGTCCTTTCGCCTGGCGCTTCCGGCCTCTTTTGCTATTCATAATGTCTTCCATAGATCTTTGTTGCGGAAATATGTGGAGCCCGTTGTTCCCTCTGTTGATCCTCCAGCCCCTGTATTGGTCGATGGTGAGTTGGAATATGTTGTTGAGAAGATTTTGGATTCCCCTTTTTCGAGGCGGAAGCTTCAGTACCTTGTCAAGTGGAAGGGTTATGGCCAGGAGGATAATTCTTGGGTTTCTGCCTCTGATGTCCATGCCGTTGATTTGGTTCGTGCCTTTCATCGGGCTCATCCTGATCGGCCTGGGAACTCTGGTGAGGGTTCGGTGACCCCTCCTCAAGGGGGGGTACTGTTGTGAATTCAGCTTTTTGGCTCCCTCCGGTGGTTGTAGAGGGTAATGCAGTTGTGCCTGGACTGCAGGAGTGGACAGGTGTATCTACTAATTGCAAAACTGACTGGGGTATATAGCTTTGCAGGATCCTTTAGACAGTGCCAGTTGTCCATTGTTCTGGAAGGATTCACTTCCCTGCTGGTCTCTCCAGTTTGCTGTGCTTTTCTACAAAGATAATTCCTGGTTTGGTTTTCGCTGTCCACCTGCAGTGGACTTTATAGTTCTGTGCATTTTCATGTTTTTGTTTTGTCCTGCTTAGTCTGTGAAGGATTTTTTGCAGCCTAAATATTTCTCTGGAGATGCAGATATACCCCCCATGTCTTTAGTCAGATGTGGTGATCCGTATTTTCTGCGGTGGATATTTTCTAGTGTTTTTATACTGACCGCATAGTACTCTGTTCTATTCTTTCTTTTTAGCTAGTATGGCCTCCTATGCTAAAATCTGATTTCATATCTGCGTATGTTATTTCCCTCTCCTCTCACAGTCAATATTTGTGGGGGGCTATCTATCCTTTGGGGATTTTTTCTCTGAGGCAAGATAGGTTTCTGTTATGACCTGGTGGTCAGGACAATTATGGACCTGGTGGTTAAGAGCACACGGAATGACCTGATAGTTACTGATAATATAGGACGAGCTCTGGGACGTGGGAACTCTGCTGACCGCAATCCCTAATCCTATCAACCACACTAGAAATAGCCGTGAATTGCTCCTAACGCTCCCTATGCAACTCGGCACAGCCTAAGGAACTAGCTAGCCCTAAAGATAGAAAAATAAAGCCTACCTTGCTTCAGAGAAATTCCCCAAAGGAAAAGGCAGCCCCCCACATATAATGACTGTGAGTAAAGATGAAAATACAAACACAGAGATTAAATCAATTAAGCAAAGTGAGGCCCGACTTACTGAACAGACTGAGGATAGGAAAGGTAGCTTTGCGGTCAGCACAAAAACCTACAAAAAGACCACGCAGAGGGCGCAAAAAGACCCTCCGCACCGACTCACGATGCGGAGGCGCTCCCTCTGTGTCCCAGAGCTTCCAGCAAGCAAGACAACAATCAAAATAGCAAGCTGGACAGAAAAATAGCAAACCAGAGAAAAACAAGCAGTCACTTAGCTTCTGCTGGGAAGACAGGTCACAAGAACGATCCAGGAGTGAACTAGACCAATACTGGAACATTGACAGATGGCATGGAGCAAAGATCTAAGTGGAGTTAAATAGAGCTGCCAGCTAACGAATTAACCTCGTCACCTGTGGAAGGAAACTCAGAAATACCCACAGCCACCAGAGAAAGTCCATGGACAGAACCAGCCGAAGTACCATTCATGACCACAGGAGGGAGCCCGACAACAGAATTCACAACAGGTTTCCTGTTTCTGTCTTTAGGGGTAGTTAGATCTTAGGCTGTGCCGAGAGGTCTAGGGAGTTTTAGGTACCCCCCACGGCTACTTCTAGTTGCGCTGCTAGGTTCAGGGTTTGCGGTCAGTACAGGGACCACCTTCTCCAGAGTCCGTCTCATGCTGCTTCTAGGCCACCAGATCATAACAATGATGGTTCCCAAACCGTCCAATGCAGTACCACACCACCATCACCACCACAACCCCCCTATTACAGCCAGATGATCCCCCCATTCCCCAATACAGTATAATGGCCCCCACAGCCCCTTATATATAGCATGTCTCCCACCACTCCCCATACAGTATATCCACCACAGCTGCCTACCCAGTATTGTCACCACAGCCTCCTATGTCCTCACAGCCCTGATGTAATGTTTGCCATAGCTCCTCAAATAATGTCCCTCATATCATGGCCCCTCGAAGCCCCTAATGTCATGTCCCCCTGCAGCCCCTCATATGTCTCCCCTGCAGTTTCTCATTTCATATTCACCACAGCCGCTCATCTCAGGTTCCTCACAGCCAATTATATCAGTTCTCACTGCAGCCTCTCATATACTGTCCCCCCGTAGCCCCATATTTCCCATAGAATGTAAGTCCGCAAGGACAAGGTCCTCTCCTCTCTGTACCAGTCTGTCATTTTAAATTTGTTTACTGTAAACAATATCTGTAACCCTGTGTGTAACCCCTTTTCTCATGTACAGCACCATGTAATTAATGGTGCTATATAAATAAATAATAATAATATTTCGTGTCCCCACACAGCCTCTCATATCAGGTCCCCCCACAGCCCCTTTTGCAATGTTCCCAATTTAATAGCTAAATAATATAAGGAAAAAAAAGAAAACTTTATACTCACTTAATCCCAGCTCTCTGTACACCGCAGCCACCGTCTTCTCTTCAATGAAGTACAGAAGTGGGTGCTGGGCAGAGCACTTGTCTCTCGCCATTTGCCTATGTGTGCCGTCTCCAAGAGGGCGCAGACCGGAAGTGGCCTGCATTCTGCTGAAGTTTCCGATGGAAAAGGGAGCGGATTACAGCTTCTCTGCTCCTGTATAGGCGGTGCGGCTCATATGAATTATATTGTTTCTCAGACAGAGAGAGGGGTGAGCAGTGTTAGTGACTGACATGGCTCCCCTGTGTGCCCGCACCCCGGCTGTTAGTGTGCTGAATGTCTGCGGCTGGGGGAAAGTTCCGACAGCAATGTCAGTTTTTTTGTTTTTTTTTTAAACTGCGCTCTTCTAACTACAGCTTGTGACTGCTGCAGTAAATCACTGGGCTTACTGGTCTTGTGAGTCCAGTAATTGGTTTCAGTGGTATCATGCTGTACTCCTGACATCACCTCTTCAGTAATGTCAACAAAGACTGTCAGGTTAGGGAGCAGTGAAACAGCTATCTTTGAAGTGGAAAAGGTAAGTAATGATGCTTTTGTTGTTTTTAAAGGGATTAAGTCTTTGGTATAACAATTAAACAACAAAACCCCTTTAAAGGGGTTGTACTAAGTGTGCAAAATATGCTCTGTCAAATGGATAGCTTATTGAATGCTGAGGGTCTGACTGCTAGGACCCCCGCTGATCTGCATGGCCTAATCTCAATAGAGCAGATGTCAAAGCAGAAGCTTTGTAATTTAATTTTTTCTCTAAAGAGGTTGTCCACTACTTTTACATTGATGACCTATCCTTAGAATAGGTCATCAATGTCTGATCTGCTGGGGTCCAACATCCAGCACCCCGCCGATCAGCTGTTAACTGTCTGCGGCTGTGGCCGCCGGCTGGAAGTACTCACTTGCGGAGCTGCTCCATATACGTGTAGTGGCTGCTGCAGGGTGCTACACATCCACCTCCTATTGATTTGAATAGGAGGTGGATGTGTAGTACCAAGCCCTGACCACTACAGGTAGACGGAGCAGCTCGGCAAGTGAGTATTTCTGGCCAGCAGCCAAAGCCGCAGACACAGATAACAGTTGATTGGCGGGGGTGCAGGGTGTCGGACCCCGGACGATAAGACATTGATGACCTATCCTAAGAATAGGCCATCAATGTAAAAGTAGTGGACAACCTCTTTAAAGATAGAATGAAATTACAAAGCTTCTCCTATGCTTTACAAAGTTAAACATGGAGAAAACACATGACATACTGAATGATTTCTAGTTTTATTCGCTTTCAGATTCTAGCGATAGACCCTATTTGATTGGTAATCATTAGTGTTGAGCATTCCGATACCGCAAGTATCGGGTATCTGCCGATACTTGCGGTATCGGAATTCCGATACCGAGTTCCGATACTTTTGTGGTATTGGGTATCGGTATCGGATCCATAGTAATGTGTAAAATAAAGAATTAAAATAAAAAATATTGATATACTTACCTCTCCGGAGGCCCCTGGACATCACCGCTGGTAACCGACAACCTTCTTTGTTTAAAATGAGCGCGTTTAGGGACTCCCATGACGTCACGGCTTCTGATTGGTCACGTGCCGCTCATGTGACCGCCACGCGACCAATCAGAAGCTTGTTATGTTTGCTAATGACAGGTGTTATGAAGGCAATCCAGAAACACAGTGTGCTTAGCGATCAGAGCGCACACAGTGATCTGACAAATACCCAAAAATACAAGAACGAGCTCTGAGACGTGGAAACTCTGTAGACTGCACACCTGATCCTATCCTAAACACAACTAAAAGCGGCTGTGGATTGCGCCTAACAACTACCTAGGCAACTCGGCACAGCCTAAGAAACTAGCTAGCCTGAAGATAGAAAAATAGGCCTGACTTGCCCCAGAGAAATTCCCCAAAGGAAAAGGCAGCCCCCCACATATAATGACAGTGAGTAAGATGAAAAGACAAAACGTAAGGATGAAATAGATTCAGCAAAGTGGGGCCCGATATTCTAGGACAGAGCAAGGACAGTAAAGCGAACTTTGCAGTCTACAAAAAACCCTAAAGCAAAACCACGCAAAGGGGGCAAAAAAAACCCCACCGTGCCGAACTAACGGCACGGCGGTACACCCTTTGCGTCTCAGAGCTTCCAGCAAAACAAAAGACAAGCTGGACAGAAAAAAGGCAACAAAAAAGCAAAAAGCACTTAGCTATACAGAGCAGCAGGTCACAGGAACAATCAGGAGAAGCTCAGATCCAACACTGAAACATTGACAAGGAGCAAGGATAGCAGCATCAGGCGGAGTTAAGTAATGAAGCAGTTAACGAGCTCACCAGAACACCTGAGGGAGGAAGCTCAGAAGCTGCAGTACCACTTGTGACCACAGGAGTGAATTCAGCCACAGAATTCACAACAGAAGCTGCTACGTCATTCTCAGGCCCTAAACTCCTCATTCTAGGAATTTAGGACCTGAGGAATGACGTTGCGGCTTCTGATTGGTCGCATGGCGGTCACATGAGCGGCACGCGACCAATCAGAAGCCGCGACGTCATTCTCAGGTCCTAAACGCGCTCATTTTAAACAAAGAAGGCTGCCGGTTACCAGCAGTGATGTCCAGGGGCCTCCGGAGAGGTAATTATATCAATATTTTTTATTTTAATTCTTTATTTTACACATTAATATGGATCCCAGGGCCTGAAGGAGAGTTTCCTCTCCTTCAGACCCTGGGAACCATCAGGATACCTTTCGATACTTGGTGTCCCATTGACTTGTATTGGTATCGGGTATCGGTATCGGCGATATCCGATACTTTTCGGGTATCGGCCGATGCTATCCGATACCGATACTTTCAAGTATCGGACGGTATCGCTCAACACTAGTAATCATTCATATCTCTCTGAAATTTCTTAGTTTTATTTTGTTATATCTCCACTTCCCATGTGCAGAGATCCTCTTTAAGGAGAGTATCAAAAGTCTTTTAGTCCTCATGGATCTGTTTGATAGCCTTTTCAAGGGTTCCTAATGTTTTTTTTAGAACCAATCAAAAGTTCCAGAGGGCTACGGGAGCATTTAGAATGTGTTTCCTCCCATTTGAAGGTGAAGAATTACTATATAACTAGCTATTAAGCTTCTATTATCTATACAGACTATTTTGTGTACCTACAGTATTTTTCAGACTGTGAAAAGATGCAGAAAACCAGTCCAGTGCCGGCGCTAGCACATTATATAATTTTCAGAAGCGCCATCACTAGACTGGTTTCCTGCATATTTTCACTTTCACCATGCGGACAATTGAGGATTGCCTCGTGGACCAAGAGCCATGCAGCAGACCGAGTAACCAGGACCTTAATTGGGACTCCCTTTCCCCCCACCGAGGGTCAATATGCTGTTCCTTCAACCTAAGTCTCGTGAGTGCATCAGCTTTGCACTTTTTGTGATATTTTTCTTACTACTGTTATTTCCTGTATGGTGGTATCCCTCTAATATTCCCTATCCTCAGGGTATTATATGAAAAAGTATTTTTCGGACTATAAGACGCACCGTACAATAAGACACACCTAGGTTATAGAGGAGGAAATTAGGAATAATAAAATTGATGCAAAATGTGGTCAATTCTGTACTTTATATCCCCTATCCTGGTATATATGGTCCCCTCATCCCCATCCTGATACACATGGCCCCCTCATCCCTATCCTAGTATTCATGGCCTCATCCCCATCCTGGTATGCATGTCTCCTCATCCCTAGCCTAGTATGCATGACTCCCTTATCTGTAGCCTGGTAGGCATGGCCCTCTCATTCCTATCCATGCAGGAATGACCACCCTCATCCCTATCCTGGTAAGCAGGGCCCCCATCTCGACCTAGTATGCATGGCACTATCCCTATCCTTGTATGCAGGGCCCCATCGTTAACCTGTTATGATTAACCCCATCCAGGTCCTGGTATGCATGGCCCCATACTTATTCTAGTATGATTAACCCCATCCAGGTTCTGGTATGCATGGTCCCATCAGAAAACATAAAAAAATGAAAAGATTACACTTACCTTACCAGCGCTCCCTCACAGCGTCCTGCTTCGGTGCCAGCAGCTGCTTTATGCTTGTAAGCAGCACATAGCAGATATGTCATGCGCTGCTTGCAAGCCGAAGAGCACCTGCCGGAATACTCAATGCTCTGCACGCCAGGAATGTGTGCGTGGAGAGCAGTGATTATTCATTGCTCTTTAATAGCGATCACACTGTCAGCCTGAACCTTCATGCAGCTGCCGGCGGTCACGTGTGCCGCTACTTAATAGAAATTAATATTCACCTCATTTCACTCCCATGAGCAAGATTATATATAAATAGGTTTCATAATCTAAGGCTGCTGTCACACTAGCAGTATTGGGTCAGTATTTTACATCAGTATTTGTAAGCCAAAACCAGGAGTGGGACAATTAAAGGAAAAGTATAACAGAAACATATGCACCACTTCTGTATTTTTCACCCACTCCTGGTTTTGGCTTATAAATACTGATGTAAAATACTGACCAAATTCTGCTAGTGTGACGGCAGCCTAACACTTTGCTAGTGTTTAAAAAGTTGCACCCTTTATATTGGAGGTTGTATAGGTTATGTAGTAAACACAGATAGCTCACTGATGCCATTCATGTGATGTACATGTTTTTCATGAACCCGTAGATTTGTATTAGCCCTTGACATCTGTGCTGCCAGAAAAAAATGGACATGTCTCAGTGTATTTTTCGCGGACACATGGTGAGTGTAAAAACATGGACATGGGCACAGCACCATAGGTTATAATGGGTATGTGTGATAGTCGTGAAAAAAACAAAAACTGGAAAATACTGGAAACACAGATGTGTAACGGAGGCCTAAACAAAGTTCTCTCATTTATACAACAGCCCAGCACTTTTCTATTAAGTGATTGAGCTAGGCCAAAGTCACTATTATTTATGCCTGAAAGTGGCAAAAATTAGAGTGAAGATATACCGTATATACTCGAGTATAAGCTGAGATTTTCAGCCCATTTTTTTGGGCTGAAAATCCCCCTCTCGGCTTATACTCGAGTCATATACCCGGGTGTCAGCAGGGGAGGGGGAGCGGGGGCTGTGTAGTTATACTTACCTACTCCCGGCGCGGTCCCTGCAGTCCCTGGCTTCTCCGGCGCTGCAGATTCTTCCTGCACTGAGCGGTCACATGGCACCGCTCATTACAAAAATGAATAGGCAGCTCCACCCCCATAGGGGAGGAGCCGCATATTCATTGCTGTAAATGATCGGTGCCATGTGACCGCTCAATTACAGGAAGAAGCTGCAGCGCCGGAGAAGTCAGGGACTGCAGGGACCGCGCCGCAGCAGGTAAGGGGAGCGCAGCGCTATAATTACCTGCTCCTCGCTCCGGCTCCGTCTGCAGCGTCCTCTAGCAATGACGCTCAGGTTAGAGGGCGCTGTGACGTAGTCAGTGCGCGCCCTCTGCTGAGCGTCAGTGCTGGAGACGGAGCCGCAGAGGAGCAGGTAATTATTGAAAGCGCCGGCGTCCTGAGAAGAGAGGTGAGTATGTGATTTTTTTTTTTTTTTTTATGGCAGCACCAGCAGCATTCTAAGGAGCACCTATGGGGCCATAAAGGTGCAGAGCATATAAGGGGCACAGCATTATAAGGAGCACCTATGGGGCCATAAAGGTGCAGAGCATATATGGGGCACAGCATTATAAGGAGCACCTATGGGGCCATAAAGGTGCAGAGCATATATGGGGCACAGCATTATAAGGAGCACCTATGGGGCCATAAAGGTGCAGAGCATATATGGGGCACAGCATTATAAGGAGCATCTATGGGGCCATAAAGGTGCAGAGCATATATGGGGCACAGCATTATAAGGAGCACCTATGGGGCCATAAAGGTGCAGAGCATATATGGGGCACAGCATTATAAGGAGCACCTATGGGGCCATAAAGGTGCAGAGCATATATGGGGCACAGCATTATAAGGCGCACCTATGGGGCCATAAAGGTGCAGAGCATATATGGGGCACAGCATTATAAGGAGCACCTATGGGGCCATAAAGGTGCAGAGCATATATGGGGCACAGCATTATAAGGAGCACCTATGGGGCCATAAAGGTGCAGAGCATATATGGGGCACAGCATTATAAGGAGCATCTATGGGGCCATAATCAACGGTGCAGAGCATTCTATATAGCACAGTTGTATATGGAGCATCTATGGGGCAATAATGAACTGTATGGAGCATCTATTTTTATTTTTGAAATTCACCGGTAAATGCTGCATTTTCTACCCTAGGCTTATACTCGAGTCAATAAGTTTTCCCAGTTTTTTGTGGCAAAATTAGGGGGGTCGGCTTATACTCGGGTCGGCTTATACTCGAGTATATACGGTACTTAACTGGGTAGCTCTTAACTGGATTAGATATCTGATTCTGGCATACCAACAGCACTAAGATGTGCCAAATTTAAATTAACGCATCTTACTCTTGCTGATTTATCAAAAACTGGTGTAAGAAATACCAGCTTTGATGAATTTCCCATAAGTGTTTGTTCACATGTAGCATTCTGTGCAATTTCTAAAATCTCATTCATACAGTGCATTTTTTCTTTGCATCATTATTAAAGGCTTCATAAATGTAAACAAAAAATGCACCAAAACGCTTATCAGTTTTTCACAGTTTTCTGATCATGGTCTGCGTTTATGTAGAAAAAACACACCAAGATGCACTATGTATAAAACAAAATAAATATGATTAGTGGACAATACATACATATATGAACTTTTGTCCAATAAATCTGCTTGCATATAGCAATGACTTATTTCTTTACACTTTACCCTAGTTTAATTTGTCATTTTTACATATTTGAACTAAATGTTTCTGAACCGTCAACTTTCCTTTTCTCATCATTAGTCACTGAGGTTTTTATGTTGGTTTTTCATTAATGTGATTGCTACATTAATGCCAACTCAAAAATTTACAGTGACTAGCTACTGTTAGGCTAAGTACACATTTGCGTTCAGCAGCCCTGTGTAGGGCTGCATGCTTTTTCCCTTCATATCCGCACAGCTACGCATGCGTCCTGTGTACCTATCTTTAACATTTGGTATGCAGGGACATGCGTTTGTCTGGGGTTGCGTCCGCATGTGTCATTTTGACGCACCCGCCAACCGCATGGGAACACAACATGTTGCGTTTGACGGGCATGTCAAAACGACACATGAGGATGCATCCGCAGACAAATGCATGTCCCTGCATACCCAATGTTATTTGAAGCTATGGATTAAAAGAAAATGGATTTTATGGACATACATTGCTGGACTTATTTCTTTCAAGCTCTGAAAAACTTGCTGCACAGCAGGATCCGTGCGCTCTAGGAGGTGGTGAGCAGACACTAATTTCTTTTTTTGTATTTTTCAATGTTAAAGATAGGTACGCAGGACACATGCGCAGTTGTGCGGATATGAAGGGAAAAAGTATGCAGCCCTACGCAGGACTGCCGAACGCAATTGTGTACTTAGCCTTAGTGACTGGAAGTTGGATGGCGAAAACTTGTGTTAAGGCTAGCGGAACGCACCGAGTAAATAGAGATGTTTTTATTGATGTTGGTGCGTTCGCAGCCCGGGGTCCACCGTGCAGGAGTACCTGCTACTAGCAAACGGCAGTACTATATGGTGGTATGGACTAACTCAGTTAATTCACCGAGTAGCCATGAAAGAAAAGCACTGTGCCCTGTTAGACTCCACAGAGGCACAGGCTAACTGCCCAAACAGAGAGCAGTCAGTGGTCACGCATGCACACAAAACTCCTCGCCGGAGTTGCCAGCATTCTGGGGGCTTATTTTAGCCAGGTCCCTGAATACATTCAAGCACAAACTCCTCGCCGGAGGTGCCAGCATTCTAGGGGCTTTTTTTCAGCCGGGTCCCTGAACACACTCTCACGTGACCACACTGGCGCAAAGCACATAACAAAAGACAATACTAGCACATGGCCATGCGAGCCTTAAATAGTTGCAGCACGTATAGGACCTTCCTAGAAGGACCAATGAGAGGCTGCCACAGAGCGTGAGCACCTACAAGGCCTTCCTGAAGGACCAATGACCTTAGCTGCAGTATCTGATCATGTGACCCTCGATCTCCACTGAGAGATCTTACTCTGGGCATGCTCAGAACGTGAAAAGCAGGACTTAGTCCCAGAAGCGTCTGCTTGCCGCTGCCCAGGACTGACTTCAATGGCAGAAGCAGGAAATGCAGCAGTAACTCTTTGCACAGAGTCAGACTGAGCAAGTAGCTGGGACTGACGTCTCTGCTGAGCAGGCTCCACTGCAGCAGGAGAAGAATGGGAGACTGCAGCGGTGATGGCCCGAGATTCCCCCTGTGCAGAGGCAGGAACTCGACCCCTAACAACTTGTGAAACAAATGAGAAAAAAAAATTAACATTTATGTCATCCATTAAATGTGATTTGCAAATTTTCGCAAAAATACCTTGCTCATAGATATAATGTACCAATATTGTCCTTGTATTATCTGCACATTTGAAACAGTTTGCTCTTATCTTGATGATGAAGATAAGTATAAGTATTGAGTATAAGGACAGGTGCAGAATGCCATTTATTCTCTCATCCAGGAGAATTTGGCTGATAATGCAAATTACACTCTGATCAGAGTGTCATCATAATGTGATTCAATTCTCTTGGATGGGAAAATTTCTTGGGTGGGAAAAAATTTCAGTGCACGGAAATTAGATTGCACTCAGATGACATCTGATTGCCGTCCACGGTTTCCCACACACTCATTGACTTGCATGGTTGAGTGCGATTTGAATAGCGATTGTTTTCCTGAGGGAAACATCAGACATGTTCAGGGCTTCATAGAATAGCATTAGTCCGAGTGCGATTTGAATTTTCGTTGAATCACGCTCGGACAGCATATCTGCTCGTCTGCACCTGCCCCTAGGCGAGGATGCAATTTTTTGCATTTCGAAGGGGTCAGTCAATAAAGTTATGACGTTTACAAAGCTATGTATAAAAAGTAGATTCCAAAATGTATGTTCACTTCCATATTGTTATTTTATTTTTTCAATTAAATTACTCTTTTTAAAGCTAGGCAACCTTTGTTTTTAAAGGCATATTGTCCAAAATAAAAGTAGGAGAAAATAAGATAACTATCAGACGGGGACATTTTGATAATCATTTCATCAGTCATGCCTCAACAATCTCTGAAGCATCTATCAGCTTTTTTATTGAAGTATCCCGACACACTGAAAGGACTCTGCTGAAAGAAATGGCTGCACACTTGTCACTCGTGGTCACGTTATTGTGATAAATGAAAGGTTAGCTGAGACATGGTCCTAGCAACCAGATTTCCTCTACAAGCTAGGGGCGGTTCTTGAGCCTGCGATCGGTGGTGGGGCCAGTGATGCACCTGCTGGCTTCCCCAGTGCATCCTGTGTTGTTTGATGTGTGAGCAAGGACTTTCACTAAGCCTGTGTGTGTCTCTCTTTCGCTCTCGCTCTTTTTTTTTTTCTGGGAAGTGGAGGGGCTGCTTTCAACAGAGGTGGGCTGTGGCTATTGCAGTGAATGCTGCATTCAGAACCACAGGCAGAAGGAACAGCGATGTGTGAAGTTCCCAGCTCAGAAACCACTAGGATGTCTACTGCCATCAGTTCTTTCTCCCTTTTCGCAGAAGTGGGAATCTGACTCCTGTTTTGGTATCTCCGACACGCAGTATAAATAAAGCCTCGGTTATTGATAGATAGAAATAGCAGGAGGAGTTATAAAAATGCATTTGACGGTGGAGCCAGGAGAGCACGGCGGAATTTAGAGGAACAGATACCATTGCAGACTAGCAACATGCCTGACTGCACTTGAGTCAAACCACTGTGAAGCAGCTTCATGTTGTATTGTAACATGCTGTGGATGAATGGAAAATAGGAAGGTAGCAATGGAAAAAAAGGAAAAAAATGTGCTCTAGAACCAGTGGTATGTAATTTTCTTTCTTTTGAGAAGAGATTGGTGACAGGTATGTATCTCTTTTCCCAAATATTCTCCATTTGCTGAACTTGTATGTTTTACACATTTATGTTATTCAAGATATTTAATATTTCTAGCATGCACCTAGCAATTCCCAGCCAGGGGTCTACCAGCTATTGCTTGCACGGCCACTAATGTCGGGGGGAAAGTACTATCATAGTAATGTTTACGTAACATGTACTTCCACATTAGCATGCAAAGTTCATAGCGGAAAAAACTACAATTGTCTAAGTATGATGAGTCGATGGAGGGAGATTCTGTATAACTGATGAGACATTTCGGTCATGTATTTTAGAAATATGTAAGGGCTTCAAATCGGATTTTGTGTAAATGATTCCCTCCTGGTTACACTGGTCGCTTGGCGTACAATGCACAGTTATCTAGGTCATCATTCACACTAAGTAGCACACCTTAAGGACAGCACAGAATTTAAGAATCAAGCACTCATGGGAGAGCGTAGAACTGCGATGCTCTGCACACTATCTCTACTACACACACAGATCTGTTGCCTATGGCTGAGCATCATGTCAAGCAGGCATCGTTTGGTGGAGCTGCTGCTGCTCTACTAATGTGAAATACTTTTTTTTTTCTAGTTCACCAAAGGATTAGTATTAAATTGAGATTTACAGATGCTTATGCATTTCTGCTTCTTGATTAATCTTTCAAGATGAACACCCTGCAGTTTATCTGAAAATATCAGTGCCAGTATCCTGTAGATTATTCTCTTGAGCAATTGTCATTGAGATTAAATTGTGATTTGTGCCGAACACGATAAGAAAGCTGGAAACAATTAGCACTTTGAGGTGGAAGCGAGCTCCACTAGACCATGGCAAAGTCAATTTAAAGGGGAAAACATCTGAAAATCCATTTTGATTCCTGCATTATGGCATTTTAGTAAATTAATGTCAATTATTCACAAATTCTGACTTGTTTTGACCCTTCCCACTTGAATTTTTTATCTAATATTGTTACACTAAATTATTTGAAAAATTGTTCTAATAATCAGAATTGAGCATAACCGAGCCTGATATTTTTTGCAGACTCTAGCAAAGTAAAGGGTTACTGCTGTTTGGCTGGCAGCAAGCTGTTAACACTAATCATATGTTTGGTTGCACAAAAAAAATATCAAACACCTGAGTCCAGCATTAGGCATAGCCATTATTTAGAGTGGGACTCCTGGCTCATGGGAGGCTGATGCCACTGGTCTGCTTAAAAATTTATATGCTGCTTTGACTTCTTTTGATCTCAAAATCCAATCTTCCTATGCTCATCTGTATTCAGCTAGCCAAGAATGCAGATTGGATTTGCCTGATGTAATGTGACTTGCAGGCGTTAATGTGACTGTGCTGTCCCTTCGCCAACCCATCAGAAAGTGGGAATCCCAGCAATCTTCCTGATAATGAGAAGTGATTGATATACTGTGTACAGCGATTTTCTATAGTAGGGCCTACAGAAATCAAAAACAGTGGTGGTCTAGATGCTTCTGTATAACGTCTTCTTTACGGTTTTATGTAAATCCTAGAGCATTAATTGTAACGTTTTCTTACCAAAATGCTCCAATAAATAATGAAAGGTTCATTAAAGCCAATACAGCATAAAAACTGACAATTCATAGAATAGGACACCTTATGACTAAGCGTTAGTCACTATGAAGTAGTAGTTTGCACTCTAAAAGGTTAGAAAGTTCTACAGCCATTGAAGCTACTCACAGACTTGTCATGTTTGTTAAGTAGACCTGTCAAATATATAAAACATTGTAGCAATATACAATTGATCTAACTAGAAAATAAAATGCTATATAATTAAACAAGTTAAGTAACCATATTAATAGGTTTAAGAGCGTTCTTTACTCATCCATTGTCCTTTACCTATTGAATAAGATATTGAGATATAGACTACTTTGACAACCACGCTTCATGCTCAAATGCTCTGAGTTTTCAAACTTCCCACGCCACAGCAGGCAATAGTTTCAGAATAAAAACTACATAATTCAGTCATTTCATGTAGACATGAAAATCAGTTTGTATCCAAGGCTAAATTTACTTTGGTCTTAACTATTGAGAGACAAACCATTAATGTAAAGGCAAATGAAATGTAAAGAAATAGGACAAGTTCCATTCAATTCTACTGCAAGCAGCATGTTAAAAGTAGATATATTTCTAAACACATGAGTAGGGCCCAAATGCTTCATTTCAATGTGCGTTTATGTCACTTGTAGAGCTTTAAAAATGTGAATAAAGAAATGAAGGAATTCTGAATAACTATAATTGGGGGATGCCATGTTTGAGGTCAGTTAGGGCCATAATACTGTAGCTTGACCTAAGCACCACCCTCATTACGTGTGCTATGCTGATGACCCTACTATAGAAAATTATACAATACATTGATGATCCAAACACGCAACATTTCCAGAACTTTTTCTGTTTCTGTCTGAGATTTCTTTACTAGACTATTTAAATACAGGCACATAATAGTTTATTACTTTTGTTAAGCCTCTCATGGAACCCAGATCTACTTTTGTACTGATTGTGTTAAAAACAATACTATTCTATCTCCACTTATCACAAATCTTTCCCATTCCCTGTAGAATGTGGCCACATAGTGTTTAAAAAGACATGTGATCAATTAAAGTACAAGTGACATGGTTTCGAACACAGAAAGAAATAGTTTCATTAATGCATACAACTGTTTTGGTTCCAGTGTTATTCCAGACTAATGTATATTTGACACTTCTATATACCTTGGCATTGCTCAATAATGAATCTTTGTGTTGTCTGGCTTTCAGGTGGTCATATTGGTTAAGCTTTCACATGTACGTATGTCTTTTTAATATTTTGCCAATGTTCCAGTTGAAGAAATGTATTATTTAAATTACCAGCTATGTTGAACCATGATGTCTTGTGTGTGTGGTCCATGTGTAAATTCATTTGTAAACTGGTAATGCCCAAAAAGTGAAGTCTCATAGTTTCAGTTGGAAGCTCTTTAGTGCGTTGTTCAGTATATAGAAGTCTATTTACAAAGCTGTGATTTGGATCTTGAGCTGAGAGTCAAACTCAAGACAATGAGAAGATAGCAAAACGTCAGTTATATTTCTTAAGAAATTTTTTAGAAATTAACTTATTTTTTAGTAAAAGATGACCTGCTGTACATCTCATTATAGAGATTCATTGAGTAGCAGTGAGATGCTGTTTTTGTTAATGACAATCGTCTGAGTCATAAGGGATTATGGCTAATTGATTGAACTACTCATATGTTAAAACCTGCAGTGAATATGATTTTTACAAGTGAATTTAACAAATGCCATCAGTTTAAAAAAACATAAATAACTATTTAAAATTGCTATGAGTTACCTGAAAAATTATTTTATCTTTGTACCTTATTAACCAAGAGATTAATAAAAAAAAACGGTTGACCACTTAGGACTGTGGTGTACCTGGAAACTGAATCTATGTAATGCATATTTATTGTGACATTCGATTATAGCACAAAATCCAATCAGAAGTGTAATTGTTGAATGACCTTTGTAAATATACTTCCTGTTTTATGTAATGTTTTAGCTGTTTTGTATTTTTTATTCATTTGGATTACTTATAACCACTGTTGAATAGGTGAATTTGGTTGATTTTTACACTTCACTGTTTTTTTTGCTTGAACTATTATAAAGGAAGATGATGTAAGGTCTAATGTTGTGAAAAACTCAAATAAGAACCTATTTGCATGTTGTATTCCAAAGCCTACCTCTTGACACATGATTGGCTGAGAATTCAATAGAGAATGGATCCACTCTATTTCTTCTTAAGTCTTGGGACTTCTATTTGTATACCAGTTTCAACTGAATCATCATGAAAGATCATGTTACAAAATTATTTCTCATGAATGTAGACCTTACACCATCAACCGCTCTTTGCTTTACATGTCAGCTGTTAAGGTAATTGCGCTGCATGCTATGCTTACTATACTGTGTAGCTTTATTATCCACAACTGTGATTTGTACTGTATGAATCAGTGATCCTTAAACTGCCTTCATTGCAGATACTTCCGGACGTCATGAGAAGCAGACGGTGTCTGGTCCTTCCGTAGGACATACATTCTAACACAAGTACACGTGTTTGCTTCTGCTACAGCTTAATGTTGTGGACATACAAATCTTGCTCAGGAGCTACAGATACTTGTTTTTTTGCAAAGATAGTTAATATAAAGTTCCCCTGATGGTTTCTGCCTTATTGAAGAGCCTGATCTTCTCTTATATATATAAGCTTTGCAAAGGAATGTTTGCAAAGAAATTGGGGAATCCTACAAAAAAGAAAGAAAGTCCAAGCAAAAAGGAACAGGATATTTCTGAATTTGGCCTAATCAAAAATCCAAATATTTCAATTACGATCAAAAGTAAAGTAAAAAAAATTGCCAAGTGTTCTTCTTCTTGCAACCTATCAACTGAAGAAGATACTTCTAGGAAGGAGTTTTCACTTTCTCCAACATTCAGTTACAGAGTAGCTATTGCCAATGGGCTTCAAAATAATATTATTCTAGCTAGCAATAATAATGAGGATGCTTTTCACGAAATATCTTCTCTTGATAGTTCTTATTCAGAATCTTTAAGTGAAACAAGGGCTGGTAGTACAACCAAGGAATTCTCATCACAGACCATGCCTGTAAGGCGAAACAGAAAAAGCATGAACAGTCTAGCTCCTTCTGATGGAAGCTCAGATGGGGAACGTACATTACACAGCCTAAAAATGGGTGCTTTGCGCAAGCTTAGAAAATGGAAGAAGAGTCAGGAGTGTGTTTCCTCAGATTCAGAAGTAAGCACATGGAAAAAAACCTGGGGATTACGAAGCAAGTCTTTAGACAGAACAGTGCGTCAGCAGAAAACCAATGCAATTGAGCCTGGCTTTAGCTCCACTGGTTGCATAAGTCAAACACATGATGTCATGGAAATGATCTTTAAAGAACTTCAAGGTATAAGTCAAATTGAAACTGAATTGTCAGAATTAAGAGGTCATGTCAATTCTTTGAAGCAATCAATTGATGAAATTTCTAGCAGCGTTGAGGTTGTGCAAAGTGAAATTGAACAGTTACGTTCAGGGTTTGTACAGTCAAGAAGAGAAACCAGAGATATCCATGACTACATTAAGCAGATAGGTCATCACAGTAGTAAACTTAGTCTTAGGTTTTTAAATGTGCCTGAAGAAAAAAATGAACTATGTGAAAATGTTGTTTATAGAATTTTAATAGAAAAAATGGGATTTTCAGATGCACAAAACAATATGAAAATTGAAATTGCTCACAGACTAGGGCAACAAAGAGAGTGCCCAAATGCAAAACCCAGACCAATTCTTGTCTATTTTGCTACACAACAAGACAGAGATTTAGTTTTAAAAAAATGTTATAAACTGAAGGGAACTGGAATTGGGATTTCTACAGACATTATTTCCCATGAACTAAAAGTGAAAAAAGAAAAGCCACTTCCTTTGTCCCAGACATATGAGAGTATGGACATGAAATTTTCTGCTGTGGAGCAAAAGATTAATCATGATGAATGGGAATCTCATGAAGACAGCGATAAAGAGTTGGAACCAGACATAAACAGAAATAGTTATGCCATGGTTTCCAAGTCTGAAGCTCCGATAAAATCAAATGAGAGTAAAAGAAGTGGACATTCATCTCATAATAAAAAACCTCACAGAACATCTGAAGAGGTCCCTTATAAAAGTAAAGATGATTATGGAGACCTTAATTTCCAGTCGCCTGTATCTGATAGCTTGGAAAAAAACAAAATATATTACAGTGATTCAACTCCTTTGTGGCATTCACAAACTGATTTTTCTACACCAAAACTGAGTCGGTCAGAATCTGATTTTTCAAAGTTATGTCAGTCTTACTCTGAGGATTTTTCAGAAAACCAATACTTCATAAGAACAAAT
Organism: Ranitomeya imitator; assembly: GCF_032444005.1. Taxonomy (NCBI): domain Eukaryota; kingdom Metazoa; phylum Chordata; class Amphibia; order Anura; family Dendrobatidae; genus Ranitomeya; species Ranitomeya imitator. The sequence goes on along the minus strand of NC_091285.1, from coordinate 488,206,645 downwards.
GGAAGTTCTTTGTTATCTTCCTCTGATCGAGAACTCTGGCAGAGAAGACCGGAAGATAATTCATCAAATTGGTATGCAAGCTCCCAAGAGCAAGCTTTTAGTAATGATGCAGAGCCTTACCATGAAGAGAATGAAATAGAGAACACCGAGACTGTTGACAGTGGTGTCAGCAATGGGATACTTTGTGCTTCAGGAGACCGCAGTCACTATAGTGACTCTCAACTTTCTTTGCATGGTGATTTGTCACCATGGAAAGAATGGCACCATTTAGAACAAGGTACAGATTCTGGACTTGATACATCGACACAACATGGTTTTGCCTATAATGTCAACTGCCCTACAGATCAACAAATGGAAATTTATGCAAACAATTATGAAAAGTGCCAAAGTACAGATCTTCCATATAACACAGAAAACTACAATTACACGTTAGAGGGCAATTCTCCTTCTTGTCCTGAAATCTCCAGTGTGTCACAAAATCAATGGACTAGTGAATATGAAGCTTACTTGGAGGCAAATGCCAATGAAATTTATCAGAGCCAGGGAAGAATGCCATTGATGTACCGCAGTCAGAGTGAGCTGCAAAGTGATGACTCAGAGGATGCGCCTCCAAAATCATGGCATAGCCGACTGAGCATTGATCTTTCAGATAAAACCTTCAGCTTTCCAAAGTTTGGCTCTACTCTTCAGCGTGCTAAATCAGCTCTAGAAGGTGTATGGAGTAAAAGCACACAGAGCTTAAGTGGCTATGATGAAAGTGGCTCTTCATTTATGGGCAGATTCCGCACTTTATCACAATCTACAGCTAATGAATCCAGCACTACTCTAGATTCTGATGTGTACACAGAACCATACTATTACAAAGCAGATGATGACATTGATTATGGTGAATCTATAGCTGGTAACGACAATGGAGGCGATTATGTGGAGGTGATGGAACAAGTTCTTGCCAAACTTGAAAACAGAACAAATACAAATGAAAATCTTGAGCAAATGCAAGAATATCAAGAATATGATGACAATGCCTATGACCCAGAATTTTCTGGTTTACAAATGGATGAATACAACATTCCATATGATGACTTGGCTCCTGAGGATATAATAGAACCTGAATGTGCAATCGTGTACGATATAACAGAGGATTCTAAAAACGATGTCGAGAACAAAAACATACCTGAGAAATCATTTGAGGTTCCAAAGAAAAAACGGATTCGTCCAAGTTTTAAGGAGGCTGCCATGAAGGCTTACAAGAAAGAAATGGCCGAACTTGAAGAAAGAATCCTTTCAGGAGGTACTTACATTTTTTTTTAAAACGTCCCCTATGTTTTGTAAAGTTTGTTAGTGGTTTTCAACTTTTACAAAGATAGCCTTAGATAAATTAAGGATAAGATAGCTCTATAATTAATCACTAAAAAGAGGTAGCGCTATGTCAGTCACAAGCTTATAATAAAGTAATTATTACACTACACAATGACTTTGTGACAGTATTCATAATATTAGTCTTTAAGGCATTTTTTATGAGTGCTACACAAACAAATATATTCATCATTAAAAGCCCTCCTAGATTTTAGTTATACATAAGTGCAGATCATATTTTTACATGTGCAGTATATATTTTTATAACTTTGGCCTACGCATCATTAAAATGAATACTAAATGTTAATTTAGCTATCAATGCCATTTAAAGGAAAATTCCCATCTCCAAGATCATGTCCCAATAAGTAGTAGGTGTAATTTTAATAATATTAGCAAATACCTCCAAATTAGCTAGTTGCTAGTGGTCATAGCAATGGATACCTAAGGTCCTGCAATGCCTGCACATGATGAAAGAGACATAGCAAATCAGAAAAACTATACTAAATGTGTAATTGGAGGTATTTGCTAATATTATTATTATTATTACACTTACTACATATTAGGATAGGATCTTAGAGATGGGAATACCTCTTATGTGGTTTGATGACCAAAAGAATAAAAAGGTCATTTAATCAATAATGTGTATGTTGTATATATTCTTATTTTGTTTAATTGCTGCTAATCTTACATCTTAACCTTTGTTTTGCATGGCTAAATGATGGTCTGCTTTAATATAAAATGTTTTTGTCAAATATGATTGTCTAGAGCCACAATCTTATTTCGGAACTTCTAACAATTGTCAACTTGACAGACGCTTTGCACATATTTAAGAAGCTGGTGTGTAAATTAATGGACTTTGGATGTAACAAAAAAATACAAGACAGTACATACCAAGCAAGCAGTCCGTTCCATCTTTAGTCTTTTAAATGTATATCCAGAGTAATACAAACTTATCAAGATTCTTAGCTGTATTTTTGCATTGGATCTAGCTATAGGGGGTGCAAGGTAGCAATCAAATCTGGGCCTTAGTGAAGGCCTCCCTACTCCTTAGGGAAACAATATTTAACCAATATTAAAAATATTCCAGTTTACTGTTACAAGTTTTGTATTGGGCCAAAGTTATGCATTGGTCAGTATATCTTCGTTCTGTGTTCATTGTGTTTTAATTACATATCTAACACACTTCATTAGGCACTACTCTTGTGCAGAAATCTGCTAAAAGTGTAATGTCGGTGGATCCTTGCAGAAGGAAGATATTCATGTTGGTAAGGGTGCTCCAGAGAGGAGCTGGGGTTACAACCCTTCTTGTCAATAGTAGATATTGGGATTTCACAGTTGAAATAGTACAATAGGAATATATGAATCTATCTTTTCTCAAATTCTTTTTCATGTGAAACTTTTAGGTTAATGACACAATAAGTAGTGTTTGTACTTTTATAAAAAAATACTGTAATATTGATTTTTTTCAAAATGCAGAGTTACTGTATTGCCCCTTATGTAATGATGTTCCAATTAAATAAGCAGAAGATTATTTATCCCCTATTCATCAAGGTGCTTTAAGCTAGAAAACTGTCATAAAAAATGCTTTGATATGTGTACTTGAACAATGTGTACTTGTACAAAAATTTTGTGACTTTTGGAGTTTTCACCCCTGTTTCGGAAACTTTGTCAAATTCATCAATAGTATCGCGTTTCTTGAAATGCCAGAAATGTTACTCCAGTCACTGACTGCACTAACATTTCTGACTAGGAGCAATGAGGTGCATGTCAGTGATAATTGCTCTTAACCCCTTCATGACCCATCCTATTTTGACCTTAAAGACCTTGCCATTTTTTGCAATTCTGACCAGTGTCCCTTTATGAGGTAATAACTCAGGAACGCTTCAATGTATCCTAGCGGTTCTGAGATTGTTTTTTCGTGACATATTGGGCTTTGTGTTAGTGGTAAATTTAGGTCAGTAAATTCTGTGTTTATTTGTGGTAAAAACGGAAATTTGGCGAAAATTTTGAAAATTTCGCAATTTTCACATTTTGAATTTTTATTCTGTTAAACCAGAGAGTTATGTGACACAAAATAGTTAATAAATAACATTTCCCACACGTCTACTTTACATCAGCACAATTTTGGAAACAAAATTTTTTTTTGCTGGGAAGTTATAAGGGTTAAAATTTGACCAGCGATTTCTCATTTTTACAACGAAATTTACAAAACCATTTTTTTTAGGGACCACCTCACATTTGAAGTCAGTTTGAGGGGTCTATATGGCTGAAAATACCCAAAAGTGACACCATTCTAAAAACTGCACCCCTCAAGGTGCACAAAACCACATTTAAGAAGTTTATTAACCCTTCAAGTGCTTCACAGCAGCAGAAGCAACATGGAAGGAAAAAATGAACATTTAACTTTAGTCACAAAAATGATTTTTCAGCAACAATTTTTTTATTTTCCCAATGGTAAAAGGAGAAACTGAACAACGAAAGTTGTTGTCCAATTTGTCCTGAGTACGCTGATACCTCATATGTGGGGGTAAACCACTGTTTGGGCGCACGGCAGGGCTTGGAAGGGAAGGAGCGCCATTTGACTTTTTGAATGAAAAATTGGCTGCACTCTTTAGCGGACACCATGTCACGTTTGGAGAGCACCCGTGTGCCTAAACATTGGAGCTCCCCCACAAGTGACCCCATTTTGGAAACTAGACCCCCCAAGGAACTTATCTAGATGCATAGTGAGCCCTTTAAACCCCCAGGTGCTTCACAAATTGATCCGTAAAAATGAAAAAGTACTTTTTTTTCACAATTTTCGCCTCAATTTTTTCATTTTCACATGGGCAATAGGATAAAATGGATCCTAAAATTTGTTGAGCAATTTCTCCTGAGTACGCCGATACCTCATATGTGGGGGTAAACCACTGTGTGGGCACACGGCAGGGCTCGGAAGGGAAGGCGCGCCTTTTGACTTTTTGAATGGAAAATTAGCTCCAATTGTTAGCGGACACCATGTCGCGTTTGGAGAGCCCCTGTGTGCCTATGCATTGGAGCTCCCCCACAAGTGACCCCATTTTGGAAACTAGACCCCCCAAGGAATTTATCTAGATGCATACTGAGCACTTTAAACCCCCAGGTGCTTCACATAAGTTTATAATGCAGAGCCATGAAAATAAAAAATAATTTTTCTTTTCTCAAAAATGATTTTTTAGCCTGGAATTTCCTATTTTGCCAATGGTAATAGGAGAAATTGGACCACAAATATTGTTGTCCAGTTTGTCCTGAGTACGCAGATACCCCATATGTTGGGGTAAACCACTGTTTGGGCGCACGGCAGGGCTCAGAAGGGAAGGCACGCCATTTGGCTTTTTAAATAGAAAATTAGCTCCAATCATTAGCGGACACCGTATCGCGTTTGAAGAGCCCCTGTGTGCGTAAACATTGGAGATCCCCCACAAATGACCCCATTTTGGAAACTAGACCCCCAAAGGAACTAATCTAGATGTGTGGTGAGCACTTTGAACCCTCAAGTGCTTCACAGAAGTTTATAACACAGAGCCATGAAAATAAAAAATAAAATTTCTTTTCTCAAAAATGATTTTTTAGCCCGCAATTTTTTATTTTCCCAAGGGTAACAGGAGAAATTTGACCCCAAATGTTGTTGTCCAGTTTCTCCTGAGTACGCTGATACCCCATATGTGGGGGTAAACCACTGTTTAGGCACATGCTGGGGCTCGGAAGTGAAGTAGTGACGTTTTGAAATGCAGACTTTGATGGAATGCTCTCCGGGCGTCACATTGCGTTTGCAGAGCCCCTGATGTGGCTAAACAGTAGAAGCCCCCCACAAGTGACCCCATTTTGGAAACTAGACCCCAAAATGAACTGATCTAGATGTGAGGTGAGCACTTTGAACCCCCAAGTGCTTCACAGAAGTTTATAACGCAGAGCTGTGAAAATAATAAATGTTTTCTTTCCTCAAAAATAATTTTTTAGCCCAGAATTTTTTATTTTCCCAAGGGTTACAGGAGAAATTGGACCACAAAAGTTGTTGTCCAGTTTCTCCTGAGTAAGCTGATACCCCATGTGTGGGGGTAAACCACTGTTTGGGCACACGTCGGGGCTCAGAAGGGAAGTAGTGACTTTTGAAATGCAGACTTTGATGGAATGGTCTGCGGGCGTCACGTTGCGTTCGCAGAGCCCCTGGTGTGCCTAAACAGTAGAAACCCCCCACAAGTGACCCCATTTTGGAAACTAGACCCCGAAAGGAACTTATCTAGATATGTGGTGAGCACTTTCAACCCCCAAGTGCTTTACAGAAGATTATAACGCAGAGCCGTGAAAATAATAAATACGTTTTCTTTCCTCAAAAATAATTTTTTAGCCCAGAATTTTTTATTTTCCCAAGGGTTACAGGAGAAATTGGACCCCAAAGGTTGTTGTCCAGTTTCTCCTGAGTACGCTGATACCCCATGTGTGGGGGTAAACCACTGTTAGGGCACACGTCGGGGCTCAGAAGGGAAGTAGTGACTTTTGAAATGCAGACTTTGATGGAATGGTCTGCGGACGTCACATTGCGTTTGCAGAGCCCCTGGTGTGCCTAAACAGTAGAAACCCCCACAAGTGACCACATTTTGGAAACTAGACCCCCCAAGGAACTTATCTAGATATGTGGTGAGCACTTTGAACCCCCAAGTGCTTCACAGACGTTTACAACGCAGAGCCGTGAAAATAAAAAATCATTTTTGTTTCCTCAAAAATGATGTTTTAGCAAGCAATTTTTTTATTTTTTCAAGGGTAACAGGAGAAATTGGACCCCAATAATTGTTGCGCAGTTTGTCCTGAGTATGCTGGTACCCCATATGTGGGGGTAAACCACTGTTTGGGCACACGTCGGGGCTCGGAAGTGAGGGAGCACCATTTGACTTTTTGAATACAAGATTGGCTGGAATCAATGGTGGAGCCATGTTGCGTTTGGAGACCCCCTGATGTGCCTAAACAGTGGAAACCCCTCAATTCTAACTCCAACACACCCCTAAACCTTATCCCAACTGTAGCCGTAACCCTAATCACAACCCAAACCCCAACACACCCCTAACCACTAACCCTAACACACCCCTAACCCTAACCACAACCCTAATTCCAACCCAACCCTAACCCTAAGGCTATGTGCCCACGTTGCGGATTCGTATGAGATTTTTCAGCACCATTTTTGAAAAATCCGCGGGTAAAAGGCACTGCGTTTTACCTGCGGATTGCCAGTGTTTTTTGTACGGATTTCACCTGTGGATTCCTATTGAGGAACAGGTGTAATTCGCTGCGGAATCCGCACAAAGAATTGACATGCTGCGGAAAATACAACGCAGCGTTTCCATATGTTTACATGGTACTGTAAACCTGATGGAACACTGCTGCGGATCCGCAGCCAAATCCGCACCGTGTGCACATAGCCTAATTCTAAAGGTATGTGCACACGCTGCGGAAAACGCTGCGGATCCGCAGCAGTTTCCCATGAGTTTACAGTTCAATGTAAACCTATGGGAAACAAAAATCGCTGTGCACATGCTGCGGAAAAACTGCACGTAAACGCAGCATGTCACTTCTTTCTGCGGATTCCGCAGCGGTTTTACAACTGCTCCAATAGAAAATCGCAGTTGTAAAACCGCAGTTTAGCCCTGCGGATTTATCAAATCCTCTGCGGAAAAATCCGCAGAGGACCAGAATACGTGTGCACATCCCGAACCCTACCCCTAACCCTACCCCTACCCCTAACCCTACCCCTAACCCTAACCCTACCCCTAACCCTAGTTCTTACCCCAACATTAGTGAAAAAATTTTTTTTATTGTCCCTACCTATGGGGGTGACAAAGGGGGGGGGGGGGTCATTTACTATTTTTTTTATTTTGATCACTGAGATAGGTTATATCTCAGTGATCAAAACTCACTTTGGAACGAATCTGCCGGCCGGCAGATTCGGCGGGCGCACTGCACATGCGCCCGCCATTTTGGAAGATGGCGGCGCCCGGGAAAGAAGACGGACGGACCCCGGGAGGCTCGGTAAGTATAAGGGGGGGGAAGATCAGGGCACGGGGGGGCGTCGGAGCACGGGGGATGGATCGGAGCATGGGAGGGGTGGATCGGAACACGGGGGGGTGGATTGGAGCACGGGGTGGGGGATCGCTGTGTGGGGGGTGGATCGGAGCACGGGGGGGATCGCAGTGCGGGGGGTGGATCGGAGTGCGGGGGGGTTTGATTGGAGCATGGGGGGTGTGATTGGAGCATGGGGGGAGCGGACAGGAGGACGGGGGAGCGGAGCACAGGACGGAGGGGAGCGGACCACAGATCTGGGGGCTGGGGGGGCGATCGGTGGGGTGGGGTGGGTGCACATAAGTGTTTCCAGCCATGGCCGATGATAGTGCAGCATCGGCCATGGCTGGATTGTAATATTTCACCAGTTTTTTAGGTGAAATATTACAAATCGCTCTGATTCGCAGTTTCACTTTCAACAGCCAATCAGAGCGATCGTAGCCACGGGGGGGGGGGGGGTGAAGCCACCCCCCCTGGGCTAAACTACCACTCCCCCTGTCCCTGCAGATCAGGTGAAATGGGAGTTAACCCTTTCAGCCGATCTGCAGAGACGCAATCTTTCTGTGACACAGCATATGCGTCACAGGTCGGATTGGCACCGACTTTCATGACGCATACGCTGTGTCACAGGTCAGGAAGGGGTTAATATCCAATAAATTTGACAAACCTTAAGGTACCTTCACACTAAACGATATCGCTAGCAATCCGTGACGTTGCAGCGTCCTTGCTAGCGATATCGTTTAGTTTGACACGCAGCAGCGATCAGAATCCTGCTGTGATGTCGTTGGTCGGGGCTAGAGGGCCAAACCTTTCTTTCGTCGCTGGCTCTCCCGCTGACATCGCTGAATCGGCGTGTGTGACACCGATTCAGCGATGTCTTCGCTGGTAACCAGGGTAAACATCGGGTTACTAAGCGCAGGGCCGCACTTAGTAACCCGATGTCTACCCTGGTTACCATCCTAAAAGTAATAAAAACAAACGCTACATACTTACCTTCCGCTGTCTGTCCCCGGCGCTCTGCTTCTCTGGTCTGGCTGTGAGCACAGCGGCCGGAAAGCAGAGCGGTGACGTCACCGCTCTGCTTTCCGGCTGCCCGGCGCTCACAGCCAGAGCAGAGAAGCAAAGCGCCGGGGACAGACAGCGGTAGGTAAGAATGTAGCGTTTGTTTTTTTTTACTTTTAGGATGGTAACCAGGGTAAACATCGGGTTACTAAGCGCGGTCCTGCGCTTAGTAACCCGATGTTTACCCTGGTTACCGGCATCGTTGGTCGCTGGAGAGCGGTCTGTGTGACAGCTCTCCAGCGACCAAACAGCGACGCTGCAGCGATCCGGATCATTGTCTGGATCGCTGCAGCGTCGTTTAGTGTGAAGGTACCTTTATTCTTGCATGCCCCTCATTAAGTCTGACATATACAACACCAGTCTTAATGATTAGGAGCTAATGATTTTTAAAGTTTATACAGGCAATTTATTTAGGTTTTTACACCAGAATACTGGCGTAAAATTTCTCAATAAATCACAATATTTTTGCGCAACTTTGAAGTCATCATGCCACTTCACCCCCACCCCCTGTCTCGTCTGTGCATCATTTAACTGTATTGGCGCATTGCATGTGCTAATATAGTTTAGAATGGCAACTGCTCTTTGTGGGCCACTCTGAATGAGGGTCCCGGGGTGACTGCACCCTCTGTTCTCCTGGTATCTACACTACTGATTAGGAATATTGTACTCTAGTGAGCCCATCCATTAAGACTGCGTAATTCAAGCTTTAATGAATAAATTCGTTGGCATTTGAAAATAGCCATTGTCTATTAATTATACCAGATGCATTGATGTTCTAACAGTCCTAGGATTCACAAACAAAATGTCATCATATAGGAACTAGGTGGGGAAAAAACTAGAATAACACAGAGTGTAATTGGGGAATGCTGAGGAATTGTTAATACAATATAGAGTAGAAATAGAATAGAAAATAGTGTTAGATTACAGCACTAAATAGATAGGGATTTAGAATGACATTTAGTTTGACCACCCTTTTAAGGAAGATGGGAAGAAGTTATGACAGAGTAGTAGTTATCTTTTAGGCTGTGTGCACACGTAGCAGATTTTTCGCCTTTTTTTCGTGGCTTTTCGCTATAAAAACGCTATAAAACTGCGAAAAAAACTCTCATATTAAGCATCTTATTTAATAGAATGCAATCCGCATTTTTTGTGCACATGCTGCAATTTTTTCCTGAGTGGATTCGCATTCCAGAAAAAAACGCAGCATGTTCATTAAATTTGCGAAATCGCGGGGATTCCGCACACCTAAGAATGCATTGATCTGCTTACTTTCCGCATGGGGCTATGCCCACCATGCGGGAAGTAAGCAGATCATGTGCGGTTGGTACCCAGGGTGGAGGAGAGGAGACTCCTCCACGGACTGGGCACCATATAATTGGTAAAAAAAAAGAATTAAAATAAAAAAATCGTGATATACTCACCTTTGATGGCCCCCGGAGTCTTCCTGCCCCTCAGCGCTGCATGCGGCCACTACCGTTCCTGTAGATGGTGTGTGAAGGACCTGTGATGACGTCGCGGTCACATGACCGCAACGTCATCACAGGTCCTGCACACAGACCATCTATAGGAACGGAAGCCGCTGAGGAGATCGGCTGTTTGCTGTAGGTGAGTATAACCATTTTTTTTAATTATTTTTTAACATTCCATCTTTTACTATTGATGCGGCATAGGCTGCATCAATAGTAAAAAGTTGGTCACACTTGTCAAACACTGTTTGACAAGTGTGACCAACCTGTCAATCAGTTTTCCAAGCGATGCTACAGATCGATTGGAAAACGCTAGCATTCTGCAAGCTAATTATGCTTGCAAAATGCTAGTTTTCTGCGGGAATATGCATGCCAATTCCGCATGCGATATACCCGCGGCAGGAGGCGCAGAATTACCGCGGAAATTTCCGCGGCAATTCTGCAACGTGTGCACTTAGCCTCCAGGTTAGCTTCCCACAATCATATTTTCAGTTCGAGTCATGTCCATTAAGAAATGGAGAGCAAATGGACCAATGTTATTTAATGGTGCAGTGCAGATGAGTGTTTTCTTTTCACTGAATGATTCTGCGTGTGAAAAAATTGCAGTGTGCACTGGCTTCCGTGTCAGATGAGACTCGCCTATTCAAGTCTATGGGTGTGAAAAAAAAGCCATACTGAGCCATTGCAGAGCATCCTATTTTGTCTGAGTGTTCTGGATAAAATTCTATTTTTATAACTCGTGTGAACTTAGGCCAAGTGTTCTAAAATTCTGATTGAAATCTTAAGCGGCAGAAAACATGACTCGCTTAGTCTTCATCATCACATTAAGTTTTGAGGACATTTATTTGTGTCCAGATATACACATAGTTTGGATCTGCCCTTACTGTCAGTAACTATTTGCATACAGAACTTGGGGCGGAGGTCACACATGGTGCTTGGCGAACAAGTAGCACGTGTCCACTGCAAGCGCTTTCCTAAGGCCACGTTCACAAGTTCAGTATTTGTTCCACTCCTGATTTTGGCTTACAAATACTGAGGTAAAATACTGACCTATCAGAGGAAAAGTGTAATAGAAACACGTCACCACTTCTGCATTTATCACCCACTCCTGGTTTTGGCTTATAAATACTGAGGTAAAATAACTAAATACTGAACGTGTGAACGTGGCCTAAATGTCGCACCGACTATCAGCTGCATCATTATAGATAAATTACTAATGGATTGCCTATTTTTAATGGCAGCTCAGTTTTAAAGAAACCACATTGCTATTAAAAAAAGCAAGCAATTAGCAATTAATGTTTAATAATGCAGCGGAAAGCCGCTGCAATATTCAGGAAGCCACCTCTCAGCAGACACATCTTGGATAGGTGCTACATGCACTGATGTGTGACATCAGCCTAAATGCTTGCCCTGATTGTTTCCAAGTGGCACAGATGTATGACTCCTTAAAGTGACTGTAGGCAGCAAAATAAGTAGGTCTGATGCATGAATATGTAGACAGGTCTGATGTCAGGCCAAAAAAACCCCACTTGTGTATCGTTTGACTGGGCCTAACAAAAATACATTGGACATATGGTGGCAAAATCTGCTTTATTCATAGGGGAATGTTCTCCCTGCCTCCTGCTGACCCTGTCAACAGTGATTGACAAGCTGCCGTGCATCTGCTTCTATAAACTTTATCACTTTATAGCTCCTATTTGCCACACATGAGACTACTTTTTTTGGATGCTTAGTCTAATAGAAAGGCAGACATGCTCACATCTTATGTCACCTCTATACAGAGCAGCATACTATGATGACAAATCCGCTTTAAGTGTATCGGAGCTTGTTGCATGTGTCCATGTCAGTTGGACATAATTATGGCAGATTTCTAGCCTGAATATGTGAAGAAGAAAGCATGAATTTACAGATAGCAAGCAGAGATCCTTAAATTGTGGAGGGAACATAACGCACTTTAAACTGTTTTTCTTCATTGTACAGTGAACCATTACATGAACTTTACATACACACTGCAAGCCTCCGGTATGCTGCAAAAAATGTTGAATTTCATCATTGTTTTAAAAAATGTAAGAGGGTTCTTCACTTTGAAAAATCACTTTGTTAAGTTTCTTCTTTGACTATAAGCTAAATATGAGGTGACCCCTTGCTGGGACCCCTAGTGATTAGCTGTGATCAGTTGAGAAGTCTGGCAGTAAGCCGCCACCACAGAGAAACTAAGCATTGCACAGTGCTTATTCAGAGTATCAGGCCTTCTTACAATATCTAAGATATGACAGGCCAAGAGATATTCTTTGTAACCACTGTCCACTCTGGCCAACAGATGAAGATCCTGAACAGATGACCCTTTACGCAGTGAATTCAGAATCCCCTACTATGGTATAAGGAAATTGATTTTCTAAACTTGCCAGCCCTTTAAGTGATTGGGTATCTTTAGTTTTCGTAGACATAATTGGCTCTTTCAAACAAAGGTATTTGCTGAACGTAACACTCAGTTTGCACTAAAGGTACCGTCACATTAAGCGATGCTGCAGCGATATAGACAACGATGCCGATCGCTGCAGCGTCACTGTTTAGTCGTTGTGTGGTCGCTGGAGAGCTGTCACACAGACAGCTCTCCAGCGACCAACGATGCCGAAGTTCCCGGGTAACCAGGGTAAATATCAGGTTACTAAGCGCAGGGCCGCGCTTAGTAACCCGATGTTTACCCTGGTTACCATTGTAAATATAAAAAAAAACAAACAGTACATACTAACATTCCGGTGTCTGTCACGTCCCCCATCGTCAGCTTCCCTGCACTGTGTAAGCGCCGGCCGTAAAGCAGAACGGTGATGTCACCGGAATGTAAGTATGTAGTGGGGTTTTTTTACATTTACAATGGTAACCAGGGTAAATATCGGGTTACCGTATTTAGCAACTGGATAAAATTTAACCTTTATTAGGTATATACTAAAATGCCTATATGGCACATAAATATGAACCACAAAACAACAGATATATATACAAATGGGAACCTAATGTGAAAAGTGCCCTGTTACCTACACAGAAAGGGGAAGGACAAGACAAGACTAACAAAAAAATACCAGACACTGAACAGCACCGACCAAAATGTAATCACTGCCAATCTACTTATGTTACCTTATGATCCCAGGAACATATGTCTCTTTGGGATCACCAAATGTGGGCCGACGATGAGCAAGGTGTGGATATTAGACAACGGATGTGACCTTGCGTTAGGTAAACTCCTAACAACCGTGTCTCTACAATCCCAAAATATTGCCCTTGCTTGTTTGACTATAATAGGACAGAACAGTATCTATACTAAGTGTCCTAAAAAATCCAAAAATACTTCATGTGTGAATACACAAATAAACGCTCCACATTTAGATTGGTGTCAGTGCAGTATAGCAGCCTATACAAGAAACACATTTGAGATACCACAGAAAATTAAATTCACTACCCATCTATCAAACTGGGATACATATATCTCATTTCACAATATACATGAGTGTTCCCTATGGGTAGATATGTGGCACTTTACAGGGTTAAATGATGGTGGAACATACACTCAGAAACGCTGCATTGTATGAGACCCAAAATCAATAGACAAGACCCATATATGTGGGTGGATCTCACCGCATTTTCAATGCTGCCGTCACAAGCCGTTTCCCTCTCACCGTCCACCTCATGCCTGACCCTGGTGTGACGCCGCATGCAGCAATACTTTTTACACCAGGGTCAGGCATGAGGTGGACGGTGAGAGGGAAACGGCTTGTGACGGCAGCATTGAAAATGCGGTGAGATCCACCCACATATATGGGTCTTGTCTATTGATTTTGGGTCTCATACAATGCAGCGTTTCTGAGTGTATGTTCCACCATCATTTAACCCTGTAAAGTGCCACATATCTACCCATAGGGAACACTCATGTATATTGTGAAATGAGATACCGTATACGTATCCCAGTTTGATAGATGGGTAGTGAATTTAATTTTCTGTGGTATCTCAAATGTGTTTCTTGTATAGGCTGCTATACTGCACTGACACCAATCTAAATGTGGAGCGTTTATTTGTGTATTCACACATGAAGTATTTTTGGATTTTTTAGGACACTTAGTATAGATACTGTTCTGTCCTATTATAGTCAAACAAGCAAGGGCAATATTTTGGGATTGTAGAGACACGGTTGTTAGGAGTTTACCTAACGCAAGGTCACATCCGTTGTCTAATACCCACACCTTGCTCATCGTCGGCCCACATTTGGTGATCCCAAAGAGACATATGTTCCTGGGATCATAAGGTAACATAAGTAGATTGGCAGTGATTACATTTTGGTCGGTGCTGTTCAGTGTCTGGTATTTTTTTGTTAGTCTTGTCTTGTCCTTCCCCTTTCTGTGTAGGTAACAGGGCACTTTTCACATTAGGTTCCCATTTGTATATATATCTGTTTTTTTGTGGTTCATATTTATGTGCCATATAGGCATTTTAGTATATACCTAATAAAGGTTAAATTTTATCCAGTTGCTAAATACGGTAATAATTCTCATTTGGATAAGTACACCACGCTTATTATATAAATATTGGGTTACTAAGCGCGGCCCTGCGCTTAGTAACCCGATGTTAACCCTGGTTACAAGTGAACACATCGCTGGATCGGCGTCACACACGCCGAATCCGCAATGTCAGCGGGCGATCCAGCGACGAAATAAAGTTCCAGACTTTCAGCTCCGACCAGCGATGTCACAGCAGGATCCTGATCGCTGCTGCGTGTCAAACACAACGATATCGCTATCCAGGACGCTGCAACGTCACGGATCGCTATCGTTATCGTTCCAAAGTTGCTCAGTGTGAAGGTACCTTAAGGCCTCCTTTAGACATCCATTTTCATTAACATGTTCTATCTTTGTTTTTCACTTATAAAACACACACCAATTGTTGTATGTGTAGCTGTTCACATATCAGTGTTTTTTGTGGACCGCGTGTCTGCAAACATATCATGGAGAATGTCAGTTTTTCATCAGTCACTGATCAAAATAGCCCCAAAAAGTCTTTGTTCCATGAAAATTACTAACAGCACATTAATGTCTGTTGTGAGCAGGCATAAGAGAAAATTACTGAAGGTAAAAACAGACACTGAACAAATACTGATAAAAATCTGATCCAAAACAATAATATAAATTGGTCAATATTTTCACATGCAAAAAAATGGATGCTTGAATAAAGCCTAATACAAGGGGTTTCCAATCAGTAGGCTGCCTGTATAGGATCAGCATATTGAAAGCTTTGGTCTAAAATAGGCAACATGGGTAAAACAAATGTATTTTGTTCCTCTTCCGCAGTTATGAATCTATTTATATCATAACTTACCACATTGCTTTCCCTGCTGGAAACTTGATAGCTTTATGCTGCAATATTATCATGCAGTGTTTGACAATAGTACAAAGGCATTACTAATGAATCACTTTGGAACCAAAAAGCCCTCAAGATGTAAAATGTCAGTATTCGAATAGAATAGTTGCTAAGAAATGATTTCAAGTCATATTTTGTAAAATATCATTTATATTGCTTTATGGAGCTAGATAAAAATATGACCAGCTTTAGTCTCATTTGTTGTTTTAGAACGATTAAAAATATTTACCCTAAACTGAGACTGACTATATACCTATAGGTGTCATTAGACCATCTTTCTATGCCTGTAGAATAGCTGATTTGCTTAATTATTCTTATAGATGCCCTGCCTGTAAAATATTCTCTGCTAGCTGGATCACATCCAAAATGTAAAACTGATCACATGTTGATCAATGAGTACTTAGAGCAGCAGAAAAAGTTTAATTAACCCCTCTGTGACCTTAGACGTACTATCCCGTCGAGGTGCCCTGGGCTTATCTGACCCTGGACGGGATAGTACGTCATAGCCGATCGGCCGCGCTCACGGGGGGAGCGCGGCCGATCGCGGCCGGGTGTCAGCTGCTTATCGCAGCTGACATCCGGCACTATGTGCCAGGAGCGGTCACGGACCGCCCCCGGCACATTAACCCCTGGCACACCGCGATCAAAGATGATCGCGATGTGCCGGCGGTGCAGGGAAGCACCGCGCAGGGAGGGGGCTCCCTGCGGGCTTCCCTGAGACCCCCGGAGCAACGCGATGTGATCGCGTTGCTGCGAGGGTCTCACCTCCCTCCCTGCTCCCTCCAGCCCCGGATCCAAGATGGCCGCGGATCCGGGTCCTGCAGGGAGGGAGGTGGCTTCACAGAGCCTGCTCAGAGCAGGCACTGTGAAGCCTGCAGCGCTGCATATCAGATCAGTGATCTGACAGAGTGCTGTGCAAACTGTCAGATCACTGATCTGTGATGTCCACCCTGGGACAAAGTAAAAAAGTAAAAAAAAAAATTTCCAAATGTGTAAAAAAAATTAAAAAAAATATTCCAAAATAATGAAAAAAAAAAAAATATTATTCCCATAAATACATTTCTTCATCTAAATAAAAAAAACCCAATAAAAGTACACATATTTAGTATCGCCGCGTCCGTAACGACCCGACCTATAAAACTGTCCCACTAGTTAACCCCTTCAGTAAACACCGTAAGAAAAAAAAAAAAAAAAGAGGCAAAAAACAACGCTTTATTATCATACCGCCGAACAAAAAGTGGAATAACACGCGATCAAAAGGACAGATATAAATATCCATGGTACCGCTGAAAGCGTCATATTGTCCCGCAAAAAAAGAGCCGCCATACAGCATCATCAGCAAAAAAATAAAAAAGTTATAGTCCTGAGAATAAAGCGATGCAAAAATAATTATTTTTTCTGTAAAATAGTTTTTATCGTATAAAAGCGCCAAACCATAAAAAAATGATATAAATGAGGTATCGCTGTAATCGTACTGACCCGAAGAATAAAACTGATTTATCAATTTTACCAAACGCGGAACGGTATAAACGCCTCCCCCAATAGAAATTCATGAATAGCTGGCTTTTGGTCATTCTTCCTCACAAAAATCGGAATAAAAAGTGATCAAAAAATGTCACGTGCCCAAAAATGTTTTCAATAAAAACGTCAACTCGTCCCGCAAAAAACAAGACCTCACATGACTCTGTGGACCAAAATATGGAAAAATTATAGCTCTCAAAATGTGGTATTGCAAAAAATATTTTTTGCAATAAAAAGGGTCTTTCAGTGTGTGACGGCTGCCAATCATAATAATCCGCTAAAAAACTCGCTATAAAAGTAAATCAAACCCCCCTTCATCACCCCCTTAGTTAGGGAAAAATAAAAACAAATGTATTTATTTCCATTTTCCCATTAGGGCTAGGGCTAGGGCTAGGGCTAGGGTTAGGGCTAGGGTTAGGGTTAGGGCTAGGGTTAGGGCTAGGGTTAGGGCTAGGGCTAGGGTTAGGGTTAGGGTTGGGGCTACAGTTAGGGTTGGGGCTAAAGTTAGGGTTAGGGTTTAGATTACATTTACAGTTGGGAATAGGGTTGGGATTAGGGTTAGAGGTGTGGTTAGGGTTACCGTTGGAATTAGGGTTAGGGGTGTGTTTAGATTAGGGTTTCAGTTATAATTGGGGGGTTTCCACTGTTTCGGCACATCAGGGGCTCTCCAAACACGACATGGCGTCCGATCTCAATTCCAGCCAATTCTGCGTTGAAAAAGTAAAACAGTGCTCCTTCCCTTCCGAGCTCTCCTGTGTGCCCAAACAGGGGTTTACCCCAACATATGGGGTATCAGCGTACTCAGGACAAATTGTACAACAACTTTTGTGGACCAATTTCTCCTGTTACCCTTGGGAAAATACAAAACTGGGGGCTAAAAAATAATTTTTGTGGGAAAACAAAAAGATTTTTTATTTTCACGGCTCTGCGTTATAAACTGTAGTGAAACACTTGGGGGTTCAAAGTTCTCACAACACATCTAGATAAGTTCATTGAGGGGTCTAGTTTCCAATATGGGGTCACTTGTGGGGGGTTTCTACTGTTTAGGTACATTAGGGGCTCTGCAAACGCAATGTGACGCCTGCAGACCAATCCATCTAAGTCTGCATTCCAAATGATGCTCCTTCCCTTCCGAGCCCTCCCATGCGCCCAAACGGTGGTTCCCCCCCACATATCGGGTATCAGCGTACTCAGGACAAATTGGACAACAACATTTAGGGTCCAATTTCTCCTGCTAACGTTGGAAAAATACAAAACTGGGGGCTAAAATATAATTTTTGTGGAAAAAAAGTATTTTTTATTTGCATGGCTCTGCGTTATAAACTGTAGTGAAATACTTGGGGGTTCAAAGCTCTCACAACACATCAAGATGAGTTCCTTAGGGGGTCTACTTTCCAAAATGGTGTCACTTGTGGGGGGTTTCTACTGTTTAGGTACATTAGGGGCTCTGCAAACGCAATGTGACGCCTGCAGACCATTCCATCTAAGTCTGCATTCCAAATGGCGCTCCTTCCCTTCCGAGCCCTCCCATGCGCCCAAACGGTGGTTCCCCCCCACATATGGGGTATCAGCGTACTCAGGACAAATTGGACAACAACTTTTGGGGTCCAATTTCTCCTGTTACCCTAGGGAAAATACAAAACTGGGGGCTAAAAAATAATTTTTGTGGGAAAAAAATTTTGTTTTATTTTTATGGCTCTGCATTATAAACTTCTGTGAAGCCCTTGGTGGGTCAAAGTGCTCACCACACATCCAGATAAGTTCCTTAGGGGGTCTACTTTCCAAAATGGTGTCACTTGTGGGGGGTTTCAATGTTTAGGCACATCAGTGGCTCTCCAAACGCAACATGGCGTCCCATCTCAATTCCTGTCAATTTTGCATTGAAAAGTCAAACGGCGCTCCTTCCCTTCCGAGCTCTCCCATGCGCCCAAACAGTGGTTTACTGCCACATATGGGGTATCAGCGTACTCAGGACAAATTGGACAACAACTTTTGAGGTCCAATTTCTTCTCTTACCCTTGGAAAAATAAAAAATTGGGGGCAAAAATATAATTTTTGTGAAAAAATATGATTTTTTATTTTTACGGTTCTGCATTATAAACTTCTGTGAAGCACTTGGTGGGTCAAAGTGCTCACCACACATCCAGATAAGTTCCTTAGGGGGTCTACTTTCCAAAATGGTGTCACTTGTGGGGGGTTTCAATGTTTAGGCACATCAGTGGCTCTCCAAACGCAACATGGCGTCCCATCTCAATTCCTGTCAATTTTGCATTGAAAAGTCAAATAGCGCTCCTTCCCTTCCGAGCTCTCCCATGCGCCCAAACAGTGGTTTACTGCCACATATGGGGTATCAGCGTACTCAGGACAAATTGGACAACAACTTTTTGGGTCCAATTTCTCCTGTTACCCTTGGTAAAATAAAACAAATTGGAGCTGAAGTAAATTTTTTGTGTAAAAAAGTTAAATGTTCATTTTTATTTAAACATTCCAAAAATTCCTATTAAACACCTGAAGGGTTAATAAACTTCTTGAATGTGGTTTTGAGCACCTTGAGGGGTGCAGTTTTTAGAATGGTGTCACACTTGGGCATTTTCTATCATATAGACCCCTCAAAATGACTTCAAATGAGACGTGGTCCCTAAAAAAAAATGGTGTTGTAAAAATGAGAAATTGCTGGTCAACTTTTATCCCTTATAACTCCCTAACAAAAAAAAAAATTGGTTCCAAAATTATGCTGATGTAAAGGAGACATGTGGGAAATGTTACTTATTAAGTATTTTGTGTGACATATCTCTGTGATTTAATTGCATAAAAATTCAAAGTTTGAAAATTGCGAAATTTTCAAAATTTTCGCCAAATTTCCGTTTTTTTCACAAATAAACGCAGGTACTATCAAAGAAATTTTACCACTATCATGAAGTACAATATGTCACGAGAAAACAATGTCAGAATCACCAGGATCCGTTGAAGCGTTTCGGAGTTATAACCTCATAAAGGGACAGTGGTCAGAATTGTAAAAATTGGCCTGGTCATTAACGTGCAAACCACCCTTGGGGGTAAAGGGGTTAATGACTAGGCCAATTTTTACAATTCTGACCACTGTCACTTTATAAGGTTATAACTCTGGAATGCTTTAACGGATCTCACTGATTCCGATAATTTTTTTCATGACATATTGTACTTTATGATAGCGGTAAAATTTCTTTGATATTACTTGCATATATTTATGAAAAAAAAATGAAAATATGGCGAACATTTTTAAAATTTAGCAATTTTCAAACTTTTAATTTTTATGAGAGATGTGCTACACAAAATGGTTAATAAATAACATTTCCCACATGTCTACTTTACATTAGCACAATATTGGAAGCAAATTTTTTTTTTTTGTTAAGAAGTTAAAAGGGTTAAAAATTGACCAGCGATTTCCCATTTTTACAACAAAATTTACAAAACCATTTTTTTTTAGGGACCATCTCACATTTAAAGTCTCTTTGAGGGGTGTACATGACACAACAGAAAATACCCAAAAGTGATACTATTCAAAAAATTGCACCCCTCAAGGTGCTCAAAACCATGTTCAAGAAGTTTATTAAGGAACTGAAGCAATGTGGAAGGAAAAAATTAACATTTAACTTTTTTTTTTACAAACATTTTACTTCAGAACCAATTTTTTTTCACAAGTGTAAAAACAGAACATGAACCACAAAATTTGTTGTGAAATTTCTCCTAAATACGCCGATACCCCATATCTTGGGGTAAACCACTATTTGGGCGCATGGCAGAGCTTGTAAGGGAAGGAGCGCCGTTTGACTTTTTCAGTGCAGAATTGGCTGGAATTGAGATCGGATGCCATGTTGTGTTTGGAGAGCACCTGATGTGCCTAAACAGTGGAAACCCCCCACAAATGGCACCATTTCGGAAACTAGATCCCTTAAGGAACTTATCTAGATGTGTAGTGAGCACTTTGAACCCCCAAGTGCTTCACAGAAGTTTATAATGTAAAGCCGTGAAAATAAAAAATCTTTTTTTTTCCACAAAAATTTTCGCCCTCAAATTTTTATTTTCACAAGGGTAACAGGAGAAATTAGAACCCCAACATTGTTGTACAATTTGTTTTGAGTACACTAATACCCCATATGTGGGGGTAAACCACAGTTTGGGTGCACACCAGAGAGTGAAGGAGCGTCAAGTGCTTCACAGAAGTTTATAATGCAGAGCCGTGAAAATAAAACATTTTTTCCTCAAAAATATTTTAGCCTGCAATTTTTTATTTTCAAAAGGGTAACAGGAGAAATTGGACCTGAAAATTTGATGTCCAATTTGTCCTGAGTACTCTTGTACCCCATATGTGGAAGAAAACTACTGTTTGGGCACACGTCGGGGCTCGGAAGGGAAGTAGTGACATTTTGGAATGCAGACTATGATGGAATGGTCTGCAGGCGTCATGTTCCATTTGCAAAGCCCCTGATGTGCGGAACTAGTAGAAACCACCCACAAGTTTGGAAACTAGACCCCCCTAGAAGCTTATGTAGATTTGTAGTGAGCACTTTGAACACCCAAGTGCGTCACAGAAGTTTATAATGCAAAGCCATGAAAATAAAAAATATTTTTTTTCCACAAAAATTATTTTTTGCCCCCAATTTTTTATTTTCCCAGTGGTAACAGGAAAAATGGAACCCCAAAAGTTGATGTACAATTTGCCTGACTACGCTGATGCCCCATATGTGGGATAAACCACTGTTTGGATGCACAGCAGAGCTCAGAAGGGAGGGAAAACCATTTGACTTTTGAACGCAAAATTGGCTGGAATCAATGGTGACGCATTATGTACTGAATGCTGCTTGCATGTGCTCTCAGTCTCAGTGTCAGGAGCAATTGTAGGGCCCAAGGCTGGCAAAACATGGCCAACAGCCAGAGGGCAGGATGTTCCCCACCCTGATTTTAAAGACTTTGAATTTCTATTGTTATATGTACACATTTATTATTCTGACTAAAATTAGGCTGCTAACTAGAGATGAGTGAATTTTCTCGTGTTCCCTCTTATTCGGCAAGCTATAGTGCTTGCTGAGTAATCTGCAGAGGAAACCTGGCTTCGTGGATCGCACTGGCCGATCAGCTGATCGGCGCCACAGCTGCATGTGTGCATAATGATTAAGACGTTAGTCGAAACACATCGGAAGAACAATGCCATGTGTGCATAATGCTGTAAGAAATTATACTTATTTACAAGTGGTGTACCATAGGATACAACCCTTTCCTTTTTTTAAAAAAAATGAAGAAATAAATTTAGTGACTTTACTACATTCCTGCTGGATTCATCGATTTTTCTGTGGACTGAGTGCTCAACTTCTCCATGCAGGAACAGGTGTGGAATAGCCGATATTCAGGTGAGCTGACTATCTTTTGGATTTTTGTGAAAGTACTTGCACTGACGTAATGAGCGTGGTTGTAGAGGTCACGACCGAGCATGTGTGGGTGGAGGTCTGCTGATGCCAGCACAAACTTCAAATTAATGTGACATGCTTGACATGCATTGTGGTGTGGAGACCCATTGGGTCCATGTGTGTCAACACATGCTGCTGGCCAATCAGAGGCCAGCAGCTGATGTCATCCGTGCATGTCACTTTCCCTGTTTTGTTCATCATTTGAAGTGGTGAGGCTAGCGTTTTTGCCGGCCAGTGCACTAGCCAGTGATTAGTGAGGTGACAATTAGGGTTTAGTTACGTGATGGCGGTGGGGGGAAGGACCCTCTTAGGTCGTTAGGGGTGTGTATGGACAGGCTCAGATTGGAGTTTGGGAGGTGCCCCCATCCCTCGCTCCCTACGGTTAGGGCCTTCCTCACAGCATTCCATCCCGTTGTAGGTATGAGTTGTCGGTTGTGACACTGAATATCTGTATAATGACATCAGTCATGCCTCAAAAACTATTATACTGCATGTGTTGTAGCCAGATCTAATAATTCACCAATTCACAATCTTTGGTTCAAGAAACTACCATTATGTACAGTAGCTGTGCAGTATTTATTTCTTAAACCCACTTACTACTACCCAAAAATTGATGAGTATATGTAAAGAGAAAGATATTATAGATAGGGAATAATTAAAAGCTATACACAATATAACATCAACATTATAACCGACCATTAAATAACTTTCATAATATTTGGACATAGTAATTGAAATAAACCTATAGCAGAAAAAATCTACGAATGCATTATTAATAACCCTGCCACGCCACTGTTAATTGTTTTTCAGGCACTTAATGACATTTACCGTTAACTGATCCAACTGGGTCTGAGGCACCAGGAATAGGTGTTTTGCCCTTCGTGTTAATGAACTTCGTTACTGTACCCTTAGCTGCTCCCACCAGCTCAAGGGCATCGGGAATAGGCATATTGCCCTTCGTTGTAATGCACTTGATTACTTTACTCTTAGCTGCTCCCACTAGCTCAAGGGCACCAGGAATAGGCTTATTGCCCTTCGTGTTAATGCACTTGATTACTTTACCCTTAGTCACTCCCATCAACTCAAGGGCACCCAAGCGAGGTACATTGCTCTTCAGTTTGATGCACTAGATTACAGCATTGTCCAGACGACAACCTTGAAAGAAACAGGAGTTGGTCAATATTAATAGTCAAAATCTGTGCCTCAGCATTCTCAAGTCACATGCCACTGTTTCTAGCTTGGAGGAGCCAATTTATTCTGTAGGCATGCAAAATACGATTGCCATGACCCTAACAGGGTCTAATAAGATAGAAATGCTTCTAGAGACCAGATGGCCATACCGTGACGGTCAACCCTCCACACCATGAGTCCATACCTGAGATGGTTACCCCTCCATACCAGGGAGCCATACCTGAGATAGTTACCCCTCCACACCAGGAGGCCATACCTGAAATGGTTACCCCTCCACACCAGCAGGTCATACCTGAGATGGTTACCACTCCACACCACAGGGCCATACCTGAGATGGTTACCCCTCCACATCAGGGGGCCATACCCGAGATGGTTACCCCTCCATATCAGAGGGCCATACCTGAGATGGTTACCCCTCCACACTAGGAGGCCATACCCAATATAGGTACCACTCCACACCAGAATCTCATACT
Source organism: Ranitomeya imitator (assembly GCF_032444005.1). Taxonomy (NCBI): domain Eukaryota; kingdom Metazoa; phylum Chordata; class Amphibia; order Anura; family Dendrobatidae; genus Ranitomeya; species Ranitomeya imitator. Next base: position 488,182,657 of record NC_091285.1, on the reverse strand, counting down.
GTGATGAATGCCCCTCCAAACCAGGGGTCCAGCCTTGAGATGGTTACCCCTACTGACCAAATTATAAGTAACTTCAAGGACCCACTAAAAAGGAAAAACAACTGTTTGTAATGACCATTAGCAGTGTATACACATGACAGCTTATTGTGAAGTTTAATTGAATAAGTAGGTATCTTTCACTAAACACTAATTTTGAGAGCGCTTTATCCCCACAACCATTTTTTTTTTAAAATTCTGTTCCTGAAATGTATAAGATGTGGGTTAAGTGAGCATCAAAGACCATGTATGTACATACAAGTCAGAGTTTACAACCAAGGGATAAAACAGGTTGAAACTGGAAAATATCCCATCATAAGGTCAGATATAGTCAGGGACGGGCAATGCTCTGTTATGTGCTGTAACAATAAATGAGAAACCACCTGCTCCTCTACAGCAGTTACAGACAGGCTCTCTAATCACCAGCTGCAGATAAATAGAAGGAAATATAATATGTAGGTCTAGTATAAGCTGCCTCCAGCCATAGGTATGTGTGCAGAAAACCGCAAAATCTGTACCCCAGTCAGTCATGTTACCTACATAAATAGATGAGAGACAGGGCTGAAAATGGGCCCGTGATGTATCCTCCAGAGCAAGGTGCAGCATCACACTAGGAGTGCTCAGTCACCTCCCGCCATGTGCTGAGTTACTCCCCAAATATTTATTTTCTATATGATAAAACATATCTGATAAAGCTCCAGGTAATCCACTCAGGCCTGTGCTATCCACCATCTTAGGTAATATAAAACAAGCACTTTGTGGGTATACACAGATCCTGCAAACATACGAGGGGGACAATATACAGAAACAGGATGGATATATCATGTAGGACAGCATGTAGCATCAGAGGACTAAAGGCTGTGATGGCTACACAAATAAAGCACTGATCTGGTAGTCATGTACAGATTATATGTCCAGTGAGGAAAATAACTGGGAGGCACAGGATCTTTATACACAGCATGACCTGTATATAGCAGAGATGGGGGGTCACATACAAATGCCACATATATAGTGAGGAGTGATAACTTGGAGACAGGATCTATATACACAGCATGACCTGTATATAGAAGACTGGGGTGATAACCTGTGTCACAGGTCTGTATGCATAAGTATACAACACAGGGATGGAGCCTGTTCCCAGATACCACTATTCAGTCATGGCCAAAAGTATTGACACCCCACCAATTCTGTCAGATAACAGCAGAGCATTGTAAGAAACTCATTGATGGTTACCGGAAGCGGTTGAGCACAGTTATTTTAGCTAAAGGTTGTGCAACCAAGTATTAGGCTGAGGGTGCCAATACTTTTGTCTGGCCCATTTTAGGAGTTTTGTGTGAAATGATCAATGTTTTACTTTTTGCTTCATTCTCTTTTGTGTTTTTTCATTTAAGACAAATTAAATGAAGATAATAATACCAAATAATTTGTGTTTTCAATCATTTTCAGGAAGAAAATGAGTATTATCTGACAGAATTGCAGGGGTGTCAATACTTTTGGCCATGACTGTATAGTGAGAATAACCTGGATACACCGGATATGTATAAACAGCATGATCAGTATGTAGCAGAGGTGAGGTCACATACAGGTCACCAGACTCCATAAATGGGAAGGGGGGATAATCAGCACACAGCCGAGTGAGTGTACACTGCACTGACATGAAGTGCAGCCTCTCATCATCATACATATACCATCACTCGACTACTGCTCTCCCACCAGTGTCTCTAGTACATGACTGCCCAGCTCCACCATAGTAATGGCAGACACCGTATGTGTTCATGCTTTGTCCTATTATAAATATATCATCCCCTGACTATGCCCCTCTCACCAGTGTCTCTAGTACATGTGACTGCACTGCCCAGCTCCACCATAGAGAGCATAGTAATGGCAGACACTGTATGTGCCCATGCTCTGTCCTCCCACTATTACACAGTAATGTCAGCAACTGTATGTGTCCATGCTCTGTCCTTCTACGATTACACAGTAATGACAGCAACTGTATGTGTCCATACTCTGTCCTATCATACATATATTGTCCCCTGATTACTCCCCTCTCACCTATGTCTCTAGTACATGTGACTGCAAAGCCCAGCTCCACCATAGAGAGCATAGTAATGGCAGACACCACCCCCGGGTTAGCCCCCCTATTGAGAATTTGGGTAAAAAAAATGATTCCGTTCGTTAGATCTTTGTTAGATTCGGTTTGATCAACCAAAACGAACATTAGATCTCCCCTACAAAATTAGATATTTACGATCTATTTCAGGGGAGGCTAACCCGTAGCTAACCACCCCTACTTTGAAATTTGCCTTTTTTTATTGATTCTGATAGATATTCATTAGATCCCGTTTGATCAGCAAAAATTAACGTTAGATCTCCTTCCGTTCTGGAGATATTGGGGGTGTCAGGTGGGGCTTAGCTATGGGTTAGCCCCCTACTTCGACATTTGCTGTTTTTTTATGGATTCTGATAGATATTCGTTAGATCCGTTTGAGCAGCGACGACTTTGGCGGGGGCCAGTTGTGGGCAGCATCAGGGCTTCACTGGTGATGTGTTGCGGTGGGGAAGGGGGGCAGTGTTCTGCGATGATTGTGAAGAGGCGGTCCTGTAGGGATCATGAGGGATGAGAATGACTCACTGACCGAACTTTCAGAATGTCCCACTCACTCAACACCTCCTCACTTAACTCTCTCTCTGTTGGTCTTCCCCCAATGCTCTGTCCTTGGACCCTTCCTCTTCTCCATTTACACCTCAGGACCGCTGCTCAAACGGATCTAACGAATATCTATCAGAATCCGTCCAAAAAACGGCAAATTTCAAAGTAGGGGGGCTAACCCCCCACCTGACACCCCCAATATCTCAGGAACGAACGGAGAGCTAACGTTACTTTTTGCTGATCAAACCAGATCTAACGAATATCTATCAGAATTCCGCCAAAAAATGGCAAATTTCAAAGTAGGGGGGGCTAGCCCGTAACTAAGCCCCCACCTAACACCCCCAATATCTCAGGAAGGAAAGGAGATCTAACATTATTTTTTGCTGATCAAACTGGATCTAAAAAATATCTATCAGAATCCATCCAAAAAACGGCAAATTTCAAAGTAGGGGGAGCTAACCCGTAGCTAACCCCCTACCTGACACCCCCAATATCTCGGGAACGAAAGGAGATCTAAAGTTAATTTTTGCTAATCAAACCGGATCTAACAAATATCTATTAGAATCCATCCAAAAAACGGCAAATTTCAAAGTAGGGGGGCTAACCCGTAGCTAACTCCCCACCTGACACCCCCAATATCTCAGGAAGGAAAGGAGATCTAACATTAATTTTTGCTGATCAAACTGGATCTATCGAATATCTATTAGAATCCATCCAAAAAACAGCAAATTTCAAAGTAGGGGGGCTAACCCGTAGCTAACCCCCCACCTGACACCCCCAATATCTCGAGAAGGTAAGGAGATCTAACGTAAATTTTTGCTGATCAAACCGGATCTAACAAATATCTATAAGAATCAATCCAAAAAATGGCAAATTTCAAAGTAGGGGGGTTAGCTACGGGTTAGCCCCCCCTGAAATAGATCGTAAATATCTAATTTTGTAGGGGACATCTAACGTTAGTTTTGGTTGATCAAACCGGATCTAACAAAGATCTAATGAATGGAATCATTTTTTACCTAAATTCTCAATAAGGGGGGGCTAACCCGGGGGTGGTATGGCACACACTGTATGTGTCCATGCTCTGTCCTCCCACTATTACACAGTAATGGCAAACACTGTATGTGCCCATGCTCTGTCTTCCCAGTATTACACAGTAATGGCAGACACTGTATGTGTCCATGCTCTGTCCTCCCACCATTACACAGTAATGGCAGACATTGTATGTGCCCATGCTCTGTCATCCCAGTATTACACAGTAATGGCAGACACTGTATGTGTCCATGCTATGTCCTCCCAGTATTACACAGTAATGGCAGACACTGTATGTGTCCATGCTCTGTCCTCCCACCATTACACAGTAATGGCAGACATTGTTTGTGCCCATGCTCTGTCATCCCAGTATTACACAGTAATGGCAGACACTGTATGTGTCCATGCTATGTCCTCCCAGTATTACACAGTAATGGCAGACACTGTATGTGTCCATGCTCTGTCCTCCCACCATTACACAGTAATGGCAGACATTGTTTGTGCCCATGCTCTGTCATCCCAGTATTACACAGTAATGGCAGACACTGTATGTGTCCATGCTATGTCCTCCCAGTATTACACAGGAATGGCAGACACTGTATGTGTCCATGCTCTGTCCTCCCACCATTACACAGTAATGGCAGACATTGTTTGTGCCCATGCTCTGTCATCCCAGTATTACACAGTAATGGCAGACACTGTATGTGTCCATGCTCTGTCATCCCAGTATTACACAGTAATGGCAAACACTGTATGTGTCCATGCTATGTCCTCCCAGTATTACACAGTAATGGCAGACACTGTATGTGTCCATGCTATGTCCTCCCAGTATTACACAGGAATGACAGACACTGTGTCATTGCCGATATATGCTCACAGCCCTTGTTTCCCATATTATACAGTCAACAGCCCCCAGAACTCATGAGTAATCTGTATAATACAGCAGTAATGTGATATAACAGCCATGTATGCAGGGAGGTCGCACAGGAGCTGCCTCTGCAGTGTGTGAAGTAAGTTGCAACAGACAAATGAGGGAACATGGCGGCTACATGAATTTTTGAGGTAATATTGATACCATATATGATGCAGGAGCTGATACCATACTAGTACATGATGTCTGAGGTAAATCTGCTCCTATCATGTGTAATGTGAGGTGGTAACCCCAACATTATAGTCCCTGACACTGCAGACATGTTTTCTCCAGTTCATCCAGTAAGAGAGCGAGAGGGACAGTTACCTCCTCTATATAAGCCACCCTAACACACCAGGCACAGACATACTGTGCTCCTTCCTCTTAAAGCAACATCAAATCTGCTTAAAGTCTACATATGTTTTTTGTTAACAATTCATCATGAACACCAGTTCTGGCTGTTTACTGCCAGTTCTCAGCAGATGGCACTGATGGACATGTTCTGATTTTGAATTGATGTAAGCACCATGTGTCTTTCATCTGCTGCAGTATGTTGCCTTGTCCAACCACTGCATCTGCGATCCTGAACATTGCCCTTTCCTGGTGTCATCATTGCTGAGAAATACAAGCAGATACTTATCATACAATACCATCAGCAGGGCCAGACTGGCCATCTGGCAATTCCTGCAAATGCCAGAAGGGCCGGTCTGGTTGTGGGCTGCCTTGTCTGCTGCGTTGTTAACAGAATCCGTGTTCTCAAGACAGCCATACTGTTAAGAGTTGCGATGGAGCACAAAGTTGCTGACTCCGTCACTTACCCCAGCAGGCCATGGGAATCATTAGAAATATTGGTCTTGCATCTTCTTTTCCATCCAGGGTAATATTAGTAATATATCCCATCTGGTTCATGGGGATGGGGACAACATGGGCCTGTGTGATTTCAAATGCCAGGGCTGAATTTCAGTCCCAGTCCATACTTGACCATCAGGGTGGCATCTGATTGGCAACAAATGTATTCTGTATCAAGACATTGACCCCCAAAATACAGCTAATGTCATTAAGAACTATCTTCAGCTTAAGGAAGAACAAGAAGTTTTGGAAGTGATAATATGAACCCACAAAGCTTTGATGTCAACATGTTCCAGTCTGTGTGGAATTACAGGAAGAAGCAGAAGGATTTGAACAAGCCTACATCCACAGACAATCTCTGCTTCTTTCTCCAAGATGTTTGGACAACCTACCTGCCGACTTAATTTAAAAACTGTGTGCAAGTGTACCTTGAAGAATTGATGGTGTTTTGAAGGCTAAAAGTAGTCACTGGAGATAACAAAAATTATTTTGAGTGGAATTGAATTCTTCTTGAATTTTACACTCCAGTATTACACTATAGAATGTAGTGTATTACCCCATAGAATGTAAGTCCACAAGGACAGGGTCCTCTCCCCTCTGTACCAGTCTGTCACTGTAAACTTGTTTACTGTAAACGATATCTATACCTCTGTATGTAACCCCTTTCTCATGTACAGCACCATGGAATTAATGGTGCTATATAAATAAATAATAATAACAATGCAGAATACAGATTTTCTTTTTGCAATTTGCTCCAAGTAAATTCAGCAACATGGTGCTCATTTTCCTGAACCATGCAGGGCTAGCATAGGGTTAAAAAAAAATAATAATACCTCACCACTCACTTGCTGGCCAACTCGGCTGCTTGCTCTCTTCTGTAAAGTAGATGCAGATAAATGTAATGCAAGGCAGAAGTAAAGTGTAGAAGTTCAATGTTAGGTCACAAATGCAGCCACCTGGGAAGAAAGCAGGGAGTGTGCAGTAAATGAATAGACTCATTAAGAGTATATGCAGTTAATGGCCTATAGACTCATGTTCCTTGTGTTCATGATTGTTTACAGGTTAACTCATTTATTTCCAGTGTTGTGTTGCATTGTCCATAACGCTTGAATGCACATCGCACGTGAATGCCCGCACCAAGCTGTGTCTATATAGAGATAGTTTTCTGTGCCATGCACTGCATCTTTTTTTTTTTTTTTTAAAGAATCGAATGAATAAGAAAAGCAGATTTTTTTTTTTAACTGAAACTTACTAATTTTCTACATCAATATCAGAAAATGAACATCACACTGGTCAATGATTTTTGGACCTTTTCACCAGTGGTGTGATTTGCCTAAGATTCATAAGGGTCTGAATCCTCTTAAAGGGAGCCTGATCATTTTGGGAGTTGATAGTCTCACCCAAAATTTGGCCATATACTTGGACACGGTTTTAAGACCATTTGTGACTAGTCTAAACTCTTATGATTGTGACACCACTGACTTTCTCTGTAAACTTGAAGGTCTTATTTTGGATTCAGATATGATGCTGACCAGTATCGACGTAAAAGCCTTATACTGTACTTTTTTCTGAGAAGCAGAGGGTGTCAATTTGAGAAACATTACATGTTTGTACTAGATGCCCTCGTTTTTTGTCTGTCGACAAATATCTTCCTCTTTGACTGACTGGAGATGCTTTCACCAGCTCAGGGGTACAATGATGGGGAGTCCGTGTGTGAGGACACCATGGTGTTTGTGGATACACCAATAATGGCTAGTGAGTAAATCTCTTATGGATTCGCTACATAGATGATCCTCTGATCATCTGGAAAGGTGATTCAGTACAATTCGGATAGTTTGAAATTGTCAGTAAATTAACTCTGAAAAAACTAAACATATTTTATCTATGAAATGAGCACAGACAAGCTGCCCTTTCTGGACATTTAGATCCATAGAAAAAATATTGGGAAACTAAAGACCAAAACGCATAGGAAAGCAGCGGCCACAAATTCATCGCTCAGGTGGGAGAGCAATCATCCTACTCCACTAAAAAGATGGATCCCAAAAGACCAGTTTATGAGGATCCGTAGAAACCCTTCCGATAACACCAAGGGGATACCATAAAAAAGTTTTATCAATTGTGTACTGAGAAAAGCTGGAGAAGGATCACCCATTGCTATTAAACCAGACCCCTAGAGGCATAGATGATGATAACACATGCAGATAAATTACCACCTTCTCAAACAGATAGATTGAAGTGAAGAACATACTTCAGAAGCACTGGTGTATCCTACAGATGGATGAGGACATAGGTAGTATAGTGAAATCTAACCCACTAATCACATACAAAAAAGGTAGATCATTGAAAGATAGATTGGTACATAACCACTTCACATAACAAGATGGTTCAAATTGTATGTAATCAACTACTAAAGATAGTGGCTGCATTTTAATCACTACGAGTAAGAATTTCGAAAGTAATGTGACGGGAAACCTTCTGCATAAGGTCATTCATTAACTGTCATTCTAAAGGCGTCTACAAGGCCACATGTCAATGCGAAATAAAATACACTGGAAAGACCAAAAGAGAGTTCAGGAGGAGGGTGGGGGATCATTTGCTGGTCATAATTAATCAAAGAGACACATCCATAGCTAGACATATTAACAGTATGCATCAGGGTCAGACAGCGGCTATGAGCTTTATGGGGATTGATCGTGTTATGATCACATACAGAGGAGGAGACTGGGACAAGAATATTTTGCAGAAAGAAACCAGATTGATTTACCATCTGAGAACTACTTCACCCAAGGGTTTGAATGAACAAATTTCATTCAATTTTTTTTTATAGATATAGGGACAAAAGTAAAAAGGACAGTCGACGAGAAGTGAGGGCGCCACTTGCACAGGATTTTAGGGTGCCAACTCTCGTGGTAAGGTAAGGGGCAGACCAGATTAGACATTAATGAGGTTCTGTTTAGGCATACTTCTTTCAAAAAATGCACCACACCCATCACCCCATACTTTTTTCTGCTGAGTCTCATCCTTTCTGCTCAATCTCTCCTTCTTAAAGTGACCCTTATCCAACTCTAATAACCTGTCATTTTATTTGTGTTTAACGTGCAATGATTTGGAATTGCTTTGCCTATCTGTCACCTTGGATTTACTATACTGTAACTATTTTCATGTTGTTTCTCATTATAGGGTTAAATATATTGAGAAAAGCCTAATTGATTTGTCGCTGTTTTATTAGTGCAAAACTGTGGCTAGTAGAAGGGGTAAGCGACTAATAAGGACACTCTCTTAGGGATTTTGTCGTATGGGATGTGATGGGTGGTACAGATTGTCATTACCAGTGCACAACATTCGTCCCCTATGAATACTTCACTGGAATTGAGGTGCGGTGAATCATGTATATGCATCACCTGGAAGGGATGTATGGTGGTCACCATTGTGACTATGTGTTACACCTGCCAAAAGCGGAGTTGGCATTCCTGGATATGACATTGCTGCATCAGCTGAGAGTGGCTAGTATGAAATAAGGCATAATGCTTACAGGCACTACCGCGCAGAGGGTCAGAGTAGCATGACCTGCGGCAGTGTGGTGCAGGCATGGTGATCGTGCACCATTCAGATAATACTCCCCTGAAAAATCTAGTTAAAGAGGAAACATGTTGAGAGTGGTGCACCTCAGATTTTGAAGAATCATGGATATAGTATTGCTTTACCTGACCATGACTTGCTTGGGGAGCTGATTCCTTACTCCATATATCTGTGAGACTGTTACAACTTATGTATACTATTGTTGCTGGCTGACGGCTCCCACTATACAGTAAGGAGCCCCCCCTCATGTATATTTATCCTATTGGGCATTATTGTACCAGAGGCAGGATTGTTGTTTTTACGTTGCCAATAATTGCCGTGGTTGGTTTCATGTGCCTTGTGTAGGCTATGGGACATAATATATACTGGCCCTCTGGGTTAACCCTATACTTATTTCCTTCTGTTCACACTGCGGTTAAGGGAGAGAAATTGGCTAAAATTGTCTATATAACTGTAAAACAGACAATATATTCACAAATTATCCTGTATAAATACAGTATTGTGGAAAGTGAAAAAAATGTATCGGTTGTTAATTTTAACCCACAAATGGTATCTTGCGTGTTGTCACAAATACGTATTATAAGGGCATTACATGCTTGTCAACTTTTGAGCACCACCTTCATGGACAAATTTTCACACCTCTGATCTACCCTTAATATTTATGCCCAAAGGCATCCAAAATGTACAACTTAATGCCCTAACTGTACTTTAGCCACCATGCATGTATCCTAACAGGCAGTCCGGTGCAGGTTCATCCATCATTGTGTTTTTGATTAATAAACAGATAAATGTTAGCAGTATCATAAAATAAACCCTAGGCAAAAATGAGAGAATCCCCACACTAAAAAAGAATGTTCAACCTGCTTTTTTATTCTCAGCAAGTACACAAATATATATATATATATATATATATATATATATATATATATATATATATATATATATATATATATATATAGGAAAAATTATGAAATCATTTATGGATGAGGAAAAAAATCTGATAAAATGTGCTCCTATTGCCCTTAGAAAAGATTCATGACCTCAAAAATTATTACTTATCATTATTTGTTCTGTATAAGAAGTTTAACATTTCTATGCATAGTGAATAAACAATGGGGAAGCACTAGAGTCTAGATCAGACCTGGGCAAGATGCGGCCCACGGGCCGCATCCGGCCCGCCTGATGATTTTAACCCTGCTGTTCTGTTCGGTCTGGGGAGACCTATTTTGAACTTTGGTATTTTTTGGGGTGTTCAAGATGTGGTTCTGAAACTTGTGGTTGATTGACTTAAATGAGGATGGGTCGGTCGGCCACGGGTTTCAGAGCCGCATCTTGAATATTTTAAAGAATATTGAAGTTCAAAGTCGGTCATTTTTGACCAACAGAACAGCAGGGTTAAACGGCCCGCCAGCTAGCTGTCACTTCTGACAGCCGCCCCCGGCACCGCTCAGCCAGCCGCCAGACGCTTCTGAGAAGGACCGCTGGTGGCTGGAGTGAAGGCCCCGAGCTCACTACCACATGCTCACATGACACGCTATACAGCTGAGCATGGTTAGCAGTCTGTGCTCCGACACTGTGTGCAGACGGCTGCAGGCAGCACATATGACCACACAGCTAGCGGGTGTGAGGAGGCGGCACACTGACACTGCGCGACATGCACAGTGCCCGCCAGGCTGCAACGTGTGAGGATGAGTGCGGAGCTGAGCTCAGCTTCTACTTCTGGGGGAGGACACAGCAGCCAGAGCCGTAGTACTGGCAGTGGCAGCGGATCGCATGGGTGAAAGGAAGGAGCCCGCGTCCTGTCTGTGTAGCCTGGGCCGCACTGCAGCTGCTCCGTTAAGGCTCCTGCTCACACGTGGGGCGGGGGTGTACGGGTGCCATCACTGTGTGGTAATAGAGGACGTATGTGCGGGCTCCCCTCCCCCGGGCACCGATATCACATGCGGCCACATTCCGTGCAGGTCCCGCTGCAGCAGATGTCGGCGCCTGCAATGGTGGCAGCAGGACGTGCAGAGCTCCTTGTACGCCCCCTGCTCCCGTCGCGCTTCTATCCCGTCCTTTGTGGTCCCCTCCTCCGCTGGGGCACGCTTCTCACCCCTCGTAGACTCATGCCGGGGAGTCCATTCTTTTTGGAATAATAGAATGCAGTGTCTTGTGGTGACAACTACTCCTCTCAGCATGTGTGGGGTGTGCTGGGAGTAGTAGTGCATTAGACATGATTGAAGACCACTGCGGTGCTGAGTAATGGTTACACAAGTATTTGGGGGTCAGATGTGATTCATTGCTTTGCAGGAAAAGTACATGTTTGGTGCTCAGGTAAATGGCGTGTAGCAGTGTTCTTGTTCCTACTGACATCTCACGGATGTTTATTCTCCGTCGCCCTCTTATGACTGGACGTAAATATGTCCTTCTGATTTATGTTTTCTCGATCCAATCTGACCTCGGCCAGTCTCCCACAGTAAGTGGCTGTCATTGAGACATTTTCCATTGGTTTCACTCATCCTTCACCTGTGGTCATCCCATCAGATCTGGTATCAGAACTCTGCGTCATATCAAAGGGCTCTCCTCCACCAATCAGTGCTCTGCTGAGACTCCATCACGTATGTTTTCTCATCCAAGAAAATTGGGTCAATTATGCAAATCACAACCTGATCAGAGTGTGATCATAATGTGCTCAGATTCTCTCAAAATGAGTTAATTATATTAGTCCGGCTCTCTAAAACCATCCCAATTTCTCATGCGGCCCCATGGCAAAATGAATTGCCCACCCATGGTCTAGATATTGGCCAATACTAGTCCAGGGCTCATATTGCATATGCTTCATTTTAGATGGCAATTGCATTTTATTTATTTTTTTTAAGTAAAAAGAAATAAAACTTGTGTTTCAGTAGGCGAAACAGAAGGATGACTAAGCCAACGCTTATCTCATCCTTGACAACAAACTTGACATTGTTTTTTGCTGCATTTTTTCTGCAAATACTGTAACATTTCTTGCCCACTGTATAAATACATTATAGCCTTTGAAGAAGCAATGGCTTTTAACAAACCATCCAAAAGGTTTCCCTTTTTATAGATCAGCAACAGGTTTGATTTTTGGAAAGTAAAACAGTAATGACTGTTTAACCAGACATCCAAAATGTATCCCTTTTTTGGGAGTGGTATCAGGCTTCTTATATTTACCCTGTATCGAATATGGTTCCTGGGAGCAGTGCAGTAAAAATATACAACCGAATCGAGAGGCGGAGGATGTTTTGCGGCCAAGTAGCAGCAACAGTACAGTAGAACATGATGGACAGGAAAAGATGTCTGGCTGTGTATAACCAATGCTAGCTGCCCTGGCAACGACAGCATTGCAGTGCAGAAATAGAACACTAAGAACATATTGATGATGCGTGGCTGACTATAAGCATAGGTATACATCATGTACAACCAAGAGATGTGTGGCTGTGTGGGGCCAGCAATGGCAGCAGCAGCACAATATTAATAGAACATGATGAACAGATATGAAATGTTTGGCTGTGTATGGCAAGGTGGCAACAGAACAGTATAGAACATAATGGATAGGCAGATGTTACATCATTGTCCTCAGCAATAGATGAATGAAAACCTCCCTGACTCATGCCTGACTCCTTTTGACACTGACTTTGCAAGGGGCAGAGAAGGGTCACCTGTTCAGACATTTACTTGACAAGTGTCTTCTCAGTGAAAACTTTGGTGTCCATGGATTGCAGGTTTTCCTGGCAGTATGTCAATTTTGCCTCCTTTTCAGAAGTCGTAAATACTGTAATTGCACCCATATTGCTCTGACAGTGAGGGCCTAAAAGGTTAAAGGTTGGCCATCTAATAGTAATTGATTTGCTTTACGCTAAATACATGCCTGTCAGCCCACAAGCATGCAGATTGGCAAACTTTGCAAAAACGTTGAAAGGATTGACCTGCTGCATCTTGACAAAAACACAGCATGGCTCAAAATTAATGAATTTTTTTTTGGCAACTTAAAAGGTTGCATATTTCACACAAATACACAGTTAACATGCTGAAAAAATGCCATGTGTGTACATAGTCACACTGACTTTTGGATTTGTCCTCTCTCTCTCTGTGCCTGTGATAACTCATTGTCCTCTCCTCATCCACCTCATGCTGATTCTACAGGCTACATCCTTCAAGCAGCCCTAGACAGACCAGCAAAGTACTAGCTGAATTTTGTTTTGTAGTTGATTCTATATTTTTTGTTCTACTTGTTTAACAAAATTGTGTTGAATTTAAATTATTTACTTTTATAGTTTGAGGTATGTTTCACAAAGACAAGACTGTTCAGCTGCTAAACAAAGGGATCCATGTACTAATCCTGATCTAGATTTTGACAGTATAAAGTTTTACTTGGTAGTGTAAGCAAATGCTCCAAATTTATCTTACGGTGTAAACCACAGGAACACATCTGGTACATACTTAGACACTTTTGTCTAACTTTATACCAACTTTTGGTTAGCAAATAGTGATGAGCGATTATACTCGTTGCTCGGATTCTCTAGAGCATGCTTGGATGACCTCCGAGTATTTGTTAATGTTTGGAGATTAAGTTTTCATTGCCTCAGATGAATGAGTTACAGATATTAGCCTGCTTGATTACATGTGGGGATTCCCTAGCAACCAGGCAACCCCCACATGTACTTATGCTGGCTAGTAGCTGTAAAACATTCAGCTGAGGCAATGAAAACTTAATCTCCGAACACTAACAAATACTCGGAGGTCATCCGGGCGTGCTCGGGAAAACCCGAGCAACGAGTATATTCGCTCATCACTATTAGCAAACTTTGCTCCACTTTTTTCTGTCTAAATTTCAGTTCAATGTGGACCTCAGCGACACATTTTAAGCCACATCCCTACTCAGCTGGCCAGCACCCATGTTTCAGTAAGAATGTTTTTGCACCAAAATGTATCAATATTTGGCGCACTTTTTGCTAAAGTTCAAATGCCTGTAATAATAAATCTTCCCTATTGTGTTGGATTATGTCTGCGACTTGTGTATTTGCTAGAAAGTGAAAAAGTTAGGTGAGCATCCTCTAAGTATAGTGCATTTTGTAATAGGCCTTTCTATCACAAAGTAAATTGAATCTAATAGTAGATTGGTTGATCTGTACATAGAGAATTCCAAATTTGATAGATTTGCTTGAATATGGAGCTAAATTATAACCGGTAGATTCAAAATGAAAGTAAGAGCAGCATCAAGTAGGGGCTGAATTTCTGATTCCAGCGATGTGTCCCTTAACAGGCTGCGTTTCAATGAATTCAGTGTTTTATTAGTAAGAGATTATCATTAGAGGACTAGGTGTCTCGTGCCTCCTAGTCAACTGCTATGTGTAACCCCGCCTCCACCACTAATTAACAGTTTTCTTTCAATGTACAGTGCACACAGAAAGCTGCAAATCTGTGTTGTGGGAGAATTACACAGAGCTCCGCATTCTGAGCACATTCTGCTCTCAGATTACATAGCAAAAATCTGGTGACAAATTCCCTTTAAAAGACATTTATAATCGTCTGATGTCTCTTCAGACCCCAGCATGTAATAAATGGAGGGCCAAAAAGGGGTTAAAAAGTAGTAAAATATAATATAACGTACCTCGCCCCTCACCTGTCCTACTGCCACAGTTCCCCACCTGCAAGACCAAAAGGAGCAAGATGAGAACTGGATAAGGAACAGCTGCGAAAAAAAAAGTGGGCAAAGAGGTGCCAATAATATTTTAGTATTTTTCAAAAGAAGTGCAGGAAAAATATCTATAGTCTGAGAATTAATTGTACAATACAGACATGTAGAGTGACATATCATGGCACATAAGGACACACAACATTTGTAAGCATCCTTAAACATTCATTGTGATTGCCAGAACATAACAAAGCTTAGACTAGCACTGGCAGAATTATTCCCATTAATTTGCAAAGAAGGATAGAAACGAATTATCATCTATCTACCTGCAGGTTATGTTGTTAGGGAGCTTGCTTTACACTAATTACATTAGAGAGTCTCTGTTTATTGGTGGCATCTAGATGGGAGTTCAAGTAGAAAGTCCCAGTTGCACTTACAGGGCTTTTAATTTGCAGAGGATTAGAGGATTTGTAAGACTGGCATGTTGCGCTGGAATCTGTGTCTGTGCGTTGCCACTGCTGGAATCCCTTTTAGAAGTGGATCACAATCACTAACAGAAGAATGAACTGGAGGAGACCTCTTGCATCATTAAGTCTGGTGCTCGACATCTCTGACCTGCTTTTAACTACTACTCATTGTATAAAATATTCAAGAGCCCACAGATAAAATTGCGTACATTGTTAGCTACTTTTGTTTCTTCTCTTGCTTTCAGGGATATGACTGCAGTGTAATGCACTCTAAGGCTGTGTGTCCACGTGCAGGAAATGCTGCGTGTTTGACGCTGCATAGAGACACAGCGTCAAAATGTTACAGTATATTGGAGGGGATTTAATGAAATCCTGTCTCCACTATGCGTGGTAACATGCACGCGGCGGCCCTGCGAGTACGGACATGCGGCGTGTCTTTTCAGATCGCAGCATGTCCGCATATCTTGCGGCGATGCTGCGCCACCGCAAGATATAACACAGGGCCCTATGTGTGGGGTGCGATGATCCCAGATGTGTGCTATGAACACATCTGGCATCATCGCGTCCCAGAAGTGGGCGGGGCTTACAGCAGAGCGGGTTTGCCGCTCCCACTAAACCGCCGGCCATCCTGATCATGGACACGCAGCCTCATACTATTCATGCATTCCTTTTTGGGCATCCTTGCACTGAGATCATGGAGGTGGCAAGATTTATTTAGTAAGAAGTTAACCTATATCAGCAGCCAGTAACATTTCTACAATTTTTTCCACAGCATTGATCAGAGGATGAATGCTTAAGTTTTGTAGAATAGAATATCATCAGAGTTAAAACCTAAGACTGTAAGGCTGGGGTCACACTTGTGAGTGCAATGCGAGAAACTCGCATCAATATTCGGCACTGCCGCCGACACTCGGGACCGGGGTGTGCGGCTGCATGTATTAATATTCAACTGCATGCTCCGGTCCCGAGTGCCGACGGCAGTGCTGAGTATTGCTGCGAGAAAATCGCACAAGTTTCTCACATTGCACTCACAAGTGTGACCCCGGCCTAAGACATTTAAAAAGACGGACATCTCCTGAAGATGTGTCTGTGACGCCCATGGAGACCGGGATACCCAGCACCGGACCAATGGGGTCTGTCTCTTGAGGGGGATGTCACAGGTGGCTTGACCCGGTGCTGTGGCCTCAGGCAATGCACAGTGTAAGGGGTATCGTGAGGGGACAGGCACTTACTTGATCAGCAGCAGGTTCTCCCAGCGGCGATGATCCCGATCCTGGATAGATGGCTATTGTCCAAATGAAAGACTGAGGCACTGAAACGTTTAACCAGTTTACTTTAACAAAAAAAGGATTTACAACCAGTCCTGTCACCGGAGTCTGTATGGGAACTCTGAGTTACTTTGACCCTGCCGGGGTCTTCGCCTCTTATTGTGTGCAATTTCTGTGTGGCCCTGCTGCTGTATGTGAACTGGCTGCCGGCCCAATCTGTCCCCTCCGGGTCCTGGTTCGACGGGCAACCCGAGTCCTTTTATCGGCTTACCCTCTCCAGGAGTACCGCTGAACTCTGTGTCTGTTGCTGCGTCCGGCCCTAGTGAAGCTAATATCACCTCACGTTTTTCCGGTTGCTGTATTATATATAATGAATACAGCCACGGATCCGGTATCCGTCTTTGCGCCTGTTCTGGGTAGTGATTAATGCTACCCGGTTCTCACAATGTCCCTTTTCTCTGTCCCTCTTCTCCTCAGGCCGGTGATTTGGGCCTGGAAACCGTCATAGGGCTGTTAGAAATTCAGCTGTATGACCTCTCACTATCAGTTCCTTAGCCCAACTGCCATTTCTTCTCTCAGACCAGAATGGATTAAGGGGAGTCTCTGGAGCTCCCCCTTCTGGCCGGAGGTGGTAGTGCAGTTTTGCTATTTTAGTATTTATGTCTAGTGTCAGTAACTATTTTTGTGGCAAATACCCCTAGGGGTGCCACATTCCCCCTTAGTTAAGAACAGTACTCCGGGACTGTGGGACGATAACATTTTGAAATAACAATTAATATGTACAGAGTCTTAAAAATGAAAAATTACAAAAACCACTCAAGGAAACAAAAATAGAGTTCTGTAAAAAGTCACTTCAAATAGCGTCCATTAATACAGTTCTACCCTTGAAGGTACTCAATATAAAGTCTAAAAAAAGTTCAAAAAGAGCAAAAAGCAAAGTTCAAAAAGCAGTCTTTCCGGAGCTTTGATTTAGTGCCTCCGGGCTGATAACAAGTTCAAGAATATGCAAGAAGTTCATACAGACAAGTCTCTGTAGGTACTGGGCTTAAACGTTGCAGACTGATAACAATGACTATACTACATTTTCTGTTTAACTATATACGGCATAACATATATACAATTCACATTATGAGCTTTATAGTTGGTAATCTGCATACCTGGCCGGTAATTGACCCTGGGTACTACGCTGTGATCTACGTAATAGCGGTATCTCTTCATGTGGAGTACTACTGTCTACTGCGGATGTAGTATCTGCCCGCTCTGCTAAAGATAATTCCATAACTATGGAGTTGGCAAGTCCACCGTGAATGGGATTACTCTTTTCAGGAATCTGTTCTTCCTGGCCTGGAACCTCCTGTAGTACGGGGTCAGCCTCTTCCTGTCTTGGGACTTCTGGTATTGGGTTCGGTGTTGGATAAAAGGCCACCATGGGAACCACTACTGCACCATGGTATGTTAGTAGGGTTTTGGGAAAGTCTCCTATACAGGTGTGATACACTTCCTCTTCTTTTTCCTTTACTGGTTGAACCTGTATGGGTTGAATAACTTCTGGTTCTGGCTGGACAACGTCTGGCTCTTTCAATGCTTCCGGACATAATTTAAGATTGTCTCTTGACACTAGTACAGATGTTAAGCCTCCGTTTTTGCTAATGAGACACATTTTAGGATTATCCACTCTTGTTGGTAAAACTGTGTAGGGTACGGCTTCCCACTGATTGTCCAGTTTATTGGTTCGACGATTTCTCTTGAACACTTGGTCACCCGGTCTTAATGGGGTCGCTAGAGCATTCTGGTTGAAAGTTTGCTCTTGTCTTTCTCTAGTTTGCTGAAGGCTTCTTTCCACACTCTCTTGCACTTGGCGATACTGCTTTTGCCGTATGATATCCCAATTGGAGTCTTGAACTTCTGCGTCTGGTTTCAGAATTCCCATTTCTAGATCGATTGGTAATTGGCTGGGTCTTGCACGCATAAGGTAAGCTGGGGTGCAGTTGGTGGAGCTTACCGGGACATGATTATATAGATCTACCAAGTCAGGCAATTTCTCTGGCCATTGATTCCTTTGTCTCAGGTAAAGTCTTTAGTAGGTCTATTATAATATGGTTCATCTTCTCGCATAAGCCGTTTGTTTGTGGATGATAGGCCGTCGTCCGGATCTTTTTGCAACCATACATATTACAGAATTCTCTGAAGATCTCTGATTCAAAGGCTGTACCTTGGTCGGTGAGAACCTGTTCCGGATATCCATGGGGTCTACAAAAGTACGTTTGGAACGCTTTGGCTGCTGTTTTTGCTGTCAGATCTTTTACGGGTACTACTACCAAGAAGCGTGAATAATGGTCCATGATGGTCAAGGCATAGACATAGCCGGACCGGCTTGGTATTAACTTCACGTGGTCTATGGCTACAAGTTCAAGTGGTTGTTTGGTGATTATGGGCTGCAGTGGTGCTCTTTGGTTCTTTTGATCGTTTCTTCTGAGGTTGCACGGGCCACAATTTCTGCACCACTGTTCGATTGATTTTCTCATCCCGACCCAATAAAATCTTTCTCTTAGAAGTACTTCTAACTTTTTCCAACCAAAGTGACCAGCACCATTATGGTAAGCTTCGAGGACCATCTTGACATCTTGTTTAGGCACGATAATCTGCCAAACCAATTCATGTGTTTTCGGATTGGTGTACCTTCAACAGAGCTTCCCTTGATACAGGAACATTTTGCCTCTCTCTTTCCAGAGTTGATGCGTCTCTTCTGGGGCATCCTCATTGGGATATGCACTTTGCTCAGTTAACAGTTCCTTCACCAACTTCACAGCCGGATTGCTGTCTTGGGTGTCAGCCCATCTATGGTGTGCTAACGGATTAAAATTCACCTCTTGTTGTTTCTGATAGGTACTTGACTGATGATGTTTTGCCTTGGGATGATGGAAGGCTGGTAGTTCAATTTCTTCAAGCTCCCCCGTTTCTTCTTCTACATCTCTCAAGTGTGGCATCCGGGATAGGGCATCGGCATTTCCATTCTTGCGACCTGCTCGATACTTGATCTTGAAGTTGTAATTAGATAACCGGGCTATCCATCGCTGTTCTAACGCACCTAATTTGGCTGTGTCCAGGTGGGTCAACGGATTGTTGTCAGTATAGACAATAAATTCTGCAGCGGCCAGATAGTGTTTGAAACGTTCCGTCACAGCCCAAACTACTGCCAGTAGTTCCAATTTGAAGGAGCTATAATTTTCTGGATTTCTTTCAGTAGGCCGGAGCTTTCTACTTGCAAAGGCAATGACTTTCTCCCGACCTTCTTGCTTTTGTGACAGCACCGCTCCTAGTCCCACATTACTGGCATCGGTGTAGAGGATGAAAGGTTGATCGTAATCTGGGTATGCCAGAACCTCTTCTCCGGTTAGTGCCTTCTTTAGTTGTTCAAAGGAGTCTTCCCTTTCGTCGTTCCACTGGAAAGGAGGGTTTCGGTTTGAAGGTTTCTTCGTCTGCCCTACCAAGGCGTCTTGCAAGGGTGCTGCCAACTTGGTAAATCCTTTTATAAATCTGCGATAGTAACCCACCAATCCCAGGAATTGCCTCACTTCTTTTGCGCTGGTAGGTCTCGGCCAATCCCTTATGGCGCTTATTTTCTCGGGATCCGGTGCTACTCCCTCCGAACTCACGATGTGTCCCAGGTACTGTACCTTTGGCTTGAGAAGGTGACATTTGGATGGCTTGATTTTCATGCCATACCTGGATAAGGCTTCGAACACTTCTGCCAAGTCTTTTAAGTGTTGTTCGTAAGTCTTTGAGTAGACGATCACATCATCTAGGTACAGGAGGACGGTCTCGAAGTTCTTGTGTCCGAGGCAGCATTCCATCAGCCGCTGGAAGGTACCAGATGCATTGCAGAGTCCGAACGGCATGCGATTAAATTCACTTAGACCCATTGGTGTGGTGAATGCCGTCTTTTCCTTATCTCTCTCAGCCACAGGGACTTGCCAATACCCGCTTGTTAAGTCTAAGGTGGAAAAATAATTAGCAGATTTCAAAGCAGTCAAGGACTCTTCTATCCTAGGCAAGGGGTAGGCGTCTTTATGGGTGATGTTATTAATCTGCCGGTTGTCTACGCACATTCTCATAGTTCCATCTTTTTTTTTTGACAATCACTAAAGGGGCCGCCCAGGGGCTACAGCTGTCTCTTATTACCCCGGCCTGTTTCATTTCCCTCAGCATATCTTTTGCACATTGATAGTGAGCGGGCGGTATGGGTCTATATCTTTCTTTTATTGGGGGATGGTCACCTGTGGGGATTGTGTGTTCTACCCCTTCTATCCGTCCGAAGTCCAATGGGTGTTTACTGAAGACTTGTTCATATTCCGTCACTAGCCTATACACCCCTTGTTTTTGATGGGTAGGTGTTGAATTTATGCCCACGTGTAGCTGTTGGCACCAATCCTCCATTTCTCCATCTGAGCCATTGCCTTCCACCTGACAGGTTGGTTCTAAGGGCTCAATGGTTGTGATGGCATTGTTGTCAACAGTATATAGCTTTGCCATTGTAGCATACCTTGGCAAAGTGACCTCTTCCTCTCCACAGTTCAAAAGTCGTACCGGCACTCGTCCCCGGTGTACCTCGACTATCCCTCGTGCTGTGAGTATAGTGGGCCTGCTGTCGGTGTACACTGGTTCTATTAAGGCTTGATAATCTCGTCCCTTAGTACCAATGGCTGCTCTACACCATACCAGCATTTCTGTTTTTGGTGGGATTACAATAGACGTTGGATCACTTACCCTCACACTGCCGATTTCTCCACCTGCAACTTCTACCTGTTGCCTTAACATCAATACTTTTATTTCCCTCCGGAGAACTCTCTGCTGGCAGGATTGGGCAGTTTCAGCAATTTGCTGTAAGACAGAAATGACTTCGGAAAAGCAGTTCTCTAACACATTCATTCCTATCAATACAGTTGGTTCACAGTTCCGCCGGTCAACATCAACAACAATTATAACCTGTTTCTTCAATTCTACTTTACCAATCTTTATGGTCATCTCCCTGAATCCTAGTTTCGGTACCAACTTACCATTACTGGCCCATATATCTAGTTCAACATCAGAGGGCCCTTTATCAATATCTGCATCAGCCCAGTACCTCTTATAAAGGATATACGGTATAGATGAAATCTGGGAACCTGTGTCCAGCAAAGCGTTGAGGGGCATTCCGTCCAGCACGATAGGGATAATGGGTCGTCCTCCGATGTACCTGTCGTGCCAGGGTGTTGGGCCTTGAAAGTTCATTCCTGCGAAGCGGCCCGCATTCCCAGGGGATTCCCGTTTAAATCACAATCTCGTGCAAAGTGGCCTGGCTGCTGGCAACGGCGGCAAATGGGCTGTCCATCCGGTTGGTAGCGGTCGCGGGGTCGTCCTCTCCATGTCGGGTATCTCCGGGGTCTCATCCATGGAACACCTTCTCTACGGTTTGACAACTCCATCTTGGGTCCTCTCATCTCCTGCATGGTTTTAGCCATTGAAGCAACAACATCAGTTAAAGAGTCAAGCTTTTGTTGAAAAGCCTCATTAGTACTGGGCCCCAGGGGCTTAGCAATGGCCCCGGACATAGCTGATGTCACTGGTACTCCATGTTGTTGAGGAGCCTCTGCCATGAGTTGCACAGGCTCCTGATCCCGAGGTGCCTCTGCCAGCTGGAGACGTATAACGCTCTTTTTTAATTGGGCAAATGTCAATTCAGGGTTCTTAAAAACAAGCATGCTCACATGCCCCCGGTGAGAAGGGGTGTAGAGTCCCTCAATAAATTGATCTCTTAGCAGTTTATCCGCTCCGGTGTTAAAAATGGGTTCAGCCAGTGTAAGTGATTTAAGGGCTTCCTGCAGGTTTAAGGCAAAATCTCTCACGCCCTCATTAACTTTTTGTTTGCAATTAAAGAATCGTACTTTAGCTTTGCTGCTGGCAGTGGTTTCAAATGTAGCTTTTAATCCAGCAAATATGCGTTCAACAGTGCCTTTTAGATCAGCTGCCCATGCTGTGACTTCTCGCTTAGCATGGCCACTTAACTGCATCATCAGGAGACTAACACGCTGAACTTCACCCACGGGGAACATGTCAAAATGGGGCAGCATCTTTTCTCTGAAATCGTCAAGGGTATTAGGCTCACCTTCATACATTGGAAGCCATGGGCCACCCGGGGTATATGGCATCAGCGCCACTCCTTGCACCGCTGCGCTACCGGACTCTCTATCAACACTCTGTCTTTCAGCTGCATTAGCGTCGCTTGATGCTGCGGCGTCTCCGTGCTGCGACATACTGTGCCCCCTTAGTTAATCCGGACCCTTCCAGTCCTCCGCTTCCGTCGGGATAGTGTAGATTCGTTCCGCTGTGCAGCAGGATCGGTTTTCCCCTTGCTCTGACGTCAGAGCGCTCAGCTTGGTGCCGCCCACAATGACACGCCCCCTGCTGCTCCTGCCGGCCGCGCGCTCTGTAATGGTGGATTCTGAAGTTTTTCAGTTAGACTGGGGCTCAGGTGATGGCGTAGCTCAATTAACAGTCTCGTGCCTAACGGTTATGAGGTGATTACCTCAGGGGATGGCGGCCATCTTTACTCCATTATTACCAATGGGGAAAAGTCACTTTCAATAGTTTTCAATGGGGAATGGATTTTTCTTTAATAAAGTCAATTTTCAAGATTTTTCATCCAAGTTTTCACAGTTTTGGGCTCCAATCACGGCACACAATACCCGGTATACGGGCTGGCTAGATCCTGTTCGTGACGCCAATTGTGACGCCCAGGAGACCGGGATACCCAGCACCGGACCAATGGGGTCTGTCTCTTGAGGGGGATGTCACAGGTGGCTTGACCCGGTGCTGTGGCCTCAGGCAATGCACAGTGTAAGGGGTATCGTGAGGGGACAGGCACTTACTTGATCAGCAGCAGGTTCTCCCAGCGGTGACGATCCCGATCCTGGATAGATGGCTATTGTCCAAATGAAAGACTGAGGCACTGAAACGTTTAACCAGTTTACTTTAACAAAAAAAGGATTTACAACCAGTCCTGTCACCGGAGTCTGTATGGGAACTCTGAGTTACTTTGACCCTGCCGGGGTCTTCGCCTCTTATTGTGCGCAATTTCTCTGTGGCCCTGCTGCTGTATGTGAACTGGCTGCCGGCCCAATCTGTCCCCTCCGGGTCCTGGTTCGACGGGCAACCCGAGTCCTTTTATCGGCTTTTCCCCTCCGGGAGTACCGCTGAACTCTGTGTCTGTTGCTGCGTCCGGCCTTAGTGAAGCTGATATCACCTCACGTTTTTCCGGTTGCTGTATTATATATAATGAATACAGCCACGGATCCGGTATCCGTCTTTGCGCCTGTTCTGGGTAGTGATTAATGCTACCCGGTTCTCACAATGTCCCTTTTCTCTGTCCCTCTTCTCCTCAGGCCGGTGATTTGGGCCTGGAAACCGTCATAGGGCTGTTAGAAATTCAGCTGTATGACCTCTCACTATCAGCTCCTTAGCCCAACTGCCATTTCTTCTCTCAGACCAGAATGGATTAAGGGGAGTCTCTGGAGCTCCCCCTTCTGGCCGGAGGTGGTAGTGCAGTTTTGCTATCTTAATATTTGTGTTTAGTGTCAGTAACTATTTTTGTGGCAAATACCCCTAGGGGTGCCACATGTCTATCAACAGAGTGGTATGGAAATAAGATTATCTTTCATTACGTGATAATTAATGCCCCCCCCCCCCCCCCAACAATAAATGAGCTACCTTAGTGTAGAAGTTGCACTTGTGGTGGGATTATAGCAGATGCCAAAATTCAAGTAGCCATTTATGGCAGCATTTACTTTGGGTTTCTCAAGTCTTGGCCAAAGTTTTTCAAGAACCCCATCAACAAGACCGATCACTGTGGATTGGGCAGCATGTGTCAGCTGTCAGGTTCCGTTCAACCCAGCACACAAATCATTAACAATATCATGTTACAGAAAGATGTTGCAATGTAGGAAGCTGTAAAAGTTAGATGTCAAATTACACTTTTCTGCATCAGGAATGATCCATGTGTCATGATAAGAAAATGCTATATCTGTATCATTCTCTTTGTGGTCCTATTTTGATGAAATTTTAAGAAAACTGTTTGCATCAGAATACCTTTGAGCATTGTTTTTCTATGTAAGGACAGATGTAATGTGGACCCATTTCATTCTTATAGAGGCTGTATCTAATACACCATAAATTGAGGCCTACACTGTTGTATGAACCCCTTTTTTTACAGAAAAGACAAATAGTCATAGACCCCTAGCCCGTCATCCATTTTCAGATTATATGTTACTTAGAAAAACCTAGATTTGATCTATAAATTAGCAATTAGTTTATTTTATGAATGTAAAATGTAATCTAATGAACGTAGTACTTCATGGTTTTCCAGATAGGCAGGGCAGGTTTTAGACAAAGTGGGACCCGATATGCTCACACATTGCACCATCAGATAGAAACATTTCAGTTGTAATAACATGCACTGAATTCAGCCCATTAACCCCTTTACCCCCGAGGGTAGTTCGCACGTTAATGACCAGGCCAATTGTTACAATTCTGACCACTGTCCTTTTATGAGGTTATAACTCTGGAACGCTTCAACGGATCCCGGTGTTTCTGACATTATTTTCTCTTGACAAATTTATTTGATATAACTTGCATTTATTTGTTAAAAAAACGGAAATTTGGCGAAAATTTTGCAATTTTCCAACTTGGAATTTTTATACCCTTAAATCACACAGATATGTCACAAAATATACTTAATAAGTAACATTTCCCACATGCCTACTTTACTTCAGCACACTTTTTGGAACCACATTTTTTTTTGTTAGGGAGTTATAAGGGTTAAAAGTTGACCAGCGATTTCTCATTTTTACAACATCATGTTTTTTTTATAGACCACATCACATTTGAAATCACATTGAGAGGTTTATATGAACGAAAATACCCCAAAGTGACACCATTGTAAAATTTTTGGAATGTTTTAAAAAAAAAATGAATAACTTTTTTTCACAAAAAATGTACTTCAGATCCAATTTTTTTTTATCTCTCAGCGGGCACTGACAAGCCACCTCCCTGTAGGACCCGGAAGTACCCCGTGGCCATCTTGGATCCGGGGGCCTGCAGGGAGGAGAACAGAGGAGACCCTCGGAATAACAAATGATCACATCACCTCCCTGCGTGATGCTTCTCTATGTCATCGGAACGCTGTAATCTTATTTGATCGCAGTGTTCCGGGGGTTAAAGTGCCGGGAGCGGTCCCTGACCATTCCTGGCACATAGTGCTCATGGCTGATCTTGTATGACGTAATATTCCATCCATGGGAATTAAGACCCTGGTCACATGGATGGAATAGTACGTTGGATGGCAGAAAGGGGTTAAATGAGTGTGATCAGCAATATTGAAGTAATTCGACGCTTGTTTCCCAGTCTCTTTTTACTGGTTGAGGAAGAATGATAGGTACAGAGCGATCATGTGTACCCATACAGTATTATGTTATCTGCAGCATATCTGCAGTTTTCACTAGGAGATGTGAAAAAGGGGTGAAGTACCTGCATAAATGATTATTCACACCATAAGATCCTCTAAATAAAAATAAGAGTCTCCAACCTAGATACTTTTTAAACATAAAACTATATTGTCCTCCACATAGTATTATGTGCCCCATAGTCCTCCATATAGTATAATGCACAATTCATAGTCCTCCATATAGTATAATGCACACCCCATATTTCTCCATACAGTATAATGTACCCCATAGTCCTCCATTTTGTATAATGCATCCCTCATAATCCTCCAGACAATCCTCCTCATAATCCTCCATACAGTACAATGCACTCCCCATAGTGTAATGCACCCCACAGTCCTTTGTATAGTATAATGCATTCTCCATAGTCCTCCATACAGTATAATACACTCCTCATAGTACTCCATACAGTGCATCCCATAGTTCTCAATAGAGTATAATGCAGCCCCCATACAGTGCTCATAATTTAATGCATTAATGCACACCCCATTGTCCTCAATAGAGTATAATGCTGCCCCATATAGTACATATAGTATATAGTGATGAGCGGGTATACTCGTTGCTCGGGTTTTCCCAGGTATTCTCGGTTGGTCTCTGAGTATTTGTGACTGCTCGGTGATTTAGTTTTCCTTGCGGCAGTTGCATGATTTGTGGCTTCTAGACAGCTTGATTACATGTTGGGATTCCCTAACAACCAGGCAACCCCCACATGTACTCAGGCTGGCTAGCAGCTGTAAATCATGCAGTCAACAAAAACTAAATTTCCGACCAGTCACAAATACTCGGAGACCACCCAAGCAAGTTTGGGAAAACCCGAGCAACGAATATACTCGCTCATCACTAATAGTATAATGTACTCCCCATAGGCTTTGATAAAGTATAATGCATATGGTATAATGCAGCCCCCATGGTCCTCTAGTATTATGGCCACCACATGGTATAATCCACCCCCCCTGTATAGTATAAGGTATACTCCATAGTTCTCCAGTATTATGTCCACCACGTACTCACTGACAATATTTACCACTTCTCGATTTCCCCCTGCTCCGGTCTTTGCAGCACGTCTCCTCAGCAGCTCCACATCCATCACAGTGTGGCATCAGAGACATCAGATGGAGAGGGGAAATGGTGGGAGAGGGAGCATCACCTGATTCTCCATCTTCCATCAGTGCTTTCGCATTCAAGATGCAGATAGAGATGGTGTTGTGTATGGGAATGTGGGGGCCTGAGCCGGTGCTGGCCTCGAGACCCCCGACTCACTGGCCCCACAGCGACTGCGTGCTCTGTTGCTATTAGCAACACACCACTGGCTTGGGGCCCTTCGGGCAGTGGGGGCCCTAGGCAAATGCCTTGTTTACCCCTCCCCAACGCCGACCATGCAGGTAGGCGAGAAAGTAGAGACTAAGGTTATGTTCACACATTATGTTTTTGCTGGGGTTTTTATGAAAATTTAAAAGCTGCTTTTTACAGTGACAGCAAACACTATGACATTTCCAAAATCTCATGCAATGTTTTCTTCTTTCCTGACTGAATTGGAAAACGTTTTTTAAATTTGCAGCACGCAGCGTTTTTGCAGTGTATTTTCACCCAAAGTGAAAAAAGAATATGCTCACCCTCAATGGTTGTGAAAGTCACAACCCCTGTGCTGGCTGAGGAAATTGGCTGCTGTGGATCCGCAAGACGGAATAATGTGTAGCTGAAGAGAAGTGGAATAAACCCGCGCTGCCAGTAGTATAAAATGCAACGCGTTTCACAGCACACCTGCTGCTTCCTCAGGATGAACCAGAAAAGTACTTTGATAAAAAAATACCGCATTCCTACCCCCACGGATTCATATTGCATTTTATACTACTGGCAGCGCGGGTTTATTCCACTCTCCAGCTACGCATGTTACATAGCAAACATGACAGTGCTGAAAACAACTAAAATGTAAAGTGAGACATCATTTTTTTTCTTTTTCTTTTGCATGATTCTTTTTTCATGCAACTTCTTGACTTCTGATTTTCATACCGATTTCCATATTATTGATGGAGCCCTCATTTTATATTCCCTGTGTACATTAATCAGATATGTGCACAAAGCACTTTGAGAGTATTGACTTGGAGATAGAATTTCCAATTTTTAGTCTTACCGAGCTTAGTGTTAAGCAAGCTGGCTTTGGCCGTAAAGCACAGCTCCTAGTCCTCAAGGGCTTTTATCAGCCCTGGATTTAATGGTAGATCTGTGTAAGCACAGATGTGCTGATTGATCCTCTTGAAAGCCAACCAGTTGATGGTCTCTGAGGACCTGGTCTACGCATTACAGGCCCCCTGCTTGAAAGCATCAGATTCTGTACCATGGGGCCAAACATCTGAGATCAGTGTCTGCCACAAAGAAAAATCTTTTTCGTAGTCACTATATGATTTTATTTTTATTTTATTGTTTTAGTAGAATATATTTTCACCTCCAAACTTTTTTTTTGCATTAATTAGATAAAGCTCAGTAGCAAAATTGGCGGTTAATGTTTTAATCACAGGAAAGTTATAACTTTGTTTTGAAAATATAAAAATAAACTTTGATTAGTAATACATCTAAATGTATCATGGGTTTTATGCTTAAAGGGAACCTGTCACCCCCAAAATCGATGGTGAGGTAAGCTCACCATCATCAGGGGCTTATGTACAGCATTCTGTAATGCTGTAGGTAAGCCTCCGATATTACCTGAAATAGGAGAAAAAGACGTTAGATTATACTCACCGAGGGGCAGTCCCGCTGCGGTCCGGTCAAATGGGTGTCTAAGGTCCGCTCCGGTGCCTCCCATCTTCATTCCATGACATCCTGTTCTGGTCTTCATGCCACGGCTCCGGCGCAGGCATACTTTGTCTGCCCTGTTGAGGGCAGAGCAAAGTACTGCAGTGCGCAGGCGTAGGGCCTCTCTGACCTTTCTGGCGCCTGCGCACTGCAGTACATTGCTCTGCCCTCAACAGGGCAGACAAAGTACACCTGCGCCGGAGCCGCGGCATGAAGACCAGAAGAGGATGTCATGGAATGAAGATGGGAGGTGCCGGAGCGGACCTGAGACACCCATGGGAGCAGGACCACCCCTGGGTGAGTATAATCTAACCTCTTTTTTTCCTCTTTCAGGTAACATCGGCGGCTTATCTACAGCATTACAGAATGCTGTAAATAAGCCCCTGATGATGGTGAGCTTACCTCACCATCGATTTTGGGAGTGACAGGTTCCCTTTAATTTTTCCCAGATGATAAGTATGATATAAGTATAAGATATGATAAATCCATCTTCATTTAAAATTACCTTAAAGGAAATCGATCATCACATTTTTCCACCTAATCTGAGAGCAGCATTATGTAGAGAAGGATACCCTGATTCCAGTGATGTGTCACTGACTGAGCTGCTTACTTCAGTTTTGATAATATCACAGTTTTATCCAAAGGAGATTATCCCTAGAGAACTAGTAAACCTGCTGCCATGTAGTCCTCCATATTCATGAGCTCTGTATAATCTCCCACTTATCAGTAATTGACAACTTTCTGCCTACCTATGCACAGTGTACACAGAAATCTGCCAATCAGTGGTGTAGGCGGGGCTATACAGAGCTCAGCATTCAGAAAACTGGTAGATCTGCAGCAGGTAGAACAGAGATTTTATCTAAACTGTAGAAAGTCCAGTAAATGATTCATGGCTGGATTCAGTGTATCTGCCCCTACATCATGCTGCTCTTAAAGGGAACCTGTCACCTGAATTTGGCGGGACCGGTTTTGGGTCATATGGGCGGAGTTTTCAGGTGTTTGACTCACCCTTTCCCTACCCGCTGGCTGCATGCTGGCCGTAATATTGGATTGAAGTTCATTCTCTGTCCGCCGTAGTACACGCCTGCGCAACGGTAAGGAAGGGGTGAATCAAACACCCGAAAACTCCGCCCATATGACCCAAGACCGGTCCCGCCAAATTCAGGTGACAGGTTCCCTTTAATAGTTATTTTTATTTTTATTGGAAAATATTTTTCTTTTTTTTTCCTCTTTATTTGAGGATTTTTGTTGCAATAGTTTTACACTTTTTATTATATGTTTTTTTAAACTTTTTTACATTGCCCTATCCTGGTTCATCACTGTATAGTGTCAGATCGCTGATCTGAGACTCTGCACCTCATTGCATTGCATTGTCCTGATGGAATTGCACAGGGAGCTAATTCCTTGCGCGATACTCATCTATGCCACTGTCACTACTGACAGTGGCATCAGATGGGTTAAATGCCTGCGACTGGTGCTAGCACCGATCATTGACATTGCTGTGTGGTGTCAGCTCTCACACAGATCTGATACCCACACGCGACCACCGCGGTGCTCAGCGTGGGGCCGTGTGATCTTTCCGCTGTACAAATACTGCTGTTTGCAGGAAAGCAGCTCCCACAGAGCAGTATATGTACGGCACATGTTGGGAAAGGGTTAAAGGCAACCAGTAATGTACCAAAACACTTTTTCTGCAGATATGAGTTTACTCTGCAGGTTAATAAAGTTACAAAATTGTCCGGCCAGCTAACTGAACGTATGGCTACTGGGAGTACATCAACTTTATTTTTCCTAGTAGCTGGCAGCTTTCAGCCAAAAAGGCTTGTACAGAGCGGCTACAGTTACCACAGTTAGCACTTTGATTGACAGCTCACTCTGTACAGATGCACTGCTGAGTGAGCTGTCATTCAAAGGGCCAGGGCATGCTTAGGCTACTTTCACATTTCCGTTTATTTGGATCTGTCACAATGCGCCGTTTTGGTAAAAGAACGCATCCTGCAAATTTGCACGCAAGACGCGTTTTTTTCCCCATAGATTTGTATTGCCGATGGATCGCGAAGTATGGTCCGTTGTGCACTGGATGCATCAGGTTTTGGCGGCCCGTCGACTCGGAAAAACGTTCAAGGGAACATTTTTCCATATTTCGCTGTGATTAAAATACTCACCTAGCTTCCGGATCCCTCGCCGCAGCGTTCTCTCCTGGCCGCAGCGTCTCCTGTATGCGGTCACGTGGGGCCGCCGATTACAGTACTGAATATGCGGCTCCGCCCCTTTGGGAGGCGGAGCTGCATAATTATGAGACGCTGCGGCCAGGAGAGGACGCTACAGCGAGGGATCCGGAAGCTAGGTGAGTATTTTAATCACAGCAAGGGGGGGGGGCGCACAGGGGGTAGGAGGGGGGGCACCTGGATCTGGATTTTAAACACTAATATTCATATGTTCCCTGCAGCAAACGCTGCTGCAAGGAACATATGAATCGCGGCTTCAGCACCAGTGGGGGGGACAGCGCTTAATGTAGCGCTGTCTCCTGCACGGCACCTCACGTACCGGAGACACTGACGTGTGAGACTGGCCTAAGAAAGTATATTTGAGAACAGCTAAAAATGTAGCTTTCTAATCGTTAAGCAATCTTTAAATAAT
Organism: Ranitomeya imitator; assembly: GCF_032444005.1. NCBI lineage: Eukaryota > Metazoa > Chordata > Amphibia > Anura > Dendrobatidae > Ranitomeya > Ranitomeya imitator. The sequence goes on along the minus strand of NC_091285.1, from coordinate 488,151,256 downwards.
ATGGACACCTTTCTTTTCTCCAATCCACATTTTGGGCTAGATTAAAAAAAAATTTGCGTTTGATTTGGGTTCCATTTCAAATTTAGCAATGCTAGGCTTTTTCAGACTCTTTTTTTCCTTGAACATTGCTAGCAACTGAATGGGTTAACATCCATCAGCTCATTCTGATAGGAGAGTTTATAACTGTTTTGTCTTTAATGTTTTTAGGAGCACAAAGCTAATTTCATCTTGGATGTGGTCTGTGGTCAGAAATCAGCACAATGGAGCTGAGAAGACTCAAAAGAGTTCCAGACTCTGACACAAGAACGAGCTGACAGGTTCTAACAGCAGTAGACAATAGACAGTGGAAAACAGAGTCAAACCTTTTAATGAAACACAACTGATACTTTATTTTTAGCCCAAAATACAAGCACATAAGTACCGTAAAATTTAAGAAAAAATGTTCCTCGAATGTGTGTATGACCTTACTCTGTGGGGGTCGTTTTCCAATTTTCATTTTTTTTTTTTTTAAGATAAATTTAACATTTTTGGAAAAGAGCAGGAACAATTAAATGGCCAATCGTGGGGATGAATTGGCAATTGTGCTGCATATTACCAATCCATAGTCTGCCATCCTATTCAGACAGGATACAGGACAGCAATTAGACTTCAGACTTCAGCAGTTTATATTATAGAGATGGCTTCCAAGTGAATTTACTAGAACTAAGGAAACACCTGAGCGTGAAAGTCGATTTCAAGGACATTGTAAATTACTTAGGCTTCTGCGGCATGGAAGTACAAGCCCGTCTGAAATATTGTCATTAGATAAAAAAGATTGGTTCTATTTTTAGCTGTAAAGTAGATCAAACACCTTTCCTTCTGTTTCTTGCTAGGAATGGAAATAAACGAACATATTTAACTTTCAATACCGTGGATGCATTTTCCAAATTCCTTGTAACACTTTTCTGTTAAGTTATTTTTATAGAAATGTACAGTAATCATTTAATTTAATTCCTGTTTTTAAATTGGAAAACAGTGAAAAGGACATAGTAACTTATTAAAACTTTCCCTACTGGAAAACAGCAAACTTTCTAATGTACAAACTCATTGTGGGTAGAACAGATTTCTGGCCTAAGGCGATTGTCAGGTCCATGATATGTATCAGATTGTAAGGTAATTAAAAAGGTTCTACTCTTTCAGAAAACTTTGGGCTGTAAGTTGCAATAGTTATTAATAACCATAGTATCGATGCTGATGCCCGGTTATTAGTGATGAGCGAATATACTTGTTACTTGAGATTTCCCAAGCACACTCGGGTGACCTCCGAGTATTTTTTAGTGCTAGGATATTTTGTTTTTCTTGCCGCAGCTGAATGATTTACATCTGTTAGCCAGCATAAGTACATGTGGGGATTCCCTAGCAACCAGGCAACCCCCACATGTACTTATGCTGGCTATCAGATGTAAATCATTCAGCTGCGGCAAGAAAAACTAAATCTCCGAGCACTAAAAAATACTCAGAGGACACCCAAGCGTGCTCGAGAAATCTCACGTAACGAGTATATTCGCTCATCACTACCGGTTATCTGTTATTTGTCTGCAGCCCTGATAGCACATTGATAATGTTTTAGGTAATCACTGAATTCAACAGTTCAGCAGCTCTTAGACCTAATGACTGGTCCTTTTTAAGTATATTATGGAAACTTCATAACTTTGTAAAGACGGAAAAGACAGTTTTTTTTTAAATATTACAGTCTTAAAATATTCTGCTTTTAAATGTATTTATATTAAATTGTAATTAATATTTCAGCCTTATTGGTTTTCAGTACAATGTGAATCTTACTTTGAGTTGAAGAGGTAATGGTCTGTTTATATTTTCTTTTTATGTTTCCGTCTGAGCTATATATCTCAATTAAACAATTGAGTTATATATACCTCCAATGGAAGCCTCTGATATATGTCAGTGTTTAGACGCACAATATCTAATATCGACATTAGACTCCCATAAGAAAAAAAAAATCTGCAAATTCCACATTTTGCTTTCTACATGTGCCTATCTGGAATTTTGTGATATGTCCATTTTGACAAGTGTTTACATTTTCTCTGTGGCACATAACAAAATGAAATATAAATGCACAACAAACAAAGAAAAGAAAACCCTTGCCAAAAAGGACATATCACAAAACTCCAGGAAGTGTGTGTGTTTGTGTATATATAATAACTGTATAGTGCTTACCATGAGTGAGTACACAAACAAGACCAATTAGCAAAATTTGCGCAAGATTGAGTTTTACTCAAATTAGTTAGTGCAAAAATGCCTGGATGCTGGTTGGAGAGTAGTAAATATCTTGTCTCTTCAGAATTCTCCAAAACTGTTCAATAGACTTCAGATTATAAGTAACACATTGTTAGGGGTTGAGTTCCCGCCTCTGCACAGGAGGAGTCTTGAACCATCTCCGCTGCGATCTCCCATTCTTCTCTAGCTGCAGTGGAGCCTGCTCAGCAGAGACGTCGGTCCCAGCTTCTGGCTCAGCCTAATACTGTGCGGATGGTTACTGCTGCCTTTCCAGGCTCAGCCATTGTAGCCAGTACTGGTCAGCGGCGAGCAGACGTCTCTGGGACTAAGTCCTGCTTTTCTCCTTCTGAGCATGTACAAGGTAAGACCTCTCATTGGAGGTCAGGGGTCACATGCTCAGGTACTGCAGCAGCTCCCATTGGTCCTCTAGGAAGGTCCTGTCGTTGCTCAGATACTGTGGCAGCTCCCATTGGTCCTCTAGGAAGGTCCTGAAGTTACTGCAGCTATAAAAGGTATGCATGGCCACACGGCCATGTTCTAGGATCAGCTTATGTCATGAGCTTTTTCTATTCAGTGGTCTTGTCTGCTTGTGGTCAGGGTCCGGCTGAAAGAAGCCACTTTAATACCGGCACCTCCGTTGAGGAGTTTTGTATTGTGAATTCAGGGCTGGCATAAAGCCATTAGAATTCTGGCTCCACCAGAGATGAGGTGTTTGTGTGCTTGCTACTCCCTGACCATTGATTGCTTTTGCTCTGTTAGGCAGCTGTGTTCCCCTGTGACGCTAACAGGGCACAGTGTTCTCCCTTCTGTGCGACTCTGAGAAGTAACAGAGTTCATTTAAACCGCCATATTGTGCCGCCATTTGCTAGCAGCAGGTTCATCTCCAGCACGGTGGACCCCGGGCTGCGAATGCACCAATAATTATATCTAAATATACTCGGTGTGTTCCACCAGCCCTAACATAATCCTAGCGCCAGGGTCTGGCTAGCAATGGAAGACAAGCAGCAATCTTTGCGGTACATTCAGCAGCTGGAGGGCAGGTTGGCGGCTCTCGAGCGCACAACCTCAGTTGTGGATGTTACCGCTGTAGCTGTTCAGGCTGCTAGCGTGGCTGCAGCAACTTTGTCCACTGCCACCCCTGCTCCGACTCTATCTCGCCTCCCGCTGCCAGAAAAATTTTCTGGTGATCGCAAATCTTGTAGGGGTTTCGTAAGCCAGTGCTCTATACACCTCAAGCTCCTGGCTGCACGTTTCCCTACAGAGCGGGCAAAGGTGCTATTCATTATGTCTCTCCTGGGGTGGGGTGGGACGGTGTGGGCTACGCTGCTGTGGGAGCGTGGTGATCATGTGGTGCAGAGTGCTCCGCTGTTCCTGAGCACTCTGAAACAGGTCTTAGGACCTTGAGTCACCCATGATACGGTGCTCCAACTGTTGGCATTGACTCAGGGCTCGTCCTTGGTCAGCCATTTTGCCGTCCACTTCCGCACCTTAGCATCTGAGCTGGAGTGGTCGGATAAAGCCCTCATTCCTATATTTTGGAGGGGGCTGGCTGACCATGTTAAGGACGATCTGGCCACTAGGGAGATTCCCGCCACACTGGAGGAGCTAATAGCTGTGTCTACTCGTATTGACCTCCGTTTTAACGAGCGGAGGTTAGAGCGAGCTGAGTGTAGGCAGAGGTTTCGGCTGACTCCCACCTTCGCCAAACCTTTGGAATCTCCAGTCCAGGCGCCCGAGTCACATGAGGCCTTGAAGGTGTCACGAACGGGATCTAAGTCCCGGACCGCTTGTGCACTTAGGGTCTGTCATGTTTGCCGGCAGTCAGGACATCTTGCCACCAGATGTCCCCAGCAGTCGGTGAAACATCAGTGTCTAGTGGAAGTAGGTGGAGGTACACTAGACACGGTGACGTTTGCCTTCAAATTGTCCTTTAAGGGGACAATTACCATTGGTCCTTCCACTGAGTCGGTAGAGCTTTGCGTGGATTCTGGGGCGGAGGGCAATTTTATGTCTTCTGCCTTCGCCCAATGACACGCAATACCTCTGGTGATGCTCACCAAACCAGTGACCGTACGAGGGGTGAATGGGTCGACACTGCCCTCACAGATTACACACCAGACCGTCCCATTTACTCTATCCATGTTGCCATTTCATCAGGAGATAATATTTCTGCTCGTCATTCCTGAGGGTATTGATGAGGTCCTGTTAGACATACCTTGGCTACGGTACCACTCTCCTCATATTGAGTGGTCCACAGGCAGGATTTTGGGATGGAGTTAATATTTTGGGGGTAGATCTCAGAGGGAATGCGCTCAGGTTGCTACTACTGAGGTACCCGCAGATCTCTCCTCTCTCCCCAAGCAATATTTTTCCCTATGCGGATGTGTTCTCCAAAAGGGCTGCGGAGACCCTTCCTCCTCACCACCCCTATAAATGTCCTATTGACCTCTTGCCTGGTGCTGAGCCTCCCCGGGGTCGAGTCTACTCATTGTCTCTCCCAGAGACGGAGGCAATGTTTCAGTACATCCAGGAGAATCTGGCAAGGGGATTCATTAGGAAGTCAGTGTCACCAGTAGGGGCTGGGTTCTTCGTGCAGAAGAATAACGGAGAATTATGTCCATGCATAGATTACAGGGGTCTTAACGCCATCACCGTTAAGAACAAGTACCCATTGCCCCCGATATCTGAGCTTTTTGATTGGCTTCAGGGAGCAAGGATGTTTACTAAACTAGATCTGCGGGATGCTTACAACCTGATTTGCATCCATGAGGGGGACGAATGGAAGACGGCTTTTAACACCAGGGATGGGCACTATGAATATCTGGGGATGCCCTTCGGGCTCTGTAATGCCCCTTCCATTTTCCAAGACTTTGTGAACGATATCTTCCGGGATATGCTCTCCACCTCGGTTGTCGTTTACCTGGATGATATTCTCATCTACTCTCCAGATATAGACTCCCACCGCAGAGATGTTTGCAAAGTCTTCGACCTCCTACGGGCATATTCCCTTTATGCCAAGTTGGAGAAGTGTGTGTTTGAGCGGGAGTCTTTGCCTTTCCTGGGCTATATTATCTTGGCCCAAGGATTGGCTATGGATCCCACCAAGCTACAGGATGTGATGAACTGGCAGGAACGCCATTCTCTCAAAGCGGTGCAGCGCTTTATGGGGTTCTTTAATTACTATCAACAGTTCATTCCCCACTTCTCAACTTTGGTAGCAACTTTGGTTGCCTTCACCAAAAAGAGAGCAAATCCCAAATTGTTGTCGGAGGAGGTCTCCAAGACCTTCCTCTCTATTAAGTCCCACTTTGCTAGCGCTCCCATTGTACATCGCCCCGATATAGATAAACCTTTCATAATGGAGGTGGATGCCTCATCTATCAGTGCTGGAGTTGTCCTATTCCAAAATGATGCTCAAGGTCGGAAGCATCCTTGCTTCTTTTTCTCTAAGACCTTCACACCGGCGTAAAAGAATTATTCCATCGGGGACAGGGAGTTGCTAGCTATGAAGTTGGCCTTCTCAGAGTGGAGACACTTCCTGGAGGGGGTTCACTTTCCCTTCCAAGTTTACACCAACCACAAGAACTTGGTCTATATTCAGACTGTCCAGCGGCTAAATTCTCGCGGGGTCAGATGGTCCCTGTTCTTCTCCCGGTTCCATTTCACCCTCCATTTTCTCGCCAGGGAGAACATTTATGCCGACTCTCTCTCCCGCTCCATAGTGCCATCAGCTGAGGAGGAGGAACCTCGGCTTATTATCCCTTCTGAGAGCCTGAGGACTGTGGCACCAGTTTCACTAGAGTCTGTGCCCCAGGCCAGACCTTCATGCCATCAAATATGCGACTGGAAGTTCTCTATTGGGCTCACTCGTCCAGGGTGGGTGGACACTTTGGGACCAAAAGGACATCTGTGCTTCTGGCGAGGACATACTGGTGGCTGCATATCGCCCATGATGTCGGAGTCTATATTGGGGCGTGTGTCTCCTGCACCAAAAATAAGTCTCCTCGACAACGGCCAGCTGGGTTACTTTATCCCCTGCCGGTGGCAGACAGGCCCTGGGAGATGGTCGGGATGGACTTTGTGGTGGGCTTACCCAAGTCCCATGGCTGCACCTTCATTTGGGTAATCACCAACCACTTTTCTAAAATGGTGCACTGGGTGCCGCTTCCACGACTACCTTCTGCACGGGCCTTGGCAGCGTTGTATATTAAACACATTTTCCACCTACACGGCATGCCAGACAAAATTGTCAGTGACCGGGGTCCCCAGTTTGCATCTCGGTTCTGGAGAGAGTTTTGTTGTCTACTCAGCATCGAGTTGAATCTCTCTTCAGCATACCATACCCAGACTAATGGGTTGGTAGAGAGGGCCAACCAGACCTTGGTCACATATCTGCGACATTTTGTTTCAGCCAGGCAGGATGACTGGGCATCCTTGCTACTGTGGGCGACATTCCGCTGAACAATGCCATAGCCGACTCCACTGGGCAGACCCCATTCCTTCCTAACTACGGTCAGCATCTGCGGGTTCCTGTGCCTATGCCCGTGTCTTCTGCCAACTCCAGGGTGGCAGACTGGGCTGTGGAGGCACGGGACATTTGGGACTGCACTCGGGATGCCATCCAGACCTCCAAGGAGACAATGAGGTCCTCCGCTGATACACATCGGCGCCCTGCTCCGACCTTTTCTCCTGGCAACTTAGTGTGGCTCTCTGCCCGTAACATCAGGCTGCGAGTTGAGTCCACTAAGTTTGCATCTCGCTACTTGGGACCCTTCAAGGTCCTCGAACAGGTTAGCCCTGTGGTCTACCATCTGGCCCTTCCTCCACGCCTAGGTATCACCGACACCTTTCATGTGTCCTTCTTGAAGCCTGTTTACATGTCCCGGTTTTCCGAGTCATCTGCTGGGACATCGGGTTCGTCTATGGACGATTACGAGGTGAACACTATTTTGGGGTGCAAGGTGGTACATGGCAAGAAAGTTTATTTGGTGGACTGGAAGGGTTATGGCACAGAGGACAGGTCTTGGGAGCCTGCTGAGCACATTGGAGTTCTGCAGCTCATTGCAGCCTTTGAGCGTAGCGAGGTCCAAGGAGGAAGGGGCCCAGGAGGGGGGTAATGTTAAGGGTCGAGTTCCCGCCTCTGCACTGAGGGAGTCTCGAACCATCTCCGCTGCAGTCTCCCATTCTTCTCCAGCTGCAGTGGAGCCTACTCATCAGCCTGATACTGTGTGGATGGTTATTGCTGCCTTTCCAGGCTCAGCCATTGTAGCCAGTACTGGTCAGCCATGAGCAGATGTCTCTGGGACTAAGTCCTGCTTTTCCCCTTCTGAGCATGCCCAAGGTAAGACTTCTCTTTGCAGATCAGGGGTCACATGCTCAGGTACTGCAGCAGCTCCCATTGATCCTCTAGGAAGGTCTTGAAGTTGCTCAGGTACTGTGGCAGCTCCCATTGGTCCTCTAGGAAGGTTTTGAAGTTGCTGCAACTATAATAGGATTGCATGGCTGCATGGCCATGTGCTAGGATCAGCTTATGTCATGAGCTTTTGCTATTCAGTGGTCTTGTCTGCTTGTGGTCAGTGTCCGGCTGAAAGAAGCCACTAGAATACCAGCACCTCCGGTGAGGAGTTTTGTATGGCGAATTCAGGGCTGGCATAAAGCCATTAGAATTCCGGCTCCACCAGAGAGGAGGTGTTTGTGTGTTTGCTACTCCCTGACCACTGATTGCTTTTGCTCTGTTAGGCAGCTGTGTTCCTCTGCGATGCTAACAGGGCACAGTGTTTTCCCTTCTGTGCGACTCTGAGAAGTAACAGAGTTCACTTATACCGCCATATTGTGCCGCCATTTGCTAGCAGCAGGTTCGTCTCCTGCACGGTGGACCCCGGGCTGCGAACGCACCAATAATTATATCTAAATATACTTGGTGCATTCCGCCAGCCCTAACACACATTGCCACTGAATCACTTTCACCCTGTTCTTCCTCAGGAATGCTTAGATGTTTGTTTAGGAAAAGTGCACATCTATCAAGGTCATGGAGTAATAGTAGCTTCTTCTCTTTCAATATGGAGCAGTACACCTGTGAATTTGTGATACCATCACTGAAATGTAGCTGCCCAACACCAGCAGCTCTCATGCAGCCCCACATAAGGACATTGCTACCACCATGTTTGTGTGGGCATCGTGCATTTTTTTACTCTTTTTTTATTAAGTTCCAAAAACACTTATCTTGGTCTCATTACTCCAAAGTATAGAGTTCCACTAGTTTTATATTTTTCAGCACTGGCCCTCGCAAATTCTAGGCAGGCTTTTTGTGCATGGGCTTTACAAGACCTTTCCTTCGTGGATGACACTAATGTATGTAATTCCTCTGCAATGCAAGCCGTATTGGGCCACGGGAAATACTCAGTCTGATTTAGCTTTCTATTTCTTTAGCTAACTGCAATGAACTTGCATGAATATTTCATTTATTACTTCTCATTAGAAGATACCACTGTTTAAATGTAGGGATGTATTCGACCCAAACTTTATTGCAAAGTTCAATTCGGGTAGCAAAACTGTACCCAAACTTGATCCAGAACTTGAACCCCATTAAAAAGAATGGATACTTGAACTTTTGACCTGGATTTTTTTTCTATTTATCTTTTAGCAATGGGCTTCCCCCAAAATTCTGAACATTGCAAAGGACTTCCAGGAGAAATCCATTTTTGGTGTTTAGCACCGAACACTAACTGTCCTGTATGAAAGGTTTGCTCATCTTTATTTAGGTGTTAACTTCGATGGTCAATATCTCTGAGATGGTTGCAGTTCATCTTTGTTCATCTTTGTTACATTTTTGCATCAAATTTGCTGCAGTATTCTAACTGAGAAGTGAAACATTGCTGATCTTCTTGTAGTCTTCTTCACCTTTCTTGTGGAAAGAAATTATAAACAATGCATGCATGAGACTTCAGGATTCACATTCCCTTTACTGGTGTTAGGAAATGCTTCAATTTTAGTGATGAAACTAAATGGAAAAAAAACACCAAAATGCAGCAAATACTTAAAACCTGCAAATGAATATACCTACCTGTTGTTGAATTCTTGCTAATTACAAGTTTGAAGTCTAAACTTTAGCTTTGCTTTAATGCTTTCATTGAGGTGTACTCATTTTTGCAAGGTGTCACTGTATAGATTTGTTAGGGAAAATTACTTTTTTTGGATGTGCAAAAGAGCTAATTTTGTTTGGAATCAATGTTTCAAATTTGTGGGATTATTTTGTAATATGGTATTCCATAGAAAATGTCGATTCTGAATGGAAAGTAAAGATTTTCTGACAAATCTGTTGGGGTGTACCCATTTATACTGAGCACTGTATATATGTATATACTCAACTGTATATTGAGTTTTCTGGGTCTGAAAAAAATAGATATTTGTTTTAGTCACCAAATGGATTCATATTCACCTTTTGTCATCTACATGAATCCAACACAAGCTGCTCCGAAGGTCTCGAGCAGCTTCAGTAGCAATGTCTGCACTCTCTGTATGTCAACAGGACTGTTAATCCCTTCACGACTTGATGTACATATGAAGCCCTGCTATGTGTAGCACAATTAATCGCAAGTCTGCTAAGGAGACTATTGAAGCAATGTTTAAATAGAAAAATATGTTTTTAGAAAATATAAAAGTTAAAATCACCCTCTTTTGCCTGATTCAAAAAGACACATATTTAGTATTGCTGTGTTCAAAAACGCCTGATCTATCAAAATATAAAAATAATGAATCCAATCTGTAAACGGTGTAACAAGAAAAATTTCAAAACACCAGAATTACAATTTTTTTGGTCACCACAACATTGCAATAAAATGCAAGAGGCTATCAAAACATTGTATCTATCCCAAAATAGTATCACTAAAAATGTCAGTGCGCAAAGAATAACCCCTCGCCCAGCCTCAGATCCTGAAAAATGAAGATGTTACACGTCTCAAAAAATGGTTGGAGTTTTTTTCACCACTTAAGTAAAAATAGGACCTATACAGGTTTAGAATATGCAAACTTGTAATGACCTGGAGAATCATAATGGCAGGTCAGTTTTAGCATTTAGTGAACATGGTGGAAAAAAAAATGAATACAAATTATGCAATTGCACTTTTTTTTGCAATTTCACCACACTTGGAATTTTTTTCCCGTTTTCCAGTATATGATATGGTAAAATCAATGGTGATGTTCAAAAGTACAACTAGTCACGTAAAAAACAAGGGCTCACATCCATATTGACGAAAAAAAAGTTATGGCTCTGGAAGAAAGGGAGCAAACAACAAAACTGAAAAAAATGGAAAATAACCCAGGTGTGAAGGAGTTAAAGTTTGTTTTTGTCTGCAGTGGTCAGATGACTACAACAGCATGTCAACAGATTATTTGATGATGCAAGGGTGAACACAGGCAGCTCTGGTCCCCTGTGCAAGAAATATGTCTGGGCCAGGGGCGGACACAGACAGCTTAGGGCCCCTGTGCAAGAAATGTATCTGGGCCCCCCCTCCTTTCATCGCGACCAAGCTACAGATATACATATTTTTTTTACAGTCTCCTCTCATATATATTGCCGCCCCTTATTACACAGTGCTCTCTTTTTATGTATAGCACCGTCCCTTATCATATAGTTCCCTCTTGTTATGTACAGCACCATCCCTTACATATCAGATTCTCATTTTTTTTTGTTATTTATATCTCCCTGTTCTTTATTACATATCATCCACTCCTGTTAGATATAAACTGAAATGATGGCTGATGGAGCATTGGAAAGCTTCTTTTGTGATGATGCGGCTGATGGACTGGTCTTCTGGTCAGATGCTGCTCCCTCAGCAGTCATTTTACAGGAGAGGACACCATGCAATAAAGAGAAGACGCTGTGAATAACAAAAATAATGAGAATACTCAATGTAAGGGACGGTGCTGTAGATGACAAGAGATGATACTGTGTAATAATGGACGGCGCTCCACATAAAAGAACGCCATTAGTGATGAGCGAATATACTCATTACTCGAAATTTCTCGAGCACGCTCGGGTGTCCTCCAAGTATTTTTTAGTGCTTGGAGATTTAGTTTTTCTTGCCGCAGCTGAATGATTTACATCTGTTAGCCAGCATAAGTACATGTGGAAATTCCCTAGCAACCAGGCAACCCCCACATGTACTTATGCTGGCTAACAGATGTAAATCATTCAGCTGCGGCAAAGAATACTAAATCTCCGAGCTCTAAAAAATAATTGGCGGACCCCAGAGCATGCTCGAGAAATCTCGAGTAACGAGTATATTCACTCATCACTAGACGCTATATAATAAAGGACGGCACCATACATAAATAGAGAGAATGTTACGTAATAAGGGACGGGAGGGTACCGGTACCGCAGATGCGATTTCAGGATACAGACACCGCCGAAGCAGTCACAGGAAGCGAGCACTAATATCAGTACACAGGGTATGGGATATGGGATACTATATCAGACTAGGGGTGCCCTATATACAGGATGTCTCCACGCTTTTGGCTGGGAGACACGTTGCAAGTGAACACACATTTAGCTATATGCCTCCCAGCTGAGCATTTACCATGTAAACGTGCTGCCCCTTTTAGAACAGGGGAGTGCGCACACATGCATCCTAGGTACGCCATCGGGACACAGTGCAGCGTGCATAGTGGAGGTAGAAGGCAGGAGCATGCTGGAGACAGTGCCATGGGCTGGGGAGTAAGCTGATGTCCCTGCATGGAGGGAGGAAAGGACACCATGTCAGGCATAGCGCTACATGCCCTTTTCTCTGATAATTTGTCTTGTTCTTCTGCAACACATGAAAAAAAACAGATTCTACTCAGTATATAACATAGCCCACATAGTATATTGCACAGCCATGCAGTATATAATACAGCCACATAGTATATAACAGCGCACGTAGTATATAGCAATGTCTGCACCATATTCCTGTTAAAAAAAAAAAAACAATTAAAATAAAAAATAGTTCTATACTCACCCTCCGGTGGCTCCCGGATCCAGCGCAGGGCTTTAGCGATGCTCCTCGCGACGCTCCATTCCCAGTAATGCTTTGCGGCAATAACCTGTGATCATGTAGCGAGACCGCTACGTTGTGATCTCGGCTCATTGCCGCAATGCATTCTTGGTTCCGGAGCGCGAGGTGCGGGAAGGCTGGTGCAGACGCCGGAAGGTGAGAACATAATGATTTTTTTTATTATTATTTTTAACATTATACGTTTTTACTATTAATGCTGCATAGGCAGCATCAATAGCAAAAAGTGAAGCAGTGTTTAACTCCCGCCCCAATATTGCTGATTGGTCGCGGCCGGCTGCGACCCGGGATTTCCGTTACGGAAGTTACAGACAGACAGACGGAAGTACCCCTCAGGCAATATTATATATATATATATATATATATATATATATATATATATATACACTTTTACAAACAGGTGCACAGAAGTATGGTAATACACATAGGTGATAGTAAGTCTGTACACATTTTGTTACTTACACGTGCCGTCCCTCTGGCAGGTGCATTCTTCCATCTCCAGCAGCTCCATCCTGGGGGTCTTCAGTCCTCCATCAGCACTTACTGGTCAGATCTCCAGCTCTCGCCAGTCCTCCTGCCTCTTCACTACCTCTGATATCTGCAGTGTTCTCCCTGCAGTCAGTGGATCTGACACTTCTTCCTCCTGAGAAGTTCTGTCATGTGTCTGAACCATGTGAGCACCGGCCATCACATCAACCTCCCCTCCCCCCCGTAGCCACTTACTACCCCTGTACTGAGGGGTCTTTACTGAGGAATGGCTGCACTGGCCACTCAGGCAGCATGCACACTGCAGCTCCTGCAACTGAAAGGGCCAGTGCAGCGGTTTTTCAATAAAGCCCCCTCAGTACAGCAGGTGGAGGTAGCTACAGGGGGCAGGAGGGATTGATGTGATAGATCATGTGAACATTGATCAGGCAGTTCAGTTGTCAGAACTGTTCAGGAGGCAGCAGAGGTGACAGATGTACTGACTGCTCAGAGGCTGGTCCCAGCAGCAGTCAGTGGCAGTGAGGAGGAGACAGGAGACAGGACTGGCTGAGATCAGCCATACTTACCAGGCCTGTTCCTGCCTGCCCTGCAAGAACCAGGAACATAAGCTGGGGGCGTGTCCAAGGATTCCAGGGGGCATGTCCAGTGATCCCGGACTCCATCATATCAAAGAGCCAGCGGCAGCATCAACTGTGAGGAGAGGAAGAGGCCCCTCTCTGACAGCAAAACAGTGCACTCAGGTGCGGCCCCTTCCTCTCCTCTTAGTGTAGATGCAGCCGCTGGCTCTATGAGAGAGTAAGATATTTGAGCAGCTGATCGGGCCCCCTGTCCTCCTGGGCCCCTGTGCAGCTGCACAGGCTGAACATGTGGTGTGTCCGCCCATGGTCTGGGCCTCCCGCCCTGCCGGGCATGCCGCTTATGAGGACAATCTGGCCATGGCACCCCCTGAGCTCCGGGCTCTGAGCAATAGGCCAGAGTGCCCTCATTATCACTGCTCTGCAAGCAGGGTGTGCATAGAGCTCACAGGGCCCAACAGCAAAAGTTCTATTTCGGCCTCACAACACCTAAAATTTTTTTATATATATATGTATTTACATTTTTTTACTGAGATGGATATATTTATCTCTGTTAGTATATGGTTCTGCTGAGCCCAACCATGCATATATTATATGTCTGATGTCTTTACCATCTGGTATCTGATAAAGGGTTCTTCCCCAAATAAATCATGGTAGCCCCATACCCTATAAGGCAATGTTCCCCAACTCCAGTCCTCAAGAGCAACCAACAGGTCGTGTTTTCAGGATTTCCTTAGTATGGCCCAGGTGATGGAATTTCCACCTGGGTACTTGGAGGAACTTGGGGAACACTGCTATAAGGGATAGCTAACTGACTTTCAAGGCCAGACCACTGGGACCCCCCAGCAATCCTGAGAACAGGATTCTGCAGCTCAGCCATGAGTGGATTGGAGGGACGCATGCTTGACTTCTGCTCTATTCCTTGTCTGTGGAACTGATGGAAATAGCCAAGTGCAGCGCTCAGCAGCTTCATAGGTGATGAATAGAATAGAGGTCAAGCAAACAATCTGGCTCCATCAAAATGGCGCTGGGGGTGACACCTACAATGTATCATGTATCGTATTCTGAATTATGTTACTGTGCAGGCGCAGCCACCGGCGCCATTTTGATTATGATAATTATTTTTTTCTCAAAAAATGTATAGGGCTAAATAAAATGAAAATGTGGATATTTTAGATCGTATCATGCTACAACGTGGCTGCCTGCATCATGAATGTGATTTTTTTTTTTCAAATAATAAGATATACAGTATGTAAAATAGGGGGCAGGTCACTGAGGGATCAGTGACTGGTCATAAGCCAGAAGGATGAATATCTAATCAGAACACCACATAAAGCCCCCCCACAGGCCGCCTCGGGGCACGAGCATATCAGAAACTGAAAATAAAGATTAAACCACAACCACAAGATGGATTTCATCACCAGGTATCATTGTAATCAGTATAACTACGCCGACTTGACAGTGTCTGTAATTACTGAGCATAATCCTGCTGACAGGTTCACTGTAAATCTAATTATAGGATGTCATAATTGAAATCTTTACCTGGGAGGTTATATCGGTCAGCATTAGCTGTGCAATGTAGCTAAGGCCCCTTTCACACATCAGTTTTTTGTCATCAGTTGCAATCCGTCAAATTTAGAAAAAAAAACGATCCAGTGACTGATTCCGCCGGATCCTTTTTTCCTCAGAGACTTGTATTAGCGACGGATTATGACAGATGGTATTACGCTTCATCCGTCGTTCGCCGGATCCGTTGAAAATTGTCTGTCCAGCGACCGGCGACGACGGACAAAGTAATGCTTTTTGTGTCCGTTGAAAAAACGGACAGCGACGAATCCATTGCCGTCTGTTGTTTGCTAGAATGGCTCCCTATGGCGCCAGATCCGTCAAATGATGGAATCCGGAGACAGATTCCGTTTTTTTAAACTAAGCATGCTCCGAATTTTTTAGGATTCAATTAGCCGGATCAGCTAGTCAGCTGTTGTTTATAGTTATAGGAAACATGGAGGAGGACAGATTGATAAAACTACAATAATCTGATGAACAGGTTGGAATGGAATGACCTCTAAAGCTATTGTTCAATTAAAGGACATATGACCAACATATATAAATACAATTAAGTGCAATAATGTGTAATGTTATATATATGGCTGAGGACCAAATGCATTGGCTAATACCACATGTATCTTTCCTTGGATTCTGTTCTTTAATAATTAAAAACATTGTACTAAATATAGAACAGACAGAATTACATTGCAGCTGAGATTTCCTTAAATTAATCATTATTTAAGGGTATATTTACAACATTAACAAGCTCTATACATAGAACATCATGTCATACACAGTCTATATGCAGGGAGTGGAGGTTATTTAAAGGTTATAAGTCATTAAAGTGAGATTATCCATTTCCATGTTTAACCGCAACACTTGTTTTTCCATTGAATAATAGAATAATTCACTGATATACAGTACAGTATAAGCCTCAGCTCACAAAATAAGCATTTGTTTGCATAGACAATGCACAAATCCAGACATTCCCTAGGGGATGTGGTATCCATGATGATGGCTAGACTAGAGGATCCAGATGAAGAGAATGTGTCATCAGAAATTGGCCTATTGTTTTAATTAAGTTTTAACTCCTGCACCCCGGAGCCTGTTTTCGCCTTCATGACCAGGCCAAATTTACAATTCTGACCAGTGTCAATCTATATAGTAATTACTCTGGAACGCTTCAAAGGATTCCACCGATTTTGAGATTTTCCCTGTGACATATTAAATTTCATGATAGTCATAAAATTTCTTCTAAAAGACTTGTTTATTTGTGAAAAAAAGTCAGAAATTTGGTAAAAAATGTAAAAAAAGTTCAACTTTCAAACTTTTAATTTAATGCCATTAAATCAGAGAGTAATGTCGTACAAAATAGTTAATAAATTATAATTCTTACATGTCTACTTTACATCAGCACATTTTTTTAAACATGTTTTTTTCTAGTTAGAAGGATTAAAAGTTGACCAACCACTTCGAATTTCTACAACAAATTTTACAAAACCATTTTTTTGGGACCACATCACATTTGAAGTTACTTTGAGAGGTTTATATGAAAGAAAATGCTCAATAGTGACACGATTCCAAGGTGCTCCAAACCACATTAGAAAAGTGTACTAACTCTACAGATGCTTCACAGGAATTAATGGAATGTGGCAGGAAAAAGATAACATTTTGATTTTTTTCACATAAACTTTACTTTAGACCCATTTTTTTCACAAGGGTAACAGGAGAAAATGGATCCCAAAATTTGTTGTGCTGTTTCTACTCAGCACGTCAATACCCCATATTTGGGGAAAATTACTGTTTAAGTGTGCGGCAGGGCTTGAAAGGGAAGGAGCACAATTTAACCATTTGACTCATTACCAGACGCCATGTCACGCTTGGAGAGCCACTGATATGCCTAAACAGTGGAAACCCCTCACAAGTGACACCATTTTGGAAACTAGACCCCTCAAGGAACTTATCTAGAAGTGTGGTGAGCACCTTTAACCCCTAGGTGCTTCACAGAACTGTGAAAATAAAAATCAAATTTTTCACACAAAAATGTTTTTATCCACATTTTTTTTTTTCACAAGGGTATTGGAAAAAAATGCACTGTACAATTTGTTGTGCAATGTCTCCTGAGTATTACAATATCTAATATGTGGAGGAAAACAACTGTTTGGGTGCACGACAGGGCTCAGAAAGGAAGGAGTGACATTTTAGAATGAAGACTTTGATGGGATGGACTGCGGAAGGGAAGGAGCGCCATTTGACTTTTTAGGCTGTGCACACGTTGCAGATTTTTTTCGTTTTTTTTTTCGTTTTTCGCGATAAAATGCAAAAAAAGCATACATTATGCATCCCATCATTTATATTTACCTAATAGGAATATACTCACCCTCGGACGCGCCCTGCTTCTTTCCGGCAGCCTTCCTTCCTAAGAATCAGCGCTTGCAGGACCTTGCGTGACGTCGCGGCTTGTGATTGGTCGCGCGAGCGGTCACATGGGCGGCCGCGCGACAAATCACAAGCCGCGCCGTCACCGCGACGTCACCGCAAGGTCCTGGAAGCGCTGATTCGAAGGAAGGTTGGTTCCCGGTTAGTACCAGGGCGCGTCAGAGGGTAAGTATAGCGATATTTTTTATTTTAATTCTTTATTTTACACTTAAATATGGATCCCAGGGCCTGAAGGAGAGTTTCCGCTCCTTCAGACCCTGGGAACCATTGGAAACCCAATGCACTGCATTGGGTTTCGAGTTTCGGCCGACCCCGACCCCGACTTTTTTATAGGATCAGCCGATTTCACTCGACCCGACTTTTGAAAAAGTCTGGTTTCGTGAAACCCGACCCGATCCTATAAAAGTAAAGGTCGCTCAACCCTACTGGTCACAATGGTAGAGCCCATGAGGTGCCAGAACAGCAGAACCCCCAATAAGAGACCCCATTTTACAAACTACACCTCTAACTGAATTCCTCCAGGGGTGCAGTGATCATATTGACATCGTAGGTGGGTCCCAGAATTTTATACCACTGGGCTTTGAAGAAAAAATAATTAAATTTTTAGCAAAAAAAATTGTTTTAGCCCCAGATTTTACATGTTCACACTAGGAAATGAGTGAAAATGGCACTAAAATTTGTCCCACAATTTCTGCTGAATGTTGAAATTCCCCTGACCTTGGCAAGGTTGACTCCCTGCGACCTTCCCCCTTTTCCCTTGAATAACCTCACCACACCAGTACTTTTGGATAATAACGGCCACATCAGCCAATTTATTATTAATAATAATAATTAAAGACACTTGGTGGGGCCCTTGAAGCTAACCAGATCTTGGTCTGATGATTATCCCATCGTCATTGCCTATTTCCTCCCAGCCTTACTTCCAGCCGCATTTTTCCCCCAGGCCTCGGAAGCACCATGAATTGTGTGAAGAGGTTGCCTCCACACCGTTAACCTGTACCAGACTTCCATTGTTGGGTACCCACCCATCGGTACCGCGCACCCGACCTCCAACATCGAGTGGCCCTCCGGGTCCCATGATAATGTGACCCCAACTTTCCTCATTGGGTATCACCCAAGTCTCACCAGACCACCAACAACCCGTAACCATCCACTGTAGGGGGGTCCCCGCAATACAAGAATCCCCCATACCGAACTTTTTTGCCAGCTTCGAGGACCCACCAACGCCACACTGAGAGCACTTGACCCCCCCTTCAAGTGCTCGAGACCCCACCAACCAGCCCTGCTGTGGCCTTCTGTATCCCCTCTCGCAATCTTTCAATAAACAAATCCATCCCCACAGTGTTTAAATGCACCCTATCCCCTAACCAACTCTCTCTTTCTGTAGAATCTAAGCCTGCGTGACATATTGCCAACCCCCGTTCCACGACACAAACTTAGATACCTCTTTGTTAAATTTGACCTGGGCTTTGTTAATCTTTCCCACTGACCGTGCCCATCGCCATTTTCTTCTAGGTACCATGTCAGACCACACTAGCCTCATACTTGGATAGGCTAATTCCAGCTGCCTTACATCCCTTCTGATGTTGGCACTCAGCCCTTTTCCCGAGCTAGATCCCAAGATACCCCCTGCATGTAATACTAATATATCCGGGACCTGATAGAGGTATACTGCCCGAGAAAACTCGTGTAGTACCCGGCCCCATGTTAAACCTCTGTACTCCAGCCACCTAATCACCGACCTTTCTCTTGCAAAACCTAACTGTCTCCCGTCCGTCCGTCTGTCAGCCCGCTGTGCTCCCCAGAAAATGTATGAATGTCCTAAAATCTAGATAACAATCGGGACTTGTCCTGTAACAAACCAAAGATAAATTAGTGTGGTGTACCATATCCAGGACAGATTGCTGCCTCATAACCTTGAGGTCGTACGTAAGACCTGTGCCGTTGCGACTCCCACCGGCCAATTCGCTTTACTGTTTCCGGGCTGAGCCCACCCACTGCGGCCTTCGTTGCCACCCCAATCCGAAAGGAATGGCCCGTTTATTTTCCAGGATCCACGCCTGTCCTTACCACGCACATTCGGAATACTTTAATAAATTGATACTTGGACAAGAAGGACCCATCCTCGTGACATAGCAGCGGTCCACCCTGTTAAGTCCTGGTGGCCGAGAATATCACAAAACATTTCCAAGGACACATGATAGAACTGCTTACCTTTCCCAATAGCACCCTTTTTCCTTTCCCCCTTGATCTGTCTTTGATCTCCTAATCCAAAATTCCAAACTCCCTTTTGTCTTCGGCTAGAATGCACCCCGCTATCGCTTAACCTGGTGCTACTAGCTCCCCTATCCTCATGGCCCAAAGAATGCAAGTGAAAAGGCCAACCTAAACAGGCCTACCTCAAAAGTTGACCTGCACACCACCTCCAACTGTATTCCTATTTCTTCTAACATGCCGAATGACACAGGCCGCCTGCTGTCCCTTCCGGTAACCCTTAATGGCATGTCTGACTAAAAAATTCTGTCAGGTCAGTTCTGTTCCTTAGTTTAAACCTGAATTCTAACCCTGAAATCAATTGACTCATTTTTGCTGCAGAACATCTATTATCAGCGGCTTGCCTAATTCCCATCAATAACACCCCAATTTGCTCTTCTTCTGTCCAGTCCTCCCTCCCGTGGCATAGCCATTGTTTCCACTGCCTCCATGTCCATTTGTAAGCCACCCATGTGCTACTTGTTATGCATGACTTGATCAGCGGCTCAGCAGCCCTGATGCCACGCTCCAGAGCCCAGGAGTGCAGGGTAAGTCCTCTTCTTCTGCTTTGGGTGCCAACGCCCAAAACCGCTGCCACTGAAAACGAGAAAGCACATCAGCGACCGAGTTAAATTCTCCTGGTACATGAGATGCTGTAACATGAGCATTGATAGCTAAGAATTCCAACACCAGCTGACACAACACTCTAATTACTGGCGGCAAAAACGTGGTGATGTTATTTATGGCCATAACAACCCAATGTATCCCAAACCGCCAGGTCTGCTTTGTTATCTGGCGTTAATCGCACATAATGATGCGGTGATTTTACGCCAGCCGTCGCCCTGGCCAATCTCCTCATGAATACCCTGCCCATAGGCATGACTCGACATGCAAAATTTAAACTCCCCATCAAGGACTGAACCTCCCGCAGTCTGTTTTTTAACCCTCCTTGCCCTGCCTATTTCCGCTTTCAGAACGGCCAGTTTTTCTCCCCGGAGATGACACTTCCACCGTATTGTGTTGATCATGATTCCCAGGAAGGAGATACACGTTTGCCCGACTATTTTCTCGGGAGCTAATGGCACCCCGAACTCCTTTGCGACCCACTGCAAACTTTTAAAAATGGTATTGCGCACCCCTGATTGCGAGGGACCTACGCACCATAAATCATCCAGGTAGTGGATCAACAATCCCATTCCCGTGATATCCTTTGCTACCCACTCCAGGAATGTCCTAAAGGCCTCGAACAATGAACACGACAATGAGCATTCCATCGGCAAGCACCTGTCTATAAAATACTCTCCCTCCCAATAGCACCCGATCAACCGCTGACTGTACAGGTGTATCGGCAGTAACCGAAAAGCTGACTCCACATCGGTTTTTGCCCCTTTCTACATTTCCTTACCCATTCTACCGCCAGGTCAAATGATGCATATAGCACTGAACATAACTCCGGATCTATGCCATCATTGACGGACTTACCCCGAGGATATGACAGGTGATGGATCATTCGGTACTTGTTCAGTTCCTTCTTTGGTACAATACCCAATGGAGAAACCACCAAGCCCGATACGGGTGGGGACCTAAACGGACCCGCCATCCAGCCCATCAGCACCTCTTTCCTCAGTATTTGGTTTACAACTGCAGGGTGCTGATAGACCGAACTCAGATTCTTCAACTTCCGTGGCATTGGGAATGCCGGGGAAGGGATAGAAAATTCGTCCTTGAAACCTTTGAATAGTAATTCTGCTTTTTTCCTATCTGTGTACCTATTTAGATAAGGCAGCATCACGTGTAATTTGACTGGTGTTTGTCCCTTGGCCATGGCCAGCTCCTCCCACCCTACCACCGTACTTTCTGGGACACCTATTGGCCCCATATTCTGATCCATTACAATTGGAACACGTGTGCCTAAATTTACATCCTGCTCCGAATTTGCATTGTCCATCATTGAATTACCAGCAAAGCCCATGTTTCTGATTCCCTCCCTGGCTCTGAAAGCTCCCCCCTGCCAGGCCTCCTGCGCTGTACCCTGCATGGCCGGCACTACTGGCCCCTCCATGAAAGGGCGTCCCATGTCTGTGGTTTTGAGCCACAAGCCTATATCTTTCTGATCCCATCTAATGGATGGTCGAATGGCCTTGCGCTGAAGAAACTGTTCGTCATACCTCAGCCACACTTGCCCCCCATACGACTTGTAAGCATCCTCAATGGCATCCATGTAGCAAAACAATTGAGAGCAGTTTATGGGAGCTTTTTCACCAATGATGCTACCTAATATCGTGAAGGCATGGAACCAATTTGAAAATGTTTGTGGGATCACCGTACTCTGTCGCTCCTCCTCCTTCCTCACCCCTTCCTTTCCTGCCTTCCCCACGCTCAACCTCTCTACTGGCAAAAGAGAGAAAATGTCCATATACTCATCCTTCCAGATTTTTTCCCCTCACTTCTTTTTTAAGGTGGGCACCCAAGGAGCCCATAAAGCATATATATATGTCCCCCCGTGCCTTGTCATCTAACTGCCCACTCTTCTCCTCCCCTATTGCCGTTGACTTGGGGGGCCTGATTATACCCTCCCTGCTCCTGGAGGTCCCGGAGGTACCAGGCGGTGAGTATGGGCTCATCCACATTGGCAAATGCCCTGGCCCGTGTCCCTCTAAGCGGTCCATTCTGTTTGTTAAGCTACTTAGCATTGCCCTCATATCCCTAGCCGTGGACTCTAGGGACCCTACGATGGGAGCTACGCTATCCCCCTGCGATCCCTGGTTTCCCCTATCCCCTTGTAGTGGTCCTACATATGTAGACAAACAAAACATAGAGTCATAGTTACCAGGCCACATGGGAGTCATCCTCCCCCTGGCCGCTGTGGTCCTTGAATCCTCCCCACCGTCATCGTCACTGTCCACGTCCAGGGGTGAGGGCCATCTTGGTCTTTGCGACAGGTGCCCATCCTCAGCGCCCTCGTCTCCTCTTGTTCCACCTTGGCTCCTGTGGCTGTACCGCACAGTGGCTTCGCTGTCCCTGCTTCCATTTGCCTGCCTGTCCCAGCCCCTGGTTTCTTGCTGGTGATTCTGGCCCTGTCACCCGATGGGGACCCTTAGCTGCCTGAGGGGGCTATCAGCCCTGGGCCGTCGCCGCCTGTTAGATCCCGGCCTGGGCTCCCTTGACAGGCTCCTTCCCATGCATTGCTGTCCCCTTACTGGCATCTCAAGGGACAGCCTTTCAGGGGGCCTAGTCCTGCGGGTCGGTGTTCTACTCCCCTCCTCCACCGTGGGCATGTTGTAGGACAGCCCCAGATTTTTCATTTTCTCTACAGGTGCCGTGTTGGACAACCTGTCTCCTGGGGGCCTTTGAGAAGGACCCCTGAAATAAGATGGCACCGCCCACATCTCCCAGTTCTCCTGCTCAGCTGCAGGGGAGTCGCTCATGCCCCCGGCCGCTTGTGAAGCCGGGATTGTCGCCGGGCACCTCCCCGGGGATCTATGGCCCTACTGCTGCGGTGCGGGAGGTATCGCGGCTTCCCTCCTCTGACCCCCGCCAGCTGCCAGCCGCGTGCTGTCTGACTCTCTGGCTGCTTGGCTGAAACATCCGCCGCCCAATGTCTGCTCGCCGGCACCCTCCCACAGCTGTTGCTAACGGTGGCTCCCCCTGTCCTCCTACGGAACCCTGCACTGCCCTCACTACTGGATCCCGGACCTGCCACTGCACTCGTCTCCTTGCTAATACCAGCACCGCCCACCCCAGGATACCTTCCGTAATGCTTTCCAACCATCCCGGGTGGTGAGCGCTGGCAGCTGCCTGAAGCCTGGCAATCACGTCCATTTCAGGTACGAGGGGCCTGTGTGGTGGGGGAGCGTGGTGTATGCTTGTTGTCCGGCCGTCCTGGGAGCGAAAGAGGGTTACGGCTCCTCCCTGCATCCTTTTTATCCCCCCTGACCCCCCTCCTTCTCCCCGTGCCTAGGTCACTTCCCCTATGTCATTTCCCCCTTTGTCAATCCTTTACTTCCACCCCCTTCCTTCCCTGTCGTTCTCCCTGCCTTTTCCCAAAACCCCAATCACGCCGTCACTCGCTACCTGCCCCGGTCATGCCCCCCTCCTTCCAACCCTCCGTGCTTCATCCGGGGGATACTTATGTGGCTGTACAGTATTACTTAACCATATGGTGAGGCCCGGTAGAGACAGAGTGCTATTTGCCTCCTGGAGCTCAAATTTTCCTAGAATAGTTTGAAGACTCCATATACAGTGCCGCTAAGTGCTAGAAGAGCAGAAACCCCTTAAAGTGACCCCATTTTGGAAATTATACACCTTTGCAGGACATATTGCGGACTGCACTGCCCACAAAAAATGGACATGTCAACATGTTTTGCACATTGACACACGGTCCGTGGAAACACACTGACCTGCACAGACCAATATGAGTGGGTCTACATGTCTCCAGTACATGTGGAAACTGTCACAACATGCACTGGAGACACTGATGTGTGTAGGGGTCATAACCCTTAGCTTTGCTATATCTCCACCAGATGATACAGTTTTCTATGAATACTGCCCCAAGCAGCCCATTACGTGATACATCAGTGGAATCAAGCTTTGTTGCCATATGTTATGCTGCTATCGTATTATATAGCAAAAACCTGCTGACAGATTCCTTTGAATGATAATCGCTGTTTAAATGTACTGTAATAAATAAGTGGTATACTGTACTTGGTTATGCAACATACTCCAGTAAACAAGCTCACCAAATTTATAAATAAAACTAGAATTTCACTTCAAATAATTTCCAGGATTATTTTTTTTTTTAAAAGGATTTTACCACATAATGAAAATAAATAAATACATCTCTGGATTAATGCACATCTTTATTTTACCTATATAAGTCAAAAACCACCTCTCTGCAATGTAATTTTACTCCTTTCTAAAGAATGGGAGGAATAGAACTAAGCAACAGCACGTGTAACTCAGAATTGGGCATGCTAATAGATAACAGACTGCACATGAGTCAACAGTGTGATGCAGCAGCAAGAAAAGTAAATACAGTTCTAGGATGTATTTAGAGAAGCATAGAGTCTAGATCATGTGAAGTAATTATCCCCCTCTACTCCTCCTTGGTCAGGCCTCATCTGGAACACTGTGTCCAGTTCTGAGCACATTTTAAAAAAGACATTGAAAAACTGGAGCAAGCTCAGAGAAGATTACCAGGACAGTGAGCGGACTGCAGAGTATGTCCTATGAGGAGTGGTTAAAGGATCTGGGAATGTTTAGCTTGCAACAAAAAAGGCTAAGGGGAGACTTAATAGCTGTCTACAACTGTCTGAAGTAGGGTTGAGCGACCTTTACTTTTATAGGATCGGGTCGGGTTTCACGAAACCCGACTTTTTCAAAAGTCGGGTCGAGTGAAATCGGCCGATCCTATAAAAAAGTCGGGGTCGGGGTCGGCCAAAACTCGAAACCCAATGCAGTGCATTGGGTTTCCAATGGTTCCCAGGGTCTGAAGGAGAGGAAACTCTCCTTCAGGCCCTGCGATCCATATTTAAGTGTAAAATAAAGAATAAAAATAAAAAATATCACTATACTTACCCTCTGGCGCGCCCTGGTACTAACCGGGAACCTTCCTTCCTTCGAATCAGCGCTTTCAGGACCTTGCGTTGACGTCGCGGTGACCTATTAGGTATATACTCACCCTCGGACGCGCCCTGCTTCTTTCCGGCAGCCTTCCTTCCTAAGAATCAGCACTTCCAGGACCTTCGGTGACGTCGTGGTGACGTCACGGCTTCTGATTGGTCGCGCGACCAATCACAAGCCGCGACGTCACCGCGACGTCACCGCAAGGTCCTGAAAGCGCTGATTCGAAGGAAGGAAGGTTCCAGGTTAGTACCAGGGCGCGTCAGAGGGTAAGTATAGCGATATTTTTTATTTTTATTCTTTATTTTACACTTAAATCTGAATTCCGATACCAATTCCCGATATCTTAAACATATCGGGAATCGGTATCGGAATTCCGATTCCAGATTCAGAAGATCGCCGACTTCATGGCCGACCCCACACAGGGGTCGGGTAGGGTTTCATGAAACCCGACTTTGCCAAAAGTCGGCGACTTCTGAAAGTGGCCGACCCGTTTCGCTCAACCCTAGTCTGAAGGAATGTCACAGTGTAGACGGATCGTCCTTATTTTCATTTGCACATGGAAACATGAGAATCAGTGGAATCAATCTGAAAGAAAGAAGATTCAGATTAGATATTAGATAAAAAAAAACTTTTTGACAGTGAGTGTGATCAATGAATAGAACACGCTGCCAGGAGAGGTGGTGAGTTCTCTTTCAATGGAAGTCTTTAAACAGAGGCTGGACAAACATCTGTCTGAGATGGTTTAGTAAATCCTGCATTGAGCAGGAGGTTGGACACAATGGCCCTTGAGGTCTCTTCCAGCTCTAATATTCTATGATTCTATCTACCACATATTTATATATAATTTTCCTCACAGTTAGGCCGGGGTCACACTTTCGAGTGCAATGCGAGAAACTCGTACGAGTCTCTTGCATCCATACCCAGCACTCCTGCCAGCACTTGGGACCGGAGCGTTGGGCTGCATAGAAATACATGCAACCGCACGCTCTGGTCCCGAGTGTTGCCAGGCATTGGTGCGAGAGACTCGTGCGAGCTTCTCGCATTGCACTCGCAAGTGTGACCCCGGCCTAACTGTATAACTATCTACATCTATCTCTCCCTCATCTCTCACATGTTACCACATATTATGGCTACCGTACATACTCTACTTTTACTCGTCAGATCACTACACAGCATGATCAGGGAAGGTGCTGACCATGTGTGTCCACCATTTAAGGTAGACACCCTTCTGCCTGTGACATCTGTGTTGGTTCTCGTCCTCCCTGTTTCCAATTCTATAGCAGTACTACACTTTCAGTGCGGGCCATAGGTGGAGACAACAGTAGTCCTCTGTTCTCTGGCCCTTGTAGTGCTGTCCAGTTTAGGACCTGGGAAGTTAACTTCTGTTGATATTTTCTCCTTGTTGCGTTGTTTAGCCTGGGCGGAGCTGCATGCTATTTGATATCCATATTGCTATTTATTACCAGTTATAGTTATACTAACTCTGGTGAGCTCCTGTATGTCTTGGCTCCTGTGTGTCTGGAGATTCCAGATTCAGACCTCAGTTCATTTATTGACCATTCTCCTGTCTGACAGTTTCAAGGGTGCCAACACTTTCAGCCATGACTGTATAAAACAACAAATTATTTTAATGTATATATATTGCAAATACCCTTCTTTTCAAGCACTGTTGAATTTTATACAATACCATTCTTATCATGAGACAACTGCTTTAAGCCATCCCAAACTGCACTCATTCTCTTATGCATTAAATGTACAGCAATTAAGAATATTTGTGTCTGCATAATGTCCTTTAATTGCCATCTGTTCTTGATATATTGTGAGGCCCAGGTCAACATGCTTATCTTTTATGTATGAAGAAGTAAAATTGCCCTTTTGCTCTATGAGGTTTGTGTTGACTGACTATAAATAAAAGGAGAGAAATGAGTGCTCTGCAATGAAGCACTAGTATGCCCAGTAATGAATTACATTTAAAATGGATTGTTTTGCTGTTCCCTGCACTAGTTAATGGCGTGCCAGGATAAGGAATGATAAATCTATACAGATGCCCAGTGATTAAGAGATCTATTTAATAGCGCAGGCAGCCAGAAGTGTTCATTAGAATGTTCCTATTTGTCTATTGCACCAATTGTTGCTTCATCCACGAATACTGTAGTTTAGTGGAGTAATACTTCATTCTTCAGTATTATATTATACAGTGTCAAGCAGCTTTTTTTATATATATATTAGCAACAGATAAAGGTAATTCGAATACAAGTAAATTAGATTTTTTTTTAAATCTTCATTATGAATATTTGTACACTGTGTGCGCAATTATTAGGCAAGTTAATGATTAAACAATTTCATTTTTGTACAGATTTTCCAACGTCAATCTGTATTAACTTGAATGTCTATTGGATGAACCATATCAGGTGACTACTCTTAGGCTACGCTCACACAATGAGCTTTTGGTGCATTTTGATGTTGCAGAATTTTTGCACAATGTTTGCACATATTAAAATTCAGATACTTTAATTTTATCATTGCTTTCGTGTGTGTTTTTTGTCTGTTTGGTCCGTCATGCTTCAAATAAAGCTGCTGTTTTTTATTATTTTTGGTTTTTTGCTTTGACAAGACTTTATTGATATACAGTGGGTACGGAAACTATTCAGACCCCTTTACATTTTTCACTCTTTATTTCATTGCAGCCATTTAGTAAATTCAAAAAAAGTTCATTTTTTTCTCAATGTACACTCTGCATCCCATCTTGACTGAAAAAATCAGAAATGTAGTAATTTTTGCAAATTTATAAAACAAAGAAAAAATTGAAATAGATGTAGATGCTCTCCATTACTAAGCCATGGGCTTGATGTCACCTGACAATACAAAGGTGACCTCAACCCCACAAATATGAACCCCACTTGCCACCGCTACAGGGCAAGTGGGAAGAGCGGAGTAAAGCACCAGAATTGGTGCATCTAATAGATGTGCTTTTTTCTGGGAAGTTGTGTGATGCTATTTTTAGGCTGGGGGGGGTCAATATCCATGGCCCCTTACCAGCCTGAGAATACCAGCCTCCCAGCCGTGAGCTTTAGCAAGGCTGGTTGTCAAAAATTGGGGGAACCCCACTCCATTTTTTTAATGTATTTGTTTAAATAATTTATAAAAAAACAGCTTGAGGACCCCTCTGTTCTTGATAACAAATTTTGCTGAAGCTGACTGCTGAGAGTTGTAGCCCCCAGCTGTGAGTTTTGCCTGGCTGGCTATAGAAAATACAGGGGAACCCATGCCGTTTTTGTCATTTATTTATTTATAGCGCAGGTGGTGGCTGCTGAATACCCCTGTCAGCTGCTCCTTCTGTCACTGTTACTAGCGTCAGCAGGGGTAGGCTGATGGGAGTAATAGTCCCATCAGCTGCGGCATGCTGTCTCTTTTATCACTTAAATCTAACTCTCATAATTCTCATGCCGATCACAGGCAGAGCAGGGGAGAATGATGAGAACTGTGTTCAGCACCCGGTGCCATGGAACAGCACTTACTGTAATGCTTTGTTCCCTGGCGCCCGCCTGTGTGCTACTGATGCGGCTCACGGGCGGCACACGCAT
Source organism: Ranitomeya imitator (assembly GCF_032444005.1). NCBI lineage: Eukaryota > Metazoa > Chordata > Amphibia > Anura > Dendrobatidae > Ranitomeya > Ranitomeya imitator. Next base: position 488,122,423 of record NC_091285.1, on the reverse strand, counting down.
TCCGCATATTACACACACTCACACTGACATCTCCGGTACCGGAAATATCAGGACGTGTGAAAGAGGCGTTATAGGTTGTAGTGAGTTTTTATGTTTGCCTGCTGTCACACACTAAAATACTATTTTTATTGCAAAATATATTTTTTGCATCACCACATTTTGAGAGCCATAATTTTTCCATGTTTTGACCAACACAGTCATGTGAGGGCTTGTTTTTTGTGGGACGAGTTGACATTTTTATTGGTACCATTTTCGGGCACATCACATTTTTTGTTCGCTATTTAATCTCATTTTCTAGCAAGCAGAATGAGCAAAAAACAACAATTCAGAAATTTATTTTTCGGGGAAGGGGTTTATGCCGTTCTGTGCGTGGTAAAATTGATAAGGCAGTTTTATTCTGCGGGTCAATATGATTACAGCGATACCTCATATTTTTTTTTATGTTTTGGTGCCTTTATACAATAAAAACTATTTTATAGGCAAAGTAATTATTTTTGCATCTCTTTATTCTGAGAGCTATAACTTTTTTATTTTTCTGCTGATGGAGCTATGTGCTATATGGTATTGTAGCTTGTTTTTGCCGGTTAAGAAGATGTTTTCAGTGGTACCATGTTTATTTATATCTGTCTTTTTGATCGCGTGTTATTCCACTTTGTGTTCGGCAGTATGATGATAAAGCATTAGTAGTGTCCACTAAAGGAGTTACTTAGTGGGACAGTTTTATAGGTCGGGACGACGTTTCAGATGCGGCAATACCAAATATGTGTACTTTTATTGCTTTTTTTTTCATTCAAATATTTATTTAGAGATAGAGATATATTATTTATTGATTTTTTTATTATCATTTCTTATTTAAAACAAATATTTTTACAATTTAATTTTATTCCAACTTTTTTACTTTGTTCCAATATGGGACAATCATTTTGTGCAGGCTGATCACTTCTATAGCATGGAGATGTAGCAGCATCTCCATGCTGTAGAAACTGTTAGCTCTGCACTAACCAAGACTTGCTGATCATGCACTGCACATGATCAGCAAGTTTCCTAGCTCTCATGACCTGTATGTCGTCATAACGACATCCGGTCACCATGGTAACGATCGGGTCACCATGGCAATGATCGGGACCCCGTGTCATGCTGCGAGGTCTCCAATCCAAAGGCAGAGTGGCTGTCAGCCCTCTGTCAGTTTCTGGAATGCTGCGATCTGTGAATGCTGCGGTCTGTGACCACTTCTGGCACTTAGTGCTGGATGTTAGCTGTCAGAATCGGCTGACACCCGGCGGCAATCACTCGCGCACCCCATGTGTGCGAGCGATCGGGATGACGTAATGTTCCATCCATGGTCAAATAAGCCCAGGGCACATATTACGTCCAATGTCAGAATTGGGTTAATATATCTGCCAATGTAGACCATATGAGCTGCTGGGCTCAGAGATTGGCTGCAGCATTGATGTGAACTGAAGTTATAATATCTCTGCCACAGCCTGGAAACAAAAACCAATGTATCGGCAGAGAGGTAGCACTGGACAGGGGTATAGTGCATAACTCATCTTTTTATGATTTTAGTCTTGCGTTGGCTAGGTAAAAATATGAAGAACCCTATTCCAAAAAACCTTAATTGTCACTAATATTTGTTATTTGGTTTGCAATTTATCAATAATTTAGTTGTAAAAACAAAACTTCACTGGGGTTTAGCCATGTTTTTATTGCTGTCATTATGGGGTTGGGTTGTGTAATAAAGAGTAACCATCATTATGCTTTGTATTTCATAAATCATTAGTACACATGAAAATAAGTAACTTTGTAATATATCCCATCAGAGAGATCTGCTTTTTTGTCTCTCAATTCATGGGTAAAATCTGTCTTCGGTGAAGACAGATTTTTACATTACTGAGATAGGAGAAGTCAGTAACCACTGATAAGAGCCAATGTAGACCGGAGGGGCAAAGAGCTCTTCCTGTAGCTCTTCCTTTAGCTCTTCCTACAGAATTTTATCAGCACAAACTGTCATCTCCCATTTCATTAATATAAAATCTGTCTTCACTGAGTACAATTCTTTTTCCCATGAATTGAGAATTTTTAAAATGACCGTTCAGTCCATGAAGAGAGAGAAGCAGATTTCTCTGGTAAGGTATTTTGCAAAGTTGTTTATTTGCATGTGTACTACTGATTGATAACATGAAAAAAAAAACTATGGTTACACTTTAAGTTCTAGAATGGATAATTTTGTAGATTGAGATTTTAAATAATTTGCTTTTACATTAGTCACTTAATGCTCAAAGAACTGCTGGATAATGCGCAGCCAAACAATCCTGGGACAGTTGTGTTGTGTGATGAACAATGTGCAAAGTTTGTCACAGACTGTACCAACGCTTTAATTTCTGCAGTATGAAGTACATTTATCTGGAAGATGTTTCGAAATCTGTAATTTGGAGCACTTAGCTTGCATTAATAATTGAAAGGCTGCATTTGGACAAAGTACTAATTGAACGCGTTTTCATGCACTCTTAATTGGTCTTTTTTAAAACTTCTACCATTTATTACAACTATTATAAAATAATTAAACAATAAACCAATTCTTTTTAGTGCTCCAAATTAAGCCACATATCAACTAGTTTCAGTTAATTTCAGCCTCCATATAAATAAATATAAATTATTCCGCAATTTCCACTTTGCTCATGCAGGCAAGTTTTGGCACAGACTCCGGTAAAGTGGTTGGATCCAAAACAGAAGTTAAAAAAATTGGCAAAATCTGAGAAGATATTCTTTTATTATCTAGTAACAAACTGGTCACTGTGTATTAGGCTGGGTTCACATTGCGTTCATGGTGTCCGTTAGACGGACTACCTTACACCGCGGCATAATGCGGTGTAACGTAGTCTGGTAACGCCGCCATTGAATGCAATGTCAGATGCATCGCTAGTGCACGCCCACAGTGGGCGTGCGCTAGCCATGTGCTGTCATTGAGTGACAGACCCCGTGACGCGGGCTGCAGCGTTTCCAGGTCCGTCACTGCTAGCGCAGATAGAGCTAGAAGATGCTCTATCTGCGCTAGCGCTCTGCATATACCGGCACTTGCGTTGACAGCAGCCCGTTAGCGTATGTTGAACGGGCTGCTGTTTAACGCAGTGTGAACCCAGCCTTAACTACCCAAAATGTTAAAATACACCACAGAAAATGAAACATGCTATGTGTGAATTATTTATTATTTATTTATTATTATTTATTGTTATAGCGCCATTAATTCCATGGCGCTTTACATGTAAGGAGGGGTATACATAATAAAAACAAGTACAATAATCTTAAACAATACAAGTCATAACTGGTACAGGAGGAGAGAGGACCCTGCCCGCGAAGGCTCACAATCTACAAGGGATGGGTGAGAATACAGTAGGCGAGGGTAGAGCTGGTCATGCAGCGGTTTGGTCGATCGGTGGTTACTGCAGGTTATAGGCTTGTCGGAAGAGGTGGGTCTTCAGGCTCTTTTTGAAAGTTTCGATGGTAGGTGAGAGTCTGATATGTTGTGCTAGAGAGTTCCAGAGTAGGGGGGATGCGTGAGAGAAATCTTGTATGCGATTGTGGGAAGAGGAGATAAGATGTTGCATGTAGGTAAGTACCGGGAGACGAGGTCACAGATGTATGGAGGGGACAGGTTGTGGATGGCTTTGTATGTCATGGCTAGGGTTTTGTACTGGAATCTCTGGGCAATGGGGAGCCAGTGAAGGGATTGACAGAGGGGAGAAGTGTGGGGAATAGCGGGGGCAAAGGTGGATTAGTCGGGCAGCAGAGTTTAGAATAGATTGGAGGGGTGCGAGAGTGTTAGAGGAAGAGGTTGCAGTAGTCAAGGCGAGAGATGATGAGGGCATGGACTAGGGTTTTTGCAGATTCTTGGTTTAGGAATGTACGGATCCGTGAAATATTTTTGAGTTGAAGGCAGCAGGAAGTGGAAAGGGCTTGGATATGTGGTTTGAAGGAGAGATCAGCGTCAAGGATTACCTCGAGGCAGCGAGTTTGTGGGACTGGGGAGAGTGGGCAGCCATTTACTGTAATAGATAGGTTCGTTGGGGGGTTAACGTGAGATGGGGGAAAGATGATGAATTCTGTTTTGTCCATGTTAAGTTTCAGAAATCTAGCGGAGAAGTAGGATGAAATAGTGGACAGACATTGAGGGATTCTGGTTTAGTAGGGAGGTGATATCTGGTCCAGAGATGTAGATCTTTGTGTCATCAGCATAGAGATGATACTGAAAGCCATGAGATTCTATGAGCTGTCCCAGGCCAAAAGTGTAAATGGAGAAGAGCAGGGACTGAATCCGACCTGTTTATGATAGCAGCATGTTTACTCACTTATGGAGCACCATTTTATTCTGTAGCACTTTACAGACATCATAATTGTCCACATTGGGGCTGCCAATGTAATATCGTTATCAATAAGTCTTTGGGATGTGGGAGGAAACAAGAGTAAACCCATACAAACTCCTGTCAGATGTTGTCCTTGGTGGGATATGTCCCTTTCCCACCAGTGCTTAAAGTCAGCAATGCTAACCTCTGAGCCACCATGCTGACATAGCCATAGGTCCATAAATTACAAGATATATGAATGTGTGTCCCTATCCTGTATATCAAGTTTCTCAGTTTGACCTGCTCCATGACATGCTTCTGGTAGATTAAACTGAATTTTCAATATTAATTTAAGCAATTATTTTAACCAATATTTTATATTAAAATCACTAGTGGATTAATTTACTAAAGTAATCTGTAGCAAAAAATGCAAGTAATGGTAAATAGCTTACTAAGCTGCAGTCACTTTTTACCATAAGGCACCTTTCACATCACTTTTTTGGAAACAATAAATTCCAAAAATGACTTTGTGGTCATTAAAACTGTACCACACAATATATTAATAGTACTCAAATAGTACATTGAAGAATTATGTTTTTCCCATCTTTTTGTATTGAAATATTTCATACTGCAGTTATAGTATGTTTTTATTATAAAATTTGATCTTGAAGAACCAGTCTAAACTTCACATTAATTTAGGTTCTGACATGCCAAATCCTCACAGATTTTATTGCAGAATAAGGTCACCATGGAGTCATTGAGATGCAGGCATTTTTAAGCCTGCCAATTGATCTCCTGTAAACCACTGATAGGGAGATATATAGAGACTAGATGGTAGCCCATTCTAACGCATCGGGTATTCTAGAACATGTATGTAGTTTATTTATGAAGATTTTAGAATAATATATTGAATACACAGGATTTGGCCGGCCGCGACCAATTAGCGAAGCGTGGTTCAACTCCCACGCCGATTCGCGGGCGGACTGCGCCTGTCACTGATTGTTCGCAGCTGGCCACATAGTATATAGCACAGCCACGTAGTATATAACAGCCCATGTAGTAAGTAGCACAGCCACGTAGTATAGTGCACAGCCACGTAGTATATAGCACAGCCGCGTAGTATATAGTACAGCCACGTAGTATATAGGACAGCCCACAGAGTATATAGCACAGCCCACAAAGTATATAGCAGAGCCACGTAGTATATAGCACAGCCACGTAGTATATAACACAGCCCATGGAGTATATAGCATAGGCACGTAGTATAGAGCACAGCGCATGGAGTGTATAACAGCCCACATAGCAAATAACACAGCTCACGGAGTATATGACAGCCCACGCATGTAGTGTATAACACAGGCTACGTAGTGTATAACACAGGCCACGTAGTGTATAACACAGGCCACGTAGTGTATAACACAGGCCACGTAGTGTATAGCACAGACCATTTAGTGTATAGCACAGGTCACGTAGTGTATAGCACAGCCCACGTAGTATATTGCAGAGCCCAAGTAGTACATTGCACAGCCTACATAGTACATTGCACAGCCCACGCAGTATATAGCACAGCCCACACAGTATATTGCACAGCCCATACAGTATATTGCACAGCCCAAGTAGTACATTGCACAGCCCATGTAGTATATTGCACAGCCCATGTAGTATATTGCACAGCCCACGCAGTACATTGTACAGCCCATGCAGTATATTGCACAATCCACGCAGTATATTGCACAGTCCACGCAGTATATTGCACAGCCCACGCAGTACATTGTACAGCCCATGCAGTATATTGCACAATCCACGCAGTATATTGCACAGCCCACGCAGTATATTGCACAGCCCACGCAGTATATTGCACATCCCACGTAGTATATTGCACAGCCTGTGTAGTATATTGCACAGTTCGCGTAGTATATTGCACAGCCCGCATAGTATATTGCCCAGCCCACGTAGTATATTGCACAGCCCGCATAGTATATCGCACAGCCCATGTAGTATATCGCCCAGCCCGCGTAGTATATTGCCCAGCCCGCGTGGTATATTGCCCAGCCCGCGTGGTGTATTGCCCAGCCCGTGTAGTACATTGCACAGCCCACATAGTGCATTGCACAGCCCACGTAGTATGTTGCACAGCCCGCGTAGTATATTGCACAGCCCGCGTAGTACATTGCACGGCCTGCGTAGTATATTGCACAGCCCGTGTAGTATATTGCCCAGCCCGTGTACTGCATTGCCCAGCCCGCATAGTGCATTGCCCAGCCCGCGTAGTGCATTGCCCAGCCCACGTAGTATATTGCACAGCCCATGTAGTATATTGCACAGCCCACGCAGTACATTGTACAGCCCATGCAGTATATTGCACAATCCACGCAGTATATTGCACAGCCCACGCAGTATATTGCACAGCCCACGCAGTATATTGCACATCCCACGTAGTATATTGCACAGCCTGTGTAGTATATTGCACAGTTCGCGTAGTATATTGCACAGCCCGCACAGTATATTGCACAGCCCGGGTAGTATATTGCACAGCCCACGCAGTATATTGCACAGCCGCGTAGTATATTGCACAGCCCGCATAGTATATCGCACAGCCCATGTAGTATATTGCCCAGCCCGCGTGGTATATTGCCCAGCCCGCGTGGTGTATTGCCCAGCCCGTGTAGTACATTGCACAGCCCACATAGTGCATTGCACAGCCCACGTAGTATGTTAAACAGCCCGCGTAGTATATTGCACAGCCCGCGTAGTACATTGCACTGCCTGCGTAGTATATTGCAGAGCCCATGCAGTGTATTGCACAGGCCGCATAGTGCATTGCCCAGCCCGCATAGTGCATTGCCCAGCCCACGTAGTATATTGCACAGCCAACGTAGTATATTGCACAGCCCACGTAGTATATAGCAATGTGGGCATTAGGGTTGAGCGAAACGGGTCGGCCATTTTCAGAAGTCGCCGACTTTTGGCAAAGTCGGGTTTCATGAAACCCGACTCAACCCCTGTGTGGGGTCAGCCATGAGGTCGGCGATCTTCTGAATCTGGTATCGGAGTGCAATATCGGAAATCGGTATTGGAATCCATATTTAAGTGTAAAATAAAGAATTAAAATAAAAAATATTGCTATACTCACCCTCTGACGCGCCCTGGTACTAACCGGCAGCCTTCCTTCCTTAGAATCAGCGCGTGAAGGGCCTTAGATGATGTCGCGGCTTGTGATTGGTCGCGCGACCGCCCATGTGACCGCTCGCGCGACCAATCACAAGCCGCGACGTCACCGAAGGTCCTTCAAGCACTGATTCTTAGGAAGGAAGGCTGCCGGAAAGAAGCAGGGTGCGTCCGAGGGTGAGTATATTCCTCTCCTTCAGACCCTGGGAACCATTGGAAACCCAATGCACTGCATTGGGTTTCGTGTTTCGGCCGACCCCGACCCCGACTTTTTTATAGGATCGGCCGATTTCACTTGACCCGACTTTTGAAAAAGTCGGGTTTCGTGAAACCCGACTCGATCCTATAAAAGTAAAAGTCGCTCAACCCTAGTGGGCATCATATCCCTGTTAAAAAAAATAAAATAAAATAAAAAAGTTATATACTCACCTTCCGTTGGCCCCCGGATCCAGGAAGCGTTTACCGATGCTCCTCGCGCGCTCCTGTCTCAAGAGTGCATTGTGGTCTCGCGAGATAATGACGTAGCGGTCTTGTGAGACCGATACGTCATCATCTCGCGAGATCACAATGCATAGAGTGGTCACCGGAGCATCGCGAGGAGCGGGAAAAGCTTGTTGTGGATCCAAGGGGCCGACGGACGGTGAGTATATAACAATTTTTTATTTTTTTTATTTTTAACATTAGATCTTTTTACTATTGATGCTGCATAGGCAGCATCAATAGTAAAAACTTGGTCACACAGGGTTAATAGCAGCGTTAATGGAGTGCGTAACACCGCGGCATAACGCGGTCGGTTAGCGCTGCCATTAACCCTGTGTGAGCGCTGACTGGAGGGGAGTATGGAGCGGGCACTGACTGTGGGGAGGAAGGAATGTTGCCGCCGGACTGTGCCCGTCACTGATTGGTCATGGCAATGGTCGTGGGCATTTTGCCACGACCAATCAGCGACTTGGATTTCCATGACAGACAGAGGCCGCGACCAATGAATATCCGTGACAGACAGACAGAAAGACGGAAGTGACCCTTAGACAATTATATAGTAGACTAGATGGTGGCCCAATTCTAATGCATCGGGTATTCTAGAATATGCATGTCCACATAGTATATTGCCCAGCCATGTAGTATATTGCCCAGCCACGTAGTATATTGCCCAGCCACATAGTATATTGCCCAGCCACGTAGTATATTGCCCAGCCACGTAGTATATTGCCCAGTCACATAGTATATTGCCCAGCCACGTAGTATATTGCCCAGCCACGTAGTATATTGCCCAGCCACATAGTATATTGCCCAGCCACATAGTATATTGCCCAGTCACGTAGTATATTGCACAGCTATGTAGTATATTGCACAGCGACATAGTATACAGCACAGACACGTACCCTCATCCATAAAGCACTCCATGGCTCAGCACCACCCTACATCTCCTCTCTGGTCTCAGTCTACCACCCTACCCGTGCCCTCCGCTCCGCTGATGACCTCAGGTTGGCATCCTCAATAATCAGAACCTCCCACTCCCGTCTCCAAGACTTTACACGTGCTGCGCCGATTCTTTGGAATGCACTACCTAGGATAATACGATTAATCCCCAATCCCCACAGTTTTAAGCGTGCCCTAAAAACTCATTTGTTCAGACTGGCCTACCGCCTCAATGCATTAACCTAACGATCCCTGTGTGGCCTATATTAAAAAAAAAAAAAATTAATTAACTGGTTCATGCAGCTTTACATGAACACCCAAGCCTTACACTATGGCTGGTCCGAATAACTATAGCAATTGTTACCATCCACCTCTCGTGTCTCCCCTTTTCCTCATAGTTTGTAAGCTTACGAGCAGGGCCCTCACTCCTCTTGGTATCTGTTTTGAACTGTATTTCTGTTATGCTGTAATGTCTATTGTATGTACAAGTCCCCTCTATAATTTGTAAAGCGCTGCGGAATATGTTGGCGCTATATAAATAAAAATTATTATTATTATTATTATTATTATTATTATACAGCACAGACACGTAGTATATTGCCCAGCTGCATAGTATATTGCCCAGTCACGTAGTATATTGGCCAGTCGCATAGTATAATGGCCAGCGATGTAGTATACAGCACAGAGCCACATAGTATATTGCACAGCCCACATAGTATATTGCCCAGCCACTTAGTATATTGCCCAGTCACATAGTATATTGCCCAGCGATGTAGTATACAGCACAGAGCCATGTAATATACAGCACAGAGCTACGTAGTATACAACACAGAGCCACGTAGTATATTGTCCTGTCACGTAGTATATTGTCCAGTCACGTAGTATATAACACTGCCCACACAGTATATAACAGTGGCCACGTAATATCTAGCACAGCCCACGTAGTATATCACACAGCCCCCGCAATATATCACACTGCCCATGTATATAGCAGCCACGCGGTATCTAACACAGCGCACATAGTATACAGCAGTGTGGGCACCATATCCCTGTTAAAAAATATTTAAAATAAATAATAGTTATATTCTCACTCCCTAGGATCCACCGAAGCTCCGGCGATAGGCGCGCAGCTGCCACCATCTTCAGTTCCCAGGATGCATTGCGAAATTACCCAGATGACTTAGCGATCTCGCGAGACCGCTAAGTCTTCTGGGTAATTTTGCAATGCATCGCTGGGAACGAAAGATGGCGGCAGGTGCGAGTGGCTCGGCGGACTCACCCCGCTGGGAACTTTTTTCATCATGGATGTGGTCCCCCCCTTTTTTGGAGGAAACGTATGGGGTCTGTGGCTTCGGTCATTATGACCGCTGGACAATCAGTGCTACAATCAATTTCGTGATGTCACAGCACCTGTGGAGCTTCAACAAACATTCATTCACTGTTGCTATTTATGTATGCACATTTTACAGTTTTATTCATACATTTATGCACCTAATAATATATTAATATAGTTATATTAATATCTACTATTGTCTTTTCACTAGTACGTTTTTTATTATTAGTTGTTCACACTTATATTATTTATTTTATGTTTTCTTTCTTATCTCTTGCGTTTTTTTTTTTCCTTTAGGGGTTAATATAGTATGGGGAATATTTATGCACTTCTGGGCAGGCATTTAGGTCTGCTTACTATTGAGAGCTGATCGACTTTTGTATTTTTTCCTTCATCCCCCACTATCGCTATTATTAGCGCTCACATTCCCCGGTGATTGTGGACACTCCTTCCATGGACTCCCACGTTCTCCATTCTAATTGGCTCCACCGTGCACATGTCAGCTGCCGCTCTGTGTCTGGGGCATTGTGGGCGGCGCCGTGTGATGACGCGTGCGGCTCAGTGACGTCATCGCGACGGAACTGGCTGCCATTTTGGACGCTGTCCGGGATGCAATTCCCGGCGGTGCGAGCGGCGACATGCGCCGTATCAGGTGGCACTAATTTCATCATTTGTGGGACCCATAAATAGTACCTTCGGTTAATCAGCAGCACCGCCCCCTGACGAATCTAACGCGAAACGCGCGTTGGGGCTCCAGCGTGGATCATTCTGAGTGCCAGCTCCGGGGGTAAGGACGTAGGGGGTACTTGGGCGCTACTACTGACATTTGCATTCAATTGGAGCCTATGTACAGGGCTCTGTGGCGGTCCACATGGACCTATGGTTATATTGACTAGACCCTATACCCCCTGACCCCCTATCCTTGGCTATATATATATCTTTGCATTAGGCAGTTTACTTGTACATGTGGCATCAGTTTTTCTCCGCGCTGATTTTTCATCTGTGCTACCGTCACTGTTTTCTTCTTTCTTGTTACTTTATTCATTGTCTTTATGTAATTAATATTGGATTTTTATCTATTTGTACATGTAATAAAATTTTCATTTTAATATGGACTTGTACTCCGTTTTTGTTTGTATTGTGCTAGCTGTGGGAGTGTCCTAGACGCATTTATTGTGTTATCTCTCCTAGAAGTAGTCTCCCCCACTGTGGTTGTGAGCATGCTGGAGAGAGTTAGTATTATAATTTTCAGTTTGGGCTTGTTATATTATTGGGAACTGAAGATGGCGGCAGGCGCGAGCGGCTCGGCGGACAAGGACAACGGAGGGTGAGTATAGCAGGTTTTTTTTAACATTACATTTTTTTACTATTGATGCCGCATAGGCAGCATCAATAGTAAAAATTTAGGGACACACAGGGTTAATAGCGGCGGTAACGGAGTGTGTTACCCGCAGCATAATGCGGTCCGTTACCGCCGGCATTAACCCTGTGTGAGCGGTGAACGGAGGGGAGTCCGTTGCTGATTGGTCGCGGCAAAACAGCCACGACCATTGCCACGACCAATCAGCGACTTGGATTCCATGACAGACAGAGGCCACGACCAATGAATATCTGTGACTGAAAGACAGACAGAAAGACGGAAGTGACCCTTAGACAATTATATAGTAGATTAGCAATTTTAATTGTGCTGCCCTGGCCTGGTGTCCAGAGGCCCATCATCTTAGGCCCCCTTCAGTTTAATAGGCCCCCTGACATCATGATGTTGCATGAGGGCTAATCACGCAACAACAAGATATGTGTTGCACTATGATGTCATGGACTCATGCGATTTTTATGTGCCAAAAGTGCCAAGGATGATATGCTGAGAATGCCAGACACAGAAGTGAAGTCCGACTGCCATGAGGAACAAATAGGATGTTGGAGAAAGATTGAATTGCTCGTCTCTAATAGAGAATATAAAATACTAATGTGAACGGAAGTTTTTATGGGACTTAAGTTACTGGATATGTTTGCATCAGTCCATAGGAGGTCACTAAACCAGTAGTTCAGTTAGTTTGATCTCTCCCTAGTGATTTTATGTTTCAGTACATTCTTTTTTTGCTTTCTGTTCTGCCTCATAGTAGGGATCATAAGTTGAAACCTTCTTTTGTGACATCCACTTGCCCTTCGTGAAACAACCGTATTAGATATGGGAACTAATTATTATGTATCTGTCATTTACAACATTCTTTCATATGTGATATTCCGGTCCCTGCTGAGCTTTCTTGAGCAAATGTTTGGATTTATAGAAAGTCTATGAGTCTGCACTACTCTGTGAACACTTATGTAGAAACTCAGCTCTTCTGCCGGCTGAGCTGCAATCTGGACCACAATAATCTACAGTTCATTAAAGGGGGTCTCACAAGAAAAATAATATTTTAAATAATGTCTGTGACTAAGTAACTAATCCTTCCTTAGCTATCATAACTGAATCTGTCGGTATGTGGTCAGCTTTTGTAAGAAATGTTAATTTTGCCCAGAGCTGCTTTATTACTATTTAAGTATAGATGTTGGTTTTGTATAGACATGGGATTATGAAAGATCTGTTATTTAATGCTCTTAAAAGTACATTTCTCTGGAGAGTTTATTCACCTTTTACTAGGACCATGCTGAGAATACAAACATAGCATTCAGCTATGTATTTGGAGGTTCTAGGTCAGTGTTTCTCAACTCCAGTCCTCAAGACCTCACAACAGGTCATGTTTTCAGGATTTCCTTAGTATTGCACAGGTGATGGAATTAATGCTTGAGCAGGTGATGAAATTATCACCTGTGCAATACTAAGGAAATCCTGAAAACTTGACCTGTTGTGGGGTCTTGAGGACTGGAGTTGAGAAACACTGTTCTTGGTGATGCATAGTATATTTTCATCTGTCAAGTATTCGATTGATCTTCTCCCCATAGCATCTAATGACCCTCATGAATAATTCTAGTGTTTGACCATCCACCATGTACTTGTCATTACTGACTATGTTCCTATAGAAAACAGAGAAATTTGAAATATTTCCCAAAGATATTCACAAATGTGAGTTTGCTAGTATGCAGTATCAGTATCTAAGACACCCATTTCTTAATTTTTCTGAGATAAAATGTGTGCATATGGCAATCATCAATATGTTGATGCCAAGTGCTGATCTTGGTTACTAGTGCAAAAGAAAATAGTTGGAGGAAATGATAATTCATATGCGCATAACAGCAGTTTTGTTTAGACGTGACATGTATATTGATCTGATCATATATCTTGTCTACAGAGAACCTTTCATCTATATACACTATTGCAATATGTAAATCAACATTGTGCTCTGCAAGTATCCCCAAGGTAAATCTTTGCAAATCTAATTTTTGAACATCACGCGGGAAAATATTCACCCTCGTTGTCCTGGAGACCATTATTTTATTTTTTTTCATTAACTTTTTATGTTATCCTAAAACTGTAAAACAACTAAACAACACTTGGACCCCACACGTCTTTTTTAAATTTATTCTACTCACTTATATAGAGCCATTATTCCGCAACACATTCCTTACATCATTGTCACTGTCCCCATTGGGACTCAATCTAAGTTTCCCACCACTATGGAAAGAAACTGGAGTTACCAAAGGAAACCCATGCAAACACGGTTGGAACGTGTGTATATATATATATATATATATATATATATATATATATATATATATATACATATATACAGTGAGGAAATTAAGTATTTCATACACTGCCGATTTGCAAGTTTCCCACCTCTAAAGAATGGAGAGGTCTGTAATTTTTATCGTAGGTACACTTCAACTGTGAGATACAGAATCTAAAAAAATCTAGAAAATCACATTGTATGATTTTTACATAACGAATTTGCATTTTAATGCATGAAATAAGTATTTGATACAGTAGAAAAACAGTACTTAATATTTGGTACAGAAAACTTGTATGTAAATAGAGGTCAGACGTTTCCTGCAGTTCTGCAGCAGGGATTTTGGCCCACTCCTCCATACAGATCTTCTCCAGATCTGTCAGGTTTCGGGGCGGTCGCTGGGCAACATTGAGTTTCAGCTCCCTCCAAATATTTTCGATTGGGTTCAGGTCTGGAGACTGATTAGGTCACTCCAGGACCTTGAAATGCTTCTTACTAAGCCACTCTTTAGTTGCTCTGGCTGTGTGTTTTCAGTCATTGTCATCCTTGAAGATCCAGACACAACCCATCTTCAATTCTCTTAGTGAGAGAAAGAGGTTGTTGGCCAAGATCTTGGGATACATGACCCCATCCCTCCTCCCTTCAATACGGTGCAGTCATCCTGTCCCCTTTGCACAAAGGCACAGCCAAAGTATGATGTTTCCTCTACTATGCTTCACGTATGGGACGGTGTTCTTGGGGTTGTACTCATCTTCTTTTTCCTCCAAATAGTGCGAGTGGTGTGGATGCCAAAAAGTTCTATTTTGGTCTCATCTGACCATATGACCTTCTCCCAAGCCTCCTCTGGATAATCTAGATGGTCATTGGTGAACTTCAAATGGTCCTGGACATGTGCTAGCATGAGCAGGGGACCTTCCATATCCTGCTGGATTTTAATCCATAACGCCATGCAGTACAGACCAAAAGTTTGGACACACCTTGTCATTTAAACATTTTTCTGTATTTTCATGACTATGAAAATTATACATTCACACTGAAGGCATCAAAACTATGAATTAACACATGTGGAATTATATACTTAACAAAAAAGTGTGAAACAACTGAAGAACCTAGAATATAAGACATATTTTCAAAGTAGCCACCTTTTGCTTTGATGACCGCTTTGCACACTCTTGGCATTCTCTTGATGAGCTTCAAGAGGTAGTCACCGGGAATGGTTTTCTCTTCACAGGTGTGCCCTGTCAGGTTTAATAAGTGGGATTTATTGCCTTATAAATAGGGTTGGCAGCATCAGTTGTGTTGTGCAGAAGTCTGGTGGATACACAGCTGATAGGCCTACTGAATAAACTGTTAGAATGTGTATTCTGGCAAGAAAAAAGCAGCTAAGTAACGAAAAATGAGTGGCCATCATTACTTTAAGAAATGAAGGTCAGTCAGTCTGAAAAATTGGGAAAACTTTGAAAGGACTGTGTTATGTTTGCTAATGACAGGTGTTATGAAGGCAATCCAGAAACACAGTGTGCTTACTGATCAGAGCGCACACAGTGATCTGACAAATACCCAAAAATACAAGAACGAGCTCTGAGACGTGGAAACTCTGTAGACTGCACACCTGATCCTATCCTAAACACAACTAAAAGCGGCTGTGGATTGCGCCTAACAACTACCTAGGCAACTCGGCACAGCCTAAGAAACTAGCTAGCCTGAAGATAGAAAAATAGGCCTGACTTGCCCCAGAGAAATTCCCCAAAGGAAAAGGCAGCCCCCCACATATAATGACTGTGAGTAAGATGAAAAGACAAAACGTAGGGATGAAATAGATTCAGCAAAGTGGGGCCCGATATTCTAGGACCGAGCGAGGACAGTAAAGCGAACTTTGCAGTCTACAAAAAACCCTAAAGCAAAACCACGCAAAGGGGGCAAAAAAAAACCCACCGTGCCGAACTAACGGCACGGCGGTACACCCTTTGCATCTCAGAGCTTCCAGCAAAACAAAAGACAAGCTGGACAGAAAAAAAGCAACAAAAAAGCAAAAAGCACTTAGCTATACAGAGCAGCAGGTCACAGGAACAATCAGGAGAAGCTCAGATCCAACACTGAAACATTGACAAGGAGCAAGGATAGCAGCATCAGGCGGAGTTAAGTAATGAAGCAGTTAACGAGCTCACCAGAACACCTGAGGGAGGAAGCTCAGAAGCTGCAGTACCACTTGTGACCACAGGAGTGAATTCAGCCACAGAATTCACAACAGGACTGCCCCAGTAAAGGAAGACCAAGAGTCACCTCTGCTTCTGAGGATAAGTTTATCCGAGTCACCAGCCTCAGAAATCGCAGGTTAACAGCAGCTCAGATTTCAGACCAGGTCAATGCCACACAGAGTTCTAGCAGGAGACATATCTCTACAACTGTTAAGAGAAGACTTTGTGCAGCAGGCCTTCATGGTAAAATAGCTGCTAGGAAACCACTGCTAAGGACAGGCAACAAGCAGAAGAGACTTGTTTGGGCTAAAGAACACAAGGAATGGACAAGATTGTTGGAAGACCATTCCCGGTGACTACTTCTTGAAGCTCATCAAGAGAATGCCAAGAGTGTGCAAAGCAGTCATCAAAGCAAAAAGTGGCTACTTTGAAGAACCTAGAATATAAGTTGTTTCACACTTTTTTGTTAAGTATATAATTCCACATGTGTTAATTTATAGTTTTGATGCCTTCAGTGTGAATGTTCAATTTTCATAGTCATGAAAATACAGAAAAATCTTTAAATGAGAAGGTGTGTCCATTGGGTACGCAGGGACATGCGTTGTATGTGGATGCATCCTCGTGCGTCATTTTGATGTGCACGCTGAACGCAACATGTTGAATTTTCTTGCGTTCTGCAGGCACGTCAAAACGACGCACGCATCTGCATACAACGCATGTCCATGCGTACCCAATGTTAATGATAGGTACGCAGGACACATGCGGAAGTAGGCGGAGCTTAAGGGAAGAAGTCCGCAGCACCACGCTGTGGACTCAAACGCTAATGTGAACTTAGCCTTACTGTAGTAGGGATTCTCCATGAAATGCTGCAAAATGTGCCAGCAGTTTTTGGCAAAAGGTAACAAGAACTGTATATGTGGACCACAGCGCCTTCATAAAAAAGCCATATCAGGAAGCTTACATCCTTCATACTCTGTGCTCTCCAATAAAAGTGAAATGGGACTAGTTGGAGCGGCCATTTTCATGTATTTTTCTCTCCAGCACACTGATGAAGAGTCTTCTTTGCTTTATATATGAAAGGGAGATAACCAAGATACTTGGATAGTTTTAAACTGTAGAAATAAATAGAGACTACAGATGTGTCTACCATTACCTTTTCTGGAATTTGGTTGGGAACTGAAACTTATCACAAAACAAATTTAGCAAAATATTGCCACGTGCTAGCAGAACCATCGGTAGGTTGCAATTCGCATCTCGTAAAAGAGTGACGTAGAATCTTGACTTTTTTTAAATTTGTATTTTCCAAATCTAAAAATGTTGAATGTATTTCTAGTAAATCTAAAGATCGCTACAGGAACGTGCTTGTAGCTGAATGTGAAGTTGAGCTTCATGGATCTTCCTAAGCAAAGACTCATAGGTTAGTAAAGGTATATTTCAAAAAGAAGTTAAGTGCCATTTATAAAAAAAGTGTAAAGCACAGCTTCAGTAGAGAAATAATAAATAAGGTAGATTTATAGCTGAATGCTTTCCCAAAGTACAGTACAAAAAACTCACCTTTGAGATCAGAGCTGACACACACACTTCAGCACTACTGCTTGGAAGTAATTTAGAGCCATTCAGCTCCGTATCTCTTGATAAATTGCTTCTATTCCCTCAGTTCCATTTGTTTTGCCCCATAGTACTTATCAGGAACAAAAAAAGACTTCCTTTCATATCCAATGTTTTTTTTTTTTATGTGTTTCAGCTATTTTTATCATGGCGGATGATAAAGAGATGAACATTACCCTCTTTAGAAGCTGTTTCCCATCAAAAATGTTTCAGTAACCTAACAGTTATCCACCTGGAGCACATGTAGGAAAGTACATTTTTGGTAGCAAAATCTGAACAGGAAATCATGTTTTATTATCACTTTTTGTCATTCACCAGGGGATCAATATTTTAATGTCTGGAGAATTTGACAATTACCCGAGTCCATTGTGTAATATTTCCAAATTAATTGAATCATGTCATAAACAGATAAAGATCTAGGTCACGAGTGCTCTCCTGAGGATATATTGTATGAGCAGAAATTGTGCTGACTTTATTTATTTAGAAAATCTAAGTTAATTACAGTTTTAAGTGCAGCAGCCCTACAGCAAGTTGGGCGATGACAGGCATTAACATCCTACTCAGGAAGGCTTAAGTCCTTTCCGAAAACAATATACATGTACCGAAACTATATTTCTAAGCATTTTGCAAAAGCAGTCTTTCAAGGAGGAAAGCACAGTATGTGACCTACTTTCCCACATTGACATTGATGTAGAAATCTGCATTCAACCAAACACGTACAGTCTAATCCACTTCTTAGATTTGTTGAGGATCTGGAATTCCTCCGTTGAGTCAGCATTGCACCCAGGGTGTAAAAATGCAGATGCACTATTCCTAGAGCATACTGTATGTATACTGGAGAAAAAGAGTTGTAGTCACATGATGTTAGCGAATGTATGATATGTAGAGATAGGTTCTAATGTTACACTTATAAAGCTCCTTGTGCGGAATTTTAGTGAATTAATCATCTGTTTTATTTATACACTAGATGGAGGCCCGATGCTATCACATTGGGAGGGCAGTAATGTCACGATTGGGGCAGGCTTTGCAACGTTGCTCACCCACCTATTCACTCTCTTTCCCCATGTGCTGACATCTCCCGTCTGCGCTCTCTTCTTTGACCTGTCTACCCCATGTGCTATCCCCCTTGTCTGCTGTCTCTCTCCTTCCTTGTGCTGTATCCTCCCCTCATGTGCTGTCCCGTTTGAGCTTTCTCACCCCTGTGCTCTCTCTCACCCCCATCTGCTGTCTTCTCTCATGCCATCTCTTCTTTGACCTGTGTAATACTGACATTACAGAAAGAGATCGCAGAGGATATATTTTATGAGGTAAAATATTGTTTAAAAACAGTCCGTGAAATATTTTACCTGACAAAAGGTGCCTCTGTGATCCCCTGCTATAATGTTAGTATTGTCTTTTGCTTCCTCCCCTTCCCAGGACATGTGGTATGCTCCACACACGGTCAGACAATTTTTAAAATGAACATTCATTGATGGGAAAACCCCTTTAATGTGACCGGCTACCTCTGAGGCTGCCATCACACTAGCAGTATTTGGTCAGTTTTTTACATCAGTATTTGTAAGCCAAAACCAGGAGTGGAACAAATAGAGGAACAGTATAATAGAAACATATGCACCACTTCTGTTTTTATCACCCACTCCTGGTTTTGGCTTACAAATACTGATGTAAAACACTGACCAAATACTGCTAGTGTGACGACAGCCTGAAGCTGTGTACAGCTTATACATTGTGTGTGTTGTGTACGGCGTATACAGTCTGTGTGCTGTGTACTGCATATACAGTATGTGTTTGTGTGCGTGTGGTGCGTACGGCGTATACAGTGCGTGTGTGTGGTGTGACGGTGTTACGCTGGTGGTACCGCGCAAGAGGCTGGTACCACCAGCAGTTTCCATATTGAGACACCCATCGCTGGGGTGTCCCAAAATGGCGGTTGGTGAACTTCCGCCACTTGGAATTCTGGGATCCAGACACATCTGGACGGAACAGGATGTGAAGACATTACAAGGTAAGTATATATTAAGATAATATGTCACAAAATTCCATTTATTGTATTTAAAGAAATATTCCTAAAATAGCAATTCATTGGTTATCCCCATTTCATTGGATAGGGGGTAATTGGTTCATCACTGAGTCAAACTGCTGGGACTTCCAGTGACTTCTAGTGATCCAGACAATGGAGCTCTGCAGAGCCCCTTATGAAAAGAGCAGTAGTGCTTGACTTTCTTGAACAGGCCCGTAGACAATGAATGGAGCGGAGGGCAAGCATGCCCACCTTTGCTCCATTCTGACTGAAAAGCCCCAGTCTCAGGATTGTTGGGGTTTCCAATGTTTGGAGGTCCAGTGACTAGAAAATTATCCTCCAACCCTATGATAGGGGATAACTGACAATTTTGAGACTAACCCTTTAATGTACCCTAAATCGTATAAATACAAATATGTCTGTGCAAGGATCATAATTTTCATAAGAGATTAATTTTTATGTTATAAAAATCCAAATTCCCTGCCCTTTCCACAATTATAGAATTAAATACATTTTTTCCTGTCTGCAGGAACCCTTCGGGAGGACAGGGGTTTTGCTTTGCTAAATGTAAATTTAAACTCTCCCTAGTTGTGGCTGAAGGCAACCAGACAAGAGAATTAGGGTAACAGAAAAATGTAGCTTCAACCTCCCCGAGGCCAGGTTTGCACAAAACAGTACAGGCAGGGATTGCACAAAATTAAAAGAATTATTTTCTTAGGGTTACTTTCACACAAAGTTAGTTCATCAAAAAAATTTTTAGGAGGATTTTCTTACGGTTTTCAAATTCTAAAAATGTATATTGCACGGCATACTTTTTTTTACCGACTGCAGTTTGATTGCTGGATATTACAACAGACTGTGCTACTCTGAACTGCAGAAAATATTTATACTGGTGTTTACCAGCCCAGTGGAGGCCAAATGGCCTTAAGAGATGTTTTGGGAAAGCAGGCATATACTTGTACTGAAATGTAAATAGCAGACACATATAACCCTATTGGTATATATTTGCACACATGCACAATCATATGCATATACAGATGTAGCAAAGTCCATGACACTAAGGGTATGTGCACACGTTGCAGATTTGGCCCTGCGGATCTATATACCGGTATATAGAAAATAAAATAAAAAATCACCTGCAGCAGGAAGGCCCCAGATTGCATATATAATGTGCAGTTAATATTTTTTTTAATTGTATACATTAATTCATAAAAAATCAGTCTGAAAATGGCTCTGGCCGCGTATGCGCATTAGCAGCTTTCGACTATCCCATAGCTGCTACTGCACAGTGGCCGGCGGTGTCATCTTAGAGGGGGATTTTTTTTTCCTTTAACAAGATGGCGCTGTCAGCACCTGTGCAGTAACAGCTATTGGATAGTCAATAGCTGCTACTGCGCAGACACGGCCAGCGCCATTTTCAGACTGATTTTTTAATAAATTAATTTATTCCATAAAAAATAATTAACTGCACATTAAACTTATGATCAGGCTGCAGCGCAGGTGCCACCGCCGATGCCTGCTTGCAGAAGGGGATTGTTTTTCAATATATATATAATATTCATTTTGTAAAAAAGGGGGCAGGTCACGGAGGGATCAGTGACCTGTCTTAAGCCATGCAGATGAATATATTAGTAGTGCACCACATGAAGACCCCCACAGGCCGCTCCGGAGCACGAGAATCTCATTAACTCAAAACTACAAATAAAGATTAAACTGCAACCACAAGGCGAATTTCATCAACCAAGGTATCATTTTAATCAGTATAACGGCGCTGACCTGACACTGTCTGTAGGTTACTGTGCACAATCCAGCTGACAGGTTCCCTTTATTAGCTGATGCTGTTAAAAAAATTGGATTGTATACAGATGAAAAGTGAGAAAAATAATCATCCCACTTTTCTGGAAGAAATTCAGAACAATTGTTTTGTAAGCTCATGTGAACCTACCCTTAAGGGTCTTGTACACGAAAGTTTGAATAAGACGAGTGCTGTCCATGGTTTTGGAAGCTAGCACTCGTACCAATGTTATTCTATGAGGCTGTGCACAATATTATTATTATTTATTTTTGTAGCACCATTGATTCCATGGTGCTGTACTTGAGACGGGGTTACATCAAAATACAAATATCACTTACAGTAAACAAACTAACAATTACAGACTGATACAGAGGAAAGAGGACCCTGCCCTTGTGGGCTTACATTCTACAGGATGATGGGGAAGGAGACAGTAGGTTGGGGGTTGCAATAGCTCCGATGGTGTTGAGGTGGCAGCATTGTCATTACAAGTTGTAGGCTTTTTTGAAGAGATGGGTTTTCAGGTTCCTTCTGAAGAATCCAAATGTGGTGGATAATTTGACATGTTGGGGCACAGAATTCCAGAGGATTGGGATAGTTGGGAGAAATCTATGAGGCGGTTGGGTGAGGAGCTAAAAAGTGTGTAGGAGAGAAGGAAGTCTTGGGAGGACCAGAAATTACATGAGGGAAGATATTGGAAGATTAGTTCAGAAATATATGGATGGCTTTGTAGGTCAGCATTAGTAGTTTAAACTGGATTTGCAGCGAAATTGGGAGCAAGTGAAGGGATTTGCAAAGGGGGGAAGCAGGAGTGTAGCGAGGAGAGAAATTAATTGGTTGGGCAGCAGAGTTAAAGGGAACCTGTCACTCCCCTCAGGCATTTGTAGCTAAAAGAGCCACCTTGTGTGGCAGTAATGCTGCATTCTGACAAGGTGGCTCTTTTAGTTATGATCCCTGCACACGCTGAAATAAACACTTATAAAATGTGCCCCCTCATACCGTAAAATCATCCCGGGGGCGGGTCTTTCCCCCCTAATCAAACACAGCACAGCCATCGTTCCGGGCCTGTGCGTGCCGGGTGCCACTTCCTCTTGCTTCAGTAGCGTACCCAGCGCCTGGGCTGTAAGTTCGAAGGGCAGCACAACTGCGCATGCCCGGAAAAAAATACTTACAGCGCAGGCGCCGGGGACGTTAATGAAGCAAGAGCAGGAGGTGGCGCCGGGTGTGCACAGGCCCAGAGTGACGGCTTTGCTCCGTCCGATTTGGGGGGAAAGACCCGCCCTGGGACGATTTCACGGTATGAGGGGGTACATTTTATAAGCGTTTATTTCAGCGTGTGCAGGGAGCATAACTAAAAGAGCCACCATGTCAGAATGCAGCATTACTGCTGCACAAGGTGGCTCTTTTAGTTACAAATGCCTGAGGGGGGTGACAGGTTCCCTTTAAAGCTGGACTGGAGAGGTGTGAGAGTGTTAGAAGGTAGACCACAGAGGAGGATGTTGCAGTAGTTGAGGCCAGAGATGATTAGGGCATGCACAAGCATTTTGGTAGAGTGAGAGTTGAAAAAAGGATGGATTCTGGAAATATTTTTGAGCTGGAGGTGACAGGAGGTGGTGAGAGCTTGGATGTGCAGTTTGAAGGACAGGGCAGAGTCAAGGGTTACTCCAAGGCAGCAGATTTCTGGGACAGGGGAAAGTGTAATGTAATTTATTGTGATAGATAGATAAGGTAGGGAAGATATGCGAGATGATGGAAAGATAATTAGTTCATAATTGTCCACATTGACCTTGAGGAAGCGAGAGGAGAAGGACAATATGGCTGATAGACACTCTGGGATTCTAGACAGCAGAGAGATGACATCTGAGCCAGAGAGGTACAGTTATATGAAAAAGTTTGGGCACCCCTATTAATCTTAAGCTTAATGTTTTATATTTTTTTTTTTTTTTTTTGCAACAGTTATTGTAGTTTCATATATCTAATAACTGTTGGACACAGTAATGTTTCTGCCTTGAAATGAGGTTTATTGTACTAACAGAAAATGTGCAATCTGCATTGAAACAACATTTGATAGGTGCATAAGTATGGGCACCCTTATCATTTTCTTGTTTTAAATACTCCTACCTACTTTTTCCTGACTAACTAAAGCACTTTTTTGGTTTTCTAACCTCATTGAGCTTTGAACTTCATATCCAGGTGTATGCAATCATGAGAAAAGCTACTTAAAGTGGCCACTTGCAAGTTGTTCTCCTGTTTGAATCTCCTCTGAAGAATGGCATCATGGGCTCCTCAAAACAACTGTCTAATGATCTGAAAACAAAGATTATTCAATACTAGATTATGGCCCGATTCAAATGCATCGGGTATTCTAGAATATGCATGTCCCCGTAGTATATGGATAATGATGATTCCAGTATTCACGGCAGACTGTGCCCGTCGCTGATTGGTCGAGGCAACCTTTATGACATCATCGTCCCCATGGCAACCATTATGACATCTACGTCGATACTGTGCCCGTCGCTGATTGGTCGAGGCGAATTCGCGGCAGACTGTGCCCGTCGCTGATTGGTCGAGGCAACCTTTATGACATCATCGTCGCCATGCTGTGCCCGTCGCTGATTGGTCGAGGCAACCTTTATGACATCATCGTCGCCATGGCAACCATTATGACATCTACGTCGATACTGTGCCTGTCGCTGGATCAGAAACGTGGGATTTCTACGTCCTTTATGACATCATCATCGCTGTGCCCGTCGCTGATTGGTCGAGGCCTGGCGGCCTCGACCAATCAGAGACGCGGGATTTCCAGGACAGACAGACAGACGGAAAAACCCTTAGGCAATTATATATATAGATAGTTGTTCAGGGGAAGGATACAAAAAGCTGTCTCAGAGATTTAACCTGTCAATTTCCACTGTGAGGAATATAGTAAGGAAATGGAAGAAAAATGGTACAGTTCTTGTTAAGGCCAGAAATGGCAGGCCAAGAAAGACATCAGAAAGGCAGAGAAGAAGAATGGTGAGATCAGTCAAGGACAATCCTCAGACCACCTCCAGAGAGCTGCAGCATCAACTTGCTGCAGATGGTGTCACTGTGCATCGGTCAACTATACAACACACTTTGTACAAGGAAAAGCTGTATGGGAGAGTAATGCGAAAGAAGCTGTTTCTGCAAGCATGCCACAAACCGAGTCGGATGAGGTATGCAAAAGCACATTTGGAGAAGCCAATTTCTTTTTGGAAGAAGGTCCTGTGGACTGATGAAACCAAGATTGAGTTGTTTGGTCATACAGGCATTATGCATGGCGGCCAAAAAACACAGCATTCCAAGAAAAACATTTGCTACCCACAGTAAAATTTGGTGGAGGTTCCACAATGCTTTGGGGCTGTGTAGCCAATACCGGCACCGGGAATCTTGTTAAAGTTGAGGGATGCATGGATTCCTCTCAGTATCAGCAGATTCTTGAAAATAATGGTCATGAATCAGTACCAAAGTTGAAGATTTGCAGGGGATGGATCTTTCAGCAAGACAATGATCCAAAACACCGCTCCAAATCTACTCAGGCATTCATGCAGAGGGACAATTACACTGTTCTGGAATGGCCATCCCAGTCCCCAGACCTGAATATCATTGAAAATCTGTGGGATCATTTGAAGAGGGCTGCCCATGCTCGGCGACCATCAAACTTAACTGAACTGGAATTGTTTTGTAAAGAGGAATGGTCAAAAATACCTTCATCCAAGATCCAGGAACTCATTAAAAGCTACAGGAAGCAACTAGAGGCTGTTATTTTTGCAAAAGGAGGATCTACTAAATATTAATGTCACTTTTCTGGTGGGGTGCCCATACTTATGCACCTGTCAAATTTAGTTTGAATGCAGATTGCACATTTTCTGTTAGTACAATAAACCTCACTTCAAGGCAGAAACATTACTGTGTCCAACAGTTATTAGATATATGAAACTGAAATAGCTATTGCAAAAAAAAAACAATTTTTATAAAACATTAAGCTAGGATTAATAGGGGTGCCCAAACTTTTTCATATAACTGTAGATCTGAGTGTCATCAGCATATAGATGGTACTGGAAGCCATAGGACTTTGAGTTGTCCCAGGCCAAGGGTATAGATTGAGAAGAGAAGGGGTCTTAGGATAGAGCCTTGAGGGACACAAAGAGGGAGAGGGTGAGATGAGGAGGTAGTGTGGGAATAGAAAATGCTAAATGTGCTGTTGGTAAGGTATGAGGAGATCCAGGATAATTGAAAGTCTTTGGCACCAAACGAACAGAGGATCTGTAGTAGGAGGCATTGGTCAACAGTGTCGAAGGCAGAGGACAGGTCTTGAAGGAGGAGTATAGAGAATTGTCTGTTAGCCTTGGCTGTAAGTAAGTCGTTAGTAAGTTTGTTCAGGGCAGTCTCAGTGGAATGATGGGGACAGAAGCCAAATTGTAGGTTGTCGAAGAGCGAGTTAAATGCAAAGTGAGAGGAACGTTCAGTGTGAACGAGCTGCTCAAGGAGTTTGAAAGCAAGTGGGAGCAGATATATGGGGTGATGATAGCTGGATATAGCTCTTGGGTCAAGGGATGGCTTTTTGAGGATAGGTGTGATTGTTGCATGTTTGAAAGCAGAGTGAAAGGTACCAGAAGTTATTGATAGGTTGAAAAGATGGGTTAGGGATGGGATAAGTGTGGTGGTGAGGTTGGGGAGGAGGTGGGATGTGGTCAAGTGCACAAGTGGTGAGATGTGATTTGGAGAGGAGATGAGCAAGCTCTCCTTTAGTGATTTTGGAGAGAGAAGTTATGGGGTTAGGGCATAGGTCTGGTATACAAAGGGGTTGTGGTGGTTGGACAATAAAAACTTGCCTTGTGTGGTCTATCTTGTTCTTGAAATGCGTGGCAATGTCCTTGGCAGAGATTAGTGAAGTTGGAGGGGGCAGTGGTGGGTGGAGGAGGGAGTTAAGTGTTGATCAACTGTTTGGGGTTGTGGGGTAAGGAAGTTACGAGGGATGTGAAGTAGGCCTGTTTAGCAGAGGTGAGAGCTGATTTGAATGCGAGTGTTGCTTGTTTGAATGTGGTGGTCATCTTGCGAATGCGTTTTCTTCCAACACCGCTCTGCAATTCTGGATACTTGTCAAAGCTTTTTAGTTATGTTATTTTGCCAGGGTTGTCTATTGATTCGTCGCATTCTGCTATGCAAGAGAGGGGCAACCGAGTCGATAGCTGATAAAAGAGTGGCATTGTAGAAACTGGTGGCAATGTCTGTGTTGTGGAGTGAAGATATGGAGGACAGTGGTAGAATAGAATCAGAGAGTGTGCGAATGTCTAGATGTGCGAGGTTTCTGTGGGGGTGCGCAAGTTGGTGGACATTGGTGACAGGTAAGGAGGACAATGATGAGAACATGAGTAGATGGTGGTCAGTTCGAGGGAGAGGAGAGGTTGTGAAGTTAGATAGGGAGCAGAGATGGGTGAAGACCAGGTCTAATGTACACACGTGGTAAAAATTGTTGGTACCCCTCATTTAATAAACATCTATATACCTCACACAAAATAAATACCAAAGCAAAGCGGTAATTACCAATATCACCAAACAGATAACGCTAAGCAGACCAAATATACTCATATACCTTTATTAAATACAAGAAATATCAAGAATAAAAGCCATATAAAAAATGGGGAAACAACAAAGTGCAGAGACAACAGCAGGCATGGCTGAATAAGAGGCAGAAATATTACCTCCAAAGTATCATACATATATAACAACACGATATGTTAAAAAATCCAGTGTGTTTATCACAATTCCATAAATGTGCAAAATCACAGAAAATAAAGAATATATATAAATAAGTAACCATAAGGTGCGTGATCACCGCTAGCCACGGCACCAGGGGATGTATTCACATAACCACCATGTATGAGGTAAGAGGCATAATTACCTAATAAGAGCCTCCAGCCAGGGACCCGCCACACCCGACGCGCGTTTCGCTAAGGAAAGCTTCGTCCCTATTTATATATATTCTTTATTTTCTGTGATTTTGCACATTTATGGTTACATATCAATTGATATTTGTACATATATATTTATATTTAAATTGGTGCTTGATCACTAGTAGCTGCTGCTCCGGTGGAATTGTGATATACACGCTGGATTTTTTAACATATTGTGTTGTTATATATGTATGATACTTTGGAGGTAATATTTCTGCCTCTTATTCAGCCATGCCTGCTGTTGTCTCTGCACTTTGTTGTTTCCCCATTTTTTATATGGCTTTTATTCTTGATATTTCTTGTATTTAATAAAGGTATATGAGTATATTTGGTCTGCTTAGCGTTATCTGTTTGGTGATAAACCCCTCATTTAATAACAGAAAAACCCACAATGGTCACATAAATAACATGAATCTGACAAAAGTAATAAATAAAAGATCTATGAAAATGAACAAATGAAAGTAAGACGTTGCTTTTCAACCATGCTTCCACAGAATTAAAAAATAAATAAAACTCATGAAATAGGCCTGGACAGAAATAATGGTACCCGTGAAAATAATGCAGCAAAAGGGACACTAACTAGCATCACAGGTGTCTACAATCTTGGGATCAGTGAGTGAGCCTGTATATAGGGCTACAGATACTGACTGTACTGTTTGGTGACATGGTGTGTATGACACACAATATGGACCAGAGGAAGCAAAGGAAAGCATTGTCTCAGGAGATTAGAAAGAAAATTATAGACAAACATGTTAAAAATAAAAGTAATAAGACCATCTTCAAGCACCTTGATGGTCCTGTGACTACAGTTGAACATATTATTCACAAATTTAAGATTCATGGGACTGTAGCCAAGCTCCCGGATAATATGAATGGTAGCAAAAGAGCCCAGAAAAACTTCCTAACAGATTAAAGGTGAACTTCAAGCTCAAGGAACATCAGTGTCAGATTACACCATCTGTTGTTGTATGAGCCAAAGTGGACTTCATGGGATACGACCAAAAAGGACACCATTGTTGAAAAAAATCATAAAAAAGCCAGACTGGAATTTGCAAAACTATATGTTGACAAGCCAAAAAGCTTCTGGGAGAATGTCCTATGGACAGATGAGACAAAAATGGAACTTTTTGGCAAGGCACATCAGCTCCATGTTCATAGACGGAAAAATAAAGCTTATCAAGAAAAGAACACTGTCCCTACAGTGAAACATTGAGGAGTCTCTGTTATGTTCTGGGGCTGCTTTGCTGCATCTGGTACAAGAGGTCTAAAATAGAGAGAAATGTGCTGCCCAGTGTCAGAAAGCTTGGTCTCAGTCACAGGTTATGGGTCTTGCAACTGGATAATAACCCAAAACACACAGCTAAAAGCACTCAAGAATGGCTAAGAGGAAAACAATGGCCTATTCTGAAGTGGTCTTCTATGACCCCTGACCTAAATCCTATTAAGCATCTTTGGAAAGAGGTGAAACATGCTGTCTGGAAAAGGCAACCTTCAATCACGAGACAACTGGAGCAGTTTGCTCTTGAGGAGTCGCTCAAAATACCTGTTGAGAGGTGCAGAAGTCTCATTGACAGTTACAAGGATCGTTTGATTGCAGTGATAGCCTCAAAAGGTTGTGCAACAAAATATTAAGTTAAGGGTACTATCATTTCTGTCCACACCTATTTCATGAGTTTTTTTATTTATTTTTTTTAATTCTCTGGAAGCATGGCTGAAAAGCAATGTCTGACTTTCATTTGTTCATTTTCATAGAATTTTTTTTATTATTACTTTTGTCAGATTCAAATAATTTCTGTGACAATTGTGGATTTTTCTGTTATTAAATGAGGGGTACCAGCAATTTTAACCACCTGTGTCCATCTGTGTGGGTGGCTGAGGAGGACCACTGAGTAAGTCCAAAAGATGAAGTGAGCGACAGAAGTTGAAGTCACCCATGAGAATGGTGGGAATGTCAGCAGAGAGAAAGTGAAGAAGACAGGTGGACAACTGGTCAATAAAGGCATTGGGCAGGCCTGGAGGTCAGTATATGACGGCCACTTGGAGGTTGGAGGGAGAGTAGATGAGTACAGAGTGGACTTCAAAAGAGGGGAGGATAAGGGAGGGAAGAGGTGGGATTGGGTTAAAGGTACAGTTGGAAGAAAGGAAAAGGCCCACTTCTCCACCATATCTGTTGTCAGGGCAAGATGTGTGGGTGAAGTGGAGGCCGCTGTAACAGCGCAGCAGGTGAGGCTGTGTTAGAGGGTGTCAGCCATGTTTTGGTGATGCCCAGTGTTGTGAATTCTGTGGCAGAGCTCCCTCCTGTGGTCACAAGTGGGACTTCGGCTGATTCTCTCTGTAAGCTTCCGTTGGTGGAGGGAAGTGGTACTGCGGCTTCTGAGTTTCCTCCCTCAGGTGATGTGGTGAGGTCATTAGGTGCTGCTCTACTTAACTCCACCTATTGCTTTGATCCTGGCTTCCTGACAATGTTCCAGTATTGGACTTGTTTTCCTCCTGGATCGTTCCTGTGGCCTGCTGCTCTGCATAGCTAAGTTTTCCTTTGCTATTTTGTTTGCTTTTCTTCTGTCCAGCTTATCTATTTGTTTGCTGGAAGCTCTGGGACGCAGAGGGTGTACCTCCGTGCCGTTAGTTCGGTACGGAGGGTCTTTTTGCCCCCTTTGCGTGGTTTTTAGGGTTTTGTGTTGACCGCAAAGTTACCTTTCCTATCCTCGCTCTGTTCAGAAAGTCGGGCCTCACTTTGCTAAATCTATTTCATCTCTACGTTTGTCTTTTCATCTTACTCACAGTCATTATATGTGGGGGGGCTGCCTTTTCCTTTGGGGTATTTCTCTGAGGCAAGGTAGGCTTATTTTCTATCTTCAGGCTAGCTAGTTTCTCAGGCTGTGCCGAGTTGCATAGGTAGCGTTAGGCGCAATCCACGGCTGCCTCTAGTGTTGTTGGATAGGATTAGGGATTGCGGTCAACAGAGTTCCCACGTCTCAGAGCTCGTTCTATGTTTTTGGATTATTGTCAGATCACTGTATGTGCTTTGACCTCTATGTTCACTGTGGTACTGAGTTGCCTAATCATAACAGTACAGGAAGCCAAAAGTACTAATGATTCTCAATAGAGGGAAAAAAGAAGTTCTGAGACCATTTTTTTTTCTCTGCACTGTGTTTTGCCTTTTTTTTTCCCTAGTCATTTGGGTGGTTCAGGACACATGTGTAGCAATGGACATTAGAAGTCTGTCTTCATGTGTGGAACAGCTCTCGGCAAGAGTACAAAAGATTCAAGACATTATTGATCAGAAATCTATGTTAGAACCAAGAATTCCTATTCCTGATTTGTTTTTTGGTGATAGAACTAAGTTTCTGAGTTTCAAAAATAATTGTAAGCTATTTCTGGCCTTGAAACCTCGCTCCTCTAGTGATCCAGTTCAACAGGTTTTGATCATTATTTCTTTTTTGCGTGGCGACCCTCAGGACTGGGCATTTTCTCTTGCGCCAGGAGATCCTGCATTAAGTAATATCGATGCGTTTTTCCTGGCGCTCGGATTGCTGTACGATGAGCCTAATTCTGTGGATCAGGCAGAAAAAAATTTGCTGGCTCTTTGTCAGGGTCAGGATGAGATGGTTATATTGTCAAAAATTTAGAAAGTGGTCCGTGCTCACTCAATGGAATGAATCTGCGCTCGCAGCTATGTTCAGAAAGGGTCTCTCTGAAGCCCTTAAGGATGTCATGGTGGGATTTCCTATGCCTGCTGGTTTGAATGAGTCTATGTCTTTGGCCATTCAGATTGGTCGACGCTTGCGTGAGCGTAAATCTGTCCACCATTTGGCGGTATTACCTGAGCTTAAACCTGAGCCTATGCAGTGCGATAGGACTTTGACCAGAGTTGAACGGCAAGAACAAAGACGTCTGAATGGGCTGTGTTTCTACTGTGGTGATTCCACTCATGCTATCTCTGATTGTCCTAAGCGCACTAAGCGGTTCGCTAGGTCTGCCACCAATGGTACAGTACAGTCAAAATTTCTTCTGTCCGTTACCTTGATCTGCTCTTTGTCATCGTATTCTGTCATGGCATTTGTGGATTCAGGCGCTGCCCTGAATTTGATGGACTTGGAGTATGCTAAGCATTGTGGGTTTTTCTTGGAGCCCTTGCAGTGTCCTATTCCATTGAGAGGAATTGATGCTACACCTTTGGCCAAGAATAAGCCTCAGTACTGGACCTAGCTGACCATGTGCATGGCTCCTGCACATCAGGAGGTTATTCGCTTTCTGGTGTTGCATAATCTGCATGATGTGGTCGTGTTGGGGTTGCCATGGCTACAAGTCCATAATCCAGTATTAGATTGGAAATCCATGTCGGTGTCCAGCTGGGGTTGTCAGGGGGTACATGGTGATGTTCCATTTCTGTCAATTTCGTCATCCACCCCTTCTGAGGTTCCAGAGTTCTTGTCTGATTACCGGGATGTATTTGATGAGCCCAAGTCCGATGCCCTACCTCCGCATAGGGATTGTGATTGTGCTATCAATTTGATTCCTGGTAGTAAGTTCCCAAAAGGCCGATTGTTTAATTTATCTGTGCCTGAGCACGCCGCTATGTGCAGTTATGTGAAGGAGTCCCTGGAGAAGGGGCATATTCGCCCGTCATCGTCGCCATTGGGAGCAGGGTTCTTTTTTGTAGCCAAGAAGGATGGTTCGCTGAGACCTTGTATAGATTACCGCCTTCTAAATAAGATCACGGTTAAATTTCAGTACCCCTTGCCGTTGTTATCTGATTTGTTTGCTCGGATTAAGGGGGCTAGTTGGTTCACCAAGATAGATCTTCGTGGTGCGTATAATCTTGTGCGAATAAAGCGAGGCGATGAATGGAAAACTGCATTTAATACGCCCGAGGGTCATTTTGAGTATCTAGTAATGCCATTCGGACTTGCCAATGCTCCATCAGTGTTTCAGTCCTTTATGCATGACATCTTCCGAGAGTACCTGGATAAATTCCTGATTGTGTACTTGGATGACATTTTGATCTTCTCGGATGATTGGGAGTCTCATGTGAAGCAGGTCAGAACGGTTTTTCAGGTCCTGCGTGCTAATTCTTTGTTTGTGAAGGGATCAAAGTGTCTCTTTGGTGTGCAGAAGGTTTCATTTTTGGGGTTCATCTTTTCCTCTTCTACTATCGAGATGGATCCTGTTAAGGTCCAAGCCATCCATGATTGGACTCAGCCGACATCTCTAAAAAGTCTGCAAAAGTTCCTGGGCTTTGCTAATTTTTATCGTCGCTTCATCTGCAATTTTTCTAGTATTGCTAACCCATTGACCGATTTGACCAAGAAGGGTGCTGATGTGGTCAATTGGTCTTCTGCTGCTGTGGAAGCTTTTCAAGAGTTGAAGCGTCGTTTTTCTTCTGCCCCTGTGTTGTGTCAACCAGATGTTTCGCTTCCGTTCCAGGTCGAGGTTGATGCTTCTGAGATTGGAGCAGGGGCTGTTTTGTCGCAGAGAGGTTCTGATTGCTCAGTGATGAAACCGTGCGCCTTCTTTTCCAGGAAATTTTCGCCTGCTGAGCGAAATTATGATGTGGGCAACCGAGAGTTGCTGGCCATGAAGTGGGCATTCGAGGAGTGGCGTCATTGGCTTGAAGGAGCTAAGCATCGCGTGGTGGTCTTGACTGATCATAAGAACTTGACTTATCTAGAGTCCGCCAAGCGGTTGAATCCTATACAAGCTCGTTGGTCGTTGTTTTTTGCCCGTTTTGACTTTGTGATTTCATACCTTCCAGGCTCTAAAAATGTGAAGGCGGATGCTCTGTCTAGGAGTTTTGTGCCCGACTCTCCGGGTGCATCTGAGCCGGCGGGTATCCTCAAAGAGGGAGTAATTGTGTCTGCCATCTCCCCTGATTTGCGGCGAGTGCTGCAAAAATTTCAGGCTAATAAACCTGATCGTTGTCCAGCGGAGAAACTGTTTGTCACTGATAGGTGGACAAATAAAGTTATCTCTGAGGTTCATTGTTCGGTCTTGGCTGGTCATCCTGGAATCTTTGGTACCAGAGAGTTAGTGGCTAGATCCTTTTGGTGGCCATCTCTGTCGCGGGATGTGCGTACTTTTGTGCAGTCCTGTGGGATTTGTGCTCGGGCTAAGCCCTGCTGTTCTCGTGCCAGTGGGTTGCTTTTGCCCTTGCCAGTCCCGAAGAGGCCTTGGACACATATCTCTATGGATTTTATTTCAGATCTTCCCGTTTCTCAAAAGATGTCAGTCATTTGGGTGGTCTGTGATCGCTTTTCTAAGATGGTCCATTTGGTACCCTTGTCTAAATTGCCTTCCTCCTCTGATTTGGTGCCATTGTTCTTCCAGCATGTGGTTCGTTTACATGGCATTCCAGAGAATATCGTTTCTGACAGAGGTTCCCAGTTTGTTTCGAGGTTTTGGCGAGCCTTTTGTGGTAGGATGGGCATTGACTTGTCTTTTTCCTCGGCTTTCCATCCTCAGACTAATGGCCAGACCGAACGAACCAATCAGACCTTGGAAACATATCTGAGATGTTTTGTTTCTGCTGATCAGGATGACTGGGTGTCCTTTTTGCCTTTGGCTGAGTTCGCCCTTAATAATCGGGCTAGCTCGGCTACCTTGGTTTCGCCATTTTTCTGCAACTCTGGGTTCCACCCTCGTTTCTCGTCAGGACAGGTTGAGTCTTCGGACTGTCCTGGTGTGGATACTGTGGTGGACAGGTTGCAGCAGATTTGGACTCAGGTAGTGGACAATTTGACCTTGTCCCAGGAGAAGGCTCAACGTTTTGCTAATCGCAGACGCTGTGTGGGTCCCTGACTTCGTGTTGGGGATCTGGTTTGGTTATCTTCTTGTCATATTCCTATGAAGGTTTCCTCTCCTAAGTTTAAACCTCGTTTCATTGGTCCGTATAGGATTTCTGAGGTTCTTAATCCTGTGTCTTTTCGTCTGACCCTTCCAGATTCTTTTTCCATACATAACGTATTCCATAGGTCATTGTTGCGGAGATACGTGGCACCTATGGTTCCTTCTGTTGACCCTCCTGCCCCGGTTTTGGTGGAGGGGGAGTTGGAGTATATTGTGGAGAAGATTTTGGATTCTCGTGTTTCAAGACGGAAACTCCAGTATCTGGTTAAGTGGAAGGGTTATGCTCAGGAAGATAATTCCTGGGTCTTTGCCTCTGATGTCCATGCTCCCGATCTTGTTCATGCCTTTCATGTGGCTCATCCTGGTCGGCCTGGGGGCTCTGGTGAGGGTTCGGTGACCCCTCCTCAAGGGGGGGGGGGGGTACTGTTGTGAATTCTGTGGCAGAGCTCCCTCCTGTGGTCACAAGTGGTACTTCGGCTGATTCTCTCTGTAAGCTTCCGTTGGTGGAGGGAAGTGGTACTGCGGCTTCTGAGTTTCCTCCCTCAGGTGATGTGGTGAGGTCGTTAGGTGCTGCTCTACTTAACTCCACCTAGTGCTTTGATCCTGGCTTCCTGTCAATGTTCCAGTATTGGACTTGTTTTCCTCCTGGATCGTTCCTGTGGCCTGCTGCTCTGCATAGCTAAGTTTTCCTTTGCTATTTTGTTTGCTTTTCTTCTGTCCAGCTTATCTATTTGTTTGCTGGAAGCTCTGGGACGCAGAGGGTGTACCTCCGTGCCGTTAGTTCGGTACGGAGGGTCTTTTTGCCCCCTTTGCGTGGTTTTTAGGGTTTTGTGTTGACCGCAAAGTTACCTTTCCTATCCTCGCTCTGTTCAGAAAGTCGGGCCTCACTTTGCTAAATCTATTTCATCTCTACGTTTGTCTTTTCATCTTACTCACAGTCATTATATGTGGGGGGGCTGCCTTTTCCTTTGGGGTATTTCTCTGAGGCAAGGTAGGCTTATTTTCTATCTTCAGGCTAGCTAGTTTCTCAGGCTGTGCCGAGTTGCATAGGTAGCGTTAGGCGCAATCCACGGCTGCCTCTAGTGTTGTTGGATAGGATTAGGGATTGCGGTCAAGAGAGTTCCCACGTTTCAGAGCTCGTTATATGTTTTTGGATTATTGTCAGATCACTGTATGTGCTCTGACCTCTATGTTCACTGTGGTACTGAGTTGCCTAATCATAACAGCCCAGGAAGGAAAAATTATGAGAGATAAAGAGGTTGTGAATCACATGGAGTTTATTGCAGATGGAGCGGGCATTCCAGAGTAATCCAGAAATAAGTAGCAGGGTGATGGGCATCAAGGGCACGGGTTTGAAGTAGGCAGGATTTCAGGTGTTTATATTGGGTTCAGAGTGATAGAAGGGGGAGGTATGAGCTGTAGGGGTTCAGGGATTCAGAGATATGTCGCCAGCAGTGAGGAGAAGCAGAGAGAGAGAGAGAGCAGCAGCATGATGAGAGTAAGTGTGCGGGAAAGAAGAAGAAATTTAGTACATTTATTAACAGTGGTTAATCGTACCTTCTGTTCACTTCTGGTCCATTTCTGGCATATTTCTGCTGTATACTTAAAGAGTCATACTTATGGAGCAGACCATGGTCAGATACACCTGGGACTCTGAATTTATAACAAGCTAAGTGCATATGTCCAATTTTGTGCAGCATGCACGATTTGTCTCCGAGAATTGGATGGCTCTTTCTCATTAAAGTCTATGAGTTTCATTTTCATGAACTCACGTAATGGAGAAGGTGGAGAAACTTTTTTTTTTTTCTCAAGAAAAAACGATCCCACTCTAATCAAATTCTGTTCAGAGTCTGATTAGCAAAATTGAATCATTTTTCTTGTATGCAGAGAAAATTCTTGTGTGACCCTAACCTTAGAATTAATTTTTCACTGCTTTCTTGCTTTCCACAGATGAGATACTCTTTAATATCCATTTACCTAAAGTCGTCATTTTTTTACATAATTATACATTTCTCCTCCCTGAATGATTTGTCCTGTTGTAACATAGGGAAGTGACTTGGTGTTGCAGAGAGACTCCTTTTAGTTTTCCTAGCAAGCATGCTATCTAGTTAGAACAAACAACACAGTGCATGGCAACCTCCAAGAAGGGGCAATAACCAGCATAGAGGTGGGGCTAAATAGGATGTAAAGGTATTAGAGATGGGAGTTCTATACAAAATGAACATTATAAATTGACATATTAGCTGGTGTGTGATACCTTCTTGGGGCAGAAAATGTGCACTTAATGCTCCTGCTGTTAAGACAACCAATGAGCAGCATTTTGCTTGGTCCTGGCTCAGGTGGCTACTTGCAACGTAATAATGTGGACCAGAATCATTAGTTAAGGTGAGGAGAAGCACCAGTGACTGCCATTACAGGCTTCCACATCTTGTAATCTTCTGACTGTGGAAGATCTAGTAATAATGTTCCATATAAATGTAGTTACAACAGTATAACTTGACCCCCAATAGTGTTTATGGAGGTCTACTTTTACGCAAGTGGTTGCAGTACCGGAAACTAGGGTTGAGCGAAACGGGTCGTTCATTTTCAAAAGTCGCCGACTTTTGGCAAAGTCGAGTTTCATGAAACCCGATCCGACCCCTGTGCGTGGTCGGCCATGCGGTACGCGACTTTCGCGCCAAAGTCGCGTTTCAATGACGCAAAAAGCGCCATTTCTCAGCCAATGAAGGTGAATGCAGAGTGTGGGCAGCGTGATGACATAGGTCCTGGTCCCCACCATCTTAGAGAAGGGCATTGCAGTGATTGGCTTGCTGTCTGCGGCGTCACAGGGGCTATAAAGAGGCGTTCCCGCCGACCGCCATCTTACTGCTGCTGATCTGAGCATAGGGAGAGGTTGCTGCCGCTTCGTCAGAAGCAGGGATAGCGTTAGGCAGGGTCCATTAACCACAAAACCGCTTGTGCTGTAGCGATTTCCACTGTACAACACCACCTTCGGTTTGCAGGGACAGTGGAGGCAACATTTTTTTTTTTTTCTCAGCGCTGTAGCTCATTGGGCTGCCCTAGAAGGCTCCCTGATAGCTGCATTGCTGTGTGTACGCCGCTGTGCAAACCAACTGCATTTTTCAAAGCACAAATCCTCTTGTTCCTTCCTTTCTGCACAGCTATCTTTTTTGTTTGTCCACACTTTTTATTTCATTTGTGCATCAGTTCACTCCTTATTGCTGCCTGCCATACCTGGCTGAGATTACTGCAGGCAGGGAGATAGTAATTGTAGGACAGTCCCTGGTTTTTTTTTGGGGGGGGGTTTTTTGGTGGGAGATTAATATTGGCCATCTCTCTCACATAGTGGGCCATAGAAAGCCTTTTCATTTTTCTGTATTTTTTTTTGGGGTTTATAAATTCTCCCTGATAAAAAAAATACAGTGGGAGATTAATATTGGCCTTTGGGCTTGTGTGCCAGTCCTGAGTGTGCCATCTCTCTCTCAAATAGTGGGCCATAGAAAGCCTATTATTTATTTTTTTTATTGGGTTTCTAAATACTCCCAGAAAAAATTAAAAAAAATCAGTGGGAGATTAATATTGCCCTTTCTGCTTGTGTGCCACTCCTGGGTGTGCCATCTCTCTCTCTCTCAACTAGTGGGCAGTCACTGGGCCATAGAAAGGCTATTTTCTTTTCTATTTGTTGATTTGGTTTCTAAATTCTATCTGAAAAAATCAATAAATCAATCAGTGGGAGATAAATATTGGCCTCTGGGCTTGTGTGCCACTCCTGACTCCTGTGTGTGCCATCTCTCACTCAGTGGGCCATAGAAAGCCTATTTTTTTTTGGGGGGGTGATTTGATTTCTAAATTCTACCTGAAAAAATCAATAAATCAATCAATCAGTGGGAGATAAATATTGGCCTCTGGGCTTG
Source organism: Ranitomeya imitator (assembly GCF_032444005.1). Classification (NCBI taxonomy): domain Eukaryota; kingdom Metazoa; phylum Chordata; class Amphibia; order Anura; family Dendrobatidae; genus Ranitomeya; species Ranitomeya imitator. Next base: position 488,084,139 of record NC_091285.1, on the reverse strand, counting down.
TGTGCCACTCCTGACTCCTGTGTGTGCCATCTCTCACTCAGTGGGCCATAGAAAGCCTATTTTTTTTTGTTTCTAAATTCTTCCTGAATAAATCATTTTATTTAATTTTGTTTCTAAAGTCTCCCTGAAAAAAAAAAGTCAGTGGGAGATTAATATTGCCCTTTCTGCTTGTGTGCCACTCCTGACTCCTGGGTGTGCCATCTCTCTCTCTCAAATAGTGGGCACTGGGCCATAGAAAGGCTATTTTCTTTTTTTTTTTTGGTTTCTAAATTCTCCCTGAAAAAATCATTTTATTTTATTTTGTTTCTAAATTCTTCCTGAATAAATCATTTTATTTAATTTTGTTTCTAAAGTCTCCCTCAAAAAAAAAAGTCAGTGGGAGATTAATATTGCCCTTTCTGCTTGTGTGCCACTCCTGACTCCTGGGTGTGCCATCTCTCTCTCTCAAATAGTGGGCTCTGGGCCATAGAAAGGCTATTTTCTTTTTTTTTTGGTTTCTAAATTCTCCCTGAAAAAATCATTTTATTTTATTTTGTTTCTAAATTCTTCCTGAATAAATCATTTTATTTAATTTTGTTTCTAAAGTCTCCCTCAAAAAAAAAAGTCAGTGGGAGATTAATATTGCCCTTTCTGCTTGTGTGCCACTCCTGACTCCTGGGTGTGCCATCTCTCTCTCTCAAATAGTGGGCAGTCACTGGGCCATAGAAAGGCTATTTTTTTTCTTTTTGTTGATTTGATTTCTAAATTCTACCTGAAAAAATCACTACATCAATCAGTGGGAGATAAATATTGGCCTCTGGGCTTGTGTGCCACTCCTGACTCCTGTGTGTGTCATCTCTCACTCAGTGGGCCATAGAAAGCCTATTTTATTTTTTTGGTTGATTTGGTTTCTAAATTCTACCTGAAAAAATCAATAAATCAATCAGTGGGAGATTAATATTGCCCTTTCTGCTTGTGTGCCACTCCTGACTCCTGGGTGTGCCATCTCTCCCTCTCAAATAGTGGGCACTGGGCCATAGAAAGGCTATTTTCTTTTTTTTTTGTTTCTAAATTCTCCCTGAAAAAATCATTTTATTTAATTTTGTTTCTAAAGTTTCCTTAAAAAAAAAAAAAAACAGTGGGAGATTAATATTGACATTTGTGCTTGAGTGACAGTCCTGCGTGTGTGGCATCTCTCTGATTTAGTGCCACAGAAAACAGAGTGTGTAACATTGTGCCTGATTTTCCTTGTGGTTTCACCAACCTGTAAACGGATACCGAAATCATACATAAGTTATAGCTCACCGTGTAAGTTGTTTGACAGCAACAAATAAAGTTACTTTGGTTAAGTTTTTAAAACAATGAGGAAGTCTGGTGGAAGAGGTCGTGGCCGTGGGCGTTCATTGTCAGCTGGTAATGATGGTAGTGGTAGTGGAGCATCAGGTGGTCGTGGGAAAAAAATTATTCCACCTAAGTCTGGAGCTGTGGAGCCAGGTTCGTCGTCTGGCTACACAAGGCCTCGAACGTTCCCTTTTCTGGGAGTGGGAAAACCGCTTTTAAAGCCGGAGCAGCAACAGCAAGTTTTGGCTTACCTTGCTGACTCAGCCTCTAGTTCTTTTGCCTCCTCTTCTGAAACTGGCAAATCTAAAAGCAGCGTGTCGTTAGTGGATGTTCACGGTCAGGGACAAGTCGCTTCCTTGTCCTCTTCAGCAAAAACAACAACAAGAGAGAAGGATGCAGCAGGCGACACAACGGGTTACTCCATGGAGCTCTTTACACATACCGTCCCTGGCTTAGAAAGTGAAACAGTTAACAGGCCATGCCCATTACAAGTAGATTCTGACATGGAGTGCACTGATGCACAGCCACAGTCAGACTACTATGCTGGTCCTTTGACTCAGACCACAACATTGCCCTCTCAGGGTACTGATCCAGAATCAGACCCTGATGAGACTATGTTGCCCCGTCACGAACGCTATACCACCGACCTACACGGTGACACAGACGAAGTTGCACACGAGCTAGAAGAGGAGGTTATAGATGACCCAGTTGTTGACCCTGATTGGCAGCCATTGGGGGAACAGGGTGCAGGCGGCAGTAGTTCTGAAGCGGAGGAGGAGGGGCCGCAGCAGGCATCAACATCACAACAGGTTCCATCTGCCGGGCCCGTATCTGGTCCAAAACGCGTGGCAAAGCAAAAAACTGTTGGAGGACAGAGTGTCCATCCGGTTAAAGCTCAGTCTGCAATTCCTGAAAAGGGATCCGATGCTAGGAAGAGTGCAGTCTGGCATTTTTTTAAACAACATCCAATTGATCAGCGCAAAGTCATCTGTCAAAAATGTTCAACTAGCTTAAGCAGAGGTCAGAATCTGAAAAGTCTCAATACAAGTTGCATGCATAGACATTTAACCACCATGCATTTGCAAGCCTGGACTAACTACCAAACGTCCCTTAAGGTTGTAGCACACTCGGCCAATGAAGCTACTCAGCAACACAACATCCCTTCTGTCACTGTAAGGCCACCATTTTCTTCACCACCGGCAGTATCTGTGCAGGTTTCTTTGCCAGCCCAAAGCAGTCAGGGTCAGGGAATCACCAGTTTCGTTGGAGGAAATACTGCATCTAGGGCACCGGCGGAAACAATACCGTCTCCAACCGTCTCTCAGTCTGCCATGTCCACCGGCACACCCGCTAGTTCCACGATCTCCAGCTCTCAAGTCCAGCTCACCCTACATGAGACTCTAGTTAGAAAAAGGAAGTACTTATACTCGCATCCGCGTACACAGGGTTTGAACGCCCACATAGCTAGACTAATCTCGTTAGAGATGATGCCCTACTGGTTAGTTGAAAGCGAAGCTTTCAAAGCCCTGATGGAGTACGCTGAACCACGCTACGAGCTACCCAGTCGACACTTTTTTTCCAGAAAAGCCATCCCAGCCCTGCACCAGCATGTTAAACAGCGCAACGTCCATGCACTCAGGCAATCTGTGAGTACAAAGGTGCACCTGACTACAGATGCATGGACCAGTAGGCATGGCCAGGGACGTTACGTGTCCATCACGGCACACTGGGTGAATGTGGTGGATGCAGGGTCCACAGGGGACATCAATTTCGGGACAGTTGTGCCTAGCCCACGGTTTAGGAAACAGTTGGCTGTAGGCGTTCGCACCCTCTCCTCCTCTTCCTCCTCGTCCTCCTGCAGAAGCGACAGCTCTTCCACTGACCGCAGTCGTCAAACCACTCCATCGTCAGCTGTCACTGTTGCACACCAGTTTTCCCATTATGGGGCAGCTACTGGCAAGCGTCAGCAGGCTGTATTGGCTATGAAGTGTTTGGGCGACAACAGACACACCGCGGAAGTTCTGTCCGAGTTCTTGCAGGAAGAAACGCAGTCGTGGCTGGGCACAGCAGATCTTGAGGCAGGCAAGGTAGTGAGTGATAATGGAAGGAATTTCATGGCTGCCATCTCCCTTTCCCAACTGAAACACATTCCTTGCCTGGCTCACACCTTAAACCTGGTGGTGCAGTGCTTATTGAAAACTTATCCTGGTTTCTCCGACCTGCTCCTCAAAGTGCGTGGACTTTGCTCACATATCCGCCGTTCGCCTGTACACTCCAGCCGTATGCAGAGCTATCAGCGGTCTTTGAACCTTCCCCAGCATCGCCTAATCATAGACGTTGCAACAAGGTGGAACTCAATACTGCACATGCTTCAGAGACTGTGCGAACAGAGGCGGGCTGTTATGTTTTTGTGGGAGGATACACATACACGGGCAGGCAGTAGGATGGCAGACATGGAGTTGTCGGGTGTGCAGTGGTCGAAGATACAAGACATGTGTCAAGTCCTTCAGTGTTTTGAGGAATGCACACGGCTGGTTAGTGCAGACAACTCCATAATAAGCATGAGCATCCCCCTAATGCGTCTGCTGATGCAAAGTTTGACGCACATAAAGGATCAGGCGTCTGCACCAGAGGAAGAGGAAAGCCTTGATGACAGTCAGCCATTGTCTGGTCAGGGCAGTGCACAGGACGAGGTAGCGGGCGAAGAGGAGGTGGAGGACGAGGAGGATGATGGGGATGAGTATATTTTTAATGAGGAAGCTTTCCCGGGGGCACTGGAAATTGGTGGCGTGGCAAGGCCGGGTTCTGGTTTTTTGAGGGACACAAGTGACGTAGATTTGCCTGCAACTGCCCCTCAACCAAGCACAACCGCAGATTTGACAACTGATACTTTGGCCCACATGGCGGATTATGCCTTGCGTATCCTCAAAACGGACACACGCATTACTAAAATGATGAACGATGACGATTACTGGTTGGCCTGCCTCCTTGATCCTCGCTATAAAGGCAAATTGCAAAATATTATGCCACATGAGAACTTGGAACTAATATTAGCAACAAAACAATCAACTCTTGTTGACCGTTTGCTTCAGGCATTCCCAGCACACAGCGCCCGTGATCGTTCTCACACGAGCTCCAGGGGGCAGCAGACCAGGAGTGTTAGGGGTGCACACATCAGAAGTGGCGTTGGACAGAGGGGTTTTCTGACCAGGTTGTGGAGTGATTTTGCTATGACCGCAGACAGGACAGGTACTGCTGCATCAATTCAAAGTGACAGGAGACAACATTTGTCCAGTATGGTTACAAACTATTTTTCATCCCTTATCGATGTTCTCCCTCAACCGTCATTCCCATTTGATTACTGGGCATCAAAATTAGACACCTGGCCAGAATTGGCTGAATATGCATTGCAGGAGCTTGCTTGCCCGGCAGCTAGTGTCCTATCAGAAAGAGTATTCAGTGCTGCAGGTTCAATATTAACCGAAAAAAGGACTCGTCTGGCTACACAAAATGTTGATGATCTAACATTCATTAAAATGAACCACAACTGGATTTCGAATTCTCTTGCCCCACCTTGCCCGGGCGACACCTAGCTTTCCTATGAAAAGCTCTTGCCTGTGGACTACTGTGAATGACTTTTCAAATGTCTTAATTTGCAGCAGCTGATTGTCCAGCATATGACATGTTTACACCTCCCTAAATGGCCAAACTCCCCACACGGGGCCGTGGTATCGCGACTTGGCGCAAGCACCCGTGAGAGTGCTGTTTGTCTGAAGAGGTGGGTGTGCCCGCTTTTGGTCGACAGCACTGCCACTGGGTCCTTCATAGTACAATAAACTGTCTCTGGCGGTGGTGGTGCGCACCCAACGTCAGACACACTGTTGTAACATGAGGGGCCCTGGGCCTGTACCGCCGTCCACAAGAGAGTTCACCCACCCCCAGCTCAAACATTGCTCTGCCACTTCCACAATTATCTCTCACACTTCCACCAATGTTTAGACTATGCGCTGACATACTTCCATTCCTGCCACTGACAATACCATTGTGTTGACATGTATAATGGTACTTAACATAGTCAGGGGCAGTGTCCTCTATTTACCCAAGTAAAAACTTTGCGCCAAATTAGTAGGTCAGAAACAACGCAGAGGATCCCACCCCTGTACCTAAAGATTGCACCCTTTAGTGTTTTCGCTGGATTTTAATGTGAGACATTCACATTTATGTATTGTTTTGGACTACTAACTGGCAGACACTCATTACAATCATCCTCCACTGACCAGGCCACTGCTGGCCGTGTTCACCTGGAACCAATTTAAAATTGCCTACAGCCATATGTTATTATGTTAGGCCTTTGATGCCTGTCTGCGGTCACTCCTTCCACTAGGCCTCCACTGACCAGACCACTGCTGCCCGTGTACTCCTGGAACCAATGTAAAATTGCCTACAGCCAGCCCAATTTTTTTATGTTAGGCCTTCGAAGCCAGTCTGCGGTCCGTTCTTTCTACTACTAATACACTGACCAGGCCACTGCTACCCGTGTTCCCCTGGAACCAATTTAAAATTGCCTACAGCCATCTGTTATTATGTTAGGCCTTCAATGCCTGTCTGCGGTCACTCCCTCCGCTAGGCCTCCACTGACCAGACCACTGCTGCCCGTGTTCCCCTGGAACCTATTTTAAATTGCCTACAGCCAGCCCAATTTTTTTATGTTAGGCCTTCGAAGCCTGTCTGCGGTCCGTTCTTTCTACTACTACTACACTGACCAGGCCACTGCTGCCCGTGTTCCCCTGGAACCAAATTTAAATTTCCTACAGCAAGCCCAATTTTTTTATGTTAGGCCTTCGAAGCCTGTCTGCGGTCTGTTCTTTCTACTACTACTAAACTGACCAGACCACTGCTGCCCGTGTTCCCCTGAAACCAATTTTAAATTGCCTACAGCCAGCCCAATTTTTTTATGTTAGGCCTTCGAAGCCTGTCTGCGGTCACTCCTTCCACTAGGCCTCCACTGACCAGACCACTGCTGCCCGTGTTCCCCTGGAACCAATTTTAAATTGCCTACAGCCAGCCCAATTTTTTTATGTTAGGCCTTCGAAGCCTGTCTGCGGTCCGTTCTTTCTACTAGTACTACACTGACCAGGCCACTGCTGCCCGTGTTCCCCTGGAACCAATTTAAAATTGCCTACAGCCATCTGTTATTATGTTAGGCCTTCGATGCCTGTCTGCGGTCACTCCTTCCACTAGGCCTCCACTGACCAGACCACTGCTGCCCGTGTTCCCCTGGAACCAATTTTAAATTGCCTACAGCCAGCCCAATTTTTTTATGTTAGGCCTTCGAAGCCTGTCTGCGGTCCGTTCTTTCTACTACTACTACACTGACCAGACCACTGCTGCCCGTGTTCCCCTGGAACCAATTTTAAATTGCCTACAGCCAGCCCAATTTTTTTATGTTAGGCCTTCGAAGCCTGTCTGCGGTCACTCCTTCCACTAGGCCTCCACTGACCAGACCACTGCTGCCCGTGTTCCCCTGGAACCAATTTTAAATTGCCTACAGCCAGCCCAATTTTTTTATGTTAGGCCTTCGAAGCCTGTCTGCGGTCACTCCTTCCACTAGGCCTCCACTGACCAGACCACTGCTGCCCGTGTTCCCCTGGAACCAATTTTAAATTGCCTACAGCCAGCCCAATTTTTTTATGTTAGGCCTTCGAAGCCTGTCTGTGGTCCGTTCTTTCTACTACTACTACACTGACCAGGCCACTGCTGCCCGTGTTCCCCTGGAACCAATTTAAAATTGCCTACAGCCAGCCCAATTTTTTTATGTTAGTTCTTCGAAGCCTGTCTGCGGTCCGTTCTTTCTACTACTACTACACTGACCAGGCCACTGCTGCCCGTGTACCCCTGGAACCAATTATAAAGTGCCTACAGCCCAATTTTTTTATGTTAGGCCTTCGAAGCCTGTCTGCGGTCCTTCCTTCCAATAGTTCTCCACTGACCAGACCAATGCTGGCCGTGTACCCCTGGAACCCAGCTGAAAGTGCATGGAGCCTCTTTTTTTTTCTTTGTTTTATATTTAGAAAGCCCAGATGAACTACGCTGTACCACGTTTCAAGCTACCCAGTCGACATTTCTTTTGCGAGAAAAGCCATCCCAGCCCTCCACCGGCATGAAAAAGTCTGCATTGTCATAGCACTCAGGCAATCAAACAGTAGAAAGGTGCACCTGACAAGAGACACATGGACCAGTAGGCATGTCCACAAAAAATTACGTGTCCATTACGGCGCACTGGGTTAATGTGTTGGATGCATGGTCCACAGGGGACAGCCTACAAAGTCTGTCTGCAGTCCCTAATTCAAATTTTCCTCCGCTGACCACACCACTGCTGCCCGTGTACCCCTGGAACCATTTGTAAAGTGCCTACAGCCTAATTTTCTTATGTTAGGCCTACTACGCCTGTCTGCGGTCCCTCCTTCCAATACTCGTCCACTGACCACACCACTGCTGCCCGTGGACCCCTGGAACCGATTTTTAATTGCATAGAGCATCCTTTTTTTAATAGTAGGCGTACAAAGTCTGTCTGCGGTCCACTATTGAAATTGTCCTCCACTGCCCAGAGCAATGCTGCCTGTGTACCCCTGTAACTTTTTTAAGCTGCAGTGAGCCACATTTTTGGTTTAAGGCCTACTACCTGTGTCTGTCTGCGCCACTCAATTCAGCTGTGTTCCTTTGAAAAAAGCTGAGCGTCAATAGTCTTGTTTTCAGCCTCTAGGAATTTTAAAACTGCAAATTGGGTATGGGGTGTAGAGAGATGGTGTGTTCCACTCCAAGGTGTTCCCCAGGTTTCCTCTCCATTGCTTCGATCTTCATGCTCTCGTTTAGTTGTTGTTGGAAACTACGCTGCATTAGGCCTACAAATTGGGTATGGGGTGTAGAGAGATGGTGTGTTGCACTCCAAGGTGTTCCCCAGGTTTCCTCTCCATTGCTTCGATCTTCATGCTCTCGTTTAGTAGTTGTTGGAATTACACTGCATTAGGCCTACAAATTGGGTATGGGGTGTAGAGAGATGGTGTGTTGCACTCCAAGGTGTTCCCCAGGTTTCCTCTCCATTGCTTCGATCTTCATGCTCTCATTTAGTAGTTGTTGGAAACTACGCTGCATTAGGCCTACAAATTGGGTATGGGGTGTAGAGAGATGGTGTGTTGCACTCCAAGGTGTTCCCCAGGTTTCCTCTCCATTGCTTCGATCTTCATTCTCTCGTTTAGTAGTTGTTGGAAACTACGCTGCATTAGGCCTACAAATTGGGTATGGGGTGTAGAGAGATGGTGTGTTACACTCCAAGGTGTTCCCCAGGTTTCCTCTCCATTGCTTCGATCTTCAGGCTTTCGTTTAGTAGTTGTTGGGAACTACACTGCATTAGGCCTACAAAATGGGTATGGGGTGTAGAGAGATGGTGTGTTCCACTCCAAGGTGTTCCCCAGGTTTCCTCTCCATTGCTTCGATCTTCATGCTCTCGTTTAGTAGTTGTTGGAAACTACGCTGCATTAGGCCTACAAATTGGGTATGGGGTGTAGAGAGATGGTGTGTTGCACTCCAAGGTGTTCCCCTGGTTTCCTCTCCATTGCTTCGATCTTCAGGCTCTCGTTTAGTAGTTGTTGGGAACTACACTGCATTAGGCCTACAAAATGGGTATGGGGTGTAGAGAGATGGTGCGTTCCACTCCAAGGTGTTCCCCAGGTTTCCTCGCCATTGCTTCGATCTTAATGCTCTCGTTTAGTAGTTGTTGGAAACTACGCTGCATTAGGCCTACAAATTGGGTATGGGGTGTAGAGAGATGGTGTGTTGCACTCCAAGGTGTTCCCCAGGTTTCCTCTCCATTGCTTCGATCTTCAGGCTCTCATTTAGTAGTTGTTGGAAACTACACTGCATTAGGCCTACAAATTGGGTATGGGGTTTAGAGACGGTGTGTTCCACTCCAAGGTGTTCTCCAGGTTGCCTTTCCTGTGCTTCTATCTATGGGGCCTACTAACAGTGTCTGCCGCTCCTTGCTGTTCTCCTGGTTTCCTGTCCTGAAATTCCATTTTCAGGCTCTTGTTAAGTAGTTGTTAATGTTAGACTGCATTTGGCTTACTAGTTGGGTTGGGGCCTACTATCGGTGTCTGCCACTCCTTGCTGTTCTCCTCCACTGAACAAAGCTGTGCCGCCTGTTTACTACGGTTGCCAATTTTGAACTGCATTTCGACTACTTACTGATTTGGGCCTACTCTCTGTGTCAGCCTCTCATTCCAGTTGTCCTCCACTGCAATGCCCCCTGGTTAGTCCTGTTACCAATTTTGAACTGCATTTAGCCAACTTTATTCTTTGGGCCTATATCTGTGTTTCCTCCTCATCCTGCCCATTGCCCAGCCAGTGATAGATGAGTCTGCTGGTACATTGGCCCAGAACGCAAAATTTCCCGTGCACGCTACACAGCAAGATTGTGACCCTGCTGAAAGTCAGGTTCCTCTTCCCGCATACCATACCACCTTACACGGGGACAAAGAGGAAGGTGCAGATGAAAGTGCAGGTTCCTTCATCAGGTAGGGGGAGGAATACTAGTTGGCGACGTCACTGGCACAGGGCCTCTCATAGTACGCAAAAGTGTTGCTGCCGGTGGGAGGCGCCACCTCCGTGCAAACACACCTCTGTACTTTGAGGGGCCCTGTGCCAGTGCCAATGCCAACTAGTGGGCCCCCCCTGCTTGCTCAGGATCACAGCACTTGCAAAGTTTAAATACTTACCTCTCCCTGCTCCACTGCCGTGACGTGTTCCAGATTTCCTGGGCCCACTAATTACTTGAACCAGCCCTACCCCCCACAACTTTAGCCAAATGACCCCCAATTTCAAATGCCTTCCAATTATTATAAGCTAAATTACGATTGACAAGCTTCAGTAACAAGAATGGATGTTTTTGCCATTAAAATGGGCAGTGTAGGTGTTTTCCTGGCCTCCACTCACTGCCGACTATGCTCCCCTATTGACTTGCATTGGGTTTCGTGTTTCGGGCGATACCCGACTTTTCGCGATAATCGGCCGATTCCACTCGACTCGACTTTTAAGATAGTCGGGTTTCGCGAAACACGACTCGACTCTAAAAAAAAGTCAAGGTCGCTCAACCCTACCGGAAACAATTTGGTATCAGATACTAGATGGTTAATACATAAAAGTGTTTTAGTTGAATATTTGAATAATGTTTGTTTGGATAAAAACATTCAGAACAGAGATTCTCCCATAATTGAAATGATCAGCAGCAGAAGAGCAATGGATGTTTTATCTCCTACTATAAATGTCTTTCAAAAATATACTTTGGGTCCTATGTTAGTGCAAGGTATGAGAACAGTTATAATTACTTCCATCCAGGGTCTACTTACTTCCACAAATCAATACTTTTTTTTCGATTTCAAAAAAGAACAAAAGAAAAATGTTCCGTTTGATGACTCTGCAAACATTTTTATTTCTTCCTTCATTTCAAAAGCTCATAAAAGCACAAATAACTCAAAGCTCTGAGCAACTACTCGGTGAATCCTCGATTTATGTAAAGTTGTTCTGTAGAGAATGCAGAAAACAGTAAAAAAGAAATATTCAACATTCTTCTCTTCCTGATTTCTTTCTAGTTTCTTGGTTATCATTACCCATATGTTGTTATATTGCTCAATTCAGGACTCTGCAAATGAAAGCTTGGTCCTAAGTTTCAACGTAATCCACTTTCAGAGATTTATGAATGGCTATGAAGCCAACATTAGTGAATACAATTATTTTTTACCCTTGAGACTAAAGAGTTTGTTATTATTTAGATGAATGAATCATTTGGTTTTCACCGTAAACCTTGTGTGATTTAGTTATGCCTACAAATAATATGGATTACACCCACCTCATCTTCTTGTGACAGGAAGCAAATCTACATAACAAAACTGCCTGTCGTAATAATCCTTTTTCCACCTGGCAAATAATTAGGCTCTACGATGTATCTAATTATTGTGGTGGTCTATCGTGCCTCTATACCTAGAGCTCTTACAATTTTGCTGTGATATAATTTTGTCCAGTTAACATATACAGTAGATTCTGTAGTTTATTAATAATTAATTTGCTGTTTTCATTCAAATACTGTTTGGTTGACTATCCTGTAATTACTCGTAATCTCATGATTGGCACGTTTAAAATTTTGCCATAATTAGCACACATCCTGTGAAAAGCCTGTAGCATACACAGTGCTTTCTGTCGCTGCTCCAGGCTAAACTCACCAGTGGGGATTGAAAATCACAAGACACAGGGCCATTAATACAAGTTTTCTTTTTTCCATTCTTTTTGTTAAAAATTGCCAATATTGAAGTGTTAATATAAGCCATGATTATTTTATGAACTATTATTATTATTTATTATTATAGCGCCATTTATTCCATGGCGCTTTACATGTGAGGAGAGGAATACATAATAAAAACAGGTACAATAATCTCTAACAATATAAGTCACAACTGGTACAGGAGGAGAGAGGACCCTGCCCATGAGGGCTCGCAATCTGGGTGAGGATACAGTAGGTGAGGGTAGAGCTGGTCGTGCAGCGGTTTGGTCGATCAGTGGTTACTGCAGGTTGTAGGCTTGTCGGAAGAGGTGGGTCTTCAGGTTCTTTTTTAAGGTTTCAATGGTAGGTGAGAGTCTGATATGTTGTGGTAGAGGGTTCCAGAGTAGGGGTGATGTGCGAGAGAAATCTTGTATGCGATTGTGGGAAGAGGAGATAAGAGGAGAGTAGAGAAGGAGATCTTGTGAGGATCGGAGGTTGCGTGCAGGGAAGTACTGGGAGATGAGGTCACAGATGTATGGAGGAGACAGGTTGTGGATGGCTTTGTATGTCATGGTTAGGGTTTTGTACTGGAGTCTCTGGGTAATGGGGAGCCAGTGAAGGGATTGATAGAGGGTAGAGGCTGGGGAATAACTGGGGGGCAGATAGATTAGTTGGGCAGCAGAGTTTAGAATAGATTTGAGGGGTGCGAGAGTGTTCGAGTGGAGGCCACAGAGCAGGAGGTTACAGTAGTCGAGGCAGAAGATAATGAGGGTATGGACTAGTGTTTTTGCAGATTCTTGGCTTAGGAATGTACGGATCCATGAAATATTTTTGAGTTGAAGGCGGCAGGAAGTGGAAAGGGCTTGGATATGTGGTTTGAAGGAGAGATCAGTGTCGAGAATTACTCCGCGACAGCAAGCTTGTGGGACTGGGGAGAATGGGCAGCCATTTACTGTAATGGATAGGTTGGTTGGGGGGTCGCGTGAGATGCGGGAAAGACGATGAATTCTGTTTTGTCCATGTTAAGTTTTAGAAATCTAGCAGAGAAGAAGGATGAAATAGCGGACAGACATTGAGGGATTCTGGTTAGTAGGGTGGTGATATCTGGTCCAGAGATGTAGATCTGTGTGTCGTCAGCATAGAGATGATACTGAAAACCGTGAGATTCTATGAGCTGTTCCAGGCCAAAGGTGTAGATGGAGAAAAGCAGGGGCCCTAGAACTGAACCTTGCGGGACTCTGACAGATAGGGGGCGAGGTGAGGAGGTGGTACATATTACCTTCTATGGCTCACTAACCCATTAGTGTCTTACCTTAGTTGTATAGCTGTTCTTTCCTATGATTTGATTCTGACTTCTACCTCTCTTAAAATAAATTATGGTCCTTAAAATGATTCCTTCTTCCTATAGCATAAATGTTAAGCTAAATTTGCACTAAAAGATTACCATTAATCATTTCATGATAATCAGCCAATGAATGAGAAAAATACTTGTTCAAAAGGTGAAATTTTTTTTGTGGAGTGCAAAAGAAGATTGTTCTTGGTGGTACATAGTGTTGTCTAAACAGGAGAAAGATTACCATGAACCATTTCATGGTAATTACCCCATGAATGAGCAAATTGCTTGTTCATCAGGTTAAATTATTTTTATGGAGTGTAAAAGAAGATCGTTCCCGATGGAGCGTAGTCTGGTCTAAAGAGGTCTTTCACTGCCGAGCACTATGGCAGCCTATCCTCACAGAACATTGAACTAGTTCGGTGGCCATTGTTTACTGTTGTCTGCCTGTGTAAAAAGGCAATAAATGATCATTAATCAGTAAATGTTTACCGATCGGCAGTTGTTTAGTGTAAATGGACCCTTAGTTTTAATGTGATTTTACCTGCATTAGTGAAGACTTACCTTCTCTTGGTTTACTAATTCAACTGGGCTGTGATAATGGGTCTAAAGGTGGCCATATATTACAATTTCTGCGGAATCAATCAACTTTCCAATGATATTTTTATTTTTGTTCAACATTTCTTTGGCCTATGCCGGTGACAAAAAGGATTGCACATACCTTCCATTTGCCAGACTTTTTGTTCACAGTGGAAATAACTTATCTACTAGTTGGCTCATGCGAAATTTTCGCACATTGGTTGTCAGGAGCGCAGGCAATTGCAGGAAAATCAAGCTGGTCAAATGTAAATGTATCTAATGAGATGATGAACACAGGGAGATATGTATCTCACTGACATACATATATGTTTTCACGAATATTTGAGCCCATGGATCCATTATATGTCTATTTTGCAAGCCAGCGAGAAAATCACATCCTCGCACAGCACACGGATGACATATGGGTCACTGTTCAGATAACATTTCTGCGATTTTCGTCCAAGTAAAACAGACCGATTTTTTTTTTTTATACGTTGTGTGTGACTCCAGTCTAAAGGAGATCCCCCAACATTAAACATAATGGTATTTTGCTTACTGATCAGAAGGGGTCTGATTGTCAGGACCTTGGAAAAGAACAGGGGCAGCAGCATTTTTTCCCCTCCACAGCAGCGATGCCATCTATCTGCAGTGTGAACGGAGCAGCTCCCTGTACAGCAGTGCCACTTTGACAGTAAAAATAATGATGGAGAATTGACCCCATAACTGAGCGTATTTACACCATTGTATAATAATTGGGAATATCCCTTTTAAAAAAAAAAGTAATATCTGCAGATTATCTTTTTTTTTCCTACGGTTGGATTTTTTTTTTTCAATTTTTGCAAGGTTGTTTCCACCAATCTCTCCCATCGGGAAACAATGTAAAGTCTGAGTTATGTCAACGCTGCAGTTTTTTACTTGGAACCAGAGGTGACTCCAGGTCACCAATAAGCCGCAACCTTAGAAGGAAGATAGACTTTTCAATGACTGTCCAATAATACGGAAAATGTGATGGTTCAGAACCCTTTTAGGCTGCATTCATTTATACCTACAGTTTTACAGCTGAAGTCTTGAACAGGTAAAGTTTTACTTTTATTCTACTTCCACATATGTAGCAAATATTTTTAATGTACTTGCCTGAAATCGGATGGGCAAGGAGTTCGGCAAGCTGGAAAGCCCCCAAAGCAAATGTTAGGATTTGTGTCAACTTTGTTGTACTGTGCTTTGGGGTAGTGTGGTGCCACCTGCAGGTCATTTTTCCTTAGGTATTTTGTGATAACATCATGGATGAGTGGTTTGGCAAGTTTACCTTTCAAATGGTGTATGTGCGTGTTGGTATGAATGGCAGTATGAATGGTTATACAAAGTAATCACCGAAAAATAGTGTTTTGAAATAATATAGAAGGATTGCCAAAGGTGCCAGGCACCTTACTCGCCTCTCCCAATTCAGAAGATATGCATCCTTGGCTGTATCAAGTTTGTTTGCATTAGGAAGGCTTAACAGGAATAGTTTAGGCCAAATTAAAATCGGTCAGCAATTCAATGTGTATGTTCACCGTAGAATACACAAGGTTGATAGTAGGCTGTAGTCTGGGAATAGTCTGTGGAAACTGCAAAACATGTTATTGAGCTCAGTGTCGAACTGGGATGGCATGGGCCCATTAGTAACATTGATTCTGGGGTCCCACTGTTCAGCTGCATGCAAATATTACATTACCTTCTTTCAGTAGCGGAGATAGACAGATGAAGGTCCCTGTGCAGCAACAATATATGTGTACGTTGCATTACATTACCTCATTAAAATGCTTAATTCCACATTCTTTACCTCTTGGGACCATTTGCAGCTGAATAGGTTGCACCAGTGGTATGGTCCGCCCCTGCCCTCTTTCACAAATTTACGTCTGCTTCTATATAATAATTGCTAGGTCGTTTGTTTAATAAATGAGGAGATTCTGATTTTTGTCTGTACATAGTGAATCCAATGTTTTGGTCCAGCTACTGCTCATGTTGGGAAATGACTTACTCCGCACAGAGGCCTATCGAGGGATTCACCATTTGCGCACTGAGCTAGCCTGAGCCTGGTTGAGGCTATTACAATAAATATCAAAAAGCGATGTGGTCTGTAAAGGCTGCATATGTACAATTGGACCATAAATTATCTGTTTGTGAGAAGAGGAAAGTCAAGAAGATTTTCTATATGCATTAGAAGCAATCTTGTGTTGGAATATAGTAAAATTTGTGTCTATATTTTTGCTCATTGTAAAGTATTAGCAATAATTTAAAAATAAATGGATTTTCCATGATTATATTGATGACCTATCCTTAGGATAGGTCATTATCAATATCAGATCATGGGGTCCGACACTTGGCACCTCTTTTATCATCTGTCACATGCCTCAGCAAGAGCCAGTTGCTATAAATTTATAGAGCAGAACAGTGTAAGGAGATGGACAAATGGAAGATTTTCACAGTTAATGTACAACGGGAAGTCTTCAAGTGAGTACTGCCATCAATGGGCCACATATTGTAGAACGAAAGAAAATGTAAAGGATTGCATCAGCTGGAACTGTATATTAAAGCTCATGGTTCCTGAGGGGAAGTGATTGGAGGAGACACCAGGTCAGGTGATATCTGTGGCACAGTTAGTAATTATAAACAGCCCAGGAGTGCAGTGAAGGAGAGGACGTTAACATGCAGCTGTTATGGTTTCAACATGGGTTTATGCCCTGTCCTCTCAGGGTTAATTGTTGTTGCTTCCTTTTGGATCTGGGAGGGATATTTATATCCACGCTGGACTAGGATTCTTTGTCAGTTATACTTTTGATTTGTCTTTGTGCCTGACGCTCTGTTGTGTTTGTGCATACTGTGTTGTTTATTTGCTCTCCATGATCGATCAGCTCTGTTTGATTCTCTCGGATTTCTGACCTCCGGCTTCCACTTGACTATCCTTCTGCCTCACCCTCCTGTACCTTGCTTATCTCCTGGTTATTGACCTCGGCACGTTTGACTACTCTCCGGCGCCATTCGCCTCCTTTGCACCCCGGGGCCTGGCTCCATCCCTAGCCACTCTCCTCTGTCACATGGTTCAGGTCCTGCTTGCTATCTGGCGAGTCCTCTGCTATTTTGCTCTGGGCTCACTTACTGCAGTGAGTAGTCTCCCAGCAGTAATTACACCCAGTATCCATGACAGTAGCAGGACAGACGTTCTGTGAAGCGAGGTTGGCTTATAGCCACCATGACTAATGACCAGTCCCGAGTGAAGAATCGAGTGACCAGATCCGAGTGGAGAACTGAGTTAGCAGACTAGAATCAGAAACAAGAGGAGAACTGAGTGACCGAGACTGGATCTAAGTGATCAGGGCCAGAATCAAGGGAGTGGGACTAGAGCCAAGAGATGCAAATAGATGGTGTTAGAGGGACATTCGCAAGATCCGCAATGTGAGGTTCAAAAGTATGGTACACGAGACTGAGGCCAATCTTCAGGGGACAGAGTTGGCCAGTGCAACGTGTGTTGGGAGAGTCTCCCCAAGAAGGATTTTGCGGCCTAACAAAACATTTGCATAAACTCCCATACAGCGTCTGTCATTACCAACAGAGTGAGAAGGTAACAATGGTGATGTATAAACGGCTAACTGTTACGCAACATAAACCAGACCTCATTCCCAACCTCATCTGGACTACTGTGTCCAGTTTTGGGCACCACATTTTAAAATAAGACCGACAAACTGAAGAAGTTCAGAGAAGAGTGACCAGATTGGTGACTGGTCTGCTAACCATGTCTTATGAGGAACGGTTACAGGATTTGGGAATGTTTAGCTTGCATAAAAGAAGACTGAGAGGAGACTTAATAGATGTCTACAAGTATCTCAAGGGCTGTCACATTGTAGAAGGATCGTCTCTATTCTCATTTGCACAAGGAAAGACTAGAAGCAATGGCATGAAACTGAATGGGAGGAGACACAGATTAGATATATGAAAAAACTTTTTGACAGTTAGGGTGAGCAATGAGTGGAAAAGGCTGCCATGAAAGGTGGTGAGTTCTCCTTCAATGGAAGTCTTCAAATAGAGGCTGGACAGACACCTGTCTGGTATGATTTAGTGAATCCTGCTTTGAGCATTTATCCAAAGAAGTGACTTACGTTCAATTTGCAAAACATGTTATTGCCTTCTAATAATCTGCTAATCTTGTTTAACCCCTTAGTGACAGAGCCAATTTGGTACTTAATGACCAAGCCAATTTTTGCAATTCTGACCACTGTCACTTTATGAGGTTATAACTCTGGAACGATTCAACGGATCCCGCTGATTCTGAGATTGTTTTTTCGTGACATATTGTACTTCATGTTAGTGGTAACATTTCTTCGATATTACTTGCGATTATTTATGAAAAAAACGGAAATATGGTGAAAATTTTTAAAATTTTGCAATTTTCAAACTTTGTATTTTTATGCCCTTAAATCAGAGAGATATGTCACGAAAAATAGTTAATAAATAACATTTCCCACATGTCTGCTTTACATCAGCACAATTTTGGAAACAAATTTTTTTTTTGTTAGGGAGTTATAAGGGTTAAAAGTTGACCAGCAATTTCTCATTTTTACAACACCATTTTTTTTTAGGGACCACATCACATTTGAAGTCATTTTGAGGGGTCTATATGATAGAAAATACCCAAGTGTGACACCATTCTAAAAACTACACCCCTCAAGGTTCTCAAAACCACATTCAAGAAGTTTATTAACCCTTTACGTGCTTCACAGGAACTGAAACAATGTGGAAGGAAAAAATGAACATTTAACTTTTTTTGCAAACATTTTAATTCAGAACCATTTTTTTTATTTTCACAAGTGTAAAAACAGAAATGTAACCATAAATTTTGTTATGCAATTTCTCCTGAATACGCCAATACCCCATATGTGGGGGTAAACCACTTTTTGGGCGCACCGCAGAACTTAGAAGTGAAGGAGCGCCGTTTGACTTTTTCAATGCAGAATTGGCTGGAATTGAGATCGGACGCCATGTCACGTTTAGAGAGCCCCTGATGTGCCTAAACAGTGGAAACTCCCCACAAATGACACCATTTTGGAAACTAGACCCCTTAAGGAACTTATCTAGATGTGTGGTGAGCACTTTGAACCCCCAAGTGCTTCACAGAAGTTTATAACGTAGAGCCGTGAAAATAAAAAATCGCTTTTGTTTACACAAAAATGATCTTTTCACCCACAAATTCTTATTTTCACAAGGGTAACAGGAGAAATTAGACCACGATTGTTGTTGTGCGATTTCTCCTGAATACGTCAATACCCCATATGTGAGGGTAAACCACTGTTTGGGCGCACCGCAGAGCTTGGAAGTGAAGGAGCGCCGTTTTACTTTTTCAATGTAGAATTGGCTGGAATTGAGATTGGACGCCATGTCGCGTTTGGAGAGCCCCTGATGTGCCTAAACAGTGGAAACCCCCCACAAGTGACACCATTTTGGAAACTAGACCCCTTAAGGAACTTATCTAGATGTGTGGCGAGCACTTTGAACCCCCATGTGCTTCACAGAAGTTTATAACGTAGAGCCGTGAAAAAAAAATTGCATTTTTTCTACAAAAATGATCTTTTTGCCCACAAATTTTTATTTTCACAAGGGTAACAGGAGAAATTAGACCACTAAAGTTGTTGTGCAATTTCTCCTGAGTACGTCGATACCCAATATGTGGGAGTAAACCACTGTTTGGGCGCACCGCAGAGCTTGGAAGAGAAAGAGTGCCGTTTTACTTTTTCAATGTAGAATTGGCTGGAATTGAGATCGGACGCCATGTCGCGTTTGGAGAGCCCCTGATGTGCCTAAACAGTAGAAATCCCCCACAAGTGACCCCATTTTGGAAACTAGACCCCCCATGGAACTTATCTAGATGTGTGGTGAGAACCTTGAATGCCCAAGTGCTTCACAGAAGTTTATAATGCAGAGCCGTGAAAATAAAAAATATTTTTTTTTCCACAAAAAAGATTTTTTAGCCCCCAAGTTTTTATTTTCACAAGGGTAACAAGAGAAATTGGACCCCAAAAGTTGTTGTCCAATTTGTCCTGAGTATGCTGGTACCCCATATGTGGGTGTAAACCACTGTTTGGGCGCAAGGCAGAGCTCGGAAGGGAAGGAGCGCCTTTTTGGAATGCAGACTTTGATAGAATGGTCTGCGGGTATTATGTTGCGATTGCAGAGCCCCTGATGTACCTAAACTGTAGTAACCCCCCACAAGTGACCCCATTTTGGAAACTAGACCCCCCAAGGAACTTATCTAGATGTGTGGTGAGAACTTTGAATGCCCAAGTGCTTCACAGAAGTTTAGAATGCAGAGTCGTGAAAATAAAAAATATTTTTTTTTCCACAAAAAAGATATTGTAGCCCCCATGTTTTTATTTTCACAAGGGTAACAGGAGAAATTGGACTGCAATAGTTGTTGTCCAATTTATCCCGAGTACGCTGATGCGCCATATGTGGGGGTAAACCACTGTTTGCGCGCACGGCAGAGCTCAGAAGGGAAGGAGCGCCTTTTTGGAATGCAGACTTTGATAGAATGGTCTGTGGGCATTATGTTGCGATTGCAGAGCCCCTGATGTACCTAAACAGTGGAAACCCCCCAATTCTAGCTCCAACCCTAACCCCAACACACCCCTAACCCTAATCCCAACCTGATCCATAATCCTAATCACTAACCCTAACCATAATCACAACCCTTACCCCAAAACAACCCTAATGTCAACCCTAACCATAACCCTAATCAAAACCCTAAATCCAACACACCCCTAATCCTAATCTCATCCCTAACCTCAAACCTAACCCTTATCCCAATACACCCCTAATCACAACCCTAACCTTAACCCTAATCCCAAACCTAACCCTAATCCCAAGCGTAACCCTAATGCCAACCCTAACCCTAATACCAACCCTAATCCAAACCCTAACCCTAATCCCAGCTCTAACCCTAACTTTAGCCCCAACCCTAGCCCTAACTTTAGCCCCAACCCTAACCCTAGCCCTAAGGCTACTTTCACACTTGCGTCGTTTGGCATTCCGTCGCAATCCGTCGTTTTGGACAAGAAACGGATCCTGCAAATGTGCCCGCAGGATGCGTTTTTTGCCCATAGACTTGTATTGCCGACGGATCGTGACGGATGGCCACACGTCGCGTCCGTCGTGCACTGGATCAGTTGTGTTTTGGCGGACCGTCGGCACAAAAAAACGTTCAATGAAACGTTTTTTTGTACGTCGCATCCGCCATTTCTGACCGCGCATGCGTGGCCGTAACTCCGCCCCCTCCTCCCCAGGACATAGATTGGGCAGCGGATGCGTTGAAAAACTACAGCTGCTGCCCACGTTGTGCACAATTTTCACAACGTGCGTCGGCATGTCGGGCCGACGCATTGCGACGGCCCTGTACCGACGTAAGTGTGAAAGAAGCCTAACCCTAAATTTAGCCCCAACCCTAGCCCTAACCCTAGCCCTAACCCTAGCCCTAACCCTAGCCCTAACCCTACCCCTACCCCTAACCTAACCCTACCCCTAACCCTACCCCTAACCCTACCCCTAACCCTAACCCTACCCCTAACCCTACCCCTAACCCTACCCCAACCCTACCCCTAACCCTAACCCTACCCCTAACCCTAACCTAACCCTACCCCTAACCCTACCCCTACCTCTAACCCTACCCCTAACCCTACCCCTAACCCTACCCCTAACCGTAACCCTACCCCTAACCCTAACCCTAATTTTAGCCCCAACTGCTGTTCTCCTGCCGGCCGGCAGATGGAGACAGATGGCGGGCGCACTGGGCATGCGTCCGCCATGTTCTTCTGCCGGCGGCCAGGAGGAGCAGCAAGAGGATCCAGGGACACAGGTGAGTATTGTAGGGTCCCCAAATCCCCCTATCTCTCTGTCCTCTGATGTGCGATCACATCAGAGGACAGAGAATTACACTTTACTTTTTTTTTTTTTTTTGCGGTCGCCGGTAAACAGTTAATTACCGGCGATCGCAAAACAGGGGTCAGTAAAACCGACCCCGATCATGCTCTTTGGGGTCTCGGCTACCCCCGGCAGCCGAGACCCCAAAGATTCTCCCGGTGCCGGCCGGCGGGTGCACTGCGCATGCGCGCGCCATTTTGAAGATGGCGGCGCCCACCGGGAGACACGAGGAGCATCGGGGGAGCTAGGTGAGTATTGGGGGGCCACCTGGGACGATCACATCGGAGGACAGAGAAATTAAAGAGATCACGTTTTTGGGGTTTTTTTGCGATCGCCGGTAAACGGTTAATTACCGGCGATCGCAAATGCGGGGTGGGTTTAAAACCCCCCGAATCAAGTTCTCTGGGGTCTCGGCTACCCCCGGCAGCCGAGACCCCGTAGAAAATCGGCCTCTGGGGGGCACTATTGACTTTTTCCACAGCGCCGTTAAGTAACGGCGCTGTGGTTTAAGTACCCTTAGCGGCCGCCGTTAAAAGGCGTATCGGCGGTCGCTAAGGGGTTAATTTTATATCCTATTCATTCAAATTGCTGTGCTGGAGTAAAAAATAATCTTTGGTTAAGTTACCGCTGTGTCCTTATCTTCTGCGCTGTTGCATTTCAAACGCCTGTTTACAACAGCATAGCCCCATCACACTCTCTGTGAGGATAATGCAGAACAGTTCCTATTCAGTTGAAATAAATAGGAGCTGATAAAAAATTCCTGGGAGCAAAGTGGGATGGGGCTGTACTGTTTTGTAGATCAGCTCATATTTAACTGATCTACATTGCCTAGGAGTGTACAAAATTGCCTAGCGTGTGCAAAACTGTGTTGTTCCATTCTCTACAGTCATTACATCCAGCCTCTGTCAGAGTTGGTAAAAATTGATCTGTGTAAACAGGGGCCTAATGACTGTGGTCGCAGAGGTTGCAATCGTGACCAGGCCCAGGCGGGTGAGCTGTTATGATTTGGTAATTCAGTACCACAATGAACATAGAAGTCAGAGCACATACAGTGATCTGACAATAACCCAAAAACATAGAACGAGCTCTGAGACGTGGGAGCTCTGCTGACCGCAATCCCTAATCCTCTCCAACCACACTAGAGGCAGCCGTGGATTGCGCCTAACGCTCCCTATGCAACTCGGCACAGCCTGAGAAACTAGCTAGCCTGAAGATAGAAAATAAGCCTACCTTGCCTCAGAGAAATACCCCAAAGGAAAAGGCAGCCCCCCACATATAATGACTGTGAGTTAAGATGAAAAGACAAACGTAGAGATGAAACAGATTTAGCAAAGTGAGGCCCGACTTTCTGAACAGAGCGAGGATAGGAAAGGTAACTTTGCGGTCAACACAAAACCCTACAAACAACCACGCAAAGGGGGCAAAAAGACCCTCCGTACCGACTAACGGCACGGAGGTACACCCTCTGCGTCCCAGAGCTTCCAGCGAGCAAGAAAAACCAAATGTGCAAGCTGGACAGAAAAAAACAGCAAACAAAAAATAACACAAGCGAAACTTAGCTATGCAGAGCAGCAGGCCACAGGAACGATCCAGGAGGAAGCAAGTCCAATCCTAGAACATTGACTGGAGGCCAGGATCAAAGCACTAGGTGGAGTTAAATAGAGCAGCACCTAACGACTTCACCAAATCACCTGAGGAAGGAAACTCAGAAGCCGCAGTACCACTCTCCTCCACCAACGGAAGCTCATAGAGAGAATCAGCCGAAGTACCACTTGTGACCACAGGAGGAAGCTCTGCCACAGAATTCACAACAGTACCCCCCCCTTGAGGAGGGGTCACCGAACCCTCACCAGAGCCCCCAGGACGACCAGGATGAGCCATATGAAAGGCACGAACAAGATCGGGAGCATGAACATCAGAGGCAAAGACCCAGGAATTATCTTCCTGAGCATAACCGTTCCACTTAACTAGATACTGGAGTTTCCGTCTTGAAACACGAGAATCCAAAATCTTCTCCACAATATACTCCAACTCCCCCTCCACCAAAACCGGGGCAGGATGATCAACAGATGGAACCATAGGTGCCACGTATCTCTGCAACAATGACCTATGGAATACGTTATGGATGGAAAAGGAATCTGGAAGGGTCAAACGAAAAGACACAGGATTAAGAACCTCAGAAATCCTATACGGACCAATGAAACGAGGTTTAAACTTAGGAGAGGAAACCTTCATAGGAATATGACGAGAAGACAACCAAACCAAATCCCCAACACGAAGTCGGGGACCCACACAGCGTCTGCGATTAGCAAAACGTTGAGCCTTCTCCTGGGACAAGGTCAAATTGTCCACTACATGAGTCCAAATCTGCTGCAACCTGTCCACCACAGTATCCACACCAGGACAGTCCGAAGACTCAACCTGCCCTGAAGAGAAACGAGGATGAAACCCAGAGTTGCAGAAAAACGGCGAAACCAAGGTAGCCGAGCTGGCCCGATTATTAAGGGCGAACTCAGCCAAAGGCAAAAAGGACACCCAGTCATCCTGATCAGCAGAACCTCTGTCAGAAACGATATTCTCTGGAATGCCATGTAAACGAACCACATGCTGGAAGAACAATGGCACCAAATCAGAGGAGGAAGGTAATTTAGACAAGGGTACCAAATGGACCATCTTAGAGAAGCGATCACAAACCACCCAAATGACTGACATTTTTTGAGAGACGGGAAGATCTGAAATAAAATCCATAGAGATATGTGTCCAAGGCCTCTTCGGGACCGGCAAGGGCAAAAGCAACCCACTGGCACGAGAACAGCAGGGCTTAGCCCGAGCACAAATCCCACAGGACTGCACAAAAGAACGCACATCCCGCGACAGAGATGGCCACCAAAAGGATCTAGCCACTAACTCTCTGGTACCAAAGATTCCAGGATGACCAGCCAACACCGAACAATGAACCTCAGAGATAACTTTATTCGTCCACCTATCAGGGACAAACAGTTTCTCTGCTGGGCAACGATCAGGTTTATTAGCCTGAAATTTTTGCAGCACCCGCCGCAAATCAGGGGAGATGGCAGACACAATTACTCCCTCTTTGAGAATACCCGCCGGCTCAGATAAACCCGGAGAGTCGGGCACAAAACTCCTAGACAGGGCATCCGCCTTCACATTTTTAGAGCCCGGAAGGTACGAAACCACAAAGTCAAAACGGGCAAAAAACAGCGACCAACGAGCCTGTCTAGGATTCAACCGCTTGGCAGACTAGAGATAAGTCAAGTTCTTATGATCAGTCAAGACCACCACACGATGCTTAGCTCCTTCAAGCCAATGACGCCACTCCTCGAATGCCCACTTCATGGCCAGCAACTCTCGATTGCCAACATCATAATTTCGCTCAGCAGGCGAAAACTTCCTGGAAAAGAAGGCGCATGGTTTCATCACCGAGCAATCAGAACTTCTCTGTGACAAAACAGCCCCCGCTCCAATCTCAGAAGCATCAACCTCGACCTGGAATGGAAGCGAAACATCTGGTTGACACAACACGGGCAGAAGAAAAACGACGCTTCAACTCTTGAAAAGCTTCCACAGCAGCAGAAGACCAATTGACCACATCAGCACCCTTCTTGGTCAAATCGGTCAATGGTTTAGCAATACTAGAAAAATTGCAGATGAAGCGACGATAAAAATTAGCAAAGCCCAGGAACTTTTGCAGACTTTTCAGAGATGTCGGCTGAGTCCAATCATGGATGGCTTGGACCTTAACAGGGTCCATCTCGATAGTAGAAGGGGAAAAAATGAACCCCAAAAATGAAACCTTCTGAGCACCAAAGAGACATTTTGATCCCTTCACAAACAAAGAATTAGCACGCAGGACCTGAAACACCGTTCTGACCTGCTTCACATGAGACTCCCAATCATCCGAGAAGATCAAAATATCATCCAAGTATACAATCAGGAATTTATCCAGGTACTCTCGGAAGATGTCATGCATAAAGGACTGAAACACTGATGGAGCATTGGCAAGTCCGAATGGCATTACTAGGTACTCAAAATGGCCCTCGGGCGTATTAAATTCAGTTTTCCATTTATCGCCTCGCTTAATACGCACAAGATTATACGCACCACGAAGATCTATCTTGGTGAACCAACTAGCCCCCTTAATCCGAGCAAACAAATCAGATAACAGCGGCAAGGGGTACTGAAATTTAACCGTGATCTTATTTAGAAGGCGGTAATCTATACAAGGTCTCAGCGAACCATCCTTCTTGGCCACAAAAAAGAACCCTGCTCCTAATGGTGACGACGACGGGCGAATATGCCCCTTCTCCAAGGACTCCTTCACGTAACTCCGCATAGCGGCGTGCTCAGGCACAGATAAATTAAACAGTCGACCTTTTGGGAATTTACCACCAGGAATCAAATTGATAGCACAATCACAATCCCTATGCGGAGGTAGGGTATCGGACTTGGGCTCATCAAATACATCCCGGTAATCAGACAAGAACTCTGGAACCTCAGAAGGGGTGGATGACGAAATAGACAGAAATGGGACATCACCATGTACCCCCTGACAACCCCAGCTGGACACAGACATGGATTTCCAATCTAATACTGGATTATGGACTTGTAGCCATGGCAACCCCAACACGACCACATCATGCAGATTATGCAACACCAGAAAGCGAATAACCCCCTGATGTGCAGGAGCCATGCACATGGTCAGCTGGGTCCAGTACTGAGGCTTATTCTTGGCCAAAGGCGTAGCATCAATTCCTCTCAATGGAATAGGACACTGCAAGGGCTCCAAGAAAAACCCACAACGCCTAGCATACTCCAAGTCCATCAAATTCAGGGCAGCGCCTGAATCCACATATGCCATGACAGAATAAGATGACAAAGAGCAGATCAAGGTAACGGACAAAAGAAATTTTGACTGTACCGTACCAATGGTGGCAGACCTAGCGAACCGCTTAGTGCGCTTAGGACAATCAGAGATAGCATGAGTGGAATCACCACAGTAGAAACACAGCCCATTAAGACGTCTGTGTTCTTGCCGTTCAACTCTGGTCAAAGTCCTATCGCACTGCATAGGCTCAGGTTTATGCTCAGATAATACCGCCAAATGGTGCACAGATTTACGCTCACGCAAGCGTCGACCGATCTGAGTGGCCAAAGACATAGACTCATTCAGACCAGCAGGCATAGGAAATCCCACCATGACATCCTTAAGGGCTTCAGAGAGACCCTTTCTGAAAATAGCTGCGAGCGCACCTTCATTCCATTGAGTGAGTACGGACCACTTTCTAAATTTCTGACAATATACCTCTATCTCATCTTGACCCTGACACAAAGTCAGTAAATTTTTCTCTGCCTGATCCACTGAATTAGGTTCATCGTACAGCAATCCGTGCGCCAGGAAAAACGCATCAATATTACATAATGCAGGATCTCCTGGCGCAAGAGAAAATGCCCAGTCATGAGGGTCGCCACGTAAAATAGAAATAATGATCCTAACTTGTTGAACTGGGTCACCAGAGGAGCGAGGTTTCAAAGCCAGAAATAGTTTACAATTATTTTTGAAACTAAGAAACTTAGTTCTATCTCCAAAAAACAAATCCGGAATAGGTATTCTAGGTTCTAACATAGATTTCTGATCAATAGTGTGTTGAATCTTTTGTACTCTTGCCGTGAGCTGATCCACACATGAAGACAGACCTTTAATGTCCATCTCTACACCTGTGTCCTGAACCACCCAAATGTCAAGGGGAAAAAAAAGGCAAAACACAGTGCAGAGAAAAAAAAATGGTCTCAGAACTTCTTTTTTCCCTCTATTGAGAATCATTAGTACTTTGGGCCTCCAGTACTGTTATGATTTGGTAATTCAGTACCACAATGAACATAGAAGTCAGAGCACATACAGTGATCTGACAATAACCCAAAAACATAGAACGAGCTCTGAGACGTGGGAACTCTGCTGACCGCAATCCCTAATCCTCTCCAACCACACTAGAGGCAGCCGTGGATTGCGCCTAACGCTCCCTATGCAACTCGGCACAGCCTGAGAAACTAGCTAGCCTGAAGATAGAAAATAAGCCTACCTTGCCTCAGAGAAATACCCCAAAGGAAAAGGCAGCCCCCCACATATAATGACTGTGAGTTAAGATGAAAAGACAAACGTAGAGATGAAACAGATTTTAGCAAAGTGAGGCCCGACTTTCTGAACAGAGCGAGGATAGGAAAGGTAACTTTGCGGTCAACACAAAACCCTACAAACAACCACGCAACGGGGGCAAAAAGACCCTCCGTACCGACTAACGGCACGGAGGTACACCCTCTGCGTCCCAGAGCTTCCAGCGAGCAAGAAAAACCAAATATGCAAGCTGGACAGAAAAAAAAGCAAACAAAAAATAACACAAGCGAAACTTAGCTATGCAGAGCAGCAGGCCACAGGAACGATCCAGGAGGAAGCAAGTCCAATACTAGAACATTGACTGGAGGCCAGGATCAAAGCACTAGGTGGAGTTAAATAGAGCAGCACCTAACGACTTCACCAAATCACCTGAGGAAGGAAACTCAGAAGCCGCAGTACCACTCTCCTCCACCAACGGAAGCTCATTAAGAGAATCAGCCGAAGTACCACTTGTGACCACAGGAGGGAGCTCTGCCACAGAACTCACAACAGTGAGGCCATGCAAGCGAGCCGTCCCTCGACACCAACAGAAACTTCAACTGGATGTGAGTGTGGCCCATAATTGGGGTTTTGTGTAAAATGATGTCCCACCTCATTGTAGATTGTAAGTTCTTATGGGCATGGTCATCATTATTGTGCCTTAATTATTGTATTACTTTGACTGTTACTTATGACTTGAATATGAACTACTGAATTGTAAAGAGCTGTGGAATATGTTGGCGCTATATAAATAAAGATTATTATTATTATTATTATGTCCAATTTCCTTTTTTTGCTCAAATGTGTTTAACAAAGCATGTATCATTGCAATAATCTTCTGGGAGAAACACTTTCAGCCATGACTGCATATACCAGGATGGGAAATATATACAGAGTGTGACAAAACACTCTGGGATCGCCTTTGCTGGGGTCAAAGGTCACGTGGTTTGTGCATTGAATCTGAGGCGTACAGCAGGTTTCTGAGCAGGCTGACCTCAGGTCAGATTTATTAACGTGAAAGCAACATGAACAAAACAAAACATAAAAATATATCCTAGCCTGTCCGGCACTAACTAAACAAATACGTTGCTATCTCAACAACTGGGGGGCTTCTCCCACCCAGCTAACATCACACAATTCTTGAGCAGAGCTCTTCACTCACGTTTGTCTCACACAGACAGGCAATCTGTGTGCCCCAGGCAGACGCTGAAAACCCCCAGCTGGTCATCTTTTATTCCTGCAATCATCAACCCATTAGCACCCTGAAGATACTGAGTGGCCTAATTCACATAGGACAAACACCTGGGCGAGATATACCTGCCTCCAACTACCACACCAGCATGAGTCTTACATATCCCCCCCCCCTTGCTCAGACCACTCCGGTCGAGCAAGAACACTTTTGAAACAGTGCACTCGGGATAGGGCATCGGCGTTCCCCATCTGCACCCCAGGTCGGTGCTCCACCGTAAAAGAGTAAGCCTGCAGGGCAAGGAACCACCGGGTTACCCGACTATTACGGTCTTTGTGGAGGTGCATCCACTTGAGAGGGGCATGGTCTGTGACCAGCCTAAACTTCCTACCGGCCAGGTAATACTTGAGGGAGTCGAGAGCCCATTTAATGGCTAGGCACTCTTTTTCAACCACCGCATACCTCTGCTCATGTACATTCAGTTTCCGACTGAGATAGAGGACCGGGTGTTCGACTCCGTCCCTCACCTGGGAAAGTACAGCTCCGACACCAGTATCAGAGGCATCAGTTTGTACCACAAACTCGCTGCTGAAATCAGGAGTCACTATTAGGGGCTGAGAGCACAAATCCCGTTTCAGGCTGTGGAAGGCCTCTTCAGCAGCTGAGGTCCATTTTACCATGACGGAACCCTTCCCCTTGGTAAGATCCGTCAAGGGAGTAGCCATGGCTGCAAAATTGAGTATGAACCGGCGATAATAGCCGGCAATCCCCAGGAAAGCCTGTACTTGTTTTTCGTTCACTGGTTGTGGCCAGCCCTGAATTGCCTGTATTTTGTCGATCTGGGGTTTAACCACTCCTCGGCCAATCACGTAGCCCAAGTATCGGGCTTCTTCAAGCCCGATGTGGCATTTCTTGGGGTTTGCCGTTAAACCTGCATCTCGCAGGTCATCAATCACCGCTTGTACCTTCTGGAGATGAGTTTCCCAGTCCATGCTGTAAATTACGATGTCATCCAGGTAGGCAGAAGCGTACTGTCTGTGAGGCCTCAAGACTCGATCCATCAATCTCTGGAACGTTGCGGGAGCTCCGTGAAGTCCAAACGGCATGTAGACCTACTGGAACAGACCTTCCGGTGTAGCAAATGCCGTCTTCTCTCTGGCCGCCTCGGCCAGAGGAATCTGCCAGTACCCCTTTGTTAAATCCAGGGTCGTAATGTATCGGGCTTTACCAAGCCGGTCGATCAACTCATCGACCAGGGGCATAGGGTACGCATCAAATTTAGAAACTGCATTCAGTTTCCTAAAGTCATTACAAAACCGGATGGAGCCATCCGGTTTAGGTATCAACACAATTGGACTGGACCAGGCGCTGTGCGACTCCTCAATGACTCCTAAGTCCAACATTGCCATCACTTCCCGGGAGACGGCTTCATGGCGGGCTTCTGGAATCCGATAGGGCTTCACATGAACAGTGACGCCAGGCTCTGTGACAATCTCATGTTTCACCAACTTAGTCCGGCCAGGTTTTTCGGAGAAAAACTGTCGGTTCTGTAACAAAAATTGCTTAACCTCAGATTTTTGTCGTTCTGAGAGAGTCTCGGCAACCTGCACCTCCGGTACAGTAGGTGAACAAACCGGACGGGGCAGATCCGCCGTTAGGGCAGAGCGGTCTTTCCAGGATTTTATCAGATTCACATGATAAATCTGTTCCGGTTTTCTCTTACCCGGCTGGTACACTTTATAGTTCACTTCACCAACTCTTTCTCGGACCTTAAATGGGCCCTGCCATTTCGCCAGGAATTTACTATCCACCGTAGGGATTAGGACCAACACCCTATCGCCGGGTGCAAATGTACGGACCTTAGCGCCTCTATCATAACTTTGCCTCTGGGCTCCCTGGGCCTGTAACATATGGTCCCTAACAATGGGCATGACAGCGGCAATACGATCCTGCATTTGTGTTACATGGTCGATCACCGTTTTAAAGGGAGTGACTTGACCTTCCCAGGTTTCTTTTGCGACGTCCAGCAGTCCCCGGGGACGACGGGCGTACAACAGTTCGAAAGGCGAAAACCCTGTGGAAGACTGGGGAACTTCCCTAATGGCAAACAGCAAATAGGGTAACAAGTAATCCCAGTTCTTCCCATCTTTGTCTATCGCCTTCTGGAGCATCTGTTTTAAGGTTTTGTTGAAGCGCTCAACCAGGCCATCTGTTTGAGGGTGATAGACAGACGTACGCAACGGGTCTATTTGTAAGAGCCTGCAGAGCTCCTTCATTACCCTCGACATAAAGGGAGTCCCCTGGTCGGTGAGTATCTGTTTTGGAATTCCCACCTGACTAAACACTTGTACCAATTCCTTGGCGATCGTCTTGGTAGCTGTGTTACGCAAAGGGACGGCTTCCGGGTAACGAGTGGCATAGTCCACGATAACGAGGATATGTTGGTGCCCACGTGCGGATCGGGGAAAAGGCCCAACCAAATCCATCCCAATTCTCTCAAAAGGGACCCCGATGATAGGAAGGGGTACCAAAGGGCTACGGAACTGAGATTTAGGGGCCGCGATTTGGCACTCTGGACAGGACTCACAATAGTTACACACATCATAATGTATTCCAGGCCACACAAAACAATGCAATATCCTTTCTGTGGTTTTCTGTACCCCCAGATGTCCCCCCATTATATGTCCGTGGGCCAAATCCAGTACCTTCCACCGATAAGGTTTGGGTACCACTAACCGTTGCACTGTGTCTTCCCCTTTTTTTTCTACCTGGTAGAGCAAATCATTTTCAAGAACCATATACGGGTACGCTAGCCTAGTGTCAGGTTCTACGGGTACCCCTGTTGTGAATTCTGTGGCAGAGCTCCCTCCTGTGGTCACAAGTGGTACTTCGGCTGGTTCTCTCTGTGAGCTTCTGTTGGTGGAGGGAAGTGGTACTGTGGCTTCTGAGTTTCCTTCCTCAGGTGATCTGGTGAGGTCGTTAGGTGCTTCTCTACTTAACTCCACCTAATGCTTTGATCCTGGCTTCCTGTAAATGCTCCAGTGTTGGACTTGCTTTTCCCTGGATCATTCCTGTGGCCTGCTGCTCTGCATAGCTAAGTTCTTCTTTGCTATTTGTTTGCTATTTTTTCTGTCCAGCTTGTCTAATTTGTTGCTGGAAGCTCTGGGACGCAAAGGGTGTACCTCCGTGCCGTTAGTTCGGTACGGAGGGTCTTTTTGCCCCCTTTGCGTGGTTTTCTTTAGGGTTTTGTGTAGACCGGAAAGTTACCTTTTCTATCCTCGATCTGTTAAGAAAGTTGGGCCTCACTTTGCTGAATCTATTTCATCTCTACGTTTGTCTTTTCATCTTAACTCACAGTCATTATATGTAGGGGGCTGCCTTTTCCTTTGGGGTATTTCTCTGAGGCAAGGTAGGCTTATTTTCTATCTTCAGGCTAGTTAGTTTCTCAGGCTGTGCCGAGTTGCATAGGCAGAGTTAGGCGCAATCCACGGCTGCCTCTAGTGTTGTTTGGAGAGGATTAGGGATTGCGGTCTGCAGAGTTCCCACGTCTCAGAGCTCGTTCTATTATTTTGGGTTATTGTCAGATCACTGTATGTGCTCTGACCGCTATGTCCATTGTAGTACTGAATTGCCTTTCATAACAGTACAGGAAGCCAAAAGTACTAATGATTCTCAATAGAGGGAAAAAAGAAGTTCTGAGACCATTTTTTTTTCTTTGCACTGTGTTTTGCCTTTTTTTTTCCCCTAGACATGTGGGTGGTTCAGTACACAGGTGTAGCGATGGACATTTGAAGTCTGTCTTCATGTGTGGATCAGCTCTCGGCAAGAGTACAAAAGATTCAAGACACTATTGATCAGAAATCTATGTTAGAACCAAGAATTCCTATTCCTGATTTGTTTTTTGGAGATAGAACTAAGTTTCTGAGTTTCAAAAATAATTGTAAATTATTTCTGGCCTTGAAACCTCGCTCCTCTGGTGATCCAGTTCAACAGGTTTTGATTGGTATTTCTTTTTTTGTGCGGCGACCCTCAGGACTGGGCATTTTCTCTTGCGCCAGGAGATCCTGCATTGAGTAATATCGATGCGTTTTTCCTGGCGCTCTGATTGCTGTACGATGAACCTAATTCAGTGGATCAGGCAGAGAAAAATTTGCTGGCTCTTTGTCAGGGTCAGGATGAGATAGAGGTATATTGTCAGAAATTTAGAAAGTGGTCCGTGCTCACTCAATGGAATGAATCTGCGCTGGCAGCTATGTTCAGAAATGGTCTCTCTGAAGCCCTTAAGGATGTCATGGTGGGATTTCCTATGCCTGCTGGTTTGAATGAGTCTATGTCTTTGGCCATTCAGATCGGTCGACGCTTGCGTGAGCGTAAATCTGTGCACCATTTGGCGGTATTACCTGAGCTTAGACCTGAGCCTATGCAGTGCGATAGGACTTTGACCAGAGTTGAACGGCAAGAACACAGACGTCTTAATGGGCTGTGTTTCTACTGTGGTGATTCCACTCATGCTATCTCTGATTGTCCTAAGCGCACTAAGCGGTTCGCTAGGTCTGCCACTATTGGTACGGTACAGTCAAAATTTCTTCTGTCCGTTGCCTTGATCTGTTCTTTGTCATCGTATTCTGTCATGGCATTTGTGGATTCAGGCGCTGCCCTGAATTTGATGGACTTGGAGTATGCTAAGCGTTGTGGGTTTCTCTTAGAGCCCTTGCAGTGTCCTATTCCATTGAGAGGAATTGATGCCACGCCTTTGGCCAAGAATAAGCCTCAATACTGGACCCAGCCGACCATGTGCATGGCTCCTGCACATCAGGAGGTTATTCGCTTTCTGGTCTTGCATAATCTGCATGATGTGGTCGTGTTGGGTTTGCCATGGCTACAAGCCCATAATCCAGTATTAGATTGGAAATCCATGTCGGTGTCCAGCTGGGGTTGTCAGGGGGTACATGGTGATGTTCCATTTCTGTCAATTTCGTCATCCACCCCTTCTGAGGTTCCAGAGTTCTTGTCTGATTACCGGGATGTATTTGATGAGCCCAAGTCCGATGCCCTACCTCCGCATAGGGATTGTGATTGTGCTATCAATTTGATTCCTGGTAGTAAATTCCCAAAAGGTCGACTGTTTAATTTATCCATGCCTGAGCACGCCGCTATGCGCAGTTATGTGAAGGAATCCCTGGAGAAGGGGCATATTCGCCCGTCATCGTTACCATTAGGAGCAGGGCTCTTTTTTGTAGCCAAGAAGGATGGTTCGCTGAGACCTTGTATAGATTACCGCCTTCTAAATAAGATCACGGTTAAATTTCAGTACCCCTTGCCATTGTTATCTGATTTGTTTGCTCGGATTAAGGGGGCTAGTTGGTTCACCAAGATAGATCTTCGTGGTGCGTATAATCTGGTGCGAATCAGGCGAGGAGATGAATGGAAAACTGCATTTAATACTCCCGAGGGTCATTTTGAGTATCTAGTGATGCCATTCGGACTTGCCAATGCTCCATCAGTGTTTCAGTCCTTTATGCATGACATTTTCCGAGAGTACCTGGATAAATTCCTGATTGTGTACTTGGATGACATTTTGATCTTCTCGGATGATTGGGAGTCTCATGTGAAGCAGGTCAGAACAGTTTTTCAGGTCCTGCGTGCTAATTCTTTGTTTGTGAAGGGATCAAAGTGTCTCTTTGGTGTGCAGAAGGTTTCATTTTTGGGGTTCATCTTTTCCCCTTCTACTATCGAGATGGATCCTGTTAAGGTCCAAGCCATCCATGATTGGACTCAGCCGACATCTCTGAAAAGTCTGCAAAAGTTCCTGGGCTTTGCTAATTTTTATCGTCGCTTCATCTGCAATTTTTCTAGTATTGCCAAACCATTGACCGATTTGACCAAGAAGGGTGCTGATTTGGTCAATTGGTCTTGTGCTGCTGTGGAAGCTTTTCAAGAGTTGAAGTGTCGTTTTTCTTCTGCCCCTGTGTTGTGTCAACCAGATGTTTGTCTTCCGTTCCAGGTCGAGGTTGATGCTTCTGAGATTGGAGCAGGGGCTGTTTTGTCGCAGAGAGGTTCTGATTGCTCAGTGATGAAACCATGCACTTTTTTTTCCAGGAAGTTTTCGCCTGCTGAGTGGAATTATGATGTGGGCAACTGAGAGTTGCTGGCCATGAAGTGGGCATTCGAGGAGTGGCGTCATTGGCTTGAAGGAGCTAAGCATCATGTGGTGGTATTGACTGATCATAAGAACTTGACTTATCTTGAGTCTGCTAAGCGGTTGAATCCTAGACAGGCTCGTTGGTCGCTGTTTTTTGCCCGTTCTGACTTTGTGATTTCGTACCTTCCGGGCTCTAAAAATGTGAAGGCGGATGCTCTGTCTAGGAGTTTTGTGCCCGACTCTCCGGGTTGGTCTGAGCCGGCGGGTATCCTCAAGGAAGGAGTAATTGTGTCTGCCATCTCCCCTGATTTGCGGCGGGTGATGCAAAAATTTCAGGCTAATAAACCTGATCGTTGTCCAGCGGAGAGACTGTTTGTCCCTGATAGGTGGACCAATAAAGTTATCTCTGAGGTTCATTGTTCGGTGTTGGCTGGTCATCCTGGAATCTTTGGTACCAGAGAGTTAGTGGCTAGATCCTTTTGGTGGCCGTCTCTGTCGCGGGATGTGCGTGCTTTTGTGCAGTCCTGTGGGATTTGTGCTCGGGCTAAGCCCTGCTGTTCTCGTGCCAGTGGGTTGCTTTTGCCCTTGCCGGTCCCGAAGAGGCCTTGGACACATATCTCTATGGATTTTAATTCTGATCTTCCCGTTTCTCAAAAGATGTCAGTCATTTGGGTGGTCTGTGATCGCTTTTCTAAGATGGTTCATCTGGTACCCTTGTCTAAATTGCCTTCCTCCTCTGATTTGGTGCCATTGTTCTTCCAGCATGTGGTTCGTTTACATGGCATTCCAGAGAATATCGTTTCTGACAGAGGTTCCCAGTTTGTTTCAAGGTTTTGGCGAGCCTTTTGTGGTAGGATGGGCATTGACTTGTCTTTTTCCTCGGCTTTCCATCCTCAGACTAATGGCCAGACCGAACGAACCAATCAGACCCTGGAAACATATCTGAGATGCTTTGTTTCTGCCGATCAGGATGACTGGGTGTCCTTTTTGCCTTTGGCTGAGTTCGCCCTTAATAATCGGGCTAGCTCGGCTACCTTGGTTTCGCCATTTTTCTGCAATTCTGAGTTCCATCCTCGTTTCTCTTCAGGACAGGTTGAGTCTTCGGACTGTCCTGGTGTGGATACTGTGGTGGACAGGTTGCAGCAGATTTGGACTCATGTAGTGGACAATTTGACCTTGTCCCAGGAGAAGGCTCAACGTTTCGCTAATCGCAGACGCCGTGTGGGTCCCCGACTTCGTGTTGGGGATCTGGTTTGGTTATCTTCTCGTCATATTCCTATGAAGGTTTCCTCTCCTAAGTTTAAACCTCGTTTCATTGGTCCGTATAGGATTTCTGAGGTTCTTAATCCTGTGTCTTTTCGTCTGACCCTTCCAGATTCTTTTTCCATACATAACGTATTCCATAGGTCATTGTTGCGGAGATACGTGGCACCTATGGTTCCATCTGTTGATGCTCCTGCCCCGGTTTTGGTGGAGGGGGAATTGGAGTATATTGTGGAGAAGATTTTGGATTCTCGTGTTTCTAGACGGAAACTCCAGTATCTGGTTAAATGGAAGGGTTATGCTCAGGAAGCTAATTCCTGGGTTTTTGCCTCTGATGTCCATGCTCCCGATCTTGTTCGTGCCTTTCATATGGCTCATCCTGGTCGTCCTGGGGGCTCTGGTGAGGGTTCGGTGACCCCTCCTCAAGGGGGGGGGTACTGTTGTGAATTCTGTGGCAGAGTTCCCTCCTGTGGTCACAAGTGGTACTTCGGCTGGTTCTCTCTGTGAGCTTCTGTTGGTGGAGGGAAGTGGTACTGCGGCTTCTGAGTTTCCTTCCTCAGGTGATCTGGTGAGGTCGTTAGGTGCTTCTCTACTTAACTCCACCTAATGCTTTGATCCTGGCTTCCTGTCAATGTTCCAGTGTTGGACTTGCTTTTCCCTGGATCATTCCTGTGGCCTGCTGCTCTGCATAGCTAAGTTCTTCTTTGCTATTTGTTTGCTATTTTTTCTGTCCAGCTTGTCTAATTTGTTGCTGGAAGCTCTGGGACGCAAAGGGTGTACCTCCGTGCCGTTAGTTCGGTACGGAGGGTCTTTTTGCCCCCTTTGCGTGGTTTTCTTTAGGGTTTTGTGTAGACCGCAAAGTTACCTTTTCTATCCTCGATCTGTTAAGAAAGTCGGGCCTCACTTTGCTGAATCTATTTCATCTCTACGTTTGTCTTATCATCTTAACTCACAGTCATTATATGTAGGGGGCTGCCTTTTCCTTTGGGGAATTTCTCTGAGGCAAGGTAGGCTTATTTTCTATCTTCAGGCTAGTTAGTTTCTCAGGCTGTGCCGAGTTGCATAGGCAGAGTTAGGCGCAATCCACGGCTGCCTCTAGTGTTGTTTGGAGAGGATTAGGGATTGCGGTCTGCAGAGTTCCCACGTCTCAGAGCTCGTTCTATGATTTTGGGTTATTGTCAGATCACTGTATGTGCTCTGACCGCTATGTCCATTGTAGTACTGAAATGCCTTTCATAACATACCCCATCTATCATTTTTACATTTTTCCTAGCCGGAGTCAGGGTAGGATCTTTCATTTGCTCGCTGTGGAAGTCATCCACCTGGACTCCCAAATCTGGCAGGCAGGGTGCCGGATGGCTGTCTGCCTCCGCCTCTCGCTGAGGTTCCTCAGTTTCCTCCGTTTCCCCCGCCATGACGGAGAAGGGGTACTGAAGGTTAGATTCACTAACCTCCCCAGCAACATCTTCCTGTGGGGTCTCCTCTAGGGACTCGGGACCTCCAGATGGCATGGGAGAAGATTCACGGGTACAGCTACCGTGAAGGAGCAACTGATTCTCCCACAACTGCCAGAAATAGGGAAAATCCCTGCCCAGGATTACATCCTGTAACAATGCGGGAACGAGTCCCACTTTGTGCTGCACTGACCCATAGGGAGTAGAAATCCATATGACCGCTGTTAAGTACGAGCGGGTGTCACCATGCACACACGTCACAGAAAACTTGTCAGACAGACCAGACGGAAGTGCCACCAGACTAGCTTTCACCAGAGTCACCACACTTCCGGAGTCTAGTAATGCCACAACATTTTTCCCATCAACAGATAATTCACACAGGTGTTTCACTGTATCATTTTGACCCGCATTCACACTCACTAGCTGTGTAACCAAAGACATGCGTTTTCTAGAGTCTATAACGTCGCACTGCATGGGTTCAGCGGTAACAGGACAGTTCGCAGAAACATGACCCTTCTCATGGCAGCGGAAACACCTAACAGGTCCCCTACTGAGACCACCGTCCAATACTCTTGGTCTCGGAGTGCGAGCAGTCCCGGACTCCTCCCCCACAGTTTTAAGCGATTATCCTTCACCCGTGGTCGCTGGAACAGTCTTACCGATTCCACGAGGAGGAGGCACAGACCGGGGGTTGGCGGTGTCGTCGGGAAGTCCTTCTGCCACGGAATAACGCTCGACCAACTCCACAAGTTGATCCGCTGTCGTGGGATTTCCTTGGCTTACCCACCTTTTCAGCGCTGGGGGTAGTACTCTCAGGTACTTGTCCAGGACAACCCGCTGGATTATTTTGGGTATTGTCAGTACCTCGGGTTGCAGCCATTTCTTTGTCAAGTAGATCAGATCGAACATCTGAGACCGCGCCGGTTTATCTTGCTGGTATGTCCACTTATGTACCCTCTGTGCCCGGACAGCCGTCGTCACATCCAGCCGGGCCAGGATCTCAGCTTTCAGTTTCTCAAAGTCCTGAGCGACCTCCGGGTCCAAATCATAGTAAGTTTTTTGGGCCTCGCCGGAGAGAAACGGGGCAATCAAGTCGGCCCATCGTGCCTTCGGCCACTTCTCCCTCAACGCCGTCCGCTCAAACGTTGTCAGGTATGCCTCGATGTCATCTTCTGCAGTCAGCTTTTGCCAGTATCAACTCACATGGATCCTTCTGGACTCTGCTTCCGGGTCAGCGTCAGGCATGCTCACCAGGCGCTGCGCCACCTGTTGGAGAAGTTGGCGGTCTGCAACCGTCATGTCCACTAACTTCTTCAGCTGTGCGGCCATCAAGCGATTAGCTTCGTGCTGTGCGGCAGTGACCTGCTGCTGTACGGCAGTGGACTGTACTAAGGCTTTCACCACGTCTTCCATGCTGTCGCCTGTGCCACGGTATGCCCGCGTTCTCCACCACAATGTGACAAATCACTCTGGGATCGCCTTTGCTGGGGTCAAAGGTCACGTGGTTTGTGCATTGAATCTGAGGCGTACAGCAGGTTTCTGAGCAGGCTGACCTCAGGTCAGATTTATTAACGTGAAAGCAACATGAACAAAACAAAACATAAAAATAAATCCTAGCCTGTCCGGCACTAACTAAACACATACGTTGCTATCTCAACAACTGGGGGGCTTCTCCCACCCAGCTAACATCACACAATTATTGAGCAGAGCTCTTCACTCACGTTTGTCTCACACAGGCAGGCAATCTGTGTGCCCCAGGCAGACGCTGAAAACCCCCAGCTGGTCATCTTTTATTCCTGCAATCATTAACCCATTAGCACCCTGAAGATACTGAGTGGCCTAATTCACATAGGACAAACACCTGGGCGAGATATACCTGCCTCCAACTACCACACCAGCATGAGTCTTACAAGAGGCATTCAAAAGTTTGGACACCCCTGATAAAAATTACTTGTATTGTGAACAGTTAAGCAAATTGAAGATAAAATATTCTCTTAAAATGCCTACATTTTCTTTGTATTTTAGGCAAAATATATATTGCCATCTTTTAGATTTAAAAAATTACAAAATGGAAAATGGGCTGATGCAAAAGTTTGGGTACCCTGTATGGAAAGTATTTAGTAGCACCCCCTTTTGAAAGTATCACAGCTTGTAAAAGCTTTTTGTAGCTAGCCAAGATTATTTTAATTCTCATTTGAGGGATTTTCATCCATTCTTCTTGGAAAATTCTTCCAGTTCTGTGAGATTCCAGGGTCGTCTTACAAGCATTGCTATTTTGAGGTCTAGCCACAGATTTTCAATGATGATCAGATCAGGGGACTGTGAGGTCCATTGTAAACCTTTAGCTTTTGCCTTTTGAGGTAGTCTATTGTGGATTTTGACATGTGTTTAAGATCATTATCCATTTGTACAATCCATCCTCTTTTCAATTTCTGCTTTTTTACTTATGGTGTTATGTTTGTATCAAGAACTTGCTGAAATGTTATTGAATCCATTTTTCCCTCTAACAGAGAAATGTTCCCTGTACTATTGGCTGCAATACAATCCCAAAGCATGATTGACCCACCCACCCCCATGTTTAATAATTGGCGAGGTGTTCTTTTCCTGAAATTCTGTACCCTTTTTTCTCCACACATACCTTTTGATAATTTTGGCTAAAGAGTGCGATTTTAACCTCCTCAATCCACAGGACTTGTTTCCAAAATGAATCAGACTTGTTTAGATGTTCTTTTGAATACTTTTGATGCTGAATTTTATGGTGAGGACACAGGAGAGGTTTTCTTCTGAGGAGTCCTCCATGAAGGCCATGTTTATGCAGTTGTCCCTGAACAGTATAACAATGTACCACAACTCCAGACTTCAGAAAGATTTAGCAAAGTCAAGCAGGGTTCTAATTTGCCTCTCTAGCAATCCTACGAGCAGCTCTCTGAAATTTTCCTTGGTCTTCCTGATCTTATCTTGAGCTCCAGTGCTCCTGTGAACTGCCATTTCTTAATTACATTTTTAACTGAGCATAGGACAACGTGTAAATGCTTTACTATCTTCTTATAGCCTTTTCCTGCTTTGTGGACCTCCACCATTTTCATTTTCATAGTGTTGGGTAGCAGCTTAGAAGAACCCATAGCTACTGTTTTTTTTGTTACAAGGTAAGAACAGGCTGGGTTTTTATAAAGGTGGGAAATTTGCATCACCTGGCCTTTCCTAATGATAATAGTGAGCAAGCCATAACCCTACCAGGCTAACTAAGGTCTGAATCCTTGGGCAAAGTTATCTGAGCACACAAATTTTCAAGGGTGCCCAAACATTTGCATCTGCCCATTTTCCTTTTAGCAATTTTTAAAATGTACAATATTATAATATACGAGATGGTGGCCCGATTCTAACGCATTGGGCATTCTAGAATATGTATGTATGTAAGTCGTGCTGTGAGTGGGGGTTAAATTCCGCGCCAATATCGCTGATTGGTAGCGCCTGGCTGGCCGATAAGCGAAGTGTGGTTCAAATCTGGGGCGAATGCGCGTCCGGACTGCACCTGTCACTGATTGGTTGCAGCCGGCCGGGCACGATCAATGACCGAAGCGGTGTATAAATACCGCGCCAACATCGCTGATTGGTCGTGGCCGGCCGTGAGCTACCAATCACTGAAGCGGTGTTTAAATCCCACGCCAATATCGCTGATTGGTCACGGCCGGCCGGGCACGACCAATGACTGAAGCAGTGTTTAAATACCGCGCCAATATCGCTGATTGGTCGCGGCCAGCCGGTTTAAATCCCACGTCAATTCGCGGCTGGACTGCATCTGTCGCTGATTGGTCACACGATGTCGGGGGTTAGGGGTGCAGGATATAGTACAGCCACGTAGTATATAACACAGCCACATAGTATATAGCACAGCCATGTAGTATGTAGTATATAGCACAGCCACGTAGTATATAGCACAGCCAGTAGTATATAGCACAGCCACCTAATATATAGCACACCCCACGTGCAATATTACACAGACAGCCACATAGTATATAGCAGAGCCGCGTAGTATATAGCAGAGCCAAGTAGTATATAACATAGCCACGTCAAATATCGTAGTATATTGCACTGCCACGTAGTATATAAGAGAACCACGTAGTATATTGCACAGTTGGCGTAGTATATAACAGAACCTATACAGCCACATAGTATATTGAACAGCTACGTAGTATATAGCACAGAGATGTAGTATATAACACTGCCCATGCAGTATATAACACAGGCCATGTAGTACAGTATATAGCACAGCCTGCAACATAGTATATAACAGCCCACGTAGTATATAGCAGTCCACTTTCTATATAGCACAGCCACGTGGTATATAGCACAGCCACGTGGTATATAGCACAACCACATAGTATATAGCAGCCACGTAGTATGTAGCAGCCACATAGTATGTAGCAGCCACATAGTATATAGCACAGCCATGTGGTATATAGCAGCCACGTAGTATATAGCAGCCATGTAGTATATAGCAGCCACGTAGTATATAACACAGCCCACGCATCAAATAACACAGCCCACACAGTATCTAACACTGCCCACGTAGTATATTTCAGTCTTGCAGTATATAACATAGCCCACGTAGCATACAGCAGTGTGGGCACCATATCTCTGTTAAAAAAAGAATTAAAATAAAAAATAGTTATATACTCACCCTCCGGCATCCACCGATGTGTGCGAGTGGTGAGGCTGCCGCCAGCTTCTGTTCCCAGTGATGCATTGCTAGACCACTAAGTCATCTGGGTAATTTCGCAATGCATCTCTGGGAACGGAAGCTGGCGGCAGCCTCGCCGCTCGTGCGCATCAATGGACGACGGAAGGTGAGAATAGCACCATTTTTAAAAATTATTTTTAACATTATATCGTTTTACTATTGACGCTGCATAGGCAGCATCAATAGTAAAAAGTTTGTCACACAGTGTTAATAGCAGTGTTAACAGACTGCGTTGCAACGCGTTATGCCGCGGTGTAACGCAGTCGGTGTAACGTACTGCTAAAACGCAATGTGGGCGGCGGGCACTGACTAGGGGGAAGGATGGAGGGGGCCTTGACTGCAGGGGAGTAGGGAGCGGCCATTTCGCTTCCGGACTGTGCCCGTTGCTGATTGGCCGCTGGCCGCGACCAATCAGCAACTTGGGATTTCTGTGACAGACAGACAGACAAACAGACGGAAGTGCCCCTTAGACGATTATATAGATATATTTTGTTTACCTAAAATACAAAGGAAATATATCATGTGCAACTTTAGTCCTTTTAGAGATCATTTCATCTTCAATTTGCTTAACTGTTGACAATAAGAGTAATTTTGACTACGGGAGCCCAAACATTTACATAGCACTCTATATCAGGATGCAGGAGTCACATCGGACTCTGGTTAGTAATCTGATATTGATGATCTTTTCAAGATCTGATAGCAGGAAT
Organism: Ranitomeya imitator; assembly: GCF_032444005.1. Classification (NCBI taxonomy): domain Eukaryota; kingdom Metazoa; phylum Chordata; class Amphibia; order Anura; family Dendrobatidae; genus Ranitomeya; species Ranitomeya imitator. Next base: position 488,040,986 of record NC_091285.1, on the reverse strand, counting down.
AGTAAATGTCATGTACCAAATCTGGCAAAGACTTGTGGCTTCTACTATAAACATAAGCCGTAGCACAGATGTGAACTGAGCCTCAATTTGAAATTAAGCTCCATTCTTATCTTTGGGCACTGTCTAGTATTAAAGTTCACAATTGAATGGAGCTTAACTGCAGTACCAGGCACAACTCATAGGCAGCACTGTTTCTTGCAAAATATTTAGACACATTTTGCTAATGTTATACATCCCCTGTAATACTGTAGATTATAACTATTCATGGTGCAGGAAATAAAAATAGTTTTATTTGGTCTGGATTTACACTCTTATACATTGATTGCTCTCTGCCAAGCACTGTGTTGGTGTTTCTGTCGAAATCCCTGAAAAACAAGATTCTAATGAAAACCCCTACAGAGCCACAAAGAAGTCATTCACTTCAACATAGTCTGCCATTTTTGTTTTTTGCATGTTTGAAAAAGATGAATACTACCAGGACAAATATACTACCCATAGATACTAGCAGGACAGAGATACTACCAGCACAGAGATACTACCAGGACAAAGATACTACCCATAGATACTACCAGCACAGAGATACTACCAGGACAAATATACTACCCATAGATACTACCAGGACAGAGATACTACCAGGACAGAGATACTACCCATAGATACTACCAGGACAGACATACTACCAGCACAGAGATACTACCAGGACAAATATACTACCCATAGATACTACCAGGACAGAGATACTACTAGGACATAGATACTACCCATAGATACTACCAGGACAGAGATACTACCAGCACAAAGATACTACCAGGACAAATATACTACCCATAGATACTACCAGCACAGAGATACTACCCATAGATACTACCAGGACAGAGATACTACCAGCACAGAGATACTACCAGGACAAAGATACTACCCATAGATACTACCAGCACAGAGATACTACCAGGACAAATATACTACCCATAGATACTACCAGGACAGAGATACTACCAGGACAGAGATACTACCCATAGATACTACCAGGACAGAGATACTACCAGCACAGAGATACTACCAGGACAAATATACTACCCATAGATACTACCAGGACAGAGATACTACCAGGACAAAGATACTACCCATAGATACTACCAGGACAGAGGCCAGACAGTGTTGACATGGACTCCGTTAGCTTTATTCAAGGAAATTGGTTCATTGGGGATCCCATCTGAAGCAGTTTCTTGGTGATTCCAACAGAAACCCGACTTGGTAGAGCGCAATGAATGAATGTGCTCATATCCTTAAAAACTTCGAGCTATATGCCAAAAATAGAGCCATTAAGCTATATAAGAAATATAGACTCCGCTCCCTTGCATACATCGTCACTTCATGTGGGCTATGCCTTAATTTATCCTTCATTTCCAAGTCTTTTTTTTACTTTTTAAATAACGTAATGCTATTAATTTAAAATATTACCAAATAATAAGTATTACCAAATTATCCAATAGTTTCTAAAGAAACCTACACAGAATGATATTATTCTTTTTTTAGATCCAAATCCTCTTGAAAACATTCAGTAGGAGGTCTGGCATGACGAGCCGAGCATCTGTAGTGTTTATTTCTGCTTAAAGAAATAAAGGAAGGCACAAAAAGGCTTATTTTATGAGATTTCTACTTGTTTGATACAAATGGTTCCATGTAGAAAAAAGGGATATGTGGCTTCTGTAAGTGAAAGGAAAATAGAACACGTTGCATTTCACTACCGAGGAAATACTGTGGGCTTTCTGCATTTATCCCTGGTAAAGCACAGCTTGGAACCATAAATGTAGTCAAACCGAACAATGCTTGCTTGATGAAATATTCCAACTATAACAGATGCCAGTTCAGTGTTATTCTGTAATGATATTGCTCTTTTTGTAAACATTGTGTTTTGTTAATAATATGTTTGGATTGACTGAGATTGGAACTATAAAAAAAATCAAATGTTTCTACAAACGAGAAGCAAAAACGTTGTATTAAAGGGAATGTGTCAACAGTTTTGTGCTATGTAATCTGAGAGCAGCACGAGGCAGGCTCAGAGACCCTGATTCCAGCAATGCACCACTTACTGGGCTGCTTGTTGTAGTTTCAATAAAAAATAAGTGTTTTATCAGCAGTAAATTATCACTGTAGGACTAGTCGCCTTGTGCCATGCAGTCGTCATGCTGTGTAGCTATGGCCACACCGCTAATTAGCATCTTTCTGCCAATGCACAGTGTATACAGAAGGCTGTCAATCAGTTGTGTGGGTGGTTATATGGAGAACTGTTCAGAGATCTGCAGTAGATAAATCAAAATAATGAAATGATCCAGCTTATCCTTTTCCAAAATTAATCAAGCCATTGTATAAGCCTGATGATAAGAAAAAAACAACAAACATTATTTGCTTTTTCCCTAGATATTTGTTCCATATTTCACTTGTAGTCTTGTTTTTCCCAGGGTAATAGTTTGTTTTATTTTCCGCTATATGTTATTAACTAGTTTTCCATCTAATATATAATTGCCTAGAATACTACTTCCTGCAATTTGTGCCAACTTCCTGTCCGGAGCTAATGTCCGGAGCTAATGTCCGGAGCTAATGTCCGGAGATAAGTGACGTCAACAGTGTCCAGTGTCTGATTGGTTGCCGCCTGCTGCGAGCGACCAATCAGAAACGTGCCGTACTGTGACACACTCCGCCCGCCATTTTGGTGTGATTTTTGAATTTTTACCTCACAGCAAGTTTCTACTGCGTGGAGGCGGGCCCAGTGACGTTGCTCTTCAAGCTCCTGCCGAATTTCAAGTATATATGGATTCTAGACTCCCGATTCTTTAGAATCGGGCTGCCATCTAGTTTATTATACTCTCCGTAATTGTAGATGATGCATCTCACTGACAACTGTTATCATAGCTGCATATTTGCATATCTGTGTATATAGTTTTCCCATTGTTTTTTTTTTCTATTGTATTTTCCATTCTTTTTTTCTCCATATTGAAAAACGTTCTTGTGCCTTTCAAGCTAAAGTAACATTTGATTATATTGTTTGTTCTACTTTTAAATATGCTTTATTCAGTTTTGAGTTTACAGTCAGTATCACTCCATGCGAGGCTTGAAGGAACTTATATGGAGGCATACAGTCTCTAATGTGGGATACAGTGCCTCCATATTACAGAAATATTCTTTCATTGAAGTGGTATATTTAGAAAAGAATATCGCTATAAAGTGACATCCGACAATTTTATCATATGAAATCCGACACAATCCCGAGCTATGGTTCAGCATGGAATCAGCAGCATATAAAAGTACGAGAAGCGCAAACTTTTTGGATCTCCTATAATATCTGCTCCTTACAACTCATGCTCAGAGCCAGAGATGAGCAAATAAATTGGGGTGCAAATGAATTCCACTCGAATGAAAAAAAAAAATAAAAAGTGTATTCTCTAAAATGCTAACTTTTTATAATTTGCTTCTGCTGCCGTTTTTATTAACCGTAAAAATACCATAAAATGAATTAAAAAAAATCCTTACATTCATATCCTCAGCCCCTCCGAGTCAGCCGTCCTGTCCTCAGGAGGCCTGGTAGGATTCTGCACAAGCCCACAAAAGACCACGGCGTCAGGATGCCACAGCGTGCGCCGCGAGTTTTGCGCTCGCATGCGCAAAACCCTCCGAGGCTTTCTCACAGTCAGAAGTCCCAAGCTGAGAGGACTGGACAGGTGATGGTGATGGTTGGAGGGGCTGGAACGATGAGCGGTAAGGTGAGTATCAGTGTTTTTTTATTTTTTACTTCTTATGGTTACTGTACTCTGAGGGACCCCAGAGCATATTACGGGAAATTACATTTGTGGAGAATAACTTCTCGGCCAATCGAATATCTCAGCAAAATCTGCGCAAACAAACAAAATCCAGTTTTGCCTGATCTGCTTCTCTCTGTTCAGAACCAATGGTGTAACTTGAAGATTGTGGGACCCTAATGAAAAGTCCCCCCTTAACAATCATGGATCTGTAATAGAAAGGGTGTTGTGGGCCAAAAGAACCATTGGGGCCTCTTAGGCTCCAACTGCAGCCCCCGCACCTATTGTGGTTATGCCCCTGCTCAGAACACCACTACACATTACACTCTGATCATGGGAAACACTAATGGATCAAAATGGTGCCGTGTCAGTCAGGAGGTCAGTTCTTGTTCTTGTACCCCTGAAGATGCACTGAATTAAAGACTGGTGCTTAAATATTTAGGAGCAGCAAGCAAAAAGTTATTAATCATGATAGTGACAGAATGGATAAGGGCAGGAAAGCCACGCATCTGCCATCTCTTTTGCTCTATATTTAGCTAACCTATTCAAATATGATTAGATCATTTTATTTGTGTTTTCCGGGAATATTTTTCAGTTATTTGTATGCAATTTTCCTGTTTTGATAATTGTTTCATTAAGTACATTAGAGAAGATAATGATATGTCTGGAATAATGTGACGGCACAAATTATCTTTACCATGTTGAGATGGGTAATGGATACTTGGATTTCTTTGATGCCTGGAATGTTATATTAGGACATTGACAACTTAAAGGGAATCTGTCACCAGGGTTTTGCTATGCGATCTGAGAACATCATGATGTAGAGGCTGAGAATCTGATTCCAGTGACATGTCACTTACTGGGCTGTTTAATAATAATAATAATAATAAAAATAATAATAATTTTATTTATATAGTGCCAACATATTTCGCAGCGCTTTCCAAATTCTAGAGGGGACGTGTACGTACAATAGACATTACAGCATAACAAAAATCACAGTTCAAAATAGATACCAAGAGGAATGAGGGCCCTGCTCACAAGCTTACAAACTATGAGGACAAAGGGGAGACATGAGAGGTGGATGGTAACAATTGCTTTTGTTTTTCGGACCGGCCATAGTGTAAGGGTCGGGTGTTCATGTAATGCTGCATGAACCAGTTAGCTGCCTAAGTATGTAGCAGTACAGACACAGAGGGCTATTAGAGGGACACTGTCACCTGAATTTTGAGGGAACAATCTTCAACCATGGAGGCGGGGTTTTTGGGGTTTTTGATTCATAGAAAACCAAACCAGAAAAAACAAGGATCCCTAAAAAATAACTTTTAATCGTAGTAGTTAAAAATAGAAGACTTTATATATCATATATAAAAAAAAGTACACAGTGTACCTAAAGAACCCTATAACGGACTACAATAAATCCTGCCTGTCAGTGGAGGTTGGCACCCTAATATTTTTTTTTTTTTTTCTTTGGTTTTTGATTCACCCTTTCCTTACCTGCTGGCTGCATGCTGGCTGCAATATTGGACTGAAGTTCATTCTCTGTCCTCCGTAGTACATGCCTGCACAAGGTAATCTTGCCTTGCGCAGGCGTGTACTATGGAGGACAGAGAATGAACTTCAATCCAATATTGCAGCCAGCATGCAGCCAGCGGGTAAGGAAAGGGTGAATCAAAAACCCAAAAACCCCGCCTCCATGGTTGAAGATTGTTCCCTCCAAATTCAGGTGACAGTGTCCCTTTAACTGCATGAAGTGTATGAGAACATGATGCGAGGAGCCTGATTTTGGTTTAACTTATATGAATGGGCCACACAGAGATAGTTAGGTTAGTGCGTTGAGACAGTAGGCCAGTCTGAACAAATGCATTTTTAGGGCACGCTTAAAACTGTGGGGATTGGGGATTAATCGTATTAACCTGGGTAGTGCATTCCAAAGAATTGGCGAAACACGTGAAAAGTCTTGGAGATGGGAGTGGGAGGTTCTGAGGATGCTAACCTCATGTCATTAGCAGAACGGAGAGCACGGGAAGGGTGGTAGACTGAGACCAGCGAGGAGATGTAGGGTGGTGCTGAGCCATGGAGTGCTTTGTGGATGAGGGTAATAGTCTTGTACTGGATTCTGGAGTGGATGGGTAACCAGTGTAATGACTGGCACAGGGTAGAGGCATCGGTGTAACGGTTGGTGAGGAATATGATCCTGGCTGCAGCATTCAGGACAGATTGGACAGGGGGAAGTTTGGTAAGGCTGCCGTCACACTAGCAGTATTTGGTCAGTATTTTACATCAGTATGTGTAAGCCAAAACCAGGAGTGGAACAATTAGAGGAAAAGTATAATAGAAACATATGCACCACTTCTGTATTTATCACCCACTCCTGGTTTTGGCTTACAGATACTGATGTAAAATACTGACCAAATGCTGCTAGTGTGACGGCAGCCTAAGAGGGAGGCCGATTAGTAGAGAGTTACAATAGACCAGAGGAGAATAAATGAGTGAAACAGTAAGAGTTTTTGCAGAGTTGAAATTAAGAAAAGGGCGAATTCTAGAAATGTTTTTGAGATACAGATAAGAAGAGTGAGCCAGTGATCGGATGTGGGGGGTGAAGGAAAGCTCGGAATCAAGGATGACCCCAAGGCAGCGGGCATGTTGCTTGGGAGTAATGGTGGAACCACACACAGAAATGGCAATGTCAGGCAAAGATAGGTTAGTAGAGGGAGAGAACACGAGGAGTTGCAGTCATTTTGATAAAATCACTATTTTCTCTGCTCTGAATGCTGAGCTCTGCATAACCTGCCCCACCACTGATGGGCAGAATGCTACAAATCTATAGCATACACAGAAAGCTGCCAATCTATAGCATACACAGAAAGCTGCCAATCATTGGTGAGAGAGGGGTCATACAGATCTCATGAATATGCTTGACTACCGAGCAGCAGGTTTACTAGTCCTCTAGTGATAATCTCTTGTTGATAAATTAGTGATGTTATCAAAACTACACTGAGCAGCCCAGTAGGTGACATATAACTGGAATCAGGGTCTCTGTCTCCACACTTGCCTGCTCACAGGTGGCAACAACTTGGTGACAGATTCCATTTAAAGCGGCATTCTCTTCTACTAGATCAACATTGCATGATAATAGAATAAACCACATGCATTTCTGTGTTGAAGCTTGCTATGATGCCATGTATTGCCCACATCTCTATTTCCTATGAGCTCCATAAAAAGGTGTGTTACAGCAGGTTCTGTCAAGTTGACATTTGTAAAGTTCCAAATGATGTGTGATCTGACAATTCATATAAAAGCAGCTGAGTACAGTGTACTAATAACTCTTCATTTGCTACACCATCACATGCAATGACTTGGAATATATATTATGTATAAGTTGCTCAACATCTCTCACAGTCTTATGTATCTAGATCTCCGGCAGCACCGATGAAATATCGACCTGTGGCATTTGATTTCTATCCAGCACTCCAGCTGAATAAGAATCAAGTAAAAGGATTTGAACCCTTTGATATCCCTTATTGTATGTGTGTAGTTCAGTCTAAGGGCTCATTTATATACTAAAGCCTCGACCATTGACCCCGGACAGAAGCAGACACTTATCGCCACGGTGTGTCTACGAGGCCACATATCTTTCCCATAGTCCTAATAAAAAATAAAACAATCAAACTGGTGCCTATGCTTTTCATAAATGATGGAAATTCTGGATACTCTTAGGTCTGGGAGATACATTCAGAATCTAAAATTATGATTGCCATTGTAGGTGTAGTAGTTTTCCAAGAGCTTGGATTGCATCACTTTAATTTCCATAATGTACACGTTGAGGTCACTATTTCCATCGCTGACATAGTATGTCTGGACTTGACTCTACATTTTTCATCATTCTAGAAATTATTTTATCGTAATTTAGAAACATGAAAATGGTTTCTCCTTAGTTTGTCAAGTCTAATCAGTTGTTCACATGACTGCATGGACAATCTTGTCTAACATCTATCCTCCTTCTTCCTGGTTCTCTTTCAGATAGCAAAGCTGTGGATGAAAAGGTTTTAAATCACATCTTTCCTAAGGGATCATGTCTTGTTAATGTTTGTTTGTGACTTGACCTTTTCAGTTCCTTCATTTTACTTGTGGAAAACTGCATGTGCTCCTTCTGGTTCCCCATTCTTGTGTTGCCTTATAAGAACACCAAATCTGCAGCATTGTTAAACAGGATTCTCCCGATGCTCACCACCTCCGATAATGTCCGAGGTCGGCCATAGTATGCCCATACGTACCAATATAAAGGCATTTCTGGAATGCTGTATTCAGGCATTGACGCCCCTGGTTTCTGTGTCCTGTGTGCAGTTTTTGTGCTATGTTCCATTGCTGTTTGAAGCATATAGCTAAATTCATTGCCTACTCAACAATATTCCCTGATTTTAAGTATCCATTGACTTGGAGCTGAGCCTGCTTAACATTTTTCATGTTCGGTGTTCTGTGTATGGTGAGCTTTGAATAAATAAACCTTAAAAAATTAAAATTAAAGTAGAGCACTACCTTTTTATTATCTTCCCCCTATCAAGGCTCGAATAGTTGGTGGCAGCTCTTTTGCATCAAAACTTTACGAAATACAGACTGGAGGGTAAGTCCGAATTTTTCTTATAAAAATTTAATATCTGTTATATGAGCTCACAAAATGTCATGTGTTTTTATTGAATCCATAAATACTATTCTATAAATGCTGCCAAATATTGTAATGATGTAAGAGTATACAGTCATGGCCAAAAGTATTGACACCCCTGCAATTCGGTCAGATAATACTCATTTTCTTCCTAAAAATGATTGCAAACACAAATTCTTTGTTATTATTATCTTCATTTAATTTGTCTTGAATGAAAAAACACAAAAAGAATTGTCCTAAAGCCAAATTGGATATAATTCCACACCAAACATAAAAAAGGGGGTGGACAAAAGTATTGGCACAGTTCGAAAAATCACGTGATGCTTCTCTAATTTGTGTAATTAACAGCACCTGTAACTTACCTGTGGCACCTAACAGGTGTTGGCAATAACTAAATCACACATGCAGCCAGTTGACATGGATTAAAGTTGACTCAACCTCTGTCCTGTGTCCTTGTGTGTACCACATTGAGCATGGAGAAAAGAAAGAAGACCAAAGAACTGTCTGAGGACTTGAGAAACCAAATTGTGAGGAAGCATGAGCAATCTCAAGGCTACAAGTCCATCTCCAAACCTGAATGTTCCTGTGTCTACCGTGCGCAGTGTCATCAAGAAGTTTAAAGCCCATGGCACTGTGGCTAACCTCCCTAGATGTGGACGAAAAAGAAAAATTGACGAGAGATTTCAACGCAAGATTGTGCGGATGTTGGATAAAGAACCTCGACTAACATTCAAACAAGTTCAAGCTGCCCTACAGTCTGAGGGTACAACAGTGTCAACCCGTACTATCCGTCAGCGTCTGAATGAAAAGGGACTGTATGGTAGGAGACCCAGGAAGACCCCACTTCTTACCCCGAGACATAAAAAAGCTAGGCTGGAGTTTGCCAAAACTTACCTGAAAAAGCCTAAAACATTTTGGAACAATGTTCTCTGGTCAGATGAGACAAAAGTAGAGCTTTTTGGGCAAAGGCATCAACATAGAGTTTACAGGAGAAAAAAAGAGGCATTCATAGAAAAGAACACGGTCCCTACAGTCAAACATGGCGGAGGTTCCCTGATGTTTTGGGGTTGCTTTGCTGCCTCTGGCACTGGACTGCTTGACCGTGTGCATGGCATTATGAAGTCTGAAGACTACCAACAAATTTTGCAGCATAATGTAGGGTCCAGTGTGAGAAAGCTGGGTCTCCCTCTGAGGTCATGGGTCTTCCAGCAGGACAATGACCCAAAACACGCTTCAAAAAGCACTAGAAAATGGTTTGAGAGAAAGCACTGGAGACTTCTAAGGTGGCCAGCAATGAGTCCAGACCTGAATCCCATAGAACACCTGTGGAGAGATCTAAAAATGGCAGTTTGGAGAAGGCACCCTTCAAATATCAGGGACCTGGAGCAGTTTGCCAAAGAAGAGTGGTCTAAAATTCTAGCAGAGCATTGTAAGAAACTCATTGATGGTTACCGGAAGCGTTTGGTCGCAGTTATTTTGGCTAAAGGTTGTGCAACCAAGTATTAGGCTGAGGGTGCCAATACTTTTGTCTGGCCCATTTTTGGAGTTTTGTGTGAAATGATCAATGTTTTGCTTTTTGCTTCATTCTCTTTTGTGTTTTTTCATTTAAGACAAATTAAAGGAAGATAATAATACCAAAGAATTTGTGTTTGCAATCATTTTCAGGAAGAAAATGAGTATTATCTGACAATTGCAGGGGTGTCAATACTTTTGGCCATGACTGTAACAGTGATTTTTAGGCATTCCAGTCATTGCATTAGTTAGTAACTGGGAGAAAATAAGACTTTTTTAGTTTTAGTGAATAGAAATGTGCCCTGGTAAAGAGATGGACACCTAGGTGAAAGGCTTTTTGGAAGATGGGGCTTTGATATGTTTACTGATAGGGGTGCCAGTCCTACATCTGCGCATCCATGTCACGACTAGGACAGATAGTTAGTTAATTGGTAATTAAATAAGGCTCCTATTAAGTGACAAGATCGCAAACTGATCTAAAAAACCAAGTGGAAGATCTCTTTAATCAATTAATACTTGTTTCGTGCTGAAATCATAATGCCCTTTAACCCCTCTGTGACCTTAGACGTACTATCCCGTCGAGGTGCCCTGGGCTTATCTGACCCTGGACGGGATAGTACGTCATAGCCGATCGGCCGCGCTCACGGGGGGAGCGCGGCCGATCGCGGCCGGGTGTCAGCTGCTTATCGCAGCTGACATCCGGCACAATGTGCCAGGAGCGGTCACGGACCGCCCCCGGCACATTAACCCCTGGCACACCGCGATCAAACATGATCGCGATGTGCTGGCGGTGCAGGGAAGCATCGCGCAGGGAGGGGGCTCCCTGCGGGCTTCCCTGAGCCCCCCGCAGCAACGCGATGTGATCGCGTTGCTGCGAGGGTCTCACCTCCCTCCCTGCTCCCTCCAGCCCCGGATCCAAGATGGCCGCAGATCCGGGTCCTGCAGGGAGGGAGGTGGCTTCACAGAGCCTGCTCAGAGCAGGCACTGTGAAGGCTGCAGCGCTGCAAGTCAGATCAGTGATCTGACAGAGTGCTGTGCAAACTGTCAGATCACTGATCTGTGATGGCCCCCCCGGGACAAAGTAAAAAAGTAAAAAAAAAAATTTTCCAAATGTGTAAAAAAAAAAATAAAAAAAAATATTTCAAAATAATGAAAAAAAAAATATTATTCCCATAAATACATTTCTTCATCTAAATAAAAAAAAAAACAATAAAAGTACACATATTTAGTATCGCCGCGTCCGTAACGACCCGACCTATAAAACTGTCCCACTAGTTAACCCCTTCAGTAAACACCGTAAGAAAAAAAAAAAAAATGAGGCAAAAAACAACGCTTTATTATCATACCGCCGAACAAAAAGTGGAATAACACGCGATCAAAAGGACAGATATAAATAACCATGGTACCGCTGAAAGCGTCATATTGTCCCGCAAAAAACGAGCCGCCATACAGCATCATCAGCAAAAAAATAAAAAAGTTATAGTCCTGAGAATAAAGCGATGCAAAAATATTTATTTTTTCTGTAAAATAGTTTTTATCGTATAAAAGCGCCAAACCATAAAAAAATGATATAAATGAGGTATCGCTGTAATCGTACTGACCCGAAGAATAAAACTGATTTATCAATTTTACCAAACGCGGAACGGTATAAACGCCTCCCCCAATAGAAATTCATGAATAGCTGGTTTTTGGTCATTCTTCCTCACAAAAATCGGAATAAAAAGCGATCAAAAAATGTCACGTGCCCGAAAATGTTTTCAGTAAAAACGTCAACTCGTCCCGCAAAAAACAAGACCTCACATGACTCTGTGGACCAAAATATGGAAAAATTATAGCTCTCAAAATGTGGTATTGCAAAAAATATTTTTTGCAATAAAAAGCGTCTTTCAGTGTGTGACGGCTGCCAATCATAAAAATCCGCTAAAAAACTCGCTATAAAAGTAAATCAAACCCCCCTTCATCACCCCCTTAGTTAGGGAAAAATAAAAAAAAAAAGTATTTATTTCCATTTTCCCATTAGGGCTAGGGTTAGGGCTAGGGTTAGGGCTAGGGTTAGGGCTAGGGTTAGGGTTGGGGCTACAGTTAGGGTTGGGGCTAAAGTTAGGGTTAGGGTTTAGATTACATTTACAGTTGGGAATAGGGTTGGGATTAGGGTTAGGGGTGTGTCAGGGTTAGAGGTGTGGTTAGGGTTACCGTTGGAATTAGGGTTAGGGGTGTGTTTAGATTAGGGTTTCAGTTATAATTGGGGGGTTTCCACTGTTTCGGCACATCAGGGGCTCTCCAAACACGACATGGCGTCCGATCTCAATTCCAGCCAATTCTGCGCTGAAAAAGTAAAACAGTGCTCCTTCCCTTCCGAGCTCTCCCGTGTGCCCAAACAGGGGTTTACCCTCACATATGGGGTATCAGCGTACTCAGGACAAATTGGACAACAACTTTTGTGGACCAATTTCTCCTGTTACCCTTGGGAAAATACAAAACTGGGGGCTAAAAATAATTTTTGTGGGAAAACAAAAAGATTTTTTATTTTCACGGCTCTGCGTTATAAACTGTAGTGAAACACTTGGGGGTTCAAAGTTCTCACAACACATCTAGATAAGTTCATTGAGGGGTCTAGTTTCCAATATGGGGTCACTTGTGGGGGGTTTCTACTGTTTAGGTACATTAGGGGCTCTGCAAACGCAATGTGACGCCTGCAGACCAATCCATCTAAGTCTGCATTCCAAATGATGCTCCTTCCCTTCCGAGCCCTCCCATGCGCCCAAACGGTGGTTCCCCCCCACATATCAGGTATCAGCATACTCAGGACAAATTGGACAACAACATTTAGGGTCCAATTTCTCCTGCTAACCTTGGAAAAATACAAAACTGGGGGTTAAAATATAATTTTTGTGGAAAAAAAATATTTTTTATTTGCACGGCTCTGCGTTATAAACTGTAGTGAAATACTTGGGGGTTCAAAGCTCTCACAACACATCAAGATGAGATCCTTAGGGGGTCTACTTTCCAAAATGGTGTCACTTGTGGGGGGTTTCTACTGTTTAGGTACATTAGGGGCTCTGCAAACGCAATGTGACGCCTGCAGACCATTCCATCTAAGTCTGCCTTCCAAATGGCGCTCCTTCCCTTCCGAGCCCTCCCATGCGCCCAAACGGTGGTTCCCCCTCACATATGGGGTATCAGCGTACTCAGGACAAATTGGACAACAACTTTTGGGGTCCAATTTCTCCTGTTACCCTAGGGAAAATACAAAACTGGGGGCTAAAAAATAATTTTTGTGGGAAAAAAATTTTGTTTTATTTTTATGGCTCTGCATTATAAACTTCTGTGAAGCCCTTGGTGGGTCAAAGTGCTCACCACACATCCAGATAAGTTCCTTAGGGGGTCTACTTTCCAAAATGGTGTCACTTGTGGGGGGTTTCAATGTTTAGGCACATCAGTGGCTCTCCAAACGCAACATGGCGTCCCATCTCAATTCCTGTCAATTTTGCATTGAAAAGTCAAACGGCGCTCCTTCCCTTCCGAGCTCTCCCATGCGCCCAAACAGTGGTTTACTGCCACATATGGGGTATCAGCGTACTCAGGACAAATTGGACAACAACTTTTGAGGTCCAATTTCTTCTCTTACCCTTGGAAAAATAAAAAATTGGGGGCAAAAATATAATTTTTGTGAAAAAATATGATTTTTTATTTTTACGGTTCTGCATTATAAACTTCTGTGAAGCACTTGGTGGGTCAAAGTGCTCACCACACATCCAGATAAGTTCCTTAGGGGGTCTACTTTCCAAAATGGTGTCACTTGTGGGGGGTTTCAATGTTTAGGCACATCAGTGGCTCTCCAAATGCAACATGGCGTCCCATCTCAATTCCTGTCAATTTTGCATTGAAAAGTCAAACGGCGCTCCTTCCCTTCCGAGCTCTCCCATGCGCCCAAACAGTGGTTTACTGCAACATATGGGGTATCAGCGTACTCAGCACAAATTGGACAACAACTTTTGGGGTCCATTTTCTCCTGTTACCCTTGGTAAAATAAAACAAATTGGAGCTGAAGTAAATTTTTTGTGTAAAAAAGTTAAATGTTCATTTTTATTTAAACATTCCAAAAATTCCTATTAAACACCTGAAGGGTTAATAAACTTCTTGAATGTGGTTTTGAGCACCTTGAGGGGTGCAGTTTTTAGAATGGTGTCACACTTGGGCATTTTCTATCATATAGACCCCTCAAAATGACTTCAAATGAGACGTGGTCCCTAAAAAAAATGGTGTTGTAAAAATGAGAAATTGCTGGTCAAATTTAACCCTTATAACTCCCTAACAAAAAAAAAATTTGCTTCCAAAATTATGCTGATGTAAAGGAGACATGTGGAAAATGTTACTTATTAAGTATTTTGTGTGACATATCTCTGTGATTTAATTGCATAAAAATTCAAAGTTTGAAAATTGCGAAATTTTCAAAATTTTCGCCAAATTTCCGTTTTTTTCACAAATAAACGCAGGTACTATCAAAGAAATTTTACCACTATCATGAAGTACAATATGTCACGAGAAAACAGTGTCAGAATCACCAGGATCTGTTGAAGCGTTTCGGAGTTATAACCTCATAAAGGGACAGTGGTCAGAATTGTAAAAATTGGCCTGGTCATTGACGTGCAAACCACCCTTGGGGGTAAAGGGGTTAAAAGGAATCCATTGGCAGATTTTTGCTATATAATCCAAAGACAGCATGAGGTAGGGGTTGAGACACTGATTTCAGCAATGTGCCACTTATTAGGCTCTGTACTTTAGTCTCTATCCTTACATTATGCTGGCGACTGGTAAGAAAACATACAGGCATATATTATGAGGACATCAGTCATTTGACACAAAATACAACACATTTGTAGCTGGAAACTGTAGTATTAACCCCTTAAAGGGAACCTGTCACCTGAATTTGGCAAGACTGGTTTTGGGTCCTATGGGCAGAGTTTTCAGGTGTTTGATTCACCCTTTCCTTACCTGCTGGCTGCATACTGGCTGCAATATTGGATTGAAGTTCATTCTCTGTCCTCTGGAGTACACGCCTATGTACTGTGTACTTGTTTGATATGAACGTTTATTTGTGAAAATATGGAAAATTTGGCGAAAATTTTACAATTTTCAAACTTTTAATTCTTCCGCCCTTAAACCAGAGAGTTATGTCACCCAAAATAGTCATATAACATTTACCACATGTCTACTTTATATAAGCACAATTTTTGAAATATTAGGGTTTTTTGTTAAAAAACTAGAAAAGTTAAAAGTTGACCTTCAATTTCTCATTTTTCCAACAAAATTTACAAAACGATTTTTTAAGGACCATATCACATTTGAAGTGACTTCAGGTGCCTATATGGCAGAAAATTCCCAAAAGTGACATAATTCTAAAAACTGCACCCTTCAAAGTCCTCAAAACCACATTCAAGAGGTTTATTGACCCTTAGGTGCTTCATAGGAATTAACCCCTTTCTGCCAGCTAACGGAATTGTACATCAGCTGGCAGTATTCCCGAATTTGAGGTGGGCCCTGGCGGTGAGCCCACCTCAAAGCCGCGACATGTCAGCTGTTTTCAACAGCTGACATGTGCGCGCAATGGGCGCGAGCGGAATCGTGATCTGCCCATGCCCATTAACTAGTTAAATGCCGCTGTCAAACTCTGACAGCGGCATTTAACAAGCACTGCCGGCCGCGCGGACAGAAGTACTCTCACCACTGACCCCATCACATGATCAGGGGTCATCGGTGCATTGCCATCACAACCAGTGGTCTCCTTGAGACCTCTATGGTTGTTGATGGCAGATTGCTATGAGCGCCACCCAGTGGTCGGTGCTCATAGCAAGCCTGCAATTCTGCTGCATAGAGGTGATCTGTGCATTACCTCTATGTAGCAGAGGCAATCGAGTAGTGGATGCTTCTAGCCTCCCATGGAGGCTATTGAAGCATGCCAAAATTAAAAAAAAGTGTTTAAAAATATAAAAAAAATAAAAGTTCAAATCTCCCCCCTTTCACCCCTATCAAAGTAAAACAATAATAAAAAAATCAAGCCTACACATATTTGATATTGCTGCGTTCAGAATCACATGATCTATCAATAAAAAAAGGACTAACCTGATTGCTAAACGCGCAGTGAGAAAAAATACAAAACGCCAAAATTACGTTGTTTTGGTCGCCGCAACATTGCATTAAAATGCAATAACGGGCGATCAAAAGTACATATCTTCACCAAAATGGTATCCTTAAAAATGTCAGCTTGGCACCCAAAAATAAGCCCTCACCTGACCCCCAATCACGAAAAATGGAGACGCTACCATTATCGGAAAATTGCGCAATTATTATTATTTTTTTTTTTTTTTATTTTTTTTAGCAAATTTGGGATTTTTTTTTAAACACTTAGATGAAAGAGAACCTAGACATGTTTGGTGTCTATGAACTTGTAATGACCTGCATAATTATAACGGTGGTTTAGTTTTAGCATTTAGTGAACGTAGCAAAAAAGCCAAGCAAAAAACAAGTGTGGGATTGCACTTTTTTTGCAATTTCATCGCACTTGGAATTTTTTTCCCATTTTCTGTTACACGACATGGTAAAACCAATGGTATTGTTCAAATTGCAACTTGTCCTGCAAAAAATAAGCCCCCGCATGACCATATTGACAGAAAAATAAAAAAGTAATGGCTCTGGTAAAAGGGGAGTGAAAAACTAAAACGAAAAAAGCTTCGGGGGTGAAGGGGTTAATGCAATATGGCAGGAAAAAATGAACATTTTTTTTCACAAAAAAATACATTAGCTCCCAATTTTTTATTTTGACAAGGATAACAGGAGAAACTGATATTCAAAATTTGTGGTGTAATTTCTCCTAAGTACGTTAATACCCTATATGTTGGGTAAAACTACTGTTTGGGTGCATGTCAGGGCTCAGAAGGGAAAGCGCATCATTTGACTTTCTAAACTCAAAAATATCTGGAATCGAGAGCAGATAACATGTTGCATTTGGAGAGTCCCCAATGTGCCTAAACAGTGGAAACTGCCACAAGTGATCCCATTTTGGAAACTAGTCCCCTCAAGGAATGTATCCAGATGTGTGGTGAGCACCTTGACACTCCAGGTGCTTCACAGAAATCTATAACGTACAGCCGTGAAAATAAAAATTCATATTTTTCTCACAAAAATGTTCTTTTAGCTCCATATTTTCGTTTTTTCACAAGGGTAACAGGAGAAAATGCACCTTACGATTTTTTGAGAAATTTCTCCTGAGAGTACCAATGTGGTCGAAAACTACCCTTCAGGCACAGTGCAGAGCTCAGAAGGGATGAAGCCCCAGATTGGAGTTCAGGTTTTGCTGGAAAGATTTGAGGGTGCCGTGTCACATTGGCAAAGTCCCTGAGGTGCCAGAACAGCAGAAACCTCCCATAATTTACTTCATTTTACAAATTATGCTTCTCAATGAATTTATCTAGGGGTGAATGAGCATGTTGACACCATATGTTCCTCACGGAAATTTGTACAATTGGGCAGTGAAGAAAGAATAATTACATTTTTACCATCAAAATGTTGTTTTAGCCACAACTGACCTCACAGTTTGTTGTGCAATTTCTCTTGATTGTGCCAAAATGTTACATGTAGTCAGTAACAACTTTTCAGGCAGAGGGCAAAGCTCACAAGAAAAGGTGTGCCATGTCATAGTGCAGATTTTACTGTTATGGCGTGCGGGTGCCATGACACACTAGAAAAGCCCCTAAGGTGCCAGAACAGCAGAATCCCACCATAGGTGACTCATTTTTGCAAACTAAACCACTCTATGAACTCATCTAGGAGTGCAGTGATCATATTGACATCACAGGTGTGATACAGAAATTTATAGAAATGTATACCATTGCGGAATGAAGAAGAAATAATCACATTTTTACCACAAAAAAATTGGTAAAAATGGCTCCAACATTTGTCATACAATTTCTACTGAACATAGCAATACCCCATATGTGGCTTTACAGTCCTGCTAAGCCACATGGCGAGACACAGAAAGGACGGAGTGCAATTTGCCTCCTGGAGTGCAGATTTTCCTAGAATAGTTTTGCAGATTATACAGAACCTTTAAGTGTTAGAAGAGCAGAATACACCCCTGAAGTGACCCCATTTGGGAAATTATATCCCTGCCAAACATGTGGATGCTATATGTAGTTTAAATCGATTAGTAAGGTAAAGGGGAGAGGGATAAAGTCAGCTCACCAGTCTTCATTAGATTCCAAGGTCCATCTACACACGGAGCAACCCTGATCAAAGACGTAGTCAAATTGCAAGCAGAAAAAAGGGTTGTCTCCAGCGTAGAAATTAATTTGAATAAAACTTCACTTTTATTTAGAACTTTCTTAAAAACATGTTCTCAGGCTTATGCAAGTTGTTGGGTCCCTGGTAAACTACCGACGCGTTTTGACCTATGAGGTCTTACTCATGGTCGAAACCCGTCGGTAGTTTACCAGGGACCCTACAACTTCTACAAGCCTGAAACCATGTTTTTAAGGAAGTTCTAAATAAAAGTGAAGTTTTACTGATATGAATTTCTATGCTAGAGACAACCCTTTTTTTCTATATGTGGTTTATGCACACTGTAGGGCTTTGGGCGTGCAGGATTCATGGGATTTCTTTTAGGGGTGGGGGAGTAAAGCCCTTTTCCAGAGCCTTTGTACTACCAGTAACATGGAACCCCCTATTTATCGGTCGTCCATGACAGCACCACGGAGAGAGGGGATCCACCCTTCAGGAACAGGAAACCTACAGATACATAAGGGCAGCACCTCTCTCACGCATCAGTAGATTTCCTGTTCCTGGAGGACAGGATGCCCTTCAGATATCTGCAGTTTCATCTGGAATACCTAGGTCGGCTGTCTGACTCAGGTAGCGAGGGGGTCTCCTACCTCAGTCAGTGTGGGTCCCTGGAAGCACCACGGTGGGTCCGGGTAGAGCTCCATGGCAGTGAGCGGAGCAGGGGAGCGGAGTCCGGAGGATGTCCATCTCCAAATGCCAGTGACGGAGGCGAGTATTTCCCCCTGGGTCCTTTCAGTCTTCCCGGTGCCTCTGCAGCTCCTGCGTCCCGTCAATCGTCCTGTCCAGAGGGCTTGGCGTGGCAGTGTGCAGTGGGGTCGGTGGGCGGTGCCATGCCTCGGCCTCCGTGCACTTCCCTGTGCGCTCTTTCCGGTATCGGACGCCGGCCGACTTCTGCTGCAGACGCCGCTGTGTTGCAGCCACGTGCAGCGATGGTGGCATGGGGGGGGCGGTCAGAGGCTATAGGGGGACTGGCTGTGACCTACACGGAGAGGGGCGGATCCCCTGGCCACACACCTGCTGATAATCCGGATCCAGGGGAAGGGCTAAATATAGCCGCACAGAATGCTGCAGGGCTGCTTGTGAGCCCATCTGCAGCAATGGATGAGCCAGAAGCTCCCGTCGGTCTGCTGGAGGAGCAGGACAGATCCTCGGAGAGGTCACATGCAACCCCCCAGCCGACGACCCACGGACGCAGTGATCAGCCCAGTCGCAGGACTTCATTTAGACTGAAAGATCCGGTTCGCTCCCCCAGTAATCCAATACCTACCGCTGCTGCCTGGGTAAGAGGTCTTCGTGCCCTGATGCAGTCTTTTCCTATGTTTTTCCTTAGGGGAAAAAATGCGCTGGTAAAGTAAAGAATAAGCAGTGCACACTATGTGGTTGCCCTTTGCCAGACGCCTACCCTAAAAGACTATGTCAGTCGTGTGTGCAACAGACGGTAGGGAGTAAAGGAAATAAATATATATTGTATAACGGTAGTACTAGTTAAATTAAATAGGGTTTTTTTTCCGCTCCCATAGGTGGCGGAAGAGTCACCCGATTTAACTTCAAACCTTAGAGAAATTATCAGGAGAGAAAAGATTCCCTAATATCCTTATCCCAAAGAGAGCCTTCCAAGAGAAAAAGGGAACCTAGCGTCTCAGATTCAGATTCGTCTACTGCCCCTAGGAAAGAATGTGATTCGGAAGCCTCCGTCTCCTCTGCATCCTCTTCAGAAGAGGATTCTAATCGATTCTGCTTTCTGCTAGACCAGATGGACAGGCTGATTAAATCAGTCAGATCCACCATGGGGGTGGCTGACGAAAAACAAGAACTTTCGGCGCAAGACCTAATGTTTGGCGGTCAGGACCCAATAAAGCACAAATCATTTCCACTTAATTACAAAGTTCAAAACCTTATCAAAAGAGAGTGGAAAAAGCCAGAAAAAAAGGGCTCCCTACCACCGGCCTTTAAACGGAGATATATCCCTTTGACGACCCCTTGGTGAACACGTGGTATAAGGCACCAAAATTAGATGCAACGGAGGCTAAGGCCTCTAAAAAATCCTCTATTCCCTTCGATGACATGGCTTCTTTAAAAGATCCTCTTAATAAGAAAGCATATTTGTTTCTTAAAGGGACTTGGGAGATGTCGGCTGGTGCTCTAAGACCTGCAGTAGCTGCGACATGCACAGCCAGATCGATGATGGTCTGGCTGGACCAAATAGGGTCTAAGCTAAAAGATGGAGCCTCTAGGGAATCCACATTAAAGTCCCTGCCGACATTCCAGAATGCTGCTGCTTTTCTCGCGGACACGTCTGCAGATTCTGCAAGGATGGCAGCTAGGATTATCAAATGCGGCACACAGGGCCCTATGGCTGAAATGTTGGCCCGGCGACCTTCAGGCCAGATCCCGTCTTTGCTCTATTCCATGCGAAGGAGAATACCTGTTTGGTCTGGTTCTAGATGAACTGATGGAGAAGGCCGGAGATGAGAAAAAGATATTTCCCAGTCTACCGACCACTTCTTATAGGCATCCCTTCACAGGGAAAAGGTTCTTTCGCAGAAGGCCAGCCAGGGACCAGGGCAGATGGACGATAAAAAGAAAAATAGGTACTGGATTCATGTTTGGAGGTGGGGGACATCAGGAGCCATCCCAGGAGATCAAAAAGCCACCCCAATGACTAGTCGCCCCGGTGGGAGGTAGACTAGCTGCCTTCTACCCAGCCTGGTCCAAAATTTCAAGTAGCAATTGAATTTTGGGAATAATAGCTACGGGTCTACAGCTAGAGTTCTTCTCTATCCCTCATAATTTCTTCAGAGTTACCCCGCTCAGGTCCTCTCCAGCAGAACAGATGGCCATGGAAATTCACAGCCTGCTCAGTAAAAAGGTCCTATCAGAGGTTACGGAAGGAGAATGGGGTAGAGGATTCTACTCTCCTATATTCCTAATATGTAAACCAGACGGCTCCTTCAGAACTATTATGAACCTTAGAGCTCTTAACAATTTTCTGACCATACAACCGCTAAAAAAGGAGACAAATAATGACGCAATAAAACTACTGTTTAAAAACTGCTTCATGGTGCTGTTGGATTTAAAGGACGCCTATTACCATATCCCCATTTATGCAGGACACCAACGATTTCTGAGGATAGCAGTCCGGTTAGATGGGGTGGTCAGACATTACCATTATAGGGCCCTCGCTTTTGGTATATCGGTGGCTCCCCGGGTCATGGCTGAGGTCATGGCCCACCTACATGAGTCTGACATTTTGGTATCCTATTTTTCGCTTTGTAAGACGCTCCGGATTATAAGACACACCCCAAATTTTGAGGAGAAAAATAGGAAAAAACTTTTTTTAATAAATTGGTGGGGCGTCTTATAATCCATGCGTCTTATTACTTACCAGGGGTTGTGGCTACGGTGGATCAGGGTCCCAGGGTCATTGCTGCAGGCTGGGATGAAAAGTCTGCAGGGGGGCTTCTGTGCTGCAGGGGGCTCCTGTGCTGCAGGCTGGGATGACGGGGTCTGCAGGGGGGCTCCGGTGCTGCAGGAGGCTCCTGTGCTGCAGGCTGGGATGAGGGGGTCTGCAGGGGGCTCCTGTGCTGCAGGCTGGGATGAGGGGATCTGCAGGGGGGGCTCCGATGCTGCAGGGCTGTCTCCTGTGCTGCGGGGGGCTCTGGCGACATTTTGTGAAAGATCAGAGCCCCCCGGCACTTCTTCCATGCGTTCCTGTATGACTGACTCCGGGAAAATGGCCGCCGGAATCTCAGGAGATGAGATCTTCCATGTGTTCCTGTATGACTGACTCCAGGAAAATGGCCACCAGAATCTCGACAGATGAGATCTCAGCGCTGAAATCTCATCTCCCGAGATTCCGGCGGCCATTTTCCCGGAGTCAGTCATACAGGAACGCATGGAAGAATTGCCAGGGGGCTCTTATCTATGTCGCCAGAGCCCCCCGCAGCATCGGAGCCTCCAGCATCACCCGGGGCAGCAGCGGTGGCGGGTGAGGTGACAGCGGTGGCGGGCGGCGGCGGCGGCGGACACCTCCTCATCCCAGCCTGTAAGTGGTATATCCGCTTTGTAAGACGCACCCCCATTTCCCCCCCCAAATTTGGGGGAAATAAAGTGAGTCTTACAAAGCGGAAAATACGGTAATCCCCTACCTTGACGATCTCCTTATTGTGGGTAAAACAGCGGATCACTGTTTAGAACAATTACATAAAGTAATGTCTGCCCTGGAGCGTCTGGGATGGTTACTAAATGTCAAAAACTCCCGGTTACAGCCCATGAAGGTGCAGCGATTTTTAGGCCTGACCTTGGATTCCCAGGATCAAGAATGCCGTTTACCTAACAAAAAAATAGATTGCCTACACCTTCAAGTGCTAAACGCCTCTAAAAACCCCAGCATGTCCCTTAGAAAAGCAATGTCTCTGTTAGGCTCTCTCTGGTCCTGCATTCCAGTGGTCCGATGGGCCCAGTATCATACAAGGATACTTCAGGGCGAGATATTATCACAACAAAAAATTTTGGGGGGGGTCACCTAGAGAGCCAGCTGACCTTGTCCAAAACACTATTGTATCCCTCAAAAGGTGGCTAGACCGAAACAACCTATCTACGGGGGTCCCCTGGGAATATAACATAACTAGTATAATCACCTCAGATGCTAGCTCTTCTGGTTTGGGTGCTCACATGGGTGAAATTATAATCCAGGGATTTTGAGATCAGCTTCAGATGGAAATGTCCTCTAACCTGAAGGAGTTAACGGTGGTGGAGCAGGCAGTTAAAAGACTCCTTTTCTATCTACAGGGCCACCACGTGCGGATATTCTCCGACAATCGGGCCACTGTGGGCAGGGCCGGCGTCAGCACCCGGGCAAGTGCCGGGGCCCTGGCAAGACGGGGGGGGGGGGGGGCATTGAAGGTATGACACTGAGGCTCCTGGGGGTCCCCCCGCAGCCGGACTACATCCCCTGTCCCCTGTAATACACAGTACAACTCACAGAACTCTGAGCACATCCCCAGCAGCAGGCAGCACACAGCTCTGGGAGTTTTGCAGCTGTTGGAGAGCCATGACGCGTCACAGTCTCACCATGGATACACAAAGTGACTTCCGGTCTGTGTCGTCACTTCCGGGTGAGAGTAAGGATGAGAGCTTAGAGCGGTCCGTCCTGCCCTGGGAATCCTCATCGTCCAGTAGCGTGCGGGGTCCCACCGTCCAGTGCCCAGAGCATGAGCAGCATGAGCAAAGACGTGCAGCAGTGCAGCACATGTGGGTGTCCATGACGGTGAAAGTGAAGCAGTCTTCCTTCCTGGAGCAAAGGCAGAGCTACAGTTTGGCACCTGAGTGAGTGATGCTGGGACTTGTAGACTACTGTCTGTATATACTACACGGCTGTGCTATTTACTAGGTGGGCTGTGCTATATAGTACGTGGGCTGTGCTATATACTATGTCAGCTGTGCTATACACTATGTGGGCTGTGCTATATAGTACGTGGGCTGTGCTATATACTACGTGGCTGTGCTATGTACTACATGGCTGTGTTATATACTACATGACTGTGCTATATAATATGTAGCTGTGCTATATACTACGTGGCTGTGCTATATACTACATGGCTGTGCTATATACTACGTGGCTGTGCAATATATTACATGGCTGTGCAATATACTACAAGGCTGTGCAATATATTACATGGCTGTGCAATATACTACATGTCTGTGCTATATACCATGTGTCTGTGCTATATACTATGTGGCTGGGTAATATACTACGTGGCTGGGCAATATACTATGTGGCTATGCTATATATTACGTGGCTGGGCAATATACTACGTGGCTGGGCAATATACTACGTGGCTGGGCAATATACTATGTGGCTGTGCTATATACTACGTGGCTGGGCAATATACTACGTGGCTGGGCAATATACAATGTGTCTGTGCAATATACTACGTGTCTGTGCAATATACTACATGGCTGTGCTATATAATACGTAGCCGTGCTATATACTAGGTGGCTGTGCAATATAATACGTTGGTTGCTATATGCTACGTGGGCTGTTATATACTACGTGGCAGGCTGTGCTATATACTACATGGCCTGTGTTATATACTGCATGGGCAGTGTTATATACTACATCTCTGTGCTATATACTACATCTCTGTGCTATATACTACATGGCTGTGCTATATACTACGTGGCTGTGCTATATACTACGTGGCTGTGCTATATACTATGTGGCTGTGCTATATACTACGTGGGCTGTTATATACTACGTGGCAGGCTGTGCTTTATACTACATGGCCTGTGTTATCTACTGCATGGGCAGTGTTATATACTACATCTCTGTTCTGTATACTAAGTGGCTGTGCTATATACTATGTGGCTGTGCTATATACTACGTAGCTGTGGTATATACTATGTGGGCTGTTATATACTACGTGGCAGGCTGTCCTATATACTATGTGGGCTGTTATATACTACGTGGGCTATTAATCTGGCATTGTACTACACCTATATTTCTCCGCTGTATCTGTGCATCATGAATCGTGGTCTGTGTTAAAGGGGGGCCCACTGGGACTTTTTCACCCAGGGCCCTCAAAAACCTGGAGTCGGCCCTGACCGGGGCATATATCAATCATCAAGGCGGAACCCGTTCCAAATCCCTAATGAACGTGGCAGATGGTCTGTTCCAGCTAGCAGAGCAAGACCTTCTTTCATTGACGGCTCTTCATATAAGAGGAGCAGAAAATACTACGGCGGATTACTTAAGCCACAACACCTTGAGGCAGGGAGAATGGTCCCTAAACGACTCCATCTTCAACCTCATTGTGGAAAGGTGGGGTCAACTGGAGGTAGATCTTTTCGCCACAAAGGAAACAGAAAAGTGAGACAATTCTGCTCTCTGAACCCCAGAGAAAATCCTCTGTCAGTAGACGCCCTCCTCATAGAGTGGAACTTCAGGCTAGCTTATGCCTTTCCTCCCCTCTACTTCCTCTGGTGGTGGGGAAAATAAGGAAGGACAAGGCCACAGTTATAGTAATTGCCCCCTTCTGGCCCATAAGGACTTGGTTTTCATGCCTCAGGACCATGTCAATATCTCTGACCCATGGGTCTTACTAGACATCCCAGATCTCCTATCCCAGGGTCCAGTCTACCATCCTCGGGTAGTTGGCCTTCGTCTGATGGTGTGGATTTTGAGCAATCGCTGTTAAGAGATAGAGGTTTCTCTCCGGGCCTGATTAACACTCTGCTGAAGAGCAGAAAAATAATCACCACAAAAATTTATGTCAGGATCTGGAAAAGATTTCTTCAAAACTCGGGGGTAGTAGCTGGTCAATCAAAACCAATAGACCAGATTTTGGAGTTCTTGCAAAAGGGGTTGGATATGGGATTATCCCCAAATACTCTTAAAGTACAGGTGTCAGCCTTAGGGCCCCGCTTTGGCTGCAACATTTCTGAAAGTACTGGCTCAGCAGATTCATCAAGGTGACAAAATGGTCTAGGCCAGGGGTCCCCAACTCCAGGCCTCGAGGGCCGCCAACAGTGCAGGTTTTCAGGATTTCTTTAATATTGCATCGGTGGTAATGTGATCATCTGCACAGGTGATGATTCCAACCCCTGTGCAATACTAAGGAAATCCTGAAAACCTACACTGTTGGCGGCCCTCGAGGCCTGGAGTTGGGGACCACTGGTCTAGGCCAATGGTGAAGAATAGAGTCATGCCGTGGGACTTAAACTTAGTCCTCTCCACCATGACAGAAGCCCCATTTGAGCCAATTTCTTCAGCCTCTATTAAAAATTTGTATCTTAAAGTAGCCTTCCTTGTGGCCCTAACGTCAGCTCGTAGAATAGGCGACATCCAGGCATTATCCCGTCTTCCCCCTTACTTGCAACTTAGGGATGATAGAGTGATACTTTCCCCTGATCCAGCATATCTTTCTAAAGTAGTGTCCAGATTCCATAGAACACAGGAGATAGTTCTTCCATCTTTCCTCCCTAATCCTACTAATGATAAGGAAAGAAAACTACACACGTTAGACGTAAGAAGATGTATCCTATAGTATCTAGCAGTGACTGATCCCTGGAAGATAGATAACGCTCTATTCGTGTCCTATCAGGGTAGCAGGAAAGGTCATAGAGCATCAAAATCTACGCTAGCTAGATGGCAAGCCGTTGCCTGATGGTCTAAGAGCGCATTCCACTAGAGCTATGGCTGCCTCGTGGGTGGAGAGGTTAGAGGTGTCGATCGACCAAATATGTAAGGCTGCTACTTGGTCTTCTCCAAACACTTTCTATAACCACTATAGATTAAACCTGGGTGCTTCCTCGGACCTCTCTTTTGGTGTAAGGGTGCTGCAAGCAGTAGTCCCTCCCTAAGCAGTTACTCTCAGTAATTCTCTCCGTGGTGCTGTCATGGACGACAGATAAAGTCTTTGAAAAACACTATTAACCGTGAGTAACTAAGACTTTATCTGTCGTCCATGACAGCACCCGTACTTATTCTCCCGTCTTCTTAAGTTCTGGGTGTACACCTCTTCCCTTTTTTTCTATAATCCACTCGTGGTGAATAGTTAGCAGTAGTATCATTGAATATTAATTATGCTGTTAACCTTGGTGCTCCTCTTGTGCTCTGTAAACCAACTGATGCGTGGGAGAGGTGCCGCCTTTATGTATCTGTAGGTTTCCTGTTCCTGAAGGGCGGATTCCCTCTCTCCATCGTGCTGTCATGGACTCCGAAAAACACCATTAACCGATGAGTAACTAAGACTATTTCTAATGACAGATGAGGACTTGCTTTTTTTGTGGATTGAGTTAAAGCTTTCATTGGGAACATTTTGTCATGATATGTACTTTTGCCCTGTCCTGTATTTGAATAATATGCCATTTGATGTATGTAACTGTTCTCTGGTTTCTATTAGCTGTAATTTATGTATTTTCTTGTGCTGGGAGTTCACCTGTAACAATATGTCTCCTTCCCCCAATACTTGCAGCCCTAAGCTCTAATGTAATTAAGCTTTGTCAACATCACTAGTGGGGGAATAGCCATTCTTCCTCACAGCAGGTGGCTAGTCAAATGTACATACTGCATAGATTAAGCGGAGCCCACCAGTCTAGAATCTTCAGGGGGACCCAACCATTGAATAGAAGGTGTGACCCCTACCCCCCTTCATGGGCGGATCCCAGGAGCTCAGACAATCCATTCTTATTTTGAGATCAGATGTGAGTTGATCCTTGAAGGAGAAGGAGTGGGGATTCTTAGCTGAGGCAAGACCCCACGCCCATCTGAGACTGCGGAAGCGAACGGGGCGAGACTTGAGCTGAGGACATATCTCGTCGTTCGTGAGATTGTTTTGGGATCCCTTGGACTAATTGTGGACTCTGTAGATCTACCTGCATGTGTTGTTCCAGCGTTCTTGATAATAAATCTGTGGAATCATCCCTTGGCCTGTTGTCCCATCTTGCTCTGCCGTACACCCCGTCACAAACTGGTTGGCAGCGGTGGGATCAGAGCAGAAGGAATGGAGGACAATGGCCCAACATCGGGAACCAACACCGCAGAGTACAAGAACTGGACTTTGGGGAGCCTACAATCAAAGGCCCGTGAAGTAGGAGTCCGTTTTAAGGGACTCTCCAAGGAGCAGCTTATTGAGGCTTTGGAAGGAGTTCGCCTGCAAGATGACGCTGAGGAAGGATCCTCACAGCAAATGGAGGAAAGACTGCAGCCGGAGGTAAATACCCAAAAAAGTCAGTGGGTTGTGTGGTACGAGGAGGAGTTGGCATTGCTGGGAGAAGAGGCCACCATAGACGATAAGAGGGAGGCTATTCACAGAGCTCAGGAGATGGAGAGGGAGGCCATTCACAGAGCTGAGGAGAGGGAGAGGGAGGCCATTCACAGAGCCGAGGACAGAGCTCAGGAGATGGCATTGCTGGAGAGGCAGATCACTTTGGAAGCAGCTAGAAGCTCCAGACAGACTCTAACCCCAGCACCCACCATGAGGGAACTCCCCAGAGTGTCCTGCAAAGACTTCAAGCCCTTTAATGAGGCTGCAGGTGACATTGAGGGCTTCTTCCAGGACTTTGAGCATCAGTGTCGATTAATGGAAGTCCCGGAAAGGGACCGAGTCCGACATCTGGTGGGGCTCTTAGAGGGTGGAGCTGCCGCAGCCTATAGAGCTATGGACCCTCAAAGGAACTGTGAGTATGCGGAGATTAAACGGACTATTCTAGAACATTATGCGGTTACCCCAGACACTTACAGGACTCAGTTCCGTACTTTAGCCTGTGATGAGGAAGTGTCTTTCAAGATGTATGCCCACAGACTCAAACAAATATGTCATCGCTGGCTGGAGGCAGAAGAGGCGTTAACCTGGGAGACCTTCCTCCAGGTTATCCTAAAAGAGCAGTTTTACTTCAAGTGCCCTGCTGAGATCCGGGAATGGGTGCGTGAGAGGAGACCAGCCACTGTGGAGGAAGCTGCAGCTCTAGCTGATGAGGCTCTCACCATCAAGCCTCAGTGGAGGGTTCTGTTGGAGGATGGAGAGAGGCCTACCAGCTCCACAACACCGGTGGCCCCCTGTTCTTCTGTCCCCATTGTTCCCCGTTCCTCTAAGCCACCACCTCATGCTGATACCCGTGTAAATGTGCCTCCAGTTGCTTCTACTGCGTTTTCTGGAATACGACAAGGAGAGGAAGTAGCAGAGCGCAAGTGTTATGGTTGTGGGCATCCGGGGCATCTGCAGGCCTCATGCCCAGCCAGCCCACGGAGGAGTCATCCTCAAAACCCTACAGCACCTTCAGGTGGGGGCCGGCCTCCAGGTTCCCTTACCCCTCACCCAAGAGGACGCCTTGGATGGAGTGAGACCCAGCACAGATGCTATCGATGTGGACAGCCGGGGCATCTGCAAGCCTCCTGCCCAGCTGTTCAAATGAGGATTAATCCTGTACCCAGTCGTATTATTAATTATGTACAGCCAAGTGCCATGGAGGACGACGTGTCATCACTACGTGAGGACTGGCCTTGTGCCTCACCCACCCATGTTGCACCACTAGGAGTTTATGGTGTGCGACCTGCAGCTATGACGACTTCTGCTCATCGAGGTAAGCACTTGCAGGAGGTCGTGCTGGATGGACAGAGACCTATTGGATTTTGTGACTCAGGGGCTTTCCTCACACTGGCTGATCCCCGAGTGGTTCGGCCTGAGGCAATCCATAGAGGACCTGGGATTGTCATTGAACTGGCTGGTGGACAATGGAGGACTATTCCCACAGCCACTGTGGATCTGAACTTTGGTTTTGGGGTCAGGCGATGTGTGGTTGGGGTGATGGGTGGTCTGCCTGCAGATGTTCTCCTGGGCAATGATGTGGGAGAGCTACGATGCCAATTCGTGGCTGCATGAAGCCACATGTAAGTTACGCTCTGCCTCTGTGTACTTAACCAGTGACCTGTAGAGGTCCCTGGTACGTACACAAATTGGGAGGGGAAGGGATTGTCATGATATGTACTTTTGCCCTGTCCTGTATTTGAATAATATGCCATTTGATGTATGTAACTGTTCTCTGGTTTCTATTAGCTGTAATTTATGTATTTTCTTGTGCTGGGAGTTCACCTGTAACAATATGTCTCCTTCCCCCAATACTTGCAGCGCTAAGCTCTAATGTAATTAAACTTTGTCAACATCACTAGTGGAGGAATAGCCATTCTTCCTCACAGCAGGTGGCTAGTCAAATGTACATACTACATAGATTAAGCGGAGCCCACCAGTCTAGAATCTCCTGGTGGACCCAACCATTGAATAGAAGGTGTGACCCCTACCCCCATTCATGGGCGGATCCCAGGAGCTCAGACAATCCATTCTTATTTTGAGATCAGATGTGAGTTGATCCTTGAAGGAGAAGGAGTGGGGATTCTTAGCTGAGGCAAGACCCCACGCCCATCTGGAACTGCGGAAGCGAACGGGGCGAGACTTGAGCTGAGGACATATCTCGTCGTTCGTGAGATTGTTTTGGGATCCCTTGGACTAATTGTGGATTCTGTAGATCTACCTGCATGTGTTGTTCCAGCGTTCTTGATAATAAATCTGTGGAATCATCCCTTGGCCTGTTGTCCCTTCTTGCTCTGCCGTAAACCCCGTCACAAACTTTACATTGCTTTTGGGATCACATTTATCTGGCGCACTGTGATGAGCACTTGCTGTGGGGTTTCCATCTAAATCTCAAAATAATATGATTCATATGAAACCCTCCGGGGATTCATTCACAATAATGAGGCATCTGAGTTACCCTGGACTGTCTGGCCTCTGTTCAGCAGTGTCCTTGTATTCAGAAGTGCACAAAACTGTGGACAAACGCCACCAGATCATAGGTCAGACGGCATCCACAGTGCCTCCATCTGCTTCATTATATGAAATCTTCTGCTGGGGATTCCATCTGAATCAAAGATTTGCATGTAAACCCTGATATAAGCTCTCAATGTAGAGCGCAGGATAAATGTGCGCCTTGACTTACTGCCATCTTTGGGAGGCATAATGAACAAATCAACAGCAAGTGAAGAATTTGTTTTATTTTTTACGCCGTTCCTTGTGCTGTACAAGTGATAAGATGACTTTATTCTTCGGGTCGGTGCTATTACAGCAATGCCAGATTTAGGCTTGTTTTTTGCTTGACGAACTAATGTTGTTGATACTATTTTCGGTCAGATGATATTTTTATTGGTAGCATTTTGGAGACAACATTTTTTGATCACTTTCTATTTCGATTTTTGGGAGGCAGGATAAACAAAAAACAGCAATTCAGGAATTTTTTTTTGTTTTCTTCTTATTTTATTTCGCATGTGTTAAAATTTATAGCAGCTTTATTCTTCTGGTCAGTAGGAGTACAGCGATATTTCACACAATAAAAACTTTTTCAGAAAAAAATATATTTTTGCATCTCTGTATTCTGAGAGCTATAACTTTTTGTTTTTTTCCATTAATAGAGCTGTGTAAGGTGGATTGTTTTTTGCAGGACAAGATGATGTTTTCACCTATACTATTTTCATTTACATTTGTCTTTTGGATCGCGTTTTACTTCACTTTTTTCCAGCGTTATGATAAAAAGCGATGTTTGCCACATTATTATTTTTTTTACAGTTTGTTCTAAACGCAGCAATGACAAATATGCATACCAAATATGCATACTTTTTTTTTTTTTTTTTTTACATAAAAATGTGTATTTATTAGTGTAATTTTTTTAATTATTATTTTTTGGACAATTTTTTTTACATTTATGGGACTTTCAGTTTTTTCACTTTGATGGCTGGTATAACGAATTGATTTTCCCTAGCTTGGTGACCCGGGGGTCGTCATAATGACCCCGGGTCATCATGGCAACCATTGGGCGCCTGCGAAGACTCACTCTCCATCGCAGCATTTAGTGGGTTAAATAGCCAGGGGTGTTGCTGGCACTGTCCCTGGCTGTTAGTGCAGAGCTTGGCCACTAGTAGTGCCGAGCTCCTACACTGACCTGACATGGTGTGCGATCACAGCCCTGTGTGGGGAACGATGGCATGGGTCTCCGCACCTCTTCCTGTGCCGCTCAGCTGTCACTGCCAGCTGTCGCACTGAACTGTCACTGCGTATTTATACACAGTGACTGTTTAAATATATGACGGACATAGCATGATGTGGGAACTGTTACCCACTCCTGAAGTACTATGTATGTCGTTAGTCTTAGAGAGGTTAATGGGATAGACACACAAACAACATTTATTATCTTTGCAGAGTCTTGATGATAAATTATTACTGGAGATATATGTCAGAATTTATGACAATGATGGATAGTCATGCAATGCACTTGAACTTATCTCAGTTATTTACATACACATTGAAAGGAGCAGTAGTACACATATATGATCAGCTGTCACGTGATCAATAGGGTTCTCACAGTAATACATTTTTCACCTATCCTGTAAATAGGTGAACAATGTTGTGTGACCCAACCCGTGTAATACTGCTACCTATCTAATCAAAGATAATTCCCAGAGTTCACATGCTGCAAAACCTGAAAGATCCCATACACTAAACTAACGTAGTCTGAATCCACCGATATTGGCTGGATGAGCAGAAATCCTAGCTTGTTTCCTGATTTTCATTTTCATCCAACATCATAGGCATTTCCGATGGCTGATTTTGTTGTTGAAGAGTTAAGCTGCTGCCAGACTCCTCTGGCAGCAGCTTACTCACAGGAGTGCTGAGGATTCCTGTGTATGGGGGATTCAGAAGAAAAAAAGTAAAAAAGGGAATTATAGTGTTAACAAAAATACATTTTACCAGTGCTGTAATTCAGATGTTCTTTAGCGGGCTAAAACTAAATGTGTATCTTGAATAGAAAAGAAGAATAAAGTGATTCTTTTGTTTTATATATTCTTTGGATCATCTTGTGGTTTTAGCTGAAAAAAAATCCTACAAATACCACTCCAAATCAATCAGCCTGGTCTAATGTGAGTATAAGGCCGGGATCACACACAGCGAGATACGGCCGAGTCTCGCAAGTTAAAACCAAGCTCTGGCACCGGCACTCCAGAGCGGAGCGTCCGGCCGCATAGCAATACATGGAGCCGCACGCTCCGCTCCGGAGTGCCGGTGCCAGAGCTTGGTTTTAACCTGAGAGACTCGGCCGTATCTCGCTGTAGTGTGACTCTGGCCTTACATTTCCCTTCAGGAATGAGTTTGTAGCAGTAGTGCCATAATTAGATGTTAGGGGCTTGTAAAGAAAGGTTCACATTTAAAAATGGCAGCAGAGACAAAAATGTATCTTTCAGATAAATATTCAGATTTAAATCCAACTTGACTAAATCTTGAATATGAAATCTATTTTTTTTTGTCTTGAAGGAAAATATGCCAATCAAACAGCCTTGGCAGACAACTCCGATTCCAAAAATAAAATGTGTTTCTAATAGAAACATCTTCTATTGTAACAACTGCTTCATACAGTAGACTTTTACGTATTACAGCTGTTTTTTCTAGATTCCGATTTCAGCAATCTCACTTGGTTTGTGGTCTCACTTATTGTTATGTTCATGATAGTGTGTCAAGGTTGGACTTTTCGTTTCAAATTTTTTGATGAAATGTGCATAATTTGCGAAAAGGATTGTAATGAGCCTGTTCTTAAAAAAAAAAAAAAAAAAAGATTACTGGAAAGTAAAATCAGCTCTATTTACCCCATGCCACTCCAGTGCTGTCTCTCTATTGCTCCTATGGAGACTTTGGTGATTTGCTGCATTATTGATATCACATCTACAGCATGTGACCACTGTCAACAATTGCTGGGATCAATAACGACACTGAGTTAGATGGCTGATTGGCTGCAATGATCAGGTACTGTAGGCATGGTGTCAACCTTTGGGCTATGCTACTGTGAAAGTAGAAAATCTATTGGAGAGAGCATGCCAATAACCTGCAAATATGGGGTTAATCTGCAGGTCAAAAGCGTTCTAAACCTATCTGATGCCCACACTTAGACCCCAGCTACCGGGAGGACATTAAATCTTTTCCTCCCAGCAGTGTTCGAGTTTCAGTTATGGGGGTGGCGTTTGCGTGGGTTCAGGAGGATCAGCATTAGAGTCAGCTGTCTGACAGGGTTGCGGACATATTTATAAATGCTACTTCCATATACGCTGCTCTCACAATATATTATATTGTTCAGTGTTCTTTCATCACAAAGACAGTAGAAAGAGATCTTACTATTTGTATCTGTAGTTCTGGCTTTAGATACACACATTGAAAGACTTGTGAAGTCATAGCTATTAATGGAAGACTAGTTATTAGAGATGAGCAG
Source organism: Ranitomeya imitator (assembly GCF_032444005.1). NCBI lineage: Eukaryota > Metazoa > Chordata > Amphibia > Anura > Dendrobatidae > Ranitomeya > Ranitomeya imitator. The sequence continues at coordinate 488,006,879 of NC_091285.1, read as the reverse complement.
ATTTTTTGAAATATGAACTCGCAGGCTGTGCCGACTTTTACCCAAAAATTTAACTTTCAGCGAATAAATTGGACAAGGTTCTAAAAACTACTCTTATTGCCCAGAAAATAAATGTTTAAAACTCTGAGGTCTCATAGGTGTATATAGAACTCCTTTTGTACTACTTACTGCAAACACAGCATTATTAGGCTGCCATCACACTAGCAGTATTTGGTCAGTATTTTACATCAGTATTTGTAAATATGATGCACAACTCAATATATATAAAGAATCATAATTTTATTAGAAGAAAATTATAAAATGAATAATGCAGGGAATAAAAGAAACGGTAGATAAAATACAGAATGTCACAGAATATCTGTAAATTGGCACACCATATAAAATAGCAAATGTATTCAAGACTACGTAGAAAATTACATTACAACATTTATTACTGTGTGGACAATACAGCCATTAAAATCTCTCATGTTGAATAACCACATTAGATAATCCCAAACCTATGATAGGGTAATGGTACGCAGGGTGAATAAATTAATATATAGAGTAATATGTAAAGTGCTGTGCATACCAGAATAAATATATAAATAATATCACCCTTAAATAAATATATATCGTAAGTATAAAGAAATACTCCTGAAAAGTGTCATAGTGCCATCAATATGTAACGAGATAGAGTGGAATACCAACCAATATGAGAGCCCGTGAGAGCCTGGACCTGCCCAACGCGCGTTTTGCCTGAGCTTTGACGAGGGAAAAAGCTCAGGCGATACGTGCGTCGGGCAGGTCCAGGCTCTCACAGGCTCTCATACTGGTTGGTATTCCACTCTAGCTTGCCAAAATGGTATAATTAAAATTGTCTGCTCAGCATGCAAAAAATAAGCCCTCACTTAACCCAAGATCACGAAAAATGGAGACGCTATGGTATCGGAAAATGGCAATTTATTTTTTTTTAACAAAGTTTGGAATTTTTTTCCACCACTTAGATAAAAAGAACCTAGACATGTTTGATGTCTTTGAACTCATAATGACCTGGACAATCATAATGGCAGGTCAGTTTTAGCATTTAGTGAACCTAGTAAAAAAGCCAAACAAAAACAAGTGTGGGATTGCACTTTGTTGCAATTTCACCGCACTTGGAATTTTTTCCCATTTTCAAGTAAACAACATGTTAAAACCAATTGTGTTGTTCAAAAGTACAGCTCATCCTGCAAAAAACAAGCTTTCACATGGCCATATTGATGGAAAAATAAAAAAGTTATGACTCTGGGAAGTAGGGGAGCGAAAAAGCAAAACCAAAAAAGATCCGGGGGTGAAGAGGTTAAACACAGGTGATGGAAACAAAAGAAGTCAAACCATGGCTTTATCACAAATGCTGGTGCTATGCAGGGTCATATCCCAAAAGCAAGCACCTGCAATGGGCTGCTGAGTTTGGGTGACATGTACTGGTGTAATATTGTTCTATTAGGCTGTGTTTACGGGTGGAATTGGCCCAAAAACGTTAGGGAATCCTTACGCCAGCAAAGTCAATGAGAATCCTGAATTGCTGTGCACATGAACAGTATTTTTACTCTCAGGAATTCTGCTGCTTTTAAATCTGCAGCATGTAAATTCTTTATGCGTTTTTGCCGGGTTTTTTTCATGCACTGACTTCAATTGAGTCAATGAAATACACATCGAAAACACAGGTATAAAATTGTTTGTGGATTTCCTGCGAATTTGCTGATTTTTTTCTTGAATTTCTATAGATTTACTATGGTGTTTCCCATGCTGTCATCTGTGTAATAGCACGAGAAACACCGGCATCTCTGATCGGTGGTAAGATTGTTACCACCGGTCAGACCGCTGGTGGGTTACACTATCAGATGTCAGCACGACCACGCAGCTGTGACTGTGACCCATGATAACAAAAACTTACTGACAATCACAAGTGTCAGCTGATGAGGGACTACTACTCCCTTGAGCCTATGCCTGCTGTTGCTGATCACACAACTATGGTGGACCGCGTTTTTATGCACGCCTAAAAGACGGATACCGCCGGATCACAGATCCTAAGGCGTTCACAGTGCTTCCATCTGCCTCATTATATGGAATCTTCTGCAGGTGGTTCTGTCTGAATCACGTATTTCAGAGTTTTACTTGGAAACCCTGGTATAACTGCTCAGTGTAGACTGCAGGATAAATGTGCGCCGAGCCTTACTGCGATATTTGGGAGGCAGAATGATCAAATCCACAGCATGTGAAGAATTTGTTTTGTTTTTTTTGCGGTTCCTCGTGCAGTATAAGTGATTAGGCAACTTTATTCTTTGGGTCTGTGTGATTACATGGATAACAGGTTTATATCCCTTTTTTTATGTTTGGCACACACTAAAAGATGCTTTTTTTTGCAATAAGAAGTTTTGCATCGCCTTATTTTGAGAGCTATAATTCTTCCATATTTTGGCCCACATAGTCATGTGAGGTCTTGTTTTTTGTGGGACAAGCTGGCTTTTTTATTGGTACCGTTTTCGGGCACATGACAATTTTTGATTGCTTTCTATTCCAAGGCAGAATGAACAAAAACCAGCAATTCAGGAATTGCATTGTTTTGTTTTTTTTCTCTGTTCTGCATGTGGTAAAATTGATAAGTCAGTTTTATTCTCCAGGTCACTACAATTACAGAGATGCCACTTTTTTTATGTTTTGGTGCTTTTACACAATAAAAACTTTTATAGAAAAAATAATTATTTTGCATTTCTTTATTCTGAGAGTTATAACTTTTTTTATTTTTCCGCTGATGGAGCTGTATGGTGGCTTGTTTTTTGCAGGACAAGATGTTATTTTCAGTGATTCTATTTTTATTTACATTCATCTTTTTGATCGCTGTTTATTCCACTTTTTCCAAGTGGTATGATGATAAAGCATAGTTTGCTACATTTTTTTTTATGGCGTTCACTGCAGGGGTTTACTATTGTAGCATGGGTCCCGCACCTCTTCCCGTGCCTCCCAGCTGAATTATCACGCAGTGATAGTTTAAATGCATGATGGACACAGTCCGTCCTGGTGCGGGAACTAAGGGTACCGTCACACTAAGCGACGCTGCAGCGATACCGACAACGATGTCGATCGCTGCAGTGTCGCTGTTTGGTCGCTGGAGAGCTGTCACACAGACAGCTCTCCAGCAACCAACGATCCCGAGGTCCCCGGTAACCAGGGTAAACATCGGGTTACTAAGCGCAGGGCCGCGCTTAGTAACCTGATGTTTACCCTGGTTACCAGCGTAAACGTTAAAAAAACAATCACTACATACTTACCTTCAGCTGTCTGTCCTCCGGCGCTCTGCTTTCCTCTGCACTGTCAGCGCCGGTCAGCCGGAAAGCAAAGCGGTGACGTCACGGCTCTGCTTTCCGGCTGGCCGGCGCTGACACAGGATGCAGGAGGAGTGCAGAGAAGCACAGCGCCGGGGACAGACAGCTGAAGGTAAGTATGTAGTGTTTGTTTTTTTAACGTTTACGCTGGTAACCAGGGTAAACATTGGGTTACTAAGCGCGGCTCTGCGCTTAGTAACCCGATGTTTACCCTGATTACCAGTGAAGACATCGCTGGATCGGCGTCACACACGCCGATTCAGCGATGTCTGCGGGAGGTCCAGCGACGAAATAAAGTTCTGGACTTTCCCCAGCAACCAACGATCTCCCAGCAGGGGCCTGATCGTTGGTCGCTGTCACACATAACGATTTCCTTAACGATATCGTTGCTACGTCACAAAAAGCAACGATATCGTTAACGATATCGTTATGTGTGAAGGTACCTTAACACCCGGCCATTATGGACTGTGTCCATCATTGGACATTAAGGGGTTAAATATGCATGTTGGATTTTATCATACCTTTATCTGTTGAAAGCGTTAAGTCGAAGGAGCATCTATATTAGAAACAGTGAACTACGATAGCATTATTTGAAACTTATGGAATGGACACTTTTGTCTCTAAATTAAAATATTTTTACATGTGTTAATTGTTAGGCAAGGGCCAGACTTCCATATATTTTCTCATTCAAGAGAATCGGATTGATTATGTTAATCACAGTCTGATCAATCTTTGGTCAGAGTTTGATCAGAGTGTGATCATTGTGAAATTCTATTTTCTCAATGAGGAGAAGATAGAGGAAAAAAGTATTCATCTTCATTCTGTCAGTCCATAGATGTCTTCCAAGTGTAGTCAGATGTTTTGCACAGACTCATTGACTTGTATGGTCGAGTGCTGTTTGATAATTGGATCAAAATCAAGCATATGCCATTTTTTCCTCTGAAAGCCTTTGTCTGAGGAAAGAATTGGACATGTGCACGGCCCCATAGAATAACATTGGTTCAAATGCGATCTGATGTTTTGTCGGATAGGAGAGGGGTTGGAGAGAGAAGGAGGGAATTTAAAGGGAACCTGTCACCCCGTTTTTTCAGTACGAGATAAAAATACTGTTAAATAGGGCCTGAGCTGTGCGTTACTATAGTGTATTTTGTGTACCCTGATTCCCCCACCTATGCTGCCGAAATAACTTACCAAAGTCGCCGTTTTCGCCTGTCAATCAGGCTGGTCAGGTCATATGAGCGTGGCGACATCTCTGTTTCTTCCCCCAGATCTTGCATATCTTTCCGTTGGTGGCGTAGTGGTTTGCGTATGCCCATCTTCTGAATCCACTGGGCAGGAGAAGAAAAAACGCGAGATCTGCGCTATTTCTCTGGTGATCTGTGGGGGCGGCCATCTTCCTGAGGCCGTGCGTGCACATATGGAGTCCTCTGCTGCCCGGGGCTTCAGGAAAATGGCCGCGGGATGCCGCGCGTGCTCAGATGGAGATCGCGGCGGCCATTTTCCTGAAGCCGAGATGCGAACTCAGGCCCTATTTAACAGTATTTTTATCTCGTACTGAAAAAACGGGGTGACAGGTTCCCTTTAACCTCTTAACTTCCAGGGGTATTTCTGTTTTTGCTTTTCTGTTTTTTGCTTCCCTTCTTCTCAGAACCATAACCTTTTTTTTTTTATTTTTCTGTCAGTATAGCCAAGGGAGAGCTTTTTTTTTTTTTTACTTTTGAAAGATACCATTGGTTTTACCATATCGTGTACTGGAAAATGGGAAAAAATTCTATGTGTGGTTAAATTACAAAATAAGTGCAATTCCACAGTTGTTTTTTTTTTAAGTAAATGCTAAAACTGATCTGCCACTATAATTCCCCAGATCATTACAAGTTCATAGATACCAAACTTGTCTAGGTACTTTTTTTATTTAGGTGTTATAACCCTCCCCAAACTAATTGTCATTTTCTGAGACTTGTAGTGTCTCCATTTTTCAGGAACTTGGGCTGGGTGAGGGCTTATTTTTGCAAGCCGAGCTGACATTTGTATTGATACCATTTTGTGATAGTTAGGCCGGCTTCACACTTGCGAGTTTTACGGACTTAAGAGCGCAGAAACTACGTCCGTAAAACCCGCAAAACATACGGCACAATTATTCTCTATGCACCTGCTCCTATCTGCCGTATTAAACTGATCAGTATTATACGGCTTTCTACGGCCGTTGAAAATCGCAGCATGCTGCGTTTGTCACCGTATTGCGCAAATAAAACGTCAATGAAAGTCTATGGAAGCCCCAAAAATACGGATCACACACGGACCAGCAGTGTGACTTGCGAGAAATATGCAGCGGTGTTAGTGAGAAAGGCCGGTTATTCATTGCGGTGTACATTAAAATCACACTGACAGCTTCCAGTAGAATAGGTAGAATAAATGTGTACACATAGAATAGGTGTATATATATATATATATATATATATATATATATATATATATATATATATATATATATATATGTCAGTGAGACACATATATATATGTATATATATATATATATTAATATTTCTTCCAGCGCTAGACAGCTTTAAAGCCGGTAATTCAATTACCGGCTTTTGCTTTCTCCTTCCTAAACCCGACATGATATGAGACCTGGTTTACATACAGTAAACCATCTCATATCACCATTTTTTTGCATATTCCACACTACTAATGTTAGTAGTGTGTATATGCAATAGTTGGCCGTTCTAGCTAGTAAATTAAGGGGTTAAATGGCGGAAAAAATTGGCGTGGGCTCCCGCACAATTTTCTCCGCCAGAGTAGTAAAGCCAGTGACTGAGGGCAGATATTAATAGCCTGGAGAGGGTCCATGGTTATTGGCCCCCCTGTTATGAACAGGTGATTCAGAACCACAATGGACCTAGTGGTTAAGAGCACACAAAGTGACCTGATAGTTACTAACATAGGACGAGCTCTGAGACGTGGGAACTCTGCTGACCGCAATCCCTAATCCTATCATACCACACTAGAGGTAGCCGTGGATTGCGCCTAACGCTCCCTATGCAACTCGGCACAGCCTGAGAAACTAACTAGCCCTGAAGATAGAAAAATAAGCCTACCTTGCCTCAGAGAAATTCGCCAAAGGAAAAGGCAGCCCCCCACATATAATGACTGTGAGTTAAGATGAAAATACAAACACAGAGATTAAATAGATTTAGCAAAGTGAGGCCCGACTTACTGAATAGACCGAGGATAGGAAAGATAGCTGTGCGGTCAACACAAAAACCTACAAACAACCACGCAGAGGGGCAAAAAGACCCTCCGCACCGACTAACGGTACGGATGTGCTCCCTCTGCGTCTCAGAGCTTCCAGCAAGCAAGAAAAACCAATATAGCAAGCTGGACAGAAAATATAGCAAACAAAAGTAACACAAGCAGAACTTAGCGTATGCAGGGCAGACAGGCCACAGGAACGATCCAGGAGAGAGCCAGACCAATACTGGAACATTGACTGGAGGCCAGGAACAAAGAACTAGGTGGAGTTAAATAGAGCAGCACCTAACGACTTAACCTCGTCACCTGAGGAAGGAAACTCAGAAGCCGCAGCCCCACTCACATCCACCAGCGGAAGCTCATAGACAGAACCAGCCGAAGAACCACTCATGACCACAGGAGGGAGCTTGACCACAGAATTCACAACAGTACCCCCCCCTTGAGGAGGGGTCACCGAACCCTCACCAGAGCCCCCAGGCCGACCAGGATGGGCCAAATGAAAGGCACGAACCAGATCGGCAGCATGAACATCAGAGGCAAAGACCCAGGAATTATCTTCCTGACCATATCCCTTCCACTTAACCAGGTACTGAAGTTTCCGTCTCGAAATACGAGAATCCAAAATCTTCTCCACTATATACTCCAACTCCCCCTCAACCAAAACCGGGGCAGGAGGATCAACGGATGGAACCACAGGTGCCACGTATCTCCGCAACAATGACCTATGGAATACGTTATGGAGGGAAAAAGAAGCTGGAAGGGTCAAACGAAAAGACACAGGATTAAGAACCTCAGAAATCCTATACGGACCAATGAAACGAGGCTTAAACTTAGGAGAGGAAACTTTCATAGGAATATAACGAGATGACAACCAAACCAAATCCCCAACACGAAGTCGGGGACCCACACAGCACCTGCGGTTAGCGAAACGTTGAGCCTTCTCCTGAGACAATGTCAAATTGTCCACCACATGAGTCCAAATCTGCTGCAACCTATCCACCACAGTATCCACACCAGGACAGTCAGAAGACTCAACCTGCCCTGAAGAGAAACGAGGATGGAAACCAGAATTGCAGAAAAACGGCGAAACCAAAGTAGCTGAGCTGGCCCGATTATTAAGGGCGAACTCAGCCAAAGGCAAAAAAGACACCCAATCATCCTGATCGGCAGAAACAAAACATCTCAGATATGTTTCCAAGGTCTGATTGGTTCGTTCAGTCTGGCCATTTGTCTGAGGATGGAAAGCCGAGGAAAAAGACAAATCAATGCCCATCCTAGCACAAAAGGCTCGCCAAAACCTCGAAACAAACTGGGAACCTCTGTCAGAAACGATGTTCTCCGGAATGCCATGTAAACGAACCACATGCTGGAAGAACAATGGTACCAAATCAGAGGAGGAAGGCAATTTAGACAAGGGTACCAAATGGACCATCTTCGAGAAGCGATCACAAACAACCCAAATGACCGACATTTTTTGAGAGACGGGGAGATCCGAAATAAAATCCATAGAGATATGTGTCCAGGGCCTCTTCGGGACTGGCAAGGGCAAAAGCAACCCACTGGCACGAGAACAGCAGGCCTTAGCCCGAGCACAAATCCCACAGGACTGCACAAATGAACGCACATCCCGTGACAGAGACGGCCACCAAAAGGATCTAGCCACCAAATCTCTGGTACCAAAGATTCCAGGATGACCAGCCAACACCGAACCATGAACCTCAGAGATAACTCTACTCGTCCATTTATCAGGGACAAACAGTTTCTCCGCTGGGCAACGGTCAGGTCTATTAGCCTGAAATTTTTGCAGCACCCGCCGCAAATCAGGAGAGATGGCAGACAAAATTACCCCCTCCTTGAGAACACCCGCCGGCTCAGACAAACCCGGAGAGTCGGGCACAAAACTCCTAGACAGGGCATCCGCCTTCACATTTTTAGAGCCCGGAAGGTATGAAACCACAAAGTCAAAACGGGAGAAAAACCGCGACCAACGAGCCTGTCTAGGATTCAACCGTTTGGCAGACTCGAGATAAGTCAAGTTCTTATGATCAGTCAAGACCACCACGCGATGCTTAGCTCCTTCAAGCCAATGACACCACTCCTCGAATGCCCACTTCATGGCCAGCAACTCTCGATTGCCAACATCATAATTACGCTCAGCAGGCGAAAACTTCCTGGAAAAGAAGGCGCATGGTTTCATCACCGAGCCATCAGAACTTCTTTGCGACAAAACAGCCCCTGCTCCAATCTCAGAAGCATCAACCTCGACCTGGAACGGGAGCGAAACATCTGGTTGACACAACACAGGGGCAGAAGAAAAACGACGCTTCAACTCTTGAAAAGCTTCCACAGCAGCAGAAGACCAATTGACCACATCAGCACCCTTCTTGGTTAAATCAGTCAACGGTTTAGCAATACAAGAAAAATTATTGATGAAGCGACGATAAAAATTAGCAAAGCCCAGGAACTTTTGCAGACTCTTCAGAGATGTCGGCTGAGTCCAATCATAAATGGCCTGAACTTTAACATGGTCCATCTCGATAGTAGAAGGGGAAAAAATGAAACCCAAAAATGAAACCTTCTGAACACCAAAGAGACACTTTGACCCCTTCACAAACAAAAAATTCGCACGCAGGACCTGGAACACCATTCTGACCTGCCTCACGTGAGACTCCCAATCATCCGAGAAGACCAAAATATCATCCAAGTATACAATCAGGAATTTATCTAGGTACTCTCGGAAGATGTCATGCATAAAGGACTGAAACATTGATGGAGCATTAGAAAGCCCGAATGGCATAACCAGGTACTCAAAATGGCCCTCGGGCATATTAAATGCTGTTTTCCATTCATCGCCCTGTTTAATGCGCACAAGATTATACGCACCACGAAGATCTATCTTGGTGAACCAACTAGCCCCCTTAATCCGAGCAAACAAATCAGACAGCAGCGGCAAGGGGTACTGAAATTTGACCGTGATTTTATTTAGAAGGCGGTAATCAATACAAGGTCTCAGCGAACCATCCTTCTTGGCCACAAAAAAGAACCCTGCTCCCAATGGCGACGACGACGGGTGAATATGACCCTTCTCCAAGGATTCCTTTACGTAACTCCGCATAGCGGCGTGCTCAGGCACAGACAAATTAAACAGTCGATCTTTAGGAAACTTACTACCAGGAATCAAATCGATAGCGCAATCACAATCCCTATGCGGAGGTAGAGCACTGGACTTGGGCTCATCAAATACATCCCGGTAATCCGACAAGAACTCTGGGACCTCAGAAGGGGTGGATGATGAAATAGACAGAAATTAAACATCACCATGTACCCCCTGACAACCCCAGCTGGACACAGACATTGATTTCCAATCCAATACTGGGTTATGGACTTGTAGCCATGGCAACCCCAACACGACCACATCATGCAGATTATGCAACACCAAAAAGCGAATATCCTCCTGATGCGCAGGAGCCATGCACATGGTCAGCTGGGTCCAGTACTGAGGCTTATTCTTGGCCAAAGGCATAGCATCAATTCCTCTCAATGGAATAGGATACTGCAAGGGCTCCAAGAAAAACCCACAGCGCCTAGCATACTCCAAGTCCATCAAATTCAGGGCAGCGCCTGAATCCACAAATGCCATGACAGAATAGGATGACAAAGAGCAGATCAAAGTAACGGACAAAAGAAATTTCGACTGTACCGTACCAATGGTGGCAGAGCTAGCGAACCGCTTAGTGCGCTTAGGACAATCGGAGATAGCATGAGTGGAATCACCACAGTAAAAACACAGCCCATTCCGTCGTCTGTGTTCTTGCCGTTCAGCTCTGGTCAAAGTCCTATTGCATTGCATAGGCTCAGGTTTATGCTCAGATAATACCCCCAAATGGTGCACAGTTTTACGCTCATGTAAGCGTCGATCGATCTGAATGGCCAAAGACATAGACTCATTCAGACCAGCAGGCATAGGAAATCCCACCATGACATCCTTAAGGGCTTCAGAGAGACCCTTTCTGAAAATTGCTGCCAGAGCACATTCATTCCATTGAGTGAGCACAGACCACTTCCTAAATTTCTGACAATATATTTCTACCTCATCCTGACCCTGACACAAAGCCAGCAAGATTTTCTCTGCCTGATCCACTGAATTAGGTTCGTCATAAAGTAATCCAAGCGCCACGAAAAACGCATCAACATCACGCAATGCCGGATCCCCTGGCGCAAGGGAAAATGCCCAGTCTTGAGGGTCGCCACGTAATAAAGAAATAATGATCTTTACTTGTTGAACTGGGTCACCAGAGGAGCGGGGTTTCAAAGCCAGAAATAGTTTACAATTATTTTTGAAATTCAGAAACTTAGCTCTATCTCCAGAAAATAACTCAGGAATAGGAATTTTAGGTTCTATCATAGGATTCTGAACCACTAAATCTTGAATGTTCTGAACACTTATAGCGAGATTATCCATCAAAGAGGACAGACCTTGAATGTCCATGTCTACACCTGTGTTCTGAACCACCCTGATGTAAAGGGGAAAAGAAAGACAAAACACAGTGCAAAGAAAAAAAAATGGTCTCAGAACTTCTCTTTTCCCTCTATTGAGAAGCATTAGTACTTTGGGCCTCCAGTACTGTTATGAACAGGTGATTCAGAACCACCATGGACCTAGTGGTTAAGAGCACACAAAGTGACCTGATAGTTACTAACATAGGACGAGCTCTGAGACGTGAGAACTCTGCTGACCGCAATCCCTAATCCTATCATACCACACTAGAGGTAGCCGTGGATTGCGCCTAACGCTCCCTATGCAATTCGGCACAGCCTGAGAAACTAACTAGCCCTGAAGATAGAAAAATAAGCCTACCTTGCCTCAGAGAAATTCCCCAAAGGAAAAGGCAGCCCCCCACATATAATGACTGTGAGTTAAGATGAAAATACAAACACAGAGATGAAATAGATTTAGCAAAGTGAGGCCCGACTTACTGAATAGACTGAGGATAGGAAAGATAGCTTTGCGGTCAACACAAAAACCTACAAACAACCACGCAGAGGGGCAAAAAGACCCTCCGCACCGACTAACGGTACGGAGGTGCTCCCTCTGCGTCTCAGAGCTTCCAGCAAGCAAGAAAAACCAATATAGCAAGCTGGACAAAAAATATAGCAAACAAAAGTAACACAAGCAGAACTTAGCTTATGCAGGGCAGACAGGCCACAGGAACGATCCAGGAGAGAGCCAGACCAATACTGGAACATTGACTGGAGGCCAGGAACAAAGAACTAGGTGGAGTTAAATAGAGCAGCACCTAACGATTTAACCTCGTCACCTGAGGAAGGAAACTCTGAAGCCGCAGCCCCACTCACATCCACCAGCGGAAGCTCATAGACAGAACCAGCCGAAGTACCACTCATTACCACAGGAGGGAGCTTGACCACAGAATTCACAACACCCCCCCCCCCTGGCTAAAAACATCTGCCCCCAGCCACCCCAGAAAAGGCACATCTGGAAGATGCGCCTATTCTGGCACTTGGCCACTCTCTTCCCATTCCCGTGTAGCGGTGGGATATGGGGTAATGAAGGTTTAATGCCACCTTGCTATTGTAAGGTGACATTAAGCCAAATTAATAATGGAGAGGCGTCAATTATGACACCTATCCATTATTAATTCAATACTAGTAAAGGGTTAAAGGGTTAAAAAAATACACAAACACATTATTAAAAATTATTTTAATGAAATAAAAACAAAGGTTGTTTTAATATTTTATTGAACGCCCAATCCAATCACTGAAGACCCTTGTTCTGTAACAAAAAAAACATAATAAACCAACAATATCCTTACCTTCCGCAGATCTGTAAAGTCCAACGATGTAAATCCATCTGAAGGGGTTAAAATATTTTGCAGGCACGAGCTTTGCTAATGCAACGTTGCTCATGTCTGCAAAACCACGGAGAATGTAGGTAAAGTAGGTCATTGACCTATATTTACCTGCATTTGCGGTGAGGCGCCCTCTGCTGGCTGTTCCTAGATCGTTGGAACTTTCCTAGAAAGCTCCCAGGCTCGAGTTCATATGAGGACAACCAGCAGAGGGCGCCTCTTATGATCTCGAGCCAGCCAGATGTTTTTAGCCAGGGGGGGGGGCAATAACCGTGGACCCTCTCCAGGCTATTAATATCTGCCCTCAGTCACTGGCTTTACCACTCTGGCGGAGAAAATTGTGCGGGAGCCCACGCCAAATTTTTCCGCCATTTAACCCCTTAATTTACTAGCTAGAACGGCCAAATTTTGCATATACACACTACTAACATTAGTAGTGTGGAATATGCAAAAAAAGATGTGATATGAGATGGTTTACTGTATGTAAACCAGGTCTCATATCATGTCGGGTTTAGGAAGGAGAAGGCAAAAGCCGGTAATTGAATTACCGGCTTTCTGCTATATCGCGCTGGATTAAATATTTATATATATACATATGTGTCTACTGACATATATATATATATATATATATATATATATATATATATATATATATATATATATAGACAGTATATATGTTTTTTTTTTTTTTTTTTTTACACATGGATCCCTTGTATAGCTGTTTGTTGGTTTGCAAGCCTGCGATAAAAACACGCAGTACGGATGACATACGGATTACATACGGAGGATGCCATGCGCAAAAAACGCTGAAACACCCTGCCTACGGAGGAGCTACGGACCACTATTTTCGGGACTTTTCAGCGTATTACGGCCGTAATATACGGACCGTATTTTCATACGCTGAGTGTGAAGCCGGTCTTAAAATGTATTGATCACCCATTACTGGATTTTATTGCAACATTGCAGCAATAAAAAAACATAATTTTGGTGTTTTGATTTTTATTTCCCATTCTGCCGTTTTTACTGATCAGATTAATTCTTTTTATATCTTAGTAGATCGAGCGTTTCTGAATGCGGCAATACTAAATATGTTTTTTTTTTTTTGTTTTTTTAATTGTTTTATTTTGAATGGGGCTAAAGGGAAGTCAATTGAACTTTTATATTTTTTAATTTATTTTAATATTTTTAAAAACTTTCTTTTTTACTTTTTACTTGCTTCAATAGCCTCCATGGGAGACTAGACGCTGCGGTCTTCTGATTGCTTGTGTTACCCATAGCAGACTGCAGCCCTGCTATGTGTAACAAAAATGCTCATAGTATTTCGACAATGACCATCTCAGGGGTCTTTTGCATCAAAGGGCAGAGCTAACACGTGCATCTGGTTTGCAGAATTTAACTAGTTAACAGTTGTGGGTGGATCATGATTACACCCGCATTTGTTAGGGGCACATGACAACTCATCAGATCAGCTGTCATGTGCCCGAAAAGGTGCGGGCTTCAGTGCCGGAGCCTGCACCAAAGAGAGGGAGGTGACCTTTAATGGATATTCACATCATTGGTCGTTAAGGGGTTGAAGTATGAGGGGAGGAGTGGTAAGGTAAGGAAAGTCCTGCTTAAATCTAAGAAATAAGCATAGATACAAAAACTCATCTACTATATAATTGTCTAAGGGTCACTTCCGTCTTTCTGTCTGTCTTTCTGTCTCTCTGTTTTTCTATCTGTCTTTCTGTCTGTAATGGAAATCCCAAGTCGCTGATTGGTCGCAGCAAAACTGCCACGATCAATCAACGACGGGCACAGTCCGGCGGCGAAATGGCCGCTCCCTACTCTCCTGCCTTCAGTGCCCGCTCCATACTCCCCCCAGTCAGCGCTCACACAGGGTTAATGGCAGCGTTACCGGACCGCGTTATGCCGCGATGTAACGCACTCCGTTAATTCTGCTATTAACGCTGTGTGACCAATTTTTTACTATTGATGCTGCCTATGCAGACCCCCGGATCCAGCCCAGGCCTTTCCCGCTCCTCGCGATGCTCCAGTGACCGGTCCATGCATTGCGGTCTCGTGAGATGATGACATACCGGTCTCGCGAGATCGTGCATCATCATCTTGCGAGACCGCAATGCACTCTTGGGATCGGAACGCCACAAGGACCGGGAAATGCCTCAGCTGGATCCGGGGGGCCAACAGAGTGTGAGTATATAGCTATTTTTTATTTTAATTCTTTTTTTTAACAGGGATATGGTGCCCACATTGCTATATGCTACGTGGGCTGTGTAGATACTGCATGGGCTGTGTTATATACTACATGGCTGTGGTAAATATATTACGTGGCTGGGCAATATACTACATCGCTGTGCTCTATACTACGTGGGCTGTGTAGATACTGCATGGGCAGTGTTATATACTACGTCTCTGTGCTATATACTATGTGGCTGTGCTATATACTATGTGGCTGTGCTATATACTATGCGGCTGTGCTATATACTATGCGGCTGTGCTATATACTACTTGGCTGTGCAATATATTACATGGTTGTGCAATATACTTTATGGCTGTGCAATATATTACGTGGATGCGCAATATACTACAAGTCTGTGCTATATACTATGTGTCTGTGCTATATACTATGTGTCTGTGCTATATACTATGTGTCTGTGCTATATACTATGTGTCTGTGCTATATACTATGTGTCTGTGCTATATACTATGTGTCTGTGCTATATACTATGTGTCTGTGCTATATACTATGTGTCTGTGCTATATACTACGTGGCTGGGCAATATACTACATGTCTGTGCTATATACTATGTGTCTGTGCTATATACTACGTGGCAGGGCAATATACTACATGGCTGTGCTATATACTATGTGGCTGGGCAATATACTACGTGGTTGTGCTACAATGCCTACAAGTAGAATTCAACCCCCTGCAGATTTAGCAGGTTTAATAAGATGCAAATAAGTTAGAGCCTTCAAACTTCAAACAAGAGCAGGATTTATTAACAGATGCATAAATCTTACAAACCAAAAACTTTTGTTGCTCAGTTAAATTTTTATAAATTTTAAACATAAAATTGTGGGTCAATTATTATTCAACCGCTAGGTTTAATATTTTGTGGAATAACCTTTGTTTGCAATTACAGCTAATAATCGTCTTTTATAAGACCTGATCAGGCCGGCACAGGTCTCTGGAGTTATCTTGGCCCACTCCTCCATGCAGATCTTCTCCAAGTTATCTAGGTTCTTTGGGTGTCTCATGTGGACTTTAATCTTGAGCTCCTTCCACAAGTTTTCAATTGGGTTAAGGTCAGGAGACTGACTAGGCCACTGCAACACCTTGATTTTTTGCCTCTTGAACCAGGCCTTGGTTTTCTTAGCTGTGTGCTTTGGGTCGTTGTCTTGTTGGAAGATTAAATGACGACCCATCTTAAGATCCTTGATGGAGGAGCGGAGGTTCTTGGCCAAAATCTCCAGGTAGGCCGTGCTATCCATCTTCCCATGGATGCGGACCAGATGGCCATGCCCCTTGGCTGAGAAACAGCCCAACAGCATGATGCTGCCACCACCATGCTTGACTGTAGAGATGGTATTCTTGGGGTCGTACGCAGTGCCATCCAGTCTCCAAACGTCACATGTGTGGTTGGCACCAAAGATCTCGATCTTGGTCTCATCAGACCAGAGAACCTTGAACCAGTCAGTCTCAGAGTCCTCCAAGTGATCATGAGCAAACTGTAGACGAGCCTTGACATGACGCTTTGAAAGTAAAGGTACCTTACGGGCTCGTCTGGAACGGAGACCATTGCGGTGGAGTACGTTACTTATGGTATTGACTGAAACCAATGTCCCCACTGCCATGAAATCTTCCAGGAGCTCCTTCCTTGTTGTCCTTGGGTTAGCCTTGACTCTTCGGACAAGCCTGGCCTCGGCACGGGAGGAAACTTTCAAAGGCTGTCCAGGCCGTGGAAGGCTAACAGTAGTTTCATAAGCCTTCCACTTCCGGATGATGCTCCCAACAGTGGAGACAGGTAGGCCCAACTCCTTGGAAAGGGTTTTGTACCCCTTGCCAGCCTTGTGACCCTCCACGATCTTGTCTCTGATGGCCTTGGAATGCTCCTTTGTCTTTCCCATGTTGACCATGTATGAGTGCTGTTCACAAGTTTGGGGAGGGTCTTAAATAGTCAGAAAACGCTGGAAAAAGAGATAATTAATCCAAACATGTGAAGCTCATTGTTCTTTGTGCCTGAACTACTTCTTAATACTTTAGGGGAACCAAACAGAATTCTGGTTGGTTGAGGGGTTGAATAATAAATGACTTTTCACAATTTTAAAAAAAAATAAACAAAGAAATAACATTATTTTTTGCTGCAGTGCATTTCACACTTCCAGGCTGATCTACAGTCGAAATGTCACAATGCCAAGTTAATTCCAAATGTGTAAACCTGCTAAATCTGCAGGGGGTTGAATACTACTTGTAGGCACTGTATATACTACGTGGCAGGGCAATATACTATGTGGCTGGGCAATATACTATGTGGCTGGGCAATATACTATGTGGCTGGGCAATATACTACGTGGCTGGGCAATATAGTACGTGGCTGGGTAATATACTATGTGTCTGTGCAATATACTACGTGTCTGTGCAATATACTATATGGCTGTGCTATATACTGCATGGATGGGCAATATACTACGTGGCTGGGCAATATACTTCATGGCTGTGACTTCTTTTGCCAGGGGCCCTCAAAAACCTGGAGCAGGCCCTGGCTTCACTGATTGGTCACGCCCGGCCGCGAACAGTCAGCGACAGGCGCAGTCCGCCCGCGAGTTGGTGCGGAATTTGAACCACGTTTCGCTAATTGGTCGTGGCCAGCCGGCTGAATCCTGTGTATAAATTGCATTAATCTGATAACTTCATAAATAAACTACATAAATATTCTAGAATACCCGATGCGTTAGAATCGGGCCATCATCTAGTCTCTAAATAAGTGGTTATACAGGTCCTTCTCAAAAAATTAGCATATAGTGTTAAATTTCATTATTTACCATAATGTAATGATTACAATTAAACTTTCATATATTATAGATTCATCATCCACCAACTGAAATTTGTCAGGTCTTTTATTGTTTTAATACTGATGATTTTGGCATACAACTCCTGATAACCCAAAAAACCTGTCTCAATAAATTAGCATATCAAGAAAAGGTTCTCTAAACGACCTATTACCCTAATCTTCTGAATCAACTAATTAACTCTAAACACATGCAAAAGATACCTGAGGCTTTTATAAACTCCCTGCCTGGTTCATTACTCAAAACCCCCATCATGGGTAAGACTAGCGACCTGACAGATGTCAAGAAGGCCATCATTGACACCCTCAAGCAAGAGGGTAAGACCCAGAAAGAAATTTCTCAACAAATAGGCTGTTCCCAGAGTGCTGAATCAAGGCACCTCAATGGTAAGTCTGTTGGAAGGAAACAATGTGGCAGAAAACGCTGTACAACGAGAAGAGGAGACCGGACCCTGAGGAAGATTGTGGAGAAGGACCGATTCCAGACCTTGGGGAACCTGAGGAAGCAGTGGACTGAGTCTGGTGTGGAAACATCCAGAGCCACCGTGCACAGGCGTGTGCAGGAAATGGGCTACAGGTGCCGCATTCCCCAGGTAAAGCCACTTTTGAACCATAAACAGCGGCAGAGGCGCCTGACCTGGGCTACAGAGAAGCAGCACTGGACTGTTGCTAAGTGGTCCCAAGTACTTTTTTCTGATGAAAGCAAATTTTGCATGTCATTCGGAAATCAAGGTGCCAGAGTCTGGAGGAAGACTGGGGAGAAGGAAATGCCAAAATGCCTGAAGTCCAGTGTCAAGTACCCACAGTCAGTGATGGTGTGGGGTGTCATGTCAGCTGCTGGTGTTGGTCCACTGTGTTTCATCAAGGGCAGGGTCAATGCAGCTAGCTATCAGGAGATTTTGGAGCACTTCATGCTTCCATCGGCTGAAATGCTTTATGGAGATGAAGATTTCATTTTTCAGCACGACCTGGCACCTGCTCACAGTGCCAAAACCACTGGTAAATGGTTTACTGACCATGGTATTACTGTGCTCAATTGGCCTGCCAACTCTCCTGACCTGAACCCCATAGAGAATCTGTGGGATATTGTGAAGAGAAAGTTGAGAGACGCAAGACCCAACACTCTGGATGAGCTTAAGGCCGCTATTGAAGCATCCTGGGCCTCCATAACATCTCAGCAGTGTCACAGGCTGATTGCCTCCATGCCACGCCGCATTGAAGCAGTCATTTCTGCCAAAGGATTCCCGACCAAGTATTGAGTGCATAACTGAACATTATTATTTGATGGTTTTTTTGTTTGTTATTAAAAAAACACTTTTATTTGATTGGATGGGTGAAATATGCTAATTTATTGAGACAGGTTTTTTGGGTTATCAGGAGTTGTATGCCAAAATCATCAGTATTAAAACAATAAAAGACCTGACAAATTTCAGTTGGTGGATAATGAATCTATAATATATGAAAGTTTAATTGTAATCATTACATTATGGTAAATAATGAAATTTAACACTATATGCTAATTTTTTGAGAAGGACCTGTATATGGTATAAATTGTTTTCTTATGCTGACATATCCCTTCCAGTATTTTATGCTGGATGTGTCAAAGATGCCATCTTAGGCTACTTTCACACATCAGGCTTTTTGTTTCAGGCTAAATCCGGCTAATTTTTAAAAAAATTGATCCGATGTAAATTGCGAAAAACTGATGCGCCGGATCCGTTTTTTAGCTGGATCCGGTCTTCTTTAATGCACATGGATTTTTTTTTTTACTTCCTGGTTCTGGGGAAGAGAGAGGGAGAGCGAGAGAGAGAGAGACCCCAGAACGGAAAATCTCCATGAATTGCATGGAAAATCCTGTGAAAACCGGACGCCGGATCATTGTTTCACACCTCCGTTTCATGTGTTTTTGGCCGATTCCGTCCCTGTGCGTTTTTTTTCCGCCGGACAAAAAACATTGCGGTGGCGTTTTCTCCATCTGCCGGAAACGACTATTTGAACGGATCCGGAAAAATAACAGATGAAACGTTTGGCCATCAGGCACAATCCGGCACTAATACAACTCTATGGGAAAAAACGGATCCGGCGCAAAAAAAGGATCCGTTTTTTTCAAAAATTGCCGGGTTGTGCCTGAAACAAAAAGCCTGATGTGTGAAAGTAGCCTTACTAGTTTTCATGTATGAGCACAGCCTCATTTCTCCTCTTCTACAACCACTCACAGATGTCTTATCTATTGCTGACAGATATTGAAATTGAAGAGTGTGAACCCCATCCTCTTGCAGAGTCTTTTGTGGATGCTGTCCTTTTTTGTTCACTCACAGAGAGAATTGACACAGGCAGGTGCAGTTTGCTGTTGTAGCTGAGAAACAGCATAACCAGCTATGTAAAGGAGTTACACTAAGTCTACAATAATAAAATGATAGAAATTAATTAATAGCGATTACTTAAAAAGATACTTTCTTTTCCATTTAGAAAGTAAATAAACAAAATAAAAGAACTATAAAAAAGTGCAAATAACCAAAGAGTAACCTTCTGTCTTTCTTCCTGTACACCATGTTCCAAAATTATTATGCAAATGATATTTTTCTCGGATTTTCCTAAATGGTTGGTGCAAATGACAGTCAGTCTAATAAATGAAATCACCCGTTAGAGTATACATCGAATTTTATTGAAGAAACCTCCCAATGATAACAGTATAATCTCCAAAATTAATAAAAACTCAAAATGCACTGTTCCAAATTATTAGGCACAGTAGAATTTCTATACATTTGATAAGTTTTAAAGAAATGAAAATGCTCATTTGTTGAATTTGCAGCATTAGTAGGTCACATTCACTGAACAAAAAAGCTATTTAACTCCAAAACATCCTAACAGGCCAAGTTACATGTCCACATAGGACCCCTTCTTTGATATCACCTTCACAATTCTTGCATCCATTGAACTTGTGAGTTTTTGGAGAGTTTCTGCTTGTATTCATTTGCCTGAAGTCAGAATAGCCTCCCAGAGCCGCTGTTTTGATGTGAACTGCCTCCCAAGCTCATATATCTTTTGCTTGATGATACTCCAAAGGTTCTCTATAGGGTTGAGGTCAGGGGAAGATGGTGGCCACACCATGAGATTATCTCCTTTTATGCCCATAGCAGCCAATGACTCAGAGGTATTCTTTGCAGCATGAGATGGTGCATTGTCATGCATGAAGATGAGTTTGCTCCTGAAGGCACGTTTCTGCTTTTTATACCATGGAAGAAAGTTGTCAGTCAGAAACTCTATATACTTTGCATGGGTCATTTTCAAACATTCAGGAGCTTTAAAGGGCCTACTAGCTGTTTTCCCATGATTCCGGCCCAAAACATGACTCCTCCACCTTCTTACTGACCTCGCAGCCTTGTTGGGACATGGTGGCCATCCACCAACCATCCACTACTCCATCCATCTGGACCATCCAGGGTTGCTCGACATGTATGTCTGGGACCACTGCAACCGTTTCTGCTTGTGAACACTGTTTAGGGGTGGCCGAATAGTAGGTTTATGCACCACAGCAAGCCTTTGAAGGATCCTACACCATGAGGTTCGAGGGACTCCAGAGGCACCAAGCAGCTTTAAATATCTGTTTGCTAGTTTGTAATGGCTTTTTAGCAGCTGCTCTCTTAATGCAATGAATTTGTCTGGCAGAAACCTTCCTCATGATGCCTTTATCAGCACGAACACGTCTGTGCTCAGATTCAGCTACAAATCTCTTAACAGTACGATGATCACGCTAATGTTTTCATCCCTTGACCAAGGCATTGCACTATTTGATGCTTTTCGGCAGCAGAGAGATCCTTTTTCTTTCCCATGTTACTTGAAAACTGTGGCCTGTTTAATAATGTGGAACATAATTTTTAAGTAGTTTTTCTTTAATTAGGATCACCTGGAAAACTAATTATTACATGTGTTTAAAATTGATTTCAGTGATCCATTGAGCCCTGAGGCACAATTACCATCCACGAGTTTATTTGGAAAACAAAACAATTAAATCTTTATGACACTTAAATACAATTTGCATAATAATTTGGAACACAGTGCATATAACTAGAATGATCTCTTGATAATTTTCTTAATATGTTTTCATTCTAAAGTGATTATTTCATTTTTTTGGCAAAGCACAAAAGATTAAGCTAAATTTAAGCTTTTTGAATAAAATACATATTCTTAATTTTAGGTTCTCGACAAGTAAATGACATATGGCATCTGTATTTTAAAACGAGAAGCTTGCTTTTGTGCATCAGGATATATTGTTGCTATGACAACGCCATCACATAACCTAAATTCTCAATGGAGAAAGCAAAATTATTTTACTGGTAATATCACTTGTGAGAATACAAAGAAAATGTTTAATCTTTCAGCAGCTTTTTTTTTTTTCTACTCCAGTACTTAGACTTTGTATGTCCATACTCTTACACACAGAAAGTTTCTATTGTGCCCTTAGCCAACAGATGATTAACAGTAACCTCAATGGGCATTTGAAAAGCTAAAAAAATAAATTTAGGAGTCAAAGTATGCAAGTGTAAAACTCACTAAATTTAAATACAAGAAAAATGTCAGGGCAAGAACTGTTTGAACAGTGTAAAATACTAGACTATGGAAAATCAGTGAACATTGTTGTTGCACTCAATAAATTTTTTCTGCTTAGTAAGAGTAAAAACATTTTGTAATATACGATATATAATTTGGTCCACTAAAGATAACCTATGAGATCAGTGCTGGAGAGGTGTAAGCTGATGTATTATATATGGTATATAGGGTTGAGTGAAACGGGTCGGCCAGATTCAGAAGTCGCCGACTTTTGGCAAAGTCGGGTTTCATGAAACCCGACCCGACCCCTGTGTGGGGTCGGCCATGAGGTCGGCGATCTTCTGAATCTGGAATCGGAATTCTGATACCGATTCCCGATATGTTTAAGATATCGGGAATCGGTATCGGAATTCAGATTTAAGTGTAAAATAAAGAATAAAAATAAAAAATATTGCTATACTCACCCTCGGACGCGCCCTGGTTGTAACCGGGAGCCTTCCTTCCTAAGAATGAGCGCCTGAAGGACCTTTCGATGATGTCGCGGCTTGTGATTGGTCGCGTGAGCGGTCACATGGGCGTCACGCGACCAATCACAAGCCGCGACGTCATCGAAAGGTCCTTCAAGCGCTGATTCTTAGGAAGGAAGGCTGCGGGTTAGAACCAGGGCGCGTCCGAGGGTGAGTATATACCTATTAGGAATATACTCACCCTCGGACGCGCCCTGGTTCTAACCCGCAGCCTTCCTTCCTAAGAATCAGCGCTTGAAGGACCTTTCGATGACGTCGCGGCTTGTGATTGGTCGCGTGACGCCCATGTGACCGCTCACACGACCAATCACAAGCCGCGACGTCATCAAAAGGTCCTTCAAGCACTGATTCTTAGGAAGGAAGGCTCCCGGTTACAACCAGGGCGCGTCCGAGGGTGAGTATAGCAATATTTTTTATTTTTATTCTTTATTTTACACAATAATATGGATCGCAGGACCTGAAGGAGAGTTTCCTCTCCTTCAGACCCTGGGAACCATTAGAAACCCAATGCACTGCATTGGGTTTCGTGTTTCGGCCGACCCTGACCTTTCTATAGGATCGGCCGATTTCACTCGACCCGACTTTTGAAAAAGTCGGGTTTCGTGAAATCCGACCCGATCCTATAAAAACAAAAGTCGCTCAACCCTAATGGTATATGCTACTTTGCCACAATTATTTATTCACCAGAGCTAGGTTTACATTATATACTAGAAATAGACATTATGTCTAAATATTATATCAATATTATATCTTTTATATAAAAAAGGGATAAAATAGTAAACTTATAATATATGCAAAGCACAACTTGGCTTTTTAGTGTTTTCCATTTTTATTTTTTGTGGGGTGGGTGTTTAAAATACTGCATGTACTTGTGAAGACAGCTCTGGCAAAGAAGACCTGATCCATTGACCAATTGGTCAATGATCTGTGGCCACTGGACAGTAGCCCTGAGAACCGCCTCCTCCTGAAGGCATGCCCTGCTTCTCTTTTGATTAGCCGACCTGGTGCGATGTCATCCTTTTAGTTTGATGGACCTGTTGTGTCCTACCAGGCTGACTAATTGAAAGATTCTTGGATGCTGACAGGTAGGAGGTTGTTCTCACGGCTCCTGTCCAGAGATCACCGGCGTGGCGGCTGTACTGGGTCCCGTAAATCTATTCACACCATCTCTACTTTTCATTGGTTTTGTAAATGCAATAGATTATCATTCCATAATGAGAAACAATGTTTCACAAATTTATTTCAGTGTAGCATTTTTTTAATATCTATCTAGATTTTATAGACATTTTAGAGATGCAGTTCTTAGAAACTATGATCTACTTTTGAAAACACTATAATCTATAAACTCAAATACATGACAGAATATTACCATAATCAATGGATATAACAAAAGTATCTGATGAGACAATCACTCTTTTGTTTAAAACCATGAATTCTCAATTAGCTTTGTTTCAGCGTCAAAATATATCACTCATAAATTTGTCTGAAAAAGAAGAGAAAATTACTTTACATGTGAAAGTAATGCAGATACTGCAGACTGCTAACACATGGCCATTTTAGAAAAATGTACTTATTCATGTGCAAAAGAGTCCTTTCTCTTCTGGTTTCACATGTAGACACCTCACAATGTCCTCAGCTCCTCCTGAAGCCACGTGGGAGTCCTTTCTCTTCCAAGTCACAACACAGACTGACTTTCATGTGCAGGTTTTAAAACCCTTTACAACATGCGCTGTACTAATACGGCACATGTCATGTCCCTCCCATTGATGTAGGCTTTGGCGCTGAGCCCCCATCTTTCCAGTAACATGTCAGCTGTTTAGAACAGCTGACATGTGCCCGAAACAGCTGTGGGTGGGATCATAGTAACATAGTAACATAGTTAGTAAGGCCGAAAAAAGACATTTGTCCATCCAGTTCAGCCTATATTCCATCATAATAAATCCCCAGATCTACGTCCTTCTACAGAACCTAATAATTGTATGATACAATATTGTTCTGCTCCAGGAAGACATCCAGGCCTCTCTTGAACCCCTCGACTGAGTTCGCCATCACCACCTCCTCAGGCAAGCAATTCCAGATTCTCACTGCCCTAACAGTAAAGAATCCTCTTCTATGTTGGTGGAAAAACCTTCTCTCCTCCAGACGCAAAGAATGCCCCCTTGTGCCCGTCGCCTTCCTTGGTATAAACAGATCCTCAGCGAGATATTTGTATTGTCCATTGTCCCCTTATATACTTATACATGGTTATTAGATCGCCCCTCAGTCGTCTTTTTTCTAGACTAAATAATCCTAATTTCGCTAATCTATCTGGGTATTGTAGTTCTCCCATCCCCTTTATTAATTTTGTTGCCCTCCTTTGTACTCTCTCTAGTTCCATTATATCCTTCCTGAGCACCGGTGCCCAAAACTGGACACAGTACTCCATGTGCGGTCTAACTAGGGATTTGTACAGAGGCAGTATAATGCTCTCATCATGTGTATCCAGACCCACGTGTATCCAGCATCGTGATCCACCCATGGCTGTTAACCCATTATATGCCGCTTTCAAACTCTGACAGCGGCATTTAACATGATCATGCTGTAAGCGCGTTACTAATCCCACCCAGCGGTGACCCCGTCACATGATCGCGGGTCTCCGATGGGTCTGCATGATAACCAGAGGTCTTCAGCAGACCTCTATGGTTGTCATTGCTGGATTGCTATGAGCGCCGCTGGGTGGTCGGCGCTCATAGCAAGGGAGCATTTTGATCATCACCTGTGTGTAGCAGAGGCGATCAGGTTATCGGAGCTTCTAGTCTCCCATGTTTCAGATTCCGGTTTGGCTTTTATCCTAAGTCATGTGACAATGCTCGTTAAAGGGTCGACATTGACTGTTAGGATTGCTATTTCCAATAGGTGGCACCAGAGTTCTAGTCCTCTTCCTCTCTGAAGAGACAATTTACAAAAATAAAAAAATAAAAAAGTTAAAATCACCACCCATTTGCCCCAATCAAAATAAAAAAATTAAAAAAAATTAACATATACACATATTTGGTATCGCCGCATTCAGAATCTTTCAATCTATCAAGCTATTTTAAAAAATTAATACGATCGGTAAACGGCGTAGCGAGATTAAGTCAAAACGCCAGAATTATGTTTTTTTGTGTTTTTTTTTTTTTTTTTTTGCTGCCGCAACATTGCATTAAAATGCAATAACGGGCGATCAAAAAATTGTATCCACACCAAAATAGTATCAATAAAAACAACAGCTCGGCGTGCAAAAAATAAGTCTTTTCCCAGCCTCAGTTCACGAAAAATGGAGACGCTATAGGTCTTGGAAAATGAATTTTTTTCAAACAAATTTTTGATTTTTTTTCACCATTTTAAATAAAAAAACAACCCACACATGTTTGGTATCTAAGAATTGATAATCACCTGGAAAAATCTTAATGGCAGATCAATATTAGCATTTGGGAACATGGTAAAAAAAAATTTAAAAAACAGTTGTGGAATTGCTCTTTTTTTGCAATTTCACCGCACTTTGAATTTTTTTCAAAAACCAATGGTGTCGTTCAACATTGTGCAGACCGGCAAGCCGCCAGCAAACTACACACCGTTGCATCCTCACAGATGATGTTTATTTAACTTAATTATATGGCTATATCAGAGCAAGACTAAACTTTTTGACTCACATACCCCTGATGAAGACGCTTCTATAGCATCGATACGTTCCCCCCACCACTAGCACCTTATACTTGGTCATTGCACCGCTACCTGGCTCCTTTGCATGTTCAGGCTTCGTGGAGCATACTACCCGTTTTTGCTTCCAATTCTTTGTGATGCTCACCCCTTTCTTACTTTGTGACGTTTATTTCTGCATGGGACAACTTGGTAAATATGCGCTCATTTTGCTCCCAGTTTTTTGGGTAGCATTTCTTATAATCTTGTGATTTGCACACATGGCAAACAGGTTTAGGATGGAGAGCCTTAGCTTAATTCTTATGTTCTCTTGTTAGAGATTTTTTCATGCCTACAGAACATAACTGGTAGCAGATGGTTATTTATTGGTGTAAATGCTAATACACATGTATCTTGCCTACTAATATACTTCATATTTTGCTCTATGGTATTTGTTTCCAATTATCTGGGGGGTTGCATGTCAGCCATGTGCCGTTTTTGGTTTTTAAATGTTTTTAAATGTATGTCTTGCTTTGCTGTGCCTTTTGTATCAATAAAGTTGTATGTATTTTTTGAAGGTTGATCCCATTTATGTGCATATCTTTCTTCTTGTTTGGTTTAGAATATGCACTTGTGTGACCCTAGCCTAACTGAAATACCCCTTTAAGTAATTGGGTTACCTTGAATTTTCTTGATTCAGTCACGACAACTACTCTGCCCAGTATACCCAAAACCACTTGAATGTTCTTATATTTTAATGAGGCATGAGAAATCAGTCAGTAAAAGAGAATAGATAGTTACACAACATGTTTGGATGATGGCTCACAAACCACTATGATACATATCTTTAGAGACACCCCATCTGTTAGAATAAGTCTAGTACTGAGAAACCGAATATATCTTATGTACCTTCTCTGCTTTGTACCACTACCACTGACAGGCAGACTAACCTGATGTGTGTGAAAAATACTGCATTGTGCCAGAACTATAATGTATGCTTATCTCTACACCAGGACATCAATTCTTGGCTTGTGACGTTCGTTATTTCTTGCTTTACATTTTCTGGAGAATTCTCTTCCATACAGATGACTTACAAATACTTTCCACTATGTTTGTCAAGTGAAATAATACTTGATTCACCGATGTCAATTTATGTTTTGACATTGCTCAAGTAAATTGAAAAAAGTGTGGTTCAGAGCTTTCATGTTATTTTTTTTTAATCTCGCACCAAATACTAAATTCCAGCAAGAAAATGTTATATCTGAGAGTGAAATAAGAACATACAGAAAATAAAATTTAGCTAAGTGAATGGTAAAGTCCAAGTTTGAAAATGAACAGGGCATCAAATACGCAGAATTTTCGAGAATATTTTGTCTCACGTATATATAATTCACTTATTTACAATTTTTGGGGGGGCTTTTTTATTTATTTTATTTTTTTAAATGCAGTGCATTTTTTAGGATTTTTAAAACTCCTAGAGAGAAACTTTTGGAAAAAAAATTGTGATACATACAGCATTTTGAAAAAGATAACCCAGCAAAGCATATATGCTGAAAAAGCAATGAAAAGAAAAGTACTCCAAAAATATTGCTTTGGTTGTTGTATAAAAACATGCAGCAAATCACTAAATGGCTGGAATAAGATGTGCCTAATTCATTATAAGGTGCACGTCTCCTGCAGAAATGCACTCTAGTCAGGGGACTAGAATATATTTCTGGAGTGAGTAACATCAGCTAAGTGTTGTAACTTTTCATGAATTTGACTGGCAAGCTTAGCCACTCCTCGCATTGCCCATTATCCACATATGACATACTCCATATTGTCATAGCAGGCCAGAACAAGTGAAAAAACACTAAAAGTCGCAAACATTTTGTGACTTTTTAGGGTAAGTTCACACAGGACATTTTTCTGTTTTTTTTTTCCTGCTGCAAAACCTGAACTTCTTGGCAGGAATGAAGCTGCGTCAAAAATGCAGGTTTAGGTGCGCTTTTGTTGCGTTTTTTGTTGCGTTTTCTTTTCTCTTTTCCATGCTAATGTCCTTGAATTTTCAGCAGCAAAAACGCAGCAAATAATAATACCTGCGTTTTTGCTGCGTTTTTGCAACACCCATTCAAGTCAATGGGTGAAAAACGCAGCAAGAACACTGAAAGAAGTGACATGCTCTATGTCCAAAAGACGCAGCAAAGCGCAAAATACTGATCATGCAAAAAGCCAATGTGTGTGCATGAGATTTCTGAAATATCATAGGCTTTACTGGTACTGTAAAAAGCAGCTGAAAATTAGCATAAAAAAATGCAGCAAAAAAACGCCCTGTGTGAACTTACCTTTAAGGTGTTTTATGACAGATTCCTGACATAATGTCACAGGTGTGTCAGAGGCAACAGACAGTCGCTCTGCATCTGGCTGCAGAAGGTCTCTGCATTTGGCATGCAGATGCCTTCTTAATTATTCTGACTTTTGGACCCAGTGGCAACCCCCCCCCTGGCTCTGATTGACACACCTGGACCTGGCTGTTCTTAGAATCTCAGTCTGCTTCAGGGAGCCGTTGGTGATATTCACATTTTCCCTTGTGAAGGCTTGGACCTATAGTAGTTGTCTTACTTCCTCTCTGGTGATTTTGGAGGACGTTTGGTGTTGCCTATCTGGAGTCTGCTCAAGCTAAGTTCCTTCTCCCTTGTTTGTCTCCCTTCTTGTCTTTAGTGTACAGTGGGGATTGACCAGTGCACACACCCCCCTTCCCTATTCAGGGCATAGCCCCAGGGATATACAGGGCTTAGGTTTCCTACTCGGCGATTGCTGTGGAACCAATATAGGGACGGTAGAGTAGGCAGGGTGCTACTAGATCTACCTAGGGTCTGCACTCCCCCTTTCCCTAGCGTTTGGGCTTCCTTCCCCTCATCTCCTCGTGTTGCACTTGGTCTTTTCACACTGTGCATGACACATAAACACCTTAACTGACCTCATAGTGTCACGGACATTTTGGGGCAATTTTTCTAAAGTGTGTCACGCTAACCTGGAAGAAATGGGGGTAGAAGATCACTGTGTATTGTGAATCACAGATCTTCCATTTAGCCTGTGTATTTTGATGCCATATTAATTGAATTTGGTTTCCTTTGGTGCTGAAGAGGTTAACAACCTTCTCTATGCTGGTCAAAAACATACAGCTCCATTTTAAGCTGTTTCTGATTTGGTCATTAACTCTTCCTATAAAACCTGGACAGACCCTCTCTGTCCTGCTGGTGAAAGCTCTGCTTCCTTGCTCTTAGAATAGGAGTTTGGTGTTGCTATTAGAGATTTGTCTTTCTGTGCTGTGTGCTAAAGCTAAATAGTTGACGTTTGAGTTGGAATTGTGGTCCTCTGTAAGGTGCTGTTGCATGTGTGTGTTTATCTCCTGTTCCCCTTTCCTCCCTGTTCCTATCCTCCTCCCTATTTTTGGTTAGTACTTTTGTATGATAGAGGTTTTCTGTTATCCCTGTTTTGTCTTTGTGTCTGGTTTACCTTTCATTTCTGTCCCATGCCTCATGGGGTGGAAAGGGGACAGATTAGGGTATTTACAGGAGCATAGTAAGGTTGGATACTTGAGCCTTTCTACCTTTAAGGCTATGTGCACACGTTGCTTTTTTTTTAGCATTTTCTCTGTTTTTTTTAGCTGTAAAAACGCTTAACCCCTTTCTGACCTCGGACGGGATAGTACGTATGCTGACAGCGGCATTTAACTGGTGCTTCCGGCCGGGCGTCCGGAAATGAGTGCATCGCTGACCCCGTCACATGAGCGGGGGTCAGCGATGCTTCTGCAGAATAACCATAAAGGTCCTTGAGACCATGAAAAACAGAGATGCTATGGGTCCAGACCATGAAAAACGGAGACGCTACGGGTATCGGAAAATGGCACAATTTTTTTTTTTTTTTTTAGCAAAGTCTGGAATTTTTTTTCACCACTTAGATAAAAAATAACCTAGTTATGTTAGGTGTTTATGAACTCATAATGACCTGGAGAATCATAATGGCAGGTCAGATTTAGATTTAGTGAACCTAGCAAAAATGCCAAACAAAAAAAAAGTGTGGGATTGCACTTTTTTTGCAGTTTCACCGCACTTGGAAATTTTTTCCCATTTTCTAGTACATGACATGCTAAAACCAATGATGTCGTTCAAAAGTACAACTTGTTTTGCAAAAAATAAGCCCTTACATGCCCATATTGATGGAAAAATAAAAAAGTTATGGCTCTGGGAAAGAGGGGAGCGAAAAACGAACACGGAAAAGCGGAAAATCCCAAAGTCATGAAGGGGTTAAGAACTTACTAAATGCATCCCATTATTTTTAATGGAATTCCACATTGTTGTGCCCATGCTGTGCTTTTTTCCGCAAAAAAAACATATTGCGGAAAAAAACGCAGCATGTTCATTAATTTTGTGGAATTTTGGCGATTTTGCCACTATATAATTGTATTGGGACGCTCCGGAAAAAAAGCGAGAAAAACGCACAAAAAATACAAAAAAAAATCAAGCGGATTTCCTGCGAAAGGAGTCCGATTTTGATCAGGAAAATTCTGCAAACATTCTGCAACATGTGCACGTAGGGATAGTTATGATCCCAGTTCCTTACTGAAGACCATCACAGTGTGACACAAAGAGATCCTGAGTCCAACGATGTATCACATAGTTTACTGAGTGTAGCAGTGGTGACACAATCAGAGTTTTTAGATGTAGAATGCAGAAGAGCAGAGAAAGCTAACCCTGGGCACACAAGGCTCTCTATCCATATAATTAGCCCCTTTCTGACATCTGACGCAGTATCCCGTCGAGGTGGTATGGGCCCGTATGACCACCGACGGGATAGTACGTCATCACCGATCAGCCGCACTCACGATCAGCGATCTGACACTTCACTGTGATGTCCCACCCTGGGGCAATGTAACAAAGTTAAAAAAAATATTTACGTGTGTAAAAAAAAAAAAAAAATCCTAAATAAAGAAAAAAAACATATTGTTCCAATAAATACATTTCTTTATCTAAATAAAAAAAATCAATAAAAGTACACATATTTAGTATCGCCGCATCTGTAACTGTCCCACTAGTTAACCCCTTCAGTGAACACCGTAAAAAAAGACACTTTTTTATCATACCGACAAACAAAAAGTGGAATAACATGCGATCAAAAAAACGGATCTAAATAACCATGGTACCGCTGAAAACGTCATCTTGTCCCACAAAAAATGAGCCGCCACACAGCGTCATCAACGAAAAAATAAAAAAAGGTATAGTCCTCAGAATAAAGCGATGCAAAAATAATTATTTTTTATAGAAACTATATAATATCGTATAAAAGCGCCAAAATATAAAAAATGATATAAATGAGTTATCGCTGTAATCGTTCTGATCCGAAGAATAAAACTGCTTTATCAATTTTACCAAACGTGGAACGGTATAAGCGCCCCCCCAAAAGAATTTCATGAATAGCTGTTTTTTTGTTATGTCTACCTCACAAAAATCGGAATAAACAGTGATCAAAAAATGTCACGTGCCCGACAATGGTACCAATAAAAATATCAACTCGTCCCACAAAAAACAAGACCTCACATGACTCTGTAGACCAAAATTTGGAAAAATTATAGCTCTCAAAATGTGGAGACGCAAAAACTATTTTCCAATAAGAAGCGTCTTTTAGTGTGTGACGGCTGCCAATCATAAAAATCCACTAAAAATCCCACTATAAAAGTAAGTCAAACCCCCTTCATCACCCCCTTAGTTACGGAAAAATACAATTTAAAAAAATGCATTTATTTCCATTTTCCCGTTATAGTTGGGGCTAAAGTTAGGGTTGGGGTTAAAGTTGGGGTTAGGTTTGGGGTTAAAGTATTGTTGGGGTTAGGGTTGGGGTTTAGGGTTATGGTTGGGGCTAAAGTTAGGGTTAGGGTTGAGGCTAAAGTTAGGGTTGGGGCTAAAGTTAGGGTTTGGAT
Organism: Ranitomeya imitator; assembly: GCF_032444005.1. Taxonomy (NCBI): domain Eukaryota; kingdom Metazoa; phylum Chordata; class Amphibia; order Anura; family Dendrobatidae; genus Ranitomeya; species Ranitomeya imitator. The sequence continues at coordinate 487,974,656 of NC_091285.1, read as the reverse complement.
TACATTTACAGTTGGGATTAGGGTTGGGATTAGGGTTAGGGATGTAGTTAGGGTTATGGTTGGGATTAGGGTTAGGGGTGTGTTTGGGTTAGGGATTCAGATAGAATTGGAGGGTTTCCATTGTTTAAGCACATCAGGGGTTCTCCAGACGTGACATGGCGTCCGATTTTCCATTCCAGCCAATTCTGCGTTGAAAAAGTAAAACAGTGAGCCTTCCCTTCTGAGCTCTCCCGTGCGCCCAAACAGGGGTTTACCCCAACATATGGGGTATCAGCGTACTCAGGACAAATTGGACAACAACTTTTGGGGTCCAATTTCTCCTGTTACACTTGGGAAAATACAAAACCGGGAGCTAAAATATAATTTTTGTAGAAAAAAATATTTTTTTATTTTCACGGCTCTATGTTATAAACTGTAGTGAAACACTTGGGGGCTCAAAGTTCTCACAACACATCTAGATAAGTTCTTTGGGGGGGTCTAGTTTTCAATATGGGGTCACTAGTGGGGGGTTTCTACTGTTTAGTTACATCAGGGGCTCTGTAAATGCAATGTGATGCCTACAGACCAATCCATCTAAGTCTGCATTCCAAATGGCGCTCCTTCCCTTCCGAGCTCTGCCATGCACCCAAACTGTGGTTCCTCCCACATATGGGGAATCAGCATACTCGGGACAAATTGGACAACAACTTTTGGAGTCCAATTTCTCCTGTTACCGTTGGGAAAATACAAAACTGGGGGCTGAAAAATAATTTTTGTGGAAAAATGATTTTTTATTTTCACAGCTCTGCGTTATAAACTGTAGTGAAACACTTGGGGGATCAAAATTCAACACATCTAGATAAGTTCCTTGGGGGGTCTAGTTTCCAATATGGGATCACTTGTGGGGGGGTTTCTACTGTTTAGGCCTTTCCTTCCGAGCTCTGCCATAAGCCCAAACGGTGGTTCCCCCCACATATTGGGTATCAGCGTACTCAGAACAAATGGGACAACAACTTTTGGGGTCCAATTTCTCCTGTTACCCTTGGAAAAATAAAAAAAACGGGGGGCTAAACTTCATTTTTGTGGGAAAAAAAAGATTTTTTATTTTCACGGTTCAAAGTTCTCACAACACACCTAGATAAATTCCTTAGGGGGTCTTCTTTCCAAAATTGTGTCACTTGTCAGGGGTTTCAATGTTTAGGCACATCAGTGGCTCTCCAAATATGACATGGTGTCCCATCTCAATTCCAGTCAATTTTTGCATTGAAAAGTCAAATGGCGCTCCTTCCCTTCCGAGCTCTGCCATGCGCCCAAACAGTGGTTTTCCCCCACATGTGGGGTATCAGCATGCTCAGGACAAATTGTACAACAACTTTTGGGGTCAATTTTCTCCTGTTACCCTTGGAAAAATAAAACAAATTGGAGCTGAAGTAAATTTTTAGTGAAAAAAAGTTAATTGTTCATTTTTTAAAACATTCCAAAAATTCCTGTGAAACACCTGAAGGGTTAATAAACTTCTTGAATGTGGTTTTGAGCACCTTGAGGGGTGCAGTTTTTAGAATGGTGTCACACTTGGGTATTTTCTATCATATAGACCCCTCAAAGTGACTTCAAATGTGATGTGGTCCCTAAAGAAAATGGTGTTGTAAAAATGAGAAATTGATGGTCATCTTTTAACCCTTATAACTCCGTAACAAAAAAAATTTTGGTTCCAAAATTGTGCTGATGTAAAGTAGACATGTGGGAAATGTTACTTATTAAGTATTTTTGTGACATATCTCTGTGATTTAAGGGCATAAAAATTCAAAGTTGGAAAATTGCAAAATTTTCAAAATTTTCGCCAAATTTCCATTTTTTTCACAAATAAATGCAGGTAATATCAAAGAGAAAACAATGTCAGAATCACTGGGATCCGTTGAAGCGTTCCAGAGTTATAACCTCATAAAGGGACAGTGGTCAGAATTGTAAAAATTGGCCCGGTCATTAACGTGCAAACCACCCTTGGGGTAAAGAAGTTAGGCCTTCATATATATTATAAGCAAAAAAGTGAATGGGCCACAAATTACACATAGAACTGGGAAAACCGATAGAACAATGTGCAAGGCGTAAAATATGCAAGAGGTACATTTTATTTTTACAGTAATTTAAAAATTAAAACAGACATACAGGACACAAGATATCCAGGACTGATGAACAATGTTAAAGCATGTAGTATATACTTCAAAGTAAATAAAGTTATTAGTAGTGTTGAGCATTCCGATACCGCAAGTATCGGGTATCGGCCGATACTTGCGGTATCGGAATTCCGATACCGAGATCCGATATTTTTGTGATATCGGGTATCGGTATTGAATTAATAGGGATGTGTAAAATAAAGAATTAAAATAAAAAATATTGATATGCTCACCTCTCCGGCGGCCCCTGGACTTCACGCTGCTAACCGGGAGGCTTCTTTGTTTAAAAAGCGCGCCTTTCGGACCTGTGAATGACGTCCCGGCTTCTGATTGGTCGCGTGCCGCCCATGTGACCGGCACGCGACCAATCAGAAGCCGCGACGTCATTCTCATTCACAAAACTGCTAATGCTAGGAATTGAGGACCTGCGAATGACGTCGCGGCCTCTGATTGGTCGCGTGCCAGTCACATGGGCGGCACGCGACTAATCAGAAGCCGGGACGTCATTCACAGGTCCGAAAGGCGCGCTTTTTAAACAAAGAAGCCTCCCGGTTAGCAGCGTGAAGTCCAGGGGCCGCCGGAGAGGTGAGCATATCAATATTTTTTATTTTAATTCTTTATTTTACACATCCCTATGGTTCCCAGGGTCTGAAGGAGAGTTTCCTCTCCTTCAGACCCTGGGAACCATGAGAATACCTTCCGATACTTGATGTCCCATTGACTTGTATTGGTATCGGATATCGGTATCGGCGATATCCGATATTTTTCGGGTATCGGCCGATACTATCCGATACCGATACTTTCAAGTATCGGACGGTATCGCTCAACACTAGTTATTAGACTAAGGATCAGAGAATAAATATAAGGTAAATAAAACCTACCATACTCTAAATGTTACAGATTGATACCAAGATAGTATGGGCATTATAGCATAACATAGTAATATATGCGAGTATTAACAAAGATTTATCAGAAGTAATGATGAGCGACTGTACTCATTGCTCGGGTTTTCCCGAGCACTCTAGGGTGACCGTGTATTTGTTAGTGTTCGGAGATTTAGTTTTCATCACGGCAGCTGAATGATTTACAGTTATTAGCCAGGCTGAGTAGATGTGGGGTTGCCTGGTTCCTAGGTAATCCCCACATGTAATCAAGCTTACTAATAGCTGTAAATCTTGCTGCTGAGGCGATGAAAACGTAAACTCCGAGCAGTCAAATACTAGCAGACCACCTGAGCGTGCTCGGGAAAACCCGAGCAACGAGTACACTCGCTCATCACTAATCAGAAGGTAACCGGCAATATAAATACATACACACAACCTTCAAACACGAGACAACTGGAGCAGTTTGCTCTTGAGGAGTGGTCCAAAATACCGGTTGAGAGGCGCAGAAGTCTCATTGACAGTTACAGGAATCGTTTGATTGCAGTGATTGCCTCAAAAGGTTGTGCAACAAAATATAAAGTTCAGGGTACCATCATTTCTGTCCAGGCCTATTTCATTAGTCTTTTTTAGTTTTTTTTTATTTCTGTGGAAGCATGATTGAAAAGCAATGTCTGACTTTCATTTGTTCATTTTTATATATATTTTATTTATTATTACTTTTGGCAGATATAAGTTATTTCTGTGACCATTGTGGGATTTTTTGTCATTAAACGAGGGGTACCAACAATATTGACCATGTATGTAGATATAGAAAACAAAGTTAAGCACAGTGGCACACATAGGATAAAGTCTCACCAGTACTTTAAAAAACACAGCCAATGCAGGTTTCACAATTGGCTTCAAGGGAAACATAATCTATTGGCAGTGAGCTACTTATCACAGAAGAGGGTGGAGTTAGACTAGCAGTCACGTAAGCATCAGACCTGGCAATGATTATCTCCTAGTGATAAAACCTTCAGTGTAATATACAGCAAGCAGCTTAATAAATGACACATCATTGAATTCTCTGTTTTAACCCCTACATCATGCTGTCCTTAAATTACATAGCAACAACTTGCTGACAGATTCCCTTTAAATGAAATGGTTTTATATATTCCTGACCGCTGTTCCATTTGCAAGAGGAGCATGGGAACCCTCATGATCAGTGGGGATCCTGGAGATTGGGTATGACCTTTCAGACCTAGCTGGTTAGGTGTATTGATGATGAGTTTTGCTTCTGGTAAATCCCTTTTTTTTTTAAATATCATGTTGCCTTAGAAACCAAACCGGATATTTTTTTTCTAAAGTAAAACTGGAAATAATGGAGAATCCTTCTAAAGGGATCTGTTAGCAGGTTTCCCACTATGTTATGTCTGTAAAACCTGAAAAACCACTTTATCATTGTGCAGAAGTAGATCATGTAGTAAAGCTGAAGGTTTTATACAATAATTTATGTGACTGTTTTCTTTTCAGAGTATGTTTTTTCAGATATTGATCTCATCCAAACACTTCCTGTAAATGTTCCTTCAGATTGCTAAAATACATTTATTAGTTCTTACTTTTCCATTTGAAATCTTCATTTACTATAACAGGTAAATAGCTTTATGCATTTTCCCTTTATAAGCCAGGCTTGTCGTCTAAGTCTGAGCGGTTATGTAGAAAAGGTATCAGAAAAAGCTTTTAGCTATAATACATAAATATACTGAGAATTGTGCTGAAAAAAATCCCTTAGACGGTTTGGGGCAGCATGCAGCACTTTCAATGCATAGAATCCAGCAGACAACAATAGAATCCACGAATACAGTTTACTGTAGTTTTCACAATCCAGCATGTGTGGCAAGAAACATAACCGAACAATAGCCCACATTTATAAATCACTTTACTCCAGTTTATGCCTTAAAATGTCATGAATCAGGGAAGAACCAATGTTCATTAAAATATGCGTTATCTGAAAGTGACCAAATAAAGTGGTTATGGCATTTAAAGTTTATGACAACTTTATTTAGTAGAAACCTTTAAAAAAACACCATTAAATAGAACATTTTATGGAACAAGAGGTGCGCACCTTCCATCATCCCATGTAATGTTCTCTATGCTATGTAACAAAAAATGATGTTCAAGAATATGATAAGTGTCACTTTACTGTCTTCATCAACTACAACTATTCTCTAATGTGACAGAAAGGCCAATGGAGCCCCTTATGTTGTAAGTCACACATGCAACCTCTACAACCCTATACCTATTCCCCTAAAACTAGCAGTCTTAGTGCTGTTGTAGATGTCCATATTATAAGGACATGTACTTGGAGAGCACATGCACGCAACATAGCCAAAGTGCCAGTGCAAACGGATGATTTTCCAAGTGGATCAATGGGCTGTGTGGAAAAATATCACAGCAAGTGATTGTCTGATTTATGGACCAGTCTGGTGCTTATAATTAGCAGACAGTTCCTAGACTCGACAAGACAGCACACAGAGCTAGTAACATCCACAATTTGTGAATGTAAGTAGCTGATTTTTATTAAAGCCATCTGCACCCAGCAGAACTATAATATATGGAATGATACTCTCTGCTAGAGATTTCACAATACACTGGCATTTATTAACAATTTCAAAATAGTTAAATCAGATTTGATCCAGGCAGAGATACAGTGTGTTGATAGGCTATCTGCCGTATTTTGGCGATTCTGTAGGCAAGTATTCTGAGGATTGTTTCTATACTGTAACTGCTGCATGCAGCTTGACTTAAAGGTATTCTGTCAGATGGTTTCTGCTTCCTCATCTGATAGCAGCATGATGTAAGGTAAAGAGAGCCTGAATCCAATGAGGTATCACTTAGATTGCTGGGTGCAGCCCTTCTGACTAGAGATGTCGAGTCGAACTGTTCGCCAATTTCAAATTCGAGCTGTTTTGGGCGGTGTTCGAGTCGTTCATCGAACTCGAACAATTTGCTTAAAATTCGGCTGTTCGAGTTTCTGTTCGATAACTGTTCGTTCACCAAAAGCCTCGCTTGATTTGCACATTAAAACTGTTTATCATTGTTAAGACTGTTTCAGTGAATAGTAGGCGGGGGGGGGGGATAGATCTGTGCTGAAATAATGCCGATCTCCTTTTTTTTTTCTTTCCCGCATTTACAGTGGGGCGGTGCAGTCTCTCAGCCTATCAGCAGTGCGCACACACACAGCAATGTGCATGTGATGTACACAAGCAAGGGCATGTGTCATTGGCTGTGTATGTCCCTTGTCTTTGTAAGCCATTTTCCCCTTCTCCACCATTTCCTCACTGCTGCAGCTTAGTGTTAGATGTTAGTGTTAGATGGCGGCTGCTGTGGGTGCTATACAGTCAGAGTCTTTTTTAGGGAGTCGGGACTAGTTGTAATATCAGCCCTTTTCAGGGTAGGTTACAGCAGTTGATAGCACTTTTTACCAGGCATGTATGTGCCAGTGCTGTGCAAGTGTTTGTCACAGCATTTGGTGTAATCTAGCTCAGCCAATCCTTTTGGGCTTGTAGCATTGTCTGGTAGTCATCTCAGTAGCCTGCCTATGAAGCTAGCTACACCGTCTGGTATCTAAATTTTTACTGCATCTAACCCAGTAAATCGTTTTGGGCTTAGTAGCAGTGTCTGCACGTCAGCAGAGTAGCCCACCTATGAAGCTAGCTACACCGCCTGTGTATCTAAATTTTTACTGCATCTAACCCAGTAAATAGTTTTGGGCCTAGGAGCAGTGTCTGCATGTCAGCGGAGTAGCCCGCCTGTGAAGCTAACTACACCGCCTGTGTATTTAAATTTTTACTGCATCTAACCCAGTAAATCTTTTTGGGTTTAGTAGAAGTGTCTGTACGTCAGCGGAGTAGCCTGCCTGTGAAGCTAGCTACACTGCCTGTGTATCTAAATTTTTACTGCATCTAACCCAGTAAATCCTTTTGGGCCTAGTACCACAGTTTGGCCACTCAGTTCTGTTCGGTTTTCATCCATTGTTTTTTGTGCCAACAACTACAGATACAGAGTTGCCAATTAGATAAGCACCAAAATGAGTGGCGAAAGGCATGCTGCTGGTGGAAAAGGGGAATGGTCGTGTTGGAAAGGGAAAAAAAGGTGTGTCCGTGGGGTAGGTGGTAAAGCAACAGTAACATCTGCAGAAGAAAGATTATCTTCCGGCCAAAGTTAGATGTCTACCTCTTTTCGTGGACAATCTGATTTGATCCCTTTTTTACGACCATCGCTATGAGCATCGCTAAAAATTCCAGATGAGGCACAAAAACAGCAGGTGCTTGAACGGATATCAAGTGCTCGTTCAAGTGGGCTCTCCTCCATGTAAACTTCAACATCACAACTACTCCAGTCCTCAGAGGTGTCACCCCAATCGCACTTGCTTCCTCACAGCTCCCAAGTCTCCTGCCGCCGGTCTGAGTATGGGGTAACACAGATGAATGAGTCTGCAGAGCTTTTTACTCATACTATAGCCTGGAAATCAGAGGTCTTCTCCAGAGCTTCTGTGAATCCAGACGAGGAAATGATCTGCACTGATGCCCAGAATCTTTGTGAGACAGATCCAGGCCCAGAGGAAGAAGGTTCTGAGCATAATGTAGACCATCGTTCCCAAACTGTAACTCCTGTTGGTGGAGACAATGAGGAAGATGATGATGAGACTGAGATACCTGATTGGAACAAAAACTTGACATTTCGGTCAGGGCAGGAAGAGGTTGGCTCTGAGGACGACAGGTGTGAGTACACACAGGATGACGAGGTTGGAGAACCCACTTACTGTCAACCCACAGTCTGCCAGTCCATGAGGTCAGCAGAGGAGGTGGAGGAGGATGCTAGCGACGAGTCTGATGACGAGGTTAGGTTGTGCCTTCCTGGACAGAGACGGAGTACTGGAAGCACGTCAACAACTGCATCCTCAACCCCAACTGTGCCTCTGAGCAGAAGTCATGGTGGCTCTTCAGGTTGCACGGACTCTAAGCCTTGCATAGCCTGGGCATTTTTTGAGATCATAAAGGATGACCCAACTCATGTTGTCTATAAGATTTGTCACCAAAATCTCAGTAGTTGCCAAAAAATGACTAGTTTGAGTACTTCATGCATGAACCGTCACATGGATATGAGGCATAAGTTGCAGTGGGAAGCTCACTGTGCTACAATGCGGCCTAGTGGGCCGGGTCAACCACCGTCTGCCCCATCAAGTCCATCCGCGGCCTCTTCATCCTCTGTGACTGTGGGGACAGCAGTCGCACATGGTTTTGGACGCAGACCTTCCACCTCTTCACCCACAACAGCCAGTGTGCTTGGCAGGTGGTCAAGACATTTGCAAGTGGTGTTGAGCTCTCTCTGACATCGAGACCACATTTTGATCAAGGCAACATAACATCTCTGCCTGCACCTTCCTCACAGACCAGCAGTTTGCCGAGGACACCCTACTCAACCCAATCTACGCACGGCAGCCAGCCCTCAGTTCCTCAGATGTGGACAAGTAAAAGACCATTTCCTCCTAGCCATGACAAAGCTAAGAGGTTGAATTTCACCATCTGCAAGCTGTTGGCTACAGAAATGCTGCCTTTCCGCCTGGTGGACACAGAGGATTTTCGAGACCTTATGTCCGTCGCAGTTCCCCAGTACCAGATGCCCAGTTGCCACTACTTCTCAAAGAAAGCTGTGCCTGCGCGACACCAGCATGTCGCACACAACATCACCCCTTCCTTGAGAAACTCTGTGTGTGACAGGGTGCATTTCACCACTGACACTTGGACGAGTAGACATGGACAGGGGCGTTACATGTCAGTGACTGGGCACTGGGTAACTATGGTGACATCAGGAGAATGGGCTGCTGTCCAAGTCTTGCCATCCTCATGAGTTGCTCGTCGATCCTTTGTATCTAGAAGTTCCTCCACTGCTTTTGCTTCCTCAACCTCCACTCGGTCCTCCGCCTGCACCCAAAGCCTGTCTGGTAATGCCATCCGTGTTATAACTGCGCAGAAGGAATCCTGCATACCTCCTTACTATGCTGTCACCAGGGCTCAATGGCATTAGGCAGTGTTTACATTGAAATGTCTGGGAAATCTGAGTCACACAGCTGAGGAGTTGTGGTCAGCTCTGGAGACCGAGTTCCCTCAATGGTTGTCTCCACTCAACCTGCAGCCAGGGAAGGCCATGTGCGACAAATGCTGCAAACCTGGGTGCGGCCCTTCGCTGGGGCAATGTCACGCACGTGCCTTGTATGGCTCACGTTTTGAACCTGGTTGTCCAGCAATTTTTATCCAACTATCCCGGACTAGATGGGCTTCTGCAGAGGGCACGGTTGCTGTGTGCTCACTTCCTCCATTCGCATCCCGCAGCTCAATGACTTACATCTCTACAGATGTCGTTGGGCCTGCCAGTTCACCAGCTGAAATGCGATGTGCCCACACAGTGGAATTCAACTCTGCACATGTTACAGCGACTGTGGCAGCACCGACGAGACCTGGTGCAATACGTTATGACTTATAGCCTGGGCCAACGAGATCCAGAGGTGGGTCAAATCACGCTTCAGGAGTGGTCTCAGATCAGAGACCTATGCACCCTTCTGCACAGTTTTGAAATAGCGACAAAGATGTTTAGTGCTGACGATGCCATTATCAGCATGACTATTCCGGTGATTTACATGCCGGAGCACACATTAAAAAGTATTCGGAGTCAGGTGGTGGATCAAGAGTAGGAGGAGGAGGAACAGGAAGGGTCGTATGCGAAAGGGATAGTATCTCCAAGGTCCAGACGGTCGGCAGCACCAAGGCGGCTGTCATTGGAGGATAGGAGAGAGGGATTACAGAGGGCGCATGGTAGCAGCCAAACTGTTGAGGAAGGTGCAGGAGCCAAGGAAGAAGTGGAGGACGAACTGACGCTGGGTATGGAAGACTCATCAGATGAGGGAGACCTTGATAAAAATTTCTGTTGTGCGAGGTTGGGAGGAGAGGGCAGAGGAAGGAAGCATGATTTTCCCCTCGCCGCCACCAAGACAACAAGGACTTGATCCTCCTGGTTGCACAAGACACATTCTTCTGCACCTTCTTGCTGCACTACCTGCAACATGACCCTCGGATTGTCAGAATCCGAAGTAATGCTGACTACTGGGTTGTCACACTCTTAGATCCCCGGTACAAAAGTAAATTTGGCGAAATAATTCCTGCCATAAAAAGGGTTTCACGCATGCAGGAGCATCAGCAGAGACACTTGCAGAATCTTACATCTGCTTTTCCACAAAACACCAGTGGTGCACGTAGTGAATCTCTGAGTTCTAACTTGCCAACTATGGGACTATCGAGTCATCATTCAAACCGTAACAGTAACATTGTATCTGGTGGTAACAGCAATTTTTTCCAATCATTTCAAGATTTTTTTAGACCATCCTTTGCAAGGCCACAGGAGACAAGAAGTCTGACGCATTGCCAACGCCTAGAGAGGATGGTACAGGAGTATCTCCAAGTTAACATCGATGCCATGACTGTGGAACTGGACCCTTGCTCATTTTGGGCATCCAATCTTGAAAAATGGCCTGAGCTCGCCACTCACGCCTTGGAGATCTTGTCGTGCCCCGCAGCCAGCGTTCTCTCTGAATGTGTGTTTAGCGCTGCTGGTGGTGTGCTGACAGATAAGCGCACGCGGCTGTCCAGTGACAATGTAGACAGACTAACATTCATCAAGATGAACAAATCCTGGATCTGCAAGGACTTTTCTACCCCTGTGTCATCCTGGGGAGACTAAAAGCTTGATGATTTTTGAAAATCACCTCACCAACCGTTTTAAAAAAACTCCAGTGAAATTGATGCCACTTAAGTGGTGTCTGTGGCCGAATTTTTGGAAAAAAAATGGACTCGCTTTTTGGAGTCCCCTTGCTGTGTTTTACATGATGTTGCCATCGTCAATTCGAGGTGGGTGGGGTCGTCTGCAGAGTTGTTTCCTCATACTATGGCCTGGGATTCAGAGGTCTGCTCCAAAGCTTCAGTGTCTGCTAGTCAGAAGAGTAGCCCACCCATGAAGCAAGCTACACTGCCTGTTTACCTAAGTACTATTTTTTAACGTCATCTAGCCCAGGAAATCCTTTTGGGTCTAGTAGAATTTTGTGCTACTCAGCAGAGTACCCCACCCATAAAGCAAGCTACACCACCTGTTTATCTAATGACTAATTTTTAACTGCATCTAGCCCAGGAAGTCCTTTTGGGCCTAGTAGCATTTTGTGCTACTCAGCAGAGTACACCACCCATGAAGCAAGCTGCACCACCTGTTTATCTAAGTACTACTTTTAAACTGCACCTAGCCCAGGAAATCATTTTGGGCCTAGTAGCATATTTTGCTACTCAGCAGAGTACACCACCCATGAAGCAAGCTACACAGCCTGTTTACCTAAGCAGTATTTGTTAACGGCATCTAGCCCAGGAAATCCTTTTGGGCCTAGAAGAATTTTGTGCTACTCAGCAGAATACCCCACCCATGAAGCAAGCTACACCGCCTGTTTATCTAATTACTAATTTTTAACTGCAACTAGCCCAAGAAATCCTTTTGGGCCTAGTAGCAATTTCTGCTACTCAGTAGAATACCCCACCCATGAAGCAAGCTACACTGCCTTCTTCCTTTCTCAATCTAACCCCTCGGCTCTGGGGTGTCCACTCTCCCTCCAGCTCTTTCCTTCTCACAGGTGGACTACCACGTGTATTCACACTGTGGCGAATCTTGTTGGGCCCAGGCATAAGAAGTCATCGAGGTAATGGAAAATATGTGCCCCCTTAGAAACGTCCATGATGACCCATTCGAGGAAGCAACTAAACACCTCAAATAGTGAGCAGGATATGGAGCACCCCATGGGCAAACAGCGATCTATGTAGTATGCTCCTTCACAGAAGCAGCCCAATGGGAGGACACTATTCGGAGGCACAGGTAGTAACCGGAACGCCCCCTCAATGTAAGTTTTGGCCATTAGGGTGCCCCTTCCCAACTTCTTGACCCGCATGATTGCCTCGTCAAAGGAGGTACAGTACATATTACTGTACTTGGTTCCGCGTCGATGTTGTCATTTACTGACCTGCCCCTTGGATATGACAAATGGTGGATTAGTCTGAAAGTATTGGGTTCCTTTTTTGGCACAACTCCCAACGGGGATACCACTACATCTTCTAAGGAAAGTATTCTGAATGGACCCGCCGCCATTCTACCTAAAGATATTTCTTTTTTATTTATTTATTTTTTTTGTCACGACGTCCGGGTGTTGGTATGGTGATTTTAGATTTTTACTCCAGCCTTTCTTGATTTTAGAAGGGCATGACATGCCTATATCTGTGTCTCCTCCTCCTTTTACTCCTCCACCTCTTTTCTTTTCGCATGACTATATGTAGTTGTGACTTTTCCATGTGTTTGTTGTGTCTTCTGAGCAGTTTGTCAGCTTGTGACACCTTTTAAGGTGTTTTCTATGTGTTTGTATGTGTTTGTGTTTGCCTGCCATTGGTTTCAATGGGGTTCAACAGTGTTCGTCGAACGTTCGATGAACATTCGTCGAACACGCCCCAAATTGACTAACCAAACTCGAACACTAGGGGGGTGGCTCAAAACTACTTCTGACACAGAAGCAATGCAGCAGAGCTGAGAAAGCTAATCTTGCCCACACCAGGCTCTCTTTGTACCAAGTCCATAGACATTGAGCTGCTTATCACATGAGGGGGCCGAGTCAGACTTGCAAGCATGCGCTAGTTAGTCACAGTAATGTTAATCACAGGGTGCATGAAGCTTCAATCTAAGTAGGCAACAGCACACAGCCTGATATGTGACACATTGTTGAGTTCAGTGTTTTAACCCTTACCTCATTCTGTCCTCAGTTTGCATAATGTGACAGGGTCACTGGCAATGTATGTGGGTGGAGATATGTATCATAAAGATTGCTATCCTCTGTGATGTGAAACCCATAAGTTTCTCTCCAGCATGTTATGTGCTGAGGGGTTAATCGGCCATGACAGGGTTGGGGTTTTTTGTGAGTAGTTTTATCTCCACCTCAAGTGTGTGGTTCAGCAGGTTACATGTCTGTGTGACCGCTGAGCTTTTTTTCTGTCTTTGTTTGGAGACATGAAAGTCTCCAATCTGGAGCTCAGGTGTGAGCTGGAGTTTGTTGTTTCCCACAAGGCTGGAGCTGCTGTGGAAAAGAACTTATACTTGCTATTTGTCTTCACTTATGCCAGAAAGAGCCATTTTATGTTACTATTTAGTTTTTCTGGTTCATGAAGCAATAAACTATTTTTTGACTTTAACCCCAAGTGTTCAGTAGCAGATAAGTGCCACAATATCAACAACCTGCTGACAGATTCCCTTTAAAGGTACCTTCACACTGAGCGACTTAATGATATCGCTAGCGATCCGTGACATTGCAGCGTCCTGGATAGCGATATTGTTGTGTTTGACACGCAGCAGCGATCTGGATCCTGCTGTGAAATCGTTGGTCGGAGCAGAAAGGCCAGAACTTTATTTCGTCGCTGGATCTCCCGCAAACATTGCTGAATCGGCATGTGTGACGCCGATTCAGCGATGTCTTCACTGGTAACCAGGGTAAACATCGGGTTACTAAGCGCGGCCCTGCGCTTAGTAACCCGATGTTTACCCTGGTTACCATTGTAAATGTAAAAAGAAACACTACATACTTACATTCCGGTGTCTGTCCCCTCGCCATCAGCTTCCCGCACTGACTGTGAGCGCCGGCCGGCCGTAAAGCACAGCGGTGACGTCACCGCTCTGCTTTACGGCCGGCCGGCGCTGATACAGTGCAGGGAAGCTGAGGCCGGCAGACAGACACCGGAATGTAAGTATGTAGTGTTTGTTTTATTTTACATTCACAATGGTAACCAAGGTAAACATCGGGTTACAAAGCGCGGCCCTGCGCTTAGTAACCCGATGTTTACCCCTTGTTACCAGGGGACTTCGGCATCGTTGGTCGCTGGAGAGCTGTCTGTGTGACAGATTAAGAAAAAAGGAGCGCACTCAGCTATCTTAGGTTGTTGCTGGCTGTACTTGGGAAAAACCCAACAACAAGTCCAATATAGAAAAATCAGCCGCACTCTTTATGGTATATCTTTGCAAAAATGTGATGTATTTATTCACATGTGTTGAGACAAAATTTTCATATATATACACACACACAGCAGGGAGTATAAACGAAGTAGTAACGTTTCGACCCTGCCCACAGAAGCAGGAAGACCTGACACCACAACAATAGGAGCCCTTAAAGGGACCACACTTCTTATTTTTCACACTATCTAGAAAACGCAGTTTGAGAAAGACCCGAGGCAGGGTCGAAACGTTACTACTTCATTTATACTCCCTGCTGTGTGTGTGTAGATATATGAAAATTTAGTCTCAACACATGTGAATAAATACATCACATTTTTGCAAAGATGTCTGTGTGACAGCTCTCCAGCGAGCACACAGACGAGACAGCGACGCTGCAGCGATCGGCATCGTTGCCAATATCGCTGCAGCGTCGCTTAATGTGACGGTACCTTAAGAGCCACATGCAGCTATGGTTGATAGCATTATCCTTAATGGTCTATGTTATATAGTTGTGTACAATGGAGCTAGAATTATTATTAATATTATTAGGCCATGTAATCAAGTCTGCTGTACGTATGAAGAAAGGACAAAATGAGTTTCAGTACATTTGTAAATAAAATACTATTACATAAAACATAATATAAGCAAAAAACATAAATGTATAAGTGAGTATGTCTCCTTATCTAATATATTCTGTTAACCTGCTTCTAGAGATGGCAGCATTGAAACAATCTTGAAGTGTATTCTAATAACAGTGTCTTGCTTTCCACGTGATAAGCATTTGGAACAGTTGCTCCAATCAAGTGTGAAATGTCAGCACACATAGTAATAGTTTGAAGAATATTGTAAGACAGATACATAGTAAATGGAGAAAGTGATGAAGAAAGTGTAAATGACATACTCAGATCTTAACATTTGCTGACAATAAATAAATGTAACACAAGGGAGAGTTCATGGAGTTGTCCCAAGTTCTTAAATGGCTAAAATTGTAAGTGCTTTAAAAACAATCATCTTTGCAATTTACCTCTTATTAATAATCCACTCTGTTATCAAGAATGGAGAGATTTTTAATTCTATAATGTAGAGTTTGTTGGCTAGAATACAGACCATCTTGCAGGCTCAAAGTGGCCAGTTGCCTAAATAAGGAGCACGTACCACATACAGGCTCACAGCTGTATAGCCTGTGTGCACCGCTCTAATGCTGGCCAGACTACTGGACGCAGCAACCCACAGTCCCCCTGCTCTTCTCTCATGCTGCTAGAGATGAGCAAACTGGAACATAAAAGTGCTAAACCCCGAACATGGACTTCTCCCAGAAGTCTGTTTTCATGTTCGGGGAAGAAAGAGAGATGGACTAAAGTTCAGGCCGGGTGCTTGAACTTCCACCGGTTGCTCATCCCAAAAAGCTACATCTCCTAGAAGTTTGGGAGAGCACTCAGTTTGAGCCCGGGGCACAGCCATGCTGCCTGCCTAAAATGTCAATCAGGAAGCAACGCCCATGGTAAAAATAGGAAGAATGGGAAAGGTAGCAGTGCAATCATCAAGAAACGTAGAAGAGAACAACTCTCTAAGCAGTTCATTTAGATTAATTTTACATTCACATTAAAGATAATTTCTTCCTTTCCATGTCTAGTCTAAAATGTGAATGTCTTAATGTGAGTGAAATATTGTATATATAATTAGTGCATTCAATTATTTCATGGAGACTAACTGCTTAACAATACAATGAGCTGGTGAAAATGACTGCAGTAATGAGGCCACGGGGTTAGTAGGTTACATTAATAATACCATAAATGCTGGTTGGAAAGGATCATGCACATTGAAATGGTGCCCTCAGGTAAATAAAATACTTACAGTCCCGGGCAGGGTCATAAACATCTGGAGAGGAGCATGGAAATACATAGCTTTAAGGATCAGATAATAGCTTCCCAATCGAATTTGGATATTATGAAGTTTTTAAGTGCCCTTCAAATAATTCCCTGTTGGTTTTACAGCGTTCTAATTGTAGCCTTAAAAACCATTTTACACAGATGCGGAAAGGCAGAAAAACATCTTTCCAACAATAAAAGCTGCATAAATACACGGGGACATTTAGATGGGCTTGAATTTCAGTAGATAGAACCATTTGTAAGAAGAACTGTACATTAGCTGGTTATTTATTGTCCTATTAAGAACTCACAGATTGGAGCTACAAGTAAATGAAATGCTGTATACGATGTTTACCAGGGACATGTCTGTTTCCGATTTTGAGAATGGATTCTAAGAAAAATGTCCAATGTGTTAAAAAAAAAAAAAAAATCACAAATTGGAAATTGAAAATGAAACACATGACACAAATGTTGTGATAACTTGCAAGATCGCACTATAATACACTGAAGCATTGATAGAGTGTGAAATATAATGTCTTGGAATGATATGTGATGGATCGCAGCATTTGTGTCAAGTGAAGGTTCCCATCTCCAAACCTGACACTTTTTAACAGGAAAACCTAAGACTGAATTGTATGTTAATAAGAGTTATTGTAATATGGAGCAGATATCAGGATCTTCCTGGTGAATATATGGTCCAAATAAGGACTGAGACAATTAGGCTATGTGCCCACAGTCCGGAAGCAGCAGTGCTTTGGATGCAGCATGTGTTCGCTGCATCCAAAATGCTGTTTTCTATTGAACGCATTC
The DNA here is from genome assembly GCF_032444005.1 of Ranitomeya imitator. NCBI lineage: Eukaryota > Metazoa > Chordata > Amphibia > Anura > Dendrobatidae > Ranitomeya > Ranitomeya imitator. Next base: position 487,957,844 of record NC_091285.1, on the reverse strand, counting down.
TGTCTTCTATTGAATGCATTCAAGATATTCGATTAATTACAATTCTGTTGCTGAGACTAGAGTCTTTGCAAGAGAAATTGACATGCTGCAGTGTTGAAAGACGTGCCGCATCCAAGTGTCCGCGGGTGATCCTCTGGCATCAGTGCACGCATAGTGGACATGGGATTTCTAGAAATCCCATCCTCTTTGCTGTAACATCTGGATGCTGTGGGTTTGATGCTGCATAAATTCACAGTGTCAAACACGCAGCATTTCCTGATTGTGGGCATGTATCCTTAGAGAGAATCTACGGAAAAACCGAATACTGTAAAGTGCAGAAATGATTATCAAGTCTAGCCTATAATCCCACCATACAGTTATTAAAATCATAAACATATTTTAATTTGATTTTATAAATTTAAAAGGAAAGAATACATAAAGCCAAACTGTCACTAGATTTCACAATATAAACAGGATACATTATTAAACAAATATCTTAGACCTGTTTGGCTAATACTTACTTTGAAACTCCATGGCAGCCCTTCTTCCTCCGTCAGGCCCTTCCTGCATAAACATACATACATTTACATGCATATTCACATTAAGGTTGGACTTCAGAAAGGCAAATTTTAATGGACTCAAAAAGAGGGTAATAAAAGTCCAATGACTAGATTTTCTAAATGACAGAAATGTCCAAGAAGGATGGAAGATTTTGCTAAATGAAATTCTCACTGCACAATCGGTAACAGTCCCGAAAAGAAGGAAGCATTTAAAGAGACTAGTATGGATGAGCACAGAATGTAATCACTTGTTAAAAGGAAACCATAAATGTACAATACAGACCAAAAGTTTGGACACACCTTCTCATTTAAAGATTTTTCTGTATTTTCTTGACTATGAAAATTGTACATTCACACTGAAGGCATCAAAACTATGAATTAACACATGTGGAATTATATACTTAACAAAAAAGTGTGCCACCTTTTGCTTTGATGACTGCTTTGCACACTCTTGGCTTTCTCTTGATGAGCTCCAAGAGGTAGTCACTGGGAATGGTTTTCACGTCACAGGTGTGCCGTGTCAGGTTTAATAAGTGGGATTTCTTGCCTTATACATGGGGTTGGGACCATCAGTTGAGTTGTGCAGAAGTCTGGTGGATACACAGCTGATAGTGCTACTGAATAGACTGCTAGAATTTGTACTATAGCAAGAAAAAAGCAGCTTAGTAAAGAAAAATGAGTGGCCATCATTACTTTAAGAAATGAAGGTCAGTCAGTCTGAAAAATTGGGAAAACTTTGAAAGTGTCCCCAAGTGCAATTGCAAAAACCATCAAGCGCTATAAAGAAACTGGCTCACATGAGGACCGCCCCAGAAAATGAAGACCAAGAGTCACCTCTGCTTCTGAGGGTAAGTTTATCCAAGTCACCAGCCTCAGAAAACGCAGGTTAACAGCAGCTCAGATTAGAGACCAGGTCAATGCCACACAGAGTTCTAGCAGGAGACATATCTCTACAACAACTGTTAAGAGGAGACTTTGTGCAGCAGGCCTTCATGGTAAAATAGCTGCTAGGAAACCACTGCTAAGGACAGGAAACAAGCAGAAGAGACTAGTTTGGGCTAAAGAACACAAGGAATGGATATTAGACCAGTGGAAATCTGTGCTTTGGTCTGATGAGTCCAAATTTGAGATCTTTGGTTCCAACCACTGTGTCTTTGTGCGACACAGAAAAGGTGAACGGATGGACTCTACATGCTGGTTCCCACCGTGAAGCATGGAGGAAGTGGTGTGATGGTGTGGGGGTGCTTTGCTTGTGACACTGTTGGGGATTTATTCAAAATTGAAGGCATACTGAACCAGCATGGCTACCACAGCATCTTGCTTTGCAGCGGCATGCTATTCCACCGGTTTGTTGTCCAACATGACAATGACTCCAAACACACCTCCAGGCTGTGTGAGGGCTATTTGACCAAAAAGGAGACTGATGGGGTGCTACGCCAGATGACCTGGCCTCCACAGTAACCAGACCTGTACCCAATTGAGATAGTTTGGGGTGAGCTGGATCGCAGAGTGAAGGCAAAAGGGCCAACAAGTGCTTAGCATCTCTGAGAACTCCTTCAAGATTGTTGGAAGACCATTCCCGGTGACTACCTCTTGAAGCCCATCAAGAGAATGCCAAGAGTGTGCAAAGCAGTCATCAAAGCAAAAGGGGGCTACTTTGAAGAACCTAGAATATAAGACATTATTTCAGTTGTTTCACACTTTTTTGTTAAGTATATAATTCCACATGTGTTATTTCATGGTTTTGATGCCTTCAGTGTGAATGTACAATTTTCATAGTCATGAAAATACAGAAAAATCTTTAAATAGAAGGTCTGGACTGTATATTAAATGGAAAAAGGGGAGCATATCTAAAGAAGAATATAATGCTGTTTGCAGGGAATACAGGGCAAATGTTAGAAGAGCTAAAGCCAGTAGTGAGGCTTCTAAGGGAGACCAAAAGCAATAGAAAAGGATTTTGGGGGTATGTCAAAAGCAAAATAAAAGTAAAAAATGTTATAGGATTTTTACAAAATGACAAGGGTGAAGTGGTAAAAAATGATGTTGAGAAGGCCAAACTTATAAATTCCTATTTTACATCTGTGTTCTCTAAGAAAGCAATTGTTACATCAACTGATCCTCACAATGCCACGGGTCAGACTTTCTTGTCCCTGTTGATGAAAGGTTAATCTTCCTGCGCTGTGTGCATAAGCTAAGTGGTTTGAAGTAGAGTTATTGTAGTAGTGCTTGTATGTTTATCTCCTATTCCCTGTTCCCATTTAGTTAATTCCTCCCTGTCCCTATCCTCCTCCCTATTGTTGGTTAGTTCTTTTGTATAATAAAGGTTATCTGTTTTCCCTGTTTTTTGTCTTTGTGTCTTGTTTACATTACATTTCAGTTCTATGCCACATGGGGTGGACGAGAGGACAGATCATGGTTTATCAGGAGCATAGTAAGGTCAGAGGCTCAAGTACCCCAGGGACAAGGATAGTTAGGGTCAGTTAGAGGGACAGTTTGAGTCTCTCTTTCCTTACCAAAGACGTCACAGCGTGACACCCAGTGATCGTAACTATGGATATCTAAGGCCCTGCAATGTCAACACATTAGGAAAGAGACATAGTGAATCAGAAAAAATATACTAAATTTCTAATTGTAGGTATTTGCTAATATTATTATTATTTTTACACCTACTACAAATTGGGATATTGTCTTGGAGATCAGAGTAACCCTTTAATTGTGAAAATAAAATCACTAGCGCTATTTTTTCATGCCATTTACAAATTACCATGAATAAATTGTTCACTATATTGTACAAGTTGTTGCAATTGTGAATAGGCCAAATTTGTACGTTATTTACTGATTTTGTGACATTTATTTTTTTTTAAATGTATTAAATGTCTTTATTTTAATTGCTTTTCATTATTTAGAAGTAATTTTACAGGGGGAAATAAAGAAGAATGTTAAGTCTTCAAGCAGAGAAAAATATCAATTCTTAGCAGTGCAGCCTGCTTAGGTTTCTGTCTGCCATGCTTTAGGTTATAAGTTTGTATCCCAGGAAAGACCATATTTCAAGAAAAATAATTACCTAATGGGCTTCCTTGAGAATTGGTCCAATAATGCTGTTGTTACATATTTCAATCTTCATATATTTCAAGCATGCATGACTGCTTGATATATGTGTCTCTGAGTTACTATGCTGTTCATGTCATGCAAAGGAGCAGCATCATGAACTAGTATACCGTATATACTCGCGTATAAGCTGAGATTTTCAGCACATTATTTTGGGCTGAAAGTCCCCCTCTCGGCTTATACTCGAGTTATACCCAGGGGTCGGCAGGGGAGGGGGAGTGGGGCCTGTCTAATTATACTCACCTGCTCCTGGTGCGGTCCCTGCACGTCTTTTCCCCGGCGCTGACAACTTCTTCCTGTACTGAGCGGTCACATGGTACCGCTCATTACAGTAATGAATATGCAGCTCCACCTCCCATAGATGTGGAGCCGCATATTCATTACTGTAATGAGCAGTAACGGTGACCGCTCAGTACAGGAAGAAGCTGCCGGCGCCAGGGAAAGGACGTGCACCAGGAGCAGGTAAGTAGAACGGGGAGGGGAGCACTGCGTTGCGCGATATCCACCTGCTCCTTGTTCCGGCGCTGCTCCATCTACAGCTGTGATGCTCAGGTCAGAGGGCACGGTGACGTGGTTAGTGCGCACCCTCTGCCTGAACGTCAGTCCATGAGACGCCGAAGATGGAGCGGCGCCGGAACGAGGAGCAGGTGAATATTGAAAGTGCCGGGGGCCTGAGCAACGGAGAGGTGACTATGTGATTTTTTTATCGCAGCAACAGCAAATGGGGCAAATGTCTGTATGGATCATCTTTGGGGCCATAACGTTTGTGAAGCATTGTATGGGGCCATAACGTTTGTGCAGCACTCTATGGGGCCATAACGTTTGTGCAGCACTGTATGGGGCCATAACGTTTGTGCAGCACTGTATGGGGCCATAACGTTTGTGCAGCACTGTATGGGGCCATAACGTTTGTGCAGCACTGTATGGGGCCATAACGTTTGTGCAGCACTGTATGGGGCCATAACGTTTGTGCAGCACTATATGGGGCCATAACATTTGTGTAGCACTGTATGGGGCCATAACGTTTGTGCAGCACTATATGGGGCCATAACGTTTGTGCAGCACTGTAGGGGGCCATAACATTTCTGCAGCACTATATGGGGCAAGTGTCTGTATGGGGCCATAACGTTTATGCAGCACTGTATGGGGCAAATGTCTCTATGGGGCCATAATGTTTGTGCAGCACTATATGGGGCAAGTGTCTGTATGGGGCCATGATCAACGTTTGTGCAGCACTATATGGGGCAAATATCTTTATGGAGCATCTTATGGGGCCATAATCAACATTTGTGCAGCATTATATTGGTCAAATGTGTCTATGAAGCATCTTATGGAGCCATTATTAACCTTTATGCAGGATTATATGGGGCATATTTTAATATGGAGCATCTTATGGGGCCCATCATAAACTTTATGGAGCATTATATGGGGCTCCTGATTCAATATGGATATTCAAAAAGACTTAACCTACTGATGTCTCAATTAATTTCACTTTTATTGGTATCTATTTTTACTTTTGACATTTACTGGTAGCTGCTGCATTCCCCACCCTAGGCTTATACTCGAGTCATTAAGTTTTCCCAGTTTTTTGTGGCAAAATTAGGGGGGTCGGCTTATACTCGAGGATATACGGTAATTTATCTTTTTACTCAGCCTGACAGTTTTACAACTGGAATATTTAGCAGGAGGAAAAAACCTGCTCTGCTCACTGCATAATCTATGCCCTCTGCATGATGACTCGCAGAGCGACCCTTTTTGCTCTCTCTGTTTTCCATTGTACTTCCATCAGATTGAGTGCACAGATGAGTTATCCTAGTTATTATTATCTTTATTTATATAGCACCAACATATTCTGCAGCGCTTCACAATTCAACAGTTCATATATAACAGTCATAACAAAGTTAATGATAAAACAATAATTAATGCAAAGATATTGACGACCCTGCCCGTAAGAGCTTACAATCTGCAATGAGGTGGCGGTGAGAAAGTACAAATGCCTATTTACAATGATGGTCCAGCCAATCTTGAGAAAGTGGAGGTAGATAAACGCTGCATGAGTTAGTCGCCAGCCAATATTTAGTCATAATATTCGGGCTAACATATCTGATTGCCGAACGAAGAGATCGAGATAATGAATAAAATTACAATGCTTTATTGATAATATAAAAAAAAAAATTAAACTACATGTATAAAGCAATGTGAAAAAGTACAAGAATGCCCTAACTAGGGGGAACGCTGGGCTGTGGTGTATAGTGTAAAATATTAGAAGCCCATGTGAATATAGTAAGGCAGAAAAAAATTCAAATCTAGTGATTCACTAAGAAGATTTTTTGGCCATATATCAAATCTAAGCTGTCTCGCTAAAAGAAGGCTACATTAACATGCAAACATATAGGCAATTAATACATGTTACCCAAATGGCGGTATGATAAAGAAGATAGCAGCCACATGGAGACCACATCATTCCTCCTCACCCCAGCCAATATTTGTAGTGCTTTTGGGATTGATGAAGTTTGATGAAGGGTTATGATCAAAGAAGTAGAGAATGGACTATATATATATAAAAGGACTTGTATTAGGGAACGTCATAGGCTGCCCTTAACAGATAAGTTTTTAGGGAGCACCTAAAACAGGGTAAGTTGTGGTTAGTCCTAATTTCTTGGGGTAGAGAATTCCAGAGGATTGGTGCAACTCTGGAAAAGTCTTGAAGCTGGGAGTGGGAGATACGGATTAGTGCCCACTGCCGATGTTAGTTGAAGGTCACTTGCAGAGTGTGAAGATTGGTTAGGATGATAAAAAAAAATGAGAGAGGAGTTGTAGGGCTGTGCCACAGTGTGGAAAGCTGTGTGGGTGAGAACAAGCAGTTTAAATTGGATCCTATAATGTATGGGCAGCCAGTACAATGACTGGCACAGAGTGGAGGCGCCCAAGTACCAATTAGCCAGATGGATGACCCAGGCTCTGCATTAAGGATGGACTAAACAGTTTAGCGAAATTAGGATTATTTAGTCTAGAAAAAAGACGACTGAGGGGCGATCTAATAACCATGTATAAGTATATAAGGGGACAATACAAATATCTCGCTGAGGATCTGTTTATACCAAGGAAGGTGACGGGCACAAGGGGGCATTCTTTGCGTCTGGAGGAGAGAAGGTTTTTCCACCAACATAGAAGAGGATTCTTTACTGTTAGGGCAGTGAGAATCTGGAATTGCTTGTCTGAAGAGGTGGTGATGGCGAACTCAGTCGAGGGGTTCAAGAGAGGCCTGGATGTCTTCCTGGAGCAGAACAATATTGTATCATACAATTATTAGGTTCTGTAGAAGGACGTAGATCTGGGGATTTATTATGATGGAATATAGGCTGAGCTGGATGGACAAATGTCTTTTTTCTGCCTTACTAACTATGTTACTATGTAAACAGGGGAAAGTCAAGTGACGGGAGTTCAGGCGCACCCTTGTTAATGTGTTTCAGGCATAATATTTATGATAGTCATAGATTTATTGTATCTCCCCTACCTGACCTATCTATTATGGTAAATGGCATCACACTCTCTCCCGCACCTGAAATCTGCTGCCTCGGAGTAACTTTTGACTCTGCCCTGTCCTTCAAACCACACGTCCAAACTCTTGCCACCTCCTGACGCCCCCAACTCAAAAATATTTCCAGAATCCATCCCTTCCTCAGCCCTCAATCTACCAAAAGTCTTTTGCATGCCCTCATCATCTCCTGCCTTGATTACTGCAACACCCTCCTCTGTGGCCTCCTCGCTAACTCTCTTGGACCACTCCAGTCTGTCCTCAACTCTGTTGCCCGACTAATCCACCTCTCTCCTTGCTACTCCCCTGCTTCTCCCCTCTGCAAATCCCTCCACTGGCTCCCAATTCCCCAACGAATCCAGTTCAAACTACTAACACTGACCTACAAAGCCATCCACAACCTGTCCCCTCTCTATATCTCTGAACTAATCTCCTAATATCTTCCCTCACGTAATGTTCGATCCTCCCAAGACTTTCTACTCTCCTCCACACTTATTTGTTCCTCACACAACCACCTCCAAGATTTCTCCTGAATATCCCCCATCCTCTGGAATTCCACGCCTCATTACGTCAGATTATCCACCACCCTCAGATCCTTTAGACGGAACCTGAAAGCCCATCTCTTCAGGAAAGCTTACAGCTTGCAATAACCATTCTGCCTCCTCACCACCACCTGTGCTGCTGCCTCACCACCACCAGAGCTGCTGCACCCCCGACCATCTGTCTCTTTCCCATTATCCCGTAGAATGTAAGTCCACAAAGACAGGGTCCTCTCCCATCTGTACCAGTCTGTCATCGTAAATTTGTTTACTGTAAACAATATATATAACTTTGTATGTAACCCCTTCTCATGTACAGCACCATGAAATTAATGGTGCTATATAAATAATGATAATAATCATAATAATTGATTGAACAAAGAGTCAATGTTGTACAAAGAGTCAATGTTGAACACAGTATGTAAACATATTTGTAAAGGCTTGTGTCTGATTAGTAAAATAGGAGAATATGCTTTTCCGACAGCCAAAACAACTGAAATTTGCTGAAACTGAAGTTTTCTAAAACCTACTGTTGGTATTTGTCTTGATAGAAAAATCCTTACTTAATGAATAGGGGCATTAAGTGTACAGTTCTCTCCATTTTTGTTGAAAATAACACAAAGAAACAAACATCATCAACAAATATCTAGTCTGTAATAGAGTTGAGCAAATTTTTCATAATTCAGTTCCTATTATGATCGGTGGCAAATCTTGTATTTACAATATTCGCCGAACACAGCTGAACGTCATTGGAGTCAATGGGAGTAGAAATTATCGAATATGTGTAGAATCGATTGTCAAACATAAATGCGGCACAAATATGGCAAATTCAGATTTGGCGATTGATTCCGAAGATATTTACTCACCTCTAGTCTGTAAGGCAAAGAAATTATACACTAGACCAGATACATGCACATGATGGGAGCATTTCTCAATGTATGCTTCTAACATTGGGGACGATTCACTATGACTGGTGTTGGACACACCAATCTTAATTAAGGTGCTTGCTTGAGTATGATGCTTGTGCCACTTAATGAATTTTGCACATCTTTAGAGTGGGAGTGGTGTCCTCCTCCATGCACCACGCCAGAAAAGTTACTCTAGTCAGAGATTGAAGTAACATTTTTAACATAGAAAACACTGGCACTTTTAATGAATTTGACAGGTGGGTATAGCCATGACTTGTCACACCCATGGTTCCACGCTAGCTCCGCTCATTTTGGCAGAGCTGCTTCACAATTATAAAAGTGGCAAAAATTTGTGCTCAACTCCAAGTTGCGCAAAAACATTACAACTTTTCAAAGATTTTTACACCAGTTTTCGGGCAAAAACATTTTGATTAATCTTCCCCATAGTGCTTGAAAGTAGAAAATACAAAACCTAAGTATTACAAAGCAGATCGTTCAATGTCATGATAGCTTTAGAATTTGCATCTTTGAAGTGTCCTAAGCAATGAGAACACCATCCTTGGTGATCACACTGTGAAGTTTTGCTTATGAAGGACTAACTTAACTAAATATTACCAGTTCCTGATATGTCATGTGCTTTTAGAGTATTATTGTTGTGGATGACTGGTAGCAGACTCTTCTCTCTCTGACAGCATATATTGTTATTTCTTCAAAATACTCATCATTCCAGAATCTTAATCAGCTTGTTTATATCTCAAGAAGACATTTCCAAACCCCTTCAATCTTCTTTGTTAAAATATTTTATCAACAGCTACTGATCCTTTCTCTGCCTGACAGTGCAATACAGAAGAAATCATTTCTGCCAATCTTCAGTAGGCCAGATGATTTTTCTATCACTGGGGGTTTGGATACTTATTGACATTTCTGGTATGACATGATAAAAATAAAAATGGACATCTGTAGCTAGTGAGCTTCTTTGGATTTGTAACGTTCTGTAGCATTTCCTTTGAGAAACATTTGTTTCTTCGGTGACGTTCCTATTTTAAGAAGAGTTAATTTTTTTTCTACAAGACACATTTATAGGTTTTGCTAATGACCTTTGTGTCATTGTTCATAATAGCGTTTTATCTTGTCTATTTGGCCTTACCCCATAGATGTTACAGAACAACTTCATCTATACCTAGTAGGTATACAAATATTTACTACATTTAGACATTTTACTTGTATATAGTAATTAATCTACATAACTCTTTCTTAGGGCTCTTTCATATGTCAGTGTCTCCAGAACATGTGGTTTTCACACGTACTGGAGACACTTACACACGTGGACACATTCAAGTGAATGGGTCTGCGCACATGTCAGTGTTTTTCCACATTTCCACAAAACACGCTGACATGTCCATTTTTTAGCAGCAGCATGGGCCACAACACGTTCCAAAGACGTGCACATTGATGACACACGGATGAGAATCAGCGGTACTGTTCTTGCTGTTTCCCAACGCTGGGTGCTAAAGACAGCTTGCAGCATTGCCCCCTGCTCTGCCTGCGATCAGCGTGAGCAGAGGAAAATGTTGAGAGTTGTATTCAAGTGTTAAATTAAGACTAAAATGAAAAAATCACATTGTACTTGCCTTAACACCTAATCATCTAAAGCTATTGCCCCCTGTAAACAAAATAAAAAACAACAATATCCCTCACCTCAAAGTTTTCCTCTGGACACAGACATTGGCTAATGGTACTGCTACCCCCATCAGCCTACGCCTGCTGCCACTAATAACAGCAAGAGCAGGAGGCGGCTGATGGGAGTATTCATCAGCCGGCGCCTGCACTAAAAATAAATAAAATAAAATTCAAAAGTCGGTTTCCCTGTATTTTTGATAGCCAGTCAGGCAAAACTGACAGCTGCTGGCTGCAATCCTCAGCTGTTAGCTTTAGCCTGGCTGAATATCAAGAGTAGAGGGGTCCCCATGCCATTTTTGGAATTATTTCAATAAATAATTAAAACAAATGGTGTGAGGTTCCCCCCATTTTTCACAACCAGCCAAGCGAAAGCAGACAGCTGAGGGCTGGTATTTTCTGGCTCTTAAGGAGCCATGAATATTGTCTTCCCTTAGCCTAAAAATAGCAGCCCACAGCCTCCACAGAAAAAGGCTCATCTATTTTAGGCCTGTTTCACACGTCAATGTCTCTGGTACGTGAGGTGACAGTTTCCTCACGTACTGGAGACACTGTAATGTCTCATTTACAGTAATGAATATGCGGCTCCACCTCCCATAGGGGTGGAGCCGCATATTCATTACTGTAATCGGCAGCCCCACGTGACCGCATACAGGAGAAGATGCAGCCAGAACAGGAAGCAGCGACAGCCAACGAGGGAGCTGGGTGAGTATTTTCAGAACAGCGGGGGGGCGCACAGGGGGTGGGAGGGCAGACGGCACATAGATCTTTATTTTAAACACTATTATTCATATCTTCTCTGCAGCAAACGCTGCTGCATGGAAGATATGAATCGCGGCTTCAGCACCAGATGCTGGTATGTGTGGTACCCAGCACGGTGCGTGTGCCACAGAAACGTAGGGGCACACGGACACGGATAATTCCGGTACTGATTTTTTCCGCTACTGGAATTATCTGGACGTGTGAAACCGGCCTTAGATGCGCCAGTACTGGCTCATTGCCCAGCTGTTCCCACTTGCCCTGTGGTGGTAGCAAGTGGGGTTAATATTTGTGGGGTTAATGTCAACTTTGTATTGGTGGTCTGGTGGTAATGGAGAGGTGTCTATAAGATACCTTTTCATTACTAATCATATAGTTTTGTTGTAAATAAACACACAGCCAGTAAAAAGTTCTTTATTTAAAATGAAAAACAACAACACACGTTTACTTTTTTATTAAAAAATAACAAAGCCATCAAGGTTACTACAGGTCACTTAGGCTGCGCTCCCAGCCAGGCCAATGAACTGTGGTGATAACAATAAGATCACCGCTAGCACTGTGAGAAGTCTCACGGTACTAGCGGTGATCTCATTGAGGTCACCACAGTTCACCAGGAGACCCAGTCTCGCTGCAGTGAGTCATTCTCCCCAGCTCTTCAGCATGAGTGGTCGCCTACAGCCACTACTTATGCTGATGAGTAAATGTCGCACAGAAGGATGACGGCGTTGGACACTATGGATTTTTTCAACTTCGGACAGGTGATATTTTTTTATTTTTGTTTCTTTACAGGGGTCAATGTCTTCAGAGGATTACGTGTTAAGATGAATATAATATGATTTTCTATTTTATTTTTAATTTTACACTTGGATTCAACTGTTAATATTGCCCGCTGCTCACGCTGATTGCAGGCGGATCAGGGGACAATGATATGATCTGTGTTCAGCACCCGATGCATGACAATAGCACGAACTGTGACTGCTTTTCTTAGGCACAGATATGTGTGATACTGATGCAGCACACACATGTACAGTGGGTACGGAAAGTATTCATACCCCTTTAAATTTTTCATTCTTTGTTTCATTGCAAACATTTGGTAAATTCAAAAAAGTTCATTTTTTCTCATTAATGTACACTCTGCATCCCATCTTGAATGAAAAAAACAAATGTAGTAATTTTTGCAAATGTATGAAAAAAGAAAAACTGAAATATGACACGGTCGTAAGTAGGGTTGAGCGACTTTTCCTTTTTTGAGGTCGAGTCAGGTTTCGCAAAACTCGACTTTCTCAAAAGTCGAGTCGAGTGAAATCGGCCGATTATCTTGAAAAGTCAGAGTCGGGGGATCGGCCGAAACACAAAACCCAATGCAAGTTAATGGGAAATCTCAATATATTTATATTTACTTCAGCGCGATATAACTGAAAAGCCGGTAATTCAATTGCCGGCTTTTCATTTCTCCTTCACAAACCCGACATGATATGAGACATGGTTTACATACAGTAAACCATGTCATATCCCCCTTTTTTTTGCATATTCCACACTACTAATGTTAGTATTGTGTATGAGCAAAATTTCGGCACTGTAGCTATTAAATTTAAGGGTTAAATCGCGGAAAAAATTGGCATGGGCTCCCGCGCAATTTTCTCCGCCAGAGTGGTAAAGCCAGTGACTGAGGGCAGATATTGATAACCTGGAGGGGGTCCACGGTTATTGCCCCCCTGGCTAAAAACATCTGCCCCCAGCCACCCCAGAAAAGGCACATCTGGAAGATGCACCTATTCTGGCACTTGGCCACTCTCTTCCCACTCCCGTGTAGCTGTGGGATATGGGGTAATCAAGGGTTAATGTCACCTTGCTATTGTAAGGTGACATTAAGCCAGATTAATAATGGAGAGGCGTCAATTATGACACCTATCCATTATTATTCCAATTGTATGAAATGGTTAAAAAAAAAAACACACACACAATATTGCAAAGTATTTTAATGAAATAAACACACAGGTTGTTGTAATATTTTATTGCACTCTCAATCCACTTGAAGACCCTCGACCTGTAACAAATTAAAAATAATAAACCAACAGTACCTCATACCTTCTGTAGAACTGTAACGTCTGTTATGAAAGGTAATTCAGTACCACAATGGACATAGAGGTCAGCGCACATACAGTGACCTGGCAATAACCCAAAAAAACAAGAACGAGCTCTGAGACGTGGGAACTCTGTTGACCGCAATCCCTAATCCTCTCCAACACACTAAAGGCAGCCGTGGATTGCGCCTAACACTCCCTATGTAACTCGGCACAGCCTGAGAAACTAGCTAGCCTGAAGATAGAAAACAAGCCTACCTTGCCTCAGAGAAATACCCCAAAGGAAAAGGCAGCCCCCACATATAATGACTGTGAGTTAAGATGAAAAGACAAACGTAGAGATGAAATAGATTTAGCAAAGTGAGGCCCAACTTTCTGACTAGAGCGAGGATAGGAAAGGTAACTTTGCGGTCAACACAAAACCCTACAAAAACCACGCAAAGGGGGCAAAAAGACCCTCCGTACCGAACCAACGGCACGGAGGTACACCCTCTGCGTCCCAGAGCTTCCAGCAAGCAGAAAAAAACAAATAGACAAGCTGGACAGAAAAAAACAGCAAACAAATAGCAAGGAGGAACTTAGCTATGCAGAGCAGCAGGCCACAGGAACGATCCAGGAGGAAACAGGTCCAATACTAGAACATTGACTGGAGGCCAGGATCAAAGCACTAGGTGGAGTTAAATAGAGCAGCACCTAACGACTTCACCACATCACCTGAGGAAGGAAACTCAGAAGCCGCAGTACCACTTTCCTCCACCAACGGAAGCTCACAGAGAGAACCAGCCGAAGTACCACTTGTGACCACAGGAGGGAGCTCTGCCACAGAATTCACAACAAACGTCCCACGATGTAAATCCATCTGAAGGGGTTAAAATATTTTACAGGCAGGAGCTCTGCTAATGCAGCTGTGTTCGTGGCTGTAAAACCCCAGTGAATGAATGGAAACTAGGTCAATGACCTGTAGTTACCTTCATTCGAGGTGAAGCGCCCTCTGCTGGATGTCTTCATATGACCTCGAGCATGGGAAAATATTCAGAAAAGTTCCCAGGCTCGAGTTCATATGAGGACATCCAGCAGAGGGCGCATCACCGCGAATGATGGTAACTACAGGTCATTGACCTAGTTTCCATTCATTTGCTGGGGTTTTACAGCCACGAGCACAGCTGCATCAGCAGAGCTCCTGCCTGTAAAATATTTTAACCTCTTCAGATGGATTTACATCTTGGGACGTTACAGATCTACGGAAGGTATGAGATACTGTTGGTTTATTATTTTTAATTTGTTACAGGTCGAGTGTCTTCAGGTGGATTGAGATTGCAATAAAATATTACAACAACCTGTGTGTTTATTTCATTAAAATACTTTGCAATATTGTGTGTGTGTTTTTAACCATTTCATACAATTGGATTAATAATGGATAGGTGTCATAATTGACGCCTCTCCATTATTAATCTGGCTTAATGTCACCTTACAATAGCAAGGTGACATTAACCCTTCATTACCCCATATCCCACCGCTACACGGGAGTGGGAAGAGAGTGGCCAAGTGCCAGAATAGGCGCATCTTCCAGATGTGCCTTTTCTGGGGTGGCTGGGGGCAGATGTTTTTAGCCAGGGGGGGGGGGAAGCAATAACCGTGGACACTCTCCAGGCTATTAATATCTGCCCTCAGTCACTGGCTTTACCAGTCTGGCGGAGAAAATTGTGCGGGAGCCCACGCCAATTTTTTGCGCGATTTAACCCTTAAATTTAATTGTTACAGCGCCGAAATTTTGCACATACACACGACTAACATTAGTAGTGTGGAATATGCAAAAAAAAGGGGGATATGACATGGTTTACTGTATGTAAACCATGTCTCATATTATGTCGGGTTTGTGAAGGAGAAATGAAAAGCCGGCAATTGAATTACTGGCTTTTCAGCTATATCATGCTGAAGTAAATATATATATATATATATATATATATATATATATATATATATATATATATGTCTCAATGACATAAATATATTTGTATATATATATATATATATATATATATATATATATATATATATATATATATATATATATATATAATGAAACCCAACTTTGGAGCGAAGACCGCCGACCCGATCCCACAGTGGGATCGGGTCGGGTTTCACGAAACCCGACTTTGCCAAAAGTCGGCGACTTTTGAAATTGGCCTATCCATTTCGCTCAACCCTAGTCATAAGTATTCAGAGCCTTTGCTCAGTATTAAGTAGAAGCACCCTTTTGAGCTAGTACAGCCATGAGTCTTCTTGGGAATGCTGCAACAAGTTTTCCACACCTGGATTTGGGGATCCTCTGCCATTCTTCCTTGCAGATCAACTCCAGTTCTGTTAGGTCGGATGGTGAATGTAGGTGGACAGAAATTTTGAGGTCTCTCTAGAGATGCTCAATTGAGTTTAGAACACAAAAGCGCACAGAGAGGTCAAAAAATACTCTGTTGTAAAAAAAAGTCACAGTAAACATGCAAGTGCTAGTCAAAAAATGAAAAAATACAGGGTATTTAGTTAATACGTTTTTTTGCAAAAAAAAAAGTATGTTAAGCTGCTCCACCAATCACCAAGGTGTACCCATAATAGAGCAGTCCTGTTTAATGTATATAATCCCTATCTGATGTATTTAAAAACCTGATCATCTGTATAGTACCTGTATGAACAGGGCTCAGAGAGAAAATATCCACATTGAACATGCGAGATGGAACAGCTACAATGCAAATGACCCACAGAGGAGTGGTGGACTCCCCAGTCTTGTAGAAACAAGAGAACAATTATAAAACCAAAAACACATGGGCCACCTGCATAGCGAACAAGTCTGTAGGAACCTGTTCACACCACCAAAGAACTTGAAAACACAAAAGCGCACAGAGAGGTCAAAAAATACTCTGTTTTTGGTTTTCAATTGAGTTTAGGTTGGGGCTCTGGCTGGGCCAGTGAAGAATGGTCACAGAGTTGTTCTGAATCCACTCCTTTGTTATTTTAGCTGTGTGCTTAGGGTCATTGTCTTGTTGGAAGATGAACCTTCGGCCAAGTCTGAGGTCTAGAGCACTGTGGAAGAGGTTTTCATCCAGGATATCTCTGTGCTTGGCCGCACTCATGTTTCCTTTAATGACAACGTGTTGTTCTGTCCTTGCAGCTGAAAAACACCCCCATGGCATGATGCTGCCAACACCATGTTTCACTGTTAGGATTGTATTGGGCTGGTGATGAGCATTGCCTGGTTTTCTCCACACATTCCACTTAGAATTATCACCAAAAAGGTCTATCTCTGTCTCATCAGACCAGAGAATCTTATTTCTCATAATCTGGGAGTCCTTCATGTGTTTTTTAACAAACTCTATGCGGGCTTTAATATGTCTTGCACTGAGGAGATGCTTCCGTTGGGCCACTCTGCCCTAAAGACCCAACTGGTGATAGTTGACTGTGAGAAACTTTCTCCCATCTCCCTACTGCATCTCTGGAGCTCAACCACAATGATCTTGGGGTTGTTCTTTACCCTCTCACCAAGGGTCTTCTCCCACGATTGCTCAGTTTGGCTGGACCGCCAGGTCTAGGAAGACTCCTGGTGGTCCCAAACTTCTTCCATTTAAGGATTATGGAGGGCATTGTGCTCTTATGAACCTTGAGTGCTGCAGAAATTCTGTTGTAACCTTGGCCAGATCTGTGCCTTGCCACAATTCTGTCTCTGAGCTCCGTGGCCAGTTCCTTTGACCTCATGATTCTCATTTGGTCTGACATGCACTGTGAGCTGTGAGGTCTAATATAGACAGGTTTGTGCCTTTCCAAGTCAAGTCCTATCAGTTTAATTAAACACAGCTGGACTCCAATAGAGCCACCTCAAGGAGGATCACAAGGAAATGGACAGCATGTGACTTAAATATGAGTGTCTGAGAAAAGGGTTTGAATACTTATGACCATGTGATATTTCAGTTTTTCTTTTTTATTAAATTTGCAAAAGTTTCTACATTTCTGTTTTGTTCAGTCAAGATGGGGTGCACAGTGTACATTAATATGAAAAAAAAATGAACTTTTTTGAATTTACCAAATGGCTGCAATGAAACCAAGAGTGATAAAATTAAAGGGATATGAATACTTTCCGTGCCCACTGTAGCAAACACACAGGCACACTGACATGGATATCTCAAGACGTGAGGAAGAGCCCTTATATAGCGCTTAGTCTTGCAAATTAAAATTTAGAGCTACATTCACATTTCTACATTATTCACAGCTGAAATCTCCTATCTCTGGTGATTTGCATATTAGACAGCGTAATTTATACAGAAGGCACTATACAGTAATATGATGTAGTTAAGCAATGTTCACACGTTCATGACATTTTAAGGATTTCAGCTTGAGTTTGTGCCTAAATCCTGTCACAATATGCTACCATTCCTCCTGTAATGTAAGAGAATGGGATATTTACATATCGTCTTCAAATGCTTCAAACATCTGCATGGAGTAATGCAAACTTGACAATCTGCACTTTATTCATTAATTCCTTGGATTCCATGCAGAAAAGTGATCAGCTCCATTGCATTATAATAGGGCTAATCTGTGGATAGAATCATAGAAAATTAAATGGCTGGAATCCGGCTTCAGTTTCGATATCCGTTGCATATTTTGTGAAAAAAAAAACTGCAGAGTTGCCAATGGCAACTCTGTGCCAACTGCAAGTACCCTGTCTGTCTCTCTATGTTACATCATTTTAGTTAAGTGCCACTGTCAGGACTTTTAAGACCATCATGAAAAGGCCCTTAAAGTGATATGCATCTCTCTATAAAGCCAGGTTCACACTAACATATAAAAAATAATCAGTTTCATTCAGAAAACTCAAACAATTTTTTTCCACTTGTCATATGTGTGCAATCTGTGTTTTTTTTCTTTTCTTTAGCAGCAGGTATTAAAACATTATAACACCATTCACAGTTTCTATGTTAAAGAATTGCAATGTATTAGTTAAAAATGTATGCTATTTGTATGGCATCTTCCTTTTTCTGTGTACCCATAGACATGAATGGGTGAGCCTCATCCGATTTACAGGAGATACTAGTGCATCCTGCATTTTTTTCACATGCAGTTTGTCAGAGAAATAAATTGCTCATCTGCACTACCCTATCGAATAACATTATTCTGAGCGTTAACAAAAACATATATTATCTATGGTCCATTTGTATGAAGATGGATATTTTCTCGGCTTTTCCCCTTGAAGAATAAGTGTATTATTATATTGTGTAATGTGAATTGTGCTATACGTTAAATGTGTTGATAATTTGTGTTTTTTGACAGTAGGGAAAGTAAAAGTTAATGTTTGGGACTAGCCCAAAGTGGGAGGAGCCAGGCTAAAGGGACAAGAGACAGATCATGTCAGATTGTCAGAA
Organism: Ranitomeya imitator; assembly: GCF_032444005.1. Lineage (NCBI taxonomy): Eukaryota > Metazoa > Chordata > Amphibia > Anura > Dendrobatidae > Ranitomeya > Ranitomeya imitator. Next base: position 487,939,287 of record NC_091285.1, on the reverse strand, counting down.
TGGGCCCAGAGTGCACAGAAAGATGACTTAAGGTCTGATGTGAGGAGTCCAGCATGATGCGAGTGTCCCTAATAAGAGAGGAGACAGAGACAAGTAATAGCGAGACACTAACGTAGAGCAAGGGAGAAGTGGAACAAAGTGATCGGTCAGAGGTGGGTCGTGGGTCAAGACACCTAGCAGTATGGTCGAGAGTTTATAACAGAAAGGTAATGGACCTAGATGGGACAGAGTAAGTAAGACAAAGAGAGTGCCGTGGGCGTGAGTTCCAGAGTTTAAGAGACTGAGAAAATATACAGTGGGGCAAAAAAGTATTTAGTCAGTCAGCAATAGTGCAAGTTCCACCACTTAAAAAGATGAGAGGTGTCTGTAATTTACATCATAGGTAGACCTCAACTATGGGAGATAAACTGAGAAAAAAAATCCAGAAAATCACATTGTCTGTTTTTTTATCATTTTATTTGCATATTATGGTGGAAAATAAGTATTTGGTCAGAAACAAACAATCAAGATTTCTGGCTCTCACAGACCTGTAACTTCTTCTTTAAGAGTCTCCTCTTTCCTCCACTCATTACCTGTAGTAATGGCACCTGTTTAAACTTGTTATCAGTATAAAAAGACACCTGTGCACACCCTCAAACAGTCTGACTCCAAACTCCACTATGGTGAAGACCAAAGAGCTGTCAAAGGACACCAGAAACAAAATTGTAGCCCTGCACCAGGCTGGGAAGACTGAATCTGCAATAGCCAACCAGCTTGGAGTGAAGAAATCAACAGTGGGAGTAATAATTAGAAAATGGAAGACATACAAGACCACTGATAATCTCCCTCGATCTGGGGCTCCACGCAAAATCCCACCCCGTGGGGTCAGAATGATCACAAGAACGGTGAGCAAAAATCCCAGAACCACGCGGGGGGACCTAGTGAATGAACTGCAGAGAGCTGGGACCAATGTAACAAGGCCTACCATAAGTAACACACTACGCCACCATGGACTCAGATCCTGCAGTGCCAGACGTGTCCCACTGCTTAAGCCAGTACATGTCCGGGCCCGTCTGAAGTTTGCTAGAGAGCATTTGGATGATCCAGAGGAGTTTGGGGAGAATGTCCTATGGTCTGATGAAACCAAACTGGAACTGTTTGGTAGAAACACAACTTGTCGTGTTTGGAGGAAAAAGAATACTGAGTTGCATCCATCAAACACCATACCTACTGTAAAGCATGGTGGTGGAAACATCATGCTTTGGGGCTGTTTCTCTGCAAAGGGGCCAGGACGACTGATCCGGGTACATGACAGAATGAATGGGGCCATGTATCGTGAGATTTTGAGTGCAAACCTCCTTCCATCAGCAAGGGCATTGAAGATGAAACGTGGCTGGGTCTTTCAACATGACAATGATCCAAAGCACACCGCCAGGGCAACGAAGGAGTGGCTTCGTAAGAAGCATTTCAAGGTCCTGGAGTGGCCTAGCCAGTCTCCAGATCTCAACCCTATAGAAAACCTTTGGAGGGAGTTGAAAGTCCGTGTTGCCAAGCGAAAAGCCAAAAACATCACTGCTCTAGAGGAGATCTGCATGGAGGAATGGGCCAACATACCAACAACAGTGTGTGGCAACCTTGTGAAGACTTACAGAAAACGTTTGACCTCTGTCATTGCCAACAAAGGATATATTACAAAGTATTGAGATTAAATTTTGTTTCTGACCAAATACTTATTTTCCACCATAATATGCAAATAAAATGTTAAAAAAAACAGACAATGTGATTTTCTGGATTTTTTTTTCTTAGTTTGTCTCCCATAGTTGAGGTCTACCTATGATGTAAATTACAGACGCCTCTCATCTTTTTAAGTGGTGGAACTTGCACTATTGCTGACTGACTAAATACTTTTTTGCCCCACTGTAAGTACTGACTATATTGGCAATATAGTTCCCTAGAGGGGAAATAAGAGGAGAAACCGCTGGTTGATAAAAGGACTAGTACAAACTGGAATGTAGTACTGAGCGGGCTGTGGTGAAATAGAGAGGAATGTTGAGGATAGAGGATAAGCAATTAAGGAGGAAGGAAATCAAACCATATGTGAAAAATGCTCGGTATTGTAAAAGAAACTATCATCAAGTCGTGTGCCCACTATATACCGTATATAATCTCATTATCGTTGAGTAAAATTTTATTTTTGACTGCTGGTCTCCCTCATTTAACTGTCAAACACCTAGTCCTAGCCAACTAATCGGTTACATGCGGCCTGCAAGAGTGTAGCGCCTCCACAGCACAAGTCCACACACCCAGCCAGAATCCCCACCTTTGTGTAACGTGCTGGGGTGCAAATGACAAGTACTTCGCCCATGGCTACCGCTCACGCCACATTACACATTTTTCCATAAAATCCCTTATTTTATCATAAAGATTTTTTGAACTGTTCTACCAAATGCAAAGAATGAATATTCTTCAACAATCTACAAAGCATATCAGCATGATGTATAACATCAGGTTAGCATCCGTACAGCACGGGTAAATATTGACCTGCATGATTCGTTATTTTTGTGCTTGAATTATTAAATGCTGTTTTAATGTTAAAAGTTGTAATACTAATTGCTCATGGTGGATTGTTTAAGCAATATAAAGTTAGAAAGTGTGTGTTCTATGATAAGTTATTGGAGTCTAAGAGATCTGTAAACTGTTGTTGCACAGAGACCGACTGCTCCTCTGAGCTGTTACCTTAAAGGGAACCTGTAGCATAAAATAATGCTATTAACCTGCAAATATGGGGCTAGTCTGCTGATTAATAGCGTTCTGATCCTTCCCAGTATCCACACTTAGAGCCCCGCTACCTGGAGGAAATTAACTCCCAGCAGCGTTCAGTCATGGGGTTGGGGTTGGTGCTGGCGTGATTATTGTGCACAGAGCGGTGACGGAAACAGCGTTGGCACCACTCCTATGACTGAAAGAACGACCCTGCCAGGATGAGTAAAGTTTATTTCCTCCTCAAAGCGGGGCTGGCCAGGTTCAGAAGGCTATTAATTTTCAGATAACCCTCTTATCTGTAAGTTATCCGTTTTTATTCATGTGACCGCTTCCATCTAAAGCACCCAACATCATTTCTTTTTTTAGCTTCAGATCTCACAGTTGCGTTGAATTACATTAAAAATTAATAAAATAAAAGTATATACAGTTGTCTAGAAAAAATGCTGCAAAATCAGAACGCTTTGAAAAATTGAAACGTTAATTAAAGTTCAGCCTTGCAGCTATGACATCATGTGATCTAGGTGGGCCTGTCACAGGCACTATGAAAGATGAGGAAAGGGAATGCAGCAGCCATTGTAGGATTTCAAAGCCAAGGGGTAGGAGGTTAGAGCACACAATTCTTCATTACAGATCATAGTTTTAAAGTCTGGCAAGACTAGTTAAAGGGTTGACATTCATTTTTTGGATTGCTACTTCCAATATGTGGCACTAGAGACAATTTGCATATTTAATTTCCAAGAGGAGCATTGCAAGACTTAAGTCTCCTCACCTTGGCATGCCAGGCTTGATATATCACTCTCCACATGGAAAAATGTTACCTCTTGGATACTGGTTATAGCATAACAAATTTGCTATAAAGAATAGTATTTTAGTGTTTTAAATTTTTCAAAAAATTATAATCGATAGTTGATGAAGCCATATGAAAGCCTTTTTTTTATTGCTTTTTATTACATTTTTTTTTGGAGGAGGCAAATAAAGTGTTTTCACTGATTTGTTTAATAAAGAGCTGATTTAATTTTTTAGTGTTTTTATTAATATTTTTGAAGATTTTGAACAGTTTGTCTGCATTTTTATGATCTCCAGATGGGGCTTGAACAGGCATTAACAGTACAAAGCAATACTTCTATGTATTGTCATCTTTCTGCGCTCCTGTGATAGTCCTGCCTTTGGTTAGCTCTCAGTACTTTCAGGTTTTGTATAGTAAAGCCATCAGCTTTACATGTACATGGATGCATCTCCCATTTAGAGCCTGTCCAATACAAGTCCCGGAAACAACATATTACACTTATGGCAGATGTCTCTAAAGGGTTACTTCATCCAATGAAATGTGAGCCTTGCAGTTTTATTAATTAAATGTTTTGAGTCCATCAATTCACTTGACGTTTTACACATTTAAAAACAAATTTTACATTCATATAACAAGAAAGCAGAAATATTTTATTACAATCCCTGCCTACCTTATTGCTCTGTATACGTGGAGCTCATTGAGCTCCGCATAAACAGTACAGGAAGAGAAAACAGTCCTTCCTGCTTCAGTTCAGTGATCACAGATTCCCAGGTATCAAAAAGACGAAGATCAGGTTCACTCCACAGTGCAATCTGTAGAATATATTTATTTGGTAACTGGGGATAATATATTCATTCTAGTAAGGCTACTTTCACACCAACGCCGGATTCGGCCCGTCGCATTGCGTCGGGCCAAGATTCCGACGCTAGCGTTTCATGCGCCGCACAATGGGTGCAGCAGATGCATTTCTCCGGCGCATCCGCTGCCCCATTGTGAGGTGCGGGGAGGTGGGGACAGAGTTCAGGCCACGCATGCGCGGTCAGAAAAAGCGGTCCGTCGGCAGCAAAAAAAACGTTACATTTAACATTTTTTGCTCCCGGCAGTCCGCCACAACACGGCGCAACTGTCGCACGATGGTTGCGACGTGTGACAATACGTCGCAATGCGTCGGTAATGTTACTCTATGGGGCAAAAATGCATCCTGGAAATAACTTTGCAGGATGCGTTTTTTCCCCTAAACGATGCATTGCGATGTATTCAAAAAAAACGCCAGTGTGAAAGTAGCCTTACAGGGGAAATCAGCCCAAAATTAAACTACCGTATCTACTCGAGTATAAGCCGACCCGAGTATAAGCCAACTCCCCTAATTTTGCCACAAAAAACTGGGAAAACTTATTGACTCGAGTATAAGCCTAGGGTGGAAATGCAGCATTTACCGGTGAATTTCAAAAATAAAAATAGATCATTATTTCCCCATAGCTGTGCCATATAGTGCTCTGCACCTTTCATATTTCCCCATAGCTGTGCCCCATATAGTGCTCTGCACCATTCATTTTGTCCCATAGCTGTGCCCCACACTGTGCTCGGCACCGTTCATTATTGCCCCATATCTGTGCCCCATATACAATGCTCTGCACCGTTCATTTTGTCCCATAGCTGTGCCCCATACAGTGCTCTGCACCGTTCATTGTGCCCCATATCTGTGCCCCATATAGTGCTCTGCACCGTTCATTGTGCCCCATAGCTGTGCCCCATATACAGTGCTCTGCACCATTCATTGTGCCCCATAGCTGTGCCCCATATACAGTGCTCTGCACCGTTCATTGTGCCCCATAGCTGTGCCCCATATACAGTGCTCTGCACCGTTCATTGTGCCCCATAGCTGTGCCCCATATACAGTGCTCTGCACCGTTCATTGTGCCCCATAGCTGTGCCCCATATACAGTGCTCTGCACTGTTCATTGTGCCCCATAGCTGTGCCCCATATACAGTGCTCTGCACCGTTCATTGTGCCCCATAGCTGTGCCCCATATACAGTGCTCTGCACCATTCATTGTGCCCCATAGCTGTGCCCCATATACAGTGCTCTGCACCGTTCATTGTGCCCCATAGCTGTGCCCCATATAGTGCTCTGCACCGTTCATATTTCCCCATAGATGATCCACATAAATCTGTGCCGCTGCTGCAATAAAAAAAAAAAAACACATACTCACCTCTCTTGCTTGCAGCTCCCAGCATCCGGTCCCGGCGCCTCCATCTTCCCGGCATCTCTCTCCGCTCTGACTGATCAGGCAGAGGGCGCTGCGCACACTATATGCGTCATCGCGCCCTCTGACCTGAACAGTCAGAGCGCAGACGCCAGGAAGATGGAGCGATGCCCGGTGGCTGGAACGCGGACAGGTGAATATAAAATACTTACCTGGTCCCAGCGATCCTGACGCTCCCTCTGCCTGGTCTTCGGTGCCGCAGCCTCTTTCTCTATCAGCGGTCACCGGCACCGCTGATTAGAGAAATGAATACGCGGCCCCACCCCTATGGGAGGTGGAGCCGCCTATTCATTTTTTTAATGAGCGGTCCCACGTGACCGCTGAAGAGGGGAAGACGCTGCAGCACAGAAGACCGTGGGACGGCAGGGGGAGCACCAGGACTAGGTAAGTATACCTCAGTGCCCTCACCCCCTCACCCGCCGACCCTGCCACCCACCTTGACTCGAGTATAAGCCGAGAGGGGCACTTTCAGCCCAAAAATTTGGGCTGAATATCTCGGCTTATACTCGAGTATATACGGTATATTGAAAGGAGAAATTCAATGCATAAAATAAATGTAAAAATAAAGAGAATAGCAAAAATAGTTAAAGCTAAATAATAGCTACTGCCTGCCCAAGTTTTCAATTCCCTTCTCATCCCTCCCACACCCAGCAAAAAAAATTAATATCTCTTATATGAAAATTATCATGACTAACACAGGAATACAATTTAAAATGTGTTTTAGGGGCACATTGTGTTTTCCCTTTGATATTCACAAAGCATATAAAATAAACATTAAAAATGCATAAAAATGAGGTCCTAGGTATCACAAAAAAATTGAAGCAAACATTTTTGACAAACCTAGAAAGATAAAACTCTATTTCATTTAAACCCGCATGGACTTACCTAAATGGGTTTCACCATGAGTAAAGTTAATTTTAATCAACATTTTAATCATTAGATCTTTGAATAGTAATAATTTCCACAATTTGATGTGTTTAATAAAAAATGTTCCTGTGCTGAGATAATCTTATAAATGTGCCCCTTCTGTGTACAGTGTAATGGCCGTGCCTGACCGTACAGGAACATGGTCTCATCATACCATAGCTCCTGGGCAGGGGAGGAAGAAGAGTATACAGACATTGCAGCAGGGGATCACAGCTGATTCTTTCTTTGAGGTAAAACATTTCTTAAAAACAAACCGTGAAACATTTTACCTCAAAGAATCCGCTGTGATCCCCTGCTGTCCTGTCTGTATCCTCTCTGTTTTCTTCCTCCCCTGCCCAGGAGCTGTGGTATGATCAGACCATGTTCCTCTATGGTCAGACAGGGCCACTACACAGGACACAGCAGGGGCACATTTATAAGATTATCTCAGCACAGGAACATTTTTTGTAACACATTTAATTGTGGAATTTATTATTATTCCAAGATCAATTGATTAAAATTGACTTTGTTCATGGGAAAACCCTTTTAGTAAAACAGAATTGTGCCGTGTAATGAATCAGGGAAAATGGACAAGTCTTGAACTGGTTAATGATGCAGTTACAGTTGTTGGTATTTTCATAGCTGACACATTAGATGACTGCAATGCAAACATTGTGTTAGATTTTTACAGTCAAGCTCTTCTCTTTTATTGCAGACCTGGTAGTGGCCTTTATGGAATTGACAGCATGCCAGACCTTAGAAGAAAAAAAACAATACCCATTGTACGAGATGTGGTAAGTAACAGTGCCATAAAGAAGATTAAATTAACTCACAAACTTACTGAATTTATGGTTTAAAAAATTCTGGGCAAAACATAAAGATGATTGGTTTCATACTCACCGAAACAAGGTTCAGCATTGTCAACCATTACCCAGTGCAGCTAGTGTTTATTAAATATATCATGAATTCATGAGAATATATGACTATTTATAAAGAGTTTTATAGTATTTATACGAGGAATTCTGGATAATTTGAGAATTAATAATGCATTGCAGATAATGTGACAATCTGTAAAAATTAGAGACAATCTACAGTATAATTTTACAAGTTATATAGTTTTATAAGTTCAAAAAAGACATAGGTTAGGTCCATCACGGTTAACCTTTCTCCACTAGTTATACATTCTCTATCACTAGATTGTTTAGAACCCACATGTTATTTGTTGTGAGAAAAGCATCTAGTCCATTTTTTTTTTAAAATCCGGTGATATTTTATACAGTCTTACTACTCTAACTCTAAGGGTATGTGCACACGTCAGGATTTCTTGCAGAAATTTTCCTGACAAAAACCGGACATTTCTGCCAGAAATCCGCACGTGTTTTTTTTTCGCGTTTTTGATGCATTTTTTTATGCGTTTTTTTCCCCAAATGCATAGAATTGCGGGAAAAACGCAGAAAATCCGCAAAAATAAAATGAACATGCTCTTTTTTTTACCACGATGCGTTTTTTTTCGCGGAAAAAAACACATCCATGTGCACAAAACATGCAGAATGCATTCTAAATGACAGAATGTATAATGTATGCGTTTTAATTAGTTTTTATAGCGTTTTTAGCATGAAAAAACGCGAAAAAAAGTGAAAAAACTGAACGTATGCACATAGCCTAAGAGTAAAGAACTCTTATCTATTTAGCTACCGGGATCACCTTTCCACCACCCGTAATGAATATCCTCTGGTTTTTTTGTAACGTCCTTGGAAGGAATAAGTCATGTGCCACTGTTCTGTATTGAACACACATGTATTTATACTTATAAATAAAATTTCCTCTAAGAAGTTTTTTTTTCTAAGCTAAACAAGCTCAAATTTTCTAACCTTTCACTATATGAGAGGCCTTCCATCCAATTTAATAGCCTAGTTGCTCATCATTGAAATGACTCTTTTCCTGTATCTTTTTTTAAATATGGAACCCAAAACTGGATCCTATGTTTTAGATGTAGCTTTATAGGTGATTTATACAATGATAAGCATACTTTGGGATCTCATGATTTTTATCTCTCTTTTCATACAATCTAAAAACTTGTTTGCTTTTGCGGCTGCTGCTTGATATTTAGTACTGCTGCTCAGCTTACTTGTAACCACAATACCCAAGTCCTTCTCCTGTTCTGTAGTTCCTAGTATATTTCCAGTCAATGTATATGCAGCAATACATTTATTCCAGCCTAAGTGCATTACTCTACATTTATAATCATTATAATCATCAGCCATGTATTTGCCTGTGCAGACATCGTTTGTAGATTGTTCTACAATATTTTACAGTCAAGCTCAGCTGTTCTTATCCTACGAAGTTTTGTGTATTCAGCAAAAAAACAACAAAACTTTGTATTGCACTTTTTCTCACAATAGACTGTAAGCAAAGACTGACACTTTACTCTCAATGCCAACCATAAGGTCATTAATAGTGTTGAGCATTCCGATACCGCAAGCATCGGGTATCGGCCGATACTTGCGGTATCGGAATTCCGATACCGAGATCCAATACTTTTGTGGTATCGGGTATCGGTATCGGATCCATATTAATGTGTAAAATAAAGAATTAAAATAAAAAATATTGATATGCTCACCTCTCCGGCGGCCCCTGGACATCACGCTGGTAACCGGCCGGCTTCTTTGTTTAAAATGAGTGCCTTTAGGACCTGCGAATGACGTCGCGGCTTCTGATTGGTCGCGTGCCGCCCATGTGACCGCGACGCGACCAATCAGAAGCCGCGACGTCATTCTCATTCACTAAACTCCTAATTCTAGGAATTTAGGACCTGCGAATGACGTCGCGGCTTCTGATTGGTCGCGTCGCGGTCACATGGGCGGCACGCGACCAATCAGAAGCCGCGACATCATTCGCAGGTCCTAAAGGCGCTCATTTTAAACAAAGAAGCCGGCCGGTTACCAGCGTGATGTCCAGAGGCCGCCGGAGGTGAGCATATCAATATTTTTTATTTTAATTCTTTATTTTACACCTCACTATGGATCCCAGGGCCTGAAGGAGAGTTTCCTCTCCTTCAGACCCTGGGAACCATCAGGATATATTCCGATACTTGATGTCCCATTGACTTGTATTGGTATCGGATATCGGTATCGGCGATATCCGATATTTTTCGGGTATCGGCCGATACTATCCGATACCGATACTTTCAAGTATCGGACGGTATCGCTCAACACTAGTCATTAATAAAGAGGTTAAAAAGAAGCAATGGGATGAACTGAATCATCCACCTCTCGTGTCTCCCCTTTTCCTCATAGTTTGTAAGCTTGCGAGCAGGGCCCTCATTCCTCTTGGTACCTGTTTTGAACTGTATTTCTGTTATGCTGTAATGTCTATAGTCTGTGCAAGTCCCCTCTATAATTTGTAAAGCGCTGCGGAATATGTTGGCGCTATATAAATAAAAATTATTATTATTATTATTAATGGAAGGAGACACAGATTAGATATTAGAAAAAACTTTTTGACAGTTACAGTGATCAATGAGTGGAACAGGCTGCCACAAGAGGTGGAGTGGAACAGGCTGCCACGAGAGGTGAAGAGTTCTCCTTCCATGGAAGTTTTCAAACATAGGCTGGACAGACGTCTGTCTGGGATGATTTAGTGAATCCTGCATTGAGCAGGGGGTTGGACCAGATGACCCAAGAGGTCCCTTCCAACTCTTCCATTCTATGATTCTATGATTCTTTGAATCAGTCCTAGCACAGATCCCTGTGGTACCCCACTGCTGACAATATCTCATTTAGAGAACGTACCATTTATGACCACTCTTTGTTTCCTGTCATTTAGCCAATAACTTACTCCTCTTCATATAGTTTCCCCCCAGTCCTTGCTTCTGTTCTGTAGCTTCAGTATAAGGCTATTATGTGATACATTAACAAATGCCTTGGCAAAGTCCAGATAAATCACATCAGCAGCATTACCAGTATCCACATTTTCACTTACTGCACCTCCTTAAAGAAACTCAACATGTTGGTTAGACACAACTTATCTTTAATGAATCCATGGTGTTGCCGGTTATTATTTTATTCTCTGCAATCCATTTTTGCAGGTCATCTCTTTTAATGCCCCCCAAATTTTGCACTCCACTGATGTCAGGCTTACTGGAAAGTAGTTATCTGGATCCACCTTCATATCAATGAGAATGGTACAGTACAAGGCCAAGTGAACACGATGAGTATTTTGCATCAGTATTTGTAAGCCAAAATCAAGAGTAATTAAAAAATAGAGAAGTGGTGATGTGTTTCTATTATACTTTTCCTCTGACTGTTCATCTCCTGATTTTGGCTTACAGATAGGGCGGTAAAAAACGTACCAAATACTTAATGGGTGTACGTAACAAATTTAAAAGGGTTGTTCAGTGAGCTGAAGCTATCATCTATCAGATGAATAGGAGATTCCTTATAATATAATGGAGGTTCTACCTCTGACACTTCCAATTATTTCTGGAACAGGACAATTTTATCTCCGTTAGGATGGAGCAACTGTGCACATGCTCGACCATTGCTCTGTTCATTCTCTATGGGCTGCCAGAGCAAGCTGAGTTTATCACTTGATAGTCATATAGGGAATACATGGAGCAGCAGTCAATTATTCTCACTGCCATTCAGATCTAACAAGAATAAATTAAAAAAAACAGAAGCGCAAGAGGGTGTTATCCTAATATAACCAAAAACAAGTAGGAGTGAGATACGCTCATCTTACAAGGTTGTGTGTGAAACAACCACTGAAAAACCAGATGCTTCAGCTTCCATAGAAAGATCAGAAATTAATTGCCTGGGAAATGGAAGTGATCTGTGCTTCCTGGAAGAATGATATCCACACTTGGATATAGTCTGATGGTTTATTGTCAACACATTTCAGAGTCACACCAACTCCTTTCTCAGGACAAATTAAATTTAATGACATACTGTTTATTCTGCTCCATGACATGTGATTATGTACATCCCTCCCACCTTTCCCTTGGTGCCATTTTTTTAAATTTGTCATGTATTTAACCAAGTGCTGTATACTGCTGTTATCTATGGTTGTCCTGAGAAAGTAGTTGGTGATCCCAGCAGTAAGACCAACACCAATCCATAAGATATTACCTATCCTGTGGTTAGGTGGAAGCATCTTTTCACAAGACAACCCCTTCAAGAGAATTTGTAACCTTTTTTTTTTTTTTTTTTTTTGGGGGGGGGGGAGGTGTTTCCAGAATTCTACAAGGTTTGTGAAGAAATCCAGGAGTTCTTTCATTGTCTGTAAAAATTTTGACATAATCTATTGTATTCATCGTGGAACTCTAAGAAGATTTTGACCACCCAATAAAAATTCAAGAGAATTACAGATAATCTTATATCATATTTCAAAAAGGCCTGAAATCAAGTATTATAATTTAAAAAATCAGCTGAGAAAACTAAATCACAACTGTCAGTAATGCATCTACATATATGAAATCATCATTAAAAATTATTCAAATTTGAAAATCTGAAAACAAAAAAATTTGTGCAGACAGAAGGGTAATGATGCTGCACTCCCATATTCTAGCTTAATTGACTTATTGTCTCTCTTTATTTTATAAGTGCAACTGATGATATCATCTGGTATATGTAGTGTCAGGCTGGGGTCACACTTGTGAGTTTGATGCGAGAAACTCATTCTAGTCTCTCTCATCAATACCTGACTGCTGCCTGCACTAGGGATCAGAGCATTCATTGGCATAGAAATAGATGCAGCCGCACACTCTGGACCTGAGTGCCAGGTATTGATTCGAGAGACTCACATCACACTTGCATGTGTACCCCGGCTTCATTGATATACTTCAGGTTACATTTGAGGTCGAAAGTTGGGTTAAACCCGTTAAGATCTTAGACAATCTAAGCAAATAGGGTCAAAGTGAGAGGGTCTGGTTATTTTACAATTTTTGTACTAAAGCAGCACAGTGTTTCATTCCTTCCCTTTATGATTCCTATTATGTGATCTGATATGCTTTTATATTGTGATAACTTTTAGGCTGCATCAGCACAAACATTGTAGAATTTCATTGAGATTCAGGCCAAATTTCAGTCTAGACAAATTGACTATAAGATACCTTCCACACATATCAAATGTGTTGCAAATGTATTTTCTTTCTGAAAGTGAAATTACATTACATTTATTATTCAATTTAACTCTTAAACTTATTTTCACTAAGAATTTAAAAAACAATGTAGCAACAGCACAAAAATCTTTCTGTAAAAATGTGTCCTGTTGTATTAGATGTACAGATCGCAGATCATAAAAAAGACAATGTTTTCGGTATTTAATTTACATTTATTGTGTTCTTTTGGAATTATTTTATCGTTTTTAATTTTATATTCACATGTATTTATTTACTTTATTTATAGCCATATTGACAAGAGAGTTGTCTTGGTTTATAGCTTGGTTGGTATTTATTGACTGTCAAATTCATACACATTTTTAGAGAAATCCTATTATTTTGTCCTTTTGTTAACAATTCTTTTTTCCTAATCTTCTAAACGAGCAAATGTGTGTACCATTGATCTTGAAAAAGAAGTTCATGCTTCCATATTATCGTGCTACAGTTCTCTAATACTTTTTCCTTATTTTTCCTCCTCTAAATATGTGACTGGCGTGCAGGCAATGGTAAGTATCCTCTGTAATATTATATTATGCATGTGTAATATTATATTACGTTAAGAATTGTAATAATTAAAAAGTTGTTTGAAAAGCTTGGGATGTTAGCGTTCTGTGATAATGTAGCATTGGTTAGAAAACATTGGAAACACCAGACCAGTAATGGATTTTTCTGTTTGTCGTACATTTCCTCTGCAAAAAATGTGACCATCCTGTCAGTTTTATTGATTTATTCCCCTTACTTGTCGACTTTGTCACTTGGGGACATAACCTAATCAGTCATCTTAAATTAGAAACTTTTAGTTCAAATTACTTTTTGACTTTGTGTTCTATTGTACCTTACTTTTGTACATAGCAGATGCCAACAGAGTGATCTATGGCTTCAATGTAAAATATAATGAGTGTATAGTGTTATGTGTAGGAATAAACAGACCCGTGGAAGTTCGGGTTCTGGTACATGACTCTAACTTTAGTCCAAATTTTGGTTCAGGAACCAGAACCCGAAACCCATTGAAATGTATGGAGACCCGAAATTTGGAGCAGTGAAAAAAATCTCTGTCTCTCTCGGACTTCCCCCGAACTCCAAACTTTGCAGCAGACTTCCGGGAGAACTCTGTGTTCGTTGTTTAGCACCGGACACTAACTGTCTGGTACGAACCCCATTTAAGTTTAGGTTCCCTCTTCTCTAATTATGCTACAAACAGATTTTGTATATTGCTATTATTTTATATAATACAAATTGTATACAGTGTGAAGTAAATAAAACTTAATTATTGTGGCATATAAAAGTAGGAATATTTAAATAATATTAATATTCTTTGACCCCAATTCATCTATAGCATTTTTAAGACATTTTTTCTATCATGTCTTTCTGTTTTTGCTGTTGGACTTCGTGCCATATTTGTAAAAGTGGCATGTAATGTTTGAAGAATTTGGTGCTAATTTTACAGTAAAATGTTGCTTGATCCTTTCAATCAACTTTAAAATCTCGCACATTAGTTTTTTAGAGGACAACTAAAAAATTGTCAGATTTTGTACATCCCCACAATACTGGAATGTTGTATAGTGATAAGCGAACCCGTGGATGCTCGGGTTCAGGCAGGCTTTCTAAAAGATCTGTTTTGGGACTCTAACTTGATCCTGGACTCCGAAATCCATTCAAGTCAATAGAGACACAAAAAGGATTAATTATGAATCGAAAAACTCAGCACTCAACTTTAATATGATCGATAACAGTATTTAATGTTGTTCACGGTGTAGTAAACAGAAAACGTTTCGGTCAAAATTAAACCTTCATCAGTTACTACAAAAGATAAATACTAAAATTACTCCAACAGAAAATTACATCAAAAATACAAAATAAAGTATATACAACAGTATTGGTCAATCTGATTATTGGGAATACTGGTAGAGCAGAAAATAGCAGATTAGTCCAGTGTGACACGATGGAGTGCAAGGGATGGTGTCCCTTAAAAGGGGGAGAGTGGACCGAAAGAGTTTGTTTTGAGACAGTGAAACAAAAAGTGAAAGTCGTACTAATTTGCTTTGCTTCAAAATTGTCCAAAAGGACAAGAGTGCTAACTCGGTTGTCAAATAAATCTAAAGGAAGAAAGGAGGTGCATATTCCTATGTAAGGACAAAAATAAGGACCACAAATAGAAGTAAGTATAACAGGTAGCAACATACCAGAGCGTTTGTCAATAGGTTATGTCTCTTAAAATGGGAGTAATAGTGCCTGCATCAGTGGGGCGGATCTGGAAGCAGATTCAGGATTTTGCTACAGTTAGAACATCAATATGCTATCAAGCAAGAAGGGGTTAGTAGCCCAATACATACCTGTGATATAGTGCACAGCGCGTGGTGCCAGACACAGTATCCACTGCTAGTCCTGGATATATTAGCGTGCTACATGTGGAGTAAAAAAGGGGGTGGGATCCAATGGGGCATAGAGCAAATCAGCATCCGGTATGGACGAGACATCACCGGATGTAGATGGCCGTGCGTGCCGGAGGTTGTTTGTGCGTTCCACAGGATATAGTATGCGTTCCACTGCATTCCAAGAGCTGGAAGTGTGGGATAGAATGTGTCTCTATGATTTAGGAGGACAATATCATGTGAGATAGCGGGAGTATGGAAGTCAGAGTGAAGTCCGAAGTGGAGATGGATCACTGGTTGCTAGTACAAGCTGCTCTAAGAGAGACAAAGAGAGAACATGTTATTGATTTACCGGTATAGAACATATACATACATCACAAGGCATATTAGTGATATTAAGAACCAAATAGTGCCACTCTGATCTTATAATGAAGCCAGCGACTTTTATGGGACTAAGACAAGATGACTATAGATATGATAAACAGATAAATGAAATAGATGATATTAATATCCTTACAGTCATTAATTATGGGTCATTAAATAAATGATAGAAGATTGTATTCTCTATTAAGACCTTTTGGGGATAGGGTATCCAGAGTATGAATCCAGAAACCTTCCCATCCCTTAACCTGTCTGATACGGTCACACCCCGTCTTCGTTGTGGTACCTTTCTCAAGAATCTATCTGACATTTAAGTTGGGCAATCCTATGTCCGGAGGTAATAAAGTGGTGGTGGTGGGAAGTATTATATTCTTACACCAAATCATGGACTTATGCTTCAATATACGGTCTTTCACCGACTGTGTGGTCTCACCAAGGTACAATAACCTACAAGGGCACTTGAAGTTTTAAAATGCATAGGAGGTATAACATGTGATGTAGCCACAGATTCTAAACGATTTACTAGTATGTGGATGGTAGATACAATACCCTTCGAGTACGTTACCGCACTGTGTGCAGTTGAGGCATGAAAATGTGCCTAATTTGTGGCGATGTAGAAAAAGTTGACCACTAGTGGGCTTCTTTGTCCCAATATCCGCCCTAACCAAAGAGTCCCTGAAATTTAGTGCTCTCCTGAAGCATGCTAAAAATGGTTTGTCAAATTCTAGAATGTCAAGGTGTGCCGCATGTAGTAGTGGCCATTGGCCAATGTTTTATGATTGAATTATGAAGAATGTAGGCAAACTGGTGGTATGAATGTACAAAGGCGATCCTGTTTACTGATCTGTCACCTGTATTGGGCCATGTTGATTTAATTTATTAAGGGTGGTTTGGGGGTATCCTCTTTTCCTAAATGTAGAGTACTTTTCATTTAATCGTAGTGTACAGGTATTACTATCTGACATATTGTGTGTGACTCGTTGGAATTGAGATTTGGGGATTGAACACTTCATGGGGGTTATCTAAAAGCTATGAAAGTGCAACAGACTATTACGGTCAGTGGCCTTAGTGTATAAATCAGTGGAGAGAAAACCCTCCTGGTTCTTGATAACCATTGTGTCCAAAAAAATGAAATCTTCGATATGTCTTGGGACATGGTAAAATTAACGCCAGGCCAAAAGTTGTTGAGTAGGTTGTGGAATTCAAATAAGGACTCAGACTTGCCCCCCATTATGCAGAATAAATAATAGGTCTTAATAGGGAATATGATCTTCTATCATTTATTTACTGACTCATAATTAATTATGACTATAAGGATATTAACGTAATCTATTTCATGTATCTGTTTATCACATCTATAAGTATCTTGTCTTAGTCCCATTAAGGTCACTGGCTTCATTATAAGATTAGAGTGGCTTAATATCACTAATATGCCTTGCGATGTATGTATATGTTCTGCACCGGTAGATCAATAACTTATTCTTTCTTTGTCTGCTCTAACTGTAGCAAAATCCTGAATCTGCTACCAGATCCACCCCATTAACGCAGGCACTATTACTCCCATTTAAAAGGACATAACCTATTGGCAAAAGCTCTTGTATGTTGTTACCTGTTATACTTCTATTTGTGGCCTTTATTTTTGTTCTTACATAGGAATATGCACCTCCTTTCGCCCTTTAGATTTATTTGACAACCGAGTTAGCAATCTTGTCCTTCTGGACAATTTTGAGGCAAAGTGAACGGGTACAACTTTAATTTTTTTTCACTGTCTCGCAACAAACTGTTGCTGTCCACTCTCCACCTTTTAAGGGACACCATCCCTTGCACTCCATCGTGTCACACTGGACTAATCTGCTATTTTCTGCTCTACCAGTATTTCCAATAATCAGATTGACCAATACTGTTGGATATACTTTATTTTGTATTTTTGATGTAATTTTCTGTTGGAGTTATTTTAGTATTTTTCTATTGTAGTAACTGATGAAGGTCTAATTTTGACAAAAACATTTTCTGATAACTACGCCGTAAACAACATTAAATACTGTTATCGAATATATTAAAGTTGAGTGCCGAGTTTTTTGATACATATCTATGGTGTGGGAACCTACTCTGGCACCTTCAATAGTTGTGCACACTTCACTCTATTATACAAAAAGGATTATTGTCACTGTACTCCCAGAGGCATTTTGCATAGTACACAGAGTACACAAAGTGGCCTAAAGGACAGTACTTCCACAGGTGGGGGGTGCAGAGTACATACAGCGGATTAAGAACAGTATTCGCACAGATATGAGTGTAGACTACACACAGCGGCTTAAAGGACAGTACTCCCACAAATATGGGTGCAGAGTAGACACAGTAGCTTTAAGCACAGTACTGGCACAGTACTTCCACAGATATGAGTTGCAGGGTACACACATAGGTTTTTTTTTTTGCAGAGTGCACAGTGAGAATTTGTCCCTCACTTCTGCTGCACTAATGAGTGCTTAATGGTGGCAACATTCGTGATCTGGCTTTTATAAAAGCCTGGTAATGTACTGGTCTAGCCAATCACAGCCATGCCAATCTTAGCATACTTGGGCTCAGGATGGACTGGGGTTGAAATTCAGCAGTGGCATTTGAAATCACACAGGCCCATGTTGTCTCCGTCCACAGAACAATATGTCTAATGATACCCGTGGCCTGCTGATGTAAGTGACGGAATCAGCGACTTTGTGCTACATCACAATTCTTAACAGTATGGGTATCTTGAGAACACAGATTCTGCTAACAACGTAGCAGACAAGGCAGCCCACAACCAGACAGGCCCTTCTGGCATTTGCCAGAATTGCCAGATGGCCAGTCCGACCCTACTTGTGATGCTTGCAGAATTTTCCACAGTGTGAAATCATGTTGTTTGGCTGTGCTGCAGCCTTTCACCAAGATTTATTAGACTTGCAAACCCAAACAGGACACTAGACATATAGTAAAAATCCATGTTCGGGGTTCGGTACAGACACCGAATTTTCCCGTTCAGGTTCGCTCATCCCTAGCGTTTACCGTATTTTCCGCTTTGTAAGACGCACTTTATTTCCCCCAAATTTGGGGGGGAAATGTGGGTGCGTCTAACAAAGCGGATATACCGCTTACCATTACAGGCTGGGAGGAGGGGGTGTCCGCCGCCGCTATCGCCTGCCGCCGCTGTTGTCCGCCGCCACTGCCGGGGTTGTCCGCTGCTGCCCCGGGTGATACTGAAGGCTCCGGTGCTGCGGGGGGCTCTGGCGACATTTTGTGAAAGACCAGAGCCCCCCGGCAGTTCTTCCATGCGTTCCAGTATGACTAATTCCGGGAAAATGGCCGCCGGAATCTCGGGAGATGAGATTTCAGCGCTGAGATCTCATCTCTCGAGATTCCGGCGGCCATTTTCCCGGAGTTAGTTCCAGTATGACTGACTCCGGGAAAATGGCCGCCGGAATCTCGGGAGATGAGATTTCAGCGCTGAGATCTCATCTCTCGAGATTCCAGCGGCCATTTTCCCGGAGTCAGTAATACAGGAACGCATGGATGAACTGCCGGGGGCTCTGGCCTTTCACAAAATGTCGTCAGAGCCCCCCGCAGCACCGGAGACAGCCCTGCAGCACAGGAGCCCCCTGCAGACCCCTCATCCCAGCCTGCAGCAAAGGAGCCCCCCTGCAGACCCCTCATCCCAGGCTGCAGCACAGGAGCCCCCCTGCAGCACAGGAGCCCCCTGCAGACCCCCTCATCCCAGCCTGCAGCAATGCTCCACTCCTGCCACCGGCAACGACCCTGGGACCCTGATCCACCACAACCACAACCCCTGGTAAGTAATAAGACGCATGGATTATAAGACGCCCCACCAATTTATTAAAAAATAGTTTTTTCCTATTTTTCTCCTCAAAATTTGGGGTGCGTCTTATAATCCGGAGCGTCTTACAAAGCGAAAAATACGGTAATTGCAAAAAAATTGCGACTTATCAAAAAGTTGAAAATGTATTAGCAGGAAACATCTTTGTTATGAAATCCTTATGCACTTTGCTGAGCAAAGCCCAAAAATGATGAGGACTGAAAAAACGCTATTGTAAAAATTGTGAAAAAACAAACTTGGAAATGAAATAAAAGGGCCTAAAATGTGAACTTTCACTTTCTCTAAAAAAAGAATGATGAATTAGGGGTTTATGTGTTTAGGAGCGTTTTCTTGTCATGCTCTCTGTTAGTGAAATAAAATATTCTTACAATCAGATGTCGAAACCCTGCACAGTCCTTGTCCTTCTCACATAGCTGAGGGTTTTTTATTACAGTGTTTCAGTCTAGAAATCTCTATAGGCTCAGGATAGCTTTTCTCCTCTCCACCATATTAATCAAAATGAGGATAAGAATTCAACACAAAGGTCATGGAAGCTTTCCATTAAGGTGCCCATGCATCTTACATAGCTGATGGCTATAAAGACATCCATTACTCCAAGTTTCCCATAAACAATTACCGTATGTGTTTTCCATGAGAAGAGTGGAATAAACTGCTTCTACGCATTCTGGCAAAAAAGACTAACTTCATACATCCAGTAATCATCAGTTTGAAATAGGTCCAGTAGCAATCTGTTATCTTAGCAGGACAAAAAAAGTTGTTCAGATAGAACTTTTTTGTCCAGCTAAAACCCTGATTTCATTTGGATCCGGCTTTTCATCAGTGAAGTCTATGGAAAACCGATCCTTTAATTAGTCATCCATTTTTCTTCTCTGTGAAATAGATCTGTATCTTCCTTACTGGATCAGTTTCAAATGGATGATCGGTAGTCATTTCAAATTGTCCTGTAGTCATTTGAAACTGATCCAGTAAGCAAAAAATGGATCCTTTTTAAATGGAAGAAAAACGGATGGCTATTTAATGGATCCGCTTTCCATAAACTTTAATGTTCTAAAAAACAGATCCAGTTGCAATCAGAGCAGGCTGGAGCGAGCCGTCCCCTCCCCCCCACAGATGGCGTACGTGCAGGCCGTCATGACAGGGGTTTGGGAGGGGAGAGATAGGAGGGGAAGGGGTTAATTATGGGAGGGGGGTTATATGCATGAGGCAGGGGTTTATAGGGAAAGGGTGGGTGGGGCTTACCAGTTCCCGCTCTGGAAGCCTCAGGAAGATAGCGGCACCATGTCCGGAATCAATGGTAAGCTGCAGCAGCTGCGGGCGGCGGCGGAGCATCAGCCTCCTGGCTGGCTAGAGGCCCAAGTGGCTGGTATACTGGGCAGCGGCAGCGGAGTTGTGCAGGCGGCGTCCAGCGGTGAGCGGCGCTCCCGGCGCGTGCGACCTCCAGAATGGCTGTCCCCTGATCTAATCCAGCCCCAGCGTCGGCGAAGGAGCCCTTCCGGACCGAGCGCCTGCCTGTAAGCGCCCCAGCAGGGCCCAGTCCGGGAGGAATCCGAATCCTGCACTGGGGCCTGCGGCGGTGGAGAGGCCTGCTTCCTCCTTATCCCAAGGGATGGGGCCTTCGCGCGCCGGAGCTCCAACTGCCGGTGACGTCATGGGGGGGCGTGGTGCAGCTCCTGCCGGGCGACCTGCCCCTGACTCTGAACCGAGACAGTGTGGGAGAGCCTGTACTGCAGCGTTGCTTCTTCCCCTGGGCCCGTCCACCACACAGGGATAGTCAGCCGGGTCGCCAGATGGATCCAGAAGGAGTTGTGGTCGGGCGTCCGTTGAGCCTGGATCATACGATGGGCCTGCGCCGGGCATTCCTTCCCACCGGGCCGCATCGGGATCTCCAGCATCAGGCCGAGACGGGGCTGTATCCTCACGTTCTTCATCACGCGGTGAGACGCAGCCTCACGGGGTTCCACGGAGCGGACCAGGAGCCAATGACAGCGGGACGAGTAGCTCAAGTGAGCCGGTGTCAGTGCAAACTGAAAAGGAGAAGGAAGGCGGGATTCATTAGGACGACAAAGCGCGGGGTGAGGTTTATGTCTGCTTTGAGGGGCCGCTTGGGGCCCATTTGAAAAAGGAAGTGAGGGAGAAGATCTGGAAAGATGAGTACGTGGACATTTTTTTGCTTCTTCCTTTAGAAAAATTCAATTTAGATAAGAGCAAAAAGGAGGACAATAAGAAAGAGGACGAGGAAAAGCGGAGGTGGCGCCTTATCCCGCAGACTTTTGTGAACTGGTTGCAAGCGTTCGCAATTCTGGCGAGCGTAGTTGGTGAGAAGGCGCCAGAGAATTGTTCGACACTCTTCTGTTACATGGATTTGATAGGCGAGGCGTACAGGGCGTATGGAGGTCAGGTTTAGCTCCGGTACGACGAACAGTTTAGGCAGCGGAAGGCCGTTCGTCCGGTGATCCGGTGGGATCAGAAGGACATTGGTTTGTGGTTGTGAGTAATGGCGCCCATAAAATTTGGTCATTCCTTTCAGGGGGGGCCGGAAATGCCAGCCAGACCACGGCGCAAGGCAGTTCTTTCGGGATCAGGTAGTCAGTCTGGCCAATCGAGCCAGAAGCACGGCTTGTGCTGGCAGTTTACAGACGGCCAGTGCAAATTCGGGGCCACCTGTAAGTTCAAGCATGCGTGCTCACATTGCAGTGGATCCTCCCATGGGGCCGCAAAGTGCTTCAAGAAAAAGGCTAAGCCTGACGGCAATTCAAAAGGGGGTGACGCCAGTGAGGTTGGACGCGATGGCCCCCTTTCTAAATAGGTTTCCGGATAGGCCGAAAGCGGAGCTGTTGTTTTTAGGTTTTCATGATGGTTTTTGGATACCTGCCCCTACTTTTAGTATCCCGCAAGTTGTGAGGAATTTGAAATCAGCAGTGTTGCACGCAGCTGTGGTGTCGGAAAAGTTGAACAAGGAATGTTATGACCTGGTGGTTGGAAGCACCCGGAATGACCTGATAATTAAACCTCATACAGGACGAGCTCTGGGATGTGGGAGCTCTGCTGACCGCAAGCCCTAATCCTATCACACACACTAGAAATAGCCGTGGAGCGCTCCTGACCAGACCTAGGCGCCTCGTCACAGCCTAAGAACTATCTAGCCCTAGAGATAGAAAATAAAGCCTACCTTGCCTCAGAGAAATTCCCCAAAGGTAAAGGAAGCCCCCCACATATATTGACTGTGAGTAAAGATGAAAGTCACAAACGCAGAAATGAAACAGGTTTCAGCAAAGGGAGGCCAGACTTACTAAATAGACAGAGGATAGGAAAGGTAACTTTGCGATCAGCACAAAAACCTACAAAAGACCACGCAGAGTGTGCAAAAAAGACCGTGAGTCGGTGCGGAGGGGCCACTCTGCATCCCAGAGCTTCCAGCTAGCAAGACAAAATCATGAAAACCAGCTGGACAAGAAAACAGAGAACAAAATAGGACTATAAGGAACTTAGCTTCTGCAGGAGAAGGCAGGTCACCAGAGAGATCCAGGAGTGAACTGAACGAATGCAAAAACATTGACAGCTGGCATGGAGTAACGATCTGAGAGGAGTTAAATAGAGCAGCCAACCAAAGGATAAACCACGTCACCTGTGTAAGGAACCTCAGAAGCAGCAGCTTCACTCATAGTCACCAGAGGGAGCCCATAGACAGAACTCGCCGAAGTACCATTCACGACCACAGGAGGGAGTTCGACAACAGAATTCACAACAAAGGAAGTGGTGTTGGGTAGGATGTCCGGCCCTTTCCCCGCTCCACCCCTTGAGGATTTGGTTATTTCCCCGTTGGGTGTGGTTCCAAAGAAGGAGCCTAACAAGTTTAGGCTAATCCATCATTTGTCTTACCCTAGGGGGCGGTCTGTTAATGATGGAATAGATCCGGAGCTTTGCTCCGTGGTTTATATGTCTTTTGATGAGGCTACATGCCTGGTACGTAGCTGCGGCAGGGGCGCATTATTGGCTAAGACCGATATTGAGTCGGCTTTTTGGTTACTTCCCGTCCATCCGGATAGCGTTAGACTGTTGGGTTGTTATTGGGACCGGGGGTTTTATGTTGACAGATGTTTGCCGATGAGCTGTTCTTTGTCTTGCGCATACTTTGAGGCTTTCAGTTCATTTCTTGAGTGGGTCGTTCGGGATGTGTCTGGTTTGGACTCAATCATCCATTATTTGGATGACTTTTTGTGCATCGGGCTTGCTCAGTCCGGTTGTTGTGAAATAGCTTTACAGACAGTGATTTGGGTGGCCGAGTGGTTCGGTGTTCCGTTGGCGCCTGGGAAAACCGAAGGGCCCAGTATGTGTATTTCATTTCTGGGCATTGTCATTGATTCTGTCACATGGGAATTTCGGTTACCCGAGGAGAAGGTGGTCGGTTTGAGAAGCGAGGTGGCTCGAGCGCGTCACTTAAAGAAGTTGCCTTTGCGGGAAGTTCAGTCTCTTCTTGGCAAATTGAACTTTGCGTGCAGAATTATCCCAATGTGGAGGGTGTTTTCTCGGAGGCTCGCAGGTGCTACAGCAGGGATTAAGGCCCCCCATTATTTCGTGCGCTTATCTAGCGAGCACAAAGCCGATTTGGAAGTGTGGTATAGTTTCTTGGCACGGTACAATGGCCGATCGTTTCTGATGGAGGAAGTGGTGGGCAACTCTGACTTGAATTTTTTTCACGGATGCGTTGGGTGGGGTTGGTTTTGGTGCCTTTTTTAGCGGACGGTGGTGTGCCTCCAGGTGGCCAGACGACTGGTTCGGTTCCGGGCTGGTTAGAAACGTGACTTTGTTGGAAATTTTTCCTATTTTGGTTGCTGTTTATCTGTGGAAGGAAGATTTGCACAATCGCAGGGTGCGGTTTAATTATGATAACATGGCAGTCGTCTGTGTTATCAACAGTTTGACGGCATCGTCCCCCTCGGTTATTCGGGTTTTGCGTCAGTTGGTGTTGTTCTGCATGTCTATTAATGCGTATGTTTTGGCGTCTCATGTGCCCGGTCTTGAGAACTTCATTGCTGACTCTTTGTCTCAGTTTCAGTGGGAGCGTTTCCGTGCTTTGGCTCCGGAGGCGGAGAAGACGGGTCGGGACTGCCCGCAGGAACTCTGGAGCGTGGTATCCGGGCTGCAGGACCTTTGATTCATGCATCTTTGGCACCCAGCACATGGGCAGCATACCAGTCTGTGTGGTGTGATTGGGAGTCCTGGTTGGTGTCTTGTGGGGTTGGTAACGTGGGTGATGATTATGTGGGGGCCCTGTTGTTGTGGTTGAGATGTGGTGCTGATGACGGGTGGTCAGCGTCAAAGGTGGAGAGGGTTCGGTCAGCTTTGGCTTTTGGTTTTCAGCTTAGAGGTTTGTGGGATTTGATGAAGTTGCTTTTAGTAAGGCAGGCGGTGAAGGGTTTTAGAAGGAAGGCGGGAAGGGGCGATCAGAGGTGCCCGATTTCCTTTAGCCTGCTGGAACGAGTTGGTGCGAAGCTCAGTGAGATTTGTACATCCGACTTTGAGGTGGCTCTTTTCCGTTTAGCATTTTCCCTGGCGTTTTTTGGTGCATTGCAGGTGGGTGAGATCGTGTCTCCTAACACGTACGTGCAAGGGGGGCTTTTGGCTAGGGACATGGTGCTTACCGAAAGTGGTTTACAATTTTGGTTGCGTAGGTCGAAGATGGACCATGAGGGTAGGGGTAAACGTGTGGTTTTGGGCGCTGTCGTGGGTTCGCTCATGTGCCCCGTTAGTTGCTGGCAGGTTTTTAATTGTTTTCAGCCGTCTAGGGATGGACTTTTGTTGTGTCACGAAAATGGGTCCTTTTTGTTCAAGTTTCAGTTCGTGGCGGTGCTTAGATGGGCGCTTGGGGAGATGGGTCTGGATGCTTCTCGTTTTGCTTCTCACTCCTTCCGTATTGGGGCGCGACAAAAAACGGCTTTGGGAGGTTTAGCACCGGAAGTTGTGCAACGGATTGGTAGATGGGAGTCGGGGCGTTACAAGAGCTATGTTAGACCCTAAAGTTTGGGTGGGGGGGGTTTATGTTGTTTTGTATTTGTGGTACAGTTGTGGAATTTAAGTTGTCTGTATTTTTCAGGTTCCAATCCCCTGTTGGTCTGGATCGTCGGCCACTCGTACGTGTATTGGGGCTCTAGACGGGCGGACATTTGGCGGGACGGTCGTCAGCTCGGGTTTTCCAAAGAGGTGGCCGTGGTCAGGTGGTTGGGATTTCGGGCATTGGGCTGGAACAGAGTTATGCGGGAAGTGCATAACGGTGCTCGGTTGGACAGACCTCCGGATATTTTGGTTTTGCATGTTGGAGGCAATGATTTGGGGATCCGCCCTTGTCGGGAGCTGATCTGGGATATCAAGCATGACCTTCTCAGGTTATGGGTGTCCTTTGGGGATTTGCTGGTTGTATAGTCAGATATTGTCCCGAGGAGGTGTTGGAGGCACGCCATATCTGTGGATAAGGTTAATAAAGTCAGGATTAAAGTTAATCGGGCGGTTTCTAAGTTTGTGGTAAGGAATGGAGGTTTGTTTGTCCGTCACCTTGAACTTGAACAGGGTGGTTAGGATTTTCTCCTGGGTGTTGGTGTTCACCTGAATGCTGTGGGCATTGATTTGTGGGCCCTGGGTTTGCAAAATGGTATCGAAAGGGCAATAGCGGTGAAGTGTGGGGGTCACGGGTATTTGAGGTGTGCAAATACTCTCGTTGTGGCGGTGGGAGGGGTCCTTGGAGTTGGTGCTAAATTGGCCTGGGGGATCCGTCAGGGTACGGATCCTTCAGTTGGTGTAAACTTTGGTTTCGGGCCTTGTGGTTCGGGGGGATCTTGGCAACGGTGGGTCGGATCCCCAGGTTTAAAGTGGACATGGTTAACCCTTCGGGGTATTTTGATGCTCCCGAGCCTGGGTGGTTACGGCTTGGAGTAAATCTATTGTATGTTTCTGTCCACTCTCTTTTATGGTTGACCACCAGTTTGGAGCTTCAAGGACTCCTCCCTACGTTATTTTATTGTTGTTGTAAGTTTATAATAAAGGCCACTGTGGCCAATTATAATCCAAGTTCAGAGACTGTCGTTATTTGGTGGGGGTTATTCGGCGACAAATACCTGAAGGTTAAAGTATAAAGGGGGTGTAATTCCTTCGAGGAATCGACCAATAGCAATGTCAAGAGCAGGCCGGAGCGAGCCGTACCCTCCCCCCCACAGACGGCGTACGTGCAGGCCATCATGACAGCGGTTTGGGAGGGGAGAGATAGGAGGGGAAGGGGTTAATTATGGGAGGGGGGGTTTATGCATGAGGCAGGGGTTTATAGAGAAAGGGTGGGGTGGGGCTTACCATTTCCAGCTCTGGAAGCCTCAGGAAGATCCCGCCCTCCCACCCTGTTTTTTGTGTTTTTGTACTGTTGCGTTTTCGGGTGGTTGTTTTGGGTCATGGTGGCTCGAGGCGGTGGGAGGGGTCCTTGGAGTTGGTGCTAAATTGGCCTGGGGGATCCGTCAGGGTAAGGATCCTTCAGTTGGTGTAAACTTTGGTTTCGGGTCTGGTGGTTCGGGGGGGATCTTGGCAATGGTGGGCCGGATCCCCAGGTTCAAAGTGGACATGGTTAACCCTTCAGGGTATTCTGGTGCTCCCGAGCCTGGGTGGTTACGGCTGGGAGTAAATCTATAGTATGTTTCTGTCCACTCTCTTTTATGGTTGACCACCAGTTTGGAGCTTCAAGGACTCCTCCCTACATTATTTTATTGTTGTTGTATGTTTATAATAAAGGCCACTGTGGCCAATCATAATCCAAGTTCAGAGTCTGTCGTTATTTCGTGGGGGGTTATTCGGCGACATATACCTGAAGGTTAAAGTATAAAGGGGGTGTAATTCCTTCGAGGGATCGACCAATAGCAATGTCAAGCTTTTTTAGCTGGACAAAAAAGTGTCTGCACAACTTTTTTGCCCTGCTGAAGCTGTGGTCACACAAGCTTATATTCCCTCATATGTAGCTCAATTATGCATATGACACTCAGCTCAAACTCTAATAAGAGTTTGACCCAAGAGTCAGTTAACTGTGATCCGATTCTCTTGTATCAGAAAATTGTATTGCAGGTGTGGAAAAGAAGATATAACTCAATTCTCCATTGTCTGTGTCTGCGTAAATCAGACTGCACTCAGATGACATCCGAGGGAAGTCCGATTTTTCTTTTCTTTTACACGCCCCCATAGACTTCAATGAATGTGCACGATTCGATTTGTGGAGCCATTCATTTGCTGTTATTTTTTTCTCATGCAGAATTGGTATGAAAAAACATGGCAGATTTGCACTGCCCCATAGTATAACATAGTGCCAACTGCCATCCCATAAAACATTGCATAGAGCTCATCTCATGAATAAGCTCATGTGAGCAGGCCCTGAGATTTCAAATAGGCAATAACTGGAAATGCGAACTTAGCCATAGTCAGACCATGTCAATCCTGTTATTCTCTGAACTCTTTTTGACAATTGTTGAATATTGTTGAGAGCTGAAATATGGCATATTTGCCCAAAAATGGTGTTCCCAAATATTGCAACTTTTTTCCCACTATTAAATTGGCTTTCAACTCTTGATATATTCAGTAAAATGTATCTGAAAGTTGGATCACGTTTCATTAAACAATGATTAAGCTTCAGTTATGTAGAATTCACATGAAATAAAATAGAATTCACATGAAATGAAATTCCCATTAGCAAAGTACACAATCATCCCTCATCGCTTTCAAGCACACAGTCATGGCCAAAAATGGTGACACCCTTGAAATTGTTCCAGAAAATCAAGTGTTTTTTTCCCAGAAAATTATTGCAATTACACATGTTTTGTTATACACATGTTTATTTCCTTACTTTGAAGTGGAGCAGCACAAAAAAAACTGAGAAAAAAGGGCAAATTGGACACAATTTCACACAAAACCCCAAATGGGTCAGACAAAATTGTTGGCAACTTTGCAAAAATTCTGGGTAAATATTTTTTTTTCAAGCATGTGATGCTCACTCAAATTCCATAGGGGTGGAGCCGCATATTCATCACTGTAATGTGCGGCACCACGTGACCGCTCATACAAGACAAGCAGCGACGCGGAGAGGAAGCATCGAGGGAGCTGGTTAAGTATTTTAATGCCAGCGGACAGGCGCACAGGGGGAGGGAGGCGGGAGCTGACCGGGAACTTTATTTTAAACACACACAAAAAAAAACCCTGATTTTTCATTCCTTCTTTCCAGCGAACGTTGCTGGGAAGAAGGAATGAATTCTGGATTCAGCACCCAAAGCAGGGGACAGCGCTTAACTCTAGCGCTTTCTCCTGTACGGCGAGTGTGGTACCCAGTCGGCACACGGACGGCACACGGACAGCATCCGTGTGCGGTACGTGTTTACCCGGACCCATTGACTTTAATGGGTCCGTGTGATTCGTGCGCTCCCACAAACACTGACATGTCTCCGTGTTTTTCAAACGGACACACGGTCCGTGAAAATACGCTGACATGTGCAGAGACACATTGATTTTAATGTGTCTACGTGAGTCAGTGTCTCCGGTACGTGAGGAAACTGTCACCTCACGTACCGGAGCCACTGACGTGTGAAACCGGCCTTAAACAAAGTGGTCTGGACCAAATTACCGTACATGACAATATCCCACAGCACAAATTGTTTCACTTTTCATGTAGAGAATGAGTTTGTCAAGAGTTGTTTCCTTTGAGAACATATGCATTTCCACACATTTTAAGCAATGCGTTTACTGACAGTTTTCATTTCTCAAGTGCGTTGGTGATCGCTTGTCTGCATTACGTTCCACATGACATTTATCAGACCAGTGTTGCATTCACTTTCCATCCAAAACATCTTTTTCTCACTTTTTCCTTTTTCAATACTTTCAATTTTTTATGTAACAGAGCATGCTATAATCTAAATTGTTAGTGAATCCCCCATTCTAGATTGACATCTTTTCGGTATTACTTCAACTATCAGTCATCTTGTTTTCAAAGTTTTTTTTCCCATCTATTTCCATTGAGAACTGACATCTTTATTATTATTCTTATTCTTATTATTATTATTACTTGAATAGTATTAAAGTGCTCCCTACCATCTATCACTATAAAGTGTACACCCTCCTACCCATCTTCAATTACTGATATATTCAAGCTCATTGCAATTTTGCTGTGAAGGAAAACAGGGCCCTCGGGACCCTCATTCTAGTTATTAGTGAGTGTTCTAGTCGTGGGTGAGTCCCGTGGGTAAGTGATCGATGGCAATTCTAGGAAAATCCATTTAGAAGCACAGTTAAAGGGAATCTGTCACCATCTGAGAGCAGCATAATATAAGAAAAGAGAACCTGATTCCAATGACGTGTCACTTAGTTTACTGGGTATAGCAGTTGTGACTGACCCAAGCAGAGTTTTTAGACATAGCATGTAGCAAAGCTCCGAAAGCTGCCCTTGCCCCCCACTCCACATCCTTCTGTGTAAACTGTCTATTGACTGTAAGCTGCTTATCTGAGGAAGGG